>NC_080774.1:1502500-2997500 GCF_020826845.1 Diceros bicornis minor | reverse complement strand
TATTTTTGTATTTGGTTATTTGCTCTTAACTTATTGAATTATGGGCATTATTTATATATCCTGCATCATGATTTTTTGTTGGTCTTAAGTGTTACAAATACGTTGCCCAAATGTATGGTTTGCTTTTTGATTTTAAAAAAGTACTTAGTTTTAAAATGTAGTCAAATGTATCCATTTTCCCTTTGTGGTCAGTGTTTTGCTATCTTGTTTAAGAAATCCTTTCCTCCCAGAGCTTATAAAGATATCCTTTACTATTTTCTTCTACATTGATTTCCCTTTTTT
The DNA here is from genome assembly GCF_020826845.1 of Diceros bicornis minor. Classification (NCBI taxonomy): domain Eukaryota; kingdom Metazoa; phylum Chordata; class Mammalia; order Perissodactyla; family Rhinocerotidae; genus Diceros; species Diceros bicornis. The sequence goes on along the minus strand of NC_080774.1, from coordinate 2,997,218 downwards.
CTTTTGAATGCCTGACTGAGCTGAAATTGATGTCTATAGATGGCATGGAGTAGAGATCTGATTTCTTTTTTTCTCATTTGGATAATCAATGCCCCAGTGCCATTTTTGAAAAATATACCCTTCTTGCTGATCTGCAAGTGGAACTCCTTCATACAGAGTCACACGTTTGCAGGGGATTATTATGGGGCTCTTTCTGTTCATCATTTGATGTACCTATTGTGTTCCACTATCGCACTGCTAGAATATCCATGAATTTTTAACAACCCATCTATATTTTTCTTCTCCTTGATGTCTTACCTATTCTTGGCCTTTTGATCTTCACAAAAATTTAAAAACCAACTTGTCAAGTTCTTTGAAGGATATCCCAGTTGATATTTTTATTGGAATCACATTGACTCTACAGATGAACTTGGGGAAAACTGACACTTCCATGCTCCTGAGCCTCTCTATCCCTGACCCTGGCATATCTGCCTCTTCAGTTTTTTGTGAATGTTTATTCTACCTGAATGATTAGCTAATTATTTCATTATGAATGAAATTTCATAATTAGGTTATGTCTTGGTATTGATTTTTTGTCATTAATTATTTTTTTCTGCAACACAGAATGCCCTTTGATCTATAGATTTAGCTATTCTTTAATTTTAGAAAAAAATGTATTTGTGAATATATTTTTTGTTCATTTTGTAGGATTCTCAGCTATAGGGACAGTAATTATCCTTACATTGGATCAACTTTCTTCTTTATCTCTATTATCCTCTTTCTAATTATTTTAATCTTTGTATTTCCACTGCCTTCACCAAGGTTATCTCAATCTTTTCTTTACACGGCAATAATTCCCTTTTTCGTCTCTAACTATTCTCTTTTTTGTTTTCAATTTCTATGTTGCACTGTTTTGGTCCTCAATTCATGTACTAGCTCTCTGGTCTACCTTACCATCTCTACCTTTGTTTTCTTTTTATATTTTACCTCTTGATTTATTAAATTCATGTTCTTTTAAAAAATATCTTACCCATTTAAGCACTCACAGAGAAGTTTATTTTTTTTTCTCAGTTTATGTTTTCTTCCAAAATAAATTCTTCCTCTCCCGTGCATCTTTGTATTTACTTCCTCTCTCCCTCCGTCCTTACCTCCCTCCCCTTCCTTTCTCCCTCGCTCTCTCCCCTCCTTCCTGCAATATATGCACATGGATGTACCACCACTTTTGTTTGACCTGATGCATGCCCATCTTGGACAACTCAGACCCAGATCCAGGCCTTCTATTTGTGCCCAGATAGTGAGGATGAATTGTACTTGGCATGATTTATCTTAACAAATGCATAGCAACACCTGAGTTTTCATCAGCTTGGGGTCACAGGGAGAGGAAGAGAGCTCAGCCAGAGCATTAATGGATGGAACCAGGTCCTATCCTCACTTTATGCTGTTTTTTCAAATGTTCTCTGCCTGAGTTCATTCAGCTCTGTGTGCGCGTGTGTGTTGAGATGGGGAAATGAAACTAAGGTGCGAGGATTAGTATCATATGTCTTCCATCTGCTGGGATAACCTTGGGCTTCAGATGATCACTCCAACTCATCTCTGGGCCTTGGATCCTAGTTTTAGACAAAGACATGCATCACCAGATGGTCCCTTTTATCATCATCAATCCTTCAACTGCTCACAACAAGAAAGCGAAAAGAAATGCAAACACTGGCTTTTCCCCTTTGCATTTGGACTTCACAGAGTCCAGAGAAAACTATTATCCTGCCCCCCTATTCTCTTTCTGCTGCCTCTGGGTCTTTCCAAAGTTTTCTTCTTATTTATTATGTTTTCTGTTTGCCTAAATTCATTTCTGCACTGCTTATGACTCTTCTGCCTTGGCTCCCAGCTGGAATTGACAGAAATGACAAACCCCAATGATTGTCTCTGCTTCTGGTACAATGTTGAGTTGATCAGGAAATATATTCTGCTTTCATAAAAAATACTCCTCAAACTGCTACACCCACAGGGTCGAGTCAGGGAACAGAACCCCTACCAGCCAACTGATCAGAAGCCCTCTAACACAGGGGACTAGTTACAGAGGTGCTGAAAGACAACTAGATGATGAGGATGCCACCCAGATAGTAACGACTGCAGAAGCCTCTGCTCCTAGGGTCAGAAGGACAAAGCAAAGACGTGGTGTCACGAGAGGCCCACAGCACAGTCTCCACGTAGGAACTGGAGCCATGGTACCGGCTGCCTGGTGGGAGCTAGAACCACAGACGGAAGACCTTTCTGGCCTGAGTAGAGACCATGGAGCAAGAGAGAAGGGAACTGTCCTGACTTCTCCCGAATTCCCACCCACAAGATTCCTGCCAATGGGTCCTACTGGCCAAACCCATCAGAAGCCAGAATGTAGAGCATCTGGGAGATGCAGACGGCAGAGGTGGACCTCTGAGAATCACAGCAGAGCAGGAGAAGGCGGGGAATTCACTGCAGAGCGAGGAGCCCTAGAGCACCTGCTCTCCTCTGTCCTTCTGCAAGTGGGGCTCCTTAGTGAGATTTTTGATGACTAAGTGCTCACTACTCCAGTTATCTACCACTGCTTAATAAACTATCCCAAAACTTAGTGTCTTAACACACCACAGTTTTATTACACATCACAATTTTATGTATCAGGAACCTGAGCAGGGCTCAGCGGTGAGATTCATCTGCTCCATATGGAATTCACTGAGGTGACTTGGAGGTGTTGAGTTGTTGGCTGGCTGGTCTAGTGCAGCCAGGACAGCTTCACTCGTGTGTCTGGGGCCTCGACAGGAATGGCTAGAAGACTGGGCTCACCTTGTCCCCTCCCTCTCCATGTAGCAGGCTTCTTATGGTCTAGCCTCAGGAGTTCCAGATCCTCCTCCTGCTATATGCTACTGGGAAAGCGAGACACCGAGGCCAGTGCAAATTCGAGAGTGGGGAAGAGAACCTATATCTCCACGGAGAGAGCATCAACGAAGACACAGCCATGTTCAGTCCACCACACTGTCATCTCGCCACACAGAGGCTTTGAGGGAGGGGGCAGTGCACTGAGCTGATTTCTGGAAACGTCTGTCTCACTCTTTAGCTGACCTTCTCCCCCAGTCCTTTGTTCGTTTGTTGGCACTGTTATTATTTTTTTGCTGTTTGTTTTTAATCAATGTACTTTTCATAGCTTCAGATTTGGGAGGGAGGATTTTGGCGCCTGGCTTGGCTCTGCCGTCTCATATCAGAAGATGCTGAGCCAGCTGCTTCCCTAAGTTATCAAAGAAAGTGCCCCACAAGCAGCTTTCAACATGCTCCCTCTTTCATTTATTCTGTGCAGTTTAAGTCAGAGGCTCCCTGCCACTGTGTCGACATCAGCCCTCTTCAAAATGAATTGGCACTGCTTAGTTTGAAATGACCTTAAGCCACCTGCATGTCAGCTGGCCCCTGATATATTTCTTGGTGGATTGGTTATTTACTAAATGCCTAACCTGGTGCCACACAACCTGCTCAAAGTTTCCTGTAGTCTCTTATTTACACCCCATAAGACCTGGATAAGGTAAGAGCTCAGAAACCGAGACTCAGTGACCTTCGATGACCTTCCCAAGGGTACACCCTTAGTGACAATGCCACGAGAGGTGCCCGTGGCTCCTGACTCCCTGCCCTGTGCTCTTGCTCTAGACCCCATGTAGTCTCCAACAGGTAAACTCTGCCCATCTATTTGAAAATGCCGTTCCCCATGATAATGATCAGTGTTAGTACCTGGAAAGGCCCACTACAGCCCACCTAACTTCTCTGAGCTCTTTAATTGGCAGCAACTGGTAAGACTTAGAGATTTGGGTAATGGTGGACCCAGCTTCACCTGGTCTGCTCTCAAAAGCCCTGGCTTCAATGGGCCCCTCATCCCCCAGTACACACACCACATGCTCAATCTCATGGCATCGATCCCTCAGAAAAGGGCCGTGTCCCTATGTCTTATTTGCTGTTACATCCCAGCACCAAGCATAACATTCAACAAATAGCTGTTCAATAAGGGTAACTCATTCTCTTAAGTGCTTTTAAAAAAATGTCATTTAGGAGTATCTGTGCCTGACTCCCTACCTTGCATTTATGGAGATGAATTTTCTCAAACATGAGCTCTGGGGTGTGTATCAGCAAGGGTAGGTTCTCAGGACCTTAAATTAGGTGTGCTATGAGGGATTCTGGCAAGTTTTTAACCTCTTGTGTTTCCATTTCCTCTTCTGGAAAATGGAGGTAACAATTGTGCCTAACTCATCTGGTTGTTCTGAGGATTAAATGTGTACAAAATATTTTAAGCACTTAGAACGGTGCCTGGAACAAATAGATACTCAATAAGTATTGGCTATTATTATTATTACTATTATTATTATTGCAGTTGTTGCATTCAGCAATCTCACAAAACTTTCTGGACCCAACACGTGATTCCTGTGTTCCCAAGAGTAACCCGGGAAGTGGTACATACAGAAATTAAATCTGAATGTGCTGGAAGGAGGATATGAAGACATTCCCTCAACAACCTCTGTGGGCTGTGGCCCAAAGACTAGCTGGCAAATGGAATTCTCCATGGACACCTGCATGAGCAGACAACATTTAGGACCCAAACCCATCCCCGACGCTCTTGCCTTGCAGAACATAGCAATGCACCTGGAGGGGAGAGTAAAACTCTGAAATGACTGAGACTGGGTTTTCTCACCCAACACATATCTATTCCTGCTCACCCAAACTTGCGGACCAAAATCCCTACCAGCTACGACAGCGTCCAGCCAGACGTAGAATGATACAAAAAGGCCTTTTCCCTCCAGATGCCTATAGTCTAGGCAGAAAGGAGACTGTCAGGTGGCCCTACAATGGAGAGTGACATGGTGATGAGGTACTCAGACAGAGATGAAGGTCAGCCCAAGGTTACAGAGTATAAACATCCATGACTGCAAGCTGGCATAGCCGAAGAAGATCACAAAGAACTGTAGCTGCAAAACAACCTTGTCTGTGTGTACATCCCTAAAATAATAATAATTATTATAGAATTTAATCCAAAAAGGCTAAAGATACTGAGAAATTCCTGTCATAAAAATCAATAGACCGGCCATCGACTGATGATTGGATAAAGAAAATGTGGTATATATATACAATGGAATACCACTCAGCCATAAAAAAAGACAAAATCGTCCCATTTGCAACAACATGGATGGACCTGGAGGGTATTATGTTGAGTGAAATAAGCCAGACAGAGAAAGACAAACACCATACAACTTCACTCGTGTGTGGAAAATAAACTAACACACAGACAGAGAGAACAGTTCTGTGGTTATCAAGGGCAAGGGGGTTGGGGGGTGGGCACAAGGGGTAAAGAGGCACATTTATATGGTGACTGACAAATAATAATGTACAACTAGAATCTCACAATATTATAAACTATTATGACATCAACTAAAAAATAATCAATGGACTGGGCCCCATAGTCAAAGAAGAGAATGGCAGTTACCCAGGTCATACCCCACATGACCACCCCCTGAGAGAACCTCCTAGAACCATGATGAAGAGAGGAATGGCCATCTCTGTTCACGCCCACTCATATCATTTTCCGCTTCCACATTTCTTGGACCCTGCGTCAAGAGCCAGATGCTTGAAGAATCGTGTCAAGACCCTCCTTCCTATGGGCCCCCATGGGCCCCCATGATCTGCCCTAGTCCAACTCCCAGAGGAATGAAAGGACTGTGGATGAAATGCTTCCCTGCGTTTTTCTGTTTACTCCTTCCAGCTGTTTTCCAGGTCAAATGGTATAGGAAGCCCACGCCTATAGCCGTCGTTCAGTTTCCTTTAGATTATGTGCTTGGAGGCAGGAGGAAAAAATCACTCCCTTCGAACACACTTTTCTCAGATCCCGTGCAGGCAGTGTGCTCCACCATCGGTGTCATCTGTGAGCCCCAGCACACTGACAGCTCAACTTAGGGTGCCCGCACCTCCTGAACCTGCAGCAGAAGTTTATATGGCACAGGAGCAGTGGGCTCTAGGGGACAGTCAGGCAATACCTCATGAAGCACAGAGAGGAGGAATGTGGAGCCAAACTTACCCAGGTTCAAATTCCAGAGCTGCTTTCTGGGGGCAAGTTAACGTCAATTTCCTCATCTGTACAACGGGGGCGATAATCTTGCCCTCAAGGAGTTTGCAGTAGCCATTTGTTGTATTTTGGTCCCCATCCTCAGTGCCCTCTCCCTGAGGGCACCCTGAGTTCTCTGAGGAGCAGTGTTACTTGTCCCTCATTGGGATCACCTTAAGTGGGATGCTCAACACAGGACCCACTTCCTGCCAGGTTACTGAAGGGGTCAGATTTTTTCTCTCATTGCTCTGGCACAGCCAGGGGATGGAAATGTGACCTAAGCTTGCCCAGTGACACTCTTTCCTAAGACTTTGAAGTTTGAGCTCGTTCCATTCACAAAAGAATGGAAGAAAAGTTCAAAGGAGCATTTATTTCTGCAGCAGAAGCCTGTTGACTGAGCACTTCCTGTAGTAAATCTTGCTGCAGTTGAAGCGCCTGGCTCTCCAGAACTATCTGGGTCCTGCTTAGCTCTGCATCTTCTCTCCAGTCCTTCCACTGATTTCTTTATTTTTTCCAGCTTTATTGAGATATAACTGACATATAAGATTCTTTCAGTTCAAGGTGTACAATTTGATGATTTGATACACATATCTACCGTGAAATGATCACCACAACAAGGTTAGTTAACCCCTCCATCATCTCATACCGTTACCTTTTGTGTGCGTGTGGTGAGAACTTTTAAGGTCTACTCTCTTAGCAACTTTCAAGTATACAATACAATATTACTCACTGTAGTCACTAAGCTGTACAATAGATCCCCAGAACTTGTTAATCTTACAACTGGAAGTTTGTTCTCTTTGACCAATATCTCCCCATTTCCTCCACCTCAGCCACTGACAGCCACCAGTCTCTCCTCTGTTTCAATGAGTTTAGCTTATTTAAATTCCACATATTAAGTGAGATCATACAGTATTTGTCTTTCTGTGTCTGACTTATTTCACTTGGCATGATGCCCTCAAGGTTCATGCATGTTGTCACAGAAGGATATGAAATCACTATCATGAAGAGATATCTGCATCTTCACCTTCATGGTAGCACTATTCACAATAGCCACGACATGGAAACAACCTAAGCATCCATTGATAGATGAATGGATAAAGAAAATGCAGTATATATATATACGCAATGGAATATTATTCAGCCACAGAAAAGAAGGAAATCTTTCCGTTAATTTCTAGAACTCCTGATAGCCTGCCACTATAAATGTGGGTATAGCCATGAAACATGGTCAAAAAATGGATAGATCCAAAGGAACCATAGCTATCAGCTGATAGAGGGCTTCTTGAGTTGGAGCCCACTATGGATTGACATCTTGAAATATGTGAGGTCCATGAAATTGTGTGCAAAGTGGTTGTGTGTATTGTTATACGGTGGAGTTTCCACACACATGCATTAAACAATACGAGTCAATTATACAGGCTTAGAGAGAGAGTGCACACAGTTTAAATAGTTCAATTTTCTATTTTACTATTCTACTCAAGAAGCACAGCCCCGGAATAATGAGATGAGTGACATGAACGCAATGGTTCTCAACTCCAGCTGCACATTAGAATCTCTTAGAGAGCTTTTTAAAAATACTGACACCAGGGCTTCACCTCAGACCCATGCTGGGGCCAGATGATCCTAATGGGCAGTCACTGTTGGAAACAGCCCACCTCAGCTCATCTCAGTTCCTGAGTTCCTCTTACATTGCATGCAACTTAATGTGGTTGTACTTGACTCTTATTTTCCATACATGGCCTTGAAACACAGGCCAATTACTTCATCTAGAGTCTAACAAAAGAACTTGCTATCTGGCTCAATACTAAATGGAAAATAGGTGGGGTAGACTTGTGGAGACAGTGACATTCACTCATTCCTCCAAGATTTAATGAGCGGCTGTGGTATTGTCAGATATGATACTAGATACTGAGGAAACAGCAGTGAACAGACCAAAGTTTCTGCCTCATGGAGCGTACATTCAGTGGATATAAAAATGTGCATCAGGTGTAATTTAAAGAATTTCCAAGAAAAACTTGACTATGCACAATGTTACCTTAATTCTATACTTTGACCCTCCCTCTGTATAAGAGATGAGCTCACACTATGAACAATTTTTTCCAACAACCATAATCTAGTTCAATGGTGTTTAATTTTCAGGGGTAATTTTGTGCCCCAGGAGACACTAAGCAATATCTGGGCACATTTAGGGGTGTCACAACTGGGGGTTGTACTCTACAGGTATCTGGTAGGCAGAGGCCGGAGACGCTGGTAAACATCCCACAACGCACAGACCGCCCCTCACGACAAAATATTACCTGGTCCACATGTCAATAGTGCAAGGCTGAGGAACTCAGTCTACTCTGTATTGGATTATAACCCAGACCAGAAAATAAATATCCAGGTGTCCTTGTGGAAGTAAACAAATGATTGAATAAACAAATACATAAATGAGGGAGAACAAACAAATTTCATCTGCAGAATTCCAAAAAGTTTATGTAGACACATCACTCTTGAGGAGGTGGAGAGTGATTCCCCACTCCATAACTGTGAGCTGTGTATAATAACTTCCTTCCGAAGAACACAGTATAGGGAGCAGGGAAAAGCAACTCTGAGCGGAGAAACCTGGGAAATACTGCCCGAGCCAGGTGATGAAAGGCAACATCCACAGCGATAAGTCAGCTTGGTCGTATGTATCCTCGACACGATGCGATGAAAACGGCACTTTACCGCTGCGGACCCATTATTTCAGTGTAATCATGAGAAAAACATCAGACAAATCCCAACTGAGGGACATTCTTCAAAATTTCTGAACAGTAAGTCTCAAAACTCTCAAGGTCATCAAAAACAGAGCAAGTCTGAGAGGCTGTCACAGCCAACAGGAGTTAAGGGGACACAATGACTAAGTGTATGTGATAACCTGAATGGGATCCTGGGACAGAAAAGGGGGCACTGGGCAAAAACTAGCAAAATGTGAATAAAGTATGGACTTTAGTTAGTAATAATACTGGTGCATTAATTGTGACAAGTGTACCATACTAATGTAAGATGTCAATAAGAGGGGAAACTAGCCGTGGGGCACACGAGAAGGCCCTGCACTGACCTCATGACTTTTTTGTAAATCTGTATCTATTCTAAAATAAAAAGTTTATTGAAAAAAGGTAGAACTCTCTCCTTTCTCTGTCTGCCTCCCACTCCACTCTCCATTCCAAGCAACTCCATTAATCCCCACAAATGACAAAGAAAGGCACAGTCCCAGGCGCAGATGTCATGGACATTTGTGGGTCTGCAGATACCCCACACCCACCCCCTTCCTGACAGCACCCCGGTTTGTTCAGGAGGGAAATATCTCCTCCCCTGGGATGTGCTTTAGTGAAAGGTGAGTCCAGGAATCCACGTCTCATCGTGGGAGCGATACGGGGCCCCTCTCCTACCCCCAGCACAGACAGCAAGGAGATGTGTGAGCCAGTGGGAGCTTCTCGCGAGTCTTTGCCGCTTTTGCGAGTACAGCAAGAATAGAGGGAACTACTGAAGGAATTAATTGTGTGGGGTGGGAGAGAGGTGCTCAGAGAGCAGGCTGTCGCATCTTCACACGGGCAGATACCCACTCTCAGATAGTCCGTCGCCAAGTCCAGGCCCCCCCGTCTCTTACTAATTCTTGAAACCCACAACATACAGCCAACAAGCCCTTTTATTATTATTTTTCTTAAATTAGCTGGACTGGGATGTATGGCCTGCAACTAAGAAGAGTATTGGATACTCCGGGGCATATTTTACCTGAAATAGATTAAGTAGAGAGCCCATGCTGCTCCAAGGCAGGTTCGAAGCCTACATCATTCAAGTGAATTAATAAGCTCAGGGCCAGCCTCAAACTCTCATATTATCTCCTATGAAGTTCAAAATCTTCTGCAAAGCAGGCTTCCCAAACCACCAACGAATATCTTTTGAGCCTCATCAATCCCAGGCCCACTTTCCCCCTTGTCAAATATTCTTATTTTACCCTGTTACTCTCCCCTTCATAACTCTCATCTTTGCAAGAATATCTACTTGGTAATAATGTCTTATTCAGAGATGGCCTTACAGCTGACCACAGTGCTAGGCACAAGGTTCTTAAATTCTTGAGCATTTAGCATTTAAAACTGTATAGACCTCAGCAAAGTATAGGTATTCATTAATAATCAACAGTGTTCATTCATTCGTTCATTCATTCATTCAATGTAAGACCATCTCTGACTTTGAGAAAAGCCCCTGTTCATCCGAGTTTTGTTGCACTGTCTGGACCTCCCCACCTGCATTTCCCGGAGTGTTGGGGAGCCACGCTAATGCTATGCAAATATTTGGCTCCAGCCTCACATTCAGATCCGATGACCAGAACTTTGAAATTGATGTCCTGTGGGGAAAAGGAAGCCAAGAATAGCTGGGGAGGATGCGAAAGAAAGAGCCGAGTTCTTTTCTTCCTCCAGACACATAATCAGGTGGTTAGAGACCTAGGATGCCTCTGAAATTGGCTCTCTGTGGGGGGAGGAAGGAAGATACCAGAAAAGTCTCAGGTACTGTGGGATGCTTCAGTTGTTCACTTGAAGGAAAACATTTTCTGGAATTAAAAGGGATCCTCAGATGTCTAAGGAATGAAAGCATTTTGCTTTTCTTCTTTTGTGGAAGTCTGCTTTGGAAGACACGAGCTACAGGAGAGAACAGAATTTATAAGATGACTGACAGCCCCATCCGGGGTTCTTCTTCTCAAATGTTAACACACACACACACACACACACACACACAGGCACACACGCACATGTGCAGACACACACACAGCTATCTTTTCATACTGCCCTTACTGATCATTTGCACGACAAAACTTGGTTCCCAGAACAGAAGCCAACCCTCTGTGCGTTTGCCACAGCATCATCCTGAAATCACAGGCTCTGAAGTTACTGGGGAGGTGACAGGAGGTGGCCAAACACTATGGGTGAAGAGCTCAAACTGCAACTGCAGCGGCATCCTCGATTTGGATGGGCTCCCTCCTGTTGGTGGCAGTTAATCTGGTCCCTTTCTCCCGACCATCCTTAAGTGGCGATGGATGTCCTGCTGGCACCTGACCTATAAAACACGAGCCCACCTCTGACCATGCTAACACTGTCAACACACAGAGCCTACAAACAAAACCACAGTTTCAGAGAAAAGCACCCAAGGCTGCGTGGCTGGATCCTGCAGGGTCATTTAGAGCAGATGGCCACAGAGAGCAGACCCGCGCTAATTCCAAATATTTGGAAGCCATGCTAAATTAGCGTCAGATTGACTTCATTAGAAAAGATATACAGTTTTATTATTTTCTAATTATGAGAATTCAAACTAAAGGCTAGTAACATTGCCAGATCCAGGTTTACCTCCAGCTGTCTTCATAAACAGATAAGACTCATTCGTGATTAGAGCATTGTAAGTATGCAGCAAGCACAGTATGAGTGCAACCTTTTAAAGAGACAGTGAGACAGTGTGCCCCCTTACCAAGTTACACACACGTTCACGAAATAGTTACCTTGCTATTGTCTTCACTGGAAACCTGATCTTTTTTTTTTTTTTTTTTTTTTACAAATTTCTAATTGATGGACTCTGAATAAATACACTTGTATTATACATCCAAAATTTTCAAAGCTTTGACTTATAAGTGGAGCATGTAGATGCTTCAAGGGTGTTTGTTTCTGAATTTGCAAAGATTTGGATCCCTTCGATTATGTAGCTCAGCAAAGCAAATTTCTCTTGGCTTTGTCACAGCTAGCCAACGACAGAGCTGCCCTCAGGACTCTGACACAGGGCTTTAGTGTGTAATAGACGGGCGTCGGATGCAAAGCTTTTGGGAAGTTTAACACATACAACTGCTTCCCAAAAAAGCTGGATGTGGCATCATCTGGAGAGTTAAAGCTGCAGGAGATTTTGGTTTTCACCCTGCGTCCAGGAAATCAACAATTGGTAGTTGGCAAACCTAAAGGATGGCAGAGACTATGAAATCATGTGAGACCAAAGCTCCTCTTATTCAATACCTTTAGTTTCTAGCAGCAAAATATTTCCCTATAGAAGCAGCCATCTCTACAAAGAACATTTCATAAGACTGTTGTACCTGGAAAACAAAGCACAAAGCCAATCACGTGGAGGGCCTGGGACCAGCTGAACCCAGGGCTGATCTCCAAGGGGAGAGCCCATGAGGCCTCAGTCCGCAGACGTGTTTATGTGCCCTGAATCCCTGCTGGTAATCCCCAGACGCACCATCAGCCCAAGCCCAAGCAAACCGACAGCCAAGTCCAACCACTAGAGTAACGTTGCCCATTAGTTTCTGTTTCTTTTGTTAAGATGAAAAGGGAATTCTTGGTACCAAGGCACAGTCAACTTAAATGTGCAAGATATAAACAAAAACAACGACAGCTTTCTTAAACCCACACATCCCTAACACAAACAAAAAGAAAGAAAGAAAAAGAAAGGGAGACAAAGCAGATATTACACCCACATGAAAAGGACAAGAGAACGGATTGTTATCGGATGAATTTTTAAAACCCACCTATAAAATGTGCCTGACAGTAGCTCTCCTATTTCCGGGGGGCATAACACAAATGCTATTACACTGCACTTCAGATCAAGTTGCTGAGTTATGTAACAATGTAAGGACATGCTTAGTGACCCAGTAGCTCTTATGCCAAATAGCTGTTATAATCAAACTCATCTGTGTTCAAAGCAAGCAAAAACACTATTTCGTGAAAATCCAGTCAAGCCAAGGCAAGTAGCTTCTCTTACATATTACATTCCAAAGAGAAAACTAACCCATATTTTTTCCAAAGTACACAGTAGTCATTTCAAATGTCTCATCTTTGCTACATTCTTACATAAGACACTCAACAAATTCTACTATTCCTCACACGTTACGCTCTTTTATTTTTTGAACACTAAGTTCTATTTCCAGAGAGAAAAAAAAATGATAAGTTTGAGGTTGGTACCATATCCTACTTAGAACTCACAGGTTTGGAATAGATTGTGAGTTGGCAAAACTGTATCCTCCATCCTTCCTGACAACTGTCGCAATCTCACTTGCAGTCTCATTTCAACTGTGAGTCATTTAACTCTCTGATTCTGAAATGGCTCCTGTTGGGATCCATTAGCATTCCTAAGACCTGTCGATAACACCCTAAGCAAAGGCAAAAGGTGTAACATCAGTGTCCCCCCAGGCTGTTTTGTGACAGACTGGAAAATCAATTAATAAGAATATCTTCACCACCAAATTGCCAGCCCAGAAGATCAAACTGGTCTTGTATTTTACAGTGAAAATGGAGTTTGTAAAAATCGAGAGACTGGTTCTACTCTGGCCAGTGCTAACGCAGCTCTTTGGCTCCAACATCGGTTGTCTCAGAAGCATCCTACCTTTGAGCTGGGACAGGTAGATGTTCCGAACCAACTTACCTCAGTGTGAAGTGATCCTCAGTGGAGTTTTTGGAGATGGCGACTGGAAAAGTCAGCACCTCTCCTTGTCTCACCGTCTTTGGCATGTAACGGACGGCCACGTTGTTATCCAGACGCAGCTCCCTCAGCGGAGGCCTGCCGCGGCTCTGGTAGAGAAAAACACTCCCAATCCTCTGCAACGGAGGCCCCGACTCATCAAGGTCGTTGTGGCCTGTCCGCATCCCACCGCTTTTCGTCGAATCCTCCTTGACACAGTCTCCTCGCCCGTCCCCGGGCTGCACGGTGTAGTAGAGCTCCACGGGGCTCCCCTCCTGCCGGTCCCCCGACTTCTTCCTCCCGGCCACCACCGTGGGGGGGCTGAACCAGCTAGCCAGCAGCTCCAGCTCGGCCACGCACAGCCCCAGGTCCCCCTGCAGCCGGCAGCCGCCCCTCACCTCGCGGGTCTCCCGGAAAGCGAAGACCCGCAGGCAGGGCAGCTTCTCGGCGGGGCTGTGCTCGTCCCAGTCTCTGCCCACGACGTGGAACAGGACCTGCACCCTGGGCCGGCTCAGGTAGATCTCGTCCCGCAGGACGGAGGCCTTCAGTTTCCAGTTGAGAGAAAACTTGTTGGTGAATCCAAATGGGTTGGAAGGCAGCATTAAATCCTGGGGCACCACCTGCTCGATGGAGAAAGGCCCATAGCTGGCATTCAGCACCGGGAGCCTCTTGGATTTGTAAATCAGAAAGGACTCCACACGGGACTGCAGGCTGGAGTTTCTCATGATGTCCTGGTTGGCTTCCTTCAGGAAGAAGGACACATCTGCGTTGTTGATGTGGTACGTCACGGGGAGGTAGGTGGGCAGCAAAGAAAACCTCTGGATGCTCTCGAGGATCCCCCGGCTTTCGGTTACTGTCAGGAGGGAATTGGAGTTTAGATGTTAGAATCTCCAGGGCAGTGTTACCAATGTTTTGGACGTCTTTGTACCCGCTTGGAATTGATTGCCCTGTCTTCGTATCAATTACGCAATTCTTTATCCAAAATTTCTTACTTAAATCAACTCACTTTATATTAAACATATTTGTTTTTAAAAAATTAATGCCACTCAAGTAAGTAAAAAACCAGTGTCATTTGCCATGCATAAAAGTCGAGAATGCAAATAAATAAAATTTTAAGAAAGTAATGTTTTTAAATTTTAACTAGAGGTCATGGTGCCTTGAGGGGGTGATGAGGTTATGCCTAAGACTTGCTCTCTTTTGTTAAAAGGAGAGATGATCATGAGAAAGGTCTTAAGAACATGCTAGCATTAAACAGAGGACGTTCACATTAACTCAATCAAACAGAGCTTGGAAACGGGAATAACTCTCAGCCTGGGATTGGATGCTTTGTCCATATTCCGCCCAACACGATTTCACGTCCCACCCATATGCACACGCTACACTAAAGGACACACTGACCCTTGGGAAGTGATAAAGGACTCAGGGGCAAAAATAAATGAAGACGGGCGATCATAAATCACTTGGACATCGCAGACTCCCCTCGGGGGTAAGCTGAGAGATGGAGAGAGAAGACCTTAGAAGGATGTATTGGGAGAAGCCATCCAGAAACAGATGAGATGACCTGACCACATCACGTCGAGTGCAAGTGCGTAAGGCGTAAGGACACACCCCCGTCCCCAGAACCTAAGAATCGTGGGCAGCATGTCCCTTTCATTACGTCCACAACCTTTGTGAAAGCTATGTCGACTCCAACGCACAAAAACCATTCTTCTTTTTTCCTTACTGCACACATCCCTCCCTCAGGGGAAAGAAAATCCAAAATGTTATTTTTACAGTGTGCCTTGTATTCTGTAAGAAAAAACAGACATAGAAATTACATAATTCAAGAACCAATTTCACGGGTTTTAGAAGTGGAAATTATTGGCTTTGGGAACACTGACTTTCCAGGCAAAGCTCAAGTTAGATGGAAGCCCTTGTCATTAGTAGCCATGTAATCATCTCTGGTTATTCTCCAATAAAAGCAACTGCAGCCCTGACATTCATTGTGCCGAGCTGTTTCAGGCCCACGTGGACACATTTTCCCATGCATGACGCCCACCTGATCCTGGACAGCTGTCTGTGAGCAGAGGAGAAAGCAACCAACTCAGAGAAAGGGGTCCTGCCCCTGGCTTCGCAGCACATAGTTTGCAGGATAATAAGCAAGTCATTGACCCTCTTTGCCGCTCATGGCTGGTCCCTACAAGGAGGGTGCTGACCAGAGGACCGAGGCCCCCGTCCAGTTCCAACAGTGCAGGGAGCGAGGCTGGATGGAATTTCACTCCTGGACAAGAAGCCTGTTTGACACATGTGTCCATCCCGAGTTTATAGACAGCCCTGAGCGAAAACTCACTCAATTCAATGGCATTACCAACCTCAGGCCAGGCCGAGCCCCACTTAAGCAAGGAAGGCTCCTATTGTGCTGAACCATTTGAAACTGCCGGTATGTGAGCATTTTTGACTGACCCAGGCAGCGATTTCATACGGGTCAACCTAACAAGTAGGAATTTCTTTTTCAAAAATCAAAATAGCATAGATGTAATGAGAGACTTCATTCCTTAACAGGATTATATTTTTAAAACTTTCTGGAAGTCACTCAGGATTTATGTTTTCAATAAGCTTGTATTTTCACATGTGAGTTTCAGTGAGAACAAAGAACAAGCAATGAATTTTCTGCTAATGTTGTGGGTTGAAGCTTTCTCCTTCATCGTTCTCCGGGTGCCTCCTCCCCCACGCCTGCTCTGCTACACTCCTGTCACCCCTCAGGGCATCACAGAAGTCACTTCTCCAGAATGCTTCCCTTGAAGGCATGATTCTGGGTTATAATCCCCAGCAACGGTTGTCCTGCTGTGTCGGCCAAACTTCCCAGTCATAGGGCTTTATGCTCTGCTGTAATTCCCTTTATGCTCCAGTGGGTTATATGTAAGTGAGCAGAGATGACATATGGGCCTTTTCTCCGTTTTTTCATAGTCCTTCGGAGAGTGCCTGGCCAATATTAGGTTCTTCATAAATATTTGATAAATGCATGAATGAATCAACAAATGAATTATGCTTTTAATATTACAAAGAGAGGATTATATTTTTACTTTAGGATTTTATATGCTGTCTTCTCTGCTGCCATCACTCTATAATTAGAATCCTCGATCCTTTTATCCCATTAAAGAGCCCCATGTAATCGTAGTGAGAAGGGACTAAAGAAGACAGGAGCCTCTCTATGCAGCAAGCTCCCTGAAAGACCTACATTAATGACCCACGGTTCCCCGAGTTTTAAATACGTCTTGTCACTACTCAAAACATCTTCCTGAGCTGCCATCACACCAGCTTGCCATACATTCCAGAAACCGCCAAAGCCAAATAACCAAGTTATAGATGGTTAAACACTAATACTAGACACCAGGCTCTGTGAACCTTCCTGTAGAACATCTGACCCCTACTATGTGAGGACATTGAACTTAATTGTGCAACTAATTACATATTCCAACGGCAATGGCTTTGGGGCCTCTGACTTTATTCCGGAAAGCAATAAGGTGTCACTGTGAACATCATGCAAAGGGAAGTAATTTCTAAGTTTTTTCCGCAAACTGCCTATTTGTCTCTTTGCCTGGTGTCTGACCTAAAGGTTTATTGCTTAAAAATGCTCCAAGCTGACCTACAGCTACTGTTACTTTCTTTTTCTTTCTTTCTTTTGTTTTTTACAAAACTGCAAAAATAACGCCAATTCTGTTCCCCAGTGCACAGAATAGACTAAGAAGTAAAACTCATTATCCTCGAATCCCCACAGGAGTAGCTACTACAACCTAAGAACACCAATTTCACATAAAAATGGGAGAGATGTCAAGTAACAAAAAAGCTGGGCACAGTAAATCTCAGTTAATAACCCATTAAGAAAAAAAATTACGTTTGATTTTGGTGTCACGGCTTTCAACACTTACCTGAGGAAAAGTGACATGTTTACATCTTTAAGCACCGCAGTGGCCTCAGAGAGATTTCACATTAATTTTAGCATTTTTAAAAAGATAATTTTTCCCTAAATAATAGGTTTAAGAAATATGAGGAAGATGGCAATTTGAGCACAGATCTTTAAATTTTCCTCTGAATGGACCCAAAAGCAATAACTAAGGGAATATGGTAATAGGTAAAAAATCTTCATCGATGCTGAAAATTTAGGTGCAACGTGCATGTCAGGGACTTGGAGAATTCCTGAGAAGTCACATGGTACTCAAACGCTGCATGCAGAAAATAGAGCACGGTTAGGGCTGCCAGATCAAATACAGGAATCCAGTCATGTTTCAATATCCAATAAACAAAAATATTGCATGGGGCATGCTTATAACAAAAAATAAATTTGTTGTTTATCTGAAATGCAAATGTAACTGAGAATCCTGTATTTTTATTTGCTACATCTGGCAACCCTAAGCATGGTGTCATAGAAAGAAAATAGCAGTCAGCCTGGTAGGACTACCCAGACATTTCTAAGAGCAAAGGCCGAGGACCCCACAGATGCCCCGCACTTGGTAACGTGCCTAATGCTGGGAGTCAATGACATGTGCAATCAGCTGGGTCAAAAGACTCAAATGGAAGCCTGGCCACACCACACAGAAGGCCCTGAAGGGTCAGGGCATCTTGCTGACCTTGAGTGGGAGGTCTGACAGCCTCACTGCGCTCCTGGAATGAGTCCAGGCCAACCCAAGACTAGTCCCAGCAGAGTAGCTTCACAGACTGAAAGGGACTTTATAACAATGAGTCTCCCCTTCTGGAAATCTCAACAAGCCCGGTGCATCGTCACACTCCCTATTACTGGTTTGGTAATAGCGGATCAGTGGCGGTTCGAGGTGAACTTTGGGTGTGGAACTCTACCAAGAGTAAGCGGAAACCAAAAGGAGATGAGGAGCACCCACTCCACTATGTAGGAGGAAATTCCAATGCAAGAGAGACTATCCTCATTTAACAACAGCTAGACAGAAAGGGTCGGCACGGTGGGGCAGAGGTTAAGTTCATGTGTTCCACTTAGGCAGTTCGGGGTTTGCAGGTTTGGATCCTGGGCACGGACCTATGCACCGTTCACCAAGCCATGCTGTGGCAGCATCCCATTTAAAGTAGAGGAAGATGGGCACAGATGGTAGCCCAGGGGCAGTCTTCCTCAGCAAAAAGAGGAGGATTGGCAACAGATGTTAGCTCATGGCTAATCTTCCTCAAAAAAAGAAAAAGAATTCTAGACAAAAAAAGCAAATAAACAAACAAAACACAGAAGGAGAATAGTACCCGTAAACAAAAGCTACAAAACAAAAGAAGGGAATTTAAAAAGGCATTCAGGGGTAGAGGACAATATAGCTTTGAAGAACATTTGCTGCAGAATATGGAAGTATGTTTCACAAAAAATAACTTTTGAGCTCTTGATAATCAAGAAAATACAGGCCCTCTGTTGTGTTATAACAAAATAAGACTAAGATGGAAGATCTGGCGGTATTAAAAATACGGGATTTAAAATGGTTTCAGAAGCAATAAAAGAGATTTGAAAAAGTAGAAAATTGAATTTATCGTATGAGAAGGGAAACTTTTGAAGCTTTCCTTAAAACTTAAACAGAAAAGACAAAGAAGTGAAAATGATCAGTGAGAGGCTGCAAACACGAGACCTGCATTAGATGTTCAATATACAGACAATGGGGCTTCTAAAGAAGATACCAGAAAAATGCAAAAGAAGCATCACTGAACGACAACAGAGAAAAGAAAACATTCCTGGCTTAAAAAAATAAATATTTTGCTAAATTCTACTGAAACTGAAAACATCACCTTTTAGATATTTCCTGAAGATATTTATTGTTTGTTTGTTTGTCATTGAGGAGGAAGATTTGTCCTGAGCTAACACCAGTTGCCAATCCTCCTCTGTTTATTTTTTGTTTGAGGAAGATTTGCCCTGAGCTAACATCTGTGCCAATCTGCTCTATTTTGTACGTGGGTCGCGGCCACATCACGGCTGGTGAGTGGAGCAGGTCCACGCCCAGGATCCAAACTCGTGAACCCGGGCCGCCTAAGCGGGGCATACGGAACTTTAACCGCTCAGATGGGGCTGGTCCCTCCCAGAGATATTTATTAATGTTGAGGATAAATAATTCTATAAGCATTTTTGAAAATAAAACAAAATCTGAAAAATTAAAAAAGAAAAAATCAAACTGGCCTTAGTTGCATCCACTGTGCAAAATTAGGTATTAAAAACAATGATAAATATTTACAGAAATCTTATGGAGAATGTTCTAATTGAACAATTCTTTAACTTAGAGATTTTCCTGATAGTATGTGAAGGCAACAGAAAGACAAAAAGTACACCCACTCTACTCTCCTTGAAGAAATCACTGAAGCATATTATCTAGGCAGCCAGGAGGTGGATCAAAATGTAATATTCAGGGGCCTGCCTGGTGGCATAGTGGTTAAGTTTGCATGCTCTGCTTTGGTGGCCTGGGGTTCACAGGTTTGGATCCCAGGCGTGGACCTACACACTCCTTATCAAACCAGGCTGTGGTGGCATCCCACATATAAAGTAGAGGAAGATGGGCACAGATGTTAGCCCAGGGCCAACCTTCCTCAGCAAAAAGAGGAGAGTTGGCAACAGATGTTAGCTTAGGGCTAATCTTCCTCACCAAAAAAATAAAACGTAATATTCAAGAACAGGAAAGTTATGGGACGAGGATGAATATATTGAAGCATAGAATAAATTCAGATAGAGAGTTTTAAATGCAAGCAAAAACCAACAAGGTGAAAATAGTTACTGATAAAAAAATATTCAAAATCCAAACAATATAGTAATTTAAAAATCATAAATTTGGTAAAAATGCCAAAAGAAACAAGAAAACAAAAGTGCACTAATTTTGTATATTCATAGAAGAAAGGGCTTTATTTTTGTCAATGGTAACCAAATAAATATATGTTCAACTGTACTTTTTAATAAGTTTAAAACCAGGCTATTTGGTTTACAGACTGGGAGGGGAGAAAGAAAAAGAGAGAAAACAGAAACAGCTCATTGAGTGAGATATTGAAAATAGAGAACATGGATCATCAAGAAAAATAATAGAACATAAAATATGATGAAAGGAGAAATAACAAATTAGTTAGTTATGACACTAGACATAAATGAGTTAAACTTTCCTGTTAAAAGACAAACACTGTCAGGATGGCTCAAAAGTTAAAAGAAAAAAGTTTAAATTGTCTGCAAGAGAACTCTTCAAATAAAGCAACTGAGAAATTTAAAATATATATATATTTCTATATACAGATATAGAAATATACATATATATGAGCATAGATATTCCATAGGGGAGGAAAAAACACCTGGGCAACTTTAATACCAGAAGTCAAAGTAAAATTCAAGAGAAAAAATAAATAAGTGGGCTAAAGGTCTTAATCTTTATGGAAAGAGACAATTCACACTACCTATATAGTTATGAATATTTTATGCAAGAATATATAGCCCCAAAATTAATATAACAAAAACTCTTAAAGTTACCAGTAGAAATTGACAGCAATTAAAATTTTCTTTAAAATTTTATATACTTCTTTTCCCAGTCTCTAACTTATGATGGATGGAAAAATAAACAAGGATATGAAGATATTAAAAAATATAAATTATGAGGTTGTAATCTCTACAGAAGGCACACTTATTTATAGTGTTCATGGAACTTTTCCAAAATCCGATTACATATAAGGCCACAAGAAAACAACAACAAAAAAGTTATATTCCATCTTATATGATAAAAAATATGAATTAATAAAACACAAAATAGGAACACTGCTACCTTCTTGGAAAAAACAAGCCACTAAATAGTTCTTGAATCAAAATGGAAATAAAACTTTTAATGATACTATATTTACAAAATAATAATAGTGACAAAACTACGTATCAAAATATATGTGGAGCAGCCAAAGATGTAGTCAAAAGCAAATTCATATACTCCTCAATACTATCATTGTTAAACAAACAGAAAGAAACTGATAAACCAAGCATTCTACTCAACAAAAGAGAAATCCAGAACAAAACGAAAAGAGTTCTAAGGAAACAATGATAAAAACAAAGGTCAAAAATAATAATATAAAAGATAATAAAATTGAAAATTAAGCCAAAGAAGTGCTACATAAAAAAAAAACTTATAAAATTGATTGTTAAAGACAGCAAGTTAAGACCGTGCATTTACATACTTTTCCACACAAAAATCCTCATGAGATAGCCTACAAGAATGAAAAGAAAAAGGTGGTGTAATTTTGGAAAGCAACTATGAAGAAACGGTCAGTGTCGATGAAGTTCTGAAAGACAGCAGGTGGGATGAACTGGTCCCACACAGTGGTCATTTGGTAATCATATACTCAGTTATTCTATAGAGTCTCTTATTTATGTCTGCTTTATTTGTCAATTTCTGAGAAATGTGTTAGAGTTTTTCCCAGTGATTCTGGAATGGTTAGGGTCTTGTATTTCAAACAGCTGACTCATGTCTGTCTTCCATATGTTGGGCAGTACAGAAAGAATCATGACCATTACACTTTCTTGTGTATTATGTCTCCTGTTGTCAATAAAAATAAAACTTTCCTTTTGTCCTTTCTAATGCTTTTGGCTTTGTATTGTATCTTTTTCTGAGATTAATACAGTCATCCCCCTTAGCACAACTTTTTGCTTGCTTTTATTTTCAGTGATTTTGTGTCACTTTTCTTGAGTGTCAGATCTCAATAGATTTCGATTGTGAACCTTGCTTTATGGATGTGTTTGGACTTATTCCTGCTATCTTATTTTATGCTTTAAATTTTCTACAATTTTGTGTTGTTAGTTTTTTGTTATTTTTTTTTCATTTCTTTTCTTTTATGTGTCTTTTTTTTCTTTCTAGTGGTTGAAAAATGCTATATAAGTTCATTAATGTCAAGAAAAAATATGCAATCAAATTGACTAATGAATAAGCAGAAAATATACAAATTTAAACACAGCCATAATCTTATGCCTGTGGAAAAATATTCTGAAATTTCTGTGTAATAAGTCCAAATGAAGGAGTTTTAACTCTACTCCATTCCTCTCCCTTGAAACTCATTGAAAACATCAAAATCTTACAAAGGGAGAGAAAAATTTTCATCGCCAATAAAATAAGAATGCAGGGTAACCCTCAAAATCACCAAGAATATCTAGGTTAACATGAATTGGATGGCTTTCCTCAAGAGTGAATGAAGGTCTCTTTACAACACAGAAGGGTCTAATTTTCTGAGAGTGACAAGCCCAAGGATGTGGCAGACACCCCACAACAGCTGGGGTTGATGGACAAGCCCTGCTGACACTTCCTGTTGCCTGTGACCCTGCCCACGGTCAGCAAGGCTGTCCAAGGAGGAGAGGGAAAGCCGTCATCGGCAGATGGCTTTTCAGAGAGCTGGGACCTACGACACATGGTGTGAGCTACACTGAGTTCCCCAAAGCTGGGACTGAGAGACATGCCTCGAGGAACGTGGATTAGAGGGTGTTGAAGACCACTGTGGAAATTAGTGAAAGAAACTGTAACTAAACTGGGGCCGGGAGGCCTGCAGGGGGAGCTCTCCCCCCCATCTCACATCCTCAATTACACCAAACAGGAAGCATCTTCCACAGGAAGCAAAACTACTCCACTACTGAAGGAGGACTTCTCCCCCTGCCTGGCAACAGCTCAGCCAATGAGAAATGCTGCAGCTCAGCCAATGAGAAACACCGCAGCTCAGCCAATGAGAAACACGGCAGCTCAGCCAATGAGAAATGCTGCAGCTCAGCCAATGAGAAACGCCGCAGCTCAGCCAATGAGAAACACCGCAGCTCAGCCAATGAGAAACACCGCAGCTCAGCCAATGAGAAACACCGCAGCTCAGCCAATGAGAAACACCACAGCTCAGCCAATGAGAAACACCACAGCTCAGCCAATGAGAAATGCTGCAGCTCAGCCAATGAGAAACACCACAGCTCAGCCAATGAGAAACACCGCAGCTCAGCCAATGAGAAATGCTGCAGCTCAGACAATTAGAAATGCTGCTGCTTGGTCAATGAGAAACGCCACAGCTCAGCCAATGAGAAACGCCACAGCTCAGCCAATGAGAAACGCCGCAGCTCAGCCAATGAGAAATGCTGCAGCTCAGCCCATGAGAAACACCACAGCTCAGCCAATGAGAAATGCTGCAGCTCAGCCAATGAGAAACACCACAGCTCAGCCAATGAGAAACACTGCAGCTCAGCCAATGAGAAGTCATTGCTGCCCTGAACTGTTACTTTCCCCCAATGGACTTTCCTTTAGAATAACCCCTCCCTGCTCCCCCTTTTCTCTATAAAAGCAGTTCCCTCCTTTATTTTCTGGATTTGTCTATGGTTCCCCATAGCATGCACATCCCAAATTGAAATTCCTTTAGTTATTCCTGAATAAACTCATTTTGAGATAAAATAACAGGCAAATTTGCTTTTTAAGTTGACACCACGAGCCCAAATCAAAGTTCCCAACCATCTCAGCTCACTCTCCTTGCTCCTTCCAACTGCTGGGTATAGAGGCTGCCCCATGCAAAGACTGATAATCAACAGTCAAACCTCCCACCTCCACCCAACACCTAACACGTTCTCAGCTGATGACCTGCACTTCACTCAGAAAACAGGAGCCACCAGAGAGGAACTGTCCCATCTTCCCTCTAGCAAATCTGCCAGCGACTTAAAATTTGCTACCCTTCTTGCCTATTATAATAAGGAGTCTCCATTCCCTTCAAAAACCAGTCCTTAAGGTCCTGCAACTCTTCCCTCTCAAACTTCTGCTCATCTGTTTCTCCCTCTCAACTGGATAACTCTCCTCAGCTTAAAAATATGGCTCAAATGTCAAAAACAGACAAAACTCACGCTTGATTCCAAATCCTCTTCTATCTACCATTTCATCTCTCTGCCTCTCTTTATATACATATATACACTATTATAAATGTACATATAGATATGTTTATATTTATGCCAGTGATTGTAGACAGCTCTTTGCACATACCCCCACACAAACACACGGTTGTCTATGCTCAATGCTATAGGCTAAATAATGCCCTCCTCCAAAGATATCCACAACTTAACCCCCGGAGCCTGTGAATATGTTACCTCACGTGGCAAAGGGACTTCGCAGCTGTGATTCAGTTAAGCATTATGAGATGTGGAGATCACCCTTGATTATCCAGGTGGGCCCACTGTAATCAAGGGTCTTTATAAGAGGGTGGCGGGAGGTCAGAGAGGAGAGAAGAT
This sequence comes from Diceros bicornis minor, assembly GCF_020826845.1. NCBI lineage: Eukaryota > Metazoa > Chordata > Mammalia > Perissodactyla > Rhinocerotidae > Diceros > Diceros bicornis. The sequence goes on along the minus strand of NC_080774.1, from coordinate 2,972,466 downwards.
GCTTCTTGCTGGCTTTGAAGTTGGAGGGAGGGGCCACGAGCCACGGGATGTAGGCAGCCTCTAGAAGCTGGCAGGGAAACTGACTGTCCCCTGAAGCCTCAGCAGAAATACTGCATTGGGAACCAATTTTAGACTTCTGACCTCATCGCATTTCTCTTTTAATAATTGGAAGTGTCATCTCTGTTGTTTTGTATGGTATTATTCCTTTTGTAGATAAGGAAGCTGAGAGTCAAAGGGATCAGCAACTTGACCACAGTCACACAACTAGTCAGTGCCCAGGCTGGGACTGGAGGTGCGTCTAGCTCTGGAGCTGGCAGGTGCAGACTCACAGAGCTGATTCCCCACACCTTCCAGCTCCACGCTCAGTGACTTCAGCTGGGTGGATTCCAGCCACCCATGGTAGGAGTATTCACACTAGGGAAACTGGCAAACCTACAAATCAGAGCCGGTTGTTAAATGCTTACCCTGTTGGCCTGCTGGCTGGGTCTTTATTCTCCACACTCCACTGTGATCCTATCACTTCTTTGTGTGTGTGTGTGTGTGTGTGTGTGTGTGTGTGTGTGAGGAAGATCAGCCCTGAGCTAACATCCATGCTAATTCTCCTCTTTTTTGCTGAGGAACACCGGCTCTGAGCTAACATCTATTGCCAATCCTCCTCCTTTTTTCCCCCCAAAGCCCCAGTAGATAGTTGTATGTCATAGTCGCACATCCTTCTAGTTGCTGTATGTGGGACGCGGCCTCAGCATGGCCAGAGAAACGGTGCATTGGTGCGCGCCCGGGATCCGAACCCAGGCCGCCAGCAGCGGAGCACGGGCACTTAACCGCTAAGCCATGGGGCCAGCCCCTCCTATCATTTCTTTTGTTATTATTGAAAAGATTTCCTTGGCTCTCCAATGGCTCCCATGTAAAATTGATATTACATAGCTCAGCATTCAAAACCTTCCGGTATTTACAGCTATCCTCCCTTTGCAGCCTCGAGATCTCACTGTCCCACTGCCCTTAACCTGTGCCCCAACCAGACTGAACTGCTAGTCATTCATCAAACACAACCTCTATGTCCCCTCCTTGGCTGCTTTCACTCTCTGAGTTGTAATGCCTTCTCCCCCAAAGCAAATCTCTCGCAGGAAAATTGCCATCTGTTCTAGAACAGTGCATGTTAGGGCCTCCACATCTAAGAAGTCCTCCCATCCACCTCAGTCAAATGGGATCTCCTCATCTATGCAATATTTTGATTCTGTTTTCTCCTTGGTATGTAGCAAATTCTGCTTTGTATTGGAGTTAAGTGAGTTTATCTCCCCCACCCAATTATTTATTTAATAATTACATTTACTTTCTTCTGGACATTCTAGTATATGCTCTACAATGGTGAATGAACTAATACTCCTAGCAACCCCAGATGTTAGGTGCTTTTTATCATCCTCACATCACAATGAGGAAACTGCGATTCAGAGTGGTTAAGTGACTTGCCTAAAGTCACACAGGCAGAGGCAGGATTCAACCCAACAGCTGGCTCCTTTCCCGCTAAGGAATGTGATCCTCACGGAGTGACTGAAAGCCCTAGTTTGTTCATCTTTCCATGTTAAGTCATGTTTTTCCCAGAATGCGGCCTGAGCATCCAATGGCATCAGGCTTGATAATTTCCAGTGGTACACAAAAGCACGGATTTTTGAAGTTGCAATTAGCCCTGCATCTTCCTTAATGAATATGGGGAACAATATAATTCCCACATCACGGCCAAGATTCATGATTATTATCACTCAGGTTGACACTAAAGTAGATACTTCGTGGTGACCTGTCTACACTGGCTGCACGAATTACAGGTATGGGGCTGAAAGGACATGCAGCTGCTGCAAAGCTGGGGGATGGACGCTTGTGACACCCCCAGGACCAGGCGCAGAGCTGGACACATTTGGGGGCTTATTACATATTCTTTAAGAGAGAAAATGTTAGCTCTGGGGAAACACACAGGTTGTTCTTTGGGATCTGTGTGAATAAAAGGACACTTTTAGAGGACCTTAAAAAGAATTGCTACCCCCCCGCCCACAGCACCGCCCTCGGAGTATAGGAGGAAGGTCCCGAGATGGAGAGTAACACATTTCCTCTACACATATTGTTCTTACTTTGCTTCTAACACATTGATTTTGATGTTTCTGATATTTCAGAGGGGAATTTGTCTTCATTTCTCAAGCGCATTTTCATACTTTGAATGATTCAGGAAACGTATTTCACCGTGGCCTCGCAAAGGAGCATGATGGCTACAGAACATAGCCGGTGGCTGCAGCAGCCTTCCACGCAGATTTCAGAGTGAGAAGCACTCCTGCTTAAAGAATAATGTGTTATGAGAAATGTGTTTGAAGGCCGTGGAGTTATCTTAAAAGCCAGAAACATTTCTGTCTTTATTCATTCATCGTGTCATTCAGGGCATGAATATTTGTGCCAGACACTGTCCTAGGTGCTGGGGAGACAGAATCAAACAGGACAAACATGTTCCCTATCCTCATGAGGCTGACGCCCTAGTGAGGGGGACAGATTGAAACACAAGTAAAGAAATACACCCATGTAATATAATTTCATGCTGGAGTAAGTGCCATGAAGAAAAATAAAGCAGGGTTAGAAGATTGCAAGTAGCCTGGCCAGTCAAATAAGTCTTCAATTGAGACAGCGAGAGGCTGTGAGGAGAGTTATATGTTCCCATATATATTAATCGTATTTAGTCCTTGTCAGTCTTTACATTTCACTAGCTAAATGAAAAGCCTGGAAATTAAACGGAAATTCAGACAGTCTCAATCACGGATTCTCAACCCCAGCACTGCTGAGGATAATTCTTTGTCCCAGGAGGTTGTCCTGTGCATTGTTGAATATTTATCAGCATCTTTGACCTCAGCCCACTAGACGCCAGTAGAACACCCTTGCCCCCTTGTGAGAATCATAAATGTCTCCAGACCTTGCCAGATGTCCCCAGAGTAGAGTTGACAGATAAACACAGGGCACTCATTTAACTTTGAACTCCAGAATAACAATGAATATTTTTTCAGTGTTAAGTATGTCTCAAATATGGCATGAGACATTCATTGTTTATCCGAAAATCAAATTTCACTGGACATTCTGTATTTTTATTTACTATATCTGGCTGCCATAATCGGGAAGCAACATCGCTCCTATTTGAGAACCACCACCCCAGTTTTACACTTTAGGAGACTCTGTGTGTGTAGGTCATGTATGTATGTATGCAGGCATGCATGCCATCACGGATAGTGTGTTGAAAGGCCACATCAAACACTTTGACCGCCCAGATTAGCAAAGGCACAATTGCAAGTGACTTTCCAGACAAAATGAGTGTGGAAGACCCACTTAGATGAGATTCAGGAGACCGGGATCTGTTATTACCAGATTCTGAAAATACAGATAAAAGTTATGCCGCGCTCAACATGATATATTTTTCCTTACAGAATTGACAAAGAGTTTTTTAAATCATAATGAACAATGCTGTCCACAATTCAGTCATAGTTACACTTTCATACAGGGCTCGTGTGGAAGTACAACTAGGGTTATATTTCCAGGAGATGATCTGACATTATCTAAGAGAAGTCTGGAATTCCCCTTCGTTCTGCCCCATTCATCACGTGCCTTGGAATCTATTCCTATACACGAAAAAATAAAGAAATTGTCAGGAAAGTTTATATTATAAGAATGTTGAATGCAGCATCAGGCTTAAAGTTAAAAAATTAGCAACAAACTAATTAGCACACGAGAAATATATATAACTACTACACACCTATTAAAATGTGTATCCCTCCTCCCTGGCAACTTGGCTCCTTAATATCTTGTCTGCCTCCCTAGCTCTCTAATGCTTTAAAGCATATTTTTTGTTGTGTTATTTAGCTTTCCTACTCGGTAGGAAGTTTGGCCTAGTAGCCTGAAGCAAATGTCACATAATTTAATATTGATAGAAAAAAGTGAGGAGTTTTAGTTTATAATACAAAAACGCATATCATATTTCATCAAATTTACGTTCCCATTAATTTTAAAATAAACAATTATTGGGCCGGCCCCGTGGCTTAGCGGTTGAGTGCGCGCGCTCCGCTACTGGCAGCCCGGGTTCAGATCCCGGGCGCGCACCGATGCACGGCTTCTCCGGCCATGCTGAGGCCGCGTCCCACATACAGCAACTAGAAGGATGTGCAACTATGACATACAACTATCTACTGGGGCTTTGAGGCAAAAAAGGAGGAGGATTGGCAATAGATGTTAGCTCAGAGCCGATCTTCCTCAGCAAAAAGAGGAGGATTAGCATGGATGTTAGCTCAGGGCTGATCTTCCTCACAAAAAAAAATAAATACATAAAATAAAATAAACCATTATTTTATGTACCACTAAGAGATTAAACTAGGGACACAAAGCTTTTTATCACTTATAATTTTTATTTTATACTTATTAAAAATTTATTTAGAAGTATTTACACATAGAAGTGATGAAAATATGAACAAGTACGACCAGGGATAGAAACATGAACTAAATCATAACTGATTTCAGGACACCAGGAATTTTAAGATGCCATGGATTGTAAGACTCATTCTGATTTCAGAGACATTATATATGAAAAGAAAGTCTCAGCATCAATGAAATACAGTATATCCACATAAAGGGCAGACTGAAAGAAAGTACACTAAGAGTTGTATCTACCTGGTGGGATTTGGGGTGTTAGTTTTCTCCTTGAGCTTTTTGCCCTAAATTATCCCGTTATCTCTAAAGATCATTTATTATTTTTAATTGGAATTATGTATTATGTGCAAAAAATCTCTTGCTCATCCTAAATATCTAACTGGATTTTGGAATGCCTTTTTGGTGATCACTTTTAAAACTTGAATCTGAGACAGACTAGGTGAAGAGAGAGATGAGGAGCTGGAAGCACTCTGTTGAGGCTCACCTCTTTCACCAGACGTTGCTCCTTCCCTCCCTTCTTCGCTGGCTCCTCCACACCGTCTCCACCTGCAAATGCTGGACTGCCCGGGGCTTGGTCCTTAGGCTGCCTCTCGCATATCTTCACTCATTCCCTTGGTGAGGCCATTCACCTTCTAGGTTTTAATTCAGCTCTCCAGACTGGACCTCTTCTCTGAACAACACCCATACATCCACCTTCCTTCTCAACACCTTCTCTTGGAGGCCTCATAGGCATCCAAAAGTTATCATGCCCAAAATATAACTCCCTATTGGTCCTCATAAAAACCTCTCCTCTTACAGTTGTCCCCATCTCAGAAAATGCAACTTCACCATTCCAGTATCATTGACAAAAGTCGTGGAGTCACATGTTACTGCTGTCTTCCCCTCATAGCCCAGATCCAATCCTTCACCATAAGCTCTTGGCTCTACCTTAGAAATATATCTAGAATCCAAACTCTTCTCTCCATCTCTACCACCACTCTCTATCAGTCAGGGTCCCAGCAGAAAACACTCAACCTTCCAAAAATGGTAGCTGGAGATATTTTTTAATGGGGTTATTTAAAGATGGAGGCAGAGCTAAAGATGCACGCTGAGCTAGCAACAGAGCTAAAGCAATGCATTCCTAGGTTTGAAAGAGCTCATGGAAGGCGCAGGTGCTGGATGGCTGTGACGGTAGCTGAAAGAGAGGGCATCTCAATAGAGCTGTGATCCTCACTAGACAAATACAATCTCTGCCAACGCATCCCTCTCCCCCAACCTTTGATCTCCCGCCATTGCCTTCTAATAGCCAAACCCAAGGGGAAGCCAGAGAGCAAGGGAGCCAGCTGATGCAGTTCATAAATGTCAGCATTTCAGGATACAGACTAGGGAGGAAGAAGGGCAAAGAGTGAACCTACAGGGATAAAAAGTGAATATATAGGACAACTACTTTGAATCAAACCACCACCACCTGTCACTTGGATTATTGCAACAGCCTCCGAACTGGTCAGTCTGCTTCCATCCTTGTCTCTTATAGTATATTATATACTATATAGCCTGCTTTATATTACATGGCATATTAAATATTATGTAATATATCATATAGTATATTGTGTATTGTATAGTATAAAGTGTATGGTACGTGTGGAGAAATATAGCAGCCAGAATAACTCTGTTAAAATACAAAGCTGTCAACCTTTTCTCTGCAGAAAATCTAAAGATTTACTCAGAGTAAATTCTGAAGTCCTTATGAAATCCTAAAGACCCTACAGGATCTAGCCCGTTACCTCTCTGACCTTGCCCACGGCCACCCTCCCCCTGTTCCTCCAAGACATTGACCACACTCCTCCCCCGGGGGCCTTGAACCTGTGTTCCATTGGCCTGCGATGGCCCTTCTGCGAGTCTTTCTTCCTCTCTTCCTCCTGATCTTGTCTTGAGTGTTGCCTCCACGGGCACCTTCATTGTCCTCTGTATATGAGACAGCCAACCCTTTCCTTGGCTGTCCTCGTCTCCCACACGGCTCCACTCTTGCCTTTTCCTTGTCTCACATCACCCTCTCACATGTTACACGGCTGTCTTATTTTATGTGGGAGATATACACACACACATATATATATATATCTCCTCCACTTTCACACAGAAGATACTCAGTGAGCATTAATCAGATAAATTAATCTTCCTATATTGGCTTTGTATCATTTGGTATATATTTATATATAAATTATACAATATATAACAAACTTTCCGTTGTGTTCATATGTACATGTATATACCTGTTTATATGCTCGTTGCCATGACACCATGACAGTTACTTGAAGGCAGAGACTTTGACTCTCTTATTTGTTCACTGTTGCGTTTCCATTATAATATGAGTGTGTGTGTGTGTGTGTGTGTGTGCGCGCGCGCTTGCGTAACAACATTTTGGTCAATGATGAACCACATACACGATATGAAAAGATTAGTGCCATACAGCCTAGGTGTGCAGTAGGCTGTACCACCCAGGTTGGTGTAAGTACACTCTACGATGTTCACACAATGACGAAATCACCTAACAACGCATTTCTCAGAGCGTATCCCTGTTGCCAAGCGACACGTGACTCTATATATATGAAATCATATATACCTACACATATCATGAATTTATACATATAAAATGAATGAAAATATGAAGATAATAAGTAAATGTTGATATGATCCTTTCAATCAAAGTTGTAGGATTGCCTTGAGAATGACACAAGTCTAGGACTTGTTAAGTTTTGAGCTTCAGAATTTCAAACCACTCTGCAGAGCATCTAAGACAGCATCCGGCTCATCCTTAGATTCCTTTTACTTTGTGAGTACCCTTAGTAGGGCCCTGCGGGGGAAAAAAGTTACTCTGCAAAATCTGTCTTCATCTTTATTTATAACACAAGGACCTCAACTTTCATTAGGACCTGCTGCCTGCGGATAAACTACAGTTCCAAGTCCGCTTACAGGTGGGAGTAGCCGTATTCCTAATCCCAAGCCCATCGCTGTCCAGTAGAACTTTCTGTGATCATGAAAATTTCCTTATCCGTGCTGTTCAATGCAATCGCCGCGAGCCACTGGAGCAGCTGAAATACGGCTGGTGCTGCGGAGAAACCGACTTGTTAAATTGTATTTAATTTCAATTAATTGAAGCTGCAGTTTAAATAGCCTCATGGAGCAAGTGCCTTGCATATTGGACAGCTCTAGTGAACGGGATGTAAGCAAAATGGTGTGTGTAATTTCCAAGAAGGGACTAAACGGAGGGGCTGTGCCCTGCTCCTTCCCCTCCTTCCTTCCTGCTGGTTAGAGGGCGGACTTGAAGGCTGAAGCTACAGCTGACATCTGGACCTCGAGGAGGAAGCCCATGTTGCAGATAGAAAAGAAGAAGATAGAAGGGGCCTGGGTCCCAGATGACTTCGTGCTGCCACATTAGCTTGAATGTTTATGCGGGACAGAAGCAACTGCTGTTTTGTTTCAGCCGCTATTGTTTTGCAGCTTCTGTTACTCACAGCTGAACCTGATCCTAACTTTAAGACAGAGTCATATTTTCCTGCACTTTATGTTCTAGCAACGTGATCCCCAGGTGTGGTCCCCACACCAGCAGCATCAACACCACCTGGGAACTTGTCAGACATGCAAATTCTCAGGTCCTGTGGCGGACCCACCAATTCAGACACTCTGGGGTTGGGGCTCAGCGATCTTCGCTTTCACAATCTCCCAAAGGATTCCAATATATGCTAAAGATTGAGAACCTGGGTTCTCAATTCTAGCAAATTTCCACAAAAATGGTTCTCCTAAATAGACTAATGTGTATACGTGCATTCACGACTGCGTGCATGCATAAAAATCTATTTGCAGAAGAATTTTTTTGTGATTGTTTAAATGCAGATCCCATTTATCCCAGAATTCTTTTTCCTAATTAAAAAATTGCAAGATTACTTCAAATAACGTGTGTGGAAGAGCTCCGTGCTTTTAGGAGAAAGGAGGGAGGATCAACCCGATGCGATATTTTTAACAATGTAACCAGCCAGGCATACTGATCAGCGGGTCTGGCCCCAGTCTCACCCAGCAAGTTTCACCCGAGCTTCCGCATACACATAACAGAGCTACACTGAGGTCTTATCTGGTAACCAGCTGAGACAGAGGTGTGAGTTCCGGCCATAGTTTTTGAGATTGCAAACAATCAAACACAAAGAAACCAAAGTGTCCTCCTTTCATTGAGGGCAGTGCTTCTCAGGCTTTATCCTGCATCCGAATGACTGGAGGGCTTGCTGGGGCGGGGCCCCATCCACAGAGCTTCTGATTCAGCGGGTCCTGGGTGAGACCCCAAAATTTACATTCTAACAAGTGGTGCTGATACAGCTGGTCCAGGGATGACGCTTTAGAACCATTTACTTACTGCCTCCCTATGTCTGGAAACACCTCAGAACTGTTAAGAGAGAACGTGGATGGCTAAAGTAGATCCCTTAAGATGCCATGGAAGGTGATGTAGGAAGCCCTGCATGATGAGCCCCTCTCTGAACCCTGGCCCAAGTCCCTCCACGCACCCTGCCCCTCATGCTCTTTCTCAAACGCTCTAGCTGACTCCTGCCTCAGGGCCTTTGCCCTGGCCCTTTCTTCTGCCTGAAAAGCTCCTCCCCAGGCCTTTTGCATGGCTAACTCTCTCTCCTCATGCAGGTCTCAGCATGAGAGGCACCTTGAAGTGGTCTGAAGCAGCCCTCTCTGGTCACTCCTTCATGCCTTGTTTAGTTTCTTCTGTGAGAGATCAAGATCTGGCCATCCTAAAATATATCTCTTTACCTTGATTGTTTTCTCTGAGGGACATTTGACCTCCCCCACTAACTGCCTAAAGAATTTGACATGGTGGCTCCTTCCTGGAACAGATCTATCATGATGGCTGTAAAGATAATGTAGGATAGAGGTTACAATAGGAAAGGCACCAACAAGCCCCTCTTATCGGAAGTTCTGTCTCTCTGGCCACATTCTCTGGATGGCCCTGTGAGGAGTTGCCAGACAATCATTTACATTTATAAGGGAAATCTCCATTTGTAAAGGTATCTCCCTCTCTGTTTTGAGAAGAGGGGGGGATGGCCTCATTTCTAGAGACTTATCAATGTGGAAGGTGAGGCCTTAAATCTGCATAATAACCTTACTCTTGTTTACTGTGCTTTAATGGTAATCTCCTGTGACTCCCCCCACCCCCAAAATCCTCCTTTGTCATTGGCTGAACATGGTATTCAAGACGAGAATTTCTGCTATTGTGTTGAGAAACGCAGTGTCCCTGCTTTCTCCCATGTATACGTGTTATTAAACTTGGTATTATTTTCTCCTGCTAACCTGTCTTGTTAATTATTTGGCCAGCCAGAAGAACCTTAAGGAAAAGGGCAGAGGGAGATTCTCCCTCTTCCCCTGACACTTCCTATCTTAAATTGGCTTTTCTATGTATTTTCTTGATTAAATCTGCAGATCCCTCCTTCGAGGGGTCCTTGGAGGTGGAGATCCGAATTGACTTGTTTACAACTATAGATTCAGGGCCCAGAACAATACCAGGGCACAGAGGGACGTTAAGCAAACGTATGAATGGAAACATAAATCAACAGATAAACGAAAGGAGAGCAGGCAAAGAGCGCAAAGCCAGGCTCCGTCTCAAGGGTCAGCAGCTTATCCCGGACCTGCACTGGAGACGGGCACGGCCGTTGCGTCCACCCGAAAGCCCACCGAGAGGAAGTCTGGTGAGGAAGATCAGTTTGGACATAGAGCATGATTTTATTTTAATCTCTAAGCTAACGACGACTAGGCACCCCAGCAGCCGATGTACACACTCAGTATGCAGAGGAGGAGCCTCGTTAGGCGGCTTTATATTACAACTAGCAGAGTGTCACATCTCATAATTTTTTAAAATTGTTTACATTAATGTTTAATTAGTTCAGGGATTAAACAGCTTTTTTTAAACCCCACAAATAATTTTTTTTCTCCTTCTCCATTTTCTGAGGGCAAAGTTGTTTGGAGTGATTTAATCAATATACCGAATTTCCTGAGGATAAAAGGTAGAGAAACAAAAAGGCAAGAAGAAGAAGAGGAGGAGGAGGAGAAAAGAGGGGGGAGAGGGGAGGGGAGGGGGAAGGGGAGAGGGGAGGGGAGGGGAGGAGAGGAAAGAGGAGACAGAGCAAGAAAAATAATACCAACAGAAATGCAACCAGCCGCCACCCTCCCCTCCCTGGGGTTCACAGGAGTCCAAAGGCAGATCTACAATTAGAGTCACGTCAAAAGCGCCAATACCTTTACAGGCTGTTTGGAGGAGAGTTTACCTAGTAGAGAGGGAGCAGGGAGAAATCTGTGCTTCCGTGGAAAGCTATGCACACCTCCAGGTTTTCAGCTTCTGATTCTACAGGAGCTATTTTACAGTGTTGTAGATAACTGATAGTAATTCAAAATAATTCTTGTCTGTAGACATGCAAATCAATTCTCTCTGGTGAGAGACAACCCTCCCCCTACTCTTGGGTAAGTCAGTTTTGTGTCGAGTTGCACCCGTGCATTTAGACATTCCTTTACTCCATAGAGACGTGCGCTGCATTGCCTGCGCCTTTGGACCGGTTGTAACATCGTCCTGATGTCCTCATTCAGTCAACGAGTTAAGAAAAATTTTTAACACGTGGGCATTTTATGTCTGTCTGACAGCCATGATTTTACATCTTTGTGACAATTATCTTTTAATGGGGAAGTAGCAAAGGTCCTGGGGGGCGCCTTCCTGGTCCCACACCCATGAGGATATGAAATTGTCAGTGTCGCTCAGCTTGTTCCGCCAGCCCCATCTGCACCCTCACTAACACGCCCACGGGCACCTTAGGGACGCCCAGTGAAGGCCCAGCTCACGATCCAGCAGAAAGAGAATCAGGAAGTACGGTAACTGTAAGAAGCCGTCGACCATCAACCTAAACAAAAGTGAAAACCTCCTCTGAAGACCTGGACCGATACGTTTCCAGGTAGAAAATGATAATTATTTCTCACAATTTGACATCCACCGTCCCAGAGGTAAGAGTTTCCAATTCCAGAATGGGAAATACAGCAAGCTAACCAGACAGACCATCCCCGGACAGACGCAGCCTCCAGAAAGAGTTCAGGAGTCACTTCTCTACTCCGAGCAGTGTCAGATTTGCAGCCTGAAGTGTGATCTGAATGCAATTTCAAAACATGAGACTTGGACAGACTGAAAACAACGCAGCTAGAAAATGGCCCTTGTCCTGCATCAAAGGGACACCAGAGCGTAAATGGGGTTCTCCAAAGCTGACCTCCCGACTCAGCTACCTGGGAAGTTAGCTGAGGTTCTGAGCGCCAAGCTTCGTGGGAAAAGGGCTTCAGAGTCTGGTGAGAGAACAGAGACGCCTGTGAGGGTACCGGCGACCCTCCCAAGTGGTTAGTGAAATGAGGGCACGCATCTGTTTGGAAGCCAGTGCTGAACTGAAGGTACATCCACGTAGCCCAGGAGTTAGAAATGTCAAAATGAGTGCTAGAATAATTGATGGAATTTTCTAAAGGTAGTGTGGTAGGTAGATAATGTCCCCCCAAAGGTGCCCACATCCTGCCCCCACACCTGTGACTATGTTACAGCCAAGGGAACTCTGCAGAGGTGATGATGATGAGGACCATGAGATGGGAGATGACTCTAGAATATCCGTGTGGGCTCAATGCAATCACAAGGGTCCTCATGAGTGAAAGAGGGAGGGAGAAGTGGAGGCCAGACTGACGGGAGATGAGAAAACCCAACTCATCGTCACCGGCTTGGAAGATGGGGGCGGTGGTCCAGGAGTCAAGGCACGCAGACGGCTTCCAGAAGCCGGAAAAGGCAAGGAAACAGATTCTCCCCTAAAACTTCCAGACAGGGACGCAGCCCTGAGGACACTTTGAATGTAGCAGCGTGAGACCTGCGTCAGACCCCTGACCTACAGAACGGAAAGATCAGAAATTTGTGTTACTTCAAGCACTGAGTTTGTGTGATTTGTCACAGAAGCAACAGAAGACTAACACAGGTGGCACTATAAATTAACAGTGGCACCAATCTGCATGATCACAGTGTTTATTCTTCAGGGACATTCCGCATCTGGAGGTAGGAATGGAGCAGGCAACTCCACGGAGACAAAGCTTTGCCAGGGCTGCAACTAACACACAAGACATCTTTGTGTTAATTAGAAGTAAGTGTCCTTCTTTCCAGGCCAATGCAGTCTCAGGGCTACCAGCACAGCTCACTGAGTGGAACACAGACTGGCTTTTCAGCCCCAGTGGTCCTCCAGCACAGGAGCACTTGTGCAGTGCACAACCTGACCAACCATACAGGGTGACCCTGAGAGGGAATCATGCCCACCTTCATCATGGAAGGCCTTTGCTCTCTGTATAGATGAAGAAAGTTAATCTGCATTCTAGAGAAGAGGGTGCACTTGGTTTCTTACATGTGTGAAACCTGTCATTTTGCACTTCTTGATAGATGGCTTTGTAGTCCTCATAATATTTTATGCACATATACTTTACGTTTCAGTTTAAAAGTCTGCACAGCAGTGGGCCAGGAGCCACATCCAAGTGTTTGTAAGTGTTGCTTGTTTGTCTGTTTTTTGTAGAAACTGTCAGAAAATCCAAATCTAACCAACTTGAACAAAGTAAGGAATTTCTCTCACTCCAAAATCTAAAGGTGGCCGGCCCGTGGCTTAGGGGTTAAGTGTGTGCACTTCGCTACTGGCGGCCCGGGTTCGGATCCCGGGCGCGCACCTATGCACTGCTTCTCCGGCCATGCTGAGGCCGCGTCCCACATACAGCAACTAGAAGGATGTGCAACTATGACATACAACTATCTACTGGGGCTTTGGGGGGAAAAGGGGGGAAAAGGGAGGAGGATTGACAATAGATGTTAGCTCAGAGCTGGTCTTCCTCAGCAAAAAGAGGAGGATTGGCATGGATGTTAGGTCAGGGCTCATCTTCCTCACAAAAAAATTAATTAATTAAAAAAAATATATGAGGAAAAATAAAAAAAGATAAAAGAAAATCTCAAGGATCCAGAGGAATTAAAAGTTAGGGAGGCGAGCCCAATGGCGTAGTGGTTTTAAGTTCACGCCCTCTGCTTCCGTGTCCCGCGGTTCGCAAGTTCATATCCTGGGCACAGACCGATGCACCACTTATCAAACCATGCTGTGGCAGGCATCCCATATATAAGGTAGAGGAAGATGGGCATGGATGTTAGCCCAGGGCCAATCTTCCTCAGCGAAAAGAGGAGGATTGGCAACAGATGTTAGCTTAGGGCTAATCTTCCTCACAAAAAACAAAAAGTTAGGCTCCAGGTACCCTAGCAGCACTATCTCTTGCATCTGTTGCCTCCAAAATTAACAGATTTATTTTCAGGGTGTCTCACTCAGGCTGATGGTCTCCAGCAGCTCCTGGCTTATCTTCCCCTAGAGTCAAATCCAGTGAAATCTGCAGTTCCCCTTCCTTAATGTAAAATCAGAGGCTCAATGATCATTGGTCCAAACTAGGTCACGTGTTCATGACTAAGCCAATCACAGTGGCCAGGGACATGGAATATGCTAATTGGCCAGGTCTGGGCCCCATCTCTGCCCTGAGGCTGGGGGTGGAGTCAGCTCCACCCGGTCCCTGGAGGACGTGATGGAGATAACACAATCTGTGGGTTCTGATGCAGCCTGTCGCTGTGCAAGTTTTATTCCCAGCTACAGTAAATAAAACTTTAGCATGCCAGTTTTCCTTATTTTATTGTTTCTGATATTCACACTTTTGCATTTTGGTATCTTTGGAAATCGGTTTTCTTATAAAGTTGTTTTACGGGAAGAGTGAGTAAGAGAAGGAAGGGGGAAAGTAACAGCTATTGTGTTTTTGCCACGTGTGTCAGGCACTTCTTACTTATTGCATTATTCGATGCTCACCATCGTCCTGGGGTAAGTATTTTATGATTTCCACTTAGTAAGTAAGAGAATTAAGGCTGAGAGAATTTAAGACACTTGGCCCACTGAGACGGAAAAAGGCTGAGCCTGGAATCAAAGCGGATCCATCCGATTCCAGGATGCGCGCTCTTAACCTCCAGAATGCTGGCTTCACAGTGAAATGGAAACTGATTTATTATAAAACTACTAATTAGGGTATTAAGGGGAAGAAGTAATTTCCTTTCTCTGCATCTCTGAGGATAAATACAAGACAGAGGACTCGAAACACCCCCAACATACAAATTCTTAATTTATGTTCCTCTTAATTTATGTCCTTTTAATAAAACAAGGAATAAATGGCCAATAGTTAATTGACTTTCTACCCTCATTTTAAGAGTAGGATAGAAAATGAACGTTAGGCAGTAAAGCGGGTGGTTAAGACAGCAGGTTCTAGGTCAGGCTGCCTGGGTTTGTAACCCAGCACATCCATCCGCAAGCTTTCCCCCTTGCTGGCTGTGTACCTTTGGGAAATCACTGAGTCACTCTCATCCTCAGTTTCTTCATCTATAAAATGGGGATAATAACAGCATGTGCCTCATCCAGCTGTTGAGAGAATTCCATGAGTTACTCCATGTAAGTGCTCAATACATATTAGCTGGTATATGATTAATATTACTATTTTCAGAAATGGCAATCTGGACATTCTAATGAAAAACCCACCCAAAGCTGTCTGCATACTCAAGATGTCCCCCAAAAAATAAAGAGGTGAAAAATTGTTAGATCCAGTTCAGTTCAATAATAGAAAAATACATTTCCTAGAATGGGAAAAATGCTCCGGTCTAAATAAAACAAAACTAGACCCATGCCATGTCGTGATTGTACAAAACAATAACAAATTATTTATTTTTAGTAGGTCCCTTCTACAAAGATCTGAATCCACATGAACGACAGACGCAGGGAAAACCTTCATTGTTTATTTTCACCGTCAGACATTTATTCACAGAGGACAGGTCTCTGCAAGCCCCAAGACACAGGCAATTTTTCCCCATATGGAGAGCAGCGTTTAGAGCGCTGAATTCTGTAAACATCAGGGAGCCGAGACACTTCGAAAACGATTCAGTAAATTACTTATTCTCCCAGAAAGGGCTTATTTGAGGGCCCGGGGCTCTTCAGCACAGTATCTGCCTAAAACAGTACCCACCGCCACTTTAAACTTCTGATCAAATGTTACAGCTCTCGGTGACAAGTTTATTTCACCCTGACAAAGGAAATATCTGGTTCTAAACATATGTGAATCTTTTTTTGAATAGGGCTTTTGTGACTGATTTGTTGGTTTGTGTACTGCCTTCTTCAAAGCTATTTAATGGCTGGAATTTACCATTCTAATTGTATAACCAGTGGTTTGGGTGCCTTATCCCACCAAAAAAAAAAGGAAGTTTTAAGGGGGCCATTCATTAAGGATTTATAATCAAGAATAGAGCAAATGTTCTAAAAGGACTAAATTTTGGAGTCATCCTCAATGTGGAGTGGATCCACATTAGACGTGCAATACACCATTATTTGAAGACATGGTTTTAGTAAATGCGTACATGAATGGTGTCTTCCCCGATGGTTAGGCTGATTACAACAATGTTTTAAATTAAAATAAAAAATTGCAGTGACTCAACAACGGCCCTGGTAACCAGCTGTGTGAACAACACATCCATATGCCCAGGATGGTCCCGTCCACTGAAGAACCCAACCACAGAGGGTCATATCCCGATAGTGCTTTGTGCAGAATTTGAGAGGAAACAAAAGGAAGGTGCCATGCCTTGATATTGTCCCTTTCTCTCGGTGCCCAGAAATAACCCATGGTACCGTGTTTATAAAAACAAGAACTTAATCAGGATCCTGCCCAGAGACAGGAGGGATGGTGGCCCCGTGAACCTCACTATCGGAGCCTAAGTGGGGATGCTCTGTGGGCAGGTTGCTGCTGATGCCGATGGATGAGCATCTCTGTCAAGCCTGACCTCCCTCTGAGCTTTCCCCAAGTCATCTCCTCCCAGAATCCGCTCCCAGGTTTGCCAGCCGGGAAGCTTCAAGGACAGATGACTACAAGGGACAGGAGTGAGATGTGTAGAACTTCTGACCCATGGTGCTTCTGCACCAATGGACCCTCAGAACAGAGTCCTGGTGGTTCCAGGGATGTGAGCCACCACCAGCAAATGCATCCCATCCGAGGGTACGCTAGTGCGAACACCCCATCAGGAGGGTCTGCCCACTGGGTTCTCCTGCCCATTGCCCACCAGTCCGCCATGCTTCTTATGCAGAAGGTATAACACTTACTTCACAAACTTCGGTCCCACAAAACCTAATTTTCTTAATTTGTCTATAACACGACTTAATTGTTTCTGTAAGTCCTCGTTCTGCTGTGCATAGTAAACTGAATTTCAGACCATTTCTAATTCTCCGCCTCAACTTTTCCCAATGTTGTGTCCAAATTCCATCGTGTGTGTGCAGATGACAGACTCCCCAAGACTCCAAATGACTAATAATCTATTCAGACCCCACGCTGCTTTTCGTATAGTGACTAATCTGATGAATTTCTCCCTCTCCCATATCAATAAGCCATTGGTTTTCTAATTCCTCCTCCGCAGTGAGAGACTGTGGGACCCCTGAAGAGCAGGCTGCAGCTGAAAACCCACAATTGGCTGTCAGCGTCCATCCGGGCCAGGCAGAGAGCACCATCGGCTTGCGGTTGTAGCATTCAGTGAAAGATGCCAACCACTTGTCACTCTTCCCCAGCTGGTGCCACGCCCACCTGAGACCTCCTACAAGCACCTGTCGCATCAACGACAAATCCCAAATGCTAGTTTGTTTTCTATGAAAGGCTCTTCCACATCTCCTTCCACCACTGAATCACCAGACGGTGAGAAGGTAAGGAATCCTGAACGTTATGAGCGATTTAAGAAATGCTTGGTCCTCTACTTCCGGATCTGGATGCACTGCACCCCTGACATAGCCTCCCCGAGTAGGTAGCATTTAAACAGAGAGCCAAGCGAAGCTGGAAAGTCGTGGCCCCACAAACGTTGCTGGAGATGCTTTTCAGGTTGAGGTGACAGTAAGAGCAAAGGCCCTGAGGCGGGGCAGCCCTGGCTGTCAAAGTACAGTAAAAAGTGAGTGTGGCTGGAGGGCAATGCACAGAGGGCAGAGAGGGGAAGGTGAGGTCAGGCACAGCCGGGGGCCAGCCGAGGTGAGGTCCTGTGGGCCATCGTGAAGACTTTGGATTTGATTTTACATGTGATCAGAAGCCCTTGAAGCGTTTGAAGCCAGAGAGGGAGATGACCGAATTTATGGCCGAACGGCTATCTGGCTGAGCAGGTAACCCGGTTAGGAGGTAAGAGCAATAACAAATCCCAGTGGTTTGGGGTGGACGGCGGAGGTGAAGAGAGGTTGGTGAACATGGCAAATTCAGGGAGGGGGTCCGAGAAGTCCTGCCTTAGCTGAGCCCGCTTGCCGAAGAACAGTTCTTCTCCCAGCTCCAAGCCTGAGGAGCAGCATCCCTGACTCATCCAAGAAGACTGAGCTACAACAGGAGTCTCAATCTCGGCTGCACGCTGGGCATGTTCAAAGAAATCCTAATACCCGCTCCCGCCCCTGTGCTGATTGATTCGCATGGATGTGGCCCAAATATCAGAATTTTTTTAAATTCCCGGGTGATTCTAAAGTGCAGCTAGGACTAGCAGCCTGACTAGATGACCTCTGAGGGTCCTTTCTAGATCTCTTAATAGGACAGTATGACTGTCTCCATTTCGGTGACTTGAAGACCAAGACTGAAAACAAAACAAAAGAAAGGGGACGCGTCCAGGTCGCAGAGAGAGTGAGAGGGAGAGCTGGAGTGACCTGGCTCTCCCCACCCCCCACATTAGCTTCCTGTTTTGTGTATTACTAGGATCTGGTTACTCAGCATGAGACACTTCTCTGAAGTGACTTACAATCAAATTAAATTAACAATTCAAACATGGAATGTCAAGTGTGGGTGGATTAATACCTATCACTGGAAGAAAATTTGAAACTGCAACCTTAAAAGCCTTATATATTTTTTGAACTGATGACCCAAAAAAAAAAACAAAATTAAGCTTCCAGAGCAAGAGCAGGGAGACCCGCATTAGCATTGCAGACAGCTGGCCCAGCCCAAGTTTATGCAATCTTCTTACCCTCCCACAACCATCCTTTTCAATCAGGAAATCATATTCTTTTCTCATCACAGGCTGTATCTAGCTTGTCAGCATTTCTCTACCAGGTCCATTACGCCATCTCTATTTTTGCATCTCTTTTGTATAGCATGGGAAAAAAAATTTTAAAAGATCGAGTGAGAGACCAGAAGGATGGAGGCCCATTGAGGGTATTTGCAGTTGGGAGGGGTCTCCCAAGAGTCCCCCACTTCATTCCGTCTTAAAAGAAGAATACAGACAGAGAATGTGAAGAGTGCAATGTGACGAGAAGCCGGGGAGAAAATCCATCAGTACAGAAGGTTCTCTAAGACCAGGACAGAAATAAAATAAACTGTGTTTTCATGAGAGCATTTCAAAGACAGAAATTCACATCTAATAATATTTTTTCTTGGTTCTCAATTCATTTGCCAACACTTTTGTTTCTGAGTGAGCACAGCGTATTTTTACTCTTTAATAGGAGTAATTATAATTAATGTGCAGTCCACTTAGTTTTGCCTGGAAATTCTTTCTCCTGGAGCAATCAGCCGCTTTCTCTTGTAGAATTCCAGAAACCTAACACCACACAGCGTGGAGCAGCAATGACCCAGGAAATCTGAGCAGAACCACCACAGTCTCCAAGACTTTGTCTCCATTTACAATGTCAGAGTCCTGAGAAGCAGTGGCCCTTTTAATTTTTGGAGAAAATTCTGTTTCCTTGTGTTCAGGTTCTTGACACATGAAGAGGAAAAAGCCAGTTTAAAATCCTTTTTTAAAAAATTCTTATCATTAAATTCCAGGGTTACCATCACCTGGCAAAGCGACATCTAAAGTTGTGAAGAGGGAATTTGGGGGCACCGGTTCTTCTCTGTTCCAAGAGGAAACGGCTGTTCCCCAAACTCGATGCTTAGGAGGAAGCCCAGGCAGATGGCAACAGAATGTCACCCCCACAGGTCTTTCTGTTACTTGTTTTTTAAAACCGTCTCCGCTGCCCACAGCAGATGTTATAAACTGAAGGCCTGTGAGCTGAATCTGGCTCCAAAGACTGTTTTATTTCATTCTGCCTGGTGTTCCTTAAATTCATAATTAGTTTTTAATGCCAATATTTATAAAACAGAAGATTTCACATAGAAATCTTGATTTTAGGTTTTCCCTTAAAACATTGCAAGATGTGACAAATCTGTGAATCCATCGCCATACTGCAAGCAACAGAGATGCGCCCTTTAGGTGGGGCAAGAACTCACTAGTTTGCCACAGTCCCCACCCAGCCCTTATGCCTCAGTCACATCATATGCTTATCCCTACAGGCATTTTTTTTTTTTTTATCTCTAGACTGTAGGATCATTCACAAACCCCAGATGTTTAAAATGACCACTCTGGTGACTATATGGAGACTGGTGGTGGGGGTGTGAACACGGAGTAGACAGTGGGGGTATTGCAATATTCCAGGTGTGAGATGATGGCGGTTTGGGCCAAGGTGGTGGCAGTGCAAATGGTGAGAAGGGGCCATAATATGGATATAGTTCAAGCAGAGGCAACAGGATTTGCTGATGGATTAGACGTGGCATGTAAGACATACTCTGCACTTACTTAGCCAAGCCAATCTTGCCCATGTCCTCCCATTCCATTTTCCTCATTTGTCTTCCTTCCATTGAGAAGTGCAATGGAAGAGTTAGAAGATAAAAGTGGCGCACTTCCTCGTTTGTTCTCAGATGCAGCTGACAAGCCAGAGTCAGAGATGGTAACTTTTAAACAGTCTGGCACTGAGAACATCAATCATTCACAACTGAAAAAGGACAATACTGGCCAGCAAGGTGAGACCCAATGCCAGCTCCCCTTGAAGAATAAAAAAAATCACGAAGTTAATTACTCTTAATTAGCTACCGTGCTTGTTCATTCATGCTGCACTTGTATTTGGACCTAATGAAAATGGAAGAGGTCGTGGATAAAGAGAATGCATTTACAAAAGCCACAGATGATGTTCGAGAAACCCTTCACCTATTGTTTTTGGTTCCAGGCTCTTGAAATGAGCTTCTGCCCCTTTAACTAAAATCCTATTCATCGTTTAAGAATCGGGTCAAATTCCACCTCCTCAGTGAAATTTTTTTCTGGCCACCCCCATCTTTGATCCCATTTGTCTCTAAACTTCTACAGCAATTATCACTTGTTCAGTTCGCTGTGCAGTTAGCCTCAGAGTTCCACATGACATTCTTTCTATTATTGTAGAACTGCTATTTAGGCAATTAATTGTTATGAACAACAGAATACTTTATCAAGTCCATAACCCTATAAACTCAATCAAAACCAAGTTTACTCCAACTGAGATCTTGTATTTGTTGGACACACGATTACAACAAAAGAAAACACTTCTGTATATTAACAAAAGATGGAAATGATTTTAATTTAGAATTTAATTCCCAGCAGATTTTCCATTCCCATCCACCCCCAGTTTTCTTAAGGCTTAAAAAAAAGGATTAAACTCTAAAATGTTGGAGAACTTGTTTTCTTTACTCACAGAAAGGTAGAATCATACTGAAGACATCATAACTTAAATTTCTGATCTAAACAAATATCCTATTTTTCAGTGGAGATACTGTACAAAGACCAGGAGACAGTCAAATCACAAAGAAGTGCATACACAAAAGGCGGCTACTCTAATAATCATAGATAGAAAGTATCAAGAATCAATGTCATTTCCATAGTTGCTAAGAGATTAGATGTGAGAATAAATCTCAGTCACTCATTTTACAGTATCGCAACAAAAAAATTAAAAGTTAAAGGCTGGAAAGATTTGAAAGTTAATCGTTCAAAATATCATAATTCATAAAAAAATAGTCAAAATTCACAGCAATTATTTGGCCGCCACCTAATTACATAGCAACCAGGACCTGGTTAATGAAATTGTTAACATTCCTTACCTTAGTCTTTATCACATTTTGCATTATCGCTTAGTTAATAGTCTGTGAACGGAACACTAAAAGGGCAAGAATTTTATCTGTCCTCCTCCCCATTTATTCCCAGAATCTAGAACCAAGTCTGACATTTAGAAGGTCTTGATCCAATACATAATGGTGGAGTAAAGCACAATAGTTACATAAATTAGGCAGCTGTTAAAATGATACATTAGAATAAAAACATGTAATGGTATAGGAATATTTTCATCAAACATATATGTGCAAATATACAATGGTCTTACATTTTTATAAACAAAAACACAGAACCCTGCATATTTACGCATATAAACAAGGCTAAAAGAACGAAACAGTAACAAAATAGAAAACCCAACAAGAAGTTAGGCAAAAGACTTGAAGCGACATAACAACCTACAGGAAAGTCACGAACATACTGCAGAGTGCAGAGGCCTTAAGCGAACAGCTACATAGTATATGATGCCATTTACACAAAACTCAAAACAGGCAAACCCATGTATGTTCAGGATGTGCTTGCCTGTGGGAATAAAGGGTAGTGACTGGAAGACGGTGACAGGAGGTTCTAGCATGTCTGAAAAATAAAATTGTAAGATATTTAAAGTGTACGTTGTGGTGATGTGATTTATGTATACATTGTGAAAGGGTCCTCCCATCTAGTTAATTAACACATCCATCACTATACATCACTACATAGAACATTTAAGTTCTACTCTCTTGGCAAATTTCAATTACACCATACAGCGTTATCAGCCATAGTCCCCATGTGTCACACTGGATCCTCAGACCTTGTTCATCTTAGAGCTGAAAGTCTGTTCCCTTTTACCAACCTGTCCCTATTCCCCCACCGCCAGGCCCTGGCGACCACACTTCTGTCTCTTCATCACAGATACGTTAAGGAAGTTCTCTCTCTTGATCATGGACATGTTCATTATTTGTAATTACCCATTTGTTCTCTTTTCTTTATAGATGTTATACTTCAGCAAATCACGTTTATTTAAAAATATTGACATGGGTCCTCACGGTATAGAATTTATGATCCATTTATTGATTCTTATTTTTGCTCATCTGTTTTGTTTGCTATTTTCTCCCGTGATCAACTATTACTTTTATAATACTACGTCCATAATATTAAAAAGTATTTTTACTTTAATTAGAGCATTTTGGACCACTATTAAAATCCCATGCATCAGCGTATCAGGGAAGATACAGCACATGCAAATGGCAAAGTGGATGGTGTGGGGCGCTGAATGCGGTGAACCACCAGGGGCGCTGCAGGACTCCAGGGTGGCAATGGAGGGAGCCAGCATCGCCCAGGGGAGCCCACTGTGATGCCCAGAGGGATAAACACCCCGACTTCATTCTCCTCCCCCCTGCAGCCCACAGGGATCATCCTCCTGGGACACCCAGCAGAGGGGAGAAGGCTGGAGAGCGAATGTGGAGCGGCAAACAGAAGATGACCCTTCCCACTGTGTGGAATGCCTGTCCTACTCTCAATCGCCTGTCCTGTGTGTCCCCTAAACTCATGAAAGTCTGGCCCCCGATTCCACACACGTCACTTCTCACTCTCTCTCTGCTCTGGGAACATACGTCGTGACCTCGCCCTTCTCTGGATTTCCACTCTACGGTGTGTTTTTCTTCTGCTTCTACTATTTCTGTTCTTTTAGACAACCTTGAAAACAAATGGTATTTACTGCTGTTTCTCGAAAGAGCTATGTGCCCTACCTCCTTATAGACGTCTCATTTATAACACTGTGATACTTCTTTATAGCATGTGGGAACCCGTTTCCCTTGATGCTGGTTTCACAGAAGCAGGAATAAATATTATTTTACTAGCTGTAGCAATACAACTCACATGGAAAAAAATGTATTTTGTATCTGAAATATTGCTCTCCCCAAGTATTTTCATAAGTACTTTACACATGATACAAAATATCAGATAATTCTGAAATAAATATACTATGTTCCAGGGACAGAAAAGAGAACAGCATGAAAAGCGAGCAGGCAATTCAGGAGCCACTGGTCAGTGAGAAAGGAGGTTGGTGGCTGATGGTAGAACTACAAGGATTCCTGAGGAATCACTGCTCCAACTGAAAAAAACGTTTAAATTTGCCACCTATAAACCCTAAGGTAAAAATGCTCTAAGAGAGACAAAAATGTCCTTGCTTTCTATTAAAATGAACTTGTACTTCCTAAAAGAAAAAGAAAATCTGAGGCATAAATATTGAGAGAAATATCACTGTGTTTGGTGGCCCTTGTGCTAAATCAGCCTAAGATGTGGCTTTTCAACCCAACACTGCCGACATTCGGGGCTGGCTCAGTCTGCTGTGGGGGCCGTCCTGCGTGTGGTAGGATGTTCGGCAGCACCTCTGGCCTCTTCCCAGGTGCCGGTGGACCTCCTCCAGGCCTGACAACCAAAAATGTCCCCACACATTGCCAAATAGCCTTCCAATATTTTCTAACTAGTTGACAACACTGAATACTTGGGAAAGTCCACACAGAAATCTTCATTTCTTACAACTCTTGAGTTATCGGAAGATAAGGAATCTCTGAACTCCACTGTGGTACTAACCGGCTAGACACACAGAGCAGCCCCCTTTAGAAACGGTACGCAAGCTCTTGTTTTCCGACCATCCACACCACTCCCTACAGTCTCTCAACAACTGTGTCCATGGCGACTTATCACATAGTTTACACTATTGTTTTCATCTTACACCTGCCTGTTTCCCTCATGTATATTTCGTCTCTGGCCCCTGTGGCATTTGAATTTGCAGCATCTTCCAGAAATGCAAAGGCCCTAGAAATTTCCACTATGAACAAAATAACTACTTTTTGGCAAAGAAAATACAAATAGCAGTAAAGGGAATCATCTGAAGCTCAACACTAAAAACAGGAGTCATGGGCTCACTGAGGCCCAGGACAGCGACCCAGGATCTGACTGGAGGGTGAAAACCAGTACCACACTCTGTCCATCCCTCTGGTTTGTAGCCATTGTGGCAATGTCACAAAGACTCACCTGCAACCAACACGACTGAAATTTAAAAAAAAATCTATTACTCCCTGATAATCTATAAAGGTCATCCATCATGCAACAAAGTCTAGGGCCTTTCTATAGCCAATAATGCACCATATTGATTGGCTATTACTGAACAAGCTAAGCACATTAAATGACTCCTCTATTCATTTTTCAAAATCTTATTTAAATTGTTCCCACTATAATATTCTACCAAATATCAGGAAAAATCAATGAGATTAGAGATCTTGCCACTAAACCTAAGTGGCTATGTTTGTCCTTGCTGCGTAATGAATGGAATTAAAACAACCACTGTCTGCCACCACAGTGCACACCTCCCACCAAACACACAGACAGAGTGGACTCTAGTGCAGGAGGAAAGAAGGAGGAGGGAAAAGGAGAGGAGAGGGGAGGAGAGGGGAGGGAGGGAAGGAAGGAAGGAGGGAGGGAGGGAGGAAGGAAAGAAGGAAGGGAGGGAGGGAGGAAGGAAGGGAGGGAGGGAGGGAAGGAGGGAAGGAGGGAGGCAGGGGGCAGGGAGGGAGGGAGGAAAGAAAGGGGCAAGGAAGTGGGGGAAGGAAGGGGGGAAGGGAGGGGAGAAAGGAAGGGAGGAAGGAAAGGAGGGAGGGAGGGACAGAGGGAGGGAGGGAGGCAGGGAGGGAGGGGGAGAAAGAGGGTGACTGTGTGAATGCACCAAGCATTTGAAACATAGTCTTATACTAAAGACTATAGAGATGCAGAAGGAAGGAAGAAGCTCCTAACACATTGCAGAAGACATGGAAACAAGCACGTGGCAGGACAAGCTGTAAACCTCCACCTTCCATTGGGGGAGGAACTGGAAATCAGAAGCGCCCTACTTAGAAAGCACGCACCAGTCCTCAATGACTCTGTCAGACCCATTCTCGCTGGGTTTGTGTCTTTTATCAGAAAAGCAGGCCCACGTCAAAAGCAAATTCTCCTTGAGTGAAGTAGTACCAAGGATGTTAAATCCCAAAGGAATAGGGTCAACCCATCTGCATAGTGGAGCCTGCTCCCTTCTGCAAGACAGCTTTCTCTGTAGAGACGGTGCATCCTCATCCTACGGGCTCTGTTCACCATAGGTGACGCAGGAGGAAGGGCAGAAGCCATCGCTGGTAGGGCGGCTTGTTTGGAATTGAAGGTCTCCGGGTCTTCCCCCAGGTCATGGGCCAGAGACGCTCCATTCCTCTGCAGGAGGGGACACACGGCTCCAGCCCAAGGGCAGGTTTCAAGGTAGAAGGAACAGAAGGCCGGCCTCCACCTCACCCCCGTCCACCCCCAGGAGGTGTGAGTGGGTGGGTGGGTTATCCACGTATGCACAGAGGCCCAGTCCTGCACCCCACCCCACCTGTGGATGCTTGCCCAGCCTTTCAGAAAAAGAATTGCTTCAACCACATCTGAGTTCCCTCTAAGGGAGACAGGTGAGGGTGGGCTCCAGGAGGGAAGAATCCTCACCTTCTCAAAGTACTGATGAGCCCCTAGCCAGGACAAGGTGTGTGTGGGGGGAGCAGACAGTGAGCAGCAAAATGCAGGAGGCACGGCCCCTCCCTATGGACCACCGGGAAAGAGGAGAACAAATGCTGACCCCAGTCAGTCTCCCTGAGTTCCGGCTGACAGAACAGAGGGGGAATAACCCTCTACTGGGGACAGAAATGGGATTTCCTGGACTATCGGGTCACATCTATAACCGTCCACTGAAATTCATACATAGCGAGCGAGACTGGAGATGCAGTATTAGGAAGCCACTGGGGTTAATGCACCCCAACGAACGAGAAGAACGTTCTGCTGTGCCTGCATCTCTGTTCCACAGGAGTCTGGACCGAGTCTACTGGGCTTCTTATTGTCTGCCTCAGCCGAGCTCAGGCAGCGGAGGGCACAGCAGGAGATCAGAGAGGGAAGCAAAGACAAGCGGGCTGTTTCCTCCGGGTTCACTCCAGTCGTGGCAAAGACTATGTTTCTCGGACTATGACCTCAGCCTCAGCGGAGTGGTCCCTCTCCGGAAGGGACATCTCTCTCTTGGTCCCAGTGTCACATTCCCTGTCCTGCCCCTTCAGGCCAGGCAGCAGGGACTCCTCCCCACTCATGCTGCCCTTGGGTTCCGTGCCTTACCCTGATCACACCTCTGTAATTCGTCCCGTCATCAAACTCACTGCCATCACCCACTTGGAGTATGTTATCCATTTCCTTCTGGGATTTTGGCTCATGCAATAATGCAGAAGATTCTTGACTTTTATAGTTTAAGCCTTTAAGATATTCGGGTCTTTATGTCTTACAAACACTTACACAATTCATTCAACAAACATTCACACCTTTAATAGTTATTATATACCAGGTACAATTGCTGGGCCCTGGAAATTCAAATGCATAAGGCAGGGTACCTGCCTGAAGGGGTTCGTTTCCTATGCTGGAGACGTCACTCTTTTCTGACGATGTGAGTCCATTTCTGTCTGAGTAGCTGCAGAAACATCCATCACTCCAGGTGTGAGCACCTGTATTGCTCTTGCCCATGCTAATTCTACTGACTGACACCTAACCATTGACGCCTGGAAAAGTATTCTAGGGCTTTTGAACATGACACATACCTGACATGAGAGAGCGCAGAGTAAAGCATGGATAGAAAAATACATTATTTTCTGGCTTGTGCTACAAATTCTTTTGGTACCCACTGAAAAATCTGCCTTTCTGTTCTACTC
This sequence comes from Diceros bicornis minor, assembly GCF_020826845.1. Taxonomy (NCBI): domain Eukaryota; kingdom Metazoa; phylum Chordata; class Mammalia; order Perissodactyla; family Rhinocerotidae; genus Diceros; species Diceros bicornis. The sequence continues at coordinate 2,945,286 of NC_080774.1, read as the reverse complement.
AGACCCTCAAAGGATTGGATGACACCCATCCCCATGGGTGAGGGTGATCTTCTTTACTCAGTTCACCAACTCAAATGCTACTTTATTTCAGAAACACCCAGAAATCATGTTTCACCAGCTATCTGGGCATCCCTTAGCCCAGTCGAGCTGACACATAAAAGTAACCATGGCACTGAGTAAGAGAATGTTAAATGATTTGCCGGTGTGCTCTCTTTACAAAGTAAGTGAATTGTGTCAGGTACATTAGAATGACTCCAACAAAAAAGTTTTAAGTTTCAAATACTGAAAAGTTTCAACAACAGCCGTCAAGAAAGGGAGGCTCTACAGAAAATACATTCCTTCTGGGTCCTTAAACAATTAAGGTTTTGCTCCTGTGCACTTGCAGAAAATATATTCTATGCGGACAGCACAAACAGTGTGCCCCACAAGGAGTCGATTTTCCTGGGGTTCCTGTGGTTTTTACTCCCTCAGAAGCCTTTAAAACAAATTGTCAGCTGCTTGCATCTGGTGCAGACCTGTGTCTTCCAACTCTGTGACTCTACTGATTGGCTCCATCCCTGAAACTGAAATTGATGAAAGCTCTGTTCTTTGAAGCACTGCAACACAAGAATTTCATCAATTTCAATTGCCTTCTGGCTTCCAGAATAGGAACCCACTGGGAAGTTAGATGGAGGACACTGACCTGGCAAAATTGAGAAAATGAACACGCCGCCTTTGTTTAAAGTTCTTGAGGATCCACAGAGGGAATCACACTGTGAATGCGTCTGTGAGAAAGTTTTCGGGACGCTCCCTCCAATCCAAGGGCAAAAATCTGACCTCTTGGCCGGAGCCATTGATCACAACCATCTCTGCTCATCTCACTGCAGAGGCCCGCTTTACATGTCTCTGCTCGTGGTAAGAAAACCTTCCCACAACCACACAGCCTCTCTCATGCAGTGGAAAATTCCTAATCTGTTCTTAGGGACTGTGGTAAACATGGTAACACCTCCCCCTCCCCCAAAAGATGTCTACATTCTAATCCCCGGAACCTGTGAATATGTCACCTTACAGGGCAAAAGGGGTGTTACAGATGTGATTGAGTTAGGGATCTCTAGAGGGGAGATTATCCTGGGTTATCAGGGTGGGCACAGTGGGATCACAAGGATCCTTATAAGTGGGAGACAAAAGGAGTCATAATGATGAAAACAGAGGTGAAAGTGATGCACCCAGAAGATGGAGATGCGGCCAGGAGCCAAAGGGCAGCATCTACAGCTGGAAAAGGCAAAGAAACAGACCCCCCTGGAGCTTCCAGAAGGAATATAGCCCTGCTGACACCTTGATTTTAGCTCACTGAGACGCATTTCAGACTTCTGACCTCCAGAACTATTGAAAAAAATGCGTGTTGTTTTAAGCTGCTAAGTTTATGGAAATTCGTTACAGCCTCAGTAGGTAACTAATCCAGGTATTTACAGCGCTGCAAATTGCCTGTGGGCTCTGGAGCCAGATTCCGGGCAGATTCAGGCCGACACTAGCTGTGTGCGCAAATAACTTTAGCTTCCTCATCTGTACAATGGGGGTAATAGCGGTTGCTATCTCATGGGTTACTTTAAAGATTACTACCCTTACAACAATGCCCAGCACACACCAAGCACGAATAAATGTTAGCTATTACTATCATATTACTATCATATTGAATGTCAAGTTTCCACTGCTTACTACTGCAAATGTTACAAAGTTAAGACAGCTCCTGGGATGTACTTTCCTTAACTCCCTTTAGAAAGTACTATTGTTACATTTAAAGTTTCTGCTCAGGAATCTCACTGCCTGAAAGATTCCTATTTAATGATTAAAAGTGGGTGGGGAGGGAGATCTTACATTGCCTGCAGCAGAAGGAGACAGTCTGAAATGGAGCCTATGATAAATACATGTCTGTAGGTCACTGGAAAGAGTAGGTTTACGTGTAGAGATGATACATTTTGCATCCCCTGCAAATACCCCAGCAGCTTAAAGCTCTCCAGGCTTCCAGGACATGCAGGGCTAGACTAGGGTGAGGCGAGTGAGGTGCCCAGGGCTTAAAACTTAGGGAGGGACTCACCCCCAGATGCCAACCCAGCACAGGCAGACCCTGAGACTAAGCACATCCTTAAACTGCATGCCCGAGGCACCCCACGTGATTCATCCTGGTCCTGCCCTGAGCAGATAAAAATGAGGAGAAAAGTCCTTAAACCGGACACTCATAAAGATGTAGGGAAAAACATGCAATAATATAAAGGCAGGGGATCATATTAGTCTGTACAACATCACCTTCAAAACCAGGCAGAGGAGACTGATGGAAGTGTTGGGTAGGCAAAGTCCTACTTCACAGTATTTGCTCATTTTTAGTCTATTTCCTTGTAATAGTGACTCTTACAGAATCAATACCTGCAAACGCAGGGTCCTTGTTCCGAGACCCTGAGCAGACCCGCTCACAGGTCTGGGGGAGTCTTCTACGTAGTCTGGTAGTGGACCCCTTCTCACAACCGGCCACCTGGACAATCCTCTCACTCCGGCCACGTCCCGAGCGTCTTCTTGTCCTGCTCTGAGCTGAAGATGCGAGAGCCCCAGACCGCATAGGTCCAAACCCTCTCTCTCTCTCTCACTAACCTGTCCATCCCTCATTTTCTTCATTTCAAAAGGGAAACCACAACAGTATTCCACCTCACTGGGCTGCTAAGATGCCATGAGTTCATGTCAGTGCCCAGCGCTGAGGGGCGGGTCTGGCAGGTGACTAGGGGGTACAAGTGTCAGCTGCTGGTGTCACCACAAGGAGCATCAGCTGTGCTGCTTCTGCCTGCAGGTCCTTCAGGATACAGAACACGGTACACACGCAATAGGACACTTGTCAGATGAATAAAACAAGAGTCAAATTGATGAGCCTGAGGAACCAACTTCCAAAGGTAAGAAGGACATAAATTTTTTACCTGTGTAGAGTTAAGGTCCCTGATTCTCCCTTCATCCCGTCAATCATTCTCTCCCACGTGCATACAGACCCACCCAGCCCCTCTGAACGAGAGTCCTGGAGAAGCTCTTAGGTGACTCAGGTGCAGGTGTGGGAAGAGTCCTCAGAGGAGGTGACATTAACCAGGATCACAAGAGAGAGCCATACGAATGAATGCGTTTTCCAGGACAGGGAACATTCTTTACAGATGAATGAAAAAAGGCCAACGAATCCACTTTCCAGGTGGAGAAGCAACACTTACAAAGGTCTTGGTGCAAAAAGAGGTTTGAACTCCCCAGTCGGGGGAAGCCGGTGTAAATGGAGCACAGAGAGCCGGGTAGGCCGACTGCACGTCAGGCACCACCTTGCAGGGAAAGAATGCGTGTCTCATCTTCACTGCAGTGGAAAGTGATTAAAGGATTTTAAACTGGGGAGTGATCTGATTCCATTTGCATTTAACATCATGCTTGCTGTTGTGCAGGGAATGGTTTGTCAGGAGACAGGAACAGAACCGGGGGGACCAATGAGGAGTCTGGCGAGGAAAAGAACGATATCATCCTGGACCAGCGTGGTACAAGTGGAGATGGGGAGATGTCGTAGATTCAAAACACATTAAGGAGAACTCAGGACTTGAAAAGAACTGTAAGATGTGGGGGTGGGCAGTGGGCTGGAATGCTTTGTAGTATTGAACAAAGAATGTTCTACTTTTTCTCTCTCAGTAAAGAAACACTATTTTTTAAATATATACACATAAGCCATTCTTGCTGAGAGGAAAGAGATTTCATCATTTATTTAATCCTTTATTGAGGACCTCCCAAGGCTTAGGTATTTGGTGATGAGGGTAAAATGCTTTATACCCTACAAAGTGTAGTGGGGGAGACCCATATTGAAAGGAAATTTATGATGCGCTCCTGGTCTTTCCCACTCCTGAAGGTGCTTCTCCTGCAGTCTTCCCATCTCAGTAGACAGGACTCTATCCTTCCAACTTGTTCAGAACTCTCATTGACTCTTCTCTGTCTCACGCCCCTCGTCATCCAATTCTGTTGGCTCCACCTTGAAAGGATGCACAAATGCCACTACTTCTTCCCACCTCCAGGCTCCAACATCTCTTGTCTGGTCTCCTAACTGCTCCTTCTCCCCCTTCCTCCCTATAATCAGTCATCTACACAGCAGCCAGAGCGAGCCTGTGGAGACATAAGTCAGTCTATGGCGCCCCAGAGACTCTCCAGTTTCTTCCACATAAATACCAAAGTCCCTACGACAGCCTTCCAGGTCCTGAGCCCATCTGGCTCCCGGTGCTTCCCCAACAGCTCTCTTCTCACACTCTCCATCCAGCCACACTGCCCTCTGCACAGTAACCCTAACCGGCCAGCTGCCACCCCTGCCTGGCCCTCTGCAGCGGCCACTTGCTCCGCCTGGACTGAGCTTTTCTCAGATATCCACTTAGTTCATTCCCTCGCCTCCTCCGGAATGTCCCTCAGCTGGCGCTTTCTCATTTTTACACACTTTAAAGTCACACTTACACCCTTGAACTCACTTCCTTGCTTCATTTTTCTAGCTGGCACTGATCACCATCTGACATACTACATATATGTGCCTTTCCACTGGGAAACAGCATCCCCTTGGTCCAGTCTGGCTCACAGGACCACCGGCTCGCTGGCCAGGTAAGGTGAGGTATCTTAATTGATATTCTCATCAAGCCTACATCCAAAGGAGAAAGGGTGGTACCCCAAAGCAACATTGGTGGGAGGCTATTGGAGGAAAGGAGCCCGGATGCTGGGCAGGCACGTGCTTGTCCACGGATGTGCATCAGCCTCTGGATAAACACATTATGTATAACTTTCAGGGCCAAAGGGCATCGTTGTCTATTCTTGATCAGGATTTGCTACGGGCAAGAAAACTGAAATTTCTCTCTCAGCAAGCTGGAGATGGTTGTTTAAACATAGGCTTCTCTGTAAACTGAGATTTACTTGAACCATCTCTATCAGTGCAGCCAACCTCAGAACTTAAGGATAAATTTCCTCCAAATCCCCTTTGATCTGCACCCCGTATTAACATCAGAACCTCCCAGACTGAACATCCCATGGGCATCATTTTTCACAGTCCTTGTCCAGAAAATGTCAAAGGAGCTGCAATATCGAAAAATTCATACAACGCAATGTAATGTACAAAGTACTTAAAAGTCCATAGCTCTTGCATTATTCAGATCTGAAAGAAATCAGACAGAATCTTTTTCGCTAAACTTAATCCAATTGATTCAAATAAGAATTGTTTTTTATAGGCCTTCCAAGTGTTCTCCAAATGACAGAGATTCCGGTAAAAACACTTCAGACCAAATCCTGGACTTTCACAAATCAGTAAGCACATTTATTTAAATAACTTAGAATAATCTGAAATCCTTTTTCTTTCCTGAAAAATAAGGGTAGGCTGACAAGTTAATTGAAAAAAGACATACACACTCATACACAACCACATGATACTCAGCAAGTACTGGAAATGACACACTTAAAATCCATCAGTTTCAACAAAAGGAAATTAAATGGTACATTTCCTGTGTTTTTTCCATCATATAAGACACATTTGTCCACCCAGTGACTACACATGAACCTCGATGCGTGCAAGGCCCTGTGCTAACCACAGTGGGAGAATACTTTTAACTATTATGTGATTTTCCCCCTGAAGTTCTTTCCTTATCTTTGTCATAACCTTTTACTTCATTCCTTTTCCTGGTGCATTTATGTTATATCATAACATTTATGCTACAGCATAAAAGCGAAGAATAAAAGCAAACCTTTGGCTTTTGAGTTTGCAAAATCAAGGTCCACCCAGCCCTATACAATAGATTTCGAAGAATAAGCGCATTATTCAAACTCCTAGAGAATGATTTTCTGGGTTTTTTGTTGTTGTTGTTGTTATTGTTTTTTTTGTGAGGAAGATCAGCCCTGAGCTAACATCCATGCTAACTCTCCTCTTTTTCTTGAGGAAGACCGGCTCTGAGCTAACATCTATTGCCAATCCTCCTCCTTTTTGTCCCCAAAGCCCCAGTAGATAGTTGTATGTCATAGCTGCACATCCTTCTAGTTGCTGTATGTGGGACGTGGTCTCAGCATGGCTGCAGAAGCGGTGCGTCGGTGTGCGCCCGGTATCCAAACCCGGGCCGCCAGTAGCGGAGCGTGCGCACTTAACCGCTAAGCCACGGGGCTGGCCCAATAATTTTCTGGTTTGAGGAAGGGGAAGAGATCTGAAGAAGAGAACAGGAAAAGAAGATGCTGGAAAGACATTCTGAGAAATGGTACTTTACTCTGCCTGCTCCTCAGAACTACCTCCGAGGGAAGTTTTGGGGGAGGGGGGATATAGAATCCCTCTTCTCTGGATATATTGGGAGGTCCTAAGGCAGAAAGATCTGTGCCCCAAATTTCTATGTAGAATCTTGGGTGTCGAGACCTATCAGAGTCCCCGACTACACCATGGCAAGAAAACCAAAGAGTGGATATGTCTATCTGTTAAGTCAGGAACTTGGAGAAACTGAGGCAATGCCACTAAGGATCTGGTGATCCCAAAGAAGGGCAGGAGCGCTGTTCTCTCAGATTCCACGCTCTGCAGGAATCCTGGGTCTGGAGGAACGGGGCGTGTGGTAGAATGGGATCTGGACCACACGACCAGGGAGCAGACAAGACGGAGCTCTCAGAAGATGCCGATGCGGAGAGGAAGAAACTCGGAAATCCAGATGGGATGACGTGCATTTAGCTGAAGGAGGAAGAGACACCTTCCCCACAACCTGGGACTTAGATTCCTTCCAAGGAAAAAAAGAGATAGCCAGAAAACTCTCAAAGATTAAGTTTAGACGGCAGGGCTTTTACACTTGATGAAGTAGCTTGAAAAATCGCATCCACTGAGGGAGGGTTGAAAAAAAAGGCTAAAGAGACAGCAGTGCTGCCTTCATGGCGTACAGTCTGGACAAAGACTCAGCGCTAACAGAGAAGCATTCCAACTCACACTTACATGGGGACCTGATGCATCCTGTGACATCTTTCGTAAATTGAGCAGAAATGGTATTGGAAAATGTCGTCCCACTTTTCACCACACAACACACAGACATCTAAGCATTTTCCTACAGCAACAATGTTTCTGTAAGAAATCTTACCCCAAACTTGGAAACAAGGCAAGAGGGCGCCTGCTGTCCTTCCCTGATCGCTGGTTAACAGGCTTACCTAAGGATTGCTCAGTTCTCTGGGAGAAGGTGACCACGTTTGACTTGACTATTTACTATGGGACTAGAGACCGAACACAGTGAAGCTACATGTTAACTTGGAGTTACTGCTTAGGACATTAACCAGGTTTGCAGCTAACTTGGCAAGCTCCATGGAACATTCCTTTATCAAATTCCCTAAAAATACCCAGCTCCTCAAAGGCTCTGTGAGCCAGCCTCACCATCTATCTTGTTCCCTCATTCATGATTGAGGGGCATAAAATCTTTGACACACGTTCATGTTATATTTTTAGGAGAAGTTTGTTATTACAGTTTTGAAAATTAGACTTTGACACTTCGAATGGGGGATAAATTTTCACCCTATTCCATTATCTCTATAGCCTCGAGGATGGCCGCCCTTATACTTACAGGGTTAGGATAAGTCCTGGAACATGAGCCCCCAGGATTCCATCACACTCATCCAAGTTCTGGGCTCTGGGAGGTGAACAAAGAAGGGAGTGCCACCCAAATTCACGTCTGCCTTTAGTACTAGTTATCTTTTCCTGCCTCGTCTGCTTTTTTTCAGGTGAAAAAAGGGAAGTAGACTGTTTCTCTAGCACCCTGTCATTAGCTTATTAGTCTGAATTTGGAAAGAAAGGGAAGAGAATTAAGGAGTAGATTGCAGAGCAGCATGCTCTTTCTCAGAAAAGGTAAAAAGATTGCAAAACCCTTCTCCACCCTACCCATTCCTGCTCAAGCACTGTGAAAGCCTACCCTTCATCAGTGCCAATCCATCGTCCTACAGCCTGGTTGTCTCAGGTTCCAATCCTGTCCACCCCACCCCTGACAACCACGGAGTAGAAGGGTGGTTTCCAGGAGCTGGGGCGAGGGGGAAATGGGGAGTTGCTAATCCATGGGCGTAAAGTTTCAGTTATGCAAGATGAACACGTTCTAGAGATCTGCTGCATAGCACAGTGCCTATAGTTAACAACACTGTATTGCACACTTAAAAATTTGTTAAGTGGGTAGCTCTCATGTTAAGTGTCCTTACCACAATAAAAACAAAAACAAAATGCGGTATGCACAGACAACAGCATATTATTCTGCCTTTAAAAAGAAGGAAATTCTGGCACAGATGACAACATGGATAAAGTTGGAGGAGATCATGCTGAGTGAAATAAGCCAGTCACAAGAAGACAAATACTGTATGATTCTACTGAGAGTAAACAACTTCATGGAAACAGAAAGAGTGATGGTTGTCAGGGTCTGGGGGAAGAAGGATGGGGAGCTGTTGTTTAATGAGGACAGAGTCTCACTTTTGCAAGAGGAAAAGCGTTCTGGAGCTGGATGGTGGTGAGGGCTGTACAACAATGGGAATATATTTAACGCCGCTGAACTGTTCACTTAAAAATGGTTAAGATGGTAAATTTTATGTTGTGCATATTTTACCACAATTAAAAATAAAATTTTAAAAAGAAAACAAAAAAGAACAAGTGCTCTAAGGAATAATTTTATTCAGTGCCGGAATAATTAAAATCAAGCTCGTTTATCACTTGCCTCGCTGCTCAGCACAGTGGTTCACAGAGCTCCATCATCCGGCAGTCTGCACCCCGTGCCTCCCTCAGGGGCCGAAAGGTTGGGCTCCAACGTTTCCTTCCTCAGTGGAAGCCACTGTCTCCCGTCCTCCCCAGGCTTCTCTCCCTCACTCTCTCCCTCAGCCTTCCTCCACCACTTTCCAAGTGCTGGCTATTCCTTAATTGGCACTAGGTCCTATAATTGCAGATATGTGGATTCAAAACAAACAAAGAAAAAAAATTCTGTTGCAATAATTATGAAAATGAATACAAGCTGAAGTCCAGGTCACAGGAAAGGGGAGAAAACCACTATCCAACCGTGTTCTCGAATCCGTCATTTATAAGACATGCCTCAAAGTTTTAACATCAAAAAGGAGCTTTCGATGCAGCCCGTTTACCAGCGTGCAGCCTCTGTCATTATTCCAAAAAGTCATAGTGCCGGTGGGATGATGGAATTCGGTATTAAAGAATAATCCATTATGAGCTGTCTTTTTTTTTCTTTTAATCTCATGCTTTTGCAGAGGGGTCATTGCTTAAAGGTTGCCAATTTAGTTTGTTCTGACTGTATATTTGTGGTTTCAAATACCATCTATATGCCAATGACTCAAAAATTCGTATCCTCAGCCAAAATCCTGCCATGAGCTCCAGACCCTTGCACCTAGCTGCCTACTCAACAGTTCCATTTGATGTCTTGCTGGCATCCCAAACTCAGCATGCCCAAAGCCGGCCTCGGGATCTTTCCCACCCCCTCTGGCTTCTTCTCCTAAGTTTGTTGTCTTAGCAGAGGGTGGAAATCTTGGGTGCATCCCTGTGACTTCCTTCACCTTCCACCTCGCAGTCCTTCATTTGCCAAGTCCCCTTAAATCTGTACACGCCCATCCACTGCTACCACCCTAGCACGTCACCTCTGAAATCAACCCCGTGGTCTTTCTTGAAACTACTCGACACCGCAAGAGTTAATTTTTGTTTGTTTCTTTTAATGCAAATACAATCGTGCCACTGCTTTGCTGAAAAGCTTTCAACAGTAATTCACAGCTTAGGAAAACTCCAAGAAGTGTCCGCCCAGGACCTTCCTGATCTGTCACGTGCCTCCCTCCCTTGTCCTTCTCACCACCCTCTCTCCCGCCCTCTCTGTTTCTACTTCTTTATTTATTCTGGTTTTTTTAAGGACACCAGCCTCCCTCCTGCCTCAAAGTCTTCGCCTATGTTATTCCCTCTGCCCAACATGATTTTCCCTCTTCCTCTTCAATTGTGTAATCCCTACTCATTCCTAAGGATTCAGTCTAAATGGCATATATCCAGGGAAATGCTTCCTCATCCTCAGACTAAAGCAGATTCCCCTGCTGGAAGCTCTCACAGCACTTCTGACTGCTCCTTAATACAACCTAAATTCATTATGAATGTGATTTCTTTTACTTTCTCTGTTTGCTACACTAGAACAAACACTCTGTGAGGGATCACTCTTGTTTAATTCACCTCTGTATTCCCTGAACATCCCAAAGTGCCTGGCAATTGATGGTCCTAATATATATTTGTCCTATGAGAGAGAGAATGAATGGATGAATGTAACGTATATTAGAGGTGATGCCAGTTCCTCTAATAACAGATATGAAATTTAATTCATTTGGCAGCTTTTGCCCTTGTTTAGAATCCTTCCAACTTAAATATTTTCTAGAGGGGTCCAGAATTAGAAGTATTGGAATTTCAATGCCTTGGAAGTTCTGCTCTTAATTATTGATTTTGGAAGACATTTTTGGAACTTCTGAGCAAAAGTGCCACTTGCTGAGCTCAAATCTATTGAGAAGATCTCCCAATTTTGTAGATGCACAAACGGAAGACACAGAAGGGCAATGAGTCCTCAGGGACGCCGCCTTGCAGTCGCTGTTCAATTTCTTAGCCACTGAGCTCTGTTACCACATTGGGACTATTAATTTGGACAAAATTTAGAAAAAAACTTGTTGGAATTGAGCTTTCGGTTATTCTTACATGCTGTTGAAATAATACAAATTAGTGCAACCTTTTAGAAGGAGAAATTGGCTGTGAAGTCAAAAGACCCTTTGAATCAACAGCTGAGAGCAGACACATTGCCCTCAGGAGACAGAACTCAAACGCTGCGTCCCGCACTTTGTAACTGTGGGAATGGGGCAGGTTAAGCTTCTGTTTGCTCATCTGTAAAATGGAGATCATTATAACACCTTGCTCATTAAATGAGAGAGTATCTAAAAATTACAGTGCCAGACACACTTGAGAATTCAATACGTTTTAGCGATTACTTTTATCAAAGTACATCTAGGAATTTATCCTAAAGGAAAAATCAGAGATGGGCAAAAGTTGACGTGTACCACCATGGTTATTGACAACAGGGAAACATTAGACACAACATCACTTTCAGGTAAATAAACCAATGAGAGAATACAAGATAAGCCACTAAAATCAGATTCTCAAAAGCCATTTAAAGATTTGACATAGCTGTTGACACGCCACATCCCCTCTGCGGACACACGAGAAGTCTACCCTGAGATTTGGATGGGTCGTGCCACCACGATTTAGCCAAAGGAATGGACTGAAGTGATTAAGCCAGTTCCCAACCTGGCTCTTAAAATCATCCCATTTTGAATCTCCAGCTCTCTCTTCCCTTTTCACACTGATCTTGGAAAAGATGTGCTCTAGATGGGTCACCATATGACACAAGCAGCCTGGATCCCCAGGCAGAGCGTGGAGGAGTTCCTCATCAGAGAGCCTCCAACCACGGGCTCTACGTGAAGGGGACTTTGCATGATTTAGAAAGAAATATTTCCTGTATGAAACTACTAATATTAAGGATTTATTTGTTACCACAACCAAGCCTATCCTGTCTTGACTAATAGTTATGTCAAAATGTATACATAAAACGACTAGTAAAAAAAATGTTTATGATCCCAGATAAATAAAAATCCATAAATACGCACAGAAAAAAAATGGAAAGATATTTACCAAATGCTAACAGTTGCTATATCTGAATATTGAAATGCTAAGTGAATTTTATTTTCTTCATTTTTTTCTGTTATAATCATTGTCTACTATGCTATGCATAGCTTTCATAAACAAATCATATTTAATTTCAAAATAAATTTTAAAATAATAAAAACACATATAATCATACTCAGCCAAAATCACTCCAGGGGTTAAAGTTTTGGCATTGAATTCCTCCTGATCATTATGACGTTATGACACATCGAGAGAAATTATGCATGTGGCTGTGATTATGTGGCGGGGAAGAATATGTGCTCTAAATATAGGAATTTAAGTAACAAAATAAGCATACCCATCCTGAGCCCGTTTGTACAAGTGTATTTAATAGCATCTACTATAGTACACGGCACAGTGCAGGCGTTTAGGAAACACTAATTACTATATGGTTCAAGCATCTTCATTCTTTTAGCCCATTAGGAGATAAATGCTTATAAACGGTGAGAGAATAACTCAGTAAACACGGGTTGGAGGATCCAATTATAATCTCTAAGTATTTCCTGATATGTTGCACACAGCCCGCTGTAATGTTAGTGGAAAGACAGAGCTCCATGCAGGAGCACTGGTTGGCTGCCTCTCACAGGAGACCTGGATCATATACCCTCCTCCTCATCCCCAGGTTGGATCCACAAATCTAAATTCTTTGCTCAACGCCTCAGCCGCCCCCTGCCCCATTTCAGACCCCAGGATGTGCCCCTGGGCTGGACTGACCTGCCTGAACCTGGACAATACGGCTTCCTCACCATCTCTGAATTCAGCAGTGGGCCATGATGGATCTGGTTTCCCAAGTGGGGGCCCAGAAGAGCCATTAACAGCCTGAAATTGCAGGGCCTTTCGTCTGCTAACATTCAGGAGTGACTAGGAACAGGCAGATGCATCCATTTCTACCCTCCCTGTTGGACTGTCCCCACATGCCAGGCTTCCCTAGGGCCTCTCCAGACACAACCACGTGGACAGCAACTAGCTGTGTTTCTTGTGGAGGTGTGGACAGCCCCGCTGCTCTTTCTAGTTGCTTTCTCTCCTTCCCTGTCTCCTGTCACTTTTTTGCTCACTCTTGGTTCTCTGGGCTTGTACACCCCCAGACACACAGACACAATAAAGTGACAGCATTCAAGCTTTCCCTCAGGGGCTTCTTTTTAGGGAGCTGGGCTAAGACAACTCCTGAGCATCCATTTCTCTTCAGATCCCCTTTCAATTTCCAACAACTTCTGTTTGAGGCTGCAATAGGTTCCTGGAAGCTGGGTCCACATCCCTTCTCCAGAGACAAACTTGAAGACCTAGGCTAAGTCGTGAGACTACTGCAGTTTCCAGGCCAATAGTGATTGGTGCACAACTGAGCACATGGCCAACATGGATCCTAACCAGGCGAATATCAAGAGAGAGTCTTCAAATGCTGGACTAACGTGCTTGCTTCACCTCCGGACTAGAGTCAATAAAGCAATTTTTCTCCCATGAGGATTTTCAGCCTAAGGATGAATCTGACACCTGGAAAAGAACTGGGGCAATCAGAAGTGAAGCCAGAGGGCCGGCCCCGTGGCTTAGTGGTTAAGTGCGTGCGCTCCACTGCTGGCGACCCGGGTTCGGATCCCGGGCTCGCACTGACGCACTGCTTCTCTGGCCATGCTGAGGCCATGTCCCACATACAGCAACTAGAAGGATGTGCAGTTATGACACACAACTATCTACTGGGGCTTTGGGGGGAAAAAATAAATAAATAAAATCTTAAAAAAAAAAAAAAAAAAGAAGTGAAGCCAGAGCTCTCGTTATATGATTAAACCCCTGGATCAATCTGTACCTGATGCTGATATACCCCAAAATGTTTCAATCACGTGTGCCAATAAATTGTTTTTATTGTTTAAGCCAGATTGATTTGCCTTTTCTTACTTGCAAACAAAACATCCTAACTGAGAGTAGGGATGGATATGTGATTGCCTAAAATAGTTCAAAACTAATTTCCTATTCTCATTGATAACATGACTGACAACCTCTGCCTGCTTAAGATGGGCAGACTGAGTTTAAAAACAAAAAAATTAGCCAATGCTTCTCCAAAAAGCTTGTTTTCTTAAAAAAAATCCCAGAATCAGGCTATATGACAGTGCCTATTCCTTTAGAGTGCAGAGGAATATTCCCACGATGCTCCAAGTCCCCATTCTGTTCAGGTATTTTGACTGTCTTCTTTCCACCCTCCTGAAGTCTCAGGCAGTTATATTGATTTTAAGTGCAGCATTAGCATTCTGTCTTCGTAAGCAAGTAGGTGAAACCCAGTGCTAATGGCTGAAGATGGCTCATCAAAGCTGCAGACTCCAGGGGCTCTCAGTGTCGCATAACTTCTCCTGACACAGAGCCTGGCCAGATTTGCCAGAGCCAGACAGTCTGTTTCCGGAGTCTGCAGCCACTTATTGTGCAAATCAACTGGCTTCTCCCTGTTTGGGGAGACAGATTGAAAGCTATTGTTGCCACTTTAACAGTTCCATGCACTGAGTCTCTGAGAAAGCTATCCAATATGTTCTGCGCCACCCATCCAAATACACTGGGGTGGGTGGAAACACATCTACTAAACTCTGCAGTTGTTGTTTTTCCTACACCTTGCTTGAAATGTACAAAAGGATCTGCGTTCTCCACAGATGGAATTAACAGCCCACTAACTCCCAACTCCAAGGCACATTTTTTTAACATTTACATTTAAAAGGAGAAGCATTACTCAGAGTTATTGAAACAAAGGTTATAAACTGGCCTCCCAGGGCTAAATCTCATCTACATATAGATTTTTTTAATCTATATTTTTTAATTGTATTAGAACTCAACTTCTAAAATGAGAAATTCCAAGTGAGAATCTAGATCACTGGCTTTTTTCTGAACTATCAGAACATCAGCAGCACTGGGTGTGACATCTAGAATGCCAACGATTGACCGGCACTGAGCTGCAAGCCTGCCACTCTCGACTGTCTCCCACCAGCTCACTTTACACATGTGGGTCACCTAAGTGGCCCTTGCTATTATTTGAGTATATAAAACCCCTTTTTTAAAGCACGTCCTGTTTTGCTATTTTTTTTAAGATTTTTAGACATTAGACTCCCCAGGAAAGTTTTCTCAAGAAGACATTGCAGTGTTTAGAAACGGTTGGAATAATAGAAACCCTCCTGTTTACAATGTAAACTCTGATCATCTCATTATATTAATTTTTTCTTTCTTTTCCTTCATAAGAATTAGGAGTGTGTCACATATATTTATACAAGGCACATTGATATCCGTCAGCATAGGGAAGCAGGAAAGAAAAAGATGGACCACGTGGTCTCTTCTCTCCTCCCACGCTTCCACCCAAATGCAAACCATAATGAAACAGTAGGGTCAATAACGGTGGAAAAGTAAAATGACTTCAACACAACAGGAAAATAATTTGAAAAAGAGCTTTGCAAATTACAGGCTTTTCTCATCAGTGGTCGTTTTACTGGATATAAACAGGTTACAGATCTTCCAGAAATAATCAGATGCTGAAAAATCAATGTCACATTCCTTGTGCAAGAAATGCTAACACACACACACACACACACATATATGTATGTGTGTGCGTGTTTATGTGATGAGGTAATGAGGCAGACTCTAGTCACTGCCTCCTAATAGTCAACCCCTGCCACTTCCCTGGAAATAAAAACCCTTTTGCTCAGAGAGTGAGGAGGTGTCTGTTCTTGGGCCGGAGCAAACCCCACACCAGCTCCATTGGTCTAATCCAACCATGGAGAACCATTCTTCTTGGCCTGTGATTGGTCGAAAGGTGGGCACATGACCTGGTTCTGGCTGTAGGAAAATATTTGTGCTTCAGTAAGAAGTGTGTATTGTCTCAATTCTAGAGGGCACCTCTGGTATTTTCTGATTCTATGGAAGCTATTTTACACTCTGTAGGTTGTAAATAACTTACACTGACAACATCAATTCCCTTTATTCTTCCGTTTTTTTTTAATTGTGGTAAAATACACATAAAATTTACCATCTTAACCATTTTTAAGTGTGCTGTTCAGTGCATTAAGTACAGTCACACTATTGTGTGACCATCACCACCATCCATCCCCAGAACTCTTCTCATCTTCCCAAACTGAAACTCTGTCCACATTAAACACTAACGTCCCATTCCCCCTCCCCCAGCCCTTGGCACCCACCATTCTACTTTCTGTCTCTATGAATTTGACTCCTCTAGGGACCTCATATAAGTGGAATCATATGGTATTTGTCTTTTTGTGACTAGTTTATTTCACTTAGCATAATATCCTCAACATCCATCCATGTTCCAGCATGTATCAGAATTTCCTTCCTTTTTAAGGATGAATCATAATCCATCATACGTATGGACCCTGTTTTGTTTATCCATTCATTCGTCAGTGGACACTTGGGTTGCATCAACATTTTAGCAAATGAAAATAGTGTTGCTGTGAACGTGGGTGTACAAATATCTCTCCATGTCCTGATTTCAGTTATTTTGGGTATATACCCAGAAATGGGATTACTGGATCACGTGGTAATTCTATTTTTAGTTTTTTGAGGAATCACCATACTATTTTCCACAGCAGCTGCAACCTTTTTATATCCCCACCAACAAGGGTTCTAATTTCTTCCCACCTTTGCCAACACTTCCTGTCTTTTGTTTTATCAATAGTGACCATCCTGACAGGTGTGTGATGGTCTCTCATTGTGGCAACATTCCCTGCTTTTCTGCCTGGAAGTGCATCAGTCACCTTGAGATCTCTAAGTGACAAGGATGAGGAAGAAGCCAGCACACTGAAGACTGTGGAGCAGGAATAGGGGCAGAGCTCAGGAGCTGATGGTCCCATCAGCAGCTACACCGATGCTAGCAACCACCTCCCTCCAGACTCCTTGTGAAGTTAGTGTGGGAGATCAAAATTGGCCACCCTGAAATATGTCTCTTTACCTTGATTATTTTCTCTGACGGACATTTGACCTCCCCCAACTGCCTAAAGAATTTAACATAGAAGGCCTGTTTCAGGAAGGAGCCACTATCATATGATGGCTATAATCTAAGGTACAATAGATGTTACAATAGAAAGGGCACCACAAGCCCATCTTATCAAAAATTCTGTCTCTCCCCAGGCACATTCTCTAGGTGGCCCTGAAAAGAGTTGCCAGACAAACATTTACATGTATAAGGGAAATCTCCCTCTCTGTACTGGGAAGAGGGGGCATGACCTCTCTCTAGAAATTTATCAGTGTGGAAAGTGAGGCCTTAAATCTGCAAAATAACCTTACTCTTGTTTACTGTGCTTTTCTGGTAATCTCCCATAATTGACTCCCCACTACCCCCAATATCCTCCTTTGTCTTTAGCTGAAGATGGTATTTAAAGTGGTGGCTTTGGCCATTTTGGTGAGAAACTCAGTTTCCCTGGTTTCTCCCATGTATACATGTTATTAAACTTGGTATTATTCTCTCCTGCTCACCCGTCTTTTAATTATGTGGCCAGCCAGAAGAACCTTAAGAGAAAGGGCGGAGGGGGATTCTCCCTCTTCCCCAACATTAGACAAATGCACTTCCACTTACTTAAGCCACTGATAAACAGGGATTTATGTTATTTTTAGCAAAAAGCATTTTTATATTGGTCAAGTGATATAGATCTATTGTGGATTTTCAGAAAACTTTTAGGATATGGTGGGATTGCATCTTATGTTGGCAATTTGGTTCTCAAGTTACCAGGCAAGGAGAAAATCACACTTGTTTCCAATTATCCTTGGAAATCTCCAATGCACATAAAATACAGTGAACATGGTGTGTATAAGCAAGACTGTGCAGCTGTGGCTGCAGTGCAGGAAGATTACAGACTTGGGGTTTGGAACGTAGACTTTACCAGTTTATAAAAACTGCGCTGTTGGGAGGGAGGAGATGCTCATCAACTGGAAGCTGGCGCTCCCACCGCTAAGTCCATAACACTTCAGGATCTCAGGCTTTTTCTCATACCTGAGTACACAAGGCTCCCCTCCAAGGACTGCCTTTATCTGGGAGGAAGGCAGTGCTCCTGACCCTCAGGTAGAGATGGGGTCTTGGGAAGGACTTGTTGTAAGTCAACAAATCCTAGGAAGGCTATTAGAACAGGGTGGTAACCACATACATTTGGAAGAGGACAGAGTACTCATCCAGGAAGAGTTCTGGGATCTATGAAGGGGTATTTATCCAAGGGAGTGAAATATTGAAGGTTGTAAGGACCCACACAGTGGTACAGGGCAGCAAACCATTCTGGATCTCTTTGTGAGCAGGATTTTGCCTTTCAGAATACACAGAATGGAACGCTACTGGCAATGGAGTGGCTCATTTCCTCATTTTAGTCACATTTATGCACCACGTTGGAGACAGAAATTCTCTCAGTCAGTCTAATGTGACATTGGAGCATGTCACTGAGAACCAGAGGAAGTAGTTGTCTTATGTTTAATTAAATACTTGCATCTCCCTGAGATCTGAGACGCACCAGAGGCCCCTCAGGACACAGCCCACTCCTGCATCCCAGCTCACACTCCTTCCAGGGCTCTGTGATTAGAACGGAGGGAGGGGCAGTGCCCTCTCCCCAGAGCACACGTCACTGAATGTATCCACATTGAGCTTGCTAACGGAGTCCCAGTGATGGGCTCCACTCTCCTTGTCACTCCAGGCCCCAAGGCAGATGATGTACTTCTTGCTTTTGTAGATGTCCGTGACTGAGGGGCAGCATAGGACCATGGTTAAATCCTAGCTCTAACACTTCCCAGCTATGTGATTTTGAGTAAGCTTAAACACCTTGTGCTTCAATTTCCCCATCTGTAAAGTGTGGCTAATAACAGTACCCACCTCATTGCATTTCTGTGATGACTGAGGGAGGTAAAACTTGTATACTTCTTAATCTGGGGCTTGGTGCTTGGTAACTGGTGTATAAGTGTTTGCCATTATTGTTAGCGTGGTAAAACATGGCCACTTTTCTTAATTGCTGTTTGAACTGACGCAGCTATTCATCATGCCTCAATGGGGCTGACTGACTTGCAAAATGAGGCCATGTCTGTGCTTCAGAATAATCTTAAGTGTTCACGTCAAAGCTACTAAGTTTCTTAACACCAAAGGTCTCAAGAGCAAGAAGATTATCAAATTCATCCCGTGTCCCTGGAATCTAGTTCCAGACGCCGAGCCACTTCTATTAGGTAGTTCTCTTAACAACTAGACACGTCTACTAGCTCCACATTGAGCAGAGCGTGGGATTCTGTGATGATTAGGATTTAGGTAAATCTATCAATCACACCCATGCACTCACACACACACACATAAAAATTTAACAACACATCTAGCGCTTTACAAATATTAGCTCATCAATTTGCACAACACCTCCGTGAGGTCAGCACTATTATCTCCATTTCACAGATGAGGAAACTGAGGCACCTAAAGCTGGAACTGCCCAAGTTACATACACAACGGACGGTGATCGTTCCCACCCACGAGGGCGGAGGGCTGGATTTCCACTGGTAGCAACGCGCGGGGAGATCACGACCTGAGGTGTGTAACTCACAGATAGGGTCACACAGTGAATGAAATGTGCCTTTTGTTCACTCAATGAATCATAAGGCTATTTCTGTTTGAGAAAATACTCACCTGTCTCATTCTTTTTAACAGGCGTGCAGTATTCCAAAGTATAACTGTAGACACTTTCTTTAAGTAATTTCATACACATATAATTCAAATTTATTAGGATATGCATAAAAAATTTAATTCATGTAATTTGAGATTTTTACAGCAAGAAAGCACAACTTTTGTGAAAAAACAAACTGCAAAGTTTTTTTCTTTAATTTAATGATTTGGATTCTATACACTTGGAGTCACATGGGCCATTTAATTTGGGAAAAGAGTCACAGGATCAAAGAGGAGACAAGTGGAGTATTTAGAGAAAGTAAATGTGTACACCAGTCTACATCTCAAATATCTAAATCCTGCCCACAACTTGTGGAAAGGGCTTCGCATCAACATAACAGTTGCATTTAATTTCCTGCAGGGAAATAAATAAATCCAGGGCACTGTCTGCAATGGGCCCCTGAAAACACAGCTCTCCTGCATCACGCATGTCGGTAAACCATGAGTCGTTGTCTCTTCCCACAATTTTTCATTTCCTGTGATAACAGAATCTAGATGTTTCTGAAAGCACAGCAGGAAGTCGTTTCAGAGCCTGAGAGGAGACTATCTAGGCCCACAGAGGCCCAGGCTGCGCACCCACGTTGCTGACACTCCAAAGGCTGGCTGAGCCGGGGCCCAGCAGACCTGTGAGGACGGAAGTGGCCGTGCATTGAAGCCAGTCATAGCTGGGACTTCTCCCTGCATCATTTATCTTTCTTAGCCTCCTGGAGGTATGGAGAAGACACAGATGCTAACAGTGTGCACAAGATTCATTGCTATACCACTGAGAAAAGGAAGCAAGAGAAAACAGAACTCTTTTCATCTCTATGGGGCTGAAAACCCCAGGGAAGAGTCAGGGGTTTGTTAGAGCAGACCAGGAGCAAACACAGGCTGCTTCTCTGTGCATCGGCTACTCCCAGTTGCCCCGGGCATCTTGGATACAAATGTCCTCTAGGCAGAATAATCCCACTCCCAGGGGATTCATTCTGATGGAATAAGTTAATAAAATAAAAAAGGTATAGTCATTCACTTCATCATGTATTCAACACGGAGAGCCTACCGTAAGCGATGTACCATTCCAGGTGCTGGGCTGCAAGAGTGAACAGGTGGATGGGCTGTCATGGAGGGAGACAGAAAATGAGCAGAAAAGCAGCAAATAAGATAACTGTAGAGGATGGTAGTGCTATGAAGACACCATAAGATGATAAAAGGGCAGTAGGTAAGGGTGATGGTGGCCATTTTGATTGACTCAAGAACACCTTTTCTGAAGAGGTGAAATTTGAGTGGAGGGCTAGCTATCAAGAAAGAGTTGGGGGAGTGAAGATATGGAGCAGAATGTTCCAGGCAAGGGAGCAGCTGGTGCAAAGGCCCTGAGGTGGAGATAACTCTGACTTCTCCCAAGAATGGAAAGAAGGCCTGGGCACCTGCAGCGTGTAGATTGAGAGTGTCCTTGTACACCCACAAAGATGTTCAGAGCAGGATTTTCCAGACGATGGAAGAACAGAAACAACCTAAATGTCTATGCATGCAAGAAGGTTAAACAAACAATAGCACGTGCCTGGATAGAATACTTCTGTATCAGCCAGGACTCTAGAGCCAGATGGATGGGGTAGAGATTCCACCTCCACCACTTAACGAGCCATGCGGTTTGTAAATTTGGGCGAATTTCCTAATGCCTCCATTCTCTCGGCAGTTAAGTGGGGATAATAAGAGATCTAGCTCTGTGGGGTATTGTGAGTAGTAAATGGGAAAATGCTTGTAAAAACTGTGGCCGGTGCTGGGAACACCCAGTTTGCCGTCACTAAGAGGTAGAGGTTGGTGATCCGTAGTGAAGAGAACGCAGGAGAATATCAATCAAATAATCACACCAATACATGTAAAACCGTATCTGCCATAAGTTCTGTGGTTGAGAATTGCGGGGCGCTGTGACAGCATTTAGAGAAGCACTGACCTGATTGGGTGTGAAAGGGTTCCCTGAGGAAGGACAGTCCACCCATGGCCACGTGCGGACACACGACATGTGTCCATGGGATACATTTCCTGTCTTTCATCTCTGCTTCTTTGGAAACTCGGGTTTCTCTCTGCTTCCTCCTTCTATAGACCCATCTCCCACCACTTCATAGGCCTACCCTACAGCTCTCAAGACGACCCACCTTGGTCCAAACTCATGAATGGTGACCGCCCATCCGTCTCAGTTCCAAATCCATGTTTGCCAGGAAGGGATTTTCATGGATGCCACTGACGTCAGGTGTTATCCCAAGGTGAGGTCTATCTTAGTCAAGCAGGTTGGTGTCTCTGTATTTGCTGCATGGTTGTTGAAATCACCGTTGGATGGGGTGGAGAATAACCACGGATCAATAATCAAGGATCGATAGCAAAAAATTAGGAAGTTAACTGCAACCTGATACTCCAAATCTATGACCACTGTAGTTACACAGTGATTATAACAAGAACAGAAACTTAGACGAGTGTCTGATAAAGTGTGACATGAACAAAAGCACAAAGCAAACTCATATGCACAGTGGTTGCGGCTACAATAAAACATGCACAGATGTGGACAAAGGCTGGAAAGAAACAGGCAAAACCAGGAGACACAGTATTGCATGAATTTGTTACTGGCTCAGCTTCTGGAATCTGCCCGTCTGGATTCCAACCAGTCTCTACTGTTTTCCACAGGATGGCCTCGGTCAAGCCGAGTGATCTCTGTGCCTTAGTTTCCCCATCTGCAAAAGCAGGATAACACAGGCACCTGCCCCACAGAACTGTGCGGAGGAGGTTCATTAAAGGAGAAACAAGGGGCGGAGAGCAGCGGCGGGCATCTGTTTGGAGGCACTGGGTACATGTTCGCCATTGTTAGAGCTGTGGATTTGGAGTGTAGCTTCCTGTCTTCCCTCAGGTTGTTCTTTTTTGTTTTAAAAACAGAAAGAACAATCTCAATAGATGCTTACCCCTAATTCACACAAAAGTTAAATAATCCAGAAAGGAAAAGGCTTGTAACTATAGCTGTGGAATAGTTAGGGGATCTCCATTAACTCTGATCTCTGTCCTGTGTTTATCCAGGCAAACCTCCTCTTCCCTGCTTCCCCTGTCCCCAGCCCCACTTGACTACAACCAGGCCTCGGAACAACAACAGCAACTACACAAACAATTGAACCTGGGGCCTCCACTTGTCCGAAAGCACCACAGCTGCGAACTGCAGGCCTCGACCTTGCAAAGTTTCTTGCCGAAGTGACCGTCCTAATTCACCAAAGCACCAGGCTTCTGAAGCCAGCCGGGCTGACAGAGGACGGCTCGCAGGCTGCCGGGGAGACGCGCAGACCGCCCCTGCGCCTGCTCCGTGTCGCCACCGGATTGCAGGGCTATCCCGTTCCTGCCACCGTTAGCATTTCTGGAACAGAAACTGAGGCCAATTAACAAAGGGAAGGAAAGCGTCCTGTGTCTGTAGAAGGGATGTGGGGAAAGACGAAAAGTGAAACGCAGGGAAAAATCAAGAGAGTGCAAAGGATAAAACTGGCTTAGATGGCATCAAGTGGCAATCTGTTACGAGTGGTCCAACTTTGTCCTCGCACAGAGACACTCCTCTCTGCTCTCTCACCAAGTACTAGCTGCTAGAGGCACTGAATCCGGTGCATAAAAATACAGACTTGTCACAATCAAGGTAAAATATATATATATATACACACACACACACGTACATAGACACGCATGTATACATATATATGTATGTATCTATGTATACGCATACATCGTATGCATACACAGAATGATACACACATGCATGCACATATATGTATATATGTGTGTGTGTATAGATGTATGTATATATTTTTGATACTGAGTACTCTGTGCCACTCTGCTTCAACAATAAGAAAAAAAATTCACCTCTGTCTTGGTAAGAAACCAAGATCCAGCAACTAATGAGTCTTAAAATTGAGCTGTAATGAATTTTGTGTTGTGCTGGTGATTTGAACAGAACCATTCCAGGAAGGCTGGAAAAGGGGGATATCTTTAACCCCTCTGTTCCACAAAAGCGAAATCATAGGAAAGAAGAAGGAGAAACTTACACTCCTGTGTGGGGATGGTTCCAATCCTGTTCACGATGCCAATTACTCCCTAACCACGTAGACTTCAATCCCAGGAACCGTGAGCCTCCAGGAGGGAACAAACTCTGTCCCCGGGGCGCGCTATCTTAGCGCTTCCGATGTGTGAGTTCTAAGAGGCACGGCTGAAGAGATTTTAGGACTGCTATTTGGGAAGTCCTTTCAGAAGCTGAAATGGAAAAGATCGGCCCCTTTCAACAATTTTGTTCTTTCACTATTTGTCAAATACTGATGGTCCCCCATCCCAGTTTCCCGAAGTCTCTCTCTTCTGGTTCTCTCTCAGGGGACCAGTGGTGGACAATGGAGTGGGTCCCGCTCCACGATGGGGCCTTCCTGGCTATTAGTTACTAGTTAAGGCAGTAGGTTCATCCCTCATTCCTTAGACATCACAGAGAAATGGCAGCCCTACCTCGCTGCTTATATTTTGTTCGCCGTTTTGTAAAAATTGCTTAATTCATTTTTTCAAGCAGCCGCATACTTGGTGATAAACATATTTAAAGTGGATACCAAAGAAGCAAAAGACTGTGTTCCTTAATCATTTATGCAAGTTCTTGCTTCTTAACTAGGAAAAAAAGTAACAAGAATGACGTGTCGGGTTTGCAGCTACATTTTTAGATAATAGGCTTCAAAAAAATTCCTTCCTTCCAGGGAAGAAAAAAAGACATCCTCTTTAATCACAAAGTCCATTTCTTCTTTAGCTGTTTTAAAATCGATGTCTACACCCTTGAGGAGGAAAATAAATCTATACTTTTGAATAGTGGCATTTCCAACAACAAAGTCAGACACTGGGACGTCGTCTTCTTTATTAACAAAGGTGTTTTTAAATATCTACCACATATATGTTCCATTCAGGCATTTTAGAAAATCCTGGAGAGAAGCCAAGAGTTGTTATTGGATGGTCTATACATTGTAATCCTCCCCAGGGCCAGGTGTCATCTGTGATGTTGGTTACTGTTATTTCATGTGGCGTCTATTTAAGCGGGAATGGGAAACCCAGCTTCTAGAGAGGCATTTCAGGGCTATACTGATACTGTGAATGAGAACATTTAGTTGAGTGGGAGCTCCAGGAAACTGAAGCTCATGCTCTGTCTCAAGAGGAAGTTAGGACTCAGTGCTGATCATTACAGAGAAGCCAGACACCCTTTTTTTTCCTATGTGATATTGCTTAGATTTTAAAAGTTGGCAATTAATCCCAACTTTAAAAAAAAAACAACTCTGTGTGGGACAAACAAAATACATCTGTGAGCTAGATTCAGCCTGTGAGGTCCCACTTGGCAACCTCTGATGAGCAGTTTCTCTGCTGGACCAGAACAGCCACCTAGCCTGTCTCATCCCTTCTCTGACTCTCCATCATCAGAGCCACCAAAGAATAATCATTTTACATCCTGTGAATGTGGCACCGTGGTGGGGACTTTATAAAGCAACTCTAGAGGACTTTCCTCTTTTTTTTGTAATATACTAATTTCTCCTCAGTCTTTCATAAAGTACAGGGGCAGCATCAACTACTGCCAAGTGCACCCCGAATATCAAACAAAAAACCTCAAACACAAAGAAATTTACATTTGAATTAATTTGAAGAACAAAATTAAGAATAACAGGTTAAAACCACTCTACTAGGCATGTATAATTTTTAACAACCTGAGACAAAAAGAAATCTGTAAAAAAAAGACAAAGCAACAAAAAACTTTTCTACCCCTCCCCAGTATAAAAAAACTATTATCAGAAATTGCCCTCTTTAAATTTCAAAAAGTTTTCCTAATCTACAGTATAAGCCCAACAGCAGAATCTTCCTGATCATATTGTTCCCAAGTCCGCTGCTCAAATAACCAGGGTAGACTCTTGACTCAATCCTATAAAAGTCCTGATAATCTGCATTGATCTAGAATGAACACAGTTGCCAACACACAGGTAAAAAGCATCTGGAGAATTTGCCAGTTATTTCCAGCTGTTTATTATTCCTGGAAGACTCGTAGGAGCCCTCGGCACTATCAAGTTTGTGTTAATATGACTCAGTCACACCACTGGGTATAGTAATCCTATACACTGAAGATGCTTTAGAAAATTGTTTGCGAGTTGTGGTTGCACTGGGATGATTTTAAGCAATCTGAGACTTTTACACTAAGTAAATGTTTGGAAGGGATGACCTTCCAAGCTATAAAAATTTATAGCTTGAACTCTGACCCAGATATGGTTTTATTTTTAGTTATTTGTGGTGTGGGAGATCCAAATTTGGCCACCCTGAAATATGTCTCTTTACCTTGATTATTTTCTCTGACGGACATTTGACCTCCCCCACTAACTGCCTAAAGGAATTTAACTCTGGGTGTGGACAGACTGGCGGGGTCCTGGCTAAGCCCATCCTTTTCAAAGTTCTGTTTACCACATATTTACATTTGTAAAGGTGTCTCCCTCTGTGTACTGGGAAGAGCAGGGGATGACCTTATCTCTGGAAACTCTTATCAGGATGGAAGAAGAGGACTTAAATTTGCACACTCTTGATTACTGTGATTTCTGTCTCCCTTCTGTCTCCCTCCCCACCCCCAACATCCTCCTTTGTCTTTAGCTGAAGATGGTATTTAAGACGAGAATCTCTGCTATTGTGTTGAGAAACTCAGTTTCCCTGGTTTCTCTCATGTATAGATGTTATTAAACTTGGTATTATTTGCTCCTGCTAACCTGTCTTGTTAATGATTTGGCCAGCCACAAGAACCTTAAGGAAAAGGGCGGAGGGGGATTCTCCCTCCTCCCCGACAGTGGATCCAGTGTGGAGGGAGTTGTTATAATCCTAACACTGAAGAGCTTCAGCTTTTGTACATCTTTTTGTCCTTTTATTTGTGGGAGATCTTGTCCCATGTCTCAACCACACCTGGACTTGTCCGTCATCATCAGACAGCTCCTTGCTGCTGCATGTGACAATGGGTTCTGAGTTTGTGAACAAAAGGACAATGCTAAAGGCTATCTGGACAAACGAGAACACTGGCTTCAGCAAGATAAGTTTATTGCTCTCTCGTGGAAATACCATGTAATGCTAAGCATTCTAAGGCTGGATTTGTGCCTCCATTACCAGGAGGGAACCTGGCCCCTTCCATCTTTTTCCACCAATTCTCGTGAAACATGATGATTGCATCAGCTCCAGACATCACATCCCAAATCCAATCAGCAGGATGGATAAAAGACTAAAGAAAGGCACTTGCTTTTTAAGGACACTCTGGAAGGTTCCACTGACACTTCCACTCACAGAGTCAAATGGCTACATCTGGTTACAAGGAAACGCAGTTTTTACTCCAGGTGGCCATGTGCTCATTTTAAATTGGGGTCCTATTTTTAAGGAAGGAGAGCAAATATTGGGAGAGACAGTCAGAAGGCTCCGCCATCGTAAGTGTCCCACCCATTTTCAAGCATGGCCCCTGTGCTGGCAAGTCTTATTCACCTATGGTTTATTATTATTATTAATTGATTAATTATTGAATGCCATGAGGCCACCTGCTTTTACATGTAAACCTTACACTCAGCCTCTAGGGCAGCACACTCAGCCCCCTTCCATGGGAGGAGTCAGGGCCCAGAAGCCTGAGCTGCCCCAGGTGACACAGAGAGTTGTGGGAAGAGCCAACTGGCCCACCAGCCTGCTGC
This sequence comes from Diceros bicornis minor, assembly GCF_020826845.1. Classification (NCBI taxonomy): domain Eukaryota; kingdom Metazoa; phylum Chordata; class Mammalia; order Perissodactyla; family Rhinocerotidae; genus Diceros; species Diceros bicornis. Next base: position 2,918,204 of record NC_080774.1, on the reverse strand, counting down.
CTCAGAGACGCCCAAGGACGTGCCCTTCTCTGCTAATTCCAGGTCCCCACACACCCGGCTTCAAATCCGCTGAGCTGCATCTCGCCCAGCTCGCCCAGGCCTGGGGACTCACCACTGCTCTGACTTTTAGGATCACTTACCCATTCTCACTAGAAAGATGTGGTTCAATTCAACATGCAGTTACTCAGTCCTACTGTGTGCAAGGCGCTGGGAGGAGCCACGTCTTTTCTGCCTGTCGGGCATTTACAGGCCAGCAGAGGGGTCTGAAGAGGCAGCCCAGGGTTTTACTTTAGCTCACAGATTTTTTTTTTCCCCAAAATGTTTTGAAATCTTTTGTGAATATTAGTTATTAACCTTTAAAAATCTGAGATTTCTCGTAAAAATCTGGGCATCTGCCTTTCCTTAAGAAAGAGGAAGATCCAGTAACCCTGGGCCCATACTCCCCATGCCACAGCCATTGGGAGGGAGAAGTGGCGGCCTCCTTCGCCAGGATACATCTCCATGGAGACCCTGCTCCACCCGGCCTGCTTCCCTTGAATTTACTCTCCCCACCTGGCTCTGCGGGCATCTGAGTTTATGACCCGTGGGAAGGAGGAAATTACGCAGAGAGCTAAGCCCCAGGCAAAGACTGTAGTCACTGAATTTCAAGCTTCCACAAGCCCCCTATACCTGTTACACAGATAAATAACTAAGAAAGACCTCAGGGCTATTAATCCAGGACCTTTTATCATCATTAAATTGAAGAGAAAATTGAAACGGTGGCTGGAATCTCTCTTTGATCTACAGCAAAGGGATGTTAATACCCACGTTTCTGGGGAGCGAGCTGATTAACAGGGAGCTTAGTGGTGTTCCTGTGACAGCCATCGTCAGGAGTGCTCACAGCAGGTGAGCTTCTGCCTGGCCTGTGACTATATGAAGGAGAGGACCGTTTGGGCCGCCATGGCCCTTCACTCCTGGCAGGTAAAGGCAGGTTGAGCTTTGTGGGCTCAAAGGCATATTTTTGGGGTGAAAATGAATTACAAAGGTTATTTAGTCAAAAGCTTTGTTGCAAAATACATTTTTACCCTATACCATCCTAAGAGCAGGGTTCAGTTTTAAGTTTCTTAAGGGTCCCAACAGATACTAACAATATAGAAACTGCCATAGTTGTCTTTCTTGGCCCTTTATCTGTAAATGTTGAAGTGAAATAAATACAATTCTTCTGTATGAATACATGGAAACGTCACAACTGAGGATGGCCAGATGTGAGGCATATTTCTGAGTGTATTAATTGGGTTACCATAAAAACATGATCCCAAAATACAACGGCTAATACTAGACACAAGTTTACTTTTATTCCCATGTAAGGAGGCCTGGGCTAGTAGGGCAGTTCTGAAACTCTCAATATGTGGTTTCCATCTCTGGGTCCAAAGTGGCTGCTTCAGTTTGCACCATCACATCTACATCCCAGCCAGTGGGAAGCAAAGATCCAGGGAGCAGTTTTTAAAGGAAAGGCTGAAGTGTTACATAAATCACTTTTCACAACTCACTGGCAATAGCTTAGTCACATGGGCTCGCTGAGCTGCCATGGCCAAGAAACGTGGCCTATAGCTGGGTACTCATGTGCCCAGCTGAAACTTGGGAGTTGCATTTTAAAGGAAGAAGGTGAGAAAGGATCTGCTGGGCAATTAGCAGTCACATCCACACTGGAGAAGGGAGCTCTTCCTGAATTTAAAATGCAAAAAGTTCAAGATGTTCATATCCTTTCTAATCATAACCTCAGAAGGAATGCAATAATACCTCTTGGAGAAAGGATAGAGGGGCATTGGTGAGAGGTTAACGCACCATGTGATCCCCAGGTAACAAGATGTGGAAACGTGTAGCGTGGTCCTTCAGACCGTGGGCTCTGCAGCTGGACACTTTCTATCTCAATTCTGCTCAGTTCCTTTCTAGCTGTTTGATTCGGGGCAAGCTATCCAACCTCTCTGCGCCTCTGCTCTTTGTTGACAAAGATGGGATAAAAACAGTACCCATCTTGTGGGATATTGTGAGAATTAAACAGCATAATGCTTGCCACGCTCTAAAACTGTGCCTAGTCTCAGGACCTCGGATCCTGCTTGTGCCCTTGATAATGGGGAAGAAGGAAGGTCAAGGGGAACTCACGCTTACTCCCTACAAATCAATGTCCGTGGAGTGGCATTTGTTAATCACACATTACTCCCACTCACATCTTAGTGGCCAGAGATTACTCACACAGCTTTACCTGGCTGCAGGGAAGGATGGGAATTGGAGTCTTGGCACATTTTTTTTCTCTCAAAATTCCAACAAAGAGGGAGGTGACCCACAATTCAGCTCACTTCCTGCCCACGCTAACCCCCTAATCCTACTTCCGGGGCTGGGTTCTTTCCCTTCGTTTCTGTCATCTTCGTGGTCCTTGTGGTGGGTAGGTGATGTCTTTGCTAGGAAGTGTCACCCTAAACTTGGAAGCCGAACATCGCTCTGCTTCTCTAAAACAGTGACTGGTTTCCTGAAGCTCTGGGATCTGAAGAGGGATGTGAGCGCTTTCTGGGAAGAACCGCCACGTCAGACATATGGGTGTCTTTCCAAAGCTCTCTAAATGCATCCCCCTGAGCGCCCGGGAAGAGCTGTGATTCATCAGAATTCACAGTTAAAAGAAAACGGTTGAGCTTCGATCTTGCCTCAGAAGGGTCAGCAGTGTTTTTAGTTAAACACGAAAAAGTCCCATGTTCAGAGATGCGAATGGTCAATAATAGGGTCACAAATACGATCTCATTCTGCAAACAATTTTGCTGATAATAAATTGCTTTCCTCCATGTCATCCCATGTTATTCTCAGAACACTCCCATGACTAATTGGAATCGCTTGGAATTGCCTCTTTCCTACTCTACACAAGCTCACAGGGCTTATGTGTGGCCAAACCAGAATTATATTCTCCTTACAGAATATGCTTCTTTTCGTTGTAGGGTCCGGATGTGCAGGGAAAGTGTTGAAGACAAACGCAACTGGGGAAACAGGTCTCTTTTTATTCAAGTTCTGATAGTTGTTTGCATTTGAATCAAATGTTGAGAATGTCTTCAATTTTCAGTATTTGGGTTTAGTCAGAAACAGGGTATTCGAGTTTTATGAAAAATGAAGTCAGGGGATGGCACTAGAACCAGTGTGTAAGCAGTAGGAACATTCAAAATATGTAAGAACTGGCTAAACGGCTGCCTGGTGGTATACTGTGCCGGTCATATCAGCCAAGATCAAGTTTTGCCTGTAAGGCCAGGAAGGGTCATACATTACCTCTGAAACCTCTTAGCAAGGAGCAACATTATCAATGATCATAACAGCCTTCAGTCATTCCAGCAGAGACAGAATTTTCATGTTTGCTTCTGTCCACCCCTCTCCCTCTTCCAAGATGGAAGAGATAATGGTTTCTTTAGGACACCCCCGGATGAAGTCACTGGCTGGCATTTACAGCCCATTTGTAGGGAAAACTCATCCTGAAATCTCAAAATTACTGAGTAGCAGGAAGTTCATTCTAGGAATGCTAAGTGGGAACTTAATATCGAAACAGAGATAAGGAAAGCTTCCCCCGTCTCGGGCTCATTCTGCGCACAAGTTCTGTGTGCAGAACTTGTTAATTTTTAAATTAACTCTTTAAAATCCATTTTATTCATCATTAACGTTTTTCAAAATTGTTTATTCTTATAGTATGGCAGATACAGATAAGTTTCACTGTTGCTGCTTGTCAATCATAGCTGCCAAGGCATGGAAAGGACCCCACATCCTGCGTGAATGTGCCCTGTTTTGTCACTGGGAAAGGAAACTACAGAGAACACTCTTGCAATTAATCAGCTCCCCCACAGGAGCAAAGACACACGTTCATGGACACTGCGTCCTGGCATCACGTTTCTTCCTCCACTCCAGGGGCCTGAAATGTCCTACATCCAACTGGATGGTTTCATATCATCACATAAAATAAAAGAGAGTGAAGAAAAATAGTAATGGCATAAGGTCAAAGTGCATTTGAATGGGATGGGCAAATTACAGAATGGTAAGATGCTGCAGAGGCCAACAACGAAGGGAAGGAATGTGTGGGATGCCAGGTGGATGGGTGAATACCAACCTGTGGGTGGTTTTGAAAAGCTCTGCCTACACCAAATCAGGTGAAATTCAACCAATGTGATTACACTTCAGAGGGAGAAATATGGACTAGGGTATGGACTGGTTCATTCACCCATCAAACCAACATTTATCGAGCATGTATTTCAGAAATACCTGCCAGACACCGTGCTAGGTTTTGGAGATTCATCAACAAACAAGACTCATAGATCTCTGCTCTCAGAGAGCTGATATTCTCTTTGTGGAGCTGGTAATTGAGGTAAATGACAAGGAGCCAAGCTATGGAAGGACCTGGGGAAAGAGTGAAGAGGCAGACAGGAGCCTGGAATCTACAGGGAACAGAGAGAACACCAGTGAGGCTGGAACGTCGTGAGCGGTGAGAGAATGACAGAAGTCCGGGAGACAGAAAGAGATCAGTAACTCCAGTGACCAAAGTAAGGCGTTTGGGTTTTGTCCTAAATATGACTGCAAACCATGGGAGGGTCTTCTTCAATAACCTGCAATGCTCTGATGTTCATGCTTTGACAGATCTCTTCAATTACTGATTAGGGAAGAGCACAGAGAATAAGATCATAGCAAGGAGACCTGGTAGCAGGCTCTCATATTGGCCAGACAAGAACACAGTGGCCTGCGCATGGATGGGGTCATGGAGGCAGGCAGAGGTCCACGGATCGGGAATGCAATGAGAAGGATCATGGATGTCTTCTACATTGTTGCCCTATAACCACAAAATAAGGAGCCATGAAATCTTGTAACTATGGAAATTTCTCGATAACCAATCGAAATCCACTAAGAAGCAGAATTAGTCTTTCTATCCTGGGGCAATCTGTCAGGATGACACTTGTGTCTAAACTCCACAAATTAGCACACAGACTACCTTTTGCACTGGCTATAGTATCACGGCCATAATTCTGTTTTCTCTACAAAGCTACATCTGTATCTCCCACGGCACGTACAGTGTGTGAAACAGAAAGATGCTTAACGGATACTGGTTGATTGCATCTCAGCAACTTTCCAAATAGTCAGATTCTCTCGACTTATGAACTTCTGAATTTGTTTTCAATGGAAAAAATGTTTTAACTGGCAATCGTCAAAGAGTCAAAACAATTGAGGACTTTAATCTAATATTTCATTTCTGATATCTATATTCTGATGATATATATATTTCACTCTCCACTGGAGGTGGTGTAAGTTTAAGGTTAATTGCATACGTTTCTTTAATTTCAATAGCTTGCATAACGCTGCCCAGCAAGACACAATCAAATTAGCAGCATCTAGTCAAAGGCAACAGGGCAGAAGTGCAGGTGAAATCAGCGGCCCCATCTCATTAGAATCACAGAAGCTTACATTTGTGTAAGAGTGGCTTCAGGAAGCAAGGTCTGAAAACATATTGATCAAAAACAAAATGGAAATAAAACTCATGGAAAGACACCCTTAGACTGACAACAAAAGAGAAAGTGACCTTTAACAATTAATCATGTGGAGCATTAAGGATAGTATATAAAATTATATAATCTGTTTGATCTTTTTTAAAAATAGAATATTGCTTCTAGAGCAAAGTAGGGGAGAAAAATAATGGTATTCATTCTGACTCACTGTCAAGAATGGAGGTGGTGAAAATGTTTTAGATGGTTTAAAAATTGTCATTGCCTTGAATTCTGACCACCTTAGAATACAGAAGAAAAATATTTTACTTTAGATTTTTTTCCCCCTCCAATCACAAACATCCTCTTCCCTGGAAGGAATAGACCGAATTAACCTCCACAGTAACCAATCTGCGCTTCTCCACACATTTCCAAGAACCAAGATTATCATTTTTCACAATCTAATTACCAAATGAATCTCCCAATTTCAGCCCAGCTTTGAGTTCTTTAGCCACCGATGCCTGGCATCTTGGCTGAAAAAAATCCATTTGAAAAGCAAATATTGTAACAGCCATCAGCAGAGTTAGACAATCCACAGGCCCACTTTTTAGAAAGGATGCTCAATACACTCGCTTGTATTCGCTACGCATACGGGACCTCCTTTTCTGATGCTCTCCCTGACAGAGGAAATATAACCCATTCTTATTTTTCCAGGGTGGTTTTGTTACAGTACTAAGTTACATGGATAAGTGAACTGACCTCTGAGGGTGTCATTCAGACTCCAAAGCAAATGTCTGAATTCTCTGGGTGGAAAACAAAAGTGCTACATGACTGGTTTTGGATGTAGTTCATCTCATGTGAAAGATGTTCCTGCGATGTCAGCCTAGCTAAGGTTTGTGTGCTCTGTAGGTTTCCTTTTTATCGTGTTGGCTATTGTAGGGCACAGCAGTTAAAATCTCGAGCTTGGGAGTTCATCCAAACACCAACCATCCCTCTCATCATCTATGGAATCTTGAATAGGATATTTAATCTCCAGGAGCCTCAGTTCCCTCACCTGTAAAATGGGATAAATGTGTAAAGAGTTGTTGTGGGGATAAATGAGACAGGATGTGTTAACTGAACAGTACTTGAGAAGCATTCAATAAGTGCTAGCCATTTAATAATCATTGAGGGTTCATTCATTCGTTCATTCTTCATCCAGTAAACGTTGCTAAGTACTGGGTGCCAGGTATTGTGCTAAGAACAAAGTACAGGAAACAAGCCAGACACAGTCCCCAACAACAAGCGAATTACGGCCTAGTGGAGAGGGACAGGCAGTCGACATATCAATACACCAATAAATACGTAAATAATATCTGTGACAAGTGCTATAAAAGAAAAAATGGTTCCTTAAGAGATTTACAGAAAGGGTCTAATTTGGATGGAGGGTTTCTGAAAAGAGCTCTTTAAGAAAGTGAATTTAAGCTGAAGGCTAAAGGATGAATGGATATTATCAAAGTGAAGGGTCAGGGAGGCTCATGTTTTGCATTTTTTTCTGACTATAACATCGTATTTTCATTTAGATATTATGGAAAATATAGAAAAGTTCAAAGAAGAAAATCAGTGTCACTCATAATCCACCACCAAGAGGCAAACTGGGGTCCATTCTACCAAATGTTTCTAGGAAAATACACATTAGATGACATTATATGCACTCACACACAAATACTTATGCCTATACAGTCACGCGCCACCTAATGATGGGGACACGTTCTGAGAAATGCGTCATTAGGTGATTCCGTCGTTGTGTGAACATCACAGAGTGCACTTACACACACCTAGATGGTACAGCCTACTACACACCTAGGCTAATGCTACTAATCTCACGGGACCACTGTCGTATAGGCGGTCCATCCTTGACGGAAACGTCATTATGTGGTGCACCACCGCACACGTGTACGCGTGCATTGAAAACATCATTTTTACTTACTATTATATCTTGAGCGCTTATGCTCTCAAGAATTCTCTAATAAGAATGTAGAGAATATATTTGAACATGGATCTTTGCACATCATCCAGTTTTTTTCCTTAGGCTACATTCTCCAGCTGGGCTGTGGGATGAAAGGGCAGGAATATTTTAATGTCTCTAATAAGTGTTGCTAAGCTGCCTTTTAAATTTTTTGTTTCATTTTCCAGGTTTTGCTCTCGTCAAGAGCATGGGAGCACCTTTTCACCCACTACATGACGGGTCCCTAAACCCTTGCCAGTGTGTGAGGGAAAAATGGCCCCACATTGTTCTTGTGTCTTTGGCTTTAAATGAAGATGACAATAGTTTTCTAACGCTACTTTAAATTGTTTTGTGAATTACCTGTTAAATTTCTGTCTCGTTTTTCTACATTAGTATTGGTCTACAATTACTTGTTAAAACCACACTATATATCATTAGGTGTGTTGAAAATGTTGTCAGAAGTCAGCAAATCACTTTTTTACTTTGAATATGGTGTTTTAAATATAAGGAAACAATTTTTGTCTGTAAGTAATCAGAGTCATTGATTTAAAGTGTTTTTTAAATATACACAGTAATACTAGGCTGTTTTATTCCATAGAACTCCGTATTCTTGGACCTATACTGCAGTGTTTTATTTATTTTTTATAGCATGTTTTAATATCTTACAGTGCAGGTCTTCAACATTATTCTTCCTTTAAATATTTGCCTTATTACACTTAGTCATTTTGTTTTCTAGATGAAATTCAGAATCATTTTGTCAAATTGCCCTTAAAGAAAAGACTGCTATTTTGATTGGAAAGGTAAAATTATAGATTAATTCCAGAAATTGAGCCTTCCATCATTTTATATAAGTGGTCTTTTTTGCCTTCACTTATGTTTTATAGATTTTAGCTTTGTTAACCAGTTCCTTCAATTTTGTACAGTTTTATTAAGTTCTTCCTAGATCATTTATATTTTTGTTATTTGTGAGTGGGATCCTTCTCCTATCTTATTTGCAAAGTAATTGTCGCTATTATTGGGCAAAATGATTGTTGTGGCTTTACTACAGATGTCTGAGTTTCTTTAATTCTCTAGAAAGACAGTCATATCATCTCTCAATAATGATTTTCCTCTTGTGTAAATAAAAAAGAGTACTCATGTGTATATGCATTTCTAGAAGAAATTTAGAGAGTAAAATTGAAATGTGTTACATGTGAGTAGGCAGGCTGAAGGGAAGTGGCTTGGGTTCTGATTTGGCCCCAGTCTATATACATCTATTTGAGAATCCCACCTTGTACGTGTATTACCTTCATTACTTTTGAATGTGAAGGAGGTGTATTACTGACTGTCTATAGTGTCCTTCTTTATACTTCTTTCTGGTAAAAACATGAATACCCACTTATAATCCACTCCCATCCTTTCCAGTAGTCATGATCCTTTTCCTGCCTCACTGCATTGGCCATAATAAAGATTCTTGATTGTTTTAACCTCTGCACGAATGATAGAGCATGCTCATGTGTCTGGAGAATCCCCAGGCATGCATTGTGCACCTGGTGAGTGCAGAGTTCCCCAGGTGTGAGCCATATCTCCACACCTGTAAGTTGTGTGCAAGATCACAGCAAGGTAGGAGCGACAGGGCTGGCCAGATTCCACTGTATCCCCTAAAGGAAATTACTCATAGACACTGATGAATATACACCATAATAAAAAAATTTAGTTTTGACCAACCTCACAAGTGATTCTGACAAAATAGTATTTCATGGCACCAAAGCTACTGGCCTCACTTACAAAAGTATTGCTAAATCATGGTGCCAATAATGGGCATCTTTTATTTTCTTGTTACTTATATTTTGCCATCACATGTAATGTGGCCACTGGCCTGACACAGACACTGTGTATAAAGTTGGGAAAGTGCCATTCTAGTCCTATCTTACCGGTTTTATATCTTCAAATCGGAAATGCATGTTGGATTTCATCAAAATTGTTCTTGACATATATCAAGAACTCACCTTTAACAACACATTTCTTAATACTATACCATTCTTGCAGGTTTTTAAAAAATTTTTGTTTTATTAATGTATTATGTTACTCCAGTTGACTTAGCATTTTATTAGAGAATTTTACTATTATTTTTATGGATGAGATTTTTCTTTAAAATTTCTCTTATTATCTTTTTTAGATTTTCATTTAAGTATTATGTTGGCTTCATGAAATTCACTGAAAGAGCTTTACTCTTGCCTATGTCTTATTTCTATTTCCTTTCTATTTGTTTCTGTTTATAACCAATGGAAATGAATATTGCTTTAAAAAGTAGAGGAAAACATCAGCATAAAACCGTCCAGGTCCAATCTCGTTTTTTCAGGAAAGGAGAGTTTAATAAAACTTTTAAGGTTTTTTTTCTATATGCTCATTTGTTACAATTTGTGTTTTTGATTTAAAAAAAAAGTTTACCTGCAATAACATTTACTGCTTCTCTAGTTTTTATTTCTATAAACATTTTTCTTTTTAAATCTAGCTCTTTTAATTCTTGCTTTCCCCAATTTCATCTTATTCTGCTACCTTATCTCAACTTCTATTTCTTACTTTTAAAGTCTGTCTTTCTCAAATGTTATTGAGATGTCTTCTAACATTTACTTGTTTTGTATAGCAACATTTCTTTCAAAACTATACACATCCTCTGCATCTTTAACACATACTCTTCATCTTTTATGTAACCAAATCCTTTCATTCTGTTACTGTTTCTCTTTCTTCAAATGTGATTAAAATTTCTATCCAGTCCAGGCATCCTTTGAGGAATCAAGATCCCCTCTGAAGATATCTTGACTGTTCTCCTTGCTGGTAGGATCCTCCATTTACATGGTTAGCCAAAGGGCTAACCCACTTTGAATGTCTCCAGTTACATGTTTTGTGGGTATCTGCTGCCCTTTGGAGAAACTCCCTAATCCCATTGCACGGCAGTTGAGAAATGTTAATTGCTCAACAATATGGCGTATGACTAGCATCTTCCCTACTCCCTACTCAGGAGCACTCAGAACGTCCTGTTCACATGGGCCTTCTGGATCCACTCTGTCCCACTGCTGCCCGTACTTTCCTCCCTTGTAGGGACGTCCCTCCACACTAATGATAATCCCAGCTCTATATTAACAGAGGAGCCCTGGGTTGGGGAAGCGGGTTAAGAGAAACGCCTCTCAAGGTTCTAAAAGTAGCTGCTATGCACTTACCACCAAAGACCCCATATACTTCTAGGACACTTGTTGCACATTATTGATGAGTTATGGAAATCTACACTCTTCCTCCCGTGCCATCCCCACCAGGTGGAAGCCACTGTGCCTGAGGGCTTCCTTAAAACTCTGCCTATGGACATTTCCCCTGATGGCCCAGAAGATTGCAGATGTTCTGAATTCTGGGTCACATGTCTGTCTCGGGAAGAATATCCAGTGAGCACTCAGTGTGAAAAAAGAGGCTAGAGATGTCAGATTTCAGAGTTATCAGTGGATTAATTTATCTTCTATAAGAAAAACAGAGTAACATATTTTTCAAAAGTCTTTGAAGTTTGGCAAAAGACAGAAACGGTTAAATAGATGTGTGTTTATTAATATACACATTTTGGAAAAGCCCAACAGGTTAACTGTTTTGCAATTGTGTAAAGGAATTAGAAGAGCTAAGATAATTTGTAGAAACACAACTAAACTCATTTAATTTCTATTAATTTAACTGCTTGGAATCACCCAAATTAAAGCAAAAAGAAAACCTAACAATTTAAACAGCGCAGCACGACTCTTGACCACAACCCCATCTAGCGAGTGCACGGCCTAGAGGAAGCAGGAGATGAAAATGAGGCTCCACTGTGAACTCATGGGCCTCACTGCCCATGGTCCTCCACCCAGCGGAGCATCTCGGAGAGGGAATGCACGGGCAGAAGAGACAGGTGGTGGCAGGAGATGAGACTGAGAAGGAAGGCGGGTTCTGGCTTTCCAAGGGCTGCCTGTTCTAGAATTCCTGGTTCCTGGCTTGAGCGGAAGTTGCAAACTGGTGACCTGCAGGCCAAATCCAGTCTACCAACTGGTTTTGTTGGGCCTGCACAACGTTTAAAATGCTTTTGTTTTGCTTTTTAATTACTCATGAGCTGTTAAACATTGGAAGACTCCACATAAAACTGTAGATCTCAGGCTTCCTATGGAGGTAGGGAGTTCTGGCAAGATCGGGCTGCATTCCACAGGTCAGCTGTCACCCGGGGCTGATGCATGTTGCTGGTTTCCACGGAGCAGGCAGCCTGGTGGGGCACGGCGGCCTCCGCCACCTGATTCCTCCTGATGCGGGTTCTTGGATCAGTCCAGCGGGGCCATTGCTCAGCCCGTGGATTCAGTGGGTCTGACACCTGCACACTGCACTCATTTCATGAACTAGTCCTACATGTACAAGGTGCGTTTTCCATTCCTGCTGCAGAGAAATTGGATCACGAGGCCTTGATATGAGGAGTGTCGGGGGCCTGGCCAGGGGCGGCCAGGGAAGGAGTGAGGTCTCCCTACCCAGACGCCGTGGGGTGGACCCAGAGGGGAGCGGCACTTGCCCTCTGAAGGTCCTCTGTGCCTGGACAGTTCTGCCACCTGGGGACACAGCTTTTCTTACGAGTCTCCATCATATTTCTGCCAAAACTCATTCCACCCTGAGATGGAGGCACAAAAGTACTCTGATCTCAGGACACGTAGTCTCAGCATATGTGTTTCTTCGTTATACAGGATTGAAAATATCCTTGAGAATCACCAAACTCTAAGAAAGCTTTCCACATGATGTGTCATCCAGCTCGCAGACATCTCCCTACGAGCCTGAACCTCTCCTAACCAGAAAGCCCATCTCATGTCACTGAACATGTGGCTGGAGAGAAATCCCTCCAGAAACGATATGATACGGACTTAACCAGAGGACGCATCTGCTAGTAATCTTTCTGAGATTTTAAAGGCGGAGGGAGTGGTACGCGTGTAAAGAAACTGGGTGTGTTTAGAACCAAAACCTAAAGTCGGGAAATGTGAGCTCCTAAATTAAGGAAGGGGAGGTTGTTCAGACAGGGTTAACTGGCTGAAGATGAAGAAAATTGAGGGTTAAAGCAGCAAAGAAAAACCTGTCTTCCAACAAGTCTACATGGAGCCTCCTGTGTGCCAGGCCCTGGGCCAAACTCTGGGGTCCCTGATCTCTCTCTTCACGGAGTTGTCTGGTTACGAATCCAGATGTTGAACAAGCCATTCCGTCTTTGTTAATGGCACAAAAAGGGGAGCAGAGGAGTGTTGAAGCCCGCAACCATGTTCAGAGGTTTAAGGAAGGAGTAGCCGGTACACGCCCTCCTCTGAGCAAGTCTACAAACGCCAGAACATGCTTTGGCCTCATAACCACAGAGTTACAGCCCAGGAAGTCTACAGACGTGAAGGGCACATAGGATATTGGTTAACAGTGCTTTTTCCCTTTTGTTTAAACTAATTGCCAAATGAAAAATTGAGAGATTTTACATGAAAATGCAGATTTTTTTGAGTTCTCTGGAGCATCCACCCTGAAAGACCTGAGCACAGCTGGATGTCCATTCACTGGTGCATAATGACCTGGTACCCTGGAGCAGCTGCCTCCTCTAGCCAGAGCGAGCCTGCTCTGAGGAATGGAGGCCCCTCTCCCTCCCAGCACCTCACTCCTGGCCCTGTTCTGCATTTCTCTTACCTGCCCGAACAGGAAGGGTTGTGAGTTTGGGAAACCAACCATAAACGGCTCCCCAAGGTAGTATTCACCAAAGAAGCCACAATATTCTTTAATCATCCCACTAAAGTTCACAGATGGACAGACATACGCCTCCGTCCCCAAGCCCATCGCACCCAGAGTCTCCACCTATTTTATGGACAATTAAAAAATAGAATATTCTTTCCCCATTGGCCACATTCTGCGGTCCTTCTCTCTCACAACTCTCGTGCATAAACTGCTCATACTTGGCACTGCTGTTGTTGGCTTTTATGTTTATTTTTGTAAAGTTAAGAGAGGATGTAATACTGGCTGTTCAAATCTGTCTTCGGTTTTTCCTTGTCTCCTTCCTGAAAGCAACTCCTGCTGGTGAAAGGCAGGCAGGCTGGACCAATGCTGACTAGGTTGGACCAATCGAGATGAAAAGAGCTCCATTTGATTGAGGTCCAGCCGAAGCTGACAAACAACCCGACAGCCATTCACTTATAGCTGCCCTACGTTATTCCATTATCACTCCCGTTAAAGCAATCTACGCTATCTCAGCTAGAACCCTGACTTAATATTCAGCATCATACACAGAGGTTTACTTAAGGGTGCTGATTTAGACTGAACAAGGAACTCCAAAGCAGCAGGAAGTCTTGGGAATCAGCATGAGAAAAACCTTAAAAATGTAATTATTTTTGCTAACAAAATTCATACTTTGGTCTTGGCTTCTTATTTGATACCATGTAATTACAACATATAGGACTCTTTTGAGGAAACAGTGATTTAGATTCTCAGCTGCAAGGAACTAAATGCATGCTGAATATTATTGTTAATCATAAAAGATATTTAAATCACACAAATATTGCAAAGCACAGTTTAGTCACACACAGCAACACCATACTCTCCTACCGTTTCTGCCTAATCAACTCTGTTCCTTATCCAAGTCATGGGAATAGCAGAATTCAATACTATTAGATCCAGAATACAGATGTAGAATAAAAACAGGGACCCCAACTTGTCATAACTCCCCTACGAAAAGAAAAACACTCTCAGATTGGGTCAGAAAACAAAATCTACCTCTACGTGAAACTTGGAAAGGGTGAAAATAAAGATCGGGCACCAGTTTATCAAGAAAGCAGGGATTGCAATATTAATATGAGGAAAAGTCAAAGTCAAGATCAAAAGAACTAAAGACAAAAAAGTCAATTTATGAATATGAAGAGTAAAATGTACAATGGAGACACAACGATTATTAAGTCTTCAGGGCCTACTTGCATAGAATTGAAATATTAAAACTAGAATTATATATATTGAAATATATAAAGTAAAAGTTGATAAAATAAATAAGGAGAAATTGGACAGAACACAATAGAAGTGAGAGATACTTAACATACTACTTTTACTTCTGAAAGATCACATGCATGAAGAATGGAAGAAAGGAAAGAAAGTATCTATAGAGAACCTAAAAATATAAGTAATAAAGTTTAGTTAATAGCTTTCTCTACACATAAAACTAAAATATTACAAAGCCTATACTTTTTCAAATGTCCAGAAACATTTAGAAAAATTGTCCACAAGAAACATCAATACTAAAACCCTGAAGCAGAAATAGGATAGAGTAAATTTTTGGAACATAATCTAGTAATATCATAAGTTATTTTAAAATAGGAAGAAAATAACAGCAACAAGCCAACTACTTAGAAATTCATGAGGTCAAGTTGGAAATCACAGCCACAATGCAGATCGGCTGCTAAATCATTCAGATAGAATGTATGGAAGCCTGTGGCTGACCTCCAGGGGACCCCGCTCTGTGAGTCAGTGAATGAGGTCCCCATCACCTGTGTCGTGTCCTGCCTCATCCCCACCCTGCCCACCATCTTAGCGGGAAGATAACCTCCTGGCAGGCCCTGCACGAAGAAGTCGGGTAGAGTTTTGCTTCATCACTTGGTGTCTATATGAACACACAACCAAGGTTATCAAGTCCTTTGTTTTTGAAAATCTACAGACCTCAATGTAGCTCATCTCTAAAGTGGAGTTGAGGCTCTGCGGAAAATGGCAGCTGATGTGCATGTTTAAAAAAAAATGGGGGCCGGTGGTTAAGTGCACGCACTCCGCTACTGGCGGCCCGGGTTCGGATCCCAGGCGCACACCCCTTGTCCAGCCACGCTGTGGCAGTGTCCCACATACAGCAACTAGGAGGATGTGCAACTATTTACTGGGGCTTTGGGGAGAACAAGGGAAAAAAAGGAGAAGGATTGCCAATAGATGTTAGCTCAGGGCCTGTCTTCCTCAGCAAAAGAGGAGGATTGGCATGGATGTTAGCTCAGTGCTGATCTTCCTCACAAAAAAAAATAATAATAAAATAAATCTTTTATAAAGACCAGTAAAAAAAAATAAGCCTCCAGTTAACCTAATCTAGGAAATATGAGCAGAAAATATAAATGATGAAAATTAGAAATGAGAGAGGGTAAATAAACACAGATGCTCGGGAAATTTAAAGACTTATAATACTGTATAAAACCCTATGTTAATAAATTTGAAGATCCCGAAAAGAGGGATGTTTCTAGGAAACTGTAAAACACAAAAATGGACTCTGGAAAAGATTTAAGACTAAAATGGAAAAATAAGTGTCTGATAAATTATAAAAAGTTCTCAAGGCACTATCTCTAAGAAAACGCAGTTGTAATTAGAAGGAGGAGGAGGAGGAAAAGGGACAGGTAGCTAAGCAATAACAGAAGCAAACTCTCTCAACCGAGAATCTACCAATAAACTTACAACAAAACACAAAAATTAACCTAATAGTGAAATGTTACTAGCATTTTATTAGGAAGCAGAGCAGGATACCTCTGTCCCCAGCACTTATCACTAGAGAGAAGTCTAGTGAGGGGAGGAAACTAAGAAAAAATAAATAAGAGACATACAGAATGGAAAGAAAGATAAAATATGGTTATTTACAGACAAAATGTTTGTTTATATATATAAAAGATCCAAGGCACTCTACTGACAAATCTGAAATAGTCGTTTTTTCCTTATTTAAAAAACTCTAAAGAAAAAAAAGACAAAATTGCAAAATGTTAACATTTCTTCATTTGAGATCGTCGGTAAACAAGTGATTGCTACATTTTCTGGTAGACGGTGTGTCTCGTGTGTGTGTGTGTGTGTGTGTGTCTGTGTGTTTAACATTTACCAGAAAAGGGGGCTGGGGGATGGAAATCAGGCTGCCATGGTGGCTTCATACATAAATTGTTTCACATATTCAAAAAAATATATACAGGGGCTGGCCCGATGGCATAGTGGTTAAGTTCACCCGCTCCGCTTCAGCAGCCCGGGGTTCGCGGGTTTGAATCCGGGTGCAGACCTGTGTGCAGCTCATCAAGCCATGCTGTGGTGGCATCTCATGTGCAAAACAGAGGAAGATGGGCACAGATGTTAGCTCAGGACCAATCTCTCTCACCAAAGTTAAAAATATATATATACACACATGCACTATTTAACCTGTTCCCTAGCATAAGAAAGAACAGCATTCCAGAAAAATACCAGTATAATATTGAAATACATCAAAGGCAGAACTGACATAAAATTTTTAAAAATCTAAATCACATAAGTTTCAGCAGTACTACCACTAAGTGGAATCATTCTAGAAATAAAGAGAGAAACCTTAAAATATTTATTAATTTATTATTCAACATATTAATAGAATAAAGAATAAAAAACATATAACCATCTTGAGCAATGCCCAAAAGATCCATATAAGGAAAATCAAAATTATCCCTCACTGATAATTGAGCCCCAAGCAAAATAAAAGAAATAGCTATTCTTAAAGAAAAAAAAAGTATTGATATTTACCACTGATGACACTGCATGCCTAGAAAATGCGATCAAAACTACAGAAAAACGATGGCAAATGATAAGAGCGTTCAATGAAGAGACTGTCGACACAACTGAAACGCAAATCAAGAACTTCTTCATACGAGTCCATAAAGTTATAAAGGCAATGAGGAAAGTTCCATTTATAATTTTCAATGAAAAGTACAATATCAATGAGTAGATTTAACAAGAAATTTGTCAGATCTCTTGAAGAAAATGTTTACACTATACTAAGGAACATAAAATGTTTGGAAAAAATTAAAGATGTCCATACTCTCCTAAAGTAATCTGCTTGCTCCTACCCTTAGTGTACCTTGGGGCCAGGATGGGGCTCAGCGCCCCGATGCCCCTCGCTCTGAGCTTCACACGAGCTGGCCTTACCCCACCTTCCCCTCCACGTCTCACCCCTCCATCCCTCCTTCACCTGAACGCTTCAAGTCCTGGCTTCCAGTCAACCCCAGATCTCAGTGACCTCGACATCCACAGAGGTGACCCTCACCCCTCTGGCCTCTTGGTTCCTTCATTCCACCTTGACCTTCTGTGATGGGCAGAATTACAGGCCCCAAGAAGATTCCTGCCCTAACCCCAGGGACCATGAGAATGACGAGATACCACCTCTGTGAGTTTTCACCCTACATGGCAAAGTAGACTTTGCAGATGTGATTAAGGTTACCGAGGAAGTGTCCTTAAAGTAGGGTGGTCATCCTGGATTACCCGGGTGGGTTCAATGTAACCACAGGAGCCCTTAAAAGCAGATGCAGGAGAGGAAGACAAATAGACTGAGAAGATAGAAGCCCTCAGCGTGCCATCGCTGGCTCTGAAGATGGAGGAGGCCACTTGAGAAGGAATGTGGGTGGCCCCAGCTGGCTAGCAAGAAAACAGCGACCTCAGTCCTAAAACTCCAAGAAGCTGGATTCTTCCAACAAGAGAAGTCTGGAAGCAGATTCTCCCACAAAGCCTTCAGCTAAGAGCTCAGCCCCCTGCCAGGTGGATTTCAGCCTGTGAGATCCTGAGCAGAAAGCCCGGCGGAGCCCACCTAGACTTCTGATGTGCAGAACTGGGAGCTAATACATGTGTGCTGTTAAACTGCTCATTTACGTTATGCAGAAATAGAAAACTAATCCACTTAGGAACTTTTAGTCAATCTGCCATTCACTCTCACAGTTACATGCAGAACTCTGTCAGCAGCAGCAACTGCACCATCTACAAAACCCCTAACCCCCCCATGGCCACGTTCTCACCATAAAGTCCTGTCCTAACCTTTCTCCCTCTTCTGTCACCTCTATCTTCTGCCTTTATGGAGCTCTCTCTCCCCCCTCCCCCACACTCTCTGTGTCAGTGGTGTTTTCACAAAAGGAGCCTCCTTTTCACAAAATAAGTCACTGAACATAATTCCCGGCTGTGTAGTTTCAGCGACAGCGACTGCCCCACAGCCCTCCCAGAGTTTCTGTGAACTACATAAGGTTCCTGTTAAAAACCGTTCTTCTGTTTCAAGTTTCCAGAATGGATCTTCTCATTGGTATCAAAGAACCTGACTCATACAATCATGTTCTACTATCTTGCATCTTTAAAAAATTCCTCTTCCCTGTTATACATTCTCATTGTTCAATCTTCTTCTTCGTCAAACGTCTCTAAGAATTATGTCTGGAAGCTGTCTCCATTTCCTCCAGTTCAGTCTTTAAATTTTCCAGTCTGGTTTCTGTCCCCACCACACCACCCAAACTGCTCTTGCCAAGATCACCAGTCGTCTGTGTCTCTGAAACAAACGGACGGTATCCATCCATGTTGACCTTTCAACAGCATTTGATAGTACTGGCTCTTCTCCCTGTATTGAAGCATCCTTCTTTCTTGGGTACCACCAACTCCTGACTTTTCTTCTGCCCTTTGGTCACTTCTCAATCTCTTTTCCTGGATTATTATTTGCCATACAACTATTAAATGTTAGAATTTCTCAGGATTTGGTTCCTTCTATTTTCTCTCCGTATTCTCTCCCTAGGAGAGCTCATCCTTTCCCTTGAATCTAAACACTACCCATAAGTCGTCAGTTCCTAAACATCCGTGTCCAAGCCTGACAATTCCACTAAACCCCATATCCACTTGGATATCACACAAGTTTCTCAAATGCCCAAAACAAGCTTATGAATTTCTTCCTAATCCTGGTTTTTCAACTTCTTCCCATCTCAGTAAATGGTACCATCTTAGCGATAGTTTCTCAAACCAGAAATAGCTGAGTCATTCTTGATTCCCTCCTTTCCCTCCACCTCCCACTCAATCTTTCAGTAAATTTTGTTAATTTTGCCTGAGAAATATCTCTCAGATCTGTCCACTTCTATCCAGATCCAGTTACCACACTAGTCGAAGCCATATCATCTCTGTGGATCACTGTAAATATATGCCACTGGTTTCCTCCCATCTCTCCCTCCAATCCATGCTTCATCAGTTCTCAGCATGAAAGTAAATAAGATCATCTCACTTGCTTCTTAAAACCCTTCATCGGCTTCCTATTTATTGTGAACAAAATCTAACGGATTCCTGTGAATAAAATCTCACGTTCTCGGTCTAGGGGTCCTGTGTGTACTGGACTCTAGCTTAGCTTCCCAGCCCCAGCCACTGCCCTCTTTACCAGCTAAGCTGTCGCTATGCTGGCTGACTTTCAGTTCTTCTAGCTTGACTCAAGCCGATGGCTCTGCTTCCTCGTTTAGGATGCCCTTCTCCTGCTGTTTATTTAATTGGCACCTTCACATCCTTCAGGATTCAGCATAAACTTAACTGTCACAGAAGCTGCTCTAGACAAGCCCATCTCAAGTCCCTCCATCACCCGTTATTCTCAATCAAATTATCCTTTTCATTTCCTTCCATTTGTAATTACATGCTTACCTGTTTGTCCTCAGTCTCCCCGACCAGTGTAAGGGCTCCATGAAATAGGAGACTTTTCCTGGAACATACTAGGTGCTTAATGGATATTTATTGCAAAATTATTTCAAGACATATGCAAGGATGTGAACTGGGGTATAAAATTAACCTCAGGGCATTTGTTAAATAAAGGTAGTACATACATGTAGTGGATTAATACACAGCCCTTAAGAGAGTGATTTAGTTCTCAGTTCTATAAGAACATGTCAGAATGCAGAATATATTGTTGAGTGAAAATAGCAGGTTTCAAAATAGTGTATATAATATGATTCTCCCAGGCATTGCTTCGGAGACTCGTTAAGCAATCTAGTAAATAAGTCAGTCCCTGCCACCTCTCACGGTGGTGTATCTACGTAGAACTGCGCATGTATGCAGCAGTCGCAGCGCAGTCACGTCTGCCGCTCTTCTGGGGGGGAGGTCTCTGCTCCAGGCATTAGCTCCACCCTGCTGGGCCCCAGTTGTATTTCTAGAACAACATTTGGCTGAAATTTTGAGTCAGACCGTGCCAAGTATTTCTTTTAAATTAGATGCATACACAAAAGCTGTCAAAAACTTAATTTTTGTTTATAAAGGGGTGTGTGTGTCTGTGCGTGTGCACGCGTGTGCATGAGTGTGTCTGTGTGATTGTCGGAAAGGTTAAATCCCCCCAACATTAGTGGTGTTTTCTCTGGGTGGTAGGATTTCAGGTACAATTTATTTTCTGCTTTAGGCTTGTCTGCATTGTTTGAGTTTTCTCCAATTACTTTGTATTCCCTTTATGACTAGAAATTAGAGCTCTTTTCCTTTGGAAAACAGAGACAAATGCAATGGTGGAGTAGCCGCATGAATTCAGTGTAAGTTAAGGAAGGCCACCGACCACAAAGACCCACTAGATGGACACTCCCAACCAGATCATTGATGACGTCTGATTTGGTTTTCTCCCTTACCCGTGTTGTTGGAACACAGTGGTGGACAGAAGTGTGTGCTGGATCTCTGTTCTGCTCATGATTCGCTCCAGCCTAATGTTTACCTCAAATGATAAAACCTGCCACCCAGGGAACCGGGATCAGACTTTTTAAAAAGCCACCTAGCTCTATTCAACACTTCAAAACGTATTTCCTAGAGCCATTTCCCTCTTTTCTGAGAATGTAGAAAAGGATACTGATCAGCCAGAATGTAAACATTTATGCACATTTGGCTACAAATAACAACTTCTACATTTTACAATTATAATTTGCATTTCTTACGATGCGTTGAAATGTCTGTCATTTGTATGTCCCAAAGCGTGTCAACGTGAAATATGGGGAGGCATTAGCTCCATTTCTCAGATAGAAAAACTGAGTTACTTCCTATCTAGCTGAGATCACCAACACTCCCTTCTTAGACATCGTGGGGCTAATTTATTACAAAAAGCCTACTCAACTTTCCATCCTGCTCACACCAAAGAAAAACTAAATGTTAATTACAGGAAACTAGGAGTAAAATAAAACACATACAAAGAGAAAAAGTCAAAATAAAAGAGGAACAAATTCTATCTTTGAGCCCGTAAAAGGAAGATAAAAATGATGAACACCACAATAAGATGAAACGGGAGGAAGATCTATTTTGTAATCACCAGTCTTCCCAAGTCTTGGGGAAAAGGTTTATTTCTAAGACACATGTCAGAGGCTTACCAGGAGCACATCTTAAGACTATTTATTCTATAGCTTATGTGTCCTCTCTGCTATGAGGCCTCTGATTACAGCATTTGCTAAAACGAATATAGATGATGTTCTCATGTGCAAATGAATATTTCTAAAATACTGAGATAGTTTTATCGAAGACAAAAATTCTGGAATGTAATCACAAACAGGAGCATAAATAGACACCATATTTTCCTATTCAAATAATGAGTCAGTTCTTATTACCGTCATCCAATTTCATCCAAGAATAGCACTGCGAATTAGCACTGCGCTAATTAGACAGGAGTCAGTCTAATAACTAGCTGACATTAATAGGAATAGAAATGGATTGTATGAAAAATTGTTTACAGCTGTAAAAGAATGGTAAAAGCTGGTACAATATTGTTTGAAACTGGAGTGATCATAAATTCATTTCTTATAAATATGCAACAGCTGCAATTAAAATTCTTGGTAGTAAAATCTTCACTGCACCATAATATATCCACGCATCCATTCACTTAATGTGTATTTATTGAAGACCTACTAAGTGTCAGACACTGGGAGGTTTTTCTGTAGCTGCATAGAGGTTTTCTTTCTGCAAGGGACAGGGACCCGAGTGCGTCCCCAGTGCACAGGGCAGCAGGTGACAACAGGCTTCTTGGTAGTCATCCTTAACGGTGAACATGCAGAATCAGAAGACGTAACCAGAGGGAGAAGTTCACAAATTCAGTCTCTGCATTTAAGAGCCTGGAAAGATAAAGTCTGGCTCTCGACCACCAAGCATTATCTATCTGTACTTTTTTTTTTCTTTTTTACGACGAAGATCAGCCCTGAGCTAACATCTATTGCCAATCTTCCTCCTTTTTTTTTTTTTACATTTTTCTCCCCAAAGCCCCAGTAGATAGTTATATGTCGTAGTTGCACATCCTCCTAGTTGCTGTATGTGGGATGTGGCCTCAGCATGGCCGGACAAGCGGTGCATCGGTGTGTGCCTGGGATCCGAACCCGGGCTGCCAGTAGCGGAGCGCGCGCACTTAACCGCTAAGCCATGGTGCCAGCCCTGTCTGTACTTCTGAAGGCTCTCTCTGTAAAGCCTCAGAACATTCTCACTGTTTTTAGTTTGAGAAGAGAAGGAGGCCAAATTTCAGCAAACAGGAAGCATGAAAGGAATCAAGTCAAAAAGAGAAGATAAGAAGGTGTGTTACATATACATATACACACATATGTATTTTCCAAGATGGCGGATTGCCTTCCACATGAAGACTGTGTTGACGAATGTGTGTACTTGTATGCACACACTGAAGCTGTATTCATGGCACCTACGGCAGAACATGGTGTTGTTTTCACTCTCTAGGAGCATTGAAATTTTCAGAGCAGTGCGGCAGAACATGGTGTTGTTTTCACTCTCTAGGAGCATTGAAATTTTCAGAGCAGTGTATCCCACTCTCACCCCCATACCAATTGCACACAGTCCCTGCCTTGCTGGAGAAAGCTTTGAAATGGAATGAAAACACAGACTCATGCTATCAAATCCAACAACACTTTCTTGGATTATAGATGGCTTAAAGACAAGGAAATTTGTATTATCCTTCTTTACACCCACCCCCACTCCATAGTGCCAAACACCGCATGTTGCTCATGGAGGTTGACTAATGGATTGATGAGAGAGGATCAAGAACAGAGCCAGAGAGGAGAGCTGGCCTCCAGTTCCATCTTTCCCCATCATTACAAAATAATTGGATAAAGAAAACACACTAAAAAATAATAACACCATGTACACGTTAACTTAGAGGCTAGGTGGGGAACCCCTGGAGGCCTGGATAAAACCAGTTCAAGCCCCCAGTTCCACCATGTATGAAGGTACAAATCCATCCTAAGTTTTTTTGTGGAATTTAGCACATTGGTTAACTGTGTAGACTCTGGAGCTTGTGGAATCTGACCTCCAGCAAGGTTTTTCCTCTCTCTATGCCGTTTCTTTCACCCATGAAATGGGACTAAGAAAAGCCCTTATGATTAATAACAAGTGTAACACGGTTTGAACAGTGCCTGGCACCTCAGTATTAGTTGGCCATCAGTGTTTCCGTTGGTGCTGTTACTATTGGTCCCAGCACAACGACTACTATGTCATCATCAGTACTATTTAATTACATATCCTCCTCTGATTCTGGGCATGTCTTTCATCATATTCACCCAAAAATGAAGTGCTGCTCAAGGGAAGTCTTCACAAGAGTGACACACAGCACTGGGAGCTGAGGCTGGGGGGGGGAAGGAGTCCCAATGCTGTCTGTGGAGCTGAAGATCCCACTGGTACCTGGACACTCCTGGTCTTGGAATCTTTTGGATGCCACCTGAGGTTGCCCTCAGCCCTTCCTCAGTGAAAAGCCAATTGTCACTCCTCTCCTGGCTCCTCTCACCTCTCATCTCTTCCCTCTCCTCTCACTCCTTTCTCTCTGAAGCCAAAGCAAACTCCTTCTCTCCCACAGAGCAGTTTTGCCTCCACCTCTGAGATCCTGGCCATAGCAGAAACCAGCTCCCTCAAGTACCCTGAATTCTTTCAGGAGTCTTTTTTTCCCAAAGATCATTCTCCCTCTACCAGGAATTCAGTTGTCGGCAATAATGCATTTTCCACCTCGTGATAAGTATTTACAGAGCTCTTTTCCATCCGTTGTTTCATTTGCACCACCCAACCGCCCTGTGTGGTACATGGGATCACGGATGCCCTTGTGCAGGTAAGGGAGCCAGGTAGAGTCTGTGGGCTTATTCAGGTGGCAGAGGAAGGGCACAGACCCAGGGCTTTTGACGCCAACTTAGTATCGGCTCCTACTGTGGAACACTTAGCCATACATTATAAATATTTCAAACTCAGATGTAGCCACAAGGCTCTTTAAGTAGTGTGTTCATATTTAATTGGAGGTAGACCAGAAACCCACTTAATTCAAAATAGATTTCCTTATGCTTTATGCCTGATACCCCGAGTTGCACTTTGGGAGCACCTACTGTAGAATATGTGTAAGGACCCCACCATGGAGGAGCTTATGTTTTGAGCGTAAAAATATGATGTATATGCATGCAAAAACCAGAGGAAAAGGCAAAATTCAATTAAGTGCCCCCCAAATTTAAGTAATAAATCTGAAAAGACTCAAGAAGACTCAAGGCAAGCTCCGACAATTCTGACAAGCAGCACAGATGGTTTCGGTCTCTCATCTGCCCCTCCACGATCTTCTCCCCTCACCTGCTTCCCCTCCAGCCTTCCCGTCTCTCCACCCCTCACCCCATCTAAACCCCACTAAACCTGTTTAAGGATGGATTGAAATTAATCACCCTACCATGGCATTTTCTGATTCTGGTTCCGATTTTATACATTCTACAGTAAGAACAGTCCATGGCCAAAAACATTTGGGAAATACTAGGTTCAAGGAGGGGAAACAGACTTTCTCACTGTGGGACTTCTTAGATTCTTTAACACCACGATGTGTAAGTCTGGGCTTCTCAAGTGTATGTGACCACAGAGAACTCTATTTCGTGGATAAGTTCACAGGGTTGATCTTCTCTGGAACACACGTGCAAAGTGCAACACCAAGGCAGAGAATGACTGAAGGAATTCAAAGGGCTGGCCTTCTAGGGGATTTGAATTTTAACAGGTGACAAAGACAAAGCTAACTGGAATCTCCATCATCAAGAGATGCGCCAATGGAACTACCCTGAAGGCACCGGAAGTCAGTCTGCCATCCCACATTTTCAGGGTGTGGGTATCTACCCTCTGGGCCAAAAATAAGGCTGCCTCAAAAGACAGCTGGTGAAGGATTGTTCAGAGCGCAAGCTGGGCCACAGGCAGCTCTAAATAATCTACTTGGTCTGAAGAAATGTAAAGACATCAGAACAGTACTGCAGTCAGGGGCAAAATGTGAGCGAAAACGGGAAGGAAAGTACACATGGGCCATTTTGGACAATGCAGCTCAAACTTGACTGTGCAGGTGCACTGCCTGGGGTCTCATTAAAATGCAGATTTTGGCTCAGCCTCCAGGGGGTGGGGAAGAGGACAGGAATTTGCCTTTCTAACAAACTCCCAGGTGATGCTGATGTTGGTCAGGGAGCCACAATTAGAGGATTTAGGAAATAATAATACCTGCTGATCCTTAGAAGAGAGTGAGGGAGGCTGCGATGGGAAACGATCCCGACCACGGGTTTTACGCGTGGAAGAACTCTTCCTTGACCATCTACCATCCATCAGGCACCACGAGAGGTGCAGATACTGTAATGGTGAAAAAGGCAGACATGCTCTTTGGACTCAGGGAGCAAATTCGGTGGAGGAGATGGAAAGTGAATCATCAGAGAGACAACATGACAGACGTGCTGGAGATCAGAACAAAAACGAAACAAGGGAGACAGGTCAGAGGCAGCGGTGGGGGCGTCAGCATAGAGAGGATGGCCGGGGAAGTTGTCCAAGGATGGGACACTAAGCTGCGGCTGGAGAGGAGAAGGAGCCAGTCAGGGAGAAGCTGAGAGAGGTGTCAGGGGTCCTCAAGACCACCCTGGTTCAGGGATCCGCTAGGCTCGCAGGACTCAGCATATAGTCATGCTCAGGACTGTGACTTGTTACAGCAAAGGGACACGGAGCACAGTCAGCAAAGGGGAAGGTGCCGGGGACGAGGTCTGGGGGAGGCAGGCCCAGCCCTCCAGAGCCCCTCCCAGGGGCGTCATACAAGATGCACTTAATCCCCCAGCGATGAGCTGTGAGGATACGTGTGAAGTGTCATCTACCAGCGAAGCTCCTTAGAGACCCAGGGCCCAGGGTGTTTACTGGGGTCACATAGGCACCCTCCGCCTGGCCCGCCCATACTCAAATCCGAGTCCCAGCAGGAAAGCAGGTGGCCAGCGTGAACCACTCGGTGTGTACAGTTTAGGGACAGTGAGCCCATCTTATCAGTCAGGGAATGGGGGGAACTCTCCTGAAATCCGAGTTCCCAGACCCCGGCCAAGGCCGACATTGCAGGCAGCCTCTCCAGGGGGCGCAGTCTCAGGCCTGCTGCATGAACACTTTTCTGCATCTGCGCCTTTCAGCCCCAGGTGCTCCGTGCAAGGGTCCTGGAGAAGGGAAAGCAGCCTGGGTCATGAAAAGGAAAGCAGGACAGTGCGCTTGGAGCTTAGTGGGTGCAACACCCGTTTTACAGGATTTAAAGTATTGAGCAGAGTGCTTGTACATGAAAAACAACACAATGAATGGTAGCTGTTGCTATGATTATTGGGGGCTTATTTAACCTCACCCTCATTAAAATAATTGACATTAATTGAGGCCTTACACTGAACAGGCAGTAATGTAAGAAAGGGCTTTCCATCTGTTAACTCCCTCAATCCTTACCACGCCCCTATGGGGTACGTTCTATCATGTTCCCATCTTACAGAAAAGAAAACTGAGCACAGAGAGTTCAAGTGATCTGTCGCATAGCTATGAAGGGCTTGGCAGGAATTCAAACCTGGGAACCTGCCAAAGCATAAAGGAAACCATTTTGTTAAAGAGTTTCAATTCACGAGGGTAAGATATGAAACAGTTTGATTTCTCTCCAGTAACTGCTGTGGACTACCTTCTGACACATCTCTCTTCACTGTGTAGCAAGCAGACTGCCGCATCAACACCTCAGGCCAATTCAGTAAGTTTGCAGTTACTTTTTGATTTTTAAAAAATGTTTATTATGGCTATGAATACTCAGTTCTGTCCACTTTTAGGTTTCAATCATACTAACCTGTCAGCCCCCAGCAAAGGTTAGATTATGTTATAAACTGTGTCTCTCCCAATTCATATGTTGAAGCCCTAACCCCCCCACAATGTGATGGTATTAGGAGGTGGGGCCCTGGAGGTGATGAGATTTAGAAGAGATCATGAGGGTGGGCCCCCATGATGGGATTAGTGCCGTTATAAGAGGAGGAAGAGACACCAGCGCTCCCTGCCTCTCTGCCATGTGAGGACACAGCGAGCAGGTGGCATGTGCAAGCCAGGAAGAGGACTTACAGGGCCTCGATCTTGGATTTCTGGCCTCCGGAACTCTGAGAAATAAATGTGCATTGTTTAAGCCCCCAGTCTGTGGTGTTCTGTTATGGCAGCCTGAGCTGACCAAGACAGATTAGTTGTTTGGTGGCCTGGACGAGGTCGGGGGTTCAGGTCTCTCATAACGCTCCCTCTACCCAGCAAGTACTTCTTCTACTGTCGGGGCAGACAGGAGGGAGAGGAAGACCCTTTACCTTAAGAGATTATCCCTGGGGAATCAGCTGTTCCCTGGCTGATCTGTAACAACTGATCTTATCTTGTTCTCCTTGGTCCTTTCACATAGACCGGCAGTCATTTTCTCCTGGGTCCAAAAATGACTTTTCCTTTGAGTTCTTCTGAATGCCCCAAGGCAGCCCACCCCACACAGCTCCTTGTGTGGGTTATCCAGTTCCGGCTCCAGCTCCTCCTCCTCCTCCATCAGCCCAGGCAGACCACCCCTCAGTCTCTCGGGCTGCTGGCCCTCATCTACTCAGCGACTGCTCTGTCAACAGAATTACCCACAAGAGGCTTAAACTCTGGCCACCTTCCACGACGTCCTCTCACCCCAAGGGAGACACAAGCGTCTCTGCTGGGCCAGGGGATGCAGGGGCCCTCTGGCAGCCCTCTCTCAGGCCCAGTCCCTTTCTTCTCTACACCCCAGGAGCATCATGCAGGCTGCTGGGTTGGTGGATTAGTCACTTTCAGACTACACACAAGCACCCAGAAGGGGCAGGATGGTTTGGGAGCAGACAAGGCAAAATGAATGTCCCCTGTAGTCATCATGAGGGTTGTTCACAAGTATTTCTCCTTCCACCCAGACTCCTTAAGGTCAGGCGTGGCCATGTGACCTACCTCAGGCATTAAAAGAGCAGAAGTGTCACATGTCATTTCCAGGTAAAAATCTCAAAGGCCATAAGAGATTCCACAGTGTATGTGGGGGCAGGTGCCAATGAGGAGCCTCCAGCAACCTGGTTCCTGAGTGAGACCGTGAGAAGGGACCCCTCCTGCTGACCAGGGCTGGACTCGTAGCATGAGTGAGAAATAGATCCTCTTTGGGGTAAGCACTGGGGTTTTGTGGCTGTTATGTGGCTGATACAGCATAACACAGCCGGTTTCCACGTGGGAAGGTGATGTGGAGGGAAGTCGGATACTCCACACACCACAACTCCCCTCAAAGTCGACCTCCCGTCCCTCCCGCATCTCCTCTTCTATTTCTAGACGGAGAAGGGCACCGGGAGGTCAGCCTCTCTCGCTCCTGAAAACACAAGAGTCTTTCATCAAGAGTAAAGCATCTTCTTTGAACTCAACCCTGGAGAACTGAGCAACTCTGTACTCAACCAAGTGCTGGAATCCTGACACAAAGGGATCCCCACTCAGGTCAGGAGAAGTCACCAAGATGTCCCACGTTGTCACGTTATGCAAAAGCCTAAATATAGAGGCTGCACTTGACCTTACAGGCATGAAGGAAACTTAGCCTGGTAATGAGGTTTGGTGTGGACTAGAAGGGGCTGAGATGGGGAGTCCCATCCGAGTACTGCAGTGAAACAGAAAAGTGTTGGGATTTCTTTAAATTTTTAAAATGAAAATTGTATAGATTTAAGGTGTACAACACGATGATTGATATACACATACACAGTGAAATTATTGCTACTGTCAAGCTAATTAACCTATCTCATCCTCACATAGTTTCTCTCTTTTTTTTTTTTTTTGCACCAAGAGCACCTGAAATCTACTCTCCTAGCAAATTTCGATCACTCAATACAGTATTATTAACCATGGCCACCATGCTGCCCATAGCTCTCCAGAACTTACGCATCTGCGTAGCTGCAACTCTGCACCCTGTGACCATCATCTCTCATCCCCCCACGGCAGGGGCACCCTTCACTGTGGAGCCAGCCAGGAAAATGGAGGGAAACAGTGGAAAAGGACAAATAGAAACCCTTCTATGAACTAACTCCACTGAAAGAAAGAAAAGAGTCAAAAGCAGTTGGAAGATGTCTTTTCTTGGAAGCTGGGTAAATGAATTACAGCTGGACTGAAATGCAAAACTAAAAAGAGGCTAAGCTAATAGTTTTATTCTAAAAATGAGGATGTGATGAAATACGAAAAAAATGAAAACATTTTAATGAATATAATATGATCATTATTTAGTGGTTCATAAGGCAATTTAATATCTCATAGCAAGAAATATTAATACTGACAAATAATCATTGAGTATTTCTCTCTGTTATGCTAAGTTCTTTGCACATCTGACCTCCTTAAATTCTTACTGCTATCCTATGAAATAAGCCCTGTTATTATTCCCAGTTTTCAGAAGAAGAAAGGGAAGTTTGAAGAAATTAAGTAACTCACTCAGTGGCACCCAGTAGTCGGGTCCAGTCTCTCTTGGCCCAAAATTCATGTTTTCATCCTTAGATAGTCAGAGATGGCTGAGAACTTTGGAACACTGGGTAAAACATATAAACAGCTATACCAATATTGGTGAACTTCTCCTTTATCTGTTCTTATATGAGCAAGGAGTAGAATTTGCAAAATACTAATTGATGCGAATTTAGCTTTGTAGTTTATTAGATGGAGTCCACAGTAATTTCTGTCCTCCCTAATTATTAGTTATTAGAACCCATGTTCTGAGCGAGGTGCCTCCAAGGAAACTTAGAATGCCTTGTTTCCTACTGTAACATTTCACTAAATTAAATTTTAAAACGTTTCTTGCCGTAGACTGAGACATCCTTAACAAACAAATTACACAGCAAGTCTCAAGTGTAAAAAGGTGTCTGAGGATGGCGTCTGAGGAAGTTCACTGGATGAGAAAAATTCATTTTCAACCCCCTTCACCTCAATTAAGTGCATTCTGAGCTAACAGATGCAAAGCGCTTGGAATTATGTTTTTAATGTGAGTATGGAAACTGATAAAGCACATCCATTAAAAACTAAAATATGTATAAGCTGCCTGCTACATTCACTAAGTGATTAAAAAGGTAATCTTCCTGAAGAAATGTGCCACGTATTTGTTTATATTAATGTTAATAACTTTCTAACTAATGATAAATGTATGATAATTTATTCTAAGTGAAATGAAGTGTGCCCTGAAGACAGACTCTGTAAATGAAAGCTTATGTTCGCCCAAGTTAACGGCAGGCACATTAATAACTATATTCTTTTACTGCAGCAAAAATGACTGTATGCAAATTATATGCAAAGGCACCTACAGTAGCCAAATAAAGGCGAAGTGGGGGCCTCAAAGCAGAAGTTATTAGCAAAGATTCTGTGAAATGATCTTATGCTCTTTAATGGGGCTCAGAAATTCATCACACGGGGCAAGAGAACTGTCTCTGCCTGTTCTTTGGGCAAATTCAAGATTCAGGATTCTTACCTTATCTTTCTGTGCATAAATGGTATGAATAAAAACTGTCTAATGTTATATTGTGTGCATTTAGAAATCATTAAGCCAAACTATTTCTGTGAATTTAGAAATTACATAATTATTATCTTTATAAATAATGTTAACAATTCTAGTTTATCCATGCAGATAAATCTCAAAATATCTGTTAGCATTCATAGCACCTTTCTTCCCTCCCAATATCACAACCATCACCTATATGTGGGTACAATGTGAACACTCAAATTAAATCCACATTATTATCTGTGGCAGACGTGGGTGGTTGGTCATCCAAAGACCTTTATCCTCCTTCTTTGCTAAGGGGAAGGAAGGAAGGAAGGGAGGTGGGAAGGAAGGAAGGAAGGAAGGAGGAGAGGGACAGAAGGAGTGAGGGAGGGAGAGAAGAAAGAAGAAAGATCCCACTTCAGTTCAGATACTGGGGAGACAGACTTTAATCAGGACACATAGTCCTTCCGTCTTCTGGTTGAAACGCATGTATTTGACTCAGTTCCCTGCCACTGAGCTTTCAAAGGGGAATCTGCCAGAGGCCTTCTAGAAAAAAAAAATTCTTCCCTGGTAAGAGAGAAACAAAAATTTCTCTCTTCCATGTTACACTCTCCCTCTCGCCTTTGGAAGCAGGGGAAGCCAGGAAGCCATCTGCCACTCTGGGGGAGGCTGAGGGAATTCAGAGAGGCCCATCTCAATCCCTGACACCATTGTGCTCCCAAAGCATCAAGGCAGGCAGCTCCTTTTTATGAGACACGAGCCCAGAGATGTTTTAGGCTCTGCTGATTGCATTTCCTGTTACTTGCAGCCCAAAGCACGCCTAACTGAGCGACCCCAGAGTAGCTGTGGCATCAAGTCACGATGGGAGTTGGGATAGTGAGGAAACCAGGACGGGGATGATAGGGAAGGGAACCAATTTGGGGCTCTCTGGGGTCCAGTGGCCCTTCTGAAACTTCACAGCCACAGGGACAAATCACCCAAAGAATAAGTGTGTTACCCAGCCTTCCTCTCTTCCCGGGGAGGCAGGGATGGTGGTGACAAAGCTTGTGGGACTCTAACTGCACTACTGGCGACTATGCACTTTTTGCCGTGATGAGGGAATGCATTTCCATGGGGTTGCAAGGTGGAGAACTTGGTACAAAATGTCCCCTAAGGAATGAGACTGAAGCGCACCGAACACAGCAACTCATCTTACGTCAGGGCCTCCCTGTCTCCACAACATGACACACCTGTCCTAGTCATTCCTGGGACGGTTC
Source organism: Diceros bicornis minor (assembly GCF_020826845.1). Lineage (NCBI taxonomy): Eukaryota > Metazoa > Chordata > Mammalia > Perissodactyla > Rhinocerotidae > Diceros > Diceros bicornis. Next base: position 2,885,981 of record NC_080774.1, on the reverse strand, counting down.
CGCACCAGGGTCACAGCTGAGCTCTTTCAGCCGCATATTTCCAATGACTCCTCCTGTCAAGAAGATAAGGGCAAGTCCAGGCCACAGGTGGGAGCTGAGATGAGGCGGGAGCTTTCATCACCGAGTGTGGGAAAGAGGGGGAGCTTTGAAGCATGAACCTCATCATATTAAATGAGGACGGGTGACTCTAGACACTCCGTCAGAAATGATCAAAGGCTGAAGAGCAAAGAAGCAGAGTTGTCTCTTCTGAGAAATCCAGGCTTTTACCACTAATGAGGGCAGCGATCCCCAATGTCAACCCTCGGATGACTGCATCAAACCCCGTTCAAATCTCCAGCTAAAACCCCAGGCTCTCCATTTGTTTGTCTCCTTTCGGGTTATATTCCATTACTCACATGTGAAGAGGAATCTACAGTGTGAGCTCAGGAAGCTCCACGCCTCCCAGGGGCAGAGTCGTCCAGAGCCAGACTTGACTTACATTATGTGCCTGCACCTCCACTTTCCAGCCGTAAACTCAAAATCATAATATTCTACTCCATTCCATTACTGAACACATATAGAGAGTGATCGAGAGATAGATAAATAGATGGACTGATAGATAATACAAACACACGGATATCATCTAGAACAGCATGTGGAATATAGAAAGTACTTATAAGAGTTAGTTATTATTATGACAGTGATTATGGCAGAAGCTCAAACCTGAGTGTTTTTGTCAGAACCTTCAGTAATTGGTGACAGAAAAGTCTACTTGATTGGGCATAAGCTGAGAAGTGGTTTTTACTGCTATATGCTGCTTAAATTTCTAAGTGACCAAGGATTCAGGTGTTGAAATGGTGTTAGTATCCTCTCTTCCTCCCTCCGTCCCTCTTTCCCTTCCCTGCTCCTCCCTCCCAGCCCTGGTCTATGAGTGAGCTCCACCCACAAACAGACCCTCTGAGGACTCCAGGCTTCACACTTCCTTTTTAGAAACCAGAAGGAAGGAAGGAGGAAGGAGGAAGAGGGAGGAGGAGGAGAAGATGTAACAGAGACTATATGTGATTTGCAAAAAAAAATGACTACCTCGCCCTTCAGAGAAAAAGTTTGCCAAGCCCTGCACTAAACTCTGTGGAGCCTGTTTATTTATGAAATGAGGATTTTGTCTGTCCAATTTTCCTCATAGGGCTGGTGGTAGAATCCAACAAGACGATGTACCATATGGAAGCATCGTGCAGCTTATGTATCAGGAGAGAAGCACCAGCATGTCTCCCTTCCTCCGTCCAGGTCTCAGGATTTGTCCCCTGCGGATGAAGGGCTGGTTACATAGGTTCAGACGTGGCCACGTCTGCGGCCAGCCCTTCAGCTCTGCCTGTCACCGTTGCCCCAAAGCCTGCCATGGTCCCAGTGGAAGGCTTCCTTTATTGAATTGTCACATCTCTGCATCCTGGGAAGTCCATCAAAGGTGTCACCTCCAATGACCCCACTTTCACCTGTCAAGGAGCTTTCCTCCATTCGGTTCACCCCCTTCCATCTCGTGGAGAACTAGCAAAAAATCACTGAATGCTTTCTAGAGTCTCACGTCTATCTTACTTCAGATGGTGACCATCAGAGAATGGCCCTTGATACGCCGGGTTCTTCACACTGATGTCGCTCACAAATCTCACATGGCTCTCGCAGATCTCAAGGCTTTGATCTCAAAAATTCTCAGGCGTGACTTCAGGTTGTCCTTTGGTTTAGGTGTACGTTCCACAACACAGTTCAACTCAGCATCAATAGACTCCTGAGATAGTTTTGCAGTTAAATTACCCTAAAGTTTATTCATGAAATTTGTAACTGCATTGTTTTTAATATAGACCATGAGTAAAATACGCTCATACACATGCACAATGCAAACCTGGTTCCCTTTTCTCCCTTTTCTCCCTTAACTTGTCATTAAAGATTATTTCTTTTTTGATTCATTTATGTTTTTTTAATGTGAATTAGTGCTTTTTATGAAGAATAAAATTATATTAGAGTGAAATCCCCATGCCTGCCCCACAGATTCCTTCCCAAACACAGCTCTGGTTTCCACTCCTCTCCCCATGGGCTACGCATTAAACCATTTGGTGTGTCTTTGAGAAATTCTTTTCCACCAAATAAAATAACTAAGTCTGTGAATCTCTGGAACTGTTGTTTCCAAATGTCTGCCTAAAAATAACAGGAGATTAAAAAAAATTTCCTGCACACTACCCAGGGGTGCTGCCCAGGATTCTTCACTTTCAAACAAGCTCTCCAGAAGATTCACCACCCAGCCTGGTTTTGGAATTGCTGACATGAGGGTCAGCCCCGATGTCCCCTCCCCAGTGGGCCTTTGGGACACTAGTCACAGAGTCTGAAGCCCGTCTGGAGGTTTTCCTGAATAACGGCAGCAGAAGGAGGGGTCACACTGGAGATCTACAGATGGAACCCAGCCCTCAGAGGCTGTGGACCAGCACGATCCTTAAACAATTTGAATCCAACCATCGCAAGTGGAAATTGCAAGCTCTGGTTCTCCACAAGCTGCACCCTGGGCCATTTTATTCATCAGGAACTAAGAGCACTGAAGGATAGAAGCTAGAGCATCTGCAAATCTACCAGGGGCTGAGGAAGATGGCAAATGAATCCCATAGAAAATTGAACAAAACAACAACATGCCTAGATCTTAAAATATGATACCACTGAATGAAAAGGTAAGAAGAAGAAGCAAGGATATAGCATAATACCAACCAAACTCATTCACACATACCTGCAAACAATGACTATTTATTTTACAAAGATACATTAACATTTGAGGCTCAACATCAAACACGTTACAACAGGCACCCATGGGGGAAGAGAGAGGGACCTAGGATGAGGAGACAAGGAAAGTAGAAAATAAGGCAAGAAAGCAGCTTTGTGGGGGGTTAATGACAGTCTGTGCTCAAACTGTTGGGTTAACTCAATTTTCTGTATTTGTGGGTTTTATTTTGATTAAGACTTTTTTTAGAGCAGTTTCAAGTTTATAGCAAAATTTAGAGGAAGGTACAGAGATGTCCCATATATCTCCTGCCCCCCCAACACAGCCTCCCCCATCATCAACATCCCCCACCAGAGTGGGGCATTTGCTACAACTGATGAACCTACATGGATATGTCATTGTCACCCAGAGTTCACAGTTTACACTGGGGTTCACTCTTGGTGTTGTACATTCTATGGGTTTGGACAAATGTATAATGACATGTATCCATCACTATGGGATCATAAACAGAGTAGTTTCACTGCCCTAAAAACCCTCTGTGCTCTCCCTATTCATCCCTCTCTCCCCCTCACCCTTGGCAACCACTCATCTTCTTACTGTCTCCATAGTTTTGCCTCTTCTAGAACGTCATATGGTTGGAATCATACAGAGTGTAGCCATTTGGCTTTTTTCACTTAGTAACATGCATCTTATATGAGGTTTTAAAATATCACACACAAAAAATTATAATATGAAAAAATGGTATTGACTGGAAAAATGTAAAATCTTTGAAATTTATAGTTGTCTAATTAAATGCGGCAGAGACATTTGCTGGAAATGCTCCAAATAGCCACGTGTTTCCCGAAATTTTCCCAGCGCCTCTGCAGTTAGATGAGGCCCGTGACCAGCGGTGGACAAAGCAGTGGATCTGAGCAGACGTGGCCCGGCTCCCTCGTTCCCGAGGCATTTCAGAGCTGGTGTGTGGCATCCAGGCACTCTTCCTGCCATAGGGAGCGGCGGATCCTGCCTGAGCCAGAGGGCCCAACAACAAGACGTCAAGTTGCTGTCAGCCCGGGTCCCTGCACTGCAGGCTCTACTGTCCTCACACCTCCTAATGCCCCCGGCTTATGTAACTGTGTCAGTGCATCGGCTGCAATGCCACTGTTATGTTTCTACCTACCAATCGTACTTAACACGGAGTGAGTGCATTTCATGTATTTGGCATGACTGAGGTGAAGCCTCTGAGAGTCAGGATGCTGTGAAGTCCTGAAAAGAGGCTGGTCTGCACCACCATGGTTTTACATCCGGCAGAATTCACTGGTCTCCATCACCTTCCCAATCTCTGCAGGCATTTGGGGCTCAGATCTCATGATCAGGGGGTCCTCTGGGAACAGGAGAGGGAGAGTTTTCCATCCACTGAGTCTGATATCCGTACATTGTTTCATACTATCAAGCAGGATTGTTGTTTGTGAACTAAAGGGTTCTTATAATAAATAGAATGGATTGCTTGCATCTCCAGGATGTAGACTGTGTGTGTGTGTGTGTGTGTGTGTGTGTGTGTGTGTGAATACTGATTGAGAGCTTGTAGCATTACACAAGTACATTCTGCATTTCCTAAATGTAAAGATGTATACATTAGCTTTTTATCAAGCAAAAGTAGTGCTTACATAACAAGATGATGACACTGTTTTCCTTCTATGCGCATAAAATAAACACTTCCCATGAATCATTGAAATCAGAAAAACGATCCCCTCCCCAACACCATAAAAAGAGATGAATTATGGCAGCAAAATACCTCCATTGCTGCCTATTGATGCTTAGACACACTGTGAGTGAAATACAGCATCGGCGGGAACAAGTATTTCACTTACATCTCGACAAATTTAAAGATTTGGGCAGCTTCTAAAAAATTACTTTGTAGCTACAGCTATTAACAGACTAATTAAGGCAACCGTTAACAAATCTATCTCCCTAATTGATTCCAAATTTTGCAAAGCAAGGAAGAAAAAGCAGATGAAAGGGAAAAAAAATCTATTCTTAACCTAGAGGGGAAAGGAATTTGGTTCAAAGACACTTGCTACAAAATAGAAAACATGACTCCAGTGTTTGTTAATTGTCAATAAACAGAGATGTATGTCACCACTGCCACTTAAAGTAATATCTCCAAGGGAAAATTTTGTAATTTACACAGCACCAGATGTGCTGCCTAAATCTAATAACTATTTTTGTTTTTTTACAGGCGCTGCTTGCCTTATTTGGAATATATACACTTGTGGCAAATACTTTCTGATCATTTTCTCATTTGACAACTCCCAAAAAAGAATTTATTCTCGAGGATATTATTTTTTAATGGGAAATAAACCTGGAAATACCCAAATTAAATTCAGGTTCTCAGTGTTATTTACAAGGTGGGGAGTTTTGTAGTGAAGACTGTAGCACAAAATTCACACACGCAAATGAATTTATTTAAATTACTGGGTTTACAAACAAAATGCCTTCTAAAGCTTCCTATACTAGAATCAGCCAGAAAGAATAGCACCTTTGTTTTGTCTTCCTCAATGAGGCAAGTTCTCTAAACAGAAGCACCTATGCTTTCATGGAAGAGGAAAGAGAGGAGCTGAAATGTTTGCCTACTCCAAACTTGCTCAGATCTTTACGGTGAATTTTCCACCAAGCAAAAAGTGTTTGGTGTTTTTGATTTGTTGTTAATATTTTTAACCCAAATCATCAATGCAGACAATTTATTCCCCCACCACGTGCCCCTGTCTGCTTTGGAATGAACGGGCTGCAACCTCACATTAGTTCGTGGACTTCTCCGGCTCTTCCGAGCCCATGAAATATACATGAAATGGTTTCGTGCCACCTGCAAATGAAAAAGCCAAGTAAAATTTACAGTTTGGAGGCAGATCTCCAAAAACCTTCGTAAAGCTAATCTAATCCATCTGTCATGTACAATTACACGCAAAATGTAATTCAAAACATCTCTTTTTTCCTCTCTTCAGACAAAAGTAAAGCCATTGCCAAGACTTGGAATTAAACAGCTGTCCCACCAAACAAAGATATTAACCTCTGACGTGTTTATGAACCAATAAAATTTGATCATCCAACGTGTTTTTCAGGAGTGGTGGCTCTCTCTCCATCACAGAAATTGCTACACTGGACTCCTGGTCTTAAACCAGGGCCATAAATCAGGATTAAAAGCCATGGGTGAGCTGCTATTAACTCAGAGATATCAATGCTGTCTTCCCTAAATCACTCATCAGCCCAGATAAAAGTAAGTAAACAAGACCGCCGTGAGGTATCCTCTAGGACAGGAAAATGCTTTCTAACCTTCCTAAAAATCTGAAGTGAAAGACTCCACGTATCCTCCAGACCCAACCTGAGGGAATTCAACAATCCCGCCAACTGCAGAGCTGTGGCCTCACCTTTCCAGAACTCCACCTGGGGGAAGGCAAATGCAGGCTTTGCCATCTTTCTAGGTCTGATTCCTCCTTTACTCAAATTTTTAATCAGTCCCCCTCCACACCGAATTCCAAGGAAGGGAAATAAAAATGGGCAGGCTTCACACAAATGTGGCTCTGTAGTAGTTGCCAGGCTGCGTAAAAAAATATTTGCCATATGATAAAAGTTGTCCTCAATATAAAACAAGCTCTTAGAAATTAGTAAAAAAAGGATGAACACCTCAACATTAAAAATAGACATAGGATACGAATAAACAAAGATGATTCTCAAAAGAAAAGAAATCTGAGGGCAAACCAACAAGAAAACGATTTAAACTAATAGTAACCAAAGATATGCAAATTGAAAGAATAAAGAGATACCCTTTTTCCTCTAATCATAATATTTTCTGCAGCCAAGGGAAGAGGCAGCTGATATCCCATACACAGCTGTGAACATACAGTGTAAACTAAGACACACAACCACCCTCACAAGCAGTGTGAACCACTACAACTTTTTGGAGACCAATGGTAGAACGTGATTTTCCAAGTTGAAAACCTAAAGCCTTTTTTAAATACCTACTCTTGGCCCCAGAAATTCCACTTTTAGGAAAACACCTTTAAAAAGGATTGGACAAATTTTGTAAAACAAGGATACAAGGAGAGTTATCACAACACAACAGCAGAAACACTGCACCAAACCACAGAAGGTCACTTGGAAAGCCTGCAGGGAGGGAGCACATGAGCCTAGAAAGAAGAGGCCAGGACCCAGAAGAACCACACTGGGGGTGTCTGGTTCCATCTGAAGCCACGCAAAGCCACCAATGCCTGGAGGGGAGAGCAAACCAAGATGAATGCCAACCTGAACTTCCCAGGTTTCCAACTCATATACCACGCCAACAAGTGTCCAAACCCACTGGTTCCTGTGCTTTTCGTTACTCAAATCAAACGCTCCTGGGCAGGAAACAATATTCTGAGTACCCACTATATATATAAATAAGTGAACTTATATTAACACACTAGTCAATATGTAGAGTACATACATATTATACATACACAGAACAGTAGTATATTAGAACAATAGTATGTGTATGTATGTATACTCAATACAATATAATTATGTCAATGTAATTCACACATAAGTCAATATATTTAAGCACATATATTTGTACATATATATGTATTATGTACACAGACTACTGTGCTAATACGTTACGTGCATTATAAAATGTAATGTCAAAAACTTTTTAAACATTGCATAGGAGAAAATTTACATTATATATAAATAGAAGCTCCAATATTTTCCTTCCACGCTCCCAGGTGCCCCACCATCTTGGAGACCAGAGGGGCTCATTTTCTCCTCCTTCCTTAGAATGCATCTGGTGTCGTGGAAACGGGGTGGGGTTGGGAGTGAAACAGACCTGACTCTTGGGCGACCTTGGGCAGTGATCCCCCAGCACTACAGCCCCCTCCTCCGTCAGGGCCCCGACAGCCCTGCCTCACAGGCCTGGAGTGAGGACTAAGGACACAGTGCATGTCGCGTTTCTGGCGCTGAGTGCTAAATTCCTTTATTTGAATGTATGTCCAGTGGCTCTTCACTGTAAGTTCCCAGTAAACAATAAACAAAAATAAAAGAAACAAAGCCCTTCCAAGTTCAACTCATGAAGCAAATTATACTTAGAGGATAGTACAAACAGAAGGATAATCCAGACCTTCTAAAAGGTACCAACTGAAAGGACAAAGGCCAGTTTGGTAGGCTGTACAGCGGGCCCTCAGGTCTTCCTGAAGCCCCAGCAGCGGCTCCTGAAGCAATCCCCCCTCCAGCACACCGCCAGCGAGAACGCCAGCCTGCCCCTAACCACCTGGGGACCTAGGCAAGCTTCTGAGGCCCAAGTGCCTCAGCCCTCATCTGTAAACAGGGCAACAGAGGCGCCCCTCCCCGCAGGACTGCTGTGACAATTAACAAGGCAATCCCCGAGGACAAGGGCCGACATGCACTAAATGCTTAATAAACATGCCCCGGAAGAGTTACTGTTAATATTAGCACTAAATGTGAGAATAGTCGTTAGTTAAGTGTGCTGTCTTATTATAAAACTGTGGGGGTCTACAGAATACTATAGGTTAAGTCTATTCAAGTTTATCACAATGCAGAGGTTTAAAATTGGGAACAGTAAATACATATATGTATTTACACACATACACACACACACATATGCACACACATACATGCATACAGACATATATAACACATTATACATTAGATAGTATATATGCTATATGCACATGCACACACATGGATTTATATGTGTATATATATACATATAAAATTATAACTTTTAAAGTCACAATAATGTAATCACCAAAAGTTTTCAAGGTGCGTGGTATTATTCATTTCCTCCTTGGAGAACATCAAATCTCAGTCGGAAGAAAAAAGTTTCACACACTTCTGAAAATCCATTTCTAAGATTAAAAAAAGAAAAAAAAGAAATCACCGTAGGTGGGTGTTTCAAAGCCCCCATCGGATTGTCTAATTAGACGAGTGACTTTTGATTTCATTCATCCAGAGCTGAGAGATGATGAAATCCCAGTTTAATCAACCTGAAGTCCCATTTCTCCTCAGAGAGAACTTTTTCTTCAAAGCCACGAACTTCAGCCCAGAGAGTGTGAATTTTACCTTCTGTATTTCCTGCCCTCCTCTGTCATAATAATGAGGTGCACTGAAATGCTAATGCTCTCTGGAATTTTCATTTAAACTATCAAACTTTTGCCCTAAGTTCTTTCCTTTTAATAGATAAAGTTATGATTCACAGAGAAAGAGGCAAAGATAGAAAGAATAAAGTGGGAAGAATGAAAAGCTAAAAGGTGAATCCGTCAATACTAAAACATTAATTGTATTTAAATGAGAATTCCCCCAAAAGTACCAAAGCAATAACCTCAGGAATACTCTACTGTATAAATGGGTCTCTAGTCCCTTTAACAAAAATTAAAATAAGACATAAGGAAAGTAAGCAATAATAATAATGGCGAATACTCATTAAGTGCTTGCTAAGAACCAGACCTGCTCTAAGCACTAACGTGCTGTAACTTCTTTAACTGGAAAACATTTGACTCAGCATCACAACATCCAGTTTCCCCAAAGACCCCGATGGACGCCCCAAGGGTCCACAGAGACTTCAGGTTGTTCACAAACTGGCATCTAGTGGGACAAAGTCATTCCATAAGGAAGTTAGTCTCTTCTCTGTGTCTTTTCTATCTTGCTGATTACACAAGGAGAAAATTTCCACTTCATGCTAGAGTGCCTCTAACTCCCCTCTGATATTGCTCATTTCCCCTTTGAAGGGAGATGGAACAGGTCAGAGTGTCTAGTGAGAGAATATTCATCCTGTTTGTTTTCATTATGTTTAATGTTTATTTCTATTTTTCCTAAATAATTCTGGTTTCCCATTTGTATTTATAATATAAAATTTTGCTGTTAAATAATTTCTTATTTAAAAAGTGACTATTTACAAAAAAAGAACATTAAACAACTAATGTACTGTGGGTTCCAGATACAGTAAAAATTGTAAAGGTACACAGATGACTTAAGTCTGGAAACCTCTGGCAATGCTCATTAACGTGGTGTGGTCTCTGACACGCAGTGCCTTCAAGACAGGGTTTAACAGCATTTCTTCAACGGATTTGACTGCAGGACCCATTTTTTGAAGGAGAATCTCCAAAAATTGGTCTGAACAGTGACCCTAATCAATCCACACAAGACTCTTTTTTCAGAAAAAAAAAACCTTTTTAAATAAAAAAGGAATGTGACTGAATAATAGATTGAGATTTTTAAGAACACTTCTGTTGAAAATATTACATTCTACAAATACTGAATTTTTCAAAATTTACCATATTCTTCCTGTTATGGAATATTCAAACATCATCACACGATTCCAGCTCATAAGTAATTGTAATTTCACTGGAAATACAAGATACAAATCAAATACATGGAATGCAAAACAATACAAAAATGATTCAGTGAAAATTGGCCAGTGCTAAAAGGCATGATATTGACAAATTATTATACAGTCCAAAAAGAAAAGGATCAAAGCTACCTGAAGAAACAAAAAATGGGAGAATAATTCCCAGGGTGTGTGGTCACGACTTTTGGAGGAGAAAAGGTGAGCTCACATTTGAGGAATTGGCTACAGCTTCTGTACTTTAAACCTCTCAGTTTTCCATTCTCATGAAATATTTAGTCAAATCTACGCTGTGTTTCTGTGGTGAGTGGACACGTTCTCAACAGTGTGAAGAGGTGCTGACCCCTGTATAAGCAGGAACGGAGACTACAGGCAGGAAGAGCCCAGGGGATAACTTCTGTGGACTTCCATACTATTTATGATGCTTTTGTAATAAAAAACACAATACCAGTTACACAAATAATTACTACTAATAAATTATAAAAAAGATATTAAAAGATGCTTTCATGACCATCTAACTAGTATACCTGGAATCTGTCAGAACTTACCAATTTCCATGGAACAGGCATCCTTTGTAGCTTGTCAATATTAAGATGCCCATTTTAACAGATCTGAAAATGGGATAAATCTTACAAGATGATATCTTATTTTCAATGAAATACAGTAACTTAAACCAACATATGTGCTTGTAAAAACTGAGAAGGAGGGAGGAAGAGAGAGAGAGAGGCAAAATAACTTAAACAATGCAGGTAAGTCTGCAAATTATTCTACCACAAGAGCATCTGTCCAGGAAATAATGTGAGATGGGGGTCACACATCTACCCTTTCTTCAACTACTAGATCCCCCCAGATCTCTCACAATGCAAGTATCTTGCTGAGACCAGTGTAATCTCAATGTTTGGGGCTATTATTTATCACTACTAAAAGATCCAGCCATTTCTCCTGATGCTCATCTGAAGATAGAAGGATCTTTCCTAGCTCTGAAAGAAAACCTTCTTGTGTGCTGCACTCCTTGAGGAAGGCATGTGAGCCCTAATGTATCCCTAACTAAGACAGAACACCACTGCACTTTTAGGAACATCTATAGCGTAAGTAGCCGTCTTAAGTTCACCGTAGTGAAATCATGCTTGCAGCTCCAACAGAACCATACCCTCTCCCTTCTATGGCTCCAGAAGTCATCTTTCACATTGCCAAGGCGCTGAATCACAGTCCTTCAAGGACTAACAACAATGGGACACAGAGTTAGAATGCACTTTCCATTCTAGCTGTACGTGGTGGAAGTCACATTAAGCACTATCCAGTTGACAAAGGATGGAGTCACCTAACTCATGAGACAGGAGGGACGTTCAGGATGCTCGGTGATGGTTATGTTGTGTGATCAGCTAACACCTCCTCTACCCCTGATATAAGTCCAGAGAGAAGATCTGGGATATCCTGACAAAATGTCCCATGGAAGTAGCTGGTGAAATAATTAAAGTGCTACCTTTCCCTGTGTTCTCAAAACAAGAAGTTTCCCTGTTGGTGACAGAGAACTGGTAAGATCAGCTACTTTCCTTATTCATTATATTTCAATATCTAGAAGGAAAATATATTCAAACCACCCAAGGGAAATAAACATGAAATTGAAATATATGTACTTATTTTACAGACACGCATCTGAACTAAATCTGTTTAGTGGCTAATATTCCAGAGATGGCTAATAATCAAAACACTACTTCCCTATAAGAGTGCTTAGATGCAGAATAAATTGCTGAGAAACAGGGGAATCTAAGAGTAGCTTCTAAAAACCAGAGAAAACATGAATGGTTTTCCCTTGTGTCACTGTTACAGAGGTATCAAGAGCCACATATCCTACACTAGACAGAAATCAGTAATAGCAAAACCATTTATAACCTTTTTTGAGGAAAGCAAAACTTTTAATTTAAGACTAGAGTGATCATGCCCATAATCACCATAACTGCCCTCTATCTTACTAGACATACATCTTGGATATGCCGACTGCATTCAAACGTTATCCCGCAAAGGATACCCCTGACCAGCTGCCCTGCTGGTAAGGAGGGTCTCAAAATTTAGTTACAAGTTCATATTAAATTTACCCCAAATTAAAATGCCTCTCAAGAGTAAAATCACCATGTCCCAAACAGGTTTTACTAAAATTCAAATAAAAGGATCCTAAAAAGTTTATCTAAGTAGTGCTTCGCGTGATAAATTTTCATTTAGATCACCCACATATTTCTACTGCTCCTTATTCCTTGCTGCATTCGCGTGTTTCCCTTTGGGGTGATTTTCTTCTAATGGAAAAGACCTTTAAGAATACCTTTCACTGAAGGTCGGCTGAGACAAATTCTCTCTGGTTTTCTTTGTCAGAAAATACCATTATTTAGTCTTCATTTTTGAATAATATATTTTTTATATATAGAATTCTAAGTTTTGATAGATATTTTGCCTTCTGCATTTTAAATGTCATTCTACTGTCTTGTGAATTTTATTTCTGTTTAAAAGTCAACTGTAAGTCCTATTGTTGCTTCCTTGAAGTTAAATGTCATTTTTCTCTTTTTAGTAGTTTATGATGTGGTTTCCTTTGCATTTATCCTGTTGGTTGCCACAACACTTCTTGAATTTGTGACTTGATGTTTTTCACCGGTTTTAGAAAATTCTCTCTCTCTCCCATCTTTGCTCTTCAGAATATTTTCTACTGACCTATTCCAGTTCACTAATCCTAACTTGCTCTTAAACCAATTTATTACATTCTTAATTTCAGTTACTCTATTATTCAGCTCTAGAACTTTCAATTGATTGTTTTGTATGTATTTTAATTTCTTGTTGAATTTCTCCATAATTTCATCTTTTTTCATGAATATAGCTATTTCTAAACCCATTATGGAAATACTAGTATCTGGATAACCCAGGGTCTGTCTATTTCTGCCCCCTCTACCATTGGCCCCGGCTGTGGTGTGCCTAGCAATTTTTGATTGACTGTCAGAAAATGTACATGAAAAGCTGGAAAGACTCTAGATTATGTTAACTTCCCCCAGAGATGATTTGTTTTTGCTTCAAACAGGCAATTAGAGTAAAGGGAGATGATCTTAATGCAGCGTGCCATTGAACGATTTCAAGGCTGATTTTGAATTTTTGTGAGGGTTAATCTATTTCTGGTTCAGCCTTATTCTTAGCCTCTGGCCCTTGGGGAACCCCAACTAAAAGCCTGAGTTTTATGGGCCCAGGTTCCTTGGCAGGTCCTGAACCCCACTTTTGTCTCTCCTGAGTAACTGCACAGTGAGACTGCTGAGCGCGCTTGCTTAGCCCATTGGCTCTTAGCCTCCACTTTCTGCTCAATTCCTCAGCCTTTCAACTGCTGCTGTTAGTTGGCAGATACTTCAAAAGAGGCAGTGACGCAGGATGTTGGGCTCGCTTCTATGCGTTTGTTCCTCTCTGAGCTCTTAATCTCAGTCCCCGCTGCCTTCGTAACCTTGAACTGCAATTTTGGTGTCCCCAGGTCTGAGGGACTTCCAACAGCTCTAATCTACTTTGTTCTCTCTTAGCCATGGCTTAAAATCAGCAAGTACATTGGGTCAAAAGGTGGTTCAGACTATCAGGAATGCTCAAGGCATGTCTCATCTGTGGCAGATTACAGATATCAGCACATTCTCTGAAACTCCCCCCAAGGAGAGGTGAGGTCTGTCCTTGGATCTGGGCATGTTCTGTGACTGCTTCAACCTACAGAATTTGGCTGAAGCAATGCTCTGCCAGGCTCCAGGCCCAAGCCTTAACTGGCAGCTTCTCCTTCTTGTCTCTTGAAATACTTGCTCTGGAACAAAAGAGGTGCCATGTAAGAGGTCTGACTACCCTGAAGCCTCCGCACTGTTAGCAAGTGCAAGCTAGCTACGTGGAGAGGCTGCACGGTGTCACCCAGCCCAGAAGCCAGACATGAGAATAGAGAAGGCTTCGGATGACTCCAGCCTCAGCCACCATCTGCCTATAATAGTACTGGGGACCCCATGCAAGAATCACCCAGCTGAACCCATCGACTCCAAGATCCATGAAGGACAATCATAAATTATTGTTTTAATACACTAACTGTGGGGTGGTTTGCTTCTTTATAATAGATAACCACCACATCTTCTTTCTTCAAGTTTTGGCTGCTTAGTAGTCTCTCCAATGTGTGTGTGTGTGTGTAAAATTTTATCCCCTGCCACTGCTTGATCTCAGTAAAAGTTTTGGTCTAATTCAAGATAGCCTATCACAGCTAGAAACAGAAGTTGTGCCCATTATAAGCACAGAATCATTCACTAAGCCTTAAAAGCAATCAGCAACTTTTTGTTGTGTCAGAGTAACACAGACAGATCCTGTGGCTGGTCTCCCCACTTCATTCGGGTCTCTGCTTGAGGGTTAAGTCATCAGAGATTCACTTTCCAACCACCCTCTGTCGAAGAATATCCTCTGTCATTCCCCATCCTCTTACTTTAACTTTCTTCACGTCACTTTGCACACCTGTATTTCTCCCCTGTACAAAGTAACTTCCATAAGTGCTGCATGACAGTCTCCAAGCCTCTTCACAATATCTGGTTCCCCTTCTCCTGGGCACATACTAGGAATTCACTTCCTTACCCAGAGATTGCGTTCATGCACGGCCACATGGTTGGCTGTAGCCAATGAAACATGAGAAAGTGACATACGTCCCTTCAGGACTCAAGCTCTAAGAGCCAGAGCACACTTTGCCAGCCTCTCCTTCCCCCTACCACATGATCGGCCATGTTCCAGGTGATGGAGGCTCCCTCCATCAGCCTGGGTCCCCGAGTGAGAACAGTGCCAGGCCCAACCTGCAGCTGAAACTCAATGGATACGTAGAGTGAAGAGACACAAATCTTTGTTGTTTTAAACACCAGAAATTCGAGGAGCTATTTGTTACAGTAGCATATTATAGCCCACCATGACTACATCAAGTAGAACTGTATGTATCATGGCCACTGCCATGGACCAGTGCCTCAGGGCATAGAGCTGGCATTCAATATGCATCTGACAATGGTGAACAAATTTAAGGAATTCTCACTCTAATGTATTTAAAATGTAACTAAGTTTTAGAGATGATAAATAATTCTCTCCATGATACACTTCAAACCTAAGAACAGAATTTCATAGAAAATGATTTTTCCCCATGTTTACTTTCATTTTACTAGATTTTATTCATAGCTAAATAATAATCCAAATTTGACATTCTCTCCAAAGCAAGCCGTTCAATTTCACTCAAATTATCAAGTTTTTAAAGAAAGAGAATGAATTATATCTGAAACGGAAGTGTGCCTGCTCCAAATTAGAAGCATTATATGGAATTTGTGGCTTAGCAATGGTTTTGCATCATTAGTAGATTATTAATCTACTCAATTAACTCAAATAAGTGAGAGCTGACTCTCCTCCGGACTGTGAGCATCACTATTCATTCCGGTAGGACGTCCCTTCTGAGCTGTGGGTACCTTCTTTGGATCTGACATCTGAAATACTCAAAGATAACTTCGTAAGGGTTCCTCTGAAAATTAGCACAGCAATGCTGTAAAGACTTCGGGTGCAAATGGTCCCTTAAAGATCTGTCCTTAAACGAAACGTGGAGAAAGTGGGACACAGAAGTGGCAATTTTTGTTCCTTGATATATAAAGAGAACTGTTACCCAGCACATAAATACTTTAGTTTAGACTCGAGATAAAAATGGCTTGTTTTGATAAGTTGGTCCTAGCAGTAAGAAGATTTGAAAAGCAAAAAAGACCCTTTTTCCAAAGAGGAAATGTAGAAAAATATCTTAAGAAATTAAAATATTCTACTGACTTAGCAAAGATTACCATGTAGTCTTCTGAAAACTAAAGGTTTTATTTTTAGGAAAATTTGGGCACATTGGTCTTTTCTTAGGTTTGTCTCTTTGATAAGTTACTTCAGTTCCTCCCGTTTTTCGTTTTGAATCACGAAGATTAAAAATAATTTTTAGGGACCATTTCAATCATTACTCCCAAAGGTTCAATTGGCTCCTTGAGTATTTTGAGTTCCAACCAACCACTTTCAAGGTCCCTTCACCACGATGGGCCAGCTCATCCCTGAAGGAAGAGTCCACCGTGAAGAAGAAATGAATTGTCATACACTCGCTCACCTTCCTTTTTGCTTCCCTCAGTTCACTCCCATTGGTCTTGTTAATAACCTCTGGTTGTATCCTAGCCAACTTTCTTCCCATTCCTGTCTCTCGTATCATTGCGAAATATCTTTCTAAGGTTGCAAATCACTCCCTCCCCAGACTTGAGTATGGACTCAATAATTAAAAGAGAAATGCTCCAGGGAAAAACATGTTCAGTCATGGACAGGAGTTTATAATGCGACAAATCAGACCTTAAGCATCTCTGGTCTTCTAGTTTCCACCTTCAGAAAGGGCCATCTCAAAGCTTCAATGGTGGGATAGCCGTGTTTGATTAACTTTCATATTCTAAACCCAAAGTTGTTCCATTTTGATATTTATCTGTATAAAAATACATCTTTTTAAAACATTATGCTTAAGGATACAAATGAGCTCTCCTAAAATGTAGAACTAAGTACCAAAGAAATACAAGCATAAAACCATACTTCTGTTTTTCTAGGGGGGAAAAACACCTCCCTTAGTTTGAGTCATAAATTCAAAACCTAAACCAAAAACCTTAGGATGCAATTTGCTTTGACTTTACAAAAAGCTGATTGTTTTATTTATATGATAATTAGTTTTGAATCTTCTAGTGTTATGTGGATATAGCTACACATGGTGAATATACGTGCAATATAATTATTAAATTACAATACCACTGACAAAAAAAAATAAAGATACAGCTTTATCACTTAGAAAGAGTAGTTGGTCACTTTGTGAATGTTGTTGATCAGGGAAGCGAGGGGACAAGAGGAGGAAGGAACTGATCCTTATTGAGGTGAACTCCTTGCCAGGCACGATGCTCAGTATTTCATACACATTATCTCATTTGAATCTTGCAACATTCCTGAGACTATGATATTAATACACCCATTATGCAGATAAGGGAACTGAATCACAGAATGTTCAGATTTAACAGTTAATAAATAAGCTGAGCTGAAATTTTACCTTATCACTGAATGGCCACCTGAACAAACCTATGGGCTGTCCCCGACGCCACACCCTACCCCACTGCCTGTCTTCTCAGATAACAGGGATGTTTGTAAACGTTCGTAACCACAAAAGAAAGATGCTCACGCACACAGCAATGGCCTTCTATTTGGTAAGTGCTTCCACTGAAACGTGGAGTTCCTATACATTAGTAGATTTGAGTTTTGAAAACTATGATCCCTGACTTAATGTCTGGAGTTATTTAACATTAGTGCTGAGGAAGTTACACGCCAGGTCAGAAAGCAGTGGCAGATGTCTCTCTAGGGCTCACACTGATTCCGGGCAGTGAACACCCCACGGGACGCCTAAGTAATAACTCAACTCTGAACCCATGAGTAAATTTGCCTTTTAAATCAACTAGGTCCACCCCTCCGAGGACACGTACCAGTTGCTTATTTTAAAGTTTATGGGAAAATTCACCACGCAAATATGAAACATGTTAAGGGGACATGAGTGGGGCAAAAACATCAGTCAAAGATAACATCAAGTTTTGTGTAAATATGAGGTGTCCACTGTGTGGGGCTGGTACAGGGAGGGGGAGGTTGGTTGAGCTGTAGATGTTGATTTGATTTCTGTTTGTTTGTAGGAGTCTAGGTGTGAACAAGACATCTTATAAACACATTCTCTGTAGGAACCAGAATGTTATCTAAAATACTTCCCAGAACTGAGGAAGGAGCCAACAGATCAGAAACCGGTGTCATTCAATCAGGGGAAACTCTGCAGATGTACCTGGACATTCACTGAAAGGAGCTGAACCAACAGGCTGGGGCCACCCATTCAGGACACACGCTTTCAACTGTCATCAACTACACGTCATTAATGTGATCCTCTGCCACGCACACGACTTTTCCATGTGAAGGAACAAAATAAATACTTTTCTTAATTAGATTCTTTTAAAAGAGAAAGCTTGTCAAGAATTAGCAGCAGCCAGACACGTATATTGGTTCCGGCAGATTCCGCCATGATGAAAACCCAACCTCACGACAGTCATTGGTGCTTGTTGATCTGAGCGCTGACATAAGGGTGATACCGAGGTCAACATTTACTTCCGAGGGAACAATAGCTCACTCTTCAGGCAAATATTGGCTCAGTCTGGAAAATACAGCCTATATTCTGCATGCTTTTGTCCCAGTCTCTAGCACAGATGTAGTCAAAGGCAGATGTTGCTACCCACAGGGAAAGCTGACTTCTGGAAGATGATTCAGGATCAAATCTGCACATATAGCTAATCCGAGCACGTGGAAAGCTATATTTCCTCCATGCTGAATAGTTTCCCAATTATTTGGAAATTAGTTGACTTGCTTTTCACATTTAGGATTTTAAAACCTCCTGACTCATTATACACTTTTTCTTTCTTAACCAGTCAGAACAGATTTTCTTCTCTTAGGCTGCCATTATAAATATTAAATTGAAAAATCATTCATTTGCTACAAGTTGCCACATTGTTGATTAAATTGTACACATGCCAGCATTTGCAACACTCTCCACTGGAGATAATTGTAACATTAGTAACATGCAAAAGACTGCATAAAAGCACAGGATGTTTACCACAGCATTATTTGCAATAGTGAAAAATTAGAGGCAACCAAAATGTCAGCAGTGATCAAATAAATTACAGTATGATAGCACTGTTTTATTTGTAAAATATGTGTGTGCTGGTGTACGCAGTACTGCTTCATTACAGCTGTGCATGTTGTACACTGCACAACTCCAGACTATCTACACTGTAGTCTATGTCAGGGGTCATCCACTATTTCCGTGAAGGGCCAGAGAGTAAATATTTTAGGCTTTTTGAGCCATAGGGTCCCTGCCACAACTATCCAACTCTGACACTGCAGCCACAAACATAACCGAATGAGTGTGGCTGTGTGTCAGTGAAACTTTATATTTCGACACTGAAACTGGAATTGCATATAATTTTCATGCCGTGGAATATTCTTCTTTTGATTTTTTTAAACCATTGAAAAATGTAAAGGCTGCTTTTTAGCTCACAGGCCACACAAAGCCAGGTGGCATGCTGGAATTGACCGCTGTGCCACGAGCCGCAGATTGCTGGCCCTGATCTATAGGGATGTCTGCACTACAGGGGGCTGGATACAGTCTGCACGGCCCGACATGAAAACCTCACGCAGATGCACAAACAAGGTCTGAAAATTACTGCACCAAATTGCTAATAGCTGTCATCTCTAGGATCTGGGCAGGGGGATGCTGATGAAAAGTTTGCGAGTTGTACCTTCGTGACTGAGTATATACATTTTTTTTCAACAGAAATGAACAACCAATGCTTTTTAAGGGCTATAAAAGTGAGACAGCTCTGGAGCCTAGTGTTTGGGGCACACAGTCAGGCAGACGCGGCTCTCCTGGGCGTCAGGGTAGTGGTTCCTCTGGAGGTGGAGAGGGGAGCTGTGTTTAGGAAGCAGCCCACTGGGGGTGATGACAACAATCCATATGTTGTCCTGAACGGTGGTGACACAAAGGAGTGCTTTACAACAATCCATTCAACTGTCATTTATGTTTTATGGACTTTTCGATGTGTGTATTGTATTTGACCATGGAAAGAGTTTTAAAGGAAGATTCTATGATAGACTAATCTTCATTCTTTGATTACTCTCTAAACTTCCCTGAAGCTGAATCAGGCGGCTGAGTTTGACTATTAACAATTAAAATAAACTGTGCAGTAATAACATATCACATCTAAAATATTACTCTTTAGTCCACTTTACTGCCACAAAGCTTCAATTTAGGATGATGGAAGACAGATTGATGTAAACATTCTCTAAACTGTGTAGAAAGATCTGAAATCCAATCACAGCTTGAGAAATGCCTGTTGACAAATTATTCCATAAGAGCATTTCTTAGTCATTTGTACCACCTCCCTCCAAGCCCACTGGAGTTTGCAACTACACAAGGAAAAGGAAGTACTGACATGCATAATCCACTCTGGTTTACATTTAACTGTGGAAATCAACACTGTTTTCAAATGAGAGATAAGGGCTTCCCAGAACAATCAATGGGCGCCATGGTGTCCTAACTCCCCAGAGAAGCACGGGAAACAGACCAGGGATACAGTAGAGATTGCAGCCGGCTGGAAGGACAGCACCGTGTGCAATGTGCGAAGGCTCTTCCCCCAACGTCAATGTGTCACCCGGCCAAGAGCCAGAAGAGGAGAAGCCTCACGGAAAACCAGAGCAATAACTTCTCCAAGCTCCCTGGGCTGATGTCGGGGAGGGAGGGACACTCCCCAGTTCGTTGAAGACTGCACCTCATTCCTGAAGAGCCTGCTTCAGGGTTGACTGGGAACCTACAAATACAAGAGCCTTTGGGGTTTCCTTGACTTGACCTCTTCATAAAGACCTTCGGTATCTGTTAAGGAGGGTAGGTGACCAACTGCCCGCCCCAAATGACTGCCCTCCTCCTCTGGTCCTCCGTCCTGGGCTCACTTCCCTTTAGGACACAGTGATGGACCTCATTCTCTGTGCTAGTTTTTTAAATAAGTCCAGACCCACTGGTACTTTTGCCTTTTATTACAATTATTTGTGTGATTTACTTTACCTCTTTCTGAAAATGACTCAAAGTGTCCTGTGCTAGCGGCTGCTTGATTATCACGTGCTGGGCATCTCACGGGGAGGTTTAGGATCAATATGACCCCAAACGAACTCACTCTGCTTTCCAATCCGATTGTTCCTTCTCTGTGTATGTGTCCTCTTCTCTGCCCTTTTGACTAGTGTCTCCCTCTCTCTCTCCTCTCCGTTTCCAATTCTGATGCCTCTCTGTGTGTGTCTGTCTGCATTTCTATTTCTCCCTGTCTGTGTTTAGGGCCCTTTCCTGGTGAACCAGTCTCTCTCTCTTTCCCCTCCCTCCTCTTCCTCTTCCTGAGTCTCCCATGTTCCGTTCAAGATTGTAAACATTTACAAGAACCAGCAATAACCTGGCCAAATTTTTCAGGGTGGGTGTTTTGTTACAGGTTTTCAGAATGAGTGTGATGTTTTAACTCTACCACATAAGTAGTGGATGGAATACAAGTAAGAGGGTTTGGAAGAAGTAGCAAAAAGTTGTCCATAGCACCAGAGCAGGACATAGATACAGTGTCCAGAATATACCTGGACTACCTTCTGCTTTGCAGCTTTCGTATGTCTTTTTAGAATATTTCCTGACTTTCTTATATGGAGAGATCCTAGACTTTCACTACTCCGAAAAATTTTTCCCACTGGATAAAAGAGAAAAAAACTTCATTTATTTAATAGGACATCGGGGTGTCCAGTGCACCTAAAGCTTAACACGTGAGGTGGAGGAGAGATATGAGGTTCTAAAGTGAGCACCTAGGGTAAAAACTGTGTCTAGTCAAAACCGTCTTTGATAATCCCTTCAGCTTCCAGCGACACACAGTATGGGACGTTTCATGTATACACTCCACTACAGTAATTCTTACGCCTCCTGAAGTTTAAGAACCACAGAGCTAGATGAAAAGACAGGTCTGCACTCAGAGACCCTGGCCACCAACGTTTCTGCCTGGACACATCCGTCATCTCCTGGGGGGTGACGTGAGTGACCAAGGGTCAGGTCATCCTGCTGCCCATGAGTTCCACTTCCCTCTGCTTTAATCTAAAGCTTCTGTATAATCTAAAGTCCTGTTGACAGGTGGGTTTCTTAACATGAGTCTTAACAGGGACCATACGTCTGAAAGCCCCCACCACATCGTCTTTAGCACACAGCGGGTATTGGTTCATGCTGAATTTAACATGTAAACTCTTCTTCTGTCCCAGGTACGGGAGAGAACGCCTCTGCAGGTGGCCTTTGTCCATGGGTCCCTGCTGAATGCTACTCCCTCCGTGGCTGGTCTCTGTCTCCTCAGAGTTGCATCGTACGGGGGTGGGGATGGGGGTGTGTTCTCGGGGAGGGGATGGTTTTGGATTTGGCACTTAAGTTTAAGTCCAGTGCACTTGCCATGCAGCTCCATTCCATAGCTCCAAAGAGAGTACGGCTGACTCTGTGAGGGATCGGGAAGCACATAGAACAGTGTCCAGATAACAGAGCCTTTGAGCTGGGTGAACAGGCAGGATAGCAGGTGACATCGTGAGTGAGTAGAAAAGTGATGCAGTAACTCAGAGTGAGAGAAGGGTCACACAGGGAGCCTGGCCTCAGTTTCCCGATCTAAAACCAGGCAAGTACTACTCATGCTCATGAAAGTCCCTGTCACTTCACTTTCACGACCACGTCACAGCAGACACTTTCTCCTCGCGTAGAACGGTCAAAGGCGTCGAGTAAAGCGGGAGTTGATGAGGCTTAAAGGGCGGCCGTTGGTAACATGAAATAGTCAACATTTATTGAGTTTTCGCCACGATCAGGCCTTTCTAAGCTCTTTCCACACACTGCCTCACGCACTCCTCACTCCATCCTCTGAGGGGAGCTCCACCATCCCCTCAGTCTACAGAAGAGGAAACGAGACAGCCCCAGAGTACAGGACTAGTGAGCGACAGAAGCAGGACTTGACCCACGCACGTGGGCAGTGTGCTACGCAGAGACACACAGGCGTGAAGATCTCTCCACACCACCCCCCAAGTCCCTCGGGAAAAGCACCAAACAGGCTGAATGAAAGTGTGAGAAAACCAACCTCCTGGAACACAAACAAAATCACAGTGACAAGCGTCCACCAGGAGAGAGTGTTGAAGTCGTTGTCTCCCCACCGTATACCAGGCAACATTCACTGCGTGTCAACTTCTGCACCCCAGGCTCTCTCCCATCACTGGCTTGGATCAACGCCTCACACGTGGATGACGTAGTGTCCTGATCCCCCCCATTTGAAAGACATAAACGAGGCACAGTCAGGCGAAGTAATAGCTCATCTTCATGCAACCAGCAACCCCAGAGCTGGGATGTGCTCAGAGCCGTTCTGCCCCAAGATCCCTCACTCCTGAGCCTGAGGCTGGTCCATCCAACCACTTTTCAGAAGGCACCGTCTGGCACCTTCTGACCCATTCTGTTTGGCCCACATGGGATTACCTCTTCTTTTCACTGAACTTGTTGCCCACCTTTTAAAATTGGAACATTCCCCATGAAGATTTAGATCTACAGTTTCTCGTGGAAAGTCTGAAGTTCCAGCCAAAGGGCACTCACATTGCACTACGGGAACAAGCCCCTGGTTCTGAGTCAGCCCGGCCTTCTCGCCCCAGGTCACCAGGCCCGACTCGGCCTGCCTCCCTCGGTTCCACCACCCTGCCTGCCTCTGGGGGCACTGAAGCCTGCAACCTGTTCAGAAAAACTATGCACAGTTTGGAAATGAGGCAAAAAGTTCACTGCATGCCCTTTCAAAGTCAGGCTAGAACATTCAACAAGCCAACCGAAATGTCACGGGATCCCCCAGGGAAAAGGGACTTCGTTTGACTTACTATTTACCATCGATTAGG
This sequence comes from Diceros bicornis minor, assembly GCF_020826845.1. Taxonomy (NCBI): domain Eukaryota; kingdom Metazoa; phylum Chordata; class Mammalia; order Perissodactyla; family Rhinocerotidae; genus Diceros; species Diceros bicornis. The sequence continues at coordinate 2,862,330 of NC_080774.1, read as the reverse complement.
GGACAGACTCTGTAAATGCAGGTGTTAACTTGTAGACGATTGATAAGTTGCAAATGACTTTCATCCAGGAAAGATGCAAATAGATTCTGTCTTGTGGAAATGAAACCCTCAGAGGCTATGGCTTTACTGCCCCCAGGGCATGGAACTTTGCAATCTTTTTCCAGCGTTCTTTTTCTTTTTCCGCTGAATGTGTATGTGTGTGTGTCAGTTTCTCAGAATCACCTCTTGTCTAGCTATCCTATGTCACCGATTCCCTCATTAACAAGTTAAACAACTATTTGACCCTCACTTACTTTGTTACGTTATGTTTTTAACCTTTTGAGACATTTTAACTTTTGAAAATTTTTAACTTTCTGAAAAATCTTAACTTGTAGAACATTATACTTTGACAGACCTTTGACTGTTTCAGTGGGATGAACCTAGGAATGCTCTACCTTGTAAAAGACTGACTTTGGAAGCCACAAATGCAGATGCTCCCATCTCTACATTTCAAGCCCCAAACCAGGTGGGGATTTCAAGTTCGGGAGCCAACTTGGGAAAATTCATCCTTGCTGGGAACTTGTTGGTGATCGCTGTGCCTGAAGATACAAAAGGAAACGAACTTCGCCGCAAGGAGTCACAGGCAATTCCTTAGAGGGCTCCCCATTCATGACACTTTCAATGCGCAGGTATCTCTCTGCCCACAAAGCGCAGAGCAAACCTGCCCTTTCCATTCACTCTGAGCCACTGGTTCAATCTATTCCATCTGTGCCCTCTGAACTTTTCATTTCCAATAGGTTCAGACCAATTCACAGCAGCCACAGAGGTTGATCAGCTATGCCTGTCTTGTCACATCCTGGGGGCGACATGCTGACATCCTTAAAAGAATTTAGAAATAAATCTAATAGAGGGTCTTTCACGCCAGAGAATTGTTTATTTGAATTCCATCAAGAGGGGACACAAGTATAATCAGAGAACAGGTCTGAGATTCAAAAGCACTTAGCCAAGCCTTTTACCCCCACGCTGAATATAACCATTCCATCGTAATAAAATAAGAACACCATCGAAAGTTGACACAGCCTAAGCTAAATGCTTGATGCTTTAAGAAGCAGCGAGATCAGCTTTGTTTTAAAAAAAAGCCACACACAGCAGCGGAGCTACAGAACAGAAGCTCATCACAACACGCCTTGCATCTTGATGGAAGGAGCCCGTGCTGGCCGAGGCAGATCCGCCCTCCGCGGCAATGGAGGAATTCCAGGACCGATTTAAATGGGGACTCAAGGCCATTCATCAATTCATTCAGAGAACTGAGGCATCGAAAATTGTGGAGGAGCTGGGACTTGAAATTGGAAACAGGCTGGTTGTCAGACAAATACGCGCTGTGTCACATGAAAGTCACTATAATTTTTAGCTTGGGTGAGAATATGAATTACAGACCTTTTGTGTCTGTCTTAGAAGCTGGGTTAAAAAGGAGATGCTTCTTTCATGGCAATGCCAGCAGGGAACACTGTGAACCCCTACAAAACAGTGAGGGATTGATTTTGGACCATCGCTAAAGGGCCAGCCCACAGGAACGGAAACCAGCAGGTGCCCAAATGCAAAGCTGTGTCCTTCCCCAGGGACTCAACGGAGAGCCTTCCTTCCCGCGCGGTTATGTGAGCAGACGCCAGGGTGCAGAGTGTGAGGCATTGTAACTAAAATGAGGAGTCTAATATTTTAAGTACCCTGTTGGTCAGTTCTTTTGTAAAATGGAGAATCTTGATTGTACACATCTTAATTTTTCCACCTTACAATGACAGGGGTATTTTTTTTCTTTTTTTGTGTGTATTCAGTTCACTAAAGCAGCCCTTACACATTTCCATTCAAGCAAGATGTTGGCGAGCCTGCCTGTACTGCCTTCAGTATAAGGCTTGCATCCCAAGGGCTAATAGAAAATGAGAATTCAAAAATATTGGGATGAGTGTAAAATCAGTGGACCTCCCCAGGGAAGAAGGAAGCTCTCCTATACCCCCAGCACATTTTAATACATGAAATATAGTCTGGTGGCATCTGATTTTTGTTTTGGGGGGATGGCAGAGGAGGAGAGTGTAACCAGAATCTTTCCTCTGCTTTCCTGGTGACAGCGTCCCCAAAACTAAAGCCGATCTCCTCGTCAATCAGCAGAGTCCAACCTTCCAGTGACAGTGACTAGGTCAGCACTGTGGTGGTTTTGAAATCTGTCTGCAAATTCTTTTTCCACCCATCCTTTTAAAGTGTGGGTCTAATCACACAACGGCCACTCCCGACACGGGCTGGAACTGCTGTTGCTTCCAACGAGCAGCAACGATGGAGATGATGAGTGTGACTCCTGGGAAGGTCACAAAGGACATTGCTGCTCCCATCTGCCCTCGTGGGATTGCTCCGTCTGGGGGAAGCCAGCACCGTCCTGCAAGGAGCCTTCAACACCCCGAGGAGTGGCCCACTTGGAGAGGACCCCAAGCCACCTGCAGCCCTGGCATGAGCCCCTTAGAATGATTCCCCAGCCCCAGCCAAGCCTTCGGATGATTCTAGGCTTCAGCCTTCGAGTCTCTCAGCCGAGGCCCCAGGCATCATGAAGCAAAGACAACCCACGAGGCCCTATCTGAATTTCTGTCCTATAGAAACTGTGAAATGATAAATGGTTATCTTGCTTTAAGTCACTGTCACAGTCTGGGGGTTGTTTTTTGCAAAGCAACTGATAACTAACAAAAAGGTTGAGCACACACCCACAGGCAGGCCAATAAGACACAGGCAGAGATCTTCTGCCGTAACCACTGGAAAAGAGGAGGTGTTTTCCCTGCTGTGCACAGAGCTTGGAGGGTATAAGTCAGGAGCTGCTGGAGGCCACCATGTGAGCAGGTTGACTGAGAAGAAGCCAGTCCAGAGGAGAGCAGAGAGACAATCCCTTTATTGAAGACAATAAAGACTCAGAAAACTCAGGAAGAGTTGGAGAGATGGAGAGAGCCTGAGTGCTGATGATGTGATTTGAGACCCTGGATCAAGCTATGCCCGAAGGCCATTCTGGAATTTTTAGTTGTTTGAGCCTATGAATCCTCCATTACCTGTGCTTTTACCTTAAGTCAGTTTGAGGTTGATTTCTCTCATTAGGTGTTCAAAGACCCTGATTCTACACCCTCAGGATCCCCTGAGCTGCCTCTAGCATGGTACACTAGATGGTATACTAGAGAGGCGATGTCCTTCTGAGGAAAATGGGTAGATCCAACGTTTGGAGCAAAAACAATCCTGCTTCCTTGGCCACAGCCAATTAACCAATCATCACGCTACCCAGACCACCTGCCAATTAGTGAGCAACAGGTCCAAAAGAGGCAAGACACGCCCAAATTCCTTGTGGTTCATTATGGAGCCTGCTGTCATAGAACTTCTGCTCATTACTGGGTTTCCTACCACAGAACCTATTTCCTAGTGGGAGGAGTCAGAAACCCGGAAATAAGCAGACACACAAATAAACACACGAGATAATTTCGGGCACAGATAAGTGTCACGAGAACCAAGAGTGATGCTCTAGGGAGCTGCCAGACATAGACCGAGCAGGGAAGACCTCTCTCATTGCGTGACAATCAGGCTGGCACCCATGGCTGAGCGGGCAGCTCTGCAAAGGTGTGAGGTCTAGGGAACGATTTGTAGGCAGAGAGAACAGCAGGTGCCAAAGCTCTGAGAAGGAAATGAACTCGAAGGTGGGGATGCCGTGAACAGAAAAATGTCGGTGTGGCTGGACCACAGAGAGGAGAGCTACCAAGAGATGAGTCCAAGGGGTGGGAACGAGCACTTCTCGAAATGAATGAGCATGGAAGGGATCTGGGTTTATTGTGGAAGCAATCGTCTGACTTGTATTTTCTTTAAGCATCCTGGCTGCCATGTGACGAAGGAATTGTCGGGGGAGAGCAATCAGTTTATACACAAGATGTATGGAACGCATCACAACTGATTGGATTATTGGGGCTTCCTCTGTGCCCAGCACAACTCTAAGCTCTTTACAGGTATTATCTCATTTAATTCTACAATCCCAGGAAGGGGGGATTTTAAAATTTGCATCGGCAGACCAAGGAATGGAGGCACAGTGTTGTTGATGGTCATATGGCCAGCAGGTTGAGGAACCTGGATTAGAACCCAGGCTGCCCGGCTCCAGAGCCCCATCACAGTTCATGCTTCCTTGTCCTGTTACCAGACGGGGGTTATCTGGCTGTTTCAGATTGTGTCCCTCCACAACCCAGACGCCACTGTTAGGGCTGGGTTCTCCTCTCCCACGGCTGCACTTCCATTTGCTGGTGCTCAGGGCAAGTTACCCCAGGAGGCACCACTCTGGTATGCGGATTATTTCGAGCTGAAGACAATAAAGACTCAGAAAACTCAGGAAGAGTATTTGAGTTTCCCCTCCCAAACTGCCTAAAGAATTTAAAACAAAAGATCTGTTTCAGGAAAGAGTTATTATCATGATGGCTGTAAAGATAATGTAAAATAGATGTTACAATAGGAAAGGCACCAAGCCCCTTTTATCAAAAACTCTCTCTCTCCCTGACCACATTATCTATAGATGACCCTGAAAAGAACTGTCAGACAAACATTTGCATTTCTATCTCCACGTGAATTGTCTTCTTGCCCTCTGAGGTCCCAGACCACTACCCACCCCAACACCTTCCTCGCCTTCAGCTACAACACTTAAGCAGCTTAGACAGAGGGACGAGTTGCTCATTTCTGAGCTTCTCCCATGTATACATGTTATTAAACTTGGTATTATTTTCTCCTGCTAACCTGTCTTGTTAATTATTTGGCCAGCCATAAGAACCTTAAGGGAAGGGGCAGAGGGGGATTCTCCCTCTCTCCCCACACATTCTACATATCCAGGGTTAAAAACTAAGCTATAGTGATAAATAGTGGTAACACAGAACAGAGATGGGGTGGGGTTGACTTCAAGTGGCCAGAAGGTACTTTTTTGGGGCTATAAAAATGTTCTATATCTTGATTGTGACAACGCTGACGTGGTGCATACATTTGTCAAAAAATCACTAACTATACACTTAAAAAGAGTGTGTTTTATTGTATGCAAATCATGCCTCAAGAAAATTGATTTAGAATGTTTTTAAAAGTCTATATCCACTTCTAGTAAATAGCTTCTTGTTTGGATTCATGCAAGTATATCCTATATGCACAATGAAAAACCATCTTAGAACCTCCAGCAGGACCTGTAGAAGATATATGCATGAGTACAGGCTCCCTGTGGTCAAGGCAAAGTCCATCCCTGCAGGGTTTCACATAGCAAAAGCATCTGGGCTGATCCAACCCATCCCTCCTCTATGCGCCGCACCCCTGTGGGCAGGTGCCAGCTGCATAAGCAGGTGATTCAAGTAGAACTTGGGCAGATGTTTCAAACGCACAGGACTGCAGGACTGGCCTTTGAGGCCTGGAATAAGCTGATCTTCCAAAAATTCATTTCTCCAGCACATCAGGATACAACACCCCCCATCCTGTCCCCTGCACTTTGGCTGTCCTCCAGCAGAAGGTGCCTCCTCTGGCCACGAAAAGGCAGGGACGGGGCAGGGGAGGGTGCTGTCCAGCGATAGAGCAACACCAGCTCTACATCAGAGACCAGACTGCCGAGCACCTGGACTGAGCTTCATCTCTTTGGGCTGCAAAGTGGCCCCATCCTCACCACACACAGCCCCTAGAACTATTTTCTCAGGCATTGCAGTGTTTCTGTTTTGCTTTGTTTTGTTTTTTGCTTCTTTCTGAATGTAAATATCTTTAGGCAGGACACAAACCTCTGGTCCACACTGCACCCCAATATCCTGTGTCTTATGCCCAGCCAATTCCCATATTAAGACAGCTCCTGGTGCCTGGAGACATCTGAGTCTGCCAACACTGCTTCACACAAAGCCTGCTCTCGCTGGGGCATAGGGAACTACGCCACTCAAACACCTGGTCAAAATGAGCCCCCAGCTGTGGAATGGCCTGTTTTTCAGCTTAATTTTATGCAACAAATCAGATATAGTAAACAAGAAAAAGTAATTACTTTTCAAAGTAGGCGTGAAAATCCTTTATTATCTGAATTAGGAGCAATGACCTTGGTAGGCTTCGTGAACTCCACGATATCAAGTGGAGATTTAGGTAAGAAAGGGTTGGATGTTTAATGACTAAGTATTCCATTGATAGGTTTGTAGCACAATATGAATATACATACATAGCTATATCCATCCCTGTGTGTCTTCCTACTCATATCTACCCACATCTAGATCCACATCTCAAAATAAAGAGCATACCTGGTCTCTGTCGTTTGTGTTTCCTGGCACAGAGCTTCAAAACCCCTTGGGATTTCCTGAGTGGTGAAAGAGTCTTTGTTATTCATAATGAACTCCTTCTACCACACCTGAGTTTATGCTAATGACGTGACTCCTGGGTGGGTCCTTAGATAATTTCAGCGGAGGGGTTGACACCAGAAAGACCCAGCAGGTGATGAGAGGGTTGGAACTTCCAGTGCCACACCCCAACCTCTGGATGTGAGTAGGCCAATGATTCAATCAATCATTCCTCATGCAATGGAACCCCATATAAAAACCTGGACCTCGATGCTCAGTGGAGCTTCCTGGTTGGTTAGCACATTCATGTGCTGAGAAGGTGATCCGCCCAGATCCCAGGAAGAGAGTTCATAAAAGCTCTGTGTCCACCCCCACACCTTGCCCTACACGCATCTCTTCCCTCTGTCTGAGTTGTATCCTTTATAATAAAACTGTCCCAGTAAGCACAGTGTTTCAGTGAGTTCTGTGAGGGGTTCTAGCAAGTTACGAAACCTGAAGAGGGGTCACGAGAACCCCCGAATTTGTAGCCAAGTTGGACAGAAGTGCGAGTAACCTGGGGACCCCACTTGCAGCTGGCATGTGAAATGAGAACAGTCTTGCTGAAACTGAATTCTTAACCTGTGGGGTCCGTGCTGACTCTGGGGAGCTGGTGTCTGAATGAAAGAACTTTGCCCTTAACTTGTGGGATTCAATGCCAGCTCTGGTAGTTATCGTCAGAATTGAACGGAATTGTATGACATTCAGTTGGTGTCAGGGAGTTGGTGTCAGAGACAATATCGACGTCTACAATCATATGATGAGACACAACTGCAGACAGAAGTGGTTTAAGTTGCCACCGAGGCTGCCGTCCCCCAAATCCTGGCCCTATGAGACGCACCCACTTCCATTCTGAACTAGCCTGTGACCCAGGAGTAGTGCAAATCTACTGTTATTCATGCATGTGCAGTTTCTACTTGGGCCTTAGGCCAAAGACAATTAATCATGGAACTAATCAGTGATTGGTTTCAGGTGAGCCCACGATCCCTTGCAAATCCAATGAGAGGGAAGTCTGAAACTCTTTGGAAACAAAGCCTCAGGGCAAAGAAGTGTTCTTTTTCTTTTCTGCTCAAGTTGAGAGCAGAGAGGCTGCAAGCCTGGAGCTGTTCACCGTCATCCTGCTACCACGAGGACCTGTCTGCCCTAGAACGAAGCCAACGTCAACTAGAACAGAGCCAAGAGTGCATCTTCTGCACTCTCTGTCCTGTGCCGTGCCCGGAGGCAGAACACCCAGGCCTCAGTTATGACGGGCAGGAAGTCCCCCTCTGTCTCAGCCAGTTTGAGGTGAGTTTTCTGTCACTTGCATCCAAGTGAGTCCGAAAAAGTACACCAGGCTGAATCCACTTAGATTCTTCCAACAGACAGAGGAAACTTAGGAAGCCTCTAAATATTGGTTCTGCTCAGTGTGTGCTGGAACCAGCTCATACCAGCTTTCAGGATCCGACTGCTAAATCTTCAGGAATTTTTTGCAACTTGGTTGTTGAACTCTTAGCAGCTTGAAATTAGCCACGCAGGTGTGAGAACCCAATTGTTAATCATTTACCAGCAAACCACTGGTTCTAGTTTTTGGGCCAAAAAACTATCTTCCGAGGCCAGATGGCAGTTCAAGGCCAGTCTCTGACCCCTCCAAAAATGCCCCTGGTCCCTCCATCTTTGGTGTGGCCTTCCCATTTCCAGCCTCAGTAGGCCAGGCCTCCAAGAATTGGAGGGGAAAGGCATGAGTAGAAGATGTGCACGTTTGTGTGGGTCCCCTTTGTGTGGGTCATATCTGTGCGGGTCCCATCTGTGTGGATCCTATTTGTGTGGATCATATCTGTGTGGGTCCATGTTTGTGCAGGTCCCATCTGTGTGGATCATATCTGTGTGGGTCCCATCTGTGTGGGTCCCTGTTTGTGTGGGTCCCCTCTGCGCGGGTCCCCTGGGTGCGAGTCCCCTCTGTGTGGGTGCCATCTGTGTGGGTCCATGAGCTGCCTCCCTTATTTCTGGTTTTGACTCAGACAAAGATGTGGGTTCCTGAAGGTTATCACATTCTTCAACGTTTCCTGGACACGTCCTGAGAAGCTCCTTACAGCAACTTCAATCAAAGACCAACGCATCACTTCCTAATTTAGTGACATCCCAGTGTGGACAGCGGGTTACATAGATAGGATTAAGTCCCTCTACTGAATTGTCATAGAAAATAGAGAGCAGAACCTGCTTTAATACCCAGCCTCTTTTTCCTGATATGAGGAAATCTCCTCCGGAAAAGCAGGAGATCAGAGGCACAGGATTCCTAATCCAGTTTGAACAGGAAGTGGGAAAATGGAAGACATTTACCGCATCGAGAACGTGAACTTTCTGATCAAACAGCCTTCTTGATCTCCAGATTGAACACCACAATCTGCTGTGATGCACCCACCGCTCCCGGCCCCCAGCTGTGGTATTATCTCCTCAGCATTAGCTGTTCAGACAGACTTTTTCATCTGCCTGCAGGATAACTTAAGAGCTTATCTGCCTCCCAGTCTAAAACCTTTAAAGGTTAAATTTGCTCCCCTCAAGGAAGAAAACAAATATGAGGGCGTTGTTTAGAAGCACGTTGTTGGTGCTATGTGTCCATCTAAAAGCCAAACCTGTTAAATTTTCCTAACAAAAGCCGGCTCTCAGCTCTCCGTGCACCATTCTCAAACACCTCTGCCTCTACGAGGTGTAACCTCAAACAAAAGTCTCTGGGTTAAATGCTGAACAGGGTGTGGACTATCCATGCTTGGACGGGTAAGGTAATTTCCACCACGTCAACAAATCCATTAATAAAAGATGTACTTAGGGGCCGGCCCGGTGGCGCAAGCGGTTAAGTGCTCCCGCTCTGCTGCAGCGGCCCAGGGTTCGCTGGTTGGGATCCTGGGCGCGCACCGACGCACCGCTTGTTGAGCCATGCTGTGGCGGCGTCCCATATAAAGTGGAGGAAGATGGGCATGGATGTTAGCCCAGGGCCAGTCTTCCTTAGCAAAAAGAGGAGGATTGGCGGATGTTAGCTCAGGGCTGATCTTCCTCACATACACAAAAAAAGATGTACTTTGTGCAAGATGCAAATAAGTTAGAACATGAACTTGGAAATCACGTAGTTCATACTTCACACAATACAGATAAAGAGAGACCCAGGTACCTCTCAATAAAACCCAGAAAGCATAATTCCCTTGTGGCAAGTGCTCCTTCATTCAGAACGGAGTAGGCAGCTCTCCGATGAAAAGCTAAATCTTATTCTTGTCTTGTTGAAAGACCCTAATCAAGTCACCTTTCTGGCCTGTGATTGCTCTATTACAAAAAGAAAGTGGGGGAGACGCTCAGAAATTCTTGAGCCACAACTGTTGTAGAGGAGACCTATCTCGATTGAACAGTTCAGATGGTTATTTTTCCTTTAACTCATTGCATCAGACATATGCAGCCAAGACTATTTACCTTCAAATCTCTTTGTCTCCCGTGCTAAGATCTGATAGAAGAGGGGGCCTCCGAGCAGATGCATTATTCTGATTGTGATTAACAAAATGGAAAGACTGCATGCCAAGAGGGAAAAAAGCTGTTGTGATTGTCATTATCGCACCATTTCACTGATTTACGCAACTCAAATGAGGGCAGAAATGAAGACAATTAGAAGAGAACCAGCCTGCTGTCGCCCACGTTATTATAAAAACAAACAATAGGAATTTAAGCTGATTTGTCAAAAGCAGCAGGATGTTTCAGCAACAGAATTTTTAAAATCCCAGCTCTTGGCTGAATCTTTTCAAGGGCTAGACATTGAACCTGAGCGAACCCCCTCGAAGAATGGATCCGTCTCACTGAGATCCTTGACCACCTCGCTTCCAATCACCTCTTCTGCAGAGAGACCGCACGAGCAGATAGACGATACAGAATCAAATCCATCAGAAGTAAAACTCAGAGACACTTGACTTCACAAAAGCAAAAATGTACCCTTTGTTTTCTTTTATGTGAGTGAAAAATGGGGGACTCTTTGAGGATAAATTTCATATAATGTGCGAGAGAAAAGTATTCCAGGCCAAGCCACGAGTTAACGAGATGGTAAATTTTTTAAACATAAATTAAATTACTTCACTCTGGTTTTTAAAACCGTCCATTGACTTCCCGTTGATTTACCCTATGTGGACTGTTCTCTACCTGCACCTCCGGTTGCACTGCTTACCTTTCTCCCTATTTGCTACTTCCCACTGCCAGTAACCTGCTTACAACAGGGATCAGAAAACTAGAGCTCCTGGACCAAATCCAGAACTCCCTCTGATTTCGTACAGCCCTCAAAGTGAATATGGTTTTTACACCCTTAAACGGCTCCAAAGAAGTCAATAGAAGAAGAATATTTCATGACACGTGAAAAGCATATGAAATTCCAATGCTAGTGTTTATAAATAAAGTTTTACTGGAACAGAGGCATGGAGATTTGGTTTACATATTTTCGGGCTGCTTCTGCACTGCAACGACAGAGTTGATTAGCTGTGACAGAGGTTGTATGGCCCACAAAGCCTAACGTATGCACCAGCTGGTCCTTCACAGTAAGAGCATCCTGAACTGTGGCTCAGAACACCAAGCTTATTCACAGTTCAGCAAACACATGTAACAGGTCTCTACTTAAATATCACCTCTGCGGGGAGGGCTTCCTTGACCACCTCGTCCGAAGACCATCCCTCCTCACTCCGTATTACTTCCTTCCTAGCACTCAGCATTTCTGAAATTATTCTATTATCACTTTATTACCTGCCTCCCCACTGGAACATGAGCTCCATGTGGGCGGACACTTCCGTCCTGTTCCCCAGGACACTGCAGGTGTTCACCAAATATTGAATGAATGATGAATGAATGAATGAATGAATGAATGGCTTTAGAGTAGAGAAAGCACCAGGAGGACTACTGGGCCTGAACTTCCTATTCCCAAAGAAACTCTCTGGAAAATAAACACTTAATATTGTTTACAAACGGGATGTTAATGGGTCATTATGGTTGTGTGTGTGTGCGTGTGCTGAAGCATTAATTTATAAATGGAAATGGCGAATGCACATTGGAATTTGGGTAGCTCCATTTGGGCATGTCTTCTTCTGCTTCTCCTCATCTTCCATCTTCTTCTTTTTAAAGGTAATAGTAGACTTAAAAAGTAATAAAACTGATGCTCTCCTGACTCATATTGAGAAAGGCCTTGTAGGTGCAAATTAAGACAAGGTTAAAGAGAAGACACATATCCAGCAGGCACAGCTCAGAGAGGGGCACTGCCGTCTTGTCTGCTTGATAGCCTTGAGCTGCAGTGCAGGGGTGGGAGAGATGACAGAATGAGTGAGGCTGGCTTGGTGGGGGCATGTAAGGCAAACAGAAGGCTACGTGCCCCATCTAAAGGAGGCAGCAGCCATTCAGCCCCCACTGAGGAGGGCCCGTGGGATAACCAGCCCTGCAGGGCTCCCAACTTTCAAGAGACACCAGAAATCCAAATTCATGTTAATTCTCCTGATTTGAAAATGTTGACAATTCAATTAAGAAAACAACAACATTCTATGGGTCAAACAACACGTCCTTGGGCAATGTTTGACCCACCTGCTGCCATTTTGTCAACTCTGGCCTGGAAATTTCCAAATTAATCAACATCGCTGTTTTCATTTATTCATTCATTCATTCATTATGTATAAGAGCTTTGGAAGTATTCTCAGGCTATGTTTTCAGCATTGTTAAAATGCTGAGACTACATTCAAGATACCAAAAACACAGTCCCTGGTCTCAAACTGCTCACTGTCTAGCTCCAGAAATAAAACAAATAAGTAAAAACATGAGCAAGTCAACATAAGTGGGGTCCCTTATGTTGTGTGAATTCTCACTACTAAAGGAGCAAGAAATGAGCCAAAAAAGCATTCACTCCATTCCAAATACAATTATTTGGTGATTTAAACTCAGCTCTTAGCATCCTCATCACTAAATTCTACCATTTAGAACAAGGACTTCCAATATTTTAGTGATCGTAGCAAAGTCCAAAGGAAGAAAAAAACAAATCATTATTTTCAACTCAGCGGCAGCCCTCAGCTTGGAAGCTTGTTTTGAGGCGCAGTAGAAATAATGGCTGGGGAGTACGCAGTTGACTGTCACTTCTCACGGCTATCTCCATGGCTATCACTCTACTCCTTCCATGAGTGTATTTGTCAGGACTCTTTCAGCAGCAAATGACACAAATCCAAACAAAATCAGCTTAAAGAAAAAAAGAGACTTTATTGGCTCATGTAACCAAACAGCTCTGGAGTAAAGCTAGTGGCTTCAGGCACAGATGGACCAAGTCTCAGGTAATGCCATCACGCTTGCCTTCTTTCTATGTCTCTGTGTTGGCTTCATGCTCACGCTCTATGAGGTGGATCCCAGCAGCTCCAGCTTGCATTGTCCTTACTGCTATTAATCCCCACAGAATGTGACCTTATCTTTTCCAAGGTTTCCACCAAGAGTCATGAGCCTGCCTCTCCTTTATTGGAATCGGATCAGGTACCAATCCTGGACCTGATCACTGTGGCCAGGTGGAGGGAACGTGGTGACTGCCTCACTCCCAGTCCAGGTACCCACCTCTGAGCCAGAGATGGGCTCAGTCTAGCCTCACTATACGGACTGACAGGGGAAGGGGTGATGCTCCCTAAAAGGAAACTAGATGCTGTTACAAGAAGTGAGACTGGAGGCTGAGTGTGCAAACACGATTTATGTCCACCACAGTGAGTGAATCCCCTCCCCGACCCCAGAATGAGGTGAATCTTTATGAAGAAACAACTTCCTTCTGACCTTGTGAAGAAAAGAACAGGAAACTGTTAATTTTATTCCAGAGCTGAGAACGAAGAAGAACGTTCTCCTCGGCTAAGGCACAAACACTTCTGGAGAACCACACTATGGGTGAGATGAACTACAAAGAGACTTCTGTGACCTTTCCTGAATCCCACCATTTCGTGTACACATGGCAGACCCACAAATCCAGCTGATCGACAGCTGACTCTACGAGGCACTTGCAGCAAAGGGAGGCATCCTTCTCTCTGTGTTCAGTTGAGAAATATCCTGAAATGCTTAGGACAAACAAGGTCACAGAGTCTCATCCATCTGCCTCCCACAGTCAGCCTGCAAATAGCCACGGGTCAAACAGCAGGCACAGCTATTCGAGAACAGCAGCCCAACGCTACCTGTTAACCAAGCTCTGACGCACGCGCACACACACACACAGAGCTATAAGCAATAAGCCACAGCCTCATCTTGCAGCCTCCCCACAGAGCTGTTAGGCAGTGGTGACAGCCCGTTTTGGAAAGCTGACTCCTGGGTGTCTGTGAATTGGCATGGAGGTCGCTGTTTCTCCTCCAACCATGCCAGGCTGTTATCCTAATGTCTTCATATTAACCACTCACTGCAGCATACACGGGTGAGGCTGCACGGATTTATCCTCAACCCTGGAGTGATGACTGAAGCCTAGAGTCTATGTCATAGACTGGGGTCAGTGTCTGTCAATTTTGCCCTAAGAACCGAGACCATCTGCATCCACAGAGCTCAGCCAACAAGACTGAAAACTAATACCATCTATATAAAAATGACTTTACAATCTGTTCTGTCAAATTCCTACTCAGGAAGATCAGACTGAAATAATAAATAACCTCACTGTTTGCTTCAGGAAATTCTTGAAAACTGATTTATGTAAACAATATATTGCTCATCTGGGCAAAGAGTCCCCTTTTCAGAACAACAGATGGCTCACCTGGACTCAAAGCTCACTTACAAAATCACAGTGTAGCCAGATTCTCTTCGAGCCCCTCATTTTGCTGTCCACTGGATCCCCTACATTGAAAGACCTGCCTGAAGCCAGTTGGGCTGAGACCTCAAAATTCTAAATATCCATCCCTGACCTCTCTTTTCTGGGATACTCCTTAGAATCTCAGAAAGTCTTTCCCTTACCGCAGCAGGTAATAAAATAAGCCTGGATTAATTAGGAGTTTATACTGGTGGTCTCTGGGAGATGGATGGTTGCCACCTCTGAGCCTTTCCTCGACTGTCTTTGTTCTGTTCTGCATGGTAGGTGGACTGCCCTGCAGGCTCCCATGGCAGCCAGTTTCAGGCTCGGCTCGACCAATGAAAGCCACTGGCAAGAGACAGGAGGGTGGGAGAGAGCGGCCAGGGCTTCTGTCCCCCTTACCCTATGGCTGGGGTGGTTTCACAGATGGCAGCTGTACCTTTTATCACGGCAGCTCCCACAGCAAACACCTGTCCTGGACACGGGACTGTGGGAACCCCACCTCCTCCCTGTGTGCCTTCAGCCTGGAGCCTAACATCACTGCCCACAGTCTGTGCCTCAGCCCTGCACACAGAGTCACCTTTTAGAACTGGACCCACGTCTGGGCCCCACCACAAATCAAATAAATCAGAATCTCTGGGTCTGCTGACTCAAAACAGTGTTCTTTAAAAGTTTTTGCCTAAGATGTCAAGAACTAGAAAAAGTAATGCTCTCACCCCAACAATAACAACAACAATGAAGCTGGGTAAACTACAGACTAATATGGTTTCTTGAACATTTCACAGAGCAGAGGTTGCAGAGACACCAATTAGCCAGAAATCCAAGAAAAGAGCTGTTCCTTCAAGAAGACAAGAGACCTGGGCATTGGCTCACCTGCCAGAGCTTCGGCGGAAGGGACTCCAGGTGCTGGGCCAGCAGATTCTAGCGGAAAAGGTAGACAACTCCACGGCCAGATGAGGATTTGGGCAAAGAGATGGAGACTAAGAAAATGTCAGATGGAGATGCCAGAAATAACATAATCATGAAAACCTCACGGAGTCACAGAGGAAGAGTATCTTTATTGGGCTCCTTCGTAGACTAAAAATGGCCAAGGGAAAAATCAGTGATAGAAAAATAAGTCAATAGAAGTTATTGAAACGGAAACACTAAGAGAAAAAAAGAAGAACGAGAAAGCAAGCAGAGCCCTCAGGACTGGGGGACAGTATGAAAGTCCAGCACACACGCAACTGGCATCCCTAGAGGAAGAGAGGAGAGACAGTATCTGAGGAGACAGTGAGAGCCAACTTTCCAAAAACAATGCAAGACGTCAAACCACAGACCAAGAAGCTCAGAGAATCCCAAGCAGGACAAATAAATTAAAAAGAGCACATCTTGAAATATCATATCCAAACTGCTGACAAAGAAAGATAAAGAGAACACTTTGAGGGCAGCCAAAGAAAGAAGACACATTACATACAGAAAAGCAAAGACAAGGATTTGTTTATAGAGGCTAGATATACAGAAGCTATAAAGACAGGAGACAGTGAAGTAACAGCTTCAAATAAATAAAATATCTCCAGAAACAAAAATATTTTCAGAACAGTAAAAGCTGAGAACACATTCCCATCAGACCTCTGATACAAGATACGTGGAGGATGTTCTCCAGGCAGAAACTTGGATCTACACAAAGAAATGAAGACTTCCGGAAATGATTAAAATGTAGGTAGATATACAATTCAGTGGCTCTAAAAGATAATTGACTGTATAAAGCAATAATAATAACAATATAGTGTGGGTTTATAGCATGTGTAAAAATAAAATAAATGACATTAATAAAACTAAAAGTGGGAGGGAGGAAGTGGAAATACACTGTTTGAAGGTTCTTACACTATACGTGAAGTGGTGTAACGTTGTTTGGAAATTAGATTGTGATAAATTAACGGTCTGTATTGCAAACCCTAGGGCAACCACTGCAGTGATTTTTTAAAAGTATAAATAATTATCCAACAGTGGAGATGAAATAGAGTTATAAACACTACTGCATTAATTAAAAAGCAGGCAAAGAAGAAGAGGCACAAGGAATAGACAGAACAGATAACATGCAACTAGGAAGATGGCAGCCAGCTCTGGCGGTCTAGTGGTTAAAATCCAGTGCTCTCACTGTTGCGGACTGGGTTTGTGTCCCGGTCAGGGAACCACACCACCTGTCAGTTGGTTGTCACACTGTGGCGGCTGCACGTTGCTGTGATGCTGAAAGCTCTGCCACTGGGATTTCAAATACCAGCAGGGTCACCCACCATGGACAGGTGTCAGCAGAGCTTCTAGACTAAGACAGACTAGGAAGAAGGACCTGGTCACCCACTTCTGAAAAACTTCCAAAAAAATTGGCCCTGTGAATAGCAGCAGAGCATCGTCTGATACAGAGCCAGAAGGTGAGAGGATGGCGCAAAAAAACCCGGCAGGGTTCCGCTCTGCTGTCCACAGGGGCGCTAGGAGTCAGGGCACTCACAACAACAAAGGAAGATAGTAGATTTTTGCCCAACCATAGCTAAAATTATATAATTTTATGACATGTAAATTGTCTAAACACACCAATTAAAAAACATAGATTATTGGAGTGGATATAAAGCAACACCCAATCATATGTTATGTACAAGAAACACACTGTAAATATAAACACATTAACTGGTTAAAAATAAAGCATGGGGAAAATATACCATGTAAATGTTAACAAAAATACTGTAGTGGCTCTAGTAATATGAGGAAAAAGTAGACTTCCAAATAAGCAATAACAGGACAGAAAAAAGAGATATTATATGTTTCTAAAGGAACGCGACAATCGTAAATGTGTATGCACCTAACAACAGAACTTCAAAATACATGAAGCAAAAACTCACAGAACTAAAAGGAGAAAGAGAAAATCCCATAATTACAGTTGGAGAGGTCAACATTGCTCTCTCAGTAACAGAAAGAACAACTAAACAAAATCAGTAAGGAAATGGAATACCTGGGCAACACTATAGCTACGGAACCTAACTGACATCTACAGTGACTCTGCCCAACAAGAGCAAATACTTTTTGTCAAGAACACAGGGAGGATTTAGCAAGATAGACCATAGCCTGGAGCACAAAAAATACCCAAAAGATAAATGAATGAACATCCTACAAAGTATGCTCTCTGACCAAAATGGTATTAAACTAGAAATCAATAACAGAAAAGTATCTGGAAAGTCCTCAAATATTCCAAGGTAAACAACAAACATCTAAATAGCATGAGGGTCCAAAAGGAAGTCTCAAGGGAAATTAGGAAAAACAATTGTAAACGCATGAAAATGAAGGTATAACATAAAAGTTAGAGACAGAGCTAAAACAGTGCCTAGAAGAAAGTTTATACCATCAGATGCTTGTATTAGAAAAGAAGAAATGTCTCAAAAAATGGTCTAAGCTTCCATGTGAAGAGACTAGACAAAGAGGAGATAATTAAACCCAAAACCACAGAAGGAAAAATAAAGATTAGAGCAGAAATCAATAAAAAAGAAAAATATATGAAAACTGAAAGCTGGTTCTTTGAAAAGACAGATCTTATTCATAAACCCGCAAGCCAGCGTGAGCAAGAAAACAGAGAGAAAAGAGACGTGCCACTAACTGCAGGAATGAAACAGGTGTCATCACTACAGATCTCACAGGCATGAAAAGGCTGGTAAAGCAATATTGTGAACATTAGTTCCATAAATTTGACAATTTAGATAAAATAGACCAATTCATCAAAAAACACAAACTATCAAAACTCACTCAATATAAAATAGATCATTTGAATAGTCCTAAGACTGTTAAATTGAATTTGCAATTTAAAAGCTTCTGAAAAAACTTTCCAGACACAGATGGCTTCATCAGACTATTTAAACCAAACATTTAAAGTACCAGCATTGAATTTATACAGTTTCTTCCAGAAAACAGAACAGGAGGGAACACTCCATAGCTCATTTTATGAAGCTAGTCTTCCCTATACCAAAACTAGACAAAGACAGTACATAAAACAAAACTACAGAAAATAGTTTAGACACAAAAACCCTCAACAAAATATTAGCAAATCAAATACAGCAATATATAAAAAGAATTATACCACGACTGAGTTGGGTTTGTACAAGGCATACATGGTGATTCAATATTTGAAAATCAATGTAATCCACAATATTAACAGAATAACTAAGAAAAATTACATGACTGTGGTAATTGATGCAACTAAAGGATTGAATACAGTTCAACATCGTTTATGATAAAACCTCTCAACAAATTAGGAGGAGAGCAGAACTTCCTCATCTACAAGAAACCTATAACATCATAGTCAATGGTCTAAGACTGAACGTCTTCCCCCTAAGGCTGGGAACAGGCAAGGATGTGAGCTCTCACCACTCGTACTCAGCATCATCCTGGGGGTTCTAGCCAGTGCAAAGGGAGCAGGGAAAAGGCATATAGACTGAAAAGTAGGTAGACAGTAAAACCATATTCACAAATGACATGATTGTCCATGAGAAACAGCCCCAAGAGTCTACCAAAAAAAAAAAAAAATAGCTACTAAAACAAATGAGTGAGTTTAGGATACAAGGTTGATATACAAAAATCAATTGTATTTCTATATAATTGCAATATAGGTCGTAAATTCAAATTTTAAAAAGAATATTATTCACAATAGCACCAAATAAACCTGGGACACTTTGGTATAAATCTAAAACTTATGTGCAGCATCTGCATGCCGAAAACAATAAAACAGCGACGACAAAAATCAAAGAAAGCCTCAACAAACCGTCAGCTGTACCACGTTCATAGATTAGAGAGCTCATTATTATCAGGATGGCAGTTCCCATGACTATGAAGGTGTATTTTCTGCAAATTCAATGTAATCCCAATCAAAACCCCAGCAGGATCTTTTTTTTAGAAATCGACAAGCCACTTCCAAAATTTATATTGCAAATCAAAAAAACTAGAAGAGCAAAAACACTTTTGAAAAAGAACAAGGTTAGAGGATTTGCATTACCTTATTTCGAGATTTATTATAAAGAACAGTAATCAAGACAGAGTGGTATTGGTGAAAGGATAGACACATAAATCAGAGGAACAGAATAGAGAGTGTATCTACTTTATATAGTCAAAAATATAAAGCCAATTTAAGAGAGAAATAACCTTCTTTAACAATAAATTATAGAACAACTGGACATTCATATGCAAAAAACTGAAACTTGACCCATACATTGCACCATACACAAAAATTAACCCAAAATGGATCATAGACCTTAATGTAAAACCTAAAACTATTAAACTTCTAGAAGAACACATAAGAGAAGAGCATTGTGACCTTTCATTTGGCAGAGATTTTTCAGATATGGCAACAAAAGCAATTCCATAAAAGAAAAAAAAAGGTAAACTGGACTTGATTAAAATAAAGCAGTCTGCTCTGCCAAAGGTCTGTTTTAGGAAAGAAATGTCATGCTATAGATGGAGAAAAATATTTTCAAATCACATCTATGATAAAAGTCTTGTATACAAGATATACAAACAATTCTCAAAACTGAATAAGACAATGCAAATTAGTTGTCTATTTTAAAACAGCAAGGCATTCGAACAGACACTTTACCAAAGCAGATATACAGATGGCAAATAAGCGATAGCTGCTCAACATCATTAGTAATTAGGGAAATGCAAATTAAAACCACCATGAGATACCATTACACATGCAATAGAATGGCTAAAATAAAATTACAATGTGACAACATCAAGTGTTGGCAAGGATGGGGAACAGCTGGAATATTATACATTGCTGGTTCAAATGCCAAATGGTTCAACCATTTTGCAAAACAGTTTGGCAGTTTCTTATAACGTTAAACATGCACTTACCACATGAGCCAGCAATCTTATCCCCAGGTATTTACCCACAAAAATATTAAAACACACATTCACACCAAAACTTGTACACAAATGCTTATAGTGGCTCTATTCGTAATAGCCAAAACTAGCAGCAATTCTGGTGTTTTTCATCTGGTGAATGGATAAACAAATTCTGGTACAACCATAGCATGGCATACTACTCTGTAATAAAAAGAAATGAGCTCTTGCCATATCCAACAACCTAGAAGAATATCAAATGCATTATACTAAGTGAAAGAAGCCTAACTCGAAAGGCTACATAGAGTATGATACCATTTATATAACATTCTGGAAAAGACACAACTACAGGAACAGGAAATAGATCAGTGTTTGCCAGGGGATGAGGGTAGAGGGAGGGACCAGCTATGAAGGAATATGAGAAAACTTTTGCGAGTGACAGAAACGTTCCATATCCTGATTGTGGCAATGGTTACAAGACTATATGCATCTGCCAAAATTCATAGAACTGCACAATAAAAAGGTGAATTGGACTCCACACAAATTTATCTCAATCTCACACCCATCCCCCCAAAATACCTTCTCATGTGATGCTAATGTGCAACCAGGGTTCAGAATCACGGCTTTAACTCTTCTCCACAGACAGCTGCCTTCCTTTGACCACTCTGCTTCATGGTTCTCAGCCCTGATTTCACAGCAGAATCACTTGGGGGAGCTTTCAAACTACCGCCTGGGTCTGACCCCCGGATATTCTGATTTTCTTGGTCTACAGTGTGGCTTGGGCAATGTAATGTTGAAAAGCTTGACAGGTGACTCTTATGTGTAACCTAGGCTGAGAACTTCTATTCTAAAGACAACGGTCTTCTGGGCCGGCCCCGTGGCTTAGCGGTTAAGTGCGCGCTCTGCTGCTGGCGGCCTGGGTTCGGATCCTGGGCACGCACTGACGCACTGCTTCTCCGGCCATGCTGAGGCCACGTCCCACGTTACAGCAATTAGAAGGATGTGCAACTATGACATACAACTATCTACTGGGGCTTTGGGGGGAAAAAAAGGAGGAGGACTAGCAATTAGATGTTAGCTCAGAGCCAGTCTTCCTCAGCAAAAAGAGGAGGATTAGCATGGATGTTAGGTCAGGGCTGATCTTCCTCACAAAAAAAATAAATAAATAAAGACAATGGTCTTCTAAGAGTATTGCTCCTATAACTTCTAAGAGGAAACTATGTATCCACTTGCACATTTAAACATTGATATCTAATATTTGTCATCAGAGTTTCAATAGTTGCTAAGGATAAAGTTTCTAGTGTATTGTAAATCTTGTCATTCTTTTAAATGCATCCATTGGAATATAAATAACAGAATGACTTGACACCCACAACAACCATTTATAAAATCCATGAAAAACTCTTAATAATCAGAAATGTTACATTGTTCCTTTTTCTCCTGAACTCCTATTTCCATCCCACTTCCCTCACAGAATTTTATCCTAATGCAATATAGTTGTAATCTTGAAAATAATGTATCCATCACCTTATTACACCTTCCTCCAACAACAATATATGTGTGTGTGTATTGAACTTAAATTTTTTTCATTTCCTCTCACTGTGAGATTCTCAGTATTAAAAATTTCTTCAAGTTGGCATTATTACAATTATGACTGCTGCACAAAGCAACATAAAATACTACACATTTTAATAAATAATTTTTTCAAGTCAAAAGTAATTCTCTTCTTGTAAATGTACCTCTTTGTGAGCTATGTGGTGGCAGAGTTATGATGCCTTGACTAAAGGAATTGTCTAATTGTACTTTTGGGGACTGGAGAGGTTTTAACACCTGGCGAAATGAATCATAATAAGGCCCTAGATGGATGAGAGGGACCTCTTTATCATAAAACCAAAGAAGCTGTGTAAGTGTGTGCGTGTGTGTGATACAGAGAGAGAAAGAAGATGAAGGGGGTAATTGTACATTAATCTAGAGAGATCAAGTTTAAGAGCGAATACATACAGAAGTTGAGGATTTGTAAACTTATTCCCCTTAAAACATCTTCATTCACACACCCCTGGGAAGGTCTTGGCGTTACTCCTCCATCCATACATCCTGGTTTCAAGGGCACTGCTCCAAATAAATAAATAACATAAACACAAAGCATTAAACAAAATCACGCAGTCCCTTGAAATGAAAGGTAAATATTACACAAAAGGAATTGCAAATTCATGCAGGTCCCAGGGATATCACACAAATGAGTGAGGCTCTTCAGATTCAGGAGATGAGGGTCCTCTTATCTATATTCCATTTCCCTACTCTTGATAGAGACCCGAGTACAGAGAACTAGTTCCTCCTGCAAGAGACACAGCAGTTCACGCCCAGGGATTAGGGTAACCAGAAAAAAGAAGTGTTGGGCTGAGAGTGCACCCTGTGCGGACCTCAGGCCCATCTGGTGATGGCGGCAGCTGCTCAGCTCGAGCCACTGTTGACATGCGGAAATATCAGCGCTGCTCATCATTGAAGAGAAAATCATGAAAATCCCCCGATCTCAAAATGCAGACAAGACATTTGTTGTAGAAGCCACATAATGCATATCTGCAGGCCACAGTCTACCACCTGCCATGACCTGTCAATCTAAAACCACACCTCGGACATCAAAGTACTTCAGGAAACCGGTGTCCACAAGCATCTTTCTCCTCTCTCCGTTGAAGGCGTCTCGCCATATCGCTTTATCTGTTTTACAACCTCTAGGTTCACGAGGCCTGCTTTTACATTTAAATTGTAATAGATAGTAATAACGCCCTTTTCTTACCAAAAATCTCTTTACCACATCCAACACAATTCCGGGAAAATTACTTTAGGGTAGTAAAAATGTGACGCTTGGCCCAAATGCACACACTACAAGCTTTTGTCTTTTCCAAAGGTTAAACAGTCGGCTATCTATAATACCGGAATATCTTGGAAATTGTTTTTCGGCACTGTTTTAAGGTTACATTTCTCTGAAGGATAGGCAAAACCCAAGTCCCTAACGTGTACTCCCTAATTAGAGAAATCAAGCAGAACACTCACTTTACTGGGACCAGATACACGGAGCTCAGAGGGATAAGGGGGACGCACTGGTACGCTGCCCTAACATGGCGGTACATCAAAATCACTGTTTCCCTTCCTATTGTTAACACTGTTCCCCTGAAAAGGGAAATCATCTTATTTGAGCTGTTTCTCTCCCTTTCAAGGGAATTCTCAGTACTTCCACTGATCTCACATTTCAAAATACTGAATGCGTGTAAAACAAGCAAATGTGTGTTTTGATGCTGCTTTTAACAGCACATAATGCAAATATTTATTCACAACAGTAATTTCCATTGTGCATAGTTTTTACATCTAATTAAGGGCTCTGAAAAATTACAATCATTGAAAACAAAAGCGTACATTACATTTAAACAAACATTCAAAGGAGAGAGTAACTTCTCCGAGAGGGTACAATTCTGTACTGAGAGTTGTCACCTGGGCAAGAATAGAAAATTCCCTTTAAGGTTAAATATTAGAAGAACATGGGAATATTTTCCTGCTAGGTTTAAAATTACGACCATGCTAAGAGTGGAATACTGTTTTTTTTTAGCCCTCCAGCACCCATCATCCTCTTTTTGATAACAATATTCCAAATTATTTTGCATAACCCCCCTCCCATTTTCATATCATGTGATTTGGGTGGGTTCCCACTCCAGGCTCCAAAGGCAGAGTTTATCGCCTAAGCCTGAGCCAACCAGCCTGTGCCTATCCCATCCTCGTGGGCACAGTGATTGATCCAGGGAAGCTCATGGAACAACGTGGCCTACACTGGCAGGTACAGAACTTTGATGGAACTGTTAAGAGAAATGCTCTTGGTTTTACTGAATGTAGGGTAAAAAGACGTAATTCTGAGCGGGAGACCATCTTGCCTAAACAAGGGACAGTGTGCCTAAGAACAGAACCAACACAGTTGAAGAGGAGCAAAGAGAGTCTAAGTCCTTTTGACATCATGCGAGCACCTCGATCAAGCCTTGCCTGACGCCAGTGTTTCCCCAGAATTCCAGTTGAACCAATATGTTTCCTTTTACCTTTTGGCAGAGACTGTTAGTGTTTACAAAATATACATGTGCTCCTCTACATTTCCCAGTCCTCCCTAAGGTTAGATGGAGGCCATGTTCTAAGTGCTGGTCAATGGGATGTGGGCAGAAGAAACGAAGCCTTTTCCAAATCTGGACTTTGAATGCATCTCACACGATCCCCTGGCCTTCTCTTCCCCTACTGTGATGACCTCGGAGGTCACACATCCCAAATCGCATAGCCACAAGGTCGAGTGTGTTCAACTAGACTCTAAGTGAAGAAGAAATCAACCTTTCTCAAATTAAGCCACTGAGACATAGACATTGACTTATTATTACATCACAGCTAGCCTACCCTCACTAATGTATCCCTTAGGCAATTTGAGATTTTTGTTTTGTACCTGCAACTAAAATATGCCTAATTATTCATCACTAGAAAGTGTTTCCTTAAATAAATAAAACTCAGGTAGAACTCTTCCATTCAACCCACGGCTTCTTGGGGATTCTCTTACACTTTGCTTCATATTCCAAAGAAGGATGCTCACAGCTGAAGGCTTGCTTTCATCTCTTCCTTTACAGCATCTGTTAAATGCTGACTGAGGACAGTAATCCAGAGGCTTTGGGATGATAAAACAGAACCGTTCCTCCTCCTGAGGCCTCCAGTTCAAAGAAACGCAAAGAATACTTTCAAATCCTAGAAGAGGGGGGGACTGCCTATAAAAATCAAAGTCAAATCAGCCATTCATGGAGCACTCACTTCCCAACATCACGACAAAGAATGTGAGAAACACACAGTAAGGGTCCCTGCTTCCTCCCTACAGTCCTCTGGGA
This sequence comes from Diceros bicornis minor, assembly GCF_020826845.1. Classification (NCBI taxonomy): domain Eukaryota; kingdom Metazoa; phylum Chordata; class Mammalia; order Perissodactyla; family Rhinocerotidae; genus Diceros; species Diceros bicornis. The sequence continues at coordinate 2,837,464 of NC_080774.1, read as the reverse complement.
AGAGAAAATAACATCAACATCGATAGTGTCGAAAATCAATTTTAACAAGATAAGAATTACTGTAGATACTGAAGACGGGCACATTTAACCAATTCTGGTTCCTTTCGGGTGTGTCTTCTTGAACAGCAGAGGTTAGAGTCCTATTAAGCAGACTGGCAGGAATGTCTTGATGCCAGGGTTCCAGATCTGCCTTAGCTACTGTTGAGCAGAGGCATCCAGTGAAACTCGGAGTGAGGCCATGAGTGATGCGAGGCAGCAGCTACGCGTGAGATGAGTCCTTCTTGCAAAGAGAGTGTAGAAGAGTGTTTGGTTTGGGGCAGCCCGGCAGGAAGTTGTTGCATCCAGACCTTCGTACCAAAGACACTGACAGAAAGGCAATGGTGCTGGTGGACCTGGACCGGAACAGGAGCACGCTGCGGCCGCGGTTTCTGTGGGCTGCTGTTCCTCCTCCAGAGCCTGGGTCCCTGGAGCACACAGCAGATCTACACACCACCTCAGAGGACCCAGTAGAGCCTCCTCTGCCAGAGCAGATCCTGTTGTCAGCAACTAAGAACCTTGGCCAACACGGAACAGCACCGTTCGTGGAAAAGAGATTCTAAAGGGTTCTTATGGGGAAATCAAGGACATCGGTCCTTCCTCTCTTCCTCCACGTAAGCAAAGAATTTCTCCATACCTGCATCACATTGCTTACCAGAGACCATGAGAACTGCTCACAGCTCAGCCTACCCCCTAGCTGGAACCCTTTGAGGGCACAGTCGACTTTCTATTCATTTCTGTGTCCTCAGAGGCTGTCTCACGGTGTTTATAACTTTCCATCAGATAATAGAAAATAGAGAGATCGGTCTCTGCCCCAGATTCCTGGCACAGAGCTCCTCAAACCCTTAGGAATAAGAGAACTAGGAGCATGTTCTGTTCTGATGAGGGGGCTCTGGGTGGGCTCCTGGATGCGGGCTGGTCACCCATGATTAGAAGCTTGACATTTTCAGCCCCCCGTTCTCCAGGGAGGGGAGAGGGGCTGGAAATGGAGTTAATGATCGATCATGCCTACGTGATGAAGCCTCCATAAAATCCCAATAGTACGGGGCTCAGAGAGATTCCATGTTGGTGAACGTGTGGAGGTCCTAGGAGGGTGGTACATCCACACAGGGCACGGAAGCTCCATGTCCACTCCCACAGACCTGGCCCTGCGCATCTCCTCCATCTGGATGTTCGTCTGATTCTTTTATTATATCCTTTAATAAACTAGTAAATGTAAGTAAGTGTTTCCCTGAGTTCTGTGAGCCACTGTAGCAAACTAATCGAACGCAAGGAGGGGATCGTTGGAACCTCCCATCTGTAGCCAGTTGGTCAGAAGCACAGGTGACAACCTGGACTTGTGACTGGTGTCTGAAGTAGGGGCAGTCTGTGGGACTGAGTCCTTCACCTGTGGGATCTGACACTATCTCCGGTAGAGAGTGTGAGAACTGAGTTGAATTGCAGCACACCTAGCTGGTGTGGGAGATGCGCTTGTTGTTGTGGGGAAACCCACACATCTGGTGACCAGAAGTGTCAGAAGTGTGTTGTGTGAGAGTAAAGGACACTCATAGGGAAGAGACTCACAGGCAGGAAGAGCTGGGGTTTTCCCCACACAGAAAGTGGAAGACTAAATAGTTTCCTTTATACCTGCCCTCAAAAAATAATTGTTAGATAAACAGACAAAAGCCCGTGATGCCCGGTACTGGCGACATTCCCTGGTGCAGACTAAGTATTAGAACTGGGTGGATCTCAGGACTGAATTGGAACACTTTATGCTGTATTTAGACAGTGGGGCCTCTCAAATTCCATCAAAGTCACAGAATCAAGGAATTTCAAATTAAAATACCTACCTGTTGTTTTGACTCTGTTCCATCACGGTGATTCCCAAACAGCACGTCCTAGAGAGGCCTTCATCTTCCCAGCTATCTTTCTCTCACAACCTTGAAGCCACAGTCTCTCCACCTCCACGACACTTGTTGACCGAGGTCCTCTGGCTGTGGCCCTCTTCACAAAGCATGTCCTGGGAGTCCCTGCTGTCAGCAATCCTGGATCTTCCTTGCTGGCCACACACTTTGTCACCTCACCCACTCCAACCCCTCAGCCTCCAAGAGGCAAAGCATCTCAAGGCACTGGACTTCACCCTGAGGAAGGCAGAGCTGGGGCATTCGGAGCCTCGAAGAGCAGTAACCGTCTCCATGACACGCCCTGAACAGTTTTCAGGGACACCAAAGCATAGGAGACGCCGTGGGGTGCAGCAGACACGGACACTTGCCGTCGCTAAGAGCATCAGGGTTCAAGGAAGCAGATGCTTTCATACATCGCTATCACCTGTGCAAAAACATACAACCCTTCTGGAAAAGAACTTGGCAGCTAAAGTTCTACCCATGTTCTTTGGCCCAGTAATTAAATGACTATGAATCTATCTAAGAAAGTAACTCAAAGCAAAAATTATGCACAAAAATAATTTCCCTATAATAGTGGAAAACTATAAATTGTGTCATTGGTCATGGCCCAGCAAGACCTGAAATGTTAACTGATGATACAGACATTAAAAATATATTCGTGATACATTTTTGAAGCAGGAGGAAATGCTTACATAAACATACGAACTCAAAAAAGTCAAATGCGAATTATGTGTACCATATACAGAGTGAACACAACTGTTTTAATAATTCATAGGAAAAAACCTAGAATGAAATACATCCAAACGTGAAGCAGTCACCTTTGGGCAGTGCCGTTATTTTTACCTCTCCCTCGTTTCAAAATTAATTTGAAGTTGCTTACAAAAAAATGAATGCAATTGGAGAGTAAGTAGAGAAGGATGCAGACAAGAAGAAAGAACAAGCATGTGAAAAACAAATAAAGGATGAAGCTGATTCACAAGATGTCTTTCTTAATTTCCTACACTTAACAGCACATTTGGCTCAGAGAGACCTAAGAGCTACAGAGAGACAGACACGGAGAAATTCACTTACGAAATTCACGGTGTTCACAGGACAACACGTAAACGACTTCCCAGGATAAACACAGCTTTTTTTTTGCTGGTACTAAGGCCTAAGAAATATTTCTTAGAAAAGGAACTTAGGAGAGGGACTGTTTTTTAATAGATAAAGCCCTTAAAATATCCCTGCACTCCGTCGCCGGTATTAAGCTTATCTGGTAGGAACCCGAGTCTTTTCACACACCGGCTCTCCAGCTCCTCGCTGCTGGACCTCTCAGCTGGCGCTTCCGGCCCTAAGTGCAGCGGAGGGCTCGTCTTCCACTCATCTCATATGTCAGAATGTTCTAACCCCAGGAGACCTCTGGATCGCAACTCTGCCACACAGCGTCACCACCATTCTTCTGCGCATCTGCTCCTCTGAAGTGCGCACGAGCACCCCATCTGTTTTCACTGCCAGTCTCTGAGACAGACGTTCACCTGGGGAGGGCTGGGACGGAGTCCTGGGATGAGATCCTGCAGCCTGTGCTCGAGGTTGACACGGTGCCATCTGCCGCCACCGAGCACCCATGATCCGCGGAGCACAGTGCGTCTCTCCATTGTGTTGACAAGAGCGCTGGAGTGAATGCGAATCTCAGTCCCCAACTCCAGTGACCAAGAAATGCACATTCCTTCACTTTATGTAATGGAACTTCATTTCTATTTGGATTCCCCATTTTACCCCGTAGCCAAACAAAGGCTTTGTCAACACTGCCCCCCCCACCCCGCCCCGGTAATTCCAGGGATCATGTCTAAGTTCTGAAAGGTTCAAAGTGGCCACAACGACCAGAAGGGTTCATTTCAACTACAGGCTTTGTCATTTGTCCAAACCGAGTCTGGTCTCCTGTGGTCAGTCCACGCAGATCATGGCTCCGCCTCCACGGACTTGACCTCAAGGCCTCCTCAGGTCGACTGTGCTCCCTTGGCCAGTCTGCACCCCTCCTGGCTCATCAGGAAAACTTTCTGCCACTCCCAGCACCTGCTCACCACAGACAAACATTTCTTATGCTTCTTCCCCGGGCGATTTGGGGCAGCTTCTCTTCATCTCTGAATCTCCAAACATACTTGGGGAATTTATCGCATATCCCTCTAATTCACCATTTGAAATGAGATGACACAGAGCATCTCAACAGGACCCTGGCATCTAGGCCAACCTCTAAGTCCTCCTCCCCTCCCACCCCAGTAAAAAATATTTACTGAGTTGAGGAAGGAGAGAGGCCAAGAAAACATTCCTGTGAATATATGTTCTCCAAATCTTTTGTCTTTCTCTGGACATTGGCTCTTGAAATCAAAAGTCAGGAAACGGGCTTTTCTGCCTCTGCTGTAGCGAGAGGCAGTGGCTGTCCTGTTTTATCTGCCCAGAGAGAGGACACTTACCGGGTGACCGGGAACACGGTCAAGTGGGAGGAATGCTGACAAGGACGGTATCAGCATCAGTTTTGACACCAAAATATTTTACTGCAACAATACCCCAAGAGATTGTCAAATACTTCTGAACCTCAGCGGGCGATGTTACAACTTGAGCATCCTCCACCCTCCAATGTAGCTTTCCTGTCCAAAAACATGAGCAGAAGCAACAACAACAAACATAGTGAAATCTGACTTCCATCTTCTTTACTTAGTCAATCTGCCCAGTGATTCTCCCATAAACATAAGAACTTATTGTTTTTCACATGAGCAAAATAACTTAATGTCACTAAAAGCTAAAAACTCTTTGCGACTGCCTGTCTTTTCAAATGTTTGTCTGAATCTCCTTTCACTTACACACTTGCCGTGAGAGAGAGAGAGAGAGATGGATGTTTGTACCCTCTTTCAACTCCTGCAAATATATTCTTTACCTTGCTTACTGATGTCTTATCTGTTATGACAATATGTACCTGAATCTCTTTCCGAATGTGCTGCAACTCCGTGGCCCTTGTCCCCTGTAGATTCTTACACAATTTCTGGAAGCAAGGATAGTCTTGGGTGATACCTCTGTTGAAAAGGAACCCTTGAAACTGATATTTAAGAACAGAAGTGAAGACGACCCTGGCTTTGGGCATCGTGGTGCTCCCTTTATTTCTTCCTACAAGCAGATGTTTTGAGATAAATGACAAAAGGGATGTGAAAACATTTTGAGTCTTTGGTCTCATTTCATGACAAAGCCACGATGCTTTTCTGTGATGGCCACCTCCTTTTGCCCCCACGATATTCTTTCCATATTTCATTCAAGCTTGTCGCCTGGCATCAAAAGTCAAACTCACCAATCCAAATGCACACAGAGCCCAACATTCTCCTTTGGAAAACAGGAATAACATCTATCTGTCTTCATTCTACGTGCTTCTTCCTCATTCTTCACAGTGACACTAAAGAGCCACCCATGCTTTTAGTCCTGGAAGAATCGAGGACATGTCCGTCCACCCCTCCCCAGGACCCTCTGTGTTAGTTACGTGGATGGATCATCGGATCCCTGAGTCACAGACCCCTGAGCACAACTGCAAATTCTTCAGCACCTGGGCCTCAGACACAAGCACATACATTCCACACCATCAGTTCACCACTTCAACTTCTATGACAGTCCTGCAATTAAAATCTATATTTTAGTCCCTTTCAAGTATCATTTCTGATCGCTGCTGGAAAAATTAAGGCAGAGAAAATTAAAGAACATTCATTTATTCATTCATACCATAAATACTGAGTGCCAACCATATACTAGGCTCTGAGCTAAAACTCAGACGGACTCAACCTTCAGCAAGTCTGGCCCCATGTGTAATTTTTGCCCAACAAATGGCTTCGTATTTAGTTGTCACATACAATCACGAGCAGAATGTACGGTGCCTAATGGTGTGGGCTATGGCATCAGAATTCAGACTCTGCAACTCATTAGTTGGAAGATCCAGGACAAGCTACTTAACTTCTCTAAGCCTCAATTTCTGCATCTATAAAATGGGATTAATAAATCTCAAAATCTACTCCACTGGGTTTATCTGCAAATTCACAAAATCCTTTTCATCAATTACTCAGGGCAGTGCCTGACATGCAACAATTACTCAAAAAATTTGCTGTTGTTATTATTCACCAAAGTATTTCCTGCAGCACTTTGAATTACTGGGAAAAAAAAAACCATCTAACCATTTTACTGTTGGGAAAAGTTTCTTTTGGCAATATCCTACAGTCTGAAGCATATTTAAAAATTTGTTGAGCTCTTGCAATGTCCAAAGTACTATACTAAGCAATGGACATAAATCAAAGATAGATAGAAAAATGCACAGTTGTTGCCCCTAAAGAACTTAAAATTTAGGAGAGGAGACAGGAAATAGTTTTAGAATGTCACCCCTGTAGAAGGTTGAAAAATGGCCCCCCAAAAGATGTCCCTGTCCAAATCCCTAGAACCCGTAAATGCCACTTTATTTGGGGGAAAAAAGGGGAGGAGGTCTTTGCAGATGTGATTAAAGTAAGTGGGAGATGATCTGAATTATTCCAGGGGGCCGTAAATGCAACCACGTGGATCCTTCTAAGAGGGAGGCGATTTTATACACAGACACGCAGAAGAGAAGGCGACGTGATGACGGAGCAGAAGGACTGGAAGACACGAGCCTAGAAGACGGCAGCGATGCTGCCGCAAGACGAGGACCACAGGCAGCCTCCAAGGCCGGAAGAGGCAAGAGACGATTCTCCCCGGAGCCTCCTGCTGACACCTGGACTTCAGCCCAGCGATACGGTTCTGGACTTCTGGCCCCCAGAACTGCACGAGAATGAATTTCTGTTGTGTAGGCACCGAGTTTGTGGTAATTTGTGATGGCAGCCCTAGGAAATTGATACACTCTCTGAACAAAATCCATGCATGTCCTCCCTCTGCTCCTCAACATGGCCTATGAAAAGGCGACCACAGGAGTCAGCATCCAGGGGGACGATTCTGGGAGTGAGAGAGAGTGCTATTTCTAACCACACCAGGGCAACGCGGGTAAACTGAGGCTGATCCAAGTGAAGCAGGACATGCCAGGGTTACCTCCACACCTGCCTGACCACTGCCTGTCCCCAGCTCCATTCAGCCACTTCCAATCTCTCCCCTCACACAGGACCACAGTCTCCACTGCCCTCCCCACCCTGGCCACATTGGCCCTCTGTAGTCCTCAGTATTTGTCTGCACCCTCTGGCTTGTGTACTTCCCCTCCCCATTAACACCAACCCACCTGTCAGATGAAGAAAGTCCCCTCCGTGCCACATGCCAATATACCTGCATGCAGAGGTGCCTGCTCTGTCCTTCTAGAACTCACAGTTGAAAGTTGACGTTCCTTTGTATAATTAACATTTGTCCCTATCTGCTCCATAAACTGCCAGTTCTATGAGGGCAGTAACCACATCTGTCTGGGTTTTTCTCACTACTGTATTCCTGTGGCCAGCATGGTGTGGGACACACAGTTGGTGCTCACAAGGTGGTTACTGTTATAAAGTAGCAAAGGGAAAGGGATGAAGGAAACCAGAAGAGGAAAGGAAGAGGGGGTTGCTGAACATGCAACTGTGGACGTTTGAGTTTACAGCTTAAAACCATGGAGCTATAGTTTGTGGCACTTTACAATCTAGAAGAACCAACGGCAGGACACTTCCCTGGTCTAAGGACACTCTAGTACCTTCCCAACCCTGTGTCCTCGGAACACTCACAAATAGTTACTGCAGAGTCCCATGTTCATCACTGAAAGCATGTGGCCTTCCATACTAAATGAACAGATGGATGGATGGATGGATGGATGGATGGATGGACGGACGAATACATGGACGGATGAATACATGGACGGACGAATACATGGACGGATGGATACATGGACGGACGGATACATGGACGGACGGACACATGGATGGATGGATACATGGATGGATGGATACATGGATGGATGGATGGATGGATGGATGGATGGATGGATGGATACATGGACGGACGAATACATGGATGGATGGATACATGGATGGATGGATAGATGAAGAGATGGGTGGATGGACGGATGGATGGATACATGGACGGACGAATACATGGATGGATGGATGGATGGATGGATGGATGGATGGATGGATGGACTGATGGATAGACAGATTGATGGATACATGGATGGCTAGACAGATGAATGGATAAATGGATTGATGGATGGATAAATGAGTCAGAAATATAGGGTAGTATAAGCTTCTGCAATAAGGTATTTTTGAAGTTTTTGTTTTGTTTTCCATTTTTTCTTGGCCTTCAGAATGGGACTAAGTTAAACAGATCTCTATACTTGGAATTCTACTTTTCTATCCATATAAGTATTTTTTAATAAAATCATATTTATTATTTAAATCTTTAATTCAGAGAAAATGAAACTTAATTGTCTCCCCATTCCCTAGCCTTTTAACTTTGACAGTGTTTACATGTAAGCAACAAAGTCTCTCTGTCTCTGTCTCTGTCTCTCTCTGTCTCTCTCTCTCTCACACACACACACACACACACACGTCCTCTTGGATATTTCTTCCTCCCCTGAAAGCCTGGACAAGGTGTCACTGTCAATCAAAGCTCCTTCCAGTCCCAGGCTGAGGAACAACATTTCCTCAACAAGAGGTGATGCTCTGCCCCCCGGATTCTTCACTCCTGACCTAAGAGGGAAGCTATGAATGGAGAAGCACTCTGCAGGAAGATACTCTGAGAAAGCCCCTGCTCATCATGCTCGCTGCACTCAGCCAGACGCAGGCAGAGCACCTGGCCACCCAAGCCCCGAGACAGGGGCCACATCACTACAGCAGCTCCTCTCCCAGGATCCCAGGTCTCTGAGTGTTTGCTTCGCACGGTCATTTGCAAGAGAACACAACTCTGGAGGAGACAGTGAGGGTCCTGATCAGCAGCCTCAATGTGGCAACTGTCTGGATTTTGTGTTTATAAATTGCCTGTCTCTCTGCCCATCCCCAGTCCCCTCATTAATTTGTCTTCTCAGCACTTTCCATACTCCTTTCATACTCCACTCCCTTCCACGAAGTAAATAGCAAAGTATTAAAACACATCTGCACGCTGGACAATTGTGATCCACATCAAGTTCCCAGTGAAGACTAGACCCTAAACATAAGATACAAGCTCTCTGGCAACTTGATATGAGGCCATTCTCCAGAAAACGTCCCGTACGACAACACTGCTGGTAAAACTTTTTGTTTCATAGTATCGTTCCTAGGTCCCAAGGAATAAAAGTACAAGCAATGAAATTTTATTTTTATTTGTTTTTCAAAAGATCTGTATGGAGGTGGGTTTGCTCTGTGACCAATCACTTCTTGTTCATGAAATTTAAATATACATAAGGTTCAAAGACATGAGTCTGGCATCAAAACGTGTGTTTTTGTTCATTCAAGGATTCACATTCGGAAAGAACTAAGGCAATACAGTAGAAACAATAATAGACTGAAGCAGATATTTAATATTTGGTAATAATCTCCACTTTTCCCTCAGCCCCAAATTAGGCACTTTGGATTGTGTGCGTGTGTGCACGTATGTGTGTGTGTGTATGTACATGTTTGTTTCCAATTAAAATCCTTTTAAATACAGTCCATATTGGATTTCAACCTGGTTTGGAACTTTCAGGCACTCAGAGAATCTTAGAGGGAAAGTGATTTGAACACATTGGAAAGAGAACCGAATCATCCTTACGATTAGAAATCACGTCTGCACCATGAAATTTTATACAACTTGATGGTTTTAGGGGTGTTACACTGTTTCTTGTTCTTTGGCACATCGTGAATAATCCCTCAATTACCTACGGTGGGCTCAGGACTGTGCTGACTGCTGTATAAATCTTGACACATAATTGATTCACTTTTGAACAGTCTGGCTGAGCGGAGGTCTCTAAATTCAACACGCAAAATATGTCTTATGCTGGGCTTATAGTACCATTTCACAAGCTGATTTTTGGCCACTTAGAAAAGAGACCTCCACATAACCGAGTTCCTCATTTTAAGGACATTTTCAGTGTTTCCGCTTGAAAAAATTCAAAAGTACCACGGGAAACAGTTCTCTTCAATACGGCTCAGTCTAAAGAAATCGGTAACAGAACTATGCACATAATCGAGAAAACATGGTAGTTAGGTCATATTTACAAAACCGTTCTGTTCCTTTCTTAATAAAACCATGTTATTGCAGCATAAAAACAGAGAAGCCTATTCCTATTATAAAACCAAGTGACAACCAATGAAAAGCATGCCTTGTAGCGATCTGCAAGTTGGCCGGCTGTTGTTGCTGTGGATTTGGGTTTTTTTAACCTCATGTCTGCCCGGGTTGGATTCACTGAATTCATCAACCTCTCTTGAGTTTCTCACGCACCTCGTAAATCCCGGAGGCTCTGGTCCTCAGACTGTTCTAACTTGTAATTAGGGGATGTGAGCCCAGTACAATGGCACTTGAAAAGACATGGGGGGCGGGGCACAGGTTCCTCTTCCTCAATCATCCAGCACAAAACCCCAGCAAGTGAACTGTCTTATTCTATCACCAGATCCCAAGCCACGTAATCTCAGTGTAGAGCTCAAAGAACAGAAAATTCCTATAATTAAAAGGCTCTGTGCATGACTGTTGGCTTTGAAGTTTCAGAAAGAGATCTCATCTAGAAAATCTTCTCCAAAAAATCTTTTTACAGGGATTTTTAGACACACTGGAGGCTGCTAAGAATCTCCCCTGTCCTCCTGATACATTTCTACGCAGGAGTGAGGTGCTCGGGGAGAACCGCACACAAATAAAGAGCCCGGATCAACAACGGAAAAGAATTGCTGGTACTTTCTACCACCTCCTGTATGAATCAAATAATTTCTCTTCAAGGAATTAGTGTCCTGAGCTTCTAAACCTGCTGTTCCAACGACAGACAGGGATGCTGACAGAAAGGAAAGGAGGCAGATGGGGAATTCCTTCCTTTACTCACAGCTTCAAGGCAGGGCCCTGCTGTGGTAACTCAGGTGGCAAGTCAGGGTTTAAAGTCCGCCTTCAACCTGCGTAGACGCTGGCGAGGACAAGCAGCCACAGAGAGCAGGAGAGAACCCGGCAGGAAACCTCTAACAGGCTGTCTTATAGAAACTCGCGGCCACTTGTTCAGAGCGAAGCCCCATGCCCTACGTTTAACAGCCTCTGATGCACTCAATAGCCTCCCCATACAGAAGAGTGCTCTGGAATTATCTCCTCACGGGTCAGTGCCAGCAGGAAAAGTCCAGTCCAAATTCCAGGACCCTCCAGGTCATTTCAATCCCCCTCCCCTGACATCTGGCTCAGCCCTCCCAGTGCCCATCTCACTTCTCAAGGTTCTCCACGGCCCCCTCCCCTAACTGGAAGCGCTATCCGGTGGACAGGGCTATTTTCCCTCCTGTCCTTCTGCAGTCTCGCCTAGCGCCTCCCACCCCGGTCCTCCAGGGAGGCACCTGCTGCAAAGACGCCGCCGAGGACCTCCGCTGCCGCACGCGCGCGCGTGCACAAGCACACACACACGCACTGCACACACCCACGCCCTCCCTCCCAGCCACCCCCATCCACGCACACACTCCCACACATTCAGTCACAGCAAAGTTAGTCCAGGGGCCAGAGGTGACGGCGGCGTCCCCTCACCTTTGGAGAACAGGGCGGCCAGGCTGATCAGCACGGGGGACCAATGGTGCCACAGCGTCCCCATCTCAGACGGGCACATCCTGGAGACCGGAGCGCAGATCCTCTGCTCCCCGGCGCAGTCTGGGCGAAGAAGACTCAGTCGCCAAGCCCCTGGCGGGCCGGAGCGGGGCTGGATGGCGAAGGAGCGCGCGGCTAGGGGCGCGAACAGCGATGGGGCCCTGCGCCCTCCTCCCGCCAGTCCATGGCCCGGCCGGGAGGTGACGGCCACGCGCCGCTCTGGAGTTGCTCCCCGGAGTCCAACGCGCGCGCAGGCAAACCCCACCTCCCTTTCACCCCCACCGGGATATTTTTATTTTAATCCACGCGGATTTGTTTCTTTCCTGTTGACCTGAGCGAGGACTGGCCCCCAGGTGGCCCAAAAAGGGCGCTTCCAGGAGCGCGCGGGCGCAGTGGGCTCCGGGCGGGCGGATCCGGGAGGGCTAGTGGGCGCAGGCGGCGGGGCGGCAGGGCTGCGGCGCCCGGGGCGCGGGCGGAGGCGGCGCGGAGGCCCCCCGCCGGGTGGCCCGGCGCACGGAGCGGTCCGGGGCGCCCGGGCGCACCGCCCCCATCCCGGCCGCGCCCCGGGGCTCGCGCGCGCCGGCGCCCGAAGTTTGGCGGGTGCAGCCGCTCCCCGCGCCGCCGCCCGGCCGGGCTGGGCTCGCAGGGCCCTAAGCGCGCCGAGTGCACGGCCGGCTGCGGAGCCGCGGGGCTGCCCCCGGCTCCAGGGGGAGGCGGGCCAGCTGCGCGCGGAGGAGGACCCGCGGGCTCGGGGACCCGGCCGCCCGCCGCAGCTGCCGCCTGCCCGCCCGCGCGGTGGCCCCGCTCCGCCGAGGCTGCATCCGGCACGGAGGCGAGCGCCACAGTGCCCGGCGCGGGTTTGGGGTTTTGCCGTAAAAATTTGTCTTTTTTTTAAAAAGCCCCACCCTTTCAGAGTGACAGCTGTGAGCCCCAATCCGCAGAGTAAACCCCACCTCCCCCTGGTCGGCCCCGTACCCACCCTCCCGGTCACCCCTCCTTGCCGGTGCGCCTGGGAGGGGGCCGCTGGGAGGCCGGTAAATACCGGGCCAGCTCGGAGGAGCCTGAGCGAGCTGTGCACTCTCCCAACAGGTGTCCAGACGGCCATTTGCCTTCCCTTTCTCTGCAAACCTCAAGCTAAGGGCAAGTCCTCCAGCCTGGGGTGGGGGCGAAGGGGGGGTTGTGAGGCTCTCCACCTGCCAGTGAACACAGAGACGGCTGTAGAGGGGTCCTTCACCCCGCATTGGGTACTGCCCCACTATCTGACTAGTAGGGCCTCTGACATGCCAGCCGAGGGCCATGCTGCCTCCTCCAGCCCCGAGCCTGGAATGACTTCCAAGCCAGAGATCCTGAAAGAATTCCCTCTCCACTCCCAGCTGGCCCACTGGGCACTGGGAATGGATCCGTTAAGGACCAGCGTCGCCTTGAGAAGACAAAAGACAAGGTTTTTCATGTACACCCTTTGAATCCCTAATGAAGACAACCCGAAACAAAGATCATCCTGTGATTTTAGCTCAAGGACTCCTCTGCTCCACGCGAGGCTTTGAATTACCCAGATCAAAACTCAGAGTGAGGGAAAGCATTCTGAATATTTAAAGAATATTGTAAACCAACAACAACCAAATCAAACGAGGTGAATTTACCTCGGTGGGTAAAAATAGGTCATTATCATCCTGCCAAGGGAGCAATAGCTGTTGTATTCTATATGCCCGTGGTTGCAAAAATGTACCACAGCTTTAGGAGTTTGTAACTTGCAGAGTTTCAAGGAAGATCAGGAAAGCGAGTGCTGTTCTACGGAACATCATCTTTCTGGGTTTCACTGTCTTTGAGATGTGCGCTCCTCCTTTGTTCTATATTTACTTTTCTAAATGTCTGCCTGTCTTTCTGTTTTTCTTTGTTGATTTCTTCAACTTCTGCCTTTTCTCTTTGTATCTTCTATAAAGTTCTGAAGAGTGAATGAGGCAAAGAACCTAAGAGATTACGCATTTCAGTGCTTCTGAAACTTGAGCAAGCATCAGCATCACTTGGGAAGCTATTAAAACCCAGAGGGCTGAGCCCACCCCCAGAGCCCCTGATTCATCAGGTCCTAACAAGTTCCAGGGGATGCTGACGCTGCTTGTCCTGGACTACTGCTCTTGTTCACATCACCTTCACCTCAGTGATGGGGAAACCGAGGTTCGTCCCTTGCATACCTTCACCTGGCCTCTTAGTGGCAGAGCCAACATCTGCACTGAATGCCAACTCCAGGTTGCCCGAGTCAGTTTTAATGTGAAACCAAGTCTACTTCTAAAACATTTCTCAAGTTTATTGACTAGGAATTAATGGTCCCTGTTCTTTATTTAAAAACAATCATTTCATATTTTCTAAATCAAATTAAGATTTTTTTTCCAGAATTGCAATCATCAGATGCCATTTTTTTTTGCGGGGGGGGGGGGGTCATTGAAAAGATTTTTTTTTTTTTTTTTGTGAGATCAGCCCTGTGCTAACATCTGCGAATCCTCCTCTTTTGTTTTTGCTGAGGAAGACTGGCCCTGGGCTAACATCTGTGCCCATCTTCCTCCACTTTATATGGGAGGCCGCCACAGCATGGCTTGCCAAGTGGTGCGTCAGTGCACGCCGGTATCCGAACCGGTGAACCCCAGGCCGCCGCAGCGGAGCGCACGCAGTTAACCGCTTGTGCCACCAGGCCGGCCCCTAAAAAGATTTTTTTATCTGCTTCCTTAGGATAAAAGGTGGCTGACAGGTTCCAGCTGCTGCCCAAACTGTTAAACTCTTTCCCCATTATGCATAGTTGGCTGGACAAAGCTTTTTCTACTCTTTGGTGTGGAAGTTTTTTTGGGAAGCTGATCAGTGGCTAAAATAAGATGTAAGAATGGCTTCTCACTCTCTCCTCCAGGGTGCTGTTCTCACTAATACATCCAATCTTCTCTGGGTAATTAGCACAAGTAGTTGTGAGGGAAGCAGGACCACAGAAAGCCTTGGAGAAGCGTGCTGAGGCTGGCCAGGTCCCTTGCTGCTTCCCGTGCCCCTGGGACCACGTCCCACCCGAAGCGCCAGCCTTGTCTCTCTCCAATTAATTGTAAGAAATCTGCTTTCCTCCAAGAATATGTGTTTCATCTGAAGGGCCATAAATCAATCTGTGAGCCTGATTTTGTCGGTAATTAAATAGTACTAATTGCTCGTGCTGTGTGGATTAGGCCTTTACATGAGGCAGTTGGGGTTGCTGTCTTTCAATAAAACAAAACGCCCCCTGCAGCGGTTTCCAGAAACGCAGCTTCGTCGGGAGGAAGGGAGCCTGCTTAAATTCAAGTACTGCAGGGAATCACCCCACTGGTGGTTTAGAAGATGCTTTTAGGTACCACAAAGATGGGCACTGTTTAAAACAGAAACTTCTCCTGCAACCCTTCTGATTACGTCAAGGAGAAAGGTTCCAGCCTGAGCTGTTCTGGAACAACTTTTCACAATTGCAAATGCCCTTGCTTTTAAAACGGAGGGAGCATCTTTCAGCCCAGAGTGACCATGTCCAGCTAGAAGGTATTAACGTCGGCTGATTTTTACTTTGATCATTAATATTTTTGCTTTCTCACCTTCCCTTGACTTTAGTGATATAAGTTTCCTTTTAGATTAAGTTATAGAAGTTTTTGAAGAATGGGTTGATTTGAAGGAGAACATTACGTCGCTCCTGGTACAGCGACACACATCATCATCATCTCCCCATGACAAACTTGTGAAGGTGTGAGAAAGGCCTGGAGTTTGGGGAACACTGAAATGTGAGCTCCCAGATCCATCCCGCCTGCAGGTGCAGAGGAGCCTTTTCTAAACTCCTTTTCTTCTCAATTTCCCCAAATTCGTGGAATGGACAGGAAATAGAAAGGCCAGACCCAATGACTTGTCTCTTTCTAGAGTGGAGACAGCATTCCAACGTGGAGTGCAGTTCGCGATCAGGGACACCTCACACCCTTCCTGATGAGGCCGGGGGCAATCATCCCTCCAGACAGAGTACCTCCTTAGACTCCCCGAGGTGCCTTTGAGGATGGTGCTGTGGCTGTTCGCCCATATTCTCTCCTTCCTGGCACACGGATGACTATACCTCTCCATCCTTTGCAGGTGACCAGCTAAATATGAGCAGAAATGATGAGGGCCACTTCCAGGATGAGGCAGAGAGAAGCCCACCTGTGATTCTTCACTCTGTGCCTCCCCCTGCCAGGGGGTTGAGTAGATCACATGTTTGAGATGGTGCAGCTGCTACAAGGTGATGGAACCCCCGTCTGCCAGCCCGGCAGGGCTGTGGGGGACAAAGCCCCCTCCAATCCACATGAGACATCCAGCAGGAGAAATGAATTATTATCGTGTTAAGTCACTCCACTTCTGGGTTCTTCTGGGTTACTATACTAAAATCTAGATTGTTCTACTCTCCTCCCTCTGTTCTTTCCTACTCACTCATCTCCTCCCAAGGTTCCACAAGCAGATATTAAAATCCCAGCCTGTTGGAGCTCTCCCCTGTGACCCATAGCATCTCCAAGTACCCCGAGGTGAGCCTAAAGGAATAGCCTCTCCTGCAAAGATCAATGGTCTGATGCTCTGTTTGCTTAACTGTGCTGATTTATGGATCAACACAGAAAGGTCAACAGGCCTTACATAGTCTTCTTTGAAGTTATAAGCTGTGCTTCCTGGAACAAATCATGCATTTCTACTCTAGCCCCATCAGCGCCGGAGGGTTCCTCAGTCAGGGGTGAGCATTCTACTGCAGGTCAGGGAGAACCTGCAAGACTGTCTCTGCCCCAAACCCGCTGTTGGAAGACCTCCTGGACTTCTCATTCGCTTGTTCACTCATTGCAGCCTGTGATAGATGCTGCTAGATATTCGCTAAAACCCACCTCCTCCACCTGCTAGACACACAGCCAAGCCACACGCCCTGGCCTTCCTAAGGTTAAGGGTGGCTGTGGGTTGAGTTGTGGCCAAAAGAATGTGATGGACGTGATGCCCATCCCTTCCCGGTGGAGACCATAAAACCTCCTCCAGCATGTTCCCCCAAGCTCTCCCCACGCCTTCCAGCTGCATGCAAAAGTCCAGTAGGAGGGCCAGCCCAGTGGCGTAGCAGTTAAGTTCACTCTCTGCCTTGGTGGCCCAGGGTTCACAGGTTCAGATCGCGGGTGCACACCGAGGCACCGCTTGTCAAGCCATGCTGTGGCGGCGTCCCAAATATAAAGTAGAGGACGATGGGCACAGATGTTAGCCCAGGGCCAATCTTCCTCAGCAAAAAGAACAAGATTGGCAACAGACGTTAGCTCAGGGCTAGTCTTCCTCACCAAAAAAAAAAACCAAAACACCAAGTCCAATAGGGAACCCAAGGACCGCAGCAACGGCAGAGTGATGAGCTGGAAGGAGACTGGCTCCCTACCAGTGGAAGAACACATTTTACCACTGAATTGGGGATTAGTAAGAAATAAGATCGTACTGTGTTCATTACTGAAGTTTGAGGGCTTGTTCATTATGACAGCTGATGCTAATTATTCCCATCAATACAGTGTCTGTTGATCTCTGCACTGCTCCACATAAGCAGGAGTGGGATACAAGTAAACCACGAAACATAATCCCCCCCACCAGCTTTTCGCACCAAGACATAGCTCAGAGTCCAGGGCAGGGAGAAACACAGGCACCCGGAACTGTCACTAAGCTTTGGGTCAGTTATGCTCCATATCAAGAGAGTTCAAAGGAGGGGGTAAGGGATGGCTCTACCAACCACGCTAGTGAACGGGCACGCAAGGCGCCATGGGTGCGTCACCAGGCACTGAGCCAATGCCAAAATGTGGAGCGCCACTCTGCCCTTAAAGAACTTGTACTTGATCTCTTGGGATCTTTAAAGAATACTGCGGAGAATAAGCACTGTGAATTCCAAGGGAGGGTCCCAGCCCAAGATTGGACAGAGCTTATGTTCTCCTGAGGACAGATGGATGGGAAGCAAGCGAATAGAGAATACGATACTTTCAGAAAGACCCTAGAAAGAAACTCAAACAGGACAATGTTTACTTGACCTTTAGAGAGGTCAGACAAAGCTTCTCTGAGACGGTGGCATTACAAGGGAGACCTCGCTGCTGAGAAGGACCCTCTGTGTGCAGATCTGGGTCATAAACATGACTAGTGGAGGGAACAGCATGTGCAAAGGCCATGAGGCATGAAAAAGCTGGGAGGATCAGAGAAAGGACAGTGTGGCTGAAGCTGAGTGAGCTGGGGACGGAGTGGAAGGCGGTGAGGTCAGGGCACGGGTGGGAGACGCAGACGCAGGGCCTCATCGGGGTTTGGGTTGGTGTAAGGGTCCTGGGAGGCCGGAGTAGGGCGTCAAGTCGTATGAGCGATTCACATTTCTAGAAGATCTCTTGAAGTTCCAGTGGGACCTAAGAGGCAGGGCAAAGTGTGAGCACTCCTCTCCCAGAACCCCTCCTTCCTGCCCTCGCTGGGCTAACAACACACGGCCTCTGCGTGGCCACGTGTGCCAGGGAGCCTGGTGGGCTGACAAGCACCTGCCCAGAGCGGGAACGGCCTCCGGTGAACCGCTCGGCTCAGAGAGGGCTCTGCGGGGCCCAGGGGGCCTGGTTTGCGCTGGTCCCCAGCACCCTGAGCCATTTCTGCTTTCCTCTCTTAAGAACACCTCTATCCGTCCCTCATCTAACCAGTGTCTATTGTGCTGCTTCTATCCGTGCCCTGCACTGGGCTGTATGATTCTCGGAGAGAAAACCGACAGTGGGTTGATCAGCACCAAAGTCCAGGCGCGAGCTGGCAACCCGTGTGATGGCGTGTCACCGTGCTGTCGCTGCCCTGCCCGTTTGGAGCACCTGCCTCTGTCATGATTGAGAGCCGGCACTCTTCAGTCCCGTTCAGGAGGTGGGCCGTCCTTGTGGAGGGTGGACTGTCAACACACAATAGGAAGAAAACGGGGCATCAGTCGAAGGTCTTAATCCGGAGATCAAGCTTCCCAGGGAAAGTTTCAGTCCCTGCCTAATTCTTCAAGAGCACGTGACCACAAACAAAAGAAAACTGGTGTCATAGGGCCAGAACCACGATCCCATTGTGAGTCTGACACGTCTGAAGGACCCGTTTACTTTTCTGAACTAAGCACTCAAATAGCTTGATTTTCAGCTCCTTTAAAATCAGTTTCCAATGGACTTCAGTCTAGCTTCTTAGATCACAGCTGCCTTCGTCATGGAATAAGTTAACCCCTTGCGTAGGTCTTTGGATCAGCTGTACACATCCCCACGTTATTACTGAAGAAAATGGCCATCCACCCCTGCCCGGAAGAGAAATGTTTACGGAAGGGACACCAGGGAGTGAATCCCGCCCTGAAGGAGGAACTCGTCATGGCCACAGAAGGAAAGGCTTTATCTGGCAATTTGTAGAGTTTGCCAACATCAAAGAGAAAGTGGGCACTGCAAGTCGTTCCACCTGAGCACATAAGGGCTTCAGGGCTGGAGTCTGAGGGTGTGTTCAATGGCCTGATGTGGAAGTTATTTAAGGGGGCTTTGGGGAATAAAGAAACGGAAATAACAGGACTAGCCAGGCTTCTGCCTGAGAAGAGCTCTGTTTTTTCGTCTTAATAGTAAGTCCTCTAAGTCCACCAAGTAAATCATGTGTACACTCCAATTTCTTCCCGAAAGCTGATGGCCCTCAACAGTGTGGATCTCTCTGCTGGGGATCTCAGTGATGGAGGAGTGAGGCCCTGCCGTCGTCCTTTCTCACCACGGATATGTTGGTCCAAGTCAGAATGTGGGGCCCCCACCTCCACATAATCACAAAAGTCTTTAAAAATATTATTTCTAACAGTTCTTAAATACCATTTTTCATTTTCTCAAAAGGTCTTCGTTTGCTTGGTGTTGAAATTGATCCACACTGGAGTAATCCAGTGTGATTAAATGCGATCAATTATTTGTAGATTGACTTTTGACTCATCACACGAGAGACGACGGTCTGGAAAAAAGTGACTAATGATGTCAGTGAGCTCTCTGGGTCTAAAAGTAGTGGCAGAGTGTGGTGTCCTCGGAGGGATGATTTAAAAGATCATCTTCAGTCGTTACCCCAAATAGTAAAATACGTGACACTGGCTTCTTGTTGTTTTCATTATTATTTTAAGCATCGAAAGGTTGACAAGCAGCCCCTGGAGATGAGACGCTCTCCTCATTCCGTTTAGCACAGAACAGCGAGGACGGCGGTGCAGAGCTGTGGTCCAGGGCACCCAGGCGGCTGGGTGTCCCGCCACCTGGACTCACAGCATCCCTGGGCCTGCAGTGACCCCTAGTGCTGAGGAGGTGGTAGCTCAAGACACCTGTTTTCCCGTCCAAGAAAAAATGGGTTGACGTCTCCCGCTGTGACCAACAGACACACGTTGTCATGTTTTAATCAGTCAAATTACATTTTAAAAACTGGGACTGTTTCTTATCACGTCATTTTAACAAATGAAGAAAGTGACCAAGCTCCCGAACTGTCATTAAGGAAATCTTGTGTCTGGTCCTGGGAAATGAGAGTGGTGGGCGTCCACAGCCAGCAACTCTCATCCTCGGTGCTGCTAAAAATATAAATTAAAACATCATAGATTGACTTTAAAAATTAAAACATAAGCATTTATATCATGTGCACCCACAGTAATACTTGAGTTGAACTTTACTTGTTCTTTAAAGTCTACGAAACAACTGATCTTTTTTAAATGGGTGTATGCACCCATGTTGATGATTTAAATGAACGTTTCCAAACAAGAGGTGGCTGGCAGCATCCTCTGCTTTCTCATGTCCTCTGTCTCCGTACTCTCCAGGATCAAATGGTTTCTTGAGTAAAGGTGAAAATCCTGATTCCTGTGGGAGGAACTTAAAGCACTGTGTAAGAAAGAGAGATCTGAACCAGGGAGCAGGTTTGTAAAGAGTACGGGGTCATACCAGTGTCATTGACAATGGCAATGCCCAGTTAAAATAGAGAATCTTACAGTTGGTCATCTGGCCATCCCTCAGTCCAGTCCTCTTACAGTGATTTGAGAAAATGAAACCAGAAAGAAGGGATTCATTAATTTAGTTATTGCTGCCTTTTAAAAACACTGCCACTGGATAAAATAATCCAGAAAGTGGAAATCTGAGCATAAATCACTTCTTACAGTCAAAATTGGCCCCTCCTAATCATCATTTTCAGTTTGATCTGATAGTGACGCTTGGGGAGTACCTATCTGTAGCTGTTATTCAGTTATAGTTTCAAACAAACTAAAACCCAAGTTGTTATGGTTTCTCTTTCTTTTATTCTAGCATTTTCTGTACTGAGACTGCTTTGGAAATAACTTGTAGAAAATCGTTATGAGGGCCGGCCCCGTGGCTTAGCGGTTAAGGGCGTGTGTTCCGCTACTGGTGGCCAGGGTTCAGATCCCGGGTGCGCACCGACGCACCACTTCTCCGGCCGTGCTGAGGCCGTGTCCCACATACAGCAACTAGAAGGATGTGCAACTATGACATACAACTATCTACTGGGGCTTTGGGGAAAAAAAGGAGGATGACTGGCAATAGATGTTAGCTCAGGGCCAGTCTTCCTCAGCACAAAGAGGGGGATTAGCATGGATGTCAGCTCAGGGCGGATCTTCTTCACACACACACACACACACAAAAATCCGTTATGAGAAGTCTGTGCTTAAAACATTCATATTTACCAAATAGTTCAAAAGTCTTTCCAAAATTAGACTTCAAAAAATTACCGTTTGGCTAGAATTTCCATGCTAGCAAAACCAGTTAGCCACATGTGCACCCACATTGAGTGGAAGTTTGTTAATAGCTGGCAGATTCTCAAACTATCTATGCTGGCGCCTTATCTGGCACCACTATATTCCAACTACAAGACTGTACTTCTGGTCACCCATGACTGGTCTAGAGGTGGCACCTAAGCCAGACCACCCACAGCCCTGCCCCAGGACCTTTGCACCTGAAGCAAGAGGGAAAAGCCATCCCTCTTTGGTTATCTGGAATATATCATGCAAAACTTAGAAGCTGCCGGCCATCTTGCCTGCCACTTGGTCTGGAGAAGGGGAGGAAGAACACAAGGAGAGCAGATTTAGGACAGAAAGTCAGGCTGCCATTCTTGTCCCTGATTCTGGTCATTTCTCACGTTGCATGAAACACCTCAGTTTCCACATAAACTCCGCTTTTCTAAGCTGGCCTGGGTTGAGTTGGTCCCTCACCACCAAGAGATCGTCTTTCATTCTTCGTCTCTCCCCTGACTCGCTCTGCTAGTTGCGCTCCTGCTTCCTCCCTGCTTGAAGAGATACTGGAAAAACCAGGTGGGCTCTTGTCACTCTAGCTCAAAACCCTCCCGTGGCTCCCATCTCACTCAGCGAGAAGCTCAAGTCCTCACGGTGCCCTACGAGGCCGTGCGTGGGCTGCTCCCCATGCACGAGGGACCTCCTCCTCCTCCGCTGTTCCAGTCAGCCATGCTGCCTCCTCCAAGACACAAGCATTGCTCCTGACACAGGGCATTTGCACAGACTGTTCGCTCTGTCTGGAACACCCTTCCATCAGACACCTGTATGGTTCACTGCCTCATTTCATTCTGGTCTCTGCTCAACACCATTTGGTTACAGACGCCTTACCTGGACATGATGTTTAAATAACAACCCCAGCGCTCTCTCTCTCCTTATCCTTTCTTTGTTTCATGTCCTTCATCAACTCCTAAATACGATCTTAGTTTAATGTCTCTCTCCCCGACCTGGGTTACAAGCTCCCAGAGAGCAATAGTTCTCACTGCCCAGAACACTGCAGAATCATGTTCTGAATAAATTAAAAGATAATTTATTTTTTAAATAAATTAATGAATTGATGACTTCTACCCCCATGCCCCTGCCTCCCCCAGCCTGAGAGAAAGTGTGTCCTCCACCATATTTGAAGAGGATACTGCCTGGATGCTGTTTACCTACCATCTTTGGCAGGACAACTGGTCAACTTAATCAATTTAACATTGAACTCAAGCTTAGAGTTCAATTCATTAGACCACTCATTTCACTGTGGGGAAACTGAGGCTGAGAAGTGATGTGACTTACTTTTGATTATATGTTTTGTTTTCCAGTTGGGGACAGTTAACATAAAACTCACCACAACTGGTTCTTCCCCAGTTCTCCTGTCCACCCAAGGTCATTTTGAAGCAGTGTGGTAGGGTGCACAGAGGGAAGCCTCTGCTTGGATTTGAATTAACGGCTGTGTGACCTTGGCCAAGTTACCTAACCCTTCTGAGCCTCAGTTTCCTTATCTTAAAAAATGTAGAACATACTATCACCTAACTCTCTGGGCTGTTACAGAATTGACAGAGGATGCCCACAGGAAGCACCTATGTGGTGCCTAACACGTAGTTGACATTAAAAAAGAGCACTATTGTTAGTTACTGTTTCCTATAGGAATAGAAATGCATTTTTCAAAACGTCTTTCCTTGTCCAGTTCCCTATTTGGCTATCCACACGATTTATTGGGTTTCTGCAGGGTGAAGGCCAGGAGCAGATCTTCCCAGCGTGATGTTAAATGATCTCCATGGGGCTCAAACATAAGCGAAAGTCTCGTTGGTATTATGCTCACATTAGGTCTCTAAAACCATCAGTAATCTAGAAGTCAGAGAAACAATGCCTACAAATCAACTTTGCTCATCCTGGAGTTTAAAATAAGAACCTTGCTCTTTTTTTGTTAAAAGTTTGTCTTTTCTGCATAAAAAATTCCTAGGCTTGGGAAAAAACAAAAAAGCACAAGACACCTTAGGTAACTGCGAACGTTTCCTGATGAAGCGTCTGCAGGTGTAAATTCTGTCTGTTGATCGTTTTTTCTGGTGTGCAACGTTAGGAGAAAATGCTGACCGAGACGGAAACCGTTCCGTCGTGTCACATCCCGACGTTTTGCTCTTGAGTTGTTGCACCTCTGAGATCAAGTTGAGCGTCAGACTTACCATTTTAAAACGGTGTTGCTGGGTGTTTATATAACTTTTGCAGCGTGGCAGGAAGCCGGAGCAGCTCACCTGGGTGGGGGAGATGGTGCCCCCACCTGAGGTCAGGGCACCCAAGGTCAAATGATGCAGTAGTGAAAGGTGGGGGTGTTCTTCCTCTTCCAAAGTCTCTGAGGATGCCCGGTTCACCATTCCTCCTCCAGAGCTCCCGGGCCCGTATGGCTCTGCCTTCAGGCTGGGTAGGGAAACAAGACTACATGAGCTAATGCTAATAAATACTAAATAATTCATTGCTCATTCCAGTAATTTACTTCATCCAATAATGCCAATCTCTCCCCACCACCCTCCAAATAAACGTCCTTTCACAAACTACCTGTGGCAGATAATCTTTTCCAAAGACGGCCACCATGACACCTCCCAACCGCAAGCTCTTCTCAATGAGATCTTAAGACTCCTTCCATCAGGAGGCGGGGTCTCTGTCTCCTTCCCTGGAATCCGGATGGATTTCTGCCTTACAAGTGACCAAGAGAGAGTGGCAAAAGTGACACCATGTGACTGCTGAGGTAGGTCAGAGAAGGTAGATCACTTTGCTTGCTGGAGCCCTTCTTCGTGGAGTCTTGAGGCACCAAGGAAGAAGTGTGACTACCCCGGGGTAGGGGCATGGAAAGGCCACGTGTCAGCATTCCAGGGAGCAGTCCTAGTCTCAAGTCCTCCAGCTGAGACTGCAAACATGTCGAGTACATGAGCTTTCACATAACGCCAGGGTAGGGAGAGCTATTTCACCGAGGAAAATCATAGTGTGGTTATGGAAACAGAATGATTCACAGGCATCCAAAACAATATGAGCATCCAATAATAACAATATGGACATCCAGTAATGACAATATGGGCTCCAATAACAACAAAAGTCCTGTACACTCTGCTCTATTGGAGGGAAGAATGAGTATTGGTGTGCCCCAAAGCAGCCAGAATGTACAAGAATAGAGAGAGGGAAAAATGCTGGGAGCATGTCTCATTTTGCAGATGAAGAAATCAAGACACAAACACTTCGATGACAAGTCAAGATTGCACATCGACTCAGTGGCAGAGCCAGGACTAGATGCTGGTCTCCTGACACCCAACGCCCAGCCCATTCCACAGCCCTGCTGCAGGCTGTCCATTGCACAGACTTCAGACACAACCTTGATCTCTAATCTCCAGATGGAAGGGGTTTAGGCTCGTGATGATTGATTCCAACTTCAGATGAATGGGATGATAAACCAGAAACAAGCTCTGTTCGTTCCTCCCGACTTCTACCTCGCCAAACTCAAATGCTTAAAACCCCAAAATCTTGCAAGTTGTAGTGTCTAATGGGCAGAGTTGTCTGATTCAGCCAGATGGCTCACGTCTCTCTCTCTCTTAGAGCAGATATGACCAAGACGTTGGCCCATTTAAGCCTCAGTTTCTTTACCTAAAAACAAGGATTGGGGATGAAAAGGAGGCCTCTGAGCCTAGGCTGAGATACATTTTTTGAGTTCATAGGATGTATGAGATGCAAGCATTTATTTGCACAGGTTGATTTGCATGGCGAGGTGGAACTGGCCAGGGAGGCACCTGATAGAGTCCCACCTGGTAGAGGTGGGAAGCTGGTTGCAGTGGAGTGTAATAGCTGTGTCTTCCCAGCACCCCTCTGCAGATCCTCTCATAACTCCTCGCCCCCAGACACAGGATTGGACATATGGTCTATACCGGACCCACAATCCTGGCTCCCCGAGGCAACAATGACTGGTCTAGTAAGTGGATGTGTAACTCAGGGGGGCCAAGAAGAGTTCTTCCTTGAGAATTTTCAAACTGGAACTGAAGATAGAAGCCATTGTTTCTCCCTGCTGAAAAGCTGAAAAGATATGAGGTCCAGAACCACCAGGAACTAGATCCCCCACCTGGCAGGAAGCAGATCTGAGATAATTAAGCCAACGCTTAGCCAGTGAAAGAGTGAGAATCCTGAGGGAATCTGAGAGCTGGTTCCAGCTCATCTTGACATGTGTCTGCTTTTTAAGCAGTTTTATAACATGAACCAATGAATTACCATTTTGCTCAAGCTGTTTAGAGATGGACTTCCATTAAGTCATGACTAACTCACAGAGTCTTCTTCAACTCTACCCAAGAGACAACTCCTAGAGAAAGAGGTGGTGTCAAGTAAGAGAGAAGCTAAAAGCCAGTGAAATTTGAGCATCAGTGTCCGTGGCCTCATTTGTTCTCAGGGACACACAGAGCCTGGAGTTATAAGGATGGAGGAAAGGAAAGAAGAGTTGTAAAGTTTCTGGCTCATAAGAGTTTTTCAATAAATATTAGCTCTCTTCTATTATACTTATCACACGTATAAGTAGCATCAATTTGCCTTATTAATAGACTTCTCTCAAAGAATATGGACATTCCATTGGCTTTGAAAGTTACAGGTCCAACTACAAGAAATATTAAATTTTGACTGTTAATTCTGTCATTAATCTGTAAGTGTGTCTAATGTTAAATCTTCAAGAGTGGAAGACATTCATTAATGGGTCATAGAGTACGAATAATGGTTTATCCTTAATTGTTAGAATCTAAGAGTTTCTGTTGAAAAAGTCTTTTGTCTGCCAATACTAAATAGATTTTTCATTCTTCAGCCCACCGCAGTTTACCTTTTCCCCATCAGTGTGTGGAAACCATTTCCAAAAACGTCACAAGTGACCTGCTAATTGCAAATCTCAAGGACGTGTTTAATTTCTCATCTGTCTCCTTTCTCTGTAACATTTAACACCATCCATTTCTTTCCTTCTGAGGCTGTGATCCCATGGTTTTGTATTGATATTTTTTGTTTCTTCTCCATTTATGATTTCTCCTTAGTACTAATCTGTGGTTTTTTTTTTTCTCCTACTTGCCTCCTAAGTATCCTCCAGGAACATATTCTTTCTTCAAGTCTATATACTCCCCTTGGCATCTTAGGGACACCATAGCTTCAATCATGAAGAGATGGCCCCCTTGCCTGTCCAAGAAGTTGCCTGAGGTCCAGACTGAATTCCCAACTGCCTATTAGGCATCTTCTTTAGAGAATTAAAGTTTAATTTTTCTATAATGTCACAAAATATATAGCCTCTATCCTTTTTTCTATCCCTCATATCTATAAATGACCTTAAATATTCTCCAGCTGCTCAATGCATTTGAAGTTCTCCTCAAAGTGTTAATTTCCCCTTACCCCTTACAAAGAATTAATCATCGAACTCTGTTGATTCTTCATCCTAAATACATAGGATTTTCTCCTCCCCTCCTTCTGCTCTGCCACTACCCTGGTTCACATCGCTTCTATTTCTCACCTCCGATATTGCAAGAATCTCTCGATTATCTTCCCTGCTAACCTCCTTTTACCAGCTCCCCCCCCACACACACACGATCACCAGAGTGATGTTATTAAAATACGAATCTGATCCTGCTCTTTTCCTGCCTAAACTCCTTTATGACTTTCTAATACCTTCTGGATAATGCCCACACCCCTCATATGAACCTTGTCTTCTGTCAGATCTCATCTCCCACCTCTATTCTACATATTCAAGGTTTCAGACTCTCCAGAGACAGTCCCTTGGGTTTATCAAGCTCTGTTTCAACTCGACGCCTTTGCATATTCTATGCCATTTTCTCTGAAAAGAGCACACTTCCTTTGTCTCCCTGGCGAGCTCTCCCTTGAAGACTTAGGTGAGATGCCATCTACCCCCACAAGCCTTCTCTGACTTCCCCAGCAAGAGCTATGCACACCACCTCTGCACTTTCAAAACACCCTGCCCGTGCCTCTCCCATGCATGTATCATGTCGGCATTCACAGAGTTTCTGCGAGAGTGTGATACGCAGGGCGTGTGTCTTCCTCATCTTCGTAAGCCCAGTGCCTTCCACATTGACGGTTGTGTAATAGCTGCCTAATAACGTGTGTTGAATGAATTAATGCATAACTAAATTAAGTAACTGATCTTGATATTTTCCAGTTTTGAGAATATTGACTGCTACTGATCTGCTTTCTGTCTCTATAAGTGTACATTTTCTGGACGTTCCATTTAAATGGAATCGTGAAATCTCTTGTCTTTTGCATCTGGCTCCTTTCAATCAGCTTTGACACACATCTGAGCCCATAACGCTTAGAGTCCGACAGCCACCTTGCGACAGGGAGGGAAAAGCCGAGAGAATCACGGGAACATTAGCTCCAACATGTTTGGACTGCTGGAGTAAGGCATGAACTGCCTACCTCCAGAGTCCTTCCTGTGGAAAAGGAAAAAAAAAAAAAAACTATTTGGTGAGTTGGCATTCTGTTAATTACAGTTGAAAGTCAGCATTGTAGGTGGCCCACAAATGATGGATAACGTTACTATTATTAACTGAATACTAAGTTGAATTTTAAGGCCAAAGAAGCTTAGAGAAGAAAATTCCTGGGCTAGCAGAGCTGAAAGTGACTTACCTCCCACGTGGTGGGGTTTCATTTCATCTGAGGGGATGATGTCTCTGGCTTTTTGACTGATGGGCATGCACTTACTTTCTAATGAGCACACATATTTTTGAGAGCAGAAAGGATCTTGTTAATTCATGGGTGAATATGAAGCTTTTCCTCGTCTCTAATCCATCAGCATTCTTGTTGATTATATCTCCAAAATACACCATGATTCGCTCCACTCTCCCTGCCCATCGTCACCACTAATCTAAGCAGGGTTTTCTCCTGCTAGGACGGTCGTGAGAGCCTCCTGCATGGGTGTCCTCTGTCCACCCTCACCCATCTACATGCATCTCCTCACATCAGCCAGGATGACCTTCACACTTTGAATCAGAAGGGACTGCTCTCTGTTTAAAACCTTCCAACGGCTGCCCAGTGCCTTTAGAAAATATCCAAATTCCTCTCTACCTCTTTAACCTCATCTTGACCCACTCCCCCTTTCTCTCACTTTCCCTCAGCCACATCAGCCTTCTTTTCCTTTTCTTAGATGCACCCAGTTCATTCCTACCTCAGTGCCTTTGCACTGCAGTCCCCCTACTTGATGCCTTTCCCAAGCTCACGGTATGGTTGGCTCCTTCTTGCTCTTCAAGTCTCAACCAAGTGTCTCTTCCTAAGAAAGGACTCTCCTGACTGTTATAAACAGGCTTTGAATATCATAGTAGATAATTTTTAGTGTACAAACAGATATTTTCCTTAGGATAAATACTATGAGTATAATTGCCAGATCAAAGAGGGTGTACATTCCTAAATGTATTTTAATAATACATTTTCTTGGTTTCATTTTCTTAGATTTAACTCTTTTATCTGGAATTCATTGAGCTATACGGTGTGAGGTGAGGCTGTATTCTCTTCTCCTACATCAATAACCAATTGTCCCAATGCCAGTGATCAAATAATCTCTTTCTCCCCTCTGAATGGAAATATAAACAGTACGTTTAAACTTCTTAAGAGATTTAAAGCAGCATTTGTGAGATAGTGGGCATTATGAAGCAATAAGTCACAATTTTCATTATGCATTAACCTCATCTTAATCATGAGAAATCATAATTATAGACATATGCTGAGTGTATTTCATCTGAAATTGTACGCCACACGAATGACTAGGCATTTAATATTTTGCAGCCAATCCAAAACCACCCAATTTTGCTTTCCGAGTCCACTACTCCTAGATATATAAGGTTGCTCATTAGAAGGAATTGCTTCGTTCCAAGTAATGCATTCTTTGCTACCATGCAGCTCGAGCACATCACAACAGAATCTTTGTGTAGTTCACGGAGCTTTAATCAAAGCCATTTCATGGGCAACGGCAGAAATAAAGCTTTTTCTTCATCTCCATTGCAGAATTTTCATAGCCATATTTAAGCTTCGTTCAATCCCCCCCCCCAAAATTTACAAGTGTCATCAGAAAGCACTGTGGGATCTTGATTCCTTATTAAGGTTTTATATTGATCACACATGCAGCTGGTAAACAGTGCAATAAAAGAGCTTTCACTGAAATAAGGGGGTAACTCGGAAGGTAATCTCTGTCCTATTGCCATTTGTACTTTATTTATTACACATTTATGTTTCCAAGTGCATTTACTTATTCCTTGTTCCCTGGAAAATAGGATTGAGATGATGTGTGCTTCAGAGAAAAGTGGCCTTTGGCTCTGGGAGCTCTCAATCCCTCCAGAGAATGGCCCCAGTGGCAAGGGTGGTTTATTGGAGCTCCAGCCTTTACAACCTGGCCCTGGGAGCCTCATGAATAATTCAGGCTGCTTTCTAACTCTCGCTCCCACTGTGTCAGGATGCTAAGGGACCCAGCAGGTTCCAGGGCTACTGCCATCAGCCAAGGACAGAGCTCTCCCCTGAAGTCCCTCAGTCCCAACCGTGCTTCTCCTTTGGTCACTGTTGATCGGACCATTGGTGGGTGCCCGTCACAAGCAGGACCGGTCAGAGAGCTTCCGTGGAGTTGGGAATTGAGTCATGAGGCAGGCTGTCTGTCTTGGGGGCTACAGACAGGTATCGTCCATCTGCCGTGTGAACTGAGCAGCAAAGGCAGGCACATTCCAGAGAGAGAAGAATGGAACTCACGTGCAGAGAGCAGTGGACATGATGGCTTTCAGCCCCCAGCCCTATGAGGGAGGGGGCCCTTGTAGTTGCCTCCATGAAAAACTCCTGGGTGTATACCTTTTATTTACTTAAGTTCTCTTGAGGTTTCTGTTACTTCCAATCCAACACACAAAAATCCCCCACAACAATAAAGGCATCTTTTCGGATGACACGCCTACCCAGACTAGGGAAACTAAAGAAAAAATAATCAAGCGGGACTTTACCAGATTAAAGAGCTTCTACAAGACAAACGAAACCAGAATCAAGATGAACAGACAACCCACCAGCTGGGAGAGAATATTTGCAAAACATACATCTGACAAGGGGTTGATCTCCACAATATATAAAGAACTCACACAACTGAACAGCAATAAAACAAACAACCCGATCAAAAAACGGGCAGAGGAAATGAACAGACACTTCTCCAAAGAAGATATACAGATGGCCAATAGGCACATGAAAAGATGTTCAACACCACTAATCATCAGGGAAATGCAAATCAAAACAACACTAAGATATCACTTCACGCCCGTTAGAATGGCTATAATCACCAAGACAAAAACAACAAATGTTGGAGAGGATGTGGAGAAACAGGAACCCTCATACACAGCTGGTGGGAATGCAAACTGGTGCAGCCACTATGGAAAACAGTATGGAGATTCCTTAAAGAATTAAAAATAGAGATGCCCTATGATCCAGCCATCCCACTACTGGGAGTCTATCCAACAAACCTGAAATCAACAATCCGAAGAGGCTTATGCACCCCTATGTCCATTGCAGCATTATTCACCATAGCCAAGAAGTGGAAGCAACCTAAGTGTCCCTCGACTGATGATTGGATCAAGAAAATGTGGTATATATATACAATGGAATACTACTCAGCCATAAAAAAAGACAAAATCGTCCCATTTGCAACAACATGGATGGGCCTGGAGGGTATTATGTTAAGTGAAATAAGCCAGAAAGAGAAAGACAAACACTGTATGATCTCACTCATATGTGCAATATAAACCAACACATGGACAGAGAAAACCGTATTGTGGTTACCAGGGGCAATGGGGTAGGGAGTGGGCACAAGGGGTGAAGGGAGACATGTATATGGTGATGGACAAACAAAAATGTACAATCCAAAATTTCACAATGTTATAAACTATTAAAACATCAATAAAAAAAATCCCCCCCAACATTCCCACACAAAAATCTTCCATAATAAACTGACCAATCTGGCTTGCTCATTGGTAGGGCTGATATTAGGATTATGAGAGAGAAAGAGTGATTGAGATTGTCATCGTCTATATTTTATGTACATTTTATTACTGTGTGAAGAGAATATTCCATTGTGGTCTAGATGAGGGTTTACGTAGATGTTTGTTTGAATTGGATAAACCGTACCTCAGGAGACTTAGAGACATGAAGCTAAATAATACATAAAAAATAAAGTCTAAAGTCTAATAGATAAAAATAAAATTTAAAAATAGCAAGAAATAACCTGTTAGGAAGGAAAAAAGAAAAAGGAACCAGTCAAGGATGCTGTGTAATTGGTACCCTCATATTTTCATGGTAGGATTTTAAAATGGTGCAGCTGCTCCAGCCATAGAAAAGAATGCAGCTCTCACACCTGCTGCAACGTGGATGAACCTTGAAGACACAATGCTGAGTGAAAGAAGCCAAAACAAAGGCCACGTACTGCGTGATTTCATTGACATGAAATGTCCAAAATAGGTGAATCCACAGAGACAGAAGGTAGATCAGTGGTTGCCAGTGGCTGGGGGTGGGGGAAAATGGAGGTGACTGCTAATGGGTGTGGGGTTTCTTTTTGGGGTTGTGGGAATGTTCTAGAATCACACAGTGGTGACGGTGGTGCAGCCCTCTAAATATACTAAAAAGCACTGAATTATATACTTTAAAATGGTCAATTTTATTTTATGTAAATTATATCTCACTTCCAAAAATAGAAAAAACAAAAAGGAAGCAACCAGAAAGGAAGAGTGAATGTTGCTTGCCCATTGGACCAAGCCCTGAGCTCTCTCTCTGCTCTGGCCCCTCTGCCTGCTGTTCTCCATGGATGGCCTGCTCTACCGTCCCTCCTCCCACGAGAGGCTGCCGTCCACCGTAGCTGGAGCAGGAGCCCCTTGAGAGCAGAGGCCGTGCCTGGGGTTTCAGTACCCACCAGCACCATGCTGGGGTCAGGCAACTGGCGTCTGTTTGTTGATCGACTGATTGTTGTCAACTGATTCTGTGAGAGTCATAAATGCCCTGTCACTCTGAGGAGGGTAGGAATGTTGTTCAGGCAAAATTGGAGGAAAAGACGGCAGATTCGAACAGAAGGAACGTACTTCCTTGGTAATTAGAGATGAATCCAAAGAAGAAAACAGGTTCTTTGGGCTGGTAGTGGAAGGAACAGGAGACGTCGATCAAAAGAGACGAACTTCTCCCAGAGCCAGACAGACACTGAGCTAGGAAAGAGAGAAAGCGGTACTGAGACAGAGACTGAGCCTGCACGATGAAGGAATCTCCATTAAGCAACTGTCAGTCTCCTGAAATCTTTCCCTGTACGTGTTCCGTCTCTTTGTCACCCTGACCTCCTGCAGTAAAGATGCTTCTGCATATTCCAATCAGTTGGCTAGGAAACGGCTGATGGTAATGTCTTAACCCTGGGAAGAAGTGAGTGGGGGAGAAGAAAAGATCTCGGTTCTGTAACTACAACTCCTCCTCTCTCCAAAGACGCCCCTCAAGTCTTTAAGTGATAGTTGCAGAAATGACAAGAAAAAAATAAAGAACTGCTCAAGTCTGGGATTTCCTCATATTTCCCATTCGATTACAAGAGGAGCAGCAGCAGAGAATCACATATAGAACATGCTAGACCAAAAAGAAGTCAGACAGTTCTCCACCCACACCCCAGGCCTCCTACATGGAGCTTGACATAAAGACAATGGAGAATGCTAGAATCTTCTGGAAGAGTGACTCAAGCATTGAGAGCAGAAGATATAATCAGAAGTGACAAGCATCTTAAACACGTTTCTCAGAATTCAACAAGCGCGCATTTATGCATGTTGCCTGCTCTGGATCCGTTCTCTCTTCTTCAGGAGCAAGGACCTTGGTATTCTTCCAGGACCACACACCGCCCCTAATCAAGCCACACAGTCTGGAGGGTGCTGACCTCAGCCCTGGTCCTGGGATGGGCTGCTGGCGCAGGGATGGCTGGGCAAGGCATCACACTCCTCTGCCACAGTGATTGGTTGAAGGGTGAGCACACGACCTAACCACAGCCAATCAAAGCTCCTCCTAGGTCTTTCGCGGGAGCTACCAGAAGAGGTTCTCAAGCTGCCAAGAGATTAGGAGGTAGATTTGAGCTGCTCCATTTGCCATCGCAACACCATGAGGAGATATGCTGCCTGAGAATGGAAACAACTCAGAAGAATAGAGAGCTTAGTGATGGAAAGAGATTGGTCCATTGTTTGAGCACCTGAATCCAGCCATGCCTGAAGCTAGTATTTCCTATCAACCTCATGGTTATATGAACCAAATTCCCGTTTTTGCTCAAGTCAGTTTGAGTTAAGTTTCTCTCATTTACAACCAAGAGTCCTAACTAGTAAACCACCAATTTGCCCATGGACATTAAAAACAAAATGGATTGCATGATTGCCAGGTCACACTGTACCCTTTTTCAGGAGTAGCTCTGAAACATCTCTCTACTGCTGTATTTCTTCACTCGTTCACAAAATAAGATTCTACCTGGTACTTACAACTCCTTAGTCACTATGCTAGATGCAAGGGAGATTATCAATGGTTAAAATAACAGGATCTGGAATGGCCAGAGCCAATTGTGAGCTTGGACCTCTTTCCTAACCCCTAAATCACAATGCTATTGTGAGAATTTAATCAGCTCATATTTGTGGTTAGGTTCTCATGCTCCGCTTCGGTGGCCCTGGGGTTCGCAGGTTCAGATCCTGGGCGCTGACCTACACACCGCTTATCAAGCCATGTTGTGGCGGCGTCCCACATATAAAGTAGAGGAAGACGGGCATGGATGTTAGCCCAGGGCCAGTCTTCCTCAGCAAAAAGAGGAGGATTGGCAACAGATGTTAGCTCAGGGCTAAGCTTCCTTACCATAAAAAAAAAAGGAGGGTTAAAATACAGTCTCTGCTCTCAGGCAGCTTAGAGTCTAAGAAACATTTTTGTAGGAAACAATCACCTAGTCATTTTTCATTGACTGAACAAAAGTCATATATGGATTTCAAAGCATCTGTAAAATCATTTATCTTAATAAAAGCTGTTACCGTAAATGAAAGGGAATCTAGAAAAAAATAAATAAATATTAAGCCAACTGGTAATGAGCTATCTGTTATATTTCATTTAGGGATGGCTAATTGACTCCTGGCAGTCTCGATAAAGGAGGAGAAAATGACACAGCCTCAACACAATCAAATTCCCACAAAATTAAACAATCCCATGAATAATTCACTCTCAAATCTGTTTTATAGGAATAGAAATGGAAACAAAGGTCTGTTTCCCAAATGACATCAGACATGCACATGAAACACCCAAGACAGCAAGTTAAATAAGCACCATTAATAAATCATTTGAATTGCTGTGCCTAATGTGCTGAATAACCAGCATTTGCACCCAAAAGCTGAGGGGCCCCGAGCTAAGCAGGAAAAGAAGGGAATTCAGATTCCATGGGGGCACTGTTTATATTTGAATAATGTATGACCACAAACACTATATTTTCTTCTTCTATTTAATTATTATCTAGTAACAAAACATTTGGGCACTAATGGGATTTTCAAAGTAATTTTTCTTTAATTGCATCCATTCCGTCCATGTCTCTTATTTCCAAGCGGAGAATGGAATTCAAGCCTTTGCTGGCACAGGGTGTGGTCTCTCTCCCTCCCCGCTGTCCTCAATCCTGCTCCACTGACTGCCCTCAGCTCCGGGCCCGGCTCCTCCCCTGCTCTCTTCTGTCTCAGTGAGGCTTGACCCTTGGAGTTTACTTTTCCCAGGACCTCTGGCCACCTGGTTTCTGACTGGGTTGGCTGATAGGGTGCTCAGGTGGCAGGAACGGTGTCCCCATGGCACTGGTTCTCACCAGGCAGCCTCAGAACTGTCACTTCCCTCGTGTCCCTCCAGCCCGAAGATGGAGCTGCCCCTCTGGGTTTCCTCACCTTCCTCTGTTGGGCTTTTCATCTCTTCCAAAAATTTTAACTCGTGGCCCAAATTATGTCCTCCATTCAGGTACCCATTGTGGACTGTTTTCCTGACCAGGCTCAGACGGATGGACGGGCTCCCCTTTCTCTCCCGCGTGCACTAATTCCCCCCACGGGAACTTGTCTCCTTATACCTTCTAATGTCTCCTGAATGCTGCTGCTGCTTCCTGCCCCAACTTAGACCTGCCTCTCCCCTGCGAACACCACTTCCCGAGCGGCCCTCCAGACTGGACATTGATCTCCTGCCCACCCCCGCCGACCGCACCTCCATCTAATGATCCTCAAAAGGTGTCTTCCATCTCCCGGGGCATGGTGGTCTCCTCGGGATCATTACTCTTCTGTACTCAGACAGAAAACCTCTTCTGCTGAAGCTCACACCAGCATATTCTCTACCCATCCTGGTGTCTCTTAAAGTTTGACCTTTAACACAATCCATCAGTTTTATTGAGAACTAGTTCAATGCATGTCTCTACCATAATTTCTACTTCTATCTGGGCAACTCATGCGATGCTCTGGCCTTTCCATCCTCACACCGTGGGAGTTATGAAGAGGAAACTTTCGCCCCAGTGCTACTATTTACTGAGCGTGCCATCTTGAGCCAGTTACTTAATATCTCTGAGCCTACCTTCTTCATCCTCACACCAAAGTGTTCCTGAGGTCCTACAATGGACAAGGGAAATAGTAGCAAACAAGTTTACACAGACTGTATCTTCATGAAGTTAACATTCTAGCAGAGGGGAGAAGTAGTAAAAATTAATCATACTTCTGATGCTATTAATGATTTAATTATTATTGTGATAATTAATACAAGGGAAAAATACAGGACCATACGCCAGGGGGAGTAAGACGATATTGTTTTTCTTCTGAAGCCACCATTTTCTCCCTTGTGTTTTGAAAAATCAAAGCTTATTATGACTCGTTAGGGTGCAAGCAAGCTTACTTCTGTGTATTGTTGCCTTGTGGTTAATCTTGGTGCTGTCTAAACAAACTAATGACAGCCTTAGCACGCTGATATCCATGCTGAGGTCTCTCAGTGAGCTTCAGGGGCAAGATTGCAAATGGCAGGTGTCAAAAACTCTCTCATAATCATTAATACAAAAGTCACTGAAAAAATAAATGGGCCGCCTTTCCTCCTGTGTATCAAGCAAATAATTCAAGCCAATCATTCAACATTAACTTTTGCCCTTTGATGTTTCACTTAGAAATGAAACTTTCACAACCCAACCCAAACTGGCATAGGGAAAAAGATCGTTTATTAGACCATGTGACTGAAAAGGCTCAGACCTGGCCTTACTCGTGGCTTAATCTGGGATCAAATGGTGTCACAGAAATCTGATTCTCTCTCTCCCTCTCGGCTGTACTTCCTTGCAGACTCCATTCTCAGCCAGGCTCTCTCCTCCTGGGGGCACAGTGGTTGGAGAAGCCGCAGCCTCACATCCTCCCAGATTCAGGTCTAGGATAATCAGGAATCTCCTTTTCTGGGGGCTCTTACAAAGCCCTGAGCCCCGTTCTGATTGCACCCACTTAGGTCATGTGCCAAGGCCTGAGCCAATCAACGTGGCTGGAGGATGCTGTGCTTGGTCCAGCCAGGTATTGGCCACCTGGACCACTGGAACTGAAACTGACAGCAGGGACCTTGGGTGCTGTTGCTGACAGTTAGGGGTCCAGATACTGGGAAGCCAAACCAGAATTACCTCCTCGATCTCAAAAAAGCCACGGAAGGGGAAATTTTCACCACTGCTTCGTTGACGTGCTCAACCTCTAAAAAATAAAAAGTCACAAGTTTGCAGGAGGTCTCACCAATGTCAACAACTCCCCCTCTTCTGTGGGAGGTTGTCCCCGTCACTGAGCTTCCATTTGGAGGAATGGCTCGGTCAGCTGTTCTGCAGCCAACAAAACCCACATGGCAAACACATTTTTAAAAAGCGTCCCCTGTTTCCTACTGACTTTTTAATGATGTAAGCAATTAATTCACACAACTTTCTGGACAATTAATCTTACAGACAAGCTTAAAGTCTGTCAGTTCGCAGGAGGAAAAAAAGAGAAGTAACCTTCAAGATATTCCCCCAAATTTCTGTGCTAGGAAACATCACACTTCCCTGAAGGGTAAGGAATTTAGGGGATTTTACTAGTTTGCTGGGGCTGCCATGCAAAGTAATACAGAAGGGGTGGCTTAAACAACAGAGACTTATTTTCTCACATTTCTGGAGGCTGGAAGTCTGAGATTAAGGTGTCAGCAGAGTTCATTTCCTCTGAGGCCTCACACCTTGAAGTGTAGATGGCCGTCTTCTCCCTGTGTCCCCACGTGGTCGTCCCTCTGTGTGTGTGTGTGTCCAAATTTTCTCTTCTTAGAAGGACATCAGTCCTGTTGAATTTGGGCCCACCCTAGTGACCTCATTTTACCTTAACTACCTTTTTTAAAGACCCTATCTCTGAATACAGTCCCGTTCTGAGGTCCTGGAGGTTAGGACTTCAACATATGAATTGGGGGGACACAATTCAGCCGACAACAGGGGCCTAGCACTGTTGCTGTTAAGAACAGTGCCCTTTCTGTGTAAATGATAATGGGACTGCATGAGTATTTAGAAATCCTTTAGTTGCATATTATTGCCTTTGCCCTTAAAATGTGAATGTATTTTAACCACCCCCTCCCCTAAGATTGCAAGGGGCATAAGGAGATTCAGATTCAAAATTACCTAACCTTCAGGGGCCATCCTGGAAAGGACCTGAGTAGACAGCTGTGGTGTGTGTCTGACCAACATCATTCCACCTCCTCTGGAACAGCAGCTGTTTTCCTTGGAAGAACCTCCCTCCCCAGTGCACGTGGCCTCGGCAGGTCAGTGACTCAGGCTAAGGGCATCAGGTAGTCTCTTCCAGGAATCTGGATCTTGAGCTCAGTGACAAAGACGGGAGATGGCTGGGGTAGATCCATAATCCAAGGACCTCGATCCTTTGAAATCCACCGTCTCTGACTTTCTTAACAGCACTTTTGAGGACACCATTTGTACAGGTGTCCTCTGAGTGTCTCTCTGTAAAAGCCAGATCTTAGGTTAGCATGAGGGAAGCCATCTCAGGGAAAGGAAGCAGTATTGCAACTCTGGTCTTGACTCACTAGTCTCTGAGAATGCGCTCTAGCCTGCACGCAGCATAGATGATGAAGCACCTCTCACTTTTGCAAAATACAGGATCAGCTAGTTCTGTGACTCTTGCTTACGTATATCTCCCAGATGTGATAAGATGATAACTTTGTTCTCTGAGTTCCCCAGGAACATGACGACCTCCAGAAAGAAAAACTCTGAGTTGGTACCCATCACATATGACAGAAGAAAGAGATAATATGATGCCTTGAAGTCCATCACATTAGATGGTTGACATTACTAAATGCCCTCCTTCCCTGCCTATTTCCCCTATATAACTGCCTCAAGATTCTGTAGGATTTTAAGATGGTTCTTCAGGACACTAGTTCGCCATCTTCCAATCATGTTGGCTAATCGTATAAATTTTCCCCTCTCAACCACTGGCCTGTTTGCAACTGATTGGCACCATGTTGTGGCAAGCAAAACGAGCCCATTTTTGCTTGGTTACATTTCAAGCCCTTCATGCCAACGCAGTGCACCCCCACACTGAAACCACCTCTGTGAATTTTACAGCAGGACAGTCAAAGTGCAGGGAAGGAAACTCTCTAGAGAAAGGTCAGGAAGGCCCTGTCTTTTTGTAGGAAAGTATCTCTGGTTTTTACTCCTTAGGAATAGCATTTAAAGGGTCCATGTGGGCCCTCCCAGCCTGAGACCTGAGGAGCCCAGACCAAAACTCTCCATGTGATCCTTCAGGCCTCATGATAGGCCATTAGGAGGCTCTGACTGACAGGCTGCGTGGGGGTCGCTGCCCTCCCCGCACCAGACAAGGTGCCCGACAGTTTCCTGGAAGGAGGCGCATTGAGGACTCTGCCTCCCGGGGCCAGCTGTGCTCATGTGCACATCTGTGTTCCTAGTAAGGTGTCTGCATCTGGAGGCCTCTTTCCGGGGCGCTTTCCTCCACTCTGACCTGGAACTTTTCCACTCTCAGCCCTTCCCCCTTCCGTCTCCTCATCCCCTGATTCCAAAACAAAAAAGTCAGGAGGCTTTTGTGTGGGGCTGCTCAGCAGTGGGCTGATCTATCTGATCCTCGCCCAGTGCATTCCTGTGTGAAAAATGGAACATTTGGAGTCTGAACTTTTGTTTGTTTGTCTCTTGTCTGTACTATCACTGTAAGTGAATAAAGGTTTGCAACTTACCTTCAGTTTGGCTCATCGTCCTAATTGATGACCTCAACACCTGGAAGCTCAGGTGTTGTACAACAAGACCCCTCCCCAAGGTGGCTTTCTCTGATTCCCACTCAATTAGCCCACCTCCCCCGATGGCCATAAAGAAGCCTGTGTTGACCACGCTGCTCTGAGTTCAGGCAGCAGAAGTAATGTGGTGCTCAGAATTAGCAGGAAGACTGGAGGACACATCTTGTAGGAGGTCACTATGGAGGTCTTGGTAGCAGAAATATTTGATTGTCTTTCCAGGGTCTTTCTGGAGTGAGTGAGCTCCAGCCTCTCTCAGTCTTCTTGTCACAGCGTTTGGGATTTGAATTCCAGGGAAGGAGCTTGGGTCATCCCCCAAAGGACTTGGAAAGAGCAGGTTGTCCGGATCAACAGCCCACCGGACTGCATCCAGTGGGACATCGGTTATTTCTCAACAAGGAAATCAGGGTGCGATTCCCAAGAAGGTGCAAAGACACTGGGCAGACAAGAATGAACTGTCCACTGCAGTAAGATACCTAAAGAGGAAAAATCCTGGAGCCTGGGAAGGAGCATTCTGTAATGCTTGGGATTCTCACCTACAGCCTTGTCCCTTGAAGCCTGGAATAAATTAATGGGGATCTAGACCTGTGGGCAGAGGGGGAGATTGAGGAGGATGGGAGGGGGGAAGGGCATATCAGGGCTCAGAAATGTCAGGCCATGGGAGTCAATGCACCTCTCTCCTTTCTCCAGTCTTCCTGGGAACCCTAAGATGAAGTGTCCTTGTGCCTCAGTCTTCACTCTGCCTCCCTCAGAGACACTAGCTCAGTCTCGCTGGGGACAGAGCTCCTCATGGCTGACCCCCTCCATTCTCCATTCTCACCAATCTCTGCAGCCAACACACGTCACCGCAGACTCTCCTCTCCTTCTCATGGGCAAGATGGACCCCCAAGCACTGTGTGTGGACACTGCACTACACACACACTTACTAAAGTGTCCCCCTTTAACTACCTTCTCCTGGGCAGATCCCCTATATTATCCAGCATGGGTGGCTCCAATTTTGTAGTTCAAGTCACACTTAAGGGATGCAGGCTACATAGAAGCGGGAAACTGGATTTGAGTTCTGATTCTTCTACTTTTTGGCTGTGTGACCTTGAGCAAGTTATTTAACATCTCTGAGCTCAGTTTCCTCATGTACAAAATGGGGATGATAACTGTAGCTTCCTCAAAGGATTGCCTGAGGATTGAATGAGAAACCATACATTAAATACTTAGCACACAGTGTTAACTCAAGGAGCAGGAGTTGCTAATGATTTATTGCTATTAATGTTTTCCAGTTTGCCTATACCATAGGCAGTAACATAAAGTAATCCACCTCTCTCTATCACTTTCTTCACGGGAGGGATTCTAATAAGCCATTTGGTTCTCAGTAAGGGCCCGGAAGACTTTGAAGGTAAACAGGGAACTTCCCAGTTTAACCACAAAGAGTTGCAGCATTTCAAGTCAGCTGTAGACTTGCTATTATGGAAAAACTCCAAATTACAATGAAGAACCCCAGTGAGGCTTCAGCAAAGAGACTTAGATTCTAGACCTGGGAACAAAGAGAGAACCCACATCGCCCGAGTTGGCAATAGCTTTATGTTGGAACGAACAAAAGTGTCTGGAAAACAAACAGGAGCCCCACACAGCTCTCTGAACTCCATGCAGCAGACTGCAACTGGGGAGGATAATCCATCATCATCAAAACAAACATCCATTTTACACTTGCACCACAGTGAGGATGCTCTTATTTGCATAATGATGATGATTTGCATATGATAAAAATTTGCCTGAGTGAGTCTTGAGCTCAAAATACATTCAAATATGATACCGTCAGTACAATTTTCTCAAGGATCCCAATTTAATACTATTTATCTAATGAAAGGAAAAAAATAAATATTGGCTGTAACATCCCATTATGCTAGAGAGTTGGTTTTAGACAACACTTGAGTGAAGTGAGTGAGTGGTGGTTGTCTTTCCTCGACGTCCCTATCAGAAAGCAACGACTCTTGTCTGTAGGTGGGAATCTCTCTGCTCGAAATGGATGTTTTCAGACACATACATGCCAAGTTGTCTGCAATAAGCGTTAGGTTCATGAACACAATGCTTCTACCCTAAGTTAGGCACAAGTCAAGAGCAGAAGACATGTCTTGAAGACAGACATCATCAAAGAAAGCAAAAAAAAAAAAAGAAAGAAAGAAAGAAAGAAAAGAAAAGAAAAAGAATAAGATAAACATCCTTAAGTCGTATTACCTCCAAGCCTGCAGCACAGGCAGAA
The DNA here is from genome assembly GCF_020826845.1 of Diceros bicornis minor. Lineage (NCBI taxonomy): Eukaryota > Metazoa > Chordata > Mammalia > Perissodactyla > Rhinocerotidae > Diceros > Diceros bicornis. The sequence continues at coordinate 2,795,547 of NC_080774.1, read as the reverse complement.
ACAAAAGTATAGCTAAGTGTTTCTGGGTTCCATATTTTAAGAGAGAATGATATTGGAAACTATCTTCCATCTGGCTCAGCAGAATGGAGAACTGCAGTGAGTACATCTTTGGACCTGCTTGTACCTCACAAGTTTCCCACGTGGTTGTCTAAAATATGCTGTGTGTCCCTCTTTGCTTCCTTCTGCCTCTGGAGGTGGGTGGACAGAGCCTTCATTTAATTTCCACGTCAAAGGGAGGGTCACTGGTGCAATCGAAACCAAAATAGTGTTTTTCTAATGCCCACATGCGGACAGCACAAGGCTGATGACCGCACACGATCTGCATCATAGTCCTTCCTTCACAGGGTGAATGTTGCTGATGGTGATGCTCTCTGGCTACCCAGCTGGGGCTGGGGCCGGGCAGGGGGAAGGAGGAGGAAGCATTTTCTCCCTAAAATATATGCCATTCACGCCAGTATCTTATACACGTTTTTGACTGCAACCCACAGTAAGAAATAGATTTGACATTACCTAAAACATACACAGATACATACACACACACACACAAGCTCATCAAAATTGAAACAAAATTTCAGAAAACAATTCTCATTCTTCAACCTTTATTACGTGTAATGCATCTTGTTATTTTCTATCCTATCCTGTCCTATTTTAAGTTGTTAAGCCACGTTATGCTATTTCATTTCTTTTTAAATGGCGGCCACATCCCACTAAATTGATTTCAACCCTCATGAATGGACTAAAACAATACTGATTGAGATTCTAAAGGACAGAACAAAATCCTAGGATTTATATAAGAATAGACTAATAAACCTATTCCAAACGTTGCAGGTTTCTTTCTGCATTCCACTCAATTTCTTTTTTCTCTGCCTTAAAAAAAAAGAAGTCAGTTCTTTGGACCTATTATCTGTGAATTATTGAGCTAATTCCTATGGGAAAACTAAGGTTTAGGCTTAGAGAAATGAGATGATGGCTCAACAAAGGTTATGGAAAAATAATTAAACAACGAGCTTCTTAAGGCAGAACTGTGGTATAAATATAAGAACTCACCTGTGGATTTGGGGACTAATCCGAGCTTTAATCTTTTAAAGGAGGGTGCGTTTTGAGCTGATAAATGAGAAGTGTTCCTGTCAACTGTAGTTTAAATATCTGTATGTAAAGCAAACCATACTGAGCCACCCATCTGAAGCTGCCTATGGCTGTTCCAGAGGTGCCCAATTTGGGAGAAGTGTGATGCTATTTCTCACCCCTCTATCCATGGCGAACGTCAATAGTAGACCACACTGCTCTTGTCCTCTGAATCCAGATTAGACTTCAGAATCCACTCAACACAGGCCCCTGCCAGTCAACCTTCATTGGAAAGGTAGATGAAACTACGTGAACCTCAAGTCTACTCAAAGGCAAGCGTGAGGGCTTCCAACCAAATATCAAGATGTACGACAAACTCTTACATAAGTGAATCTTTTACTTTTCATCTGGGAGAATCTGGTGTTGGATAATCGTGGACAATGTCTGAAATGTCTTTTTTATTTTTTAAGAAGGAAAGAAAAAAAGATTGGATTCCTGAAAACGTTCTGAGTGAAACCAGCAAACAGCCATTGATTAAGTAGCTAGGAACTAAGGTTTTTTTTTTTCTTTTGCAATTACTGATCATAGATTTTTAATTGTTCCCCTGCCCATTGTTAACTGTGCTCTTTAGGCAATATGCTATCCAACTCCCTCTAGGTTCCTATAGATGACATCTCCCTGGAGCCTGGGTCACCATGGTAATGGATGTTTGAGCTATTTTTCAGGAATTAGAACCTCTTGTCCACTTCAGGCCGGTTGAGACCACCAACCCTTCAACTGGGCCCATGCAAATGTCTGATAAGCAACCATTTGATGTCAAGAGGCTAAAAACTCCACCCTTGGGTCATGTTGATGCCCCCATTCTGTGAACATGCGTCCTATGAAGAGGCATGAATTCTGACTACGCTTGCGCAGATCATCAATTACCTCACCTCTCCTCACCACCAATCGTCTATCTCCACAGTTCAGATCACCTTGTCCTTTTACCCCTTAAATATCCCTGAGCCTCCATTTTCAGGGAGGTGGATTTGAGACTCACTCTCCCATTTCCTCACTTGTCTGCTTTGTGATTAAACCCTCTCTCTGCTGCAATCTCGTCATCTCGGTGTTTGGCTTTCCAGGCGATGTGCAAAAACCAACCTAGTTCAGTAACATGAGTGATCGAGAAAAGAACTCCCTCAACTGTTACTGGCAGGGATACAAAATTATCTTTAAAATTCCTTGCAGCTCTGGCCTTCAATAATCAAATAATAAATAACAAATCAAAGGCAGTTGGTGATTTCAGTTTTACCAAGTCCAACTATGGAAAAGTAGTGCTTAATTAGGAATAGGGATGTTTATTAACTTCTCTAAATCAATTTAGCAAGTATGTATTAAGCATCTACTAGGTTAGGTACGTTAACTGGGTAATATTAAAGGTTTAGATTCATCTTTCTAATGACGAAATGGAGTGATTTGTTACAATCTCTATAGAACTTTTTTTAAATTAACTTTTTTTTAACAGATTTTTTAATAAGACTATTTGGAGAATATGATAAAAAATGAGCTGCAGTCTCAAAGACAAGAAATCAGAGAGGGGGAAAATGACCCTGTGCCCTGTGCAGTGTTTGCTTCCATTTGCATGGGGATCCACAGAAGCCAGTGGGGCACTTTGTTTGCCCGTAGATGTCCATCCTGGAGCATGGACTAATCACGGCTTTGAGTTCTAAGACAATCACACCAAGTAGCCAAGCAAGTAATTCAGAGTCTTCCAGGAGAGATTTTCCCCAAGTGACATTCTGTTTCATCATCTTCACCACTGAGTGGCTCCCAGGCGTAAGTCTGCAGTAGTTCATTCACCTTTCCACATAGTTTCCCGTTGTGTTCCTCAGGGCAGGCCAGGCTGTGCTTCAGTGATCAACAGCCCCACATACCAGCAGCTTAAAGCAACAAAGCTTCTTTCTCTCTCCTCCTCTACAGGTCAGAGTGTCTCCCCAGGGCTGGAGCCGGCCAGGTGACTCATCACCCACCTGCACATCACAGGCACTTCCAGAGTAGGGGAAAGAGGATAGAGAGCCCAGCCCCAGCAGAGAAACGAAGTCACAGCCACGCCCCACTTCAGCGGGGAGGGAAGTTAACACAACAGCCAGGAGGAGCAGAGATTGGCGAAACACTGTGACATGGGCTCCATGCATAAATCAGAGGGTGATGAGGATGAGTCGTGTCTCCAGGTCACCCTTTCTCTTACACTTTACTTTCATTCATGTCATCAAGATCTAAATAGGGATGAGACAGCAATGGAAAGGCTCATCCATTCATTCATTCACTCACTCATTCATTCATTCAAAAAACACTTATCGAGTGGCTCCCATGTGCCAGGTACAATTCTAAACCAGAGACACACAGTAGGCTGCCTCCATGAAGCTTACCTTCTAGTGGGAGATACAAGGAGGAAACGAATACAAACAAAAAAATATATATATAAACATATACCATATGAGCTAGTGACAAGCTGACACTTTGGAAAAGGTGATATTTGAGCCTCAGAGAGGAGGAGGAAGTGAGAGAGTAAGCTATGCAGGTATCTGGGGGGGGAAGAATCTGAGGCAGGTATTGCAAATTTTTAAAATGTCGTCTTTTCCTGCTGCCTCAGCACAGTGGGACTCTCCCTCTGTGATAAGGTTGATTTTCACTGATGGCATTTCTGACACACATAAAAGACATTAGCTGAACCCAAAAACTGGCAGGAGAGGTTGTGGATGTTAATTAAATCCAATGTGATTCAGGTAAGTCAGGCAGGGCTTAGGGGGTCACTTTCAAAGAAAGAGAATTAAGGTGTAACTTTTGAGTAAGCGTTCATGAAATGACTTTTCTTGAGCATCACTCAAAAAAAAAAAAGGAGTTACCCTGTTTTTATTTTATTTTCAGCATTGGAGGCATTGTTGGAATTATTAAATAGGCACCCACAATGACTGTTCTGACATGACAGCTGTCATTTGGCACATGGTTTCTTTCTGATACATTCATTTAGAAATCAGTCCCATTACCTTCAATCACAACTATTGTAAATAAAAAAGTCATTGAACTTTTAATGTAGTTTGACTTCTCCCAGAACATTTCTGGGATTCTTCCTCTGGTTGCCATTTATATTTCAGGAATAGAAGTGAATATAATAATAGGTTGCAACAAAATGTCATTAAATTTAATATATAGAAATTTGATAGGAATGAACTTTTTGAACAAGACCTCGAAGAGAGGATTCACCAAAGGAAAAATATTGATAGGCTAGGTTGAATAAAAACTTACTTTTTCTGAGTGTCCAAACACTCAGACACACATACACGCACAGGAATACACACACGCTAATAAGGTAAATGAAAACTGGGGAAAATATTTGCATAAGACAAAAGACTAATGTTTTTAATGTCTAAAGAGTGTTTGCAAATCAATAAGTAAAAGAGATATAGATGGTTAGAATTTCTGCAGTTTTAGGGGAGGCGGATTGTTATCAGTCGATCTTCAGTGTTATCTTCAATTGGTTGTGGTTTTCAGTTGCTGACATTTCATTTGGGAATCTTACATTAACGCTACTTTGGCTTCATTATTGTCCATTTAGTTGTTTTCTGGTTTTGGTTGACTTCACCATACATATTAAAGCATACTTGCATATTTTGACCTATAATTTGTAATAACTAATGTTGGAGCTAGTCATACATCCAATTATGACTCAATTATGTATCCTTATTGATCAAGCTAATGCATAAGCCATTCATATCCTCATCCTATCCCAAAATATACCTATACAGTGGTACTTCATTGGTAATATAGTTATGCATTATTTAAGAAACTTTTGATACATATTGTACGCTAAGTATAATTAGATAAAGGCACAGAGTTATTTTTCTAATTTGTAGTCATAATGGCAAACTTATACAGCACTTACTAAGTCTCAGGCCACTGTTCTAATCATTTGATGCACTTTATTTGATTCTTACAACTCTATGAGGTGGATAAGGCTAATTTTTTCCATTTGAAGGTAAGGAAACTGAAGCACAGAGAGGTTAAGTAACTTACCCAGAGTGACATCACTAGAAAATGTCAGAGAGGAACCTGAATTAGGCTTTCCAGCTCCAGAGCCTGGACTCTCAACGGCTATGTTGTTCTGCCTCCCCCTATATTTTCACAATGTACGATCAGGTACGTGAGCTCATGATGTTCTCATAAACCAAATACCAGATGGCTCAGGAGTGCTCGTCTTCAGTTCTCTTTTCTCACCAGGCCCCTCTCAACTGGAAAGGAGGAATGAGTGAGGTGGGTGGACTCGAGTGTCTTTTGCCTAAATTGGTCGTATGAAAATGAGTCCCATCTCTCAGGTGCCCCAGTGCCCTACCCTGCTTCTGGGCAGCCTGGTGTGGCTTCCTTGGCTGATGGCTGGTTTCCTTCCCATTCTTCCTCTTTTCTGGAAGGCAGTGGTCCAATGCACCCAAGTATTGCTGGAGAAGTCTCAGGGTTCACAAGAGCTGAGGAGGTGACATCATCACGTCCATCCAGTCACTACCTTCTGGTTCCTGAGGCTCACTGCTTCCTGGTTGTGAACGAGAAAGGGAGGCCCACGGCCAAAGGCTTCCCCCTGAATGGCATCTCACTGCCCTGTGCTCGGAGCCTGGTCGATCATTAAGTCAGTGGCCAGAGCATCTGTCACCAAAGATTCATTGACCCTTTCATGGGGAGCTTGCAAGTCAACTAACAAGACACCTTGAGCTTCCCCCAGATGTTCACATTCTAGGGTTCCATCGTTAGGCAGGATGTGTTCCATGTTTGTTAGTGTAAAAGAGAACAATCAGCTGAAAGCCATGGCACCATCTGGAGGAAAATCGATGCCTCTATATTTAGGCCAGATGGGAGCGGATTCAACTGAACAAAACGGCACATGTCTGTGCAAGTACGTGCCAACGGCGGGCTCGACACCCCACGTCTCACTTTCATTATTTACCAACTTGGAAAAACAACATTGAAGCCAGATTATGGGCAGGGCCCCTGTTTATCTAGAGAGCAGCCTATAAAAATAAGAAGACGAGAAGTGAGAGCAGACACCTGCCAGACAGGTGGTGCGGTCATTGGAAAATGCAACTTTCCTATTCTGCGCTGAGCTCTGTTTTAAGTGAGTCCAGCGGCCAGTTCCTGCTTCATAAATGAAGGGACATTTAGTACCAGATGTGATGTTCTTCTGCACCCTGGGTCCTTGCTCTCGCTTGGTCATTAGAGCTCTGTGTCTGTTGAATGAGTGTTTAGCTAAATCGCTAGCACTCAGGAGGCATTCATTAATTTATCGTTCTTTGCAGCAAATATTAATTGTCAACTGTGAGCAAGGCGGCTTGATAAGTGTTTTTAGTGGACAATTGTATTTTTCCTAGCTTTACTGAGGAATGAATGACGAATAAATATTGTATATATTTAGGTTGTACAACGACGATGTTTTCATATATATTGCGAAATGATTACTGCAATCAAGCTACTTAGGATATTCATTATTTCACAGAGTTGCCCTTTTTCTGTGGTGAGGATGCTTGAGATCTACCCTCTTAGCTGGGTCCATTAGGCTTTGCAGTTGCAGCCAACAGAAACGAAGTCTGGCTAATTTAAGCAGAAAAGAGATTTGTTAAGAGGACCTTGGGCAATTCACGTGATCTCTATATGTGAAAGTCACCAGGCAACAATAATGCCAAAGGTGGTGTTGGTGATGTGGTGTGAGAAAGACACCATGTCCAGGTGCTGAGCAGACATAGTTCTTCCTGTGGGTCACCGGTGCACAGGCTCCGACCCACAACGGAATGGAGATCTGCCCCCATTTAAACCTCTCTGACTGGAGCAGCATAATCTGCTTTTGAGAGTGCTCACTTCACTCTCAGACAGGCCTTCTCCTCAGGGTGGCCCCAGACAGTTCTTGGCTTACCTGTCTTTTCTAGAATAATGGGCACACAGCTAGACTACATTTCCCAATCTCCTTTGCAGCTAGATATGGCCATGTGACTGAGTACCGGCCAAGGAAATGTAGGGAACTGATGTGTACCACCTCCAGGCATGGCCCATAAACACTGCTCATGCTTGACCCTCTCTCTCTTTCTCCACACACTGGCTTTTGAGGAGGATCTGGAGGAGGACGGAGCCAAAAGATGGAAAGGACTTGAGCCATTGAACATCTTCCAGAGAAAAGAATCTGCCAAATCACATTGCATTGTGACATGAAAGAGAAATGGACTTATTGTGTTAAGACAGTGAGATACTATAGTTTATCTGTTATACCAGCCAGTATTATTTAATTAATACGGAGATATCATCTGAAGTAACCCATTCTATATACCTAAAGTTCGTAGGTTTTTGTTTTTTTATTTTTCCAGTTACAAGATTACCAATGACTTATATGTATATTTTTCTGAGTTTTTCTGTTTTCCAGATTCTTTATAAAGGAAATGTTTTCAAATATGGGAAAAAATGTATTCTTATGAGGTTGGTTATGAAGGATTTGTAATAACATGGAAGAAGCTTGCTTTACAATGCATAGCTTTCTAAAGGCATGACATAACTTATACGCCTTCATCACATGAAACATCTGTGAAGATTACATATATTTATGCATTTTTGATTACAAGGAGCAGAATTCTGCTCAAACTAGCTCAACAAAAGCCATTTAACTGAAAGCATAGCCATCTCATGGAACTCACAGTTACACTAAATAATGCAGCCTCCATGAGGAGGGGGATTAGGAAGCCCCATGGACTCAGCAGGAAGAGCTCGTGGACTCTCACTCCAGTGCTCCACCACTAATGAGACATGGACACCAATGCTCAGTCACTTCCTCTTTTGGGGACCACGTGCTGTCTTGTGTCTCTACGCCTCATGTTTGATCCATTCTCTTCCTGCTCACGGCCCAAATGACCACCAAACCCAAGTCCACGTGAGCCTACACTAGCAGAACTTCTGGGTGATTCACCCTCTGCGTTAGCTAAGTTCTCAAGAGAGGGTCCTTGTGAGCTCTGCTCACCTCAGGATTGGCGCCTTCTGGGCTTGGTGTCCCCCTGTGCCCCGTGTAAGAGTAGCTTTACCTTTGACCACCAACGCGTGCCCTTCAGAAGGGCTGTGGGTGGGGGAAATTCCAGAGAAGAGAGGGATATGATGGTAATAATTGATATGCCTGCTACATATTTGGCCTAGAAGAAAATATACAAAAATTACAGCAGTAGATATATCACTACTGCTCCCAACACTGCCACCTGCTGACATTCATTAAGCGACTACTACATTCCTGGCGCCACGTTACACTAGAATGGAAAAATAAATAATAATGAGGGGATAAAAAGGGAACCCCCTCTCTCCCACCAAAAATAATGATATTTGGACACAGGAGTCCATCAAGATTTCATCAAGAAAGCATTAAATTAATACGAAATTGAGACATGGACCAGATAAAAAAATGCTATGATTCTATAAAAAATATGTATAAACCCATAAAAATATTATGACTATCTATTAAAATGACTTGAGGCATTTCTGTAATATCCAACGTGAACTGATGGCTTTGCTAAACCAATATCGAAAATGATCATCAATTATTATTGAGCACTTGGTATTTCACATTTATTATTTATTTAATCTTCATAATGCCATTTAGCCAACCCAAAATCCATTTCCAACTTCCCCTTCTGCTGCTGCCTTCAGCTAAGGATGGAAAACAAAATATCCCTTTCCCTACATCAAAGGGAGGCCTGATGACACAGTTCTGCCCAACAATGTATAACTAGAAGTTTAGGGGGTGGAGTAGGTCCAGGCAAGTCTGGTAAAGCTTGTGTTTTCTCCTGAAAAAGTAACGAATGGGTAGTAAGGGAAAGGAGAGGAACATGCTACCGCCATGCCCAATTATTCCTCCCTCGAAAGCTGATATGATGGCAAAAGCTGCAGCAGCCATCTTGTGACGAACAGCCCTTGGACATGACTGAGCCTCAAGACTTCTTCTTCATGAGAAAAACAACTCTCTATGCATGTGAATTGCTAGCAATTAGTGTGTTTCTAACTAATGCGAGCCTTATCCTCATACTACAGTTGGGAAAATTGAGACGCAGGGAGATTAAGTGACTTTCCCGAGCGAGGGAGCAGCTAAGCCAGCCTCAGATCCAGGTCTGTCTGCATCCTGAGTCTGTACAACTAATTATGACCCTACTCTATGGAAAGAGATGAACAGGAAGTCAAGAATATGCGCCTTTGTTCAGTCCTATTTAGGGAAGAGTTATGTTTTCTTAAGTGAAAAAAATTCGATCATTAGAAATACTTCTTTATAGTGAAACAGGGGAGATTCATCAGGCATTTTTCATAGCTTGGAAGAAAATCCTTCAAGATAATCCACCCTCCCAGCTGTCTCTGGGTCCACGTGTTCCAGCTTCTCTGCTGATGAATTACCCTGGGAAGTGGCACACAGAAGTGTGTGGGCCTCTAGAAAGTTCTAGAAAGTCACAAATGAGCTTTCTGATATCTGTGGAACCTGGCTATGAGGAATCATGTCTCCACAGCTAGGTCTTCCCCGGATGAGCTGCTTTTTACCAAAGTTGAGAAGCAGACTTGGTAGAGGGAATCCCTCCAAGAAGCAATGCTGAGTCCCAGCGCTGCTCACCACAGCTGAACTAAGTGCAAGTGCCAGCCTCTATTAGGGCAAGGGCCCTTCTAGAACATTCTGTTACTAGGATAACAGACTGTAGACACAGAGCCACTCTTGCACACTCCTTGAGTTTAATGCATAGTCCAATGTATATTTCATGAATAAGAAGTGCTGTTGGTGCTCAGCAGAAGTGCAGTGACCTTGAATGTGTTAAAGCAGCTGGTTGGCTTCTCTTACATCCTTTCTTGCCAAGAAAGCTGCAATTCCAAAGGCATCATGGACTGCTTTGCCTCGGCTCACACAGATTCCAGAGACAAGAATAGAAGCTCTTGTGGTGTCTGGTGATTTTATTACAGGAGGGGAGCTCCTCATAATCTCTGCTCCACGCACCTGAGATAGGGCTTGCTGGAGTCATTGTCCTTAAATCAGTCAGGGCTCCTTTCTGCAAGATGGGCAACACATTGGCTCACGGTGTCTTAGGAAGGGGTGGACAGTGAAACAACAGGAGGGGCATGAAGTCAGGAGCATCGGAATCAGGACTCGAAGGCCTCTCTCGTCCCTCTCTATGCACATCAGTTTTATTCTCTTTCACCGCGGACCTGAATTCTTTGTCAGGCGGGACGTGTGGCTGCCAGCAGCTCCCCAGTTTTATGGATAATCCCATCAGGGATCCAGCTCTCTTTCCAATTCCAGTTCTAAACATCCTGGGGAAGTTCTCTGCGAGCTTCAGTTGGTTTACCGGCCACTGTGGACTAAAGGAGGATGCAGGGAGGGGAGGCCCGCTGGACCATGACCACCTGTCCAGGAACCATATGGGTTAGCAGGGCCCTCTTCTCTCCATCTTGTAACACTTCAACTCCTATTTGTGTCCAGGCTCTTCTCACAGAGAATGCTGAGGGTGATCAGCCCCAGAGCACTAAATGTACAACCTACAATGAGAAGTATTAGCAGCTTGTGTTGATTGAACAAGTTCCAGAAGGCCCCGACCATCTCTTGTGTTACAGAAAGAAAATACCTTAATCTCACATAGAAAGTCAGAACGGGGTGTTACATCTCATGCTGACAGTGCCACTTTCTCTCCCCTGCGCACACTTACATTTGGTTTTCTGGTTTGTAACAATATTTTTAAATTAAATTTTAATTGTGCCAAGAATACACGCACATATTCTTCTTGTAAGATGTCAAAATTCAAGGATGACTCTGAAGTTCTCGTCAACTTTTCCCTCAAACTCAGGTCCTCTTCTCCCTCCCCCAGAAATAACCATCGATTTCTGTTTGTTTTGTATCTTCTTGGACCTTTTTCTATGAATTTATGTGCATGTATTGGAACAGAGAAGCTGAGAGCTGTACGTTTGTTGTGGGTGTAAGTGCAGGTTTTTCATGAAAAGTCAACCAAACAGTAGATAAACTTATGCAACTTTTTTATTCAACAATATATCACGGAGATATTTATACAACATTACATGTAGGTTTACCTCATTCTTTTAAACCACATTTCCCTACTAATGGACATTTTAAGTTGTTTCCAGTCTTCCTCTATTAACCTGAAATAAATGTCCTGTGTGGAGGGGAGAATTTCTCTAGTGGAAATTTCTGAGATGTGGAATTGGTGTACGCTTTTAAAATTCCAATTTATGCTCCTGCCAGCAGGGTAAAAGATACTTGTTTCTAATACACTCACCAACACTTGACTCGAACAGTCCTTTTAACTTTTTATCACCATTTTCTCAAGTGGCAGTTTTAAAATCTGAAACGTGACCCATGAACATTGGGTTTGTAGATTACGGGCAGAGGATGGGCTCTTGTAAAACAGGAAGATGATTTGAGCAAAGCACAGCATTTCATTAACAAAAGCCGACTTTTAAAATCAAATGACCTACTATTTGCAGGATTTTAGCCATTCGCTCATCCCAACAGTTACTTGTACAATTGACAGTCTTTGTAAGTTGTTTCCAGACGACGCACACTTAGATTCCGAACGAGATGTGGTTAAGAAGCCGCACTGTGTGCGCGTGGGGCAATAGCAGCTGCTTCTTCGCCTACAAGAGAACAGTATTTTTTTTAAGGCCCCTAAATTAAAGAAAGAAGAACATTCGTGGACATGATTCTGTAATAGATGGAGCTTTGGGTTCACGTGTTGGGTAGAAAATTGGACTGGAAGAGGTTTAAAATCCTTTCCCACTTCGGGAGGCTGTGTGTCTGTGATTCATTTGATGATTCTCAATCATAAGGATGACTCACTCATTCAACAAACTTTTATTTATTTCCTGCCATCTGCCTAGCACTGCTCTGGATGTCGGGAAGGGAGCAGAGAACAAGACAGCCGTGGCACCTGCTCTCACGTAGCTCCCATCCTAGAGAGAGGAACAGGCAGTCGTCAAGATAATCACATACCAGATGATTTCAGAGTGGTGAGGGCTATGAATACGCAGGCTGTCGTGACAGAGATGGACAGGCGGTGGGGGGGGGTGGTTTGGGGTGCACAGTCAGGAAAGGGCCCTCAAGCTCAGCTAGTGATGGGAGAGTCATTAAAGGAACTCACTTCTAAGATGAGGTCCTGAGGGGGGCTCCACAGCCTATTGCCTGGCCATCAGCGAGGAAGGAGAGGATCATCAACCCTTATCTAAAGGCAGGAGACTGGACAGAGTGACTTTTTAGCATCCCTTCCAGATTTGGATTTTACAGCTCTCTAGAATATCAGCAAATCTTAAATCTTAACCTTTCTCACTGCAGACCCAGGAGTCCATGATATGAATGACGTCAACAGCTCTCCTCGGGGACTGGAGGAAGCGTCCTTGGGTATCACTAGCTTAGCCCTGACTGCACACATTGCTCGAAACTCCTCTGCAAAAGAAACAGCTTTCTGTATGTTTTACAGGTTTATCCAGTTTGGCAAGGATCTTCAATTTCAGTCTTTGTGAGGGACAGTGGAGTAGAGTAGGACCCGGGAGCTAGATTGCCTGGGTTTGCACCCTGGCTCTGACACTTGCTAGCTTTGTGACCTTGGAAATTTTCTTGACCCTTCTGTGCTCCAGTTTCTCCATCTGTAAAGTCCTCATAGATTTGGGAAGAGTAAGCTACTGAACGCATGTAAGGCACTTAATGTCTGGCACATGGTAAGCACTCACCATATGCTACCTATTCTTATCTTGGGGGATCCTTCCCCTGTGTCCAACATGGTGTCAAGATTCCTTGGGGGAGGTACATAGTGGGATATATGGCCCAGGTGGGTTGTCCCTTGTTCTTGTGCCCACAGAGTGTGCCTCTGAGATGAGCACTGAGTTGGTGAGCATCTCCCTCCAGCTCCATCCTTGGCACATGACCGTCTTTTCAGGAGTCTGCCGTGGCACCATCTTCCTAGGCATACTTTGCACCTTCTTTCTCTGGGATCTCACCACCTTCATGCCAATGTTAGGACACCCAAATAGCCCTTGGCCTGTGGAGAGTCCCCTCTATGATCCCTCCTTCTTCTGAATTAGATAGTATTGGCCCCTAAGTCCCCTCCCACCCTGGGATATTGATTTCGGAGAAAATCCAAGAGGTTTCCCAGGCTATTTCTTCTCTCTTCTCCATCAAGTCCTGAGACACTGAATGTAGAGCTGACTTTCTGCTTGAGGGGGTGGATGAAGGAAAAGATGTATATGAAATGTCAGAAAGATCATCTCAGCCTATGGGCATGTGTCTAGGCAGCTCTCAGGGCTGACGGTGTGTCAGCCAGGGCCAGCAGTGCACAGATGGTACATTCCAAAGAGGCAATTGAGGAGAGTTTAGTAAAAGTACCCTTGAGAAAGGTGGATGAAAGTTTATAGGAACCAAACAAAATAGGAGACGAGCAACAGGAGAGCCTGATGCCACCCAAGTCCTGCAGGGGCAGGGAGACTTCCCTACAGCAGCTGTGGGAACCAGTAGAGGGATGCAGCCAACCAGTGGTGACTCCTTGGGGAAGGAGCCAGTGCAATACTTACCCCAACCTCTCCCTCTGCCCTCTGTCTTCTGTAGAGTGTCTCATTGTCAATTCCAGCCATAAGACAATTAAACTAGTGGTGCCATTCATAAAACTTAGTCCTCCGAGGCATAGAGCCATGGAGAAGAATCTGGAGGAGAAAATGGGAAATGTCTAGTTCAACCAGCTTCTGCACTTATCCGAAATGACAAGAGCTAGGGTCTTCTCTGCAGGAAAGAGTTTTTGTCACACTTTGTGTAATTTATACATTCAAGGGACTAGACTGAGGAATCCAACCTCTGTACACCCCCTGACCCACCAGCTAAAAGTTGACCAGTGAACAACATGTGTGTAGGAAAAACATCAATTTGGTGATAGTTATGGCTGCTCTCCATGATGGAAAAGGCGCAGCCACCAAATGCCATCAGATATCCTCTGAGGGATGGGCTTTCTACTCACAGGTAGAATCATATTTAATGAGAAGCTTGAGAGAAGATTTTGCTACCTTGCATAACATCCATAAATTATCCCAGGTTACTTAAGAGTTGGGTTCATTGATTTATAATACCGTTCATTTATCAAAACCAAACCTATTTCACAGATGACAGCAGCTGCTTGAAACACTCTTTAAAGTGAAGGTGGCCTACAAATTATCCAGTGGTTTCGTTTGAAACAAATTATTCATGAGGCATGCAGTGTCAGCAGGAAGGAGGCTACATATTAATCCCTGACAGGATGAGACTGCGTCAGTATCTGATAATTATTTCAACACTTCAAGATGGGAAGACGCCAAATTGATGGAGAGAGGGGGGTGCGAAGGAGGGTGACAGATCCACAGTAGCAGAGAAATCTTATGCATGATACATAGTCACAAAAAATATTTCAGGGGCTACTGACTTTGCTCTTTTAAAAGAGGCAAAGTGGGTATATCAATTGCTTTGTAACAAATCACCATGAACTTAGCCCCTTGAAACAACACACTTGTATTCTTTCACAGTCTCTGTGAGTGAGGAGTGTGGGCATGGCTGTGCCGACTCCTCTGAGAATGTAATCAGGTGTCTTTCGAGATGACATCTCATCTGAGAGCTCGGTTGGGAAAGGATCTGTTTCCAAGTTCACTCTGGTTGTTGGCAGAAGTTCCTCAGGCTGCCCTCAGTTCCTTGCCTTGTGTGACCCCAACATGGCCACTTGTTTCACCAAGGCGACCACAGAATCCTAGCAAGAGGGGTGTTACAATATTGTGTAATATAAACGTGTGCATCCCATCACTTTGCCATCTTTTATTGGTTAGAAGCACACTGCAGGTCTCACCCACACTAGGGGAAGAGATCACACAAGGGTGTGAAGATCAGGAGGTGTGATGGTGGGGCCACCTGAAGAATTTGTCTGCCAAGGGAAGAAAGGAAAACACATCCTGGGAGAGGAAAAGGAAGCAGAGAAGACAGAAAGAGCAATAGAGACAGACACAGAGATGGAAGAAACATGGAAGCTGCAAGAAAATGTCTCAAAGACGTTGCTATTTCTGTACAGTTGAGCCTCTGGTGCAAAGTGAAGGAATGGGACATCACTCTTGACAAAAGCCAAGAAGAAATGCTCAGCCCTTATTTTATTTAGGGTTTAAAACAGACCGACACCAAGCGGTGAAGCAAAGACGTTCCCATTGACTTTAAACGGAAGAGTTTTTATCTGTTTCCCCTGAGAAAGCCCAGTCCAATGTGAGTGGTTTCCCTCACGGGTTTCCATCTGCGTCTCAGCTCTCAGGGGACACACCAGCTCCACTCACAGCCCTGTCCCTTCTAATCTCATGTCGTAGCTGAGTGCCCCTGCTCTGGAGGGCTGGGAGGCATGGGGATCCGGCTGCTGACGGAAAGCATCCACTCTGTTTTCCAAGGTTTTCACGGAGTTGTTGAAAGGGAGCCTCTGTTCATCCACTTAGCATGCCCCAGGAGACTGCAGTGGTCAGGCTGGCTGCGGACAGAGGATGAGGAGGTGAGGAAATAAAATGATATTGTAAGTGTCCGCTGGAAGCCCAGAAAGGACGAAGAGCTGGCAGAGCACAGAGATCCCAGAGGGCAAGCTGGGAGAGGACGGTAGAAGCACCGTCAGGGAGTGAGCTGTAGGTTGAGAGCCAGCTGACTACCCATCTCAGCCTGGATGATTGATTCAGTGACTCAGCTCTGGAAAGTTCCTGGCTGACCACCCAGCTCTGCTGAAACAACAGGAGTACCTCCCCCAGCATGTCACTCACCCAACATGGGGATGCTCAACATTTCTTGCCACCCTTTTCCCTTCGTGACCACTGGCAGTCACTCAAAAGGGCTACACTTTGCGGAGATGCCTTCCAAATACCTTTCTTTCTCACTAAACCCTAAAAGGCAAATTAGGACATTGCTACCCCAAACCAGGGGCCATGCCCCTCTGATTCTAAGTGGAATAATTATATCACATGGTGAAAATAGTTCTCCTTTGTAAATCCTCTAATTAATTAAGTGGTTGAACAAGTAGGTTGGCATTTTGGGGCTACATTCAACACAAGGAACTGAAATACCGGTCTCTGTGCCTCGTCCCAGAAATCAGTCATGTTGCAAGAGCAGAGAATCACCCATTTCTTTTCATCAACTCTCCAAACACTTTTAAAAGATAAAATACCTTTCATCCTTTGATATTTTGGGCAACTCGAAATTAAGCATGAAGTTCACTTTTGTGGACTATACATGCCATGGCAGGGATTGTAGAGCAGGGTAAAAAGATCCATGGATCCCTTCTAAGCCATGCTGGGGACAGGTGAATTGGGTGGTTATGAGAGGATATTAATGAGTACAAGGTCAACCTCATACAAACCCATTTCTTTGCCACGGGTAGCTTCTTCAGAGGTCAGAAGGCGCATACACCTATGCCATATGTCACAAGGGGACAAGCACGGGAGTGACCTGATACAACTCAGCCAACAAGAATAGAACAAGTCAGGGGCTGGCCCGGCGGCGGAGTGGTTAAGTGCATGCTCTCCACTGCGGGTGCCCGGGGTTCGGATCCCAGGCACGCACCAACACATCACTTGTCAAGCCATGCTGTGGCGGTGTCCCATGTAAGGTGGAGGAAGATGGGCATGGATGTTAGCCTAGGGCCAGTCTTCTTTAGCAAAAAGAGGAGGATTGGCAACAGATGTTAGCTCAGGGCTAATCTTCCTCACAAAAAAAAAAAAAAAAAAGAACAACTCAGCATTGGGTTCCCCATTAGGGGAGAGCAAATTGCACATTGTCAGGCACAGAGAGCAGCGCACTGGCTGTTTCGTCTCAGCAACAGCATTGTGGAGATAACGATTTCCAGTGGCGTCCATAAGGAGTAAGTGAGCTGACAATGAGGGATAATTTGATGAGGAGAGGGTGAGTCCCGTGGGCAAGATCAACCCAAGGGGCAGGAAGGGAGGTGCAGGGATCAAAGATGACTCCACATTGCTTCACTGGAATTAAGCATTCAAATTCAAATTCAAATTGTCTAGAGTAATGATCACTACATTTTTTAAACTCTATGAAAGAAAAGCATTTTACAACCACCACCCAGCCTCAGTGCTCTGGCTTGCCTCTCAGGCACACGGCAGCATGGCACCTCCTGGCCTCCTGGTGCTCGAGTGGGTCCAAGTGTGCTCAGTTCCAACCCAGCACAAGTGCCAGTGGGGACCCTCCAGTCCTATTTTCCCTCGGGCATGGTGACTGGCAACATTCAAGATGGTAGCTGATCAGTCAACTTGGGTCCTGAGTGACTTTTATGAGGATGGCAAACCCTACTGATCGGCTATGGACATACAACATGAACAAGACATGGAAGGTTTTTCTAAGCTACTGAGATTCAGAGGTTGTTGATTACTGAAGCTTAACCTAGTTTATCCTGACTGAATCAGGTATGTGTCGGTTACCTTCACTGCAAATGATACACCAGTATTTTGTATTTTATTCTATTCTACTCTATTTTATTTATTTTTAAAATGTTGGTTGCAATCCCATTGGTTTCACGATTCATAATGGATTTGAAAAACATAGTTGCAAATATACACTTGTTTTTCTGATGGATTATGTAATCTCTGCGTCTGAGCAGAGACATAGGCAAAGGCCATGTCTGCTTTCGTTCTGCGTTGTATTTCACAGAGCCTGGCCCAGTGATTTGTGGGTATTTGGTGAATGAATGAATGAATGAAATGATTTTATCTAGTTATTTAAATGTCCTGATCCCAAGGATAATGCCTCTCAGGCAGACCTGTAAGCCCAGCGTAGACTGAGCAGACGAGCACCGCGTCCCACATGGAGAACAAGCCCCTCACAGAGGAGAAGGTCCTGGGGGCAGCAGAGTCGGGGACACCGTTGGCAACAAGGCCAACCTTAATCAGTTTTTATTCTCATTGTGATTTTCACCAAATACTGAGGGGACAGAGCTCCTCGTGTTATTTCCTTGTCTGAATGAGACGCTCAAGTTCAGAGCTTCTCTTGGAAATGAGCCCACACTGCACTGACTTACAGGAAAATGGGCCGAGATCCACTTCCACACCACAGGATATTGAACATGAAGGTAATGTCACAGTGAGGGGAGCTTGGAATGAAATTCATTCAATTATTGCAAGTTCAACTTTAATCTGAAAGAAGCTTCTTAATTGCTTTGGCTGGACTGCGGGTAATGGAAAGGTTAAATTGGCTTCAAAGTTTTATTTTATTCATTATGAGATAACCGATTTCAAATATTGAATTTCCTTCAGAGGAACCATAAATTACTTTTTGAAATACAGATTATGCCAATAATGGATCAGCTAGATATAAATGGAATTCCAACGTCTTTGGAATATATTCTTGTGTGCGTTTTTCTAGAAATCGGAAGAAAAGAGAGGGCTACGGTGGTGAAATAAAACAATATCACTGACATATTATTATACACTCTCTAAAGACACGTGTTCAGTGGGCTGTGCTGATCAAGTAGAAGTGTGGAAGTTGAGCATCCTCAAGAAAGATGACTCCTCAAATTTTAAAAGGAAAGCATTAACCTCTCCTTATTTATAAAATAACCGAGCACCACCACCTAGACTGATAAAGGTGGCTCAGGGCTGAGCTCTTTAAGAAGATATTGCAGAGCTGGACGAGGTCCTGAGAAGGAATGAAGGGTAAGGACAATAGTTCCCACAAAACAGGCACTCAGAGTCTGACATTTTATGTTTTCAGAAAAAGTACAAGGAGGATGCAAAAAGAAGATGATCTTTGAAAAGAACATCTATAGTTTACCCTATTTGCTCCATAGATCCAGGCAGAATTCATCTATGGGATACATTGTTTCTTAATTTGGTTTGGGAGTAACATTGAATCCATCTTTTTGGACAGACAAAAGTGAAGCTCAGGGGCCGGACCTCTGGTGTAGTGGTTAAGTTCAGTTTGCTCCACTTTGGTGGCCCAGGTTCGTGGGTTCAGATCCCAGGTGTGGACCTACACCACTTGTCAGCCACACTGTGGCAGCGACCTACATATGAAGTAGAGGAACACTGGCACAGATGTTAGCTCAGTGTTAATCGTCCTCAAGCAAAAAACCAAGGAAGATTGGCAACAGATGTTAGCTCAGGGCTAATCTTCGTCAGCAAAAAAAAAAAAAAAAAATTGAAGCTTAGATTTTATTCTAGAAATAAGAAGTGGAGATAGAAGTGTCAAACTACTCTGTTTAAAAATTTGTGTTAACCATCCAAGAAACATTTACTGAGTGCCTACTGTATACCTAGCACTGCTGTCCCCACAAGGGAAATGGCAGAGCACAAATGGACAAAAATCAACTTCCCAAAAATCATCTTCTATGGGATGGAAATGACATTAATAAAAAGATTTCATAGTATGTTAGAAGGTGAGACATGTTATGTAGAATAATATATTGGAAAGGGGGACAGGGAGTGTTGGGATGAGGGTAGACAGCTGCAACTTTAGGTAAGAAGGCCAGGGAAGGTCTTAAGAAGGAGATGACATTCAAGCAAAAACTTTAAGTTGGTACAAGAGACACTAGACTGAAATTGGAGGGAATAGATTTTCAGACAGATGCAGTGCTGCTCAAACCAGGCACTATTGTGGGGGAATGTTTAGCAGCACCCTTGTCTTCTATTCACTAGATTCCAGTAGCATGTCTCCCCATTTGTGACAAAAATATCTCCAGGCATTGCAAAATGTCCTTTGGAAGGCAAAGTTGCCCTTGGTTCTGCATCAGATGAGAAGCCTTTGGGAGGCTTTTAGTAGAAAGATACCCTGATCTGCATTACATTTTAACTGCATCCCCATGGCTGCTGTGGAAAATAAATGGTAGAGGAACAAGAGTGAATGCAGCAAGACCAGTGCAGAAGCCATGAAAAAATGCAAGAGAGGGATGAAGGTGGCTGGGAGCATGGTGCTGATGTGGAGGTGGTGGGAAGTGGCAATTCCCAGAACCATTTTGAAGAAAGATGTGATGGGAGTTTCTGATGAGCATAAATGCTATCTTCCCTGTGGAGCCTCAATTTCTTTGAAAGATCATTCTGGATCAGGGAAGATTGATCTTTTGGAAGCATGGATCAAAGACAGAGTCAGAGGAACAAGAGAGAGATGTGGCAGCTGACTGGAGACCAACAAGGGCAGAGGGGTCGTGATGGGAGGAGGTTTTTACATGCGGTGAGAGCCGATGTCATTTCAAAACCTCACCTTTCACTGCCTCTAAGGCAGAACCGGACACGGACTGCCATTCCCAAGAAGTGCAAGACCCGTCGTGTCACAGCTCTGAGGTGCTCACCCTTGAACAATGAAACTTGTTGCCAACCCCCAAGGAAGAGAGAATCACACAGTTCATCTCCCCTGTTATGGGATGAATTGTGTCCCCCCAAAATATATGTTCAAATCCTAACACTTGGTACCTATAAACGTGGCCATATTTAGAAACAGGGTCTTTGCAGACGTAATGAAGGTAAGCTAAGGTCATACTAGATTAGGGTGGGCCCTCATCCAATGACTATCGTCCTTATAAGAAAAGGACATTTGGATGCAGAGACACAGACGCAGAGAGAGACAATGGTCATGTGAAGACACAGGAGTTAATCCTCCACAAGCCAAGGAACGTGAAGGGCTACTGGCAACCACCAGGAGCGAGAAGAGGCAAGGAAGCGTTCTCCTCCAGAGCCTTCAGAGGGAGCGTGGCCCTACTGACACCTTGATATGGGACATCTAGCCTCCAGAACTGTGCGAGAATAAATTTCAGTTGTTTTAGGCCAGCCACTTGGTGGTAGTTTATTAACAGTAGCCCTAAGAAGCTAATGCATCTCCTTACCCAGAGAAGTCTGGTTTGACAAGTTATTGAAGGAAATATGGATTGGCCCCCAGTTAAGTCTAGACCGACTTCTAGGGGAAGAGACACTGTCTGAACTCAGGTAGGCAGGGATGTGGGAATGACTCAGTATCAATAGAATATATGGAAGAGTCCAGAATAAATGCATAAATGCTTCAATTGATGAGAAATGTAAAAAAGACACACACACACCAAAGATATTAAGACTAGAAAATGTGAAGGAGATGAAGATGATTGGATTATGCAACTAGAAAAGGAAAAGCTTAAAGCGGCAGACCCTTTTATCTGTAGACAGATGAAGCAGTGTTGCAGACAAGGGCAGGGAGGGACATTCCTCCCTCCACCCCCAAACTCTACCAATACTAAAACAGAGAAAATGACTAAAATCACAGAAAGATGGATTTTAAATCTTGAAGGCGGCAATTATCCAATAGAGATACAAGCAAGCACCAAACACCTCATTTCCAGAAACTATAAAAATAAGTGCTCCCTATCCCAGGTAGTGGAATTAGAGTGACTATCATTGTCTGCTTTATATTATGCACATTCCAAAACAATGGACATAGGTTACTTTTATGATGGGACAAAACTGACACTACAGAATAAGCGGCCCATCTGTCTATATTGGAGTACAGACAGTACTGGGCATCTTGCCCAGAGACTTGAGCAAGATGCCACCATGGCAGAAACTAAGTGACTTCTATAGACTTGGGGCACTCACCACGCTTCTTCCCTTATGACCCTGTGCTGGACATCTTCTCTTTGCCCCTCCAAGTCTAGTCTTCACTCTTCTCTGCCCTACTTGGTACCCTTATGAATCGCATCAATGGACTCCCTTGGCCTCTGGCTTCCTGTTAGATTTGGCCACTGGTACTCAGAGGGTGGAGGAGAATGAATTGAGGGTATCTCAATTCATTGACCAGCTCCCTCCTTGCCAGTCACCGTGGGTCCTCTGTTTCCTCCACCAAAGACCACAGCTTCTGTCAGGTGGCCCCATCTAGAACCACACTGTCCAGTTTGGGGCACCACTTCCTTCCTGGCCCCTTCCGGTCTATGGATAGTAATGGCTCCCCAGTGTCAACAGCCCTAAAGCATTGCACCATCCCATACCCTACTTGGTTTCTCTTGATCTTATCCATCCAGGTCTTCTCAATATCAATTTCATGTACCTTCTGTTTCCTTCTAGGACCCGATTAATGCAATCTTCATGAGCAAACCCAGGAAAGAATGAAAAGTACAGCTTACTCCACAGATTTCCCAGGGTTTAGCCCAGCTACGGGGACATGGTTTATGTCTCCTTCCTGCCTGGATGCCTTTAGATTCAGTGTTTTCTTAAAGAGGTTAACAGAAGCACACAACAAAGGAACACGTTTGGCTTTTAAAATAAACCTTGTGAAATTAAAAGGCTTCGAACAAATTCTGTAGCTGGAGGCCTTCCACCATGTTTACAGGCAGAAGGCGTTACAGGGGTTTACAGAAATACTGCAGCAACTGTTTCAAAAGTTTGCAGCCTTTCAAACTCCTGCAGTGGCTGGTGGATAACTAGCAGCTTGTCTAGGGTCTGCAAGGGGGCAGAGTGTTTCCACTTTGTGTCTGTGGAGTTCTAATTCCAAACACCATCAGCAGCAGACTTAAAAAAAGAAAAAACAAAAGCAAGAATTAGAGTGGCCACACATAGGCAGGTAATTTGGGATAAGAGATTTAGACTGAAGGTTTGGGAAAGTAACCTAATGGTTTAAAGTCTACTAAGGCAACTTAGTATTTTCTAAGTTACACAAACTGAGTCATCAGGCAGGAGGGAAGAATGAGTAACATAATAACGACATGAGCAGCATTGAGGCTGGGGACATGTGGGCATGGTAGAGCATGAGAGAGTATTGTTCATACTACCTGGTATTTTCTGAATGCTAGAATTCTAGACTTCCACTTCTGGAAAGATGGATTAGATGTACTTTTTCCTATTCCTCCTGCTAAATACAGCTAAAACTCATGGAAATTATATATAACACAAACACAAGAAGACTCTGAATGGTCAAGAGAAGAAGGCAGACCTCACAGGGACCTCAAGACCCAAGGATCAACAGAATGGTCAATTTCCTGGATTTTCTTTCTTTTTCCTCATATACCCCAGATTGCATACTGAAGAAGCTGGAAACCAGAATGGGTGCAGACAAAAAGACCCCCAGAAAGTCTGCTCTCTAACCCAAAGTAACAGGAAATGGGGTCTCTCAAGACAGAAAACCTTTAGACAGTTATGCACTATTCCAGGCACGTATCACGGAAAGAACTGTGGCCTCACTCCCGCCCCTGCCAGCAAAGGTGGAGTGGGGAGCCTAGACTTCCAGCCTCATCTGGCTGACATGAGGTGTCTCGATGCCTCTGTTGGAGTAGTGTCAGAGAAGGCCAAGCAGGGAGCCTGGACATTCATGGCTTCTTGGGAGTAGAAGGCCAACCTCCCCACACTGTCAGTGGAGGCCAGATGAGGAGCGGTAAGGAGGCAGCTCTCCCCTCCTAGCCACATGGTATCAGGGGAGGCCTGGTAGAGAACCTGAGTTCCCACCCCACTCGGCAGTCATGAGGAGTCCCTCTCCCCAGGTGTCAAGAAAGGCTGAGTGAGGGATCAGGACAGTAATGGGGCAGCACTCCCCCCACCCCATCGGAATTGTGTCAGAGGAGACCTGCTAAAACAGAAGACTTAAATAAGGTCCAAAGTCTAGTAGCATGATACCTAAAGTGACCAGTTGTTGAAAAACCCTCATCATATGAAGAACCAGGAAAATCTCAATCTGAAAGAGAAAAAAAACAATCAATAGATGCCAACACCTAGATGACACATTATCTGACAAGAATTTTAAAGCAGCCATCATAAAAATGCTTCCACAAACAATTACTAACACACTTGAAACCAGTGAAGAATAGAAGCCTCAGCAAAGAAGTAGACGATATAGAGAAGAACCAAAGAGAAATTGTGGAGCTGAGAAATACAGTAACTGAAATAAAAAGCTCAATGAATGGACTCAACAACAGAAAGAGGGGACAGAGAGAAGGAATCAATTAACTGTAAAATAGAACAATAGAAATTACCTAATCCAAACAGAGAGAAAAATAGACAAAAAAAATATAGAGTCACGTTAGGAGTATAATAGAAGATTTAACATTTGTGTCCTTGGAGTCCCAGAAGAGAGGAGAAAAGGGGTGAGGCTGAAAAAGTATTCCAAGAAATAAGGGCTGAAAATTTCCCCAAAGTCGGAAAAAGGAAGAAAAAGAAAGATATACCTACAGATTCAAGCCTAAGTAAACCTAAAACAAGAAAAAACCTAAAGGACCCAGGTGAAAGCCAGATTTGAAAATATAAACCAGAGAATGTCCTGGAGCATCAACACTGTGTCAGCATCTCAGCACATGCTAGGAGTCTAGCCAACTCGAGTGGCAAGACAGTCATCCCCAACATTCACTTATTCATTCCTAGTACCATGACTGGTCAACAGATATACAGGTCTGTTTGCTCCCAAACTTGAAAGCAATTCTCTGCTTGTGATCCAAACCAAGAAGTGAAAGACATGATATTCCTCTAGGAAGTTATTTGTGACTGTTCTTCAGTTGGAAACCAAAGAAACTGATTTGGGTTGACTTGAGCAAGAAAAGAACATATTATAAGGTTATAAAGTAGCTGAATAGTGAAAAAGCTTAAGAACATGATTTTGTAGAAGACAACAAAGAAGGAAGCTCCAAGGATCTGTGTAACATCAATTAATGACCAGTCTTGTTGGCATATCATCATTGGAATGAGTTGGTTCAACTGTGTTCCCTTCTGGCATCACTCTGCTAAAGACTTCAAAGCACTGAAAGAGACAGCATGAAGAGACTAGAATGGATTACATGTTCTCTGTTGGTGAGAGGGTGCTGGGATCTTTGACCAATTGTCCCTCCACGCAAGACCACATGCAATAAGGAAGAGCTCATTCTTCTTAAAAGAAATTAGAGTGTGTCTCAGTCCGTCCGGGCTGCTGTAATAAAAATATCATAGACTGAGTGGGTTAAACAACATTTATTTTTTCACAGTTCTAGAGGCTGGAAGTCCAAGACAAAGTCACCAGCAAACTCTGTGTCTGGTGAGAGCCCACTTTCCAATTCATAAAAGGACATCTTCTCGTTCTGGCCTTACATGGCAGAAGGGGCGAGGGCGCTTTTTGGGGTCTCTTTTTATAAGGGCACTAATCCCACTCAGGAGGCTCTCTCATGACTTAATCATCTTCCAAAGACTCCATCTTTAGGGGTTAAGATTTCAACATATGAATTTAGGGGAGACACAAACATTCAGTCCATAACAGAGTGCTATTATTAAAACAACTGGAATGGATGCTGGTGGGCAAAAAGGGGTGTCCATGCAACCCAAGAAACAGGTCAGTGTGACCAGTCTATCATTATGTGAGTGACTCATAGTAGGTCCATTGTAGCTGAGGGATGAATATGTTTAATAGATTTACTAGTTGGAAGGACAGAAATTTAATAAGAATCAATGACTTTCATAGCTTTGTGTAGCTGTAATAAAAGGCAAGCAGTGAGAACGAACATCATAAAAACAAGATTGTCTTTTTCCTGGGGAAGAGAATTTTCTGGTCGCAGTTGTTAAGAATCCAGTTTGTTTGTTTCTACTAAAATTCCAGATGAAATACCTAATCTATTCCATGGTTCGAAGCATCACATGAGTCACAGGTGGAGACAGGGATGGGGTTGGAGATACGGCTGTGGTCGGACATACAGACAGATGGGGAGATAGAGATGCATAAAAAAAATGGTCACAATGATGCACATCTATTGGTTTCTCTCTGCCCAACTCCCCTCTCTCCTTCTTCTGGAAACAGGGTCTGTGTGGTTCTGGTTGGGGTACCCTCTGTGAGAAGGCAGTCTTGCTCACTGCTCAACCCCCAACACCTAAAATAGTACCTGGAGCTCAAAAAACATTTGTGAAATGAGTTTCCCGAATGAATACCCAAACTGACAAGTTGTAGACCCACATGGATCACTAATTTTTAAATCCTTCCCCTTTCGCTGTTTTTATAAATCTTGACCTCTTTTATAAGGCTCCTACCTTAGAGCCTATAGAACAAAATTCTTGCTGCTGGAGTCCTTTCTACACATTTACTGACAGCTCTATTAGGGCTTGGTTCAAAAAATAATTACACACTAGTTCCTACTCCACACAAATCCAAAGAAGTCAATTTGGCAGGTTTCATGGTCCTATTGGGCTGTGACACCACATCGCTTCTTTTCCCCTCTTGAGTTAATCCCTCAATTAGCAAATGTAACGCTTGTTGCTGGATTTACATTTATTTCACGAGGCTTAGAGAAGACCCGCAAAGCCAAACTGGTTTTGTCCCTGCCCTGTGATGGAACAGGGCTGCGGATCTGGCCACCTGTGCCCGACAGGCCAGCCTTCTGTTCCTTGGCCTCTGCATCTAGCATGTTCCACTATGGCCACAAAGGTGGGGTAGAGCCTTCAGCAGAGGGTGAGGGAGTCTATTCATATTCTCAGGTGAGGTGAAATTGAGGTCAGGTCTGGGCACACTGTGGCTAATTAGAAAGATTCCCAGCTGCTGAGGAATATGGTGGCTCTGAGTGGGTCACTGGAGTCTTGCTGGCCACACACAGCCCCGTTCCATCCCCACCGACAGCCTCAACCCTCCCAGCAATTCTCCTTCCCTAAGGGAGACTTGTTTTCTTACTGTGGTCATTTTTCTCGGTAGAGCGGTTCTGCTTTTGTAATGCAAAATGGTTCTCTGCTGCCAAATCCAGTCCCCATAAACTCCCTCCAGCTCAGCCAATTTAAGAAATGAAATGACGGGAATCAAAACGGGAGGAGGCAGAAACGTGTCACTGGGAGAAAAGAACAAAAGACAAGCATCACGTTTTCCCCCCTCTCTGAATATCCTGAAATTTGCAGAAACGTATTTTCATGGGTGTGTGTGAAGGAGGCGAGACTTTTCTCTCTTAGTTATTTGAATCCAAACAGCACCTTGCTTTCCAGCCCATAATAGCCATAATCTGAGGAGCCACTACATACGTGTCTGTTAAACAAAGGCTGTGGGTACTTGGGAATGAACACGTCTTCGCATCACTTATCATACCTGAAATAATAAAGAAGGCTTGGAGAGGACATTCAGAAGCAACAGGAACCTCTTGCAGGGGAGGTCAGGGGCAGCAGATGTGTTACCACACAAATGGGGTTCTCTTGCCTAATGTGCATTAAAAAATTCAATTATTACAGCTTTTGTGAAAAGAAATCAGCTTTATTCTGCAAGATCGATCTGCAGGGAGACAGGGGGCATGTGCCCTCAGATCTGTTTCCCTGATCAAGGGATGAAGGGCAGGACCATCTGAAGTGTGGAGATAGATGCTTGGAGGTGAGGTAATTGATGATCTGCGCAAGCATTGTCAGACTTCATGGCTCTTCATAGGATGCACGTTCACAAAATGGCAGCATTACCATGATCTGAGGGTGGAGTTTTTAGCTTCTTCACATCAAAAAGGTCACTTATGGAGCATTTGCAGGGGCCCAGTTGATGGGTTGATGGTCTCAAGTGGCCTGAACTGGACAAGGGTCTCAGTTCCTGAAAAACTACTCGTAATTACTCTGTAGATAAGATGGGATCAATTGAACTGGTCCTGGAGGGCCTGCGGTTACAAATGTACTTGGAGCCAAATCACTCTAGAAACCAAAGAAGAGAGTCCTCTGATGAATTCTGCATGGCCAGAGCAGACTGAGCAAAAGTCTCTTCCCACCAGACCCACCAGCTCTGTACGAGATGGTAAAAGTCCAAGACTGTCAAAGGAAGATAAACAATTCTCTCTAAATTCAATATCTACCATAAGCCAGTGGTGGCTAATTTGCCTGGAAATTCTGTAAGATCCTCTGTGATACTGTGATTTATAATAAGAAATATATATTTGGTTTTGGTCCCATTGCTGCACAGAGCTCCTAAAATCCTTGGAATTTCCTGTGCTAGGAGCAATAAAGGTGTCTTTTGTTACGTTAATGAGGCGACTTTTCAAAAGCACCAGAGGTTGGGGACTGGTTGCCAGAGGCACGAACCAGGTATTAGAGGGTTGCAAGTTTCAGTCCCATCTCCTGACCTCCTAGGAGGGGAGAGAGGCTGGAGATTGAGTTTAATCACCAATGACCAATGATTTAATCAATCAGGAAGGTAATGTGTGTAATGAAGCCTCCATAAAACCCCAAAAGGACCAGGGTCAGAAAGCCTCTGTGTTGGTGGACACATGGAGATTTGGGGAGAGTGGTGCCCTCAGAGAGGGCATGGAGGCTCAGCGCTCTTTCCCACAGACCTTGCCCTATGCATCTCTTCCATCGGGATGTTCCTGAGTTGTATCTTTTTAATCTGGTACATAAAATGTTTCTCTGAGTTTCATGAGCTGCTCTAACAAACTGGTGAAATTCAAAGAAATAGTTCGTTGGAACCTCCAATCTATAGCCAGTCAGTCAGAAGCACACACGACAACCTGCACTTGTAAGTGGTGTCTGAAGTGCCAGGGGCAGTCTTGTGGGACTGAGCCCTTGACCTGTGGGATCTGACCCTCTCCCCAGGTAGATAGTGCCAGAATTGAGTTGATGTGAGGAACACTCAGCTGGTGTCTGAGAATTGCTTAGTGGTGGAGAAAAACCCACACATTGTAATTGGTGTCAGAATTGGACCCTCTACTAATAAGAAAAGGAAGCCTGGGACATTTTAAAATGGAGTCCCTAAAAGGCAGAATGAAGAATTTAAATCATTAAGGATTTCCCCAAAATTGCACTTAAGAGTTTGGGAATGGTGGGAAGAAGTTCTAAATGGTCTTGTCTGGAGAATGGGAGGGAACAGACCAAAAGAAATATCTCATCTCATTCTTTTTTTCTATTTCCTTTTCTTTTGTGTTTTTAAAGAAACCACACTCTGAAGAGAAAGGCAACTCAGGGATAGAAATTCAATTTACATTTATTTCCTTTGGGGAAAGGTGAGGAGCAGTCCAAACCCAAGCTTCTAGTTACTGGAAGATTTCAACTCTGGCTAAAGAGCCCCATCCCCTCCAACAAACTGAAGACTGAATTAATTAATGAATAAACAAATAAAAATATATTTAAGTTAAAACAAATAAATATTACTCTCATCTTTGATGAATCTCTTTTAATTCAATCTCATTTTTATTTCATCAGCACCATCATCCCTCCAACTGTTCTTATACTTTGTCACATTCAGGACACACAAGACAGATATTTTTCTCAGAACATTTAGCCAAGTCTCTCTTTATTTTGAGAGAACTCCTGAAATAATTATTTCTCTTCTACCACCAAGCCCCACCTCTCTGAGTGTTCCCTCATTACTGTAGAGAAAT
The DNA here is from genome assembly GCF_020826845.1 of Diceros bicornis minor. Taxonomy (NCBI): domain Eukaryota; kingdom Metazoa; phylum Chordata; class Mammalia; order Perissodactyla; family Rhinocerotidae; genus Diceros; species Diceros bicornis. The sequence continues at coordinate 2,766,202 of NC_080774.1, read as the reverse complement.
TTCAAAATAATATTAATGAAACTATCACTTTATAGTTTTCTTGGCTATTTTCAGTAGGGTCACTTTGAAATTTCACTTGTTTAGACAAGGCAAAACCAAGTACCCCACGAACTTTCCCCCCATGTACGTGATCATGGTGGATTTTTTTTTTAGGTCTACAGCATATGCAAGTTAATGGCGGATGCAGAGGACTCCATGAAGCCAATGAGCTGAAATATAGTCAGACAAATGGCGCACCAACGTTAACTACATCCTCAATTACAGATAACTCAGCACAGCAGCCTCCTCTCGAGGTTGTTAGTGACTGTGAGGCTGCTACCTTTAATTATGCCTCCACTGTCTATTCCAGAACACTAACTCTTTAGAAAAGGAATGCGTGGAAATTCTTTATTAATCACCAATGGGAGATACGCTTGCCCAAATAGTGGTTGTAATTTGTTAATGTGTTTACTTACAAAGTCTTGAAACCTATTAAGAAATCTGCCTACAGGAAAACTCACTGATGGCTAACACGAAATCAACTTCAGTGGTGATGGAAAGTTTTGTGGTTACCAATTACCCAGGGCAGAGCCCTATGAGAAAAGGTGGGGGAGAGAGAGCAGAGAATGCTGAGGCCATGAATCCATCAGGGGGAGAGTGTCTATTGGGTATTTATATTAATACATTTCGCTGTCAGAGCTGGGCGATTAACAGTTGTTTAGGGGGGTAGGATCACACTGGGAGGCTATAGACTCAATTCACAACTAAGACTCTTCCACCTTCAATTAAGTGGAAGCAGATGGAGGTGATAAAATCAATGAAGGCTTACTGATTCGGAACTTGAAAGAGCTTTATAAAGGGTTGTGTGCATGAGAGAAGGGGGAGATGAACAGTGAGGCAGGGGGAGCTTGTGGAAAGATAACTTTATTTCTTCAGAGGAATAAGGAAAATGGTCTTCTCTGAACAAGTAAGAAGAGAAGGGAAAATATGAAACGTGACAATGTGATAAGCAAAGCCCCAAGGCATTGTTGGGTTCTGTGCACCAGATATGACAGATCGTATTTTCCAAAGACTGCCGTAACAACGTTTCCCTCCCACACACACATCTACAAAACGTCCTTGCCACTCCAACACAAGGTGGAATCTACTTCTTTCCCTTTGGATTCAGATGGGCTTCTGACTGTACAGCGGAAGTGACACTGTGTGACTCTGCATCCCAGGTTTCACAAAAGACAATTCGTTGAAATACTCATGCTTGGAGCCCTGAGCCACTATGGAAGAAGTCAACTGACTTATCGCCACCACGTTGTGGAGAAGCCATGTGTAGGTGCTTCGGTTTACGTCTTCAAGTGCTTCCAGCCCAGGCGCCACTCATGAGAGAGAATGAGCCTTCGGATGATTCCAGCACCGAGCCTTAAGCCTTTCCAGGTGAGACCCCAGACGTCAAGGAGCAGAGAAAGGCAATCTTTATGGAACTCGTCCAGGTTCCCAACCCACAGAACCCACGAGCATAACAAAATGGTTTTGGCTTAAACTGCTAAGTTTTGCAGCAATTCACTATCCAGAAATAGTAACTGGGGCACAAGGTATCAAGTCTTGCCAGGAGGGAAGGGCTTGAGGTTGTTCTGGAGAACTTTGCAATGCGTGTTCAGTTCTCAGGCCAGTAGATCATAGCTTCAAAATGACAGCGTTGATGAGGAAGAGGGTAGAAAACATGTTCAAAGATTTTTTTAACACTCTAAAAGATTCTTGAATGCACTTAGAGGAATTTGACTATGGACTGGATACCAAAAGATATTATGAAATTACAACTATTTTGATAAAGGATGATAATAATATCAGGCATTATAGTTATGCAGAGAAGATGTCCATCGTTATTCTTAGGAGATGTCTGCTTAAGGGTTAAGAGGCGAAGCAGCCTAGGTCCTGAGTCTGCAGTTTATTTTCTAGTGGTTCAACATCAGCAACAAATGCGAGAGAGAGAGGTGGGGGAGAAAGTAAATATGGTAACATGTTGACAGTCGTTGTGTCTAGAGGGAGGGTATTGGGGATGAAAATAAAAAGTGAAGAAGAACTTTTGACTGACCTTTCAGAATTGTGAGAAGTAGAAGAACGTGAAAGACTGTGGGATGGAAGGGAAGACCAAAGACTCTCTTGGAATTCCTGTTAGTCCTGGTCCGATATGCTGCTCAGTTTATTTGGAACCAAGACGGCAGGCAATTAGTGACATTGAAAACACCAGGAATTTAGCAAAGGAGCCAATTAGTTCAGTAACAACGATCAAAACAAGAGCAGGACTTTATTTCTCCTCTAACAATCACATACTGCAAACCTGAATGTCTACAGGGGCTAGAGAAGTACCACAAATGAGAGAACCCAGAAGGTTTAAGATGATAATAAACAAACACTGAGGCTCTGTCTACAGGGACAGCCTGAGCATAGCTCCAGCCAACTGCTGCCATTCAGGAACACGAGCCAAGTGTTGGCTGATCTTACAATGTTTGTAGAAAAAGCCAGAAATCAGGATTGTTGTGTGAGACCTTACAAGTTTTAAATGCTTAAAATGAATTTAAAAATGTGAAAATACAGTGCAGGCCAAATAAAATACATCTCCATGTCTTATTCAGCCCAGAAGCTATTAGTTTGGGACCTATGTTGAATTAAGTCATGGCTGATTGGTTGATCCCATTTGCCCCGCCCCCCTCGGCAGTTTTGGACACAGCTAAAATGAAACACGTCTAGGCTGAAGGGATGATCACATTGATGTGACACCCTGCTCTGCTCTCATTATGATATCTACCTCTCTGAGGGTGTGAAGGAGTGTGGCTACACTTTCCAGAATCAGTGTCCCCTGAATGCAGGTCCACAGTCTCTCCTTCCCTCCATAACACCTTCCCACTAACTGTCCAGGACCCCACCCCCCACTGAGAGTATATTTGCATCCCGGGACTGTGAAGGAGAAGTTGCCCACACCATGTAAATTGAGCAAAGTCTTGAGAGCAGACAAGTGTCATTGCTGAATGGTCGATGGGTTGGAATAAGGCCAGCAAGCATGGACATTGCTGTGGACGCCTAATAGAGAGCAGGTTGCCTGAGGATGCTGTCTCTAGCTCTGTTGCGAGGTGGTTGTGGCTGAGGTTCTCATAGCCCTGTCTGCCTTGTCACATCTCTTTGCTCCCTTTTCCTTCCCTTCACTCTATCCCAGGAAGCATTTTCTATCTAGAAGGCACTCTGGATGTAAATCATTGTGTTTATTTTATACACTGATTCCCTCAGACCCGGGTTCTCAGGTTGAAATTATTTTTTCTGCTGCAATATCCTTTCTCTGCATCAGTGCCAGATGCATAGACCCCTGACCAGACGGACACATAGACCAAGAGCAAGAAGGGAGAAAATACCATGAAGAAGAAATGAAGATTAATATATTAAACATATTGTTCTATACCTTATATTGTATAAACATGAATAGGAGAGATGAGGGGAATAAGGGGATTCGAAAAAGAGAAATCAAGAGGAGGAAAATAAAATGAATCCTGCAAAGAGATTAATCCATAGAAGGACTCACTTTGGTTACCTTGGAGTGGGCCACTAAGCTTCCTGGAGTCTACGCTGACCGTGAGGTCATACATTGTGTCAAATTCTACGAAGTCTCTCCCAAATAGGAGTCAGGTTCCCAGCAAGTTGCTGAGCAAAACTTCAGGAATATGGAATGGACCGTGGCTACAACCTGCTGAGTGCTGACGTCGTTGTTGTTGTGTCGTTCTTGTCTGCTCGGAGAAAGAAGGGGATGGTTGCTGCAATGGTTGTAACTGGGAGTCCAGAGACAAGAGATGGCTTGGTCTCCAGCACCATCTGGTGAAGATGGGCTGGGAGCGGGGAGGGACAGGCTCCTAGTCGGGGTATAAAGCCGTTATGTATATGGCCATGATGGGATATCTCGGTTTGGTGACCCAACCAGTTCAAATCTGGATTTATCAATCACCTTGGTGATTAGTACTTGGGGGCTTTGGCCACTGTGAGAACATGCTGGCAGATCTGATCTGAATGTAGGGGTGGCACTATTTGTCTAGACGCGGAAGTGGCCAGGTCGCTGCGAAGTTAGCCCTTGGTTCATGTTGCCAGAATCAGTGGAACCTAGACTTACAGGCACAAGCCACACAGCTGGTTTCCACGGTCCCTTGAAGTTCTAGCCCTGGTCTGATAGTTACCAGATGTCCTTCCCTCTAGGAACCTGCAGGTGTGGGGCAGGGAGAGCCCTGCCTCTGTGCCTCTCTGGTGCTGAGTGCATGGCTGCATTTCTCACCGAGTGTTTATCATGGACTTTCTGAATTACTATTTTTAAAAAGAGACACTGGGTTCATTAAATACACAGATACTGTTTCTCCTCCATGTTCTGCTTTGTTTTCCGAGGCTGTTATTTAAACATCCGCCATGGCTTTAGACGCTTATCAATAACATGTCTTTTCAGTGCGTCAACGTGGACCCAGCTTTCCAGGTTCTGCTCCAACCACAAGTGCCTGCACCTGCACCTCTCCAAACATGTCACCCAAGGACACACACACTAACACCGGGCTGTCGCTGAGGGGACCTCGAGCGCCACGAGCACTCCAGCTGAACACATTCATTCCTCTGGATAAAAAATGACACGGAACAGGAATAAGATGAAAAGAATCAATTTCACCCCCTGGCATCCTAAACACACACACACACACACACACACACACACACACACACACTTTTCCATCCCTACTTTTCTTTCCTAAGGTCCTAGGATTTCATTGGCAGGTAGAGAGGGTAAAGCCTCATTTTAACATGCAGAAAGCCAAGACGCTGAGGCTCCACTCCACCCCACGTGCAGGGGAGGGTATACACAGACACGCTGGGTGAGGGGGAGGGTATGGGCAGTCATACTGGGCGAGGGGGAGGGTATGGGCAGTCATGCTGGGTGAGGGGGACGGCGTGGGAGGCCATGTTGGGTGAAGGGTAGGATATAGGCGGCTGTGTTGGGTGAGAGAATGATTTTGGTTAACGTTTACAATGTCCTAACCACATGGGGCTCACACCCCACTGCCTCACCTGCCCTGTTTCCCTTTTCCTATTAAAGAGGAAGTTGCTGATGGAGCAGTCTCCTTGCAACCACAATATCTCTGCTTTAACCATTCTTTTGAGAAAAGAGTATTAGGAGGGGCCTCACAGGTACCATAGTGAAGGTCATCGAGATGATGATAAAAAGCTCTACAGAAATCATAAAGCTCCTGAGAGAACAGAAAGTACCAAGCACTTTCTCCCTGAAGGGCCTAATAAACCAATAAATGGCTGCCCCCGACCTCAGCTCTCCAGCCTATTTGTTGCACAGATGATGGAGAAGCTGTGATATTTGCTATGACAGGTGGCAAACTACGACGTAATGGGGGCCGGCTGAGTTTCTGATTTTTAGGGCAGAGGCTGTGCAGGGTGTTGTGGTCTATGACACTTAGTGGCTGTGCTCTGCCTCCAGTAGAGAACACTAGCAAACAAAGTTTCTTTCTGAGGCAGGAGTTAGCAAACTCTGTAAAGGGCCAGAAAGTAAACATCCAGCCTTTACAGACTATAAGGTCTCTGCCGCAAGTACTCAGCTTAGCTGCTGCAGCACAATAGCAGCCATAGGCATTAGGTAAACAAATGTGCATGGCTGGGTTCCAATAAAACTTTATTTACAAAACAGGCAGGGGGCCAGATCTAGTCTTTTTGTAGGTTACTGATTCCTCTTCTAAGGCACCACTGAATTGAAGATATTATAGGGAAGCAAAATATGTATTTCCAGTTCTCACCTGGCTAGGCTGTACTGTATAAAGGGTAGACAGCATAGCTGGTAGATGTTTGTGTTGCAAAGTAATATTTTTACTTTTTTTCTTGTTTATCCCATGATCTCTACCTTTTCGAAGAGTGAGGAAGAGTCATCCATCACCTTGGGTAGGGTGGGGTTATTACAACAGAAATAAATAATAGAGACACATTCTTAGGGTTTTTTTTTCTTCTTTTAAACTTTTGGAACTTTTTTCGTGACAAAAGTGATGTTCTCAGATACAGCATCAGCGGTGGTAGCTACCAAGAAGAAAACGAGGGTTCCTCTTCCTCATCTAGGAAGGGTGGATTTTGGGTGGAAGGCTAAGATTTCAGAGAAAAATCCACCAGCAGCCTTGTGTTCCCTGGAGGAAGATGAGTTCAAGGAGTTCTCTCGGAAGACTTGGGCAGGTGAGGATGAGAATGAAGATGCCCACGTCTGGGAGGCTAATGAGAGTGATGACAACATAAAGTATGTCTGTTTCCATCAGTTAGAGCAGAATTAAGGAACAGATTACAAGACAGAGACCTCACAGCCTCCAGCAGAAAAACAGAAATGATGCGCATTCAAGCTATTTATTAATACTAAGGCAAAGAATCCAGGATGGGGCATTTAAACAAATATGTTTACTTAGCTATCTGCTAGAATTTATTTTTGTCTCATAACACAAAAGTAAAATTTGATCTAGAAAATAATTTCAAAAATAACACACTAATTTTAGATTCTGAGTTTCACACTGAAGTCTAGTTGCTGGAAAAAAGAATTATAGGCAATACTGGAGCGTTCATCTCACCTTCTCACCTCTTCCCAGACTACATGTAGGTCCCATGAGCTGGGTACCCAAGTAGAGAAGAAGGGTAAGTCAGTTCCTCAAATTTGAGGCATAGCCAATGATCAGGAAGAGAGGCTGTCGCCTCTGCAGCATGTGTGGTTATTTTTGATGTTGGAAGGCAGGACTGGAGAGTGACAGCTGTGAGAGTCTGCATCAGTCAGCTTAAGATAAGTTATGCTGCACTAATAAATAACACCAAAACTTAGTTAACAAATATCAACTCCTCCTTCGTATTGCACGTCCCTCATGAGTCAGTGGCAGCTCTTCTCCAATATTCTTCATTCTAGGATTCAGACTGAAGGAGCAGCCTCTGAGGGCAAAGAGAGCACGGCAGAGCCACAATATAGGTCTTAGAAGTCTCCTTGGATGTGCCACACATCACTTCTGCTCAGGTCTCATTGGCCAAAGAAAGCTACATGATCATTCCTGCCACCAAGGGGGTAGCGGTGGAAGATCGTCCCACAGAGAGGGAGAGAGAATATTTAGAGAAAAAAATAACTGTATCATTGTCTTTTTTATACCAATTATTGGCCACAAATTCCCATTTTGAATGGATTCATGCTCTCAAAGTCTCCAGGAAAAAACTGTAAGTTATCGATTTTCATCACTAATGCCAAACCAGAAGAGGTCATCAGAATCACAGAGCAGAACAGTCAGCAACTCTAAAGACTCAGGTCTACATGCTGGTCAGCAGACGGGAATCTCAGATTTTCCAAGCGTTGTCCAGGCATGAGCTGTCCTCCAAACATGAACACCTCCATCCTCCCAGCCAGCATGGCACCCAGCCCAGCCTCTTGAGTTCACCTCACTGTGATGGACAGGAAATCTTCAGAGGAAGGTTGGTGCAGCTTTTTTGGTGTTTTTTCTTATTTCATAAAATTAGTCAGCCATGTGCCTGTGTGTGTCATGCCATAAGATGACAATTCACGGGAGAAAAATTGTCAGTTTTCATAATTTAGAGGCTAGAATGATTGCACTGTGCCTCCAAAAGATGAACATTCCCAACCATTATAAAAGCATAATGGCATCTGACAGACGCACTGGAAACACCACGGAACCAAAGAGCCATTTGTCACTGCTGGCATTTACATCGTCAGAGTCTGGGACTTCTGTCGGACCTCAACATTTTGCTTCTGTTGAGAAACAATAAAATGAAAAGTGTTGTGTTAAAAGAAGTACAGGTACTCATAGAAATGTGCAAGTTTCCTATTTTTTCAAAAACCCACAAGGAAAACCCACATGTGCATGTCAAGGAGGCTCTTCCTGAAGGTGGGATGGTCCCAGTTGGGAGTCTGAGTCCTGAAGCCATTGCAAGCTCTGTTCTTGCTGAGCCCCTGGCTCCTTATGGGGTCAGGTCAAGCACACTTTAGGCTAGGCCACCAATGAACCCAGAAAAGACCTCTTTAAGGGCAAGAGGCTGCTCCTGGGATCTAGGGCTGTCTATACACATACAGACACTTGGAAAACGGTTTTAGAGGATGGAGGTAAGAAGGAGAAGGTAGCCGTATCACAAAAAGGGACTTGGGCTGAGATTCTGGAGAACCGGTTTCCAGAACCATTGTTTCCATTTACTGTCTCCATGACCCTGAGAACTTCACTGCATCTGCATTTTCTCACCTGGGAAGCAGAGGGTGTGAAAGTGTTTGAAAATTTGCAATGGAGTAAATGAATATATAGGGTCAGAATTACCCTCATTGTCCTGTAGGACCTAAGGGGAGTGTGTGGCAGGGGGAGAGTGGGTGTCTGGAGCACTTAGTGATGGTCAGTGCAGCACTAGCAAAAGGCTGGGAGGTGAGGTTCATGATCATCTCCCTCATTGTCATTATCATCATCTCCATCATCATAATCATCACCGCCATCATCATCACCGCCATCATCACCACCATCATCATCTCCATCATCATCATCTCCATCTCCATCATCATCATCATCATCACCATCATCATCATCACCATCATCATCATCACCATCATTATTATCAACATCAAAGTAGAGAAGGGAGAAAACATTGAAACCCAACTTTTCCCATAAATACTATTTCCATAAGCAGTTCATTTTTAAGTCCTCATCATCCACAAACAGGTACCCAAAGACTAGATCCAGCTCACAAACATTTTATTTGCTCCACACAATGCGGCCACCCTGTATTTTTAAAAGTAACTGTAATATTTTAAAGCTGGGAGAATTCACTTAAAAATCCTAGCATCTCTTGAAAATTGGAAGATTGAGCCACCCTGGGTTCTTCAATTTGGCAACAATTGGCTACAACTGAGAAATCATTGCCTCCTTTAGAAGACACACTTTATAATTCACCACAGTCCTCACCACTCCCTATTGCCTAAAGACTGTCAGCTTAAATAATTTATATTGCCTGATCTGTTCCTATAGGCATAGGGGCTTGTACCCCTATGTTTCAAAATTACTTGATTTAGACTTTTTTCTAATTTGCCAATTTCTCATTTGAATGGGTTTAGTGCTATAAATACAAATAATACTAAAGATTTTATAAGTTTCCAACTCAATCAGCCCAAATACTTAAAGAATATAGTTTGAATTGAATACCATTCAAGATTCAATGTTTCTCTTGCCTTGTCTGTTTCACAGAGGCAGAAATATTTTTCCCTATAAATCAAATCAGCAATAATATTTAAAAGATATATTATTCAGTAATGGTGTTGGAATAACTGCGCATCCATATGGCAAATAAATAGAACTGCATGGAAGAATTGTTCTATATTCTCGAAGTACAAATGGCCTCTCTAGGTTTCACAGACAAATTTAACTGATCATATAAACAACATCAAAAAGCAAATGTCAAAATGGGAAAAATTATATTTCATAAATACAGAAATAAGGCTAAGTTTCTCATATATAAATATGTTCTACAAATCAATAATTTAAAAAAGCCAAAAACTTGTTAAGGCTATTCCACAGGGGCAATTCAAGTGAAGAACAGACATGCTCTTCGGGACAGTACGTGCGCATTTCAGGGAGGCGTCTGCATCCAGGTACACACAATGGGAACTGTCATGGCTTTCCTTTGGGTCCACGGGTCTTCGTGGCAGGCTGATATGGGATGGAGGAAATCAGCTACTCCTCCTGTGAAGATGTTTGTGCCTCTGAACTTTTGGCTGCTCCGTGAGACTGCTGATTACACAGATGGCAAAATCTCATCCTGGGGCCACTGAGGAATCCAGATGCCAGAGCTGGAGTCTAGGATTGAAAGCTTTAGCCGAATTGCTGATTATCTATAATGCACACCAGCTGACTTAACTTGTCTCTTGGCTGAAAGTATTGGATGGTTAGAGGCCGTGACATACAGCCCGAGTCTGCACACAGCGGGCAAAAACTCACCAGGCAGCTAGAGCTGAGCTGGTGTCAAAGCCAAAGCTGATTCTGGAGGAAAAGTGTTGGGAAGCTGAAGTGGCTTCAGGACCCTCACGCCCACTTGGTGTTCTTCAGTAGTTCATGCTCTTCAATGCTCAAATATAGCAAGGCCCCCTGCTCCCTCCCCACAAATGCATCACGTGTACCATGTGCTGTGTCGCCCATCTTTACCTTTGTATATTACAGGTCTTGATCCAGAACAAAGTTCCCTCCCGCTTCTGCCTGCCTAACTCCAACTCACTCCGATTAACCTAACTCAATCCATTTGGCTGCCCCCAAGATCTATTCTCCCCTTCAGTTTGCAACAGAATCCTCAAAGTTTTGCTAAGAACATGGCTGTTCTGCTCAAGAATATTTATTCTCACCTCCTTTGCAATTAGGCACAGCCATATGTGAGGTTCTGGCCAATGGTAAATAAGAAGAAGCCATATGCAATTTCTGGGTCTTGTCCACTAAAGAGAAGGGGTGTGTTCTGGGTGCTGTGCTGTGCCTGCAGGTCTCCTCTTCTGGACTGAGGAACTTTTTCCCCCAGCTGCTGACTGACAGCTCCCAGTCCTTTTCTGGGACTTTCTCTCAGCTTAGGGGAGCTGCCTCACCCACAGTCACACATCCAATGATGGTCAATGCAGGATTCCAAAGGCCTGGCCTGCTCATCCTACTGCATTTTCATTTTCTGCCCATTCCTGCTTCCTTCACCACCTCCTAGGTGCTGTTCCCAAGAACACTCCCAGTGAACTTCCTCCACTCACATCTCTGACTCAGTGTCTGTCCCCAGGGAGTTCACCTAAGGCAGGGAGTGTCTTCCCTTTCTTTATTCTCCACTGTCTGTGAGCTGTAGTAAGCAAGGTGAGTCAAGGTGAGCCATCTTTGACCACGTGGAGACTGCAGAGGATGGAAGGAGCCTGTGTCTCCAACCCCAGGACACCACCCTACCAGTCCTGGACCGGGCACTCAGAATGAGAGAAATGCACCTTTATTTTAGTTTAGTTCCTGTGTTTTGGGCTCTCTCATTAAGACAGCCTAAGCTGAACTCTTACTGACGAAATTGACCTCAAAGATAACCTCATCCCCCTCACCCCCCGCACATGCACATACAAACTACGGAGTTTACCTAACAAGGGGGCACACTCTTTTTCATTCTGTGTAATCAGTGATGGTCTCTGGTTTGTTTTCCTAAGCAAACTCTCAGCTCATTTGGCCAGACTCATGTTTTATTCAACTTCTACAAGCCTAGCTCCTACTAGTTCATAATGAAGGCTCCATAAATGTTGAATGAATGAATGACTTTCTCGAATCTAGGGTCCTTTGTTTCCTAAGAACCCCCATCCAAACGTGCTGGACCTAAGCAGAGATGTAAGTTGATCAGGCTCTTCTGGTTCCCTGTCACGTTGAAGAAAAACCAGTAAACATTAACAGCCAAACATTTGCTAAGGGCACTTTATGTGAATTTATCTTGTTTCCGTCTCATAACAATCCTATGAGTCGGGTACGCTTACTACCCCGTTCACAGGCAAGGACACAGGCTTAGAGAGAAGGTAAATAAGATGAACTAGCAAGAGGCAGGATTTGAATTCAGATCTGCCTAATTGCAGAACCCCAACCTGTAATGCTGTCTCCTAAGATCTGACAAACTCATCCATGCTCCACGTCATCGGTTACTCCTCCCAGGGCACAGCACTGAGACACACAGAACCAAGTACCCATGGTGAGATTTCAACACAAGGACCAATATTTAAATAGAGAACACCTCTCTAATAACACCAGCCCAGACCTGCTCTTACACCCATAGTTGAAGGCAGAATTAAACGAACCGTGGTCTTTCAGTAGATACCCAGAGTTCGACCCCCCAAGATACTGATCTCTTTAATACTAGTCTCATCTTAAAACTAGTTTCAGTGTAATCAATACTAGTCACCACAATAGACAAGCCTGAAATTCCAGTGGCTTAACACAAAAAAAGTTTTATTTTTTGCTCATAATGCAGTCAAATGCATGTCCCAAGTTCACGAGGGCAGCTGTCCTCCGAGTGATGGCTCAGGGATTCAGGTTGCTTCCTTAGAGAACATACAGCGTTTTCAAGTTGCAATAGCCATGGGAAAGGGGTTGGAGCAACCTGCAAAACGTTTTTGAGGGCCAGGCCTGGAACAGACAACATCATTTCTGCCCACTTTAGATAGTGTTAGTCATATGACCTCACCCCGAGGCGGGCCAGGAAAGGAGTGCATGGACATTTGGTGTCTCCATGACAAAACTCACAGGGAAATATGGGCCACATCCCTTGGTCTCTGCTTACTTGCCAAGGGAAAAAAGTGGTCCTCTCAAAGATTCTTATCTGAGAATGTTTATCAAAATGACCCAGAGAGTGTCTTTGAAATTCGGATCCCAGGACGTCATCCTAAGAGTACTGACTTACAATCACCAGGATGGAGTCCTTGAGATTCTGATTTCAAAACTCCTCCTCAGTGATTCTCAGGCGTAATTAGGGTTGAGAACAACTAAACTAGATTCTCTCATCTTTTATGTTCTTTAATTCTCTGGTTTTCCTTTCTAATCAACAGGTAGAAAAACACAAAGAGAGGACTCATGTGGACACTTCTTTGCTACCAGATTCCCAGAAGACGGAGGTCTTAGGATTCTGTGTCCATGCCTGGTAGAATCTCATTGAGATTTCTATATCAGGTCCTATAAGGACCATTCTCCTGACCTCACTCCATTTTTGTATTTTTCTTGATTCACCAAAGCTCTGTCCGGTGTCTTGACACCAGCATTCAAGCTGGAAAACCAGCTCCCAACACCCGCAGATTTTCATAGGACCCTAAATTAATCTGCATCTATCCCTTTGAACAGCTCCACAGTTATCAATATGCATTTATCCCTCTAGATCTAAAATATTGGAATGTCAATAATGCTTTGTTCAATAAAACACATGGAGTACTTTCATATTATGTCAAGGTTCGTAAAACTTTACTTGAATTGATAGATAACTGACATAAATGATAAAGGAGGCTGTGCTGAGTCAGAACAAATTGTGATTTTTTTATTGACCTGAAACTTTCTTTCTTCCTTGTCTTAAAGAGTTTAACCTGTTCTCTTCAACATTTTCTTCCATCAAATTAAACTATAGGGAATACATAACCGACCAAAATGAAAAACAGAAGGAATGACCAGAGTTAGGAAGGGGAAGCACGGCTGATTTACAACTATTTGATAAGAGGATTTGTCTGGTCTCTGGGTCTAGGAAGCCCTCTTGGAAAAATCTAATCTGAGAACTGACGGTGAGAAGAAGTTAGCAAGGAGAAAGGCGAGACATGGGTGTGATGGGATGTAGGTTGTTTGCCTTTTGATCTCGTCCCATTCCTACCTTCTTGTGCTCTGCTACACTGTGTAGGGCCAAGAGTCTGAAAACTACATTTCTGGGCTTCCATTCCAGCCACTTCCTGTTAGGCTCTGGCAACGGAAGGTAGAGGTGGGAGACTATGCAGTAAGAAGAGAAAAATGGTTCTGTTCCTGCTTATTTTCTGGCTGCATCTAGAGACAGCTCAATAGTGGCGAGAGTGTTGGGCATCTAGAGTCCTGGTCGAGAGAGCATCTCATCAGGCGGGACTTTGAGAATGGCGATGAGCATCGGCCAACACGCCCCCTTTGGATTTAGTTTTAATAAACAGCTGCAACAACGCTCGAGACACAAATGGACATATTCAAATCAATGATTGGAGAAAGCTCGATTCCCACCACCAACCCTCCCACATCCATTTTATTCTCCTCCACCTGGTTCATTCTGAACAGCAGAAAGGAGACATTTCCTGAAAGATATCTCAGAATGGAGGAAAAAATATGACTTATATGGACTGGAAATGGCAGATATGCATGGTAAAGCTGTTTGGATGGAGAAAGAATTGGAGACTGAGAACACAGAAGAATCTACCTTCTCTGAGCCCCATTCCCTCATGTAAAATAAAACAACACACACGATTCATGTGTGGATTCAATGTGGTGACATATGCACAGGGCCAGGCACACAGTAGATGCTCCGTAAATGTAAGTTGAATTATAAATCTTCTTAAAAAATTGAATCATTCTTAGAATTCTTTTAGTTACAATGACTGAAAACAGTTCAAACTTCTTTAGAGGTCAATTAATTGAAAACTCTATGATATACTGGTGTCAGGAGCCACTTGATCCAGGGGCTCCAACATCACTAGGACTGTCCTTCCATCTCTCACAGCTCTCCTGTCCCTACATGGGCGTCATCCTAAGATTCCACATGGTAGCAAGATGGTGGCCAGCAGCTCAAAACCAAAAGTCATCCAGGTCAAGTCTACAGGGATGTGTGTTGGGTGGTGAAGCGTATTAGAGTGTGTTTTCTTTTCAATAGCACCAAAAAAAAAAAAAAAACCCCAAAACCATAACAAAATAATTTCATTCACTGCCATTGATTCTAATTGATTACTTGCTTATCCCTGGACCAGTCACTACCCTTGGGGAAATGTGATGTTCTGATTGATCAGATCTGAGTCACGCGACCACTCCTGGACCAGAGGGTAGGGTGGACTCCACCCAATGCACATGAGCTGACTGAGAGAAAGGAAGTGGTGAGTTCTACAGACATAGGTCAAATCCTTCCCCCTGGGGAAGAGGAAATGGATGCCAGAAAACCCAACAACTATTATCCACTATTATCCACTGTTTCTTTTTCAATAGTACCGAAAAATAGTACAGCCTTTCACAAAACACTCCACTTACAGAAGGGGTTGTATGGATACATATTTTTGTCTACTTAACAATCTCCTCTGTCCAAGAACAGTAACCTCTTTCTTCTGGAAACTTCCTCTGCCCTCCCTGCCCTGGAATTTGGCTTACATGGGAATTGATGTGTTCTTACACGATCTGACACCCATGGGCACCTTGGCGTAGCTATGCCAATAAATCTCCTCAGATAAACTTTTATACGTAGGAGGAAGGAAAGTTCATTTGTCTCGGAATGACTAAAATTTTAAGATATTAGTCATGGGAACAGTTGATATCCATGTGGAGAAATTGGGTATGCAGAAAGAATGACACATAAAGCCGACACGTAGCTCACAGAGCAGAGACAAGAAAAAGCAACAACAAAAAATCTGTCCTACAGGATTCAAGTCCTTGACTCCGGTTTCTCTGAGACCCAGCTGCATCCCTATTGCTCTCAACACGTCCTTGTTCTGGAGAAATCTAGTTCCCTTAAACAATAAACTCTTCTATTTGCTGGCTGTCCATGTTCTTCAACCAAAAGATTATGTATGTAGAAGGAAAGAGAGAACTAAGATTTTACAGACTAAACCCCTCTCCATCATTACTGACAAACAGAATTTTTATTACTGGCCTCTGCCTTCCCATCAACGTCCACAGAAGGGCTGGTAAACGCAGGTCACCATTGATCATTTGGTGGTGTTATTTCTGTCTTGACCCAGTTTTGAGGACATGGCTCAAACTTCCACATATTTAACTTAGTCTGGGGGAAAATATATTTAGCACGCTGTGGAGCCGGGTGAGATATGTTCTCTAAGTTCCTCTTTGTAAAAATTTTCTCAATTCAGAAAATGGAAGTATTTTTTATATATTTTTACGTTTTATTCATTTAAAAATTTTTAGACAGTAGAAATCATACTTTTCTAAGAATTGACAAGTCCATCAACCCCACACTTTCCCTTGTCTCTCTGGGATGGACAGTGTTGGTTTCCTCCCCAACTGCCGTCCCTCTGCCCTTCCCTCCTTCCTGGTGGAGCCTGCCAGACACTCAGTGAGAAGGTCGGATTATTTATTCACAATAGTTTCTGCCTCGCTACTGGGAGGATTACTTCTCCCATCCATCCACTGTGTCAGGCTTGGTCAGGTACCTTGATCTGGCCTGTGCTCCCCACTCATTGGTTCCACAACTATTCATTAAGCTGTAATGTGTATAAAGCATTACTGGAGACACTGAGGACACACAGTGACCAAGAGGGACTGGGACTGCAGCAGGAGAGACATCTAAGAGGCAAGCAATCATGGTGGAGGACTGTCCCTGTTGCTATAGGCACAATACAGGGCTTCACAGGACCAGGTCCTAGCCAGCGACACAGGCACGAGGGAGAGACAGAGGTTCAAGCTGAGAACTACAGAACAAAAGTAAAGCTACGCAGGGAAGAGCGGTGCTGGTCCTGGGGGCACCTGGCCCACTGCCTCATAACACATTTTGTTTTGGGAGAGATACTGACATGCTTTTAAGGGCAGTGTCTCAGGAAGTTGACAGCCCCACTTGCTCTGCTCTTTTGAAGAGCTGAGGAAGCGCATTTTATTTCCACTCGAGTGATCTGACAACAATCTATGTAACGATTTCTTTTTCTTAAAAACATCATAAAGGAGCTAAGCTCAGGTCGTTATGGAAACTACACCTGAAGCTCTAGCACATTCTATGCAACAAGACGAAAGTTGGAAACTCCCTGTGTCTGGTTCCTACCACAGGAGGGGCTGGGAGGCACGATGGTGCCACTGCCAGGAGGGCAGGTGTGCGGCTCTCCCGGGCCACACCTGGAGGGAGGCCCCAGCGTGCCCACAGACCGGCCCTCCAGAGCACTGAGCCAGCGGGCGGGTCAACGAGCTGCAACAGTCAAATCTGTGCGGTGGCTCTGGGGGCTGCTCATCCACTTCACACTCAAATGTGTGGAGAGAAACAAAAATGCAGAAGAATGAAACTTCTCTGGGAAAATCCCAGGTTGACTACTGCATAGCCAGACCAGGGGGCCATTTTTAGAGACAATTAGGAACTGAAAACTAAGTAGCTATGCTGGGGTATTGTTTCTAGAGATGCTTTGGGACTGAAAACGCTCTCGGGCATATAAGTATCCAAGATACCGTGCTGTCAGCCACCTGTAAGGGGGCACTGTCAGGAGCCACCGAGCCTCCCTGATGGCCACGGCCCACCTTGCCAGGCTCAGAAACACGGAGTTCCAGATAACACTGCTTTAAAAGCACTTTTGAGCACTTTCTTCATTCCACACAGTTTGTTAAACCCTCCCTATGGACCATTATCTCCATCTTCACAGCAACCTTGTGAATTCGGTACCATCATTACCAGGAAGGCCACACCTCCCTAGTTGTCCAGGGTGGTCCTGGTTTACAGCTGTTGTCACAGTGTAATTATTAAGAGTGCTCCCTTTGCCTCTGAGAAGTGTTCTGCCTGGATGATAAATTGTATGTCATCCTAATTACTATCCCATTTTACCTATGAGCATACAGCACCCTGGGTCCCTCTAGGAAGCAATGCCCAGAGCTAACTGTAATTTGGGTGGAGACGTCCTTGGCTCTGGGAATGAGCACATGACCTGGGCTTGTCCGCTCAGCATTTCCGTCCTCCTGGCCACAGGGATGGCAGGCCCTGGACTGAAGGCAACAGAGGAAACGGAGCCAAGAGAATCAGAGGGACTTCTGACACCTCTCTGCAGCCTTGCCTCGAGTCATTAACCCCTGACCTTTTCAGTTATGTACGCCATTTAACCCAGTCCATCGGTTTGATTGGGTTTCTGTGTTTGAAACCGGAAGAGTCGTGAATAACACAATGATGGATACAGAGATGACCAAGGGGACACAGACCCCGCTCGCCATGCACGCACGAGCAGCCCTCAAGCACCAGCACCGTTCAGCCTCCCCACTGGGGAGCACGTGCCAGGAACCTGAGTGCCCGCCCTGAAAGGGCCCAGGTTCCCCCCTGGTGTCCGTGCAGCCCCCACCCCACACCCGCTCACGTGGGCTGCTGACTGGGGGGTTTGTTTCGAAGGCACGATGAAGCCTGCAGACACTCTTGGCAGAAAGCTACCGTCTGAGCAGCTCACCCTCGGTTCCCTGCACCCCTGCACACCGGCTTTTAGATAACTTGGCAGAGTGTCTGGCTTTCCAAGGCAGCCCAATCAGATCCCTTTCTTGAGGGAATAATGCCTCATTTTCTCCCTTTTTGTGAGATGGAGATCATCTCCCACACTCTCCTTCACAGCTAAGCACATCATCAAAATTTAACTTCCTGCATCTGCGGGAAATAAATGGGGCTTTGCAGAAATGGGCTGCAAACCAATATTCATCTCCCTCCCCCCAAAAAGCTGAGGACACCAGCCAATAGTTTTCTTTCTAAGGGAAAGAAGGAGAGCTGAGATGGACAAGCCACCAGAACCCTCGCGGTTGATCTGGACGACGCCAACTCACAGGGATGGTCGTGGAAACAAATTATAGGGTGGCGAGGCAAGAGAAAATGAAGACTTATTTTCCCTGAATAACATTTAAAAGAAGTGGAACATCTCTATAAGCTTTATAGTCGCTTAGTACACTCTCAAAGCTATATAAAGCCCCTTCAGCACCATTTCCTTAAATAGATAACATACTTGGCTATGGTTTTTTTGCTTATTCTGTAACATAATTCATTTTATAGGATTTAAAACATATCAACAAAGCATTGATCCAAGATACAGAAGATGTTTCCCCAAAATTATTCAAAATTGGTACTATTTAATTATGGAAGAAATGCTGGTAAAAATTTTACACAATACAGAAGCACAGAAAGAAAAAAGGTAAAACTCTCCTCCTCACTTTTGACCCATCCCTCCCTCCCCGCCTCCCACACCCTCACACACTCAAGGTGACCACTTGGTTTTGAAGGAGCGCTCTGTCGGGAAAGCCGACTCCCAGTGCAGCGATCACAACAACGAAGGCCGAGTCCCCTGCAGGACTTTTGAGGTTGAGGTGGGACAGGAACTGATTAGACAAGAGGAATGGAGAGGCAGTGGGGTAGATGGTGAGGCAGAAATGGCTAGCTGTCTGAGATCTCTCCTCCCCTTCCATTACGAGCCAGCCCCCTTTCGCTCGTGTTCTCACCAGTGAAACAGGCCAGGGTGTCTCGGGACTCTCGGCTTCTCCTCCACCTCATCTCATGGACCTGCCATCCGAGGGCACCCGCTGGTTCTTGGCGTGAGTTAGAACGCAAGCTCCCGCTATGGGAAGCGACTGACACGCAGGGGCTTGTTCCAGCAGCTAGTGCGTCCATAGCCCATCCAAGTGCTGCCTCTGTCTCCCACAACACTCACAAGTGGTCCACCCACAGGTGAGTTTTCCATCGTCTCTAACGGTGCATGCACAATTTATAGAAGAAAAATCCGAAATGTCTGCAAAAATCTCCTACATGCAGGTGTGCTTAAAATGATGCATTCTGTTTCAAAACTGTGAGGGCAGTTCTGCTGTGAGTAAGCAAAGTGGCAAAGGGCTCAAAGCTCCGTGTCCTCAGGCTCCAGGGCTCCTCTTAGGAAAATGACAATATGACAACTCTCAGGGTTCTCCAGAGAAGCAAAACCACTAGGCACCATATATATTATACACATACATGTACATGTGTTATATATAGGATATGTAATATATATTGTATGCGGGATACATAGGATATAATACACAGAGAGAGAGAGAGAGAGGGGGAGAGAGAGAGAGAGAGAGAGAGAGATTTTAAGGAACTGGCTCATATAATTGAAGAGGCTGACAACTCCAAATTCTGAAGGGCAGGCCAGGAGGCTGGAAACTCAGCAGGATCTCTATGTTACCGTCTTGAGGCAGAATTTCTTTTTCTCTGGGAAACCTGTTTTTGTTCTTAAGGCCTTCAACTGACTGAGTGAGGCCCACCCACATGATGGAGCGTAATCTTCACTTTAAGTCAGTTGATTGCAAACGTGAACCACATCTACGAACTATCTTTACACGTAGACTAGTGTTTGGCCAAACCCCTGGGCACCATAGCCCAGCCAAGTTGCCACCTCAAAGCAACCATCACAATACTCCTCATAGCGTGGTCGGCTCTTGGAATGGGCATGGTGCAAACAACTTGAAAATTAATAAGCAGAGCAATTTGACATTCTCTGCAGTCTGGATCCAGAGTGAGGAACACAAGAGCCCTGGGACATGATTCACAGCCTGAGAAGTCCTCTACAGAAATATCAGGTTTCTTTTGCATGGCATCAGGACTGGATGGATGTTGGTATGTAAAAAAACATGGTCTGAGGGGCCAGCCCACTGGTGTAGTGGTTAAGTGCGCGTGCTCCGCTTTGGGGCCGGGGGTCTGCGGGTTCGGATCCTGGGCACGGACTTGTGCACCGATTGCCAAGCCATGCTGTGGCGGCATCCCATATAAAGTAGAGGAAGATGGGCACAGATGTTAGCCCAGGGCCAGTCTTCCTCAGCAAAAAGAGGAGGATTGACAACAGACGTTAGCTCAAGGCTAACCTTCCTCACAAAAAACGAAACAAAACAAAACAAACAAAACAAAACGAAAAAACATGGTCTGAGCATTTAGACTCTGACAAAGGGTCCTGTGTCTTTGGTTCTTCAGACCCTGAAATAAACTGCTTAGGGCTGGGGCTGGGAGCGGCAGGATTGAGGGACAGGATGGTATCTTGAAGACCAGGTCATTTCAAGTTCCAGCCATACTGAAGGAGCTTGGTAAGGAAGAGAGGGTGTCAGGTACGAATGAAGTGCCCGTGAAGGGAGCGCAGAGAGGCGGAGCCGTGATGCAATGCTGCCACCCTGTGTCCCTCACGAATATTGCTGCCGGAGGGTTTTCTGAGTTCATGGAGCTTGTTCAGTCCTCCATCCTTCAGATGGAGCTTGTTCAGTCCTCCATCCTTCAGATGGAGCTTGTTCAGTCCTCCATCCTTCAGACCTTCTGTGTGAACAGCTCTCTGGTAGTCCAAAGACACATCACAAACTAAAAACGTTAGCACTAAATTACCACCCACGGCAGAGATAAAGAGACGGCGCATGGCGATAGCGTTACTTTGTTCTGTACCACGATGTCAGCTCTCTTCTATCAAGCACATCGTCACAGGGCTCCAGGCTCTTAGAAACTGTCACTCCATCAACACAGCGGTCCCGTGAGGCGAGTAGTAACAATAACCTATTACAGATGACACAGCTCAGAGATGCTACAGAACATGCCCCAGACCACAGACTCAAACCACAGCGAATGCAGAATCTGAACTCAAGCCAGTGCGTCCCCACACACGCTCACCTCTGTGCTGGCTCTCTGTTCTAGATCAGCCCTGTCCAACAGACACACATGCGACTTAAAATTCTCCAGCAGCCACGTTTAAAAAAGTCAAGAGAAACAGGTGAAATTAATCGTAATTGTATATTTTATTTACGCCAGTATATCCCAAGTTATTGTTCTTTCAACACATAATCGATATAAAAATTATTAGAGATATTTTGCAATCTTTGTTTTTGTATTAAGTCATCAAAATGTGAGCTCAGTTTTTGCTTACGGCGCATCTCAGTCTGGAGCTGCCACACTTCCAGGGCCCAGTAGCCGCGGGGCGGGTGGCATGTGCATTGGATGGTGCAGCCTTGATGATAGAAAGTTTTCCCTGAAGGGAAAATCTTCTGGTTTGGTTTGGTTTTGTTTTTTCCATTTAACCCATTGGGGTGATGATAGTTTGGTGGTGATGGTAGCTAGCTAACATATCACGAGGATGCCTTACACTGTAAGTTCCTCAGGGTTTCTCGATCGTCATACTATGAACATTTGGGATCAGACGATTCTTTGTTTGGGGAAGGGGGGAGTGTGTGCACTGTAGGATGTTTAACAGCATTCCTGCCTTTACCCACCAGATGACACTAGCAACCCCCCACCCTAGCTGTGACAGCGAAAAACGTCTCCAGGCATTGTCACATGTGCCCTGGGGGGGTGGGGCGCATATTGCCCCTGATCTATCTGGCTGGCCTACATTGTCTCTCTCTGTGTCAGATACAGTGCAAGAGCCGAATGTGGTTGGGCACCTGAACAGACACACACACACAGACACAAGCCTGGTCTCAGGAGAAAATAAGCCAACGAGAGATCACCGTCTACTTTTGAGGTGACAGAGTTTGTAAAGAAGAGCAGTGGTGTGATGTCCCTGCTCTGATGGGCGGGAGCTGAAGAGAGGGGTGGGTACAAGGATCCTGACCCAGTAAAAAGTGGTGGGGCTGATACACTGCGTGCATCCATCATATCATCCAGACACCTGGCACATAGGAGACGCCTAGCAGAGTTTGTTGGGAGAGAGAGAAATCAGTTGCATCCCATCTATTGATGGAGCAATGTGGATGGAGGTGGCAGGCAGTGCACATTCACATTGAGTTAGAACCGGGTGATGTGGTGACTTGAATCAAGCAAAGGGGAACAAGACACCCCACTTCAGGGCACGGCCTGGGGCCCCACTGGCATGTGGTTGATAAATTGTCTCTCCTCATCACGGGAAAGCCACCTGCGTGTCTGCACCTCCAAATTTCACGACTCAGCCAGATGAAAAGATAACTCTAAATTCATTTGGGATGTTATAATTGTTTCCTTGTCCCGGAAGTATTTTTTTTATCTTAAGAAGATTTAGAATTAAATATGGAACTGATGTAACAATGGAAACCATCACATTATGTCTGTGTTAAGTACAAACACAACTCTATATTTGGTATAGATTTTCTGATGATTAGGCCTGTGAGTCCAGTAGAATATGTGCGAGTGAACACTGATGTGGGGGTAGTGATTTTAAGCTGAAAAGTTTAAGAAAATGTACGTTTAAACCTAGTTATGTGATTTGGGATGTTTTAGAGCATTTAAGAATCCTTCCACTTTTAAGAGTCATTGAAGCACTTGAGAAATTAGATTAAATGATCAGAAAAGTAAAGTTTGCTTTTTTTTTTTTGTGAGGAAGATCAGCCCTGAGCTAACACCCGTTGCCAATCCTCCTCTTTTTTGCTGACGAAGATTGGCCCTGGGCTAACAGCCATGCCCATATTCCTCTACTTTATATGGGACACCACCACAGCATGGCTTGATAAAGCAATGCGTTGGTGCGCGCCCAGGATCCAAATCTGCGAACCCCGGGCCACCGAAGTGGAGCATGAACTTAACCGCTGCGCCACCAGGCCCGCCCTGAAAGTATTTTTTTTTTTTTTTTTTTTTGTGAGGAGATCAGCCCTGAGCTAACATCCGCCAATCCTCCTCTTTTTTTGCTGAGGAAGACGGCCCTGGGCTAGCATCGGTGCCCATCTTCCTCCACTTTACATGGGACGCCGCCACAGCATGGCTTACCAAGCAGTGCGTCGGTGCGCGCCCGGGATCCGAACCAGCGAACCACGGGCCGCCGCAGCGGAGCGCGCGCACTTAACCGCTTGCGCCACCGGGCCGGCCCCTGAAAGTATTTTTTAAAGATGAGATTATTCTATTCACATGTGCTGTTGAAAATGTTTAATGAATTATACTTAATAAAGTTGCAAATGTTCACTTAAAACATAATGTTAAAGTTTGCTAGATTCACATATAAACTAAGAAGGTTTATAAGATGAACTTGTAAAGTTAAGGAGGAGATTGGTTTTTTGTTTTTAATTTATGACTTTAAAATATCAAAAGGTGCCTCAAAACACCTCAATAAGTCCCGGCTCAGGGCATCACCACAGCCTCCCTCCCACACCCACCTCACCCCTCAGAAAGTCAACACCAGGAGTGAGTGTGTCTTCAGGAGGATTCGAGGGAGGAACAAGAAAGGGGTGTGCATCGAGCCCCAGGGCAGCATTTAATATCATCCGTTCTTCAACATCTCTCTCCCTCCGTGTTTCTTTCTCTTCCCAACCCCCCTTCTCGTCCTGTTTTTCCTTTGTTATCTGTGGACGTAAGTTTCATGTGAACTTCCACATAAGTTTTAAAGTAAGTCTATCTGTTTCCTCGAACTGGGATTTTCATGGGATTCCACTGGACTTATAGATTAATCTGAGAAGATGTCTTGTATCTTTTATACATGCAAACCATAGCATCCTAACAAGACATAATTTCTTCTGTAAGAATAGGAAAGTTCTCCTACTGTGCTCTCAGCTCTTCAAGGCAGCACTTCTTTGTAATCTCAGCATTTAGCCTGGTGCCTCACGTATAATTGGCGCTTGATAAATATCTGTGGTATAAATTAATTTCGTAGTCTGTGGCCCAGAGCCTTGACTCGTCCTACAAGAAGTCGAGGTTGCAGATCAACTCCTCTAGACATTTTATAACTTATTTCAAGCAATGTGGCCTCTAGGTGTCATTGTGCAGCCTGAGACCTGAAAATACAGCCCTCATTAAATAAGCCATCGGAGAGAAAAATGAATGGGGAATAATTTAAGGAGATTAAATGGGCAGGGCTATGGACACTTATCATCGCTTCTGCAATGCTTCATCTCTGGAACGAGGGGGAACGTCTAAGTTCAGAAATGCCAGGACAATTCATCAGCCCTCAACATTGACGGGAAGGGAAATAATGTCGTTAGCTTGTAAAATATAGGATTTTGTTTTCCCTATATCTGCCAATCTATTTTATGGTTGCTTCAGCCCAGCAATAAAATGTGAAGGAATTATAATAACTGCTGGATTCACTGTTCCTTGAATACACTTTCCAAAATAATAGAGCCATGGGATACGGACATTCTGTCCCGTCAAAAACTGTTTTACGCCGATTGCTCCCTCCAGTGGCTTTCTAGTTCATGAGCTTGGCCGAGGGACGCTGCCTGCAGCAGGTCTGCAGTGAAAATTAACATGCAGCTGATTAAGCGATTCCTTCAAGTGACCTCATAAATCAGAGACAAGTTATGACAAAGTTGTCTGCTTCAGGCTGGCTTAAAAAAAAAGAGAAGTTATGCATACCAACATTGATTTAAGTTCAAAACATTATGCTGCACAAAAGACGCCAGACCAAAAAGAGAGTACATTTTATATGATTCCATGCATATAAAATTCTAGAAAGGGCAAATCTAATCTACAGTGACAGAAAACAGATTGGGGGTTATCTACAATTGAGGTGGGAATGATGGAGAAGAGACACAAGAGAACTCTTTGGGGTGATGAAGATGTTCTTCAGTATCTTTATTGTGATGATAGTTACTTGAGTGTGTACATTAATCAAAACTCATGGAAGTACCTAAAACAGGTGCAATTTATTGTACATAAATTATACATCAATAAAGTCCATTTGAAAAAATCGGTAAGTCTGATTTGGCTCATAACCTCAAGAGTCAAGTCACCATCTAAGCAGTAACTAACGGTGGACACACCCTGAAACTTTTTGAGAAGGTTGTTACTGCCTCACTTGGTTGAGTGCTATGGATCAGCGAATGCTGACAACGCAGGCAAACACCACCCAGCGCCATCTCCAGAAGACTTCCAACAAACTCGTCGTTCAGTCTTCCTCTAAATTCCCGGGCTCTGCTTGTGCAGGTGAAAATGTCCTGATCTCTGGGAGACGGTTTCATTAGCCTTGGGAACAACTAGCTGGTCACTCAGAATTTGATGTGAACATCCAGGCAGGAAGTCAAGGATGCTGACCATTCATTCATTCGCTCATCCTCTTGCTTGCTGTTCATTATTTCCTGAGTGCCTGCCACACGGCCGGCATGGCATTCAGCAATCTTATCACAGAATAGTGAGTTCAGATCTATTCTAAGCACTTCACATGTATTAACCTACTCAGTAGTTGCTGTGTAATTGCCATGTGTAGAAAAAACACTTGTGCTCCAATGGAAAGCTATTATTTGTCTAGGAGGACTCACTCCCCTTCTGGTTATCTGATTGTAGTCTCTCCTTGTCTTTGAACTATTTTACAGCTCTCTAAGTTGTAGGTAACTGGAAGCATTGCAAAAATAATTCTTATAGCAAATTCTACAATGGATAGAAATTCTATGGAGGAAAATTGTCTGGTGGAGGTCCAGTTGACCCCCAACCCCCTGAGAAAATCAGCTTGTCTCCATTTGAGCATTCATTTCAATCTTCCTGATCTATACATGTGTCTGTTCTTTGAATTCTCTTTTGAACTGGTTATAATATCTGTCTGGTTCCCTCATTGATTAGTGAGTAGAGTAGAATACAATCTCTAACATGCATTCCTTTTTATATCTGCGAGACATTCATGATTTTACCTTTTTTGAGAATTATCTCTTAAAGCATGATATACAGGGACCACTAATAATTAGTGGGGTGGGAGAGGCTACTGATGTCCCAAATCACAGGAGGATGGAAGGCTGGCTCCATTAGGTACCACCCCAAGTTCTGGCTCAGGGACTTTCTCTCCCTCTGCCCCACACGTCTGGTTGTCCTAATGTCCAGCTCTCTAGGAGCTTATGCTTCTCTCGTGACCTTGATACACACAAGGTAAGGTCGTCAGCACTGAGCAAGGTTTCTGGACACTGATGGGGACCACTCCTATAGAATGGTCAACTAGTAAAACTGGCTACTGTCAACAAGAGATCCTCAGCAGACACCAGATGGCTCAGATGGCATCTCCATCCTGCACTCTGTGGTACCCACAGGAGGATGGGCAGGCTGCTGGCAGTCTCAGGTCCCCTGTGCTCCTGGGGGGTAGAGACTAAAGGGGCTCACTCCGGAGGAGCTGGCTTGCACGGTCTCTGCCCTGAGCACCACTGTTCTCCTTCCCGGTCGTGTACGTTCATGGTCTTCCTTCCCTCAACCCGGCAGAAGCAATGAGTGGTGGTTCAAGAGCTGCTTCTCTTGTTCTTCTCCTAAAATCCCTGTAACCTGAGGTCTTGAAAGTCAGAAGCCAGCAGTTGGCTTTTCCGCTCTGCATTTTACTGTGTCATCCTCTTCCAGCTACAAGGAAAGCAGAACGCCTCACTGGCAGAATGGGGGAAGAACTGGAGAACACGTAGGGAGCAGACTCCACATTAGGTATACCAAAATATCACTTCACCCCTTACCTAAATGTCCACTCTAATGTTGAGGACCAGGAGCAAAGCTACTGCAGCCCAGGAGCAAACCCACTGTCCAGAATGAACGTCACAAACACGGCAATGTTGATGGGGTCCCGAAGAGCCTTGGTCCAGGCTGGATCCTTGGGCAGGAACTGCGCCCAGGAACCTGTTTCATGGACTAGTAGGTAAGCTGTCTCTTGATTCTTGGCTAAAGGAGGAAAGAGAGTAGAGGGAAGAGGTGGTCAAATGGAGACCGGGACGGTGTCTGTTCTCCAGCCCCAGAGAAAACGGGAAAACTCGAGCAGTGACATCTGCTTTGTGTGGCTTTTGAGAGATGTGGGGACACTCTGGGCCCTCTTCTGTCATTCACTTCTGCCATCTTACATTTTTCCATACAGTTTTTGAGCACTGTCCTGCTCAAAATTCTTTAATGGCTTCCCATTGTACTTGGAATAAAATGCAAACTCCTCTTCACGGACCAAAGGTCTGGTTGCTGCCGCCCTCTCACCTCCCTCCTCCACCTGCCGTGCTTTGCTCCTCTCCAGCCACCCTGGGTCCGTAATCCCTCCTTGAACAAGCCAGGCCTTTTGCACCTCACGGCCTTTGAATTTGCTGTTCTGATTGCCTGGAACATTTTCCCTCCAGTTCTTTGCAAGAATTGCCCTCCATTTTTTTCTGTTGTCTTCTTAAGTGCCACCTCTTCAGAGAAGCTTTCTCTGACGCCCCGTCTGAAACAACTCCTACCCCCGTCTTGCCGTCATCTCAGCATGCTTCGTTTTTCTTTGCAGCCCTTACTGCTACCTGAAATGACGTATGTATTTGTTTTCTGGTTTACAGTCTGTCCTCCCTCCGAGCATGGGAGCCCCCTGAAGCAGAGAACTTGTCATTTTGGGTTGCTTCTCTATCTCTCGTGTCAAGGACATGCCTGGCATGTGGAAGGCTCTCCATAAATATTTGTGGGTGAACGAATGAGTGAATGACTAATGAAGAAATGACGCAGTGCTGCTCTGAGGTCACTATGAAGTTGGGAAGAGATTCCTTCTCCCATTTCTGAGCCCTGGGAAGGGTCCTGCACCTTCCCCCCTTCTCACCCCACACAGGCAGAAAGGCCGCATGCTCCTGTCTCAAGCTGTTGCAAGACCAAGTTCCCCTCCTCCCCCTGCCCACCCTCCCTTCTGCCCGCCCATCAGGGCCGCTCAAGGCCAGGCACCCTGGTCAGAGCCGGCATGAGTCAGCCATGCCCCCAGTGGGTTTTCAGGCGCCCAGAGAGTGAGGGGGCCGCATGGGCCCCCAAAGGTGATAAGTCCAACAGCCACATATGACACGTCTCACAAAGCCAGCAAGTGACCAGCCTGGGCCCGATTGTTCACGGAGCCCGGTGACCCTTGACTCTCCACCGTGCAAAATCCAGAGGGTGCCTATGACCCCGCAAGGACTGAGTGCCTGGGAAGGAGACTCTGGGCAGGGGAAAGGCTCGCGGGGAACACCAGCTCCACGGCCGGAGGAGGCACCTTTCCAAGAGACGGCGTGCGTTTCACAAATGTCAGGTCTGTGCATTTGGAATCACATCCAGATGGACCTGAGGGGGAAGGGACCAGAGCAGGCACTGGGTCAACTCCCCCTTTGCCTCCTCGAGTTTATTATCGAATCAAAAGCTGAGGATGGGAAGGGACGGATTCCCTAGGTCAGCTCGAACGAGCACTTGGGAACCACAGCAAGTCCCCATCGTGGTCAAAGTACATTGCGTTTGGGGCATCCATCCACAGGCCTCCAAAGGCAGCGCGCTCCGGGGCCCCAAGGTTCCTGAACCTAGTTCAGAGAGAGAACTTATATGAGGCCAGATCTTGTTCCAAGCGTAGACGGGCTAATAATCCCAAAGGAGGACCTTGTCCCCTAATCCGGAGATATCAGAAAATGACAAGGTAGCCCACCCCAGGTGCTGACTCACCTGCCAGGTGTCTCTGTGGCTGCAGACAAGGGAACCTTGGCTCTCCATACGGCTGCTGGTCACAAAGGGGAAAGGGTTGACCCATGGCCAAGCCTCCACCTCTCCCCGCGCCTTTCCACCGCTCCAACAAAGACTACCAGGCGGAAAGTCGGCCAAAATAAGGTCTGGCATGCTGGGAGGTGCTTGAACCTACGCAGGCTGTGGGTCTGAAAATGTCTATCCAAGGGCTTAGGACGCAAAATGATTCACATATTCAACATCTGTCTATGGGGGGCCTCCTCTGTGCCATGCACCATTTTGACTGCTTGGGATTTATAAGTAAACCACTGAACAACCATCATTTGACCTTGGCTCACTGACCACAGAATTTGGAGACTTGTCATCGCCTTTCACCACCAAAAGAGACCATCCAGACTGATGAATCCAGCGAGGTGCTACTGTATGGACCATCAGCTAATTTACAAAGCCTGCCTTCGATCCCATGGATACGCGAAGGAATAAACAAATGATGGAACCCACAGGAAGATACGTGTTTGTGGATTCTAAATTTCCTGGTGTAGAATCACTTGGAAGCAGAACTAGAAACGTCTGCTCTCTCCTCCTACTCAGAGGGAAACATCAGCACTTGTACCTCAGGATATAAAGCACACCGGACTCTCTGCAGCGGATCAGCAACCACAGCCAGGGGCCAGCTGCTTGTTTCTGTAAATAAAGTTTTCTTGGAAGACAACCACACCCATTCATTGAACATGTCGTCCGTGGCTGCTTTTGTGATACAATGGCAGAGTGGAGTAGTCATGACAGAGATTCTTAAGGCCCACAAATCCTAAAATATTTACTATCTGGCTCCCTACACAAAAAGTTTGCCAACCGCTGATCTTCGCTACATGCCTGTTATGGTCAGGGCTCAGTTGCTGCAAACAGAAGCTGCACTAGCTATTTCAGGCAGAAAAGGATTTAATACAGGGAACTGGGGCTTATGAAAGCATTGGAGGGGCTGGAGCAGCTGATGGGAAACAAGACTTCCAGAAAGAGCTTCCAGAACAAAACCACAGACCTGGCCCACAGGGGCATCCCCACCTCTGCCAGTTCACTAGAGTGTGGGACCAGGACATACTCCAATCAAGGGTCAGGAAGCCACTCTTGTTGCCCCATCAGTGCCTCGGGACGCCCAAGAAGTTAGTGAAGGTGCACTGACCACAGATGCAAACTAACCCCATCCCCTCCCCAACCACGCTCACCGGTAGAAACAGCGCAAGTGTCACAATAACCTTTTCTCCCAAATGCAGAATCTAATGCACGTCCAGACTCCGGGCAGCAGAGAGCCTGAAAGGCCGTTCTTAGCTGTCGTGCAGGATGGTCCAATGGACAGTGTCCACCCAAAATATCTCCCGCGGTGCTGGGGAGACAATGTAAACCGCGTGAGTTCTCGTGAGAAGACGCCCACATTAACACAGACATTGGCACGAGGAGCGTTCTCTCTCCCTAGTCTCCTCCAAGAAAGTTTCCAAAACTTGCTCTGTGCCCAGGCTGCAATAGAAGGCTCAGAGCCAAAACCCGAAAAATAATGGACCATACGCGCCTGCCAAGAGTGGAGTCAGCAACACAAAATATTCCAGCAAAGGTGCCGGTTTCACACCCTTTCCACATTTTTCTTAACAAAATTGAGAAGCTATAGACCACACAGCCAATCAGAGGCGGGGATTAGGTTACACCCTAACATTTTTGGATTTAAATTTACGACTACCATAATGCACGGTTCTCAAGCAACCAGAATAAGTGCCGTCTTAATAGGTGTGATCATAGATTCCAGCTTAATGGTATAGGCTTTGAAAGAACAGGGTGATAGAACCGTGTTTCAGTCCACCACCAATTTGAAAAATGGTGGGTCTTCTCCGCCAGTGACCCTTACAGATGGATGGTCCAGGACCGAGCCTGGAAAACGCCGCTGCTGCCCCCTAGCGGCGCCTCGGAACATGAACTCGGAGAGCCAAACAGAGTTTCTTATTTTCCTGGTGACCTGAACATAGATTATCACACGCCACAGATATCTTTGATTTAGGCTTGACCAAAATTAAGATTAAAACCGTTGGCCACAAGTTTTTAATCACTTAAGAGCATAAAAAACAGTCGACACAAGCACTTTGAAAACGCAAAGCCCTTTTTAAAAAACAAAGTAGGAAGGTTAGTAAATCTTTGCATAAAATTTAAAGTAAGCACATGCCTTTTCTGGATCTTGTCATCAAAAGTTGAGTTACTTAAGAGAGAAAGAACTTTCTCCGTCTATGGAAAGATTTATTCTAACCGTTCCGTGGAGCACTGACGTGTGCCCTTGAGTCTCAATGTCATGATTTTGTATGAAGTGAAAGTAAAAATTTGTGCCCCATGCACACGATTTTATGTGTTTTTTTAATGGTTATTTTTTCCAGAACATTAATGCAGCTTAAAAATGCTGAAAAGCAGGTGTATTAAAACTTGCAACATTGCTTTAAGAATAAATATGTTACTTATGCCCCAACAGAATTCATTATCATTTTACCCCAGCTTAGGTTAATTAAAACTATTTAAGACCATCACTTGATCAAGAGAAATTGTCAAGCATGGCCAGTCTCTCAATTGAAAATGAGGCAGGCAAAGAAGGAGCCTTTGAAAATATTATTGATGAGTTTGCTTCCACGTTCTCCCTTCCGCCTCAGGCTCCAGGACGGCTCAGCACATGCTGGTCCTTACTCACAGTTTTCGTGTTCAGATCATCATGGATGTTTTGCATTAATTTTAAATTCTGTCCCTGAGGCCAGTGCCTCCCTGACTTCATCCCAGGCCCTGAACAAGGAAAGTCTATTATGAAGGGTTATACTGCACAGAAGGATTGTCGCAGAAAATTGTACTTGATCATTAGATGCTATAAGGTTATGACACATTTTTCATAAGAGATTTATTTTTTTCCCCAACCTTGTGATCATTAACCTGAGAGCTCTGACCTCATTGATCTAACACTATGAAACTCAACCAACATCAAAACCATGCTAATGTGGTTAGAAACAGGGACATAACCAAGGCACGCTTCCTTGAAGATAAAGAGTTATTTTCAAGGAAAACTAACAGGGGACTCTAACAGAACACTTTGAGACACAGTAAACAATGTAGATTTTCCATGACAGTAGCTTTGTGAATAATACGACAATAAACAAACAAACAGGACACACACATGATCAAAGATCGAGTCTGGATTATTTTATTAATGTCTTAGATTTAATCTTACCGTAATCCGGCTCTCTAACAGAATTCACTGAAACTCACGTGTTTCTTTTTAGCTGTGTGGTGTCATCATGTTTTCTTGGTTAGTAGGTTAAGCAGCAGTTATAGTATGCAAGATTTCCTACTAAGTTATAGTATAGAATATATTTAATTCACCAAAATGTTTCCCTATTGATCCACTTCAAAATGACCTTCAATTATGTATAGTAAAAATGATAATTTTTTTCCCTAAAAATGTTTCTCATAGACCTGAGATTTTCTGAATCACAGGTGGGGGCGGTGGGGGGGGAGAGAGGGGTTGGGTATGTGTGTCAAGGTTTTCCATTATTTTTATTACATTTCTGTCTCTCTAGTTCTGACCTGATGCTCCAGGCCATCAGGAGCTTCTGAATTTTAATTTATTACCCAAATACCTGCCTTTTCTGAGTCATCCCTAAATCTGATCTGCATGCTCCAATCTTTGATAAAATGGTTGAAGGAATGAGACTAAGGCCAAATCTTGGCTTTCCTTCAGCAGACTGCCCTCCAGGTGGATCTAAATCTAATAATAGAGCAGATGAGAATTCACCTAACTCCACTGACTCAACACACTTCCCATACTTGTCCTAAAGGCATTCTCTCACTTGCTGAAATTCAGACACGTGGAGCTGAGGTATTCTCTGATCATGAAATTCATCTGCAAAAGGAAATAAAATTGTTTTCAATTTTCAGGTTCTCAGTAAATGTGAAAATTTTCATCATTTTCCTTTTGAGGGCCCACAAACCAGGTAATTCCTCTTCCCTATTAGTCAAGGAAGTTTCAGTGATGAACGACAGAAATCATATAAAGTGTGTTTAAGAAAAAAGAGAAGTTATAGGTTCATATAAATGAAAAGACCAGGGGTAGTTCTAGAGCTTCAGGCATGGCAGGATCAAGGGGCTTAGAGATAGTCACCAGAACCCAGTCTTTCTTGAGGTTTCATTTCTGCTTTCACATATGTTGGCTTCCTTACTAGGCAGTTTAACTCTATCTGGAAGCAAGATGGCACCAGGCATCTCCAGGCTTCATTATATTAGCTATAATTCCAGTGAGAAAGGAGTTCTAAAAAAAGACCAGGAGTGGAGACCCCTTGGCCTGACCACCCAGCTTGTATCAATGATCTGCTCCTGGACCAATCACTGTTGCTACCCATTGTGATGCTCTGATAGTCCAGGCCTGAGTCACATGCCACTGTTACAGCTGAGAGGGGGGATCAAACCCACAAGAGTGGGGTTTCCTGAAGAAAACCGGGTTGCTGATCCCAGAAAAGAAAGACTAGATTCCTGAAAGACAAAAATGTGGATGTTCCCTCCATAATCCATTCAGACTGTGCCAGACTTGAGGGCAAGTGCTCACGTTTATAGGTCTCTGAGCGTCATGAAAGCTGGGCAATATTTGCTTATGCTTATTTGCTTCTGGGACCTGTATTTTTTTGACCATCACTCCAACACAGACCCTCCAGCTTTTCCATGACTGCAGTCTCCTGCACCTGGCACCTCTCCTGGTCTTCAATTTCTACTAAGTCACACTCCCTCTGTATTTTCCACTTTGAGGATCCTCGGCAACTGTGTTTATACATTATTGTTTGTACATCTCTATATTATACTTCATATCCCTACAATGCTCCTTTATGAAAAAGTTCCTTTTAAAAAACATATAAAATGCTTAGCAAAAGAACTCATTTAAAATAACTCTTCTTCCTACTTTCATCCGTTTCAATTGCATTTTGAAAGAGTCTGTGAGAACCCACTTACCTCTCAATCCCTCCAGTGGAAATAATTGCAAAACCCTTGGTTCACACCTTTAGTGTAGCACTCGTCACAATGTCCCTCACATCAGAATTACTTACACGTCGGCAGGGTTCCACGCGCCCCTGTGGGCCTCAGGAGGGCACATCTTTCCTTGCTCCTGTTTAAATCCTCGTTGCCTCCTAACCCAGCTGCTTGGCCCAGCGCAGGCACAACGCCCGCCATTGCTGGATGAACCAAGTGGAGGTCTGGTCGAGCGCCAAGGGCGGCTGTGCTGGTAATCCTCGGTTCAATCAGAGCAGAGATGCAAACCAATGGACGCCTTCCAGAATTCCCAGATAATTCTTTTTTCAGATTGAAAAGACACGAGCGGTTGTAGGGATGCTTAAGTGTGGGAATGTGGATCTTGTGTCTGGAGGAGACTCAGCGTTGACCGTCTGAGGTCAGGAGGGAAATGGAGAGAAGGAGCCGGAATTCCATGGCTGGGAGCGCAGGGCCGGTTCACGGTTGGACCATTCGGGTCCCAACCTGACCAGCGGTCACTTGCTCGACCTCGAACAGCCGGTGGCATTAGATTCCACATTGTTGTCAATCAAGGTCTTTTGCTGTTTGTGGTTGTGGAAATCTGACAGTAGTGGCCTGCTGGCTAGAACCCGCTTCTACACAACTTCTCTTTGCCCTGGACTTTTTTTTTTTTTTGACCCAATATTCTTAAATTGAGAGATTTCCTATGAAAAGAAGGATTTATTATTTTCTCTTTAACAGTCAGAATCTCTGCCCACACAGGGCTCATATGTTGAGATCCTGGCCTGATTGCTGGGAGCAGAGGTGGGCAAACCACGGCCCGTGGGCCATTCAGTGCACGGCCCGCTTTGGTAAATACAGTTGTCTCTGATTTTAGCCGCACTCATTCGTTTATCTGTTGTCTGCAGCCGTTTTCCTGTTACAATGGCAAAACTGAGTGGCTGTGGCACAGCCACGCGCCCACAAAGCTTACAACACTTGCTATCTGACCCTTTACAGAAAATGGCCGTGAGCTGGTGGGTTGCACCTTTTGGTAGGAAATCTGCCCTCTGGTTGGCCACAATCCCCACTGCTCCCGATTATCTCTCCGATGCTGGAAAAAGTGTCAATTGCCATTTATTACCATGCACTTTTTAATTTTTATTATTATATTTTTATTACTGTCTTTTGGTTTCTCTTGTAGAAGGGACACTTTTCCCTTGACTCAATTATTTACCAAAATTAATAACAAAAGATAAACTATTTTACACACAAAAAATGGAATAAGCATATAAACATATTTCTTGGCAGAACTGGATAATAACCCTAAATGTTAATGCAAAAGATGTGTGTGCAGAAAGAACACATCTTAAGAATATTTCAGGATGGCTTCACCTGTTTGCAGGCCTTCTGGCCCCTGGAGGGTTTGAGGCTGCTTCTCTGACTTTATATTAACCTCCACTGGCCCCCAGTCCTTGAATCTCCCTCAGTCGATCCTTGTGTATAAAATTATCACATATTCTCTCAATATTCTCTCTAAACAATTTAGCCGACGATCCCAACCCATCACTCAGAGGATGTGCGGCCAAGCGTAGATATTAATTGTAAGACGTTCTTTGCCAGCAAAGACTGAGAACCTCCATGGAAATTCTTCCCCCGAGACCCCACGATGAAGACGGCACGGGCTGTGCGGCCTTGCAGCGTGGCTCACTCTCTCGTGAAGATGCTCGCCCTGTGAGCAGACCCGCAGAGCCCGGGGCGCCTGGTTTCAAGTGGAGCGCAGTCCTTCCTGAAGCAGCCGCTCTGTCGAGCAGACAGCCTCTCCGCTTATCAGAGCTCCTCACGAGAAACAGGTAAACGGCGTGCAGCTACGTGTCGTGAGTGGGGCACACAGATCCGCCTTAGGGAGACCCCGCTCACCTGCCAAGAAGGCCAAGGAGGGGCTCGTTTCCTTCCGAGTGGAGAGATTCCCGTGTGGACGGCATCCTTGCCTGCAGCCCAGCTTCAGCTGGCGTTCCCAGGGCAACTGCCGACTGAGGTGGGCCCCTGGGCGCAGGACCCCCTTAAGTCATCCCTCAGACCTGCTGACCCAGGGCGGGGCCAGCAGGGCACTCCCTGAGCAGAGGCGGCCACCCTGGGAAGCCACGCAAGTGGCTCTGATTCCGCCTTAAAGAAACCCACAGAAAAGGGCCTGGTTTGGGTGAAACAGGCCCTCGGGAGTTTTTTGTTTTACTGTGTGTTTTTACTTTTCAGGACATGACAAATTTCCCCAGGCACTGTTTCTCCTTCCCCGTATCAGTGAAATCAGTAGCTTATCCAGTGAGCCACATAGCAGTGTCTTCTTAAGGGATTGTCTATCTGGAAAGTAAAACAAAGCTTCTCTGCGTCCTCTATGCTTCAGTAACAAAGCCGGGGGGAAGTCATTTGGGAGAAAGAGATGTATTGGTTATGAATGCCTGGGGGAAAAGACCAGGGAGAAATAAGAAAAGCAAAGTTGTATCGTACAGGTAGAATCGTGAGGGCTTGTCAAATTCTAATCATTCATCTAGAATGTTACATGGAATTTTTAATAAAAATGCTTCACAGAAGTTTATTGGAATTTTAGGTCGAATTTCCTCTAAACAAAGGAGGAGGAAAAACAGAATGATGACCTATAAAAGGGTCTGGCTTCACACCCATGAGGATGGCTATGATCAAAAAACTAGAAAATAACAAGTGTTTATGAGGATGTGGAGAAAGGGGAAACTTGTGCACTGTTGGTGGCATGTAAAATGATGCAGCCACTGTGAAAGACAGAATTGCAGGTCCTTAAAAAATTAAACAGAGGGGGCCGGCCTGGTGGTGCAGCAGTCAAGTGCACGTGCTCCGCTTCTGTGGCCCAGGGTTCGCAGGTTCGGATCCCGGGCACACACCGATGGACTGCTTGTGAAGCCATGCTGTGGCGGGGTCCCATATAAAGTGGAGGAAGATGGGCATGGATGTTAGCCCAGGGCCAATCTTCCTCAGCAAAAAAGAGGAGGATTGGCCTCAGATGTTAGCTCAGGGCTGGTCTTCCTCACACAAACACACACACACACACACAATTAAAGAGAATTACCATATGATCCAGCAATTCCACATCTGAGTATATACCCACAAAAATTGAAAGCAGAGATTCAAATGGATATTTGCACACCCATGTTCATAGCAGCATTATTCACAACAGCCAAAAGTTGGAAGCAACTCAAGTGTCCATGGATGAATGAAGGGATAAACAAAATGCAGTCCATCCATACAATGGAATATTACTCAGCTTTCATAAGGAAGGAAATTCTGCCACACACACAACATGGATGAACCCTGAGGACATTATGTTGAGTGAAATAAGCCAGTCACAAAAGAAAAATACTGCATGATCCCACTAATATGAGGTCTCTAGTGCAGCCAAATTCATAGAGATAGAAAGTAGAATGGTGGGTGCCAGGGGCTGGGGGGATGGGGAGGAGGGAGCTGTTGTTTAATGGGGACAGAGTTTCAGTTTGAGATGATGAAAAGTTCTGGAGATGGATGGTGGTGATGGTTGCACAACAATGTGAATGGTACTGAACGGCACACTTAAAAATGGTTAAAATGGTAAAATTCATTTTATGTATATTTTATCAGAATAAAAATTCCTATTTACAAAATAAATATATATATATCATGAGCCAATGCTAATTTTGGAGAATTTACCATCAACTGGAGCTTCTCACTCCGTCTCAGGTGTGTAAGGAGAGAATCTCCACACACACACAGAGCAGCAGCAGGGTATTGCATCTTTTCTCTCTTTAAGGCCAACAGCAGAGGAGGGAGGGATACAGGCACAGAATACAGCGCTGAGGGAGGAGAGGTCTCTTAGCAAGTGTCTCTAAAGCCACAGAGCCTGGCAGCACCGCCTCTTGGGAGGAACGAGTTAGGGTGTGAGGTGTAAAACGCCTCTTGATCCTCCTTCGATAGATTGGATTGTTGTCCCACAGATCTTCACTCCCCGCTCCCTCTCCGTGGGGTGGAGTACTTTTTATGCTTCTTGCCCCATTCTTTTGGTCTTGGTCATACGACTTGTTTTAGTCGATGGAGTGTGGGCAGATGTGATGTGAGCAGGGGTTTCAATGGGCTCGCACAGCTGGCTTGTGCTCCTGCGTTCCACCATCCACCATGAGAACAACATGCCCTGTCTCAACCCAGAATGAAGCACAGGGGAAGACCTGAGCCCACAGCCTGGGGCTACGCCCTGCCCAGCTCAGCTGAGATCAGTAACCCCTCAATAATCTGCAGACTCATGAGCAAGAAAAATAACGTATGTTGTTGGAAACCACATAGATTTGGTGCTTGATTGTTACGCAGCAAAAACTGACAGCTACGCCTTGGAGCAAGACTATAGCATTCACAAGGCCCTGCGTGAGGTGGGCCTGCCTGCCTCTCCAGCTCACTCGCTGTGCTGTGACTGCTCTGGCTTCTGCCGCTTACTTCAATCCACCAAACCCATTCCTGCTCCAGGATCTGCGCACTTGCTGTTCCCTCTTCGCAGGACAGCTTTTCCCCACGTCTTGTCGCGACCTGCCTCTTATGATCATTTAGGGCCAAGCTCAGACACTCCCCCTCCAAGATCTCTCCCAGGACTTCTCTGTCCGATGGGGCAGCCCTGGCTCCTCTCACTCACCTGCCCCATCTCATGTCCGTCATGGCATTCGCCCTACCAATTCGTTTTATTCCTGTGTTTATTCG
This sequence comes from Diceros bicornis minor, assembly GCF_020826845.1. Lineage (NCBI taxonomy): Eukaryota > Metazoa > Chordata > Mammalia > Perissodactyla > Rhinocerotidae > Diceros > Diceros bicornis. The sequence goes on along the minus strand of NC_080774.1, from coordinate 2,727,715 downwards.
TCATTATCTGGCTCCTCCCTCCAGATCAGACGCGTTATGAGAGCGTAACACTGATCCATCTCCTCACTGCTGCTCTCTGCTGGGCCTGGCTCCTAGCAGCTGTTCAATGAACTCTTGTTGAACTGGACCCTAACTAACTGCCATCTCAAATACATAAGGAGAGGCAACGGTTGTTACACCCGTAAACACACCCAGCAGGTCAACAAAGAGCCTAGTATGTAGCCTGTTTAAAGACCAAAGAGAGCAGACTGTAAGGAGAAGCAATCAAGGAGAACCCTGGTGAGGAGCACCGTGAAGTCTCTAGAAGAGTCCAGCTGTGGCGTGGGTGGTTGTCGACTCTGAGAGCAGGGCAGGAGCCCGACTCCCACAGGTGAGAGCCTCCAGCCGCGTTTCCTTGCAAACTGGCAGGCAGCCCGGAGCGAGCTTCTCAGATCTCGTCAGTCCTGTTAGAGACCTTTGATTGTTTGGATCAGACCAAAAAGAGCCTTTCTAGACAGGAACCAAAGAGACAAGGCCGCCTTCAGATTGGGCATCTCGCCGGACCTGCCCCACCAGGGGTAAAGACGTGAGAAAGTGGCCTCCTGGGGAAGTCATAATTCAGATAATAACATGCCTCCCCCATGCTACTCCTTTCATCTGAGCCCCTCGGGGCACTTAGAAATAGTCATGGCTTAATGACTAGCGCCACTGGGACGTGAAGGCATTCTGGAACAGCCTGTATCTGGGGTTCCCCATGTGGGAATTGGGCATAATACGACCCACTGTAGTGCCAGCCCTGCAGGAGGGTGTCCTAGACTGTTTCACTGATCTGGGGGAGGAAGACGCAGGTGAGGTCAATAACACCACCACCTACTCTCTGCCCCCCAGGAATGTGGTACAGGCCAGCGACATTGTGGGTGCCCCTGGCGGGGGGACTCAGGAGGTCTGGGTCTTGAGTAAATGAGCAGAGATCAGGACTTGGGGTTCACATGCTGCTGTTCCGTGGAAACATCCAAGATGGTGGTGGACGGAGATGAACGTCACCGAGGGGGGCATTCCCTCCACAAGAACGTGCAGACCAGAAAGACGAACAACCCAAGTAAAAGTGGGCAAATGACTTAACATACATTTCTCCAAAGAAGATATACAAATGGCCAACGAGCACATGAAAAGATGCTCAACACTATTAAGTCATTAGGGAAATGTAAATCAAAACCACTTCCCACCCACTAGGATGACTAAAATCAAAAAGAAAAAAAAAAAGAGTATAACAAGTGTTGGGCGGGAGGGATGTGGAGAAATTGGAACCCTCCTATGCTACTGGAGGGAATGGAGAACGGTGCAGCCACTCTGGAAAACAGTTCAGTGGTCCCTTGAAAAGTTAAACATAGTATTATAACATGATCCCACAATTCCACTCCTATAGGTATAATCCCCCCAAATTGAAAACAGGCACTCAAACAAATACACGTACACGCATATTCATAGCAACACTAGTCACAATTGTCATAAGGTGGGAACAATGGATGAGTGGATAAATTGTGATATATCCACACAATGGAACATTCTTCAGCCATAAAAAGGAAGAAAGTTCTGATCCATGCTACAAGATGGATAACCTTGAAAACTTTATGCTCAGTGAAAGAAGCCAGACACAAAAGGCCACCAAGTGTAGGAGTCCATTGATACGAAATGTCCAGAATAGACAAATCCACGGAGACAGAAAGCAGACTGGTGGTGGCCAGGGGCTGGGGGGAGGGGGGTGGGGAGCGACTGCTAGTGGGGATGGGGTTTCTTTTTGGGGAGATAAGAGCGTATTGGAACTAAACAGGTGGTGGTTGCACAACACTGTAAATGTACTAAATGCCACTAAATTGTTCACTTTAAAATGGTTAATGCTATGTTACGTGTTTTCATTCATTTTTTTTTGAAGACCGAATTTAGCTCCTTTACAATAAAATTCTAGCAGCTAACGTTGCTGAGCTCTGACTAGTGCCTGGCTCCGTTTCGAGCACTTCTCTTGGATCGGTTCACCTCATCCTCACATCCGGCCTGTGAGATGGGTCCTGTCGCTCCCGCTTTCAGATGAGCAAACTGGGATGCAGAAAGCCAGTAAGCTGCCCACGATTCCAGAGTTAGAACTGGAGCCGACACAGAACCAGGCGTCTAAACACCCGGGTGTCTTATGTGGAAGCCCCGACCTCCATCGGATGAGCCCCGCCCACTGGACATTCACCAGGACGGCAGGCTTGGAGCCCGTTCCCGTGCTTACGTTCAGAGGGTGGGGGCAGACAGCGAACTGATCACCAAGGAAGTAAGATACGCCTGCAGGCTGGGAAGAGCCCTCCCCACAGCAACCGCCCCTCAGAGGTGGGAGAGAGAGCCAGGAGGTAAGGAGCACGGAGCACGAGATAACTTGGTAGATAGGCACACTCTTTTGGGGACTACACTTGGGCTGAAGTCCAGATGCTGAGAAGCCGTTCTGTGAGCATGGGGACTAGCGGACAGGTGGATGGCACAGCATATTCAAAGGCCCTGGGGTTGAAAGGAGCTTGGAAAACTCAAGGAACCAAAGGAGACAGACAATGGGAGACTGGGGACACCCAGCCTGCGAGGATGGGTGAAGGGAATTGGGCTTGCCAGGCCTTTGAACCAGGTGAATCAACAGTGAACAAGTCCCGAGATCTTATTCAGAGGGAAGGTCAGCTCCCTGCAGAGAATGGAAAGCAACTGTTTCTCAGTTGTCTTCCTGCCTGGAGGCTGAGCCTGTTCTTGGGCAGAAAGGACCCCTGACAGTCCCTCCAGTGCACCCATGCCTTCTTTGGGGAGTTAAAGGACCTACACCTCCAGATTTTGAGCCAAAGGGGACCCTCTCAAAATAGTCCCCAGTGTTGATTCATTAATAACCTGGGAAGAATGGGCAGGGTCTCCCCAGAAGAAATCTGAGGGAGCAGAGACGGTGGAAGGAGCCAGTGGAGTGGGGCAGCTTCAGGGAGTCAAGCGGGTACCTGGTGGCAACAGGTGAGTATGTGGGCCAGCCTGGCGCCGGGTCAGACATCCATCCATCTATCCATCCGGTGCAGATCATGGCGGAGCCCGTCCAACATGCAGGCTCCCTCCTGCCCAAACAGGCGTCCCGCCAGGTCCTGCATCCCAGGGTTCCATCTCCACCAGCAGCCCTGGGTACATCTCCTGTTTCATACTCATCTTACTCGTGAACACACTAGCCAAGCCTCGTGTTGCAAATACACTCTTTGTCAGCTGCGACTGGAGGTTGGCTGAGGACCCACCAGGAGTTTGGTGAAAATGAACAGAAGTATTCTATGAGAATTAACTGTCTCTAGGGGAATTTATTAATAAATAGGATTGCATATTTTGTCATTCTTCGTAAATTGTGTGCTACACAATCTTTGTGTCAGTAAAATTTATTACATATGTATACATGTATGCGTGATAACATATATGTGAATATATGTATATATATGTGTATATGTGTATATAGACATGTATGTGTGTATACTTGTGTGTGTGTGTGTGTGTGTGTATACACACACATTTATCCCCCAGAGAGCCTGTAATTAAACATTTTCCAGCAAGAATACTAGACGAGACTCCCTACCCTCGTGGAATTTTCATTCTGGTGTCAAACCCCAGGGTGACAGCTCAGGGTTGATGGAAGGAATTCCGTCTACAGAGAAATATCCGGGCATGAGCCTGGTGGAGGCGGTTGGAGAGAAAAAGGGTTTCGGGTCAGACCGAGTGAGGTCCTGACCCCGCAGTTGACCCAACAGCGTGGGCGTGGGCAGCCCACGTGAGCTCACCGAGACTCAGGTCCTCATCTGTGCGATGGGACCATGAGAGTAATTAGTCAGAGCTGTCATGATGCGTAACAGCTGCTAAGATGCGTAATTACTGGGGCCTCGAGCTCGGCACAGTAGCTGCGCTCCCTGAGTCCTCAGAACACTCCGGAAGCTTCCGGTCCATTTTGAAGAGGAAACTGAGGCGGAGAGAGGCAGGACGATTTGTCTCCAGAGCACAGGGAGGCTCGGAGCCCACGGAGTCAGGGCGCAGCTCCCGGTCTCCGTGCTCGGCTGCTGTGAACCCGCCCAGCTTGGAGGCCGGCCCGGGTACCCACCCCCGCACCATGGCCCCGTAAATGCCATCACCTGGAGGCAGGCCTGCTCACGCTCTCTGGACTCTGTCACCTGCCTCCTGAATCCGAAACCCACACAAGTGCCTGCCCAGCCCCCTGGAAGGGCCCACAGCAGGGAGAGGAGGATTTTCCCATCAGACCCGGTGTCGCCACCTCGGCCTCCAGCACTGTCCCCATCACGCCACCAGGCGGCGGCATTTGCACGTGTTACACCACGGTTGGCACTTGAAGCCGCAGCAGAACCGAGTCCTAAAGCTGACAGACTTTCCTCTTTCCTCTCCACTACCGCTGTTCCCCGCAATTCAGCCGGCACCGACCCCAGCTCCGTGACCCCCTACAAGCTCCCCGAGTCCCTTTTGGGTCCCTTTGTCACCACCCTCGGAGATCCCTTCCATGCTCAAGTCTCTGCTGAGCTCGCCCCAGTCCATGAAGACCCTCCACCGAGCAGCCTGCCCCAAAAGGAAGACTGGGGGCCCGCCGTCCAGGATAAGGAATGCCGCAAAGAAGCATCTGCCTGGGGCCACACGAGGCCCGGAAAGTAAGACCTGCAGGGGCTGTTGTCAGGCGTGAAGGAGAGCATGTGTGTGCATAGACACACCCACGTACACACATGCTCACACACATGCACGCATGCACGCACACACACGGCCTCCTAAACCGGGACTGCCACCTGCGAGGGTGAATAAACACTTGCCGAGTGAGTGAAAACACTCACGGGGGTCACTGTGGATGCTCCCCCTCCCCCAGGGCCCTGAACCCTCCCGTCCCTCCGCCCGTCCACCCCTCTCTCACCTGCCTAAATGCCCCCTAGAGCAGCTGTGGCAGCACGGACCCTGCAGGATGCACCTGGCCCTCAGGTGGGTTTTGTTTGGTCCATTGAGCGTTGAAAAGATTGTGTGAGTTGCCAGCATTTAAAAGCTGGGAGATTTCACATACACGCGCAAGATTCCTGGGGTCTTGGAAAATCAGCCATGGGCAAGATGGACTCGTGTTCCGTAAGGCAACGCTGGACCAAAGCTGAGCAGCGGCTGTCTCTCTCCAGATGCTGGCTCTCCCTTTCCCGAGGTCCACAGGCTCTTGGCCTCAGGGCCTTTGTCAGTCATTCCCCAGTACCTGCTTGAGGCCTGCAGGCATCTGAATTTGCAGACCCCGACTTTGACCTTTCTTCCTCTTCCAGGAGGCCCTCCATGAGCCCCTCCCACAGTGATCTTTGTTATCGTTTTTTATTAGAGAGAAGACTTATTTATATTTTCTTTCATTTTACATAAAAAGGGACTAATGTAGTGAGTTCTACAATAGTGTCGAGCCCCTGCCTACCTGTCTTGTTGTCCTGCTGAGACCTGGCAAAGCAGAGGGATGGTCTGTTAACAGCGGAGAACCCTCCCTGAGTGCTCCCTACCCACCAGGCCCTGTTGTCCGTCCTTATGTAATTCCCACTGCACAGGGAAGGGGACGGGGCACAGAGAGCGTGGCAGAGCCAGGGTTCAATCACAGGCCCTCTGGGCTCAGAGCCTCCACCTCATCTCGATCTCTGCTGACCTCAGGTGGAATTGGGGCCACAGGTGGGGGAGGTGGGGGTGACTTTCGTGCACGGCTCAGACCCACGTGGTCCGCCTCCTACTTTTCCTGTCTTGAGCGATTCAGCAATTCCTGTCCTGAGTGCTTCCTGCCATCAGGTGACACTCGCACCCTGAGTCTCCTCCCTAGGCCTCTGAGCCCACCTCCGGGCCATACACCCCTCCAGGCCACACCGTCTGAGGGTACCTGAGCCCTCGTGTTTGCTCAGCCAGCACAATGTGACACCATTGGGAGGCAAAGGACTGGGCCTGAACGGGGTGCACCCTGTGTTTCTCTTCCCAAGAGCCCTGCACGGGCAGCAGAGGGAGCCACGCTCCCCCGGCCCTGTCAGGGGCATCATTGCTGCTGGATGAGGCCTCATATGAACCTCCCGCTGAGAAGCCGGGAACCCCGCCGGACCATCTCCTCTTCAGACCGCCTTTCTTCCGTCTGCCCCATGCTGCTCCCCCTGCATCTGACCCTGGAGTGAAAGTCCCCAAGGGCGGGGACCCTGCCCAGTGCTCTGCTGGTAAATGTTCAATAACCAGCTCTCTGGAGGAAAATGTATGCATACGTGTAAGTTATTACAGATCTCGCTGCTGTAAATGTTGTGTAGCACACAATTTACAAAGAATAATAAAACACACAATACTCTTGATTGTACATTCCATAGAACAAGTTGATTGTCACAGAATAATTCAGTTCATTTTTGCTGGACTCTTGAATCTTAAGCCAACCTGTGGTTGCAATTGACAGATGAGTCTAATTCCTACATGAACATTGGTTGATGTTCTCATTTACAATAACGAGGAAGAAGGATATAAGGCAACAAAGACATGTCAGAACTTCGCTAGTTGTACAGTAATGTGAGAAAATTCTCTGCTGAATCAGATGATGGTTTTCAAATAGTAGAAGAATATTTCCTCGACTTTTTTGTACTATTTACAATATCATGGCTGTAGATACGACATATTTGTAAACTTAATCTGCATTATTAATACTTTTTCCTATTATTTCTTAAGTCTAGATAATCAAAAAAACAAACGGACCCTCATTCATAGTATTTGTCAATGGCTGTGATGTAAACACACCCACCACTGCCAGTGACTGTGATGTAAACACTCCCACCACTGCCAGCAGCTATGATGTAAATACTCCCACCACCACAGCCAATTTCAAGCCAACCACTGCAGCATCCCTGAACGAGGGGCTGGGAAGAGATGCTCAGTAGTACAACATTATACAGTATTTCATCACACAGATTCCACGGTTGGAAATCACCCTAAGAGAACAGATTATAGAAAATGTAAAAAGTAATTAGGAACTAATACGTTTGGAGTATTTATTACCTTTGTTTTAAACACAATTTATTTAATTGTAAGTTTATATCATTTATTTTTTTATTAAGGACTATGTTTAACAACTGGCATGCAAAATTCCTGACAACGTGACGCCTGGTTCTTGTGAGCAGGCTCCGGTGCACCGCTGGTCTGGCGTGTGTTGTTTGCTGCTGTGTCCCTGGCACCCAGACCAGTGTCTTGCACGTGGTGTGCACTCAATAAAAGCATGGCCATCCTCAGTCTCCCAGGATCGGCACATCTGACGTGAGCCCACGTGCCTCGAAATCTGTCCTTTTCTCAGAAGCTCTGAGAATGTGACAGCAGGCAGGGACCTACAGGATTAGACCTACATCTAATCCTGTAAGTTAAAAAAAAATAGATCTACCAAAGCCCACCGGCGCGCCTGGAGCTGCTGAGAAGATGAGAGAGAGGCCCAGGGGAACCCCCGGCCCAGCCAGGTCAATTCCACTGTCATCTGCCTCCTCTGCTAGAGCTCTGGGCTGAAAAACACACGCACACACGCGTGCTCGTACACACACAGTACTGATTTGTCCAACAACTGGGAAAAGACAAGTTCAGAGCCAGACCAGAGCCCAGGTTTTCACTTTCCTCCTGCAAACGGTCTCTGCCTCCCTCTCCCTCTCTCCTCAGCATGATCGCCGTGTTCTCTGCACCCTCAGATCCCTGGACGCTGATGCTGCCCCATCCTGGCCTGATCTTCAATGGCCTCCAGGGAATTCGTGGCAAGAGGGAGCGGGAGTGGCGATGCCGGCTCACGTCTGTGATGGGCGGTCTGCTCAGGAGGCATCTATTGTTGCCGCAGTTGAGCGCAGAGGCAGAGAAGGGATGAGGGCCAAAGAAGAAGGAACTGGAATCACTGGGAGCAAAAGAGGGTCTAAAGGTGCCCCCTGAAGCAACTAACAACACATTCAGGTCAGCATTTCCGAGCAGCGATGCTGTCGCGGGAGCCAGGCGTGCGTGGCTGTCTGTCTTGCCCTGCGGCGGCCTGAAGCAGGCAATGCAAGAAGACGGAAATTTCTAAGCCTGGATCTCCAGGTTAGTGTCAGAATGACCTGGACCAGAAACGAGACAGATGAGGGGGCAGGAGAGACGCGCGGCCCACCAGCCACGTGGCAGAGGGGATCTGTGGCTGAGGTCCGCCCTCCGAGGGAGAGCATGAAGCGGCAACCCCTGCCCGGACAGAGGACTCCAGCCTCCCTGCTCCTCGCTCCCTGGAAGCCGGCTTCCTGAAGAGGCAGGAAGTTCAAGATCCTTTTAATGAGTTTACTCAGCCTTTGGAATATCAAGTATTTGTTTTCCTAAGACTGGAAAGAAAGAGTCAACAGCCGGCCCCCTCCTGCGCAGCCCAGCTGGCTTGTCCTCAATTTGCTTGGGCCTCTAAAGAGCTCACGGTCATCAAAGGCCTTTCGCACCTGAGGCCCCCAGTTCCCGCCGCCTGCCACCCTGGGCCCTGGTAATCCGCTCAAATCCCCAGGCCAAACACTGGCCCCAAACAGCCCCCCCCAGCATCACTTTGAACTTTGGTCCCGGGAGGTGTTGTGGCTTATGCAGCACGGTCTTTGAAGAGGACGCTGCTCTCCATCCTCTGTCGTGGGACAGGGGACGGGGCTGGGCGGGACTGAGGTTCAGATTTGCCCAGCGGCCCCAGTCCGCCCAGTGCCCACGGGGCGTCAGAGGCGGCACCTCCCCAGGCAGGAGCCGACCTGGACGGCTCACCGGAGGAGGGCAGCGGCCCTGGTTTACCCATCGAAGGTCTTTCCTACCGTGTAATTCTGACCTAGTTTCAGATCTACGGAGAATTTTTAAGAAAAGTACAGAGAATTCCTGGATACCCTGTATTCAGATACCCTCAATGCTAACATCTAACATCTCACTACATTTGCTGTCACTCTCTCCCTGTCTCTCTCCCTCTCTCTCTCCCCCTCCCTGTCTCTTCCTCTCTCTCCGTCTCTCCCTCCGTCTCTCCCTCTCTCTCCGTCTCTCTCTCCCCCTCCGTCTCTCCCTCTCTCTCCGTCTCTCTCTCTGCATATACACATACATATACGTATATATAATTTTCTCTTAAGCTTTTTAAAAATTAATCTCATAGGCTGTAATTAAGCTCATTCTCCTTGTGGAAAGTGAACACGGTCCGGGAACGGACGATCCCCTCGACCACCCGGACTTGGTCCCCGGCCTCCCTCCCCTGGGGACCCTCCCCGCGGTGCGCGCGTGCGCAGAACTGGAGTCATCGCCCCCGTCGCTGTGACTGGTTTTCGGTCGGTCTGCCCGCGCGTCTGTCTGTATTCTGCAACTCGTTTCTTGCTCAACAGCTTGACTCAGAGAACTTGCCAAACTGGTGTGTAAAGTCTCCACGATTCTTTTTTCACTGGTGCCATTTTTTTCCCCATCAGATTGGCCCAGAAATGAAAGTTGATATCATCAAGCAGGAGGGGAGCTGTTGGGGCAGCCTCCTCACGGGCGGGAGAGCCCCTGAGCAGAGCTGTAGGGCTGCCCACTAAAACGCCCAGTGTGTGCGCTGCGCGACCCCCGCCCGCAGCTCCCCGGGTCTACACGGGACGCGCCCCGCGCGGGCACGGGCGCACGGGGGCGCGCGGCAGAGGCCGGACCCACTCCAGCGGGAACCACCACCGAGGCCGCCCACCCGGGTCTCAGCCCCGGCCGCACCTGAGAACCCCGGGGGGCTTTACAGGCAGCCGCACCCGGGCCGCGTCCCGGGGATTCTGTTTCGTTTGGTTTTCGCTGGGATTCAGGCATCAATTGCCCGGGGATTCTGCTACTCAGGACGGAGAACCACTGGGATCCTCAGACCCACAAACGCATCTAAATCGACCTCAACATGTAGCTTCCCCGTTGGCCTGCAGAGGGCGCGGGGGAGCAAGATTTAGGGAAAAAATGAAATCCCGGAGTTCATCCTCTCATTCCCCTGGCGCTGCGGCTCTACCCCGTGCTGTTCAGGCTCAGGGGACTTTCAGAGCTCCTTGGTTTAGTCCAAATCCCCACAGACCAACGCGGAGCCTCCTGATGGGTCTTCGCCTCCATCCCGTTGAGCAGGTCGTGCACTGCGCAAAGGCACCTGCTGATGGTGATGGTGACGCTGAAGATGATTGCGGAGCACACGCCAGGGACAGGGACTCTGCCGACATCTACAGATGAGTGGTTTCATTTATCCCCCGTTAGGACTCCGTGAGACAGTGCTCCATCCACCCTGCTGTAGAAACGAGAGACAGGAAGCAGCAAAGTACGCAAGCTGACTTTGTCCAGAAGGCGCTGCTAGTGAGGGCAGAGCCAGAGCCGGAAGCCAAACTGTCTCTTAGGTCCGTGGTTCCAAAGGGTGTTTGCCGGTGCCACGGGCCCCCAGCGAACTCCTAACAGCAGCGTGCGGATGCGGTAAGCTGTCACGGAGAACAGCTGTCTCTGTCGGGCACCACACAAACTACTTGCGTTAAGCCATCCGGGACCGCCGGGTCAACGACACTGGCGGGTACTTCTTTTGGTCTAAGGTGCCATGAAAATATCGCTAAGACGCTGAGGTCCTGGTGGGCTGAGGGCGTCTGGGGACGTCTGTCTTAGCGCTCACCGTTACTCTGCACTACGGCATCGGTGCTGCCCCCGCTGGAACACCTTCCGTGGCTCCCTGCGGCCTGGAGAACCGAGCCCCAGCTCCATATCCCAGCATTCAGTGCCCCCTCTGGACAGCCCAGCGTCCCACAGCTGAGGTTCAGCCAAACTGGGCCCTGCACGCTCCTCGTTATGCTCTGCCTTTGCCCCCTCCTCCTGAAACAGCATGTCGTCCCTCTGTCCTCGCTCCTCAAGACCAGTTCAAGGGCCATCTTGCCCAAGTGGCTTCCCTGCCTTTGGGCTCCAAGGTGTGTTGCTTTTTCTTCAACCCGGCTCTTGAGGACCTGGAGGGCAAGGACCAAGCCTTGTCATCTTGGTATATCTCCAAATCCCTGCATGCATTACGTATTTCCTATTAAAATGCAAGCTCTGTGTTTGAGGCCTAGCCTACAGTTGAGCAGGTTGTACACTGCACAAGGCACCTGGCTGAATGAAAAGCCGGGTTGAAGTGCTGAGTCTGTCTGTAGGGAAGACACCTCATGACTATTCAGACAAAGGTGCCTCACAGACTGGAGTAGCCACATCTGTGTCAGGCATCCTTGTCTTCACCACTTCCCTTATATTTGGGGCCCCGAACAGCATATGCCCCAACACCTATTCACTGAATGAATAACAACATCTCGTATAAGAGCCCTATTCTGCTGAGAAGTCTACAGTCTTCAACAAAATGCAAGATCTTTAATAATAATAATAATAATAATAATAATAATGGCTGAGTAACATTTATGGGATAAGAACATAACTTGCTACATCACAAAAATCCTTAAACCCATTAGTTAAATTCTGATATTTTCGTCTCCATTTTAAAATTGAGAAAACAGGTTCAGAGAGGTTAAGAAAGTTGCCTGAGACCACACAGCTAGTGAGTGGTGGAGTCATGAAGATCTGGGACATCGCTGTTTGCAGGCGTACCATGAATTCAGAGCCAATCTTTGCGAGCCAGTGCTGGATGCCTGCTGAGCCCTGGTGGTAGCAGAAGAGGTGCCTTCTCTACGCAAACAGCCCCAGGGGCGTCTTCCCGACACCCCCCTTCCTGACGGTGGGAGAGGGGTCGGTCCTGATGGGCCAGGGCTGCAGTGTCCGGGAGCCCGCCCCCTAGGCCCTCCAATGGGTTTATGAGCGTCCAGTCCTCTGTGTTCAGTCCCTGCCTGCTCGAGACACCTGGAGCGGTTTCTGCTTCCTGCAGCGAGTCCGGGCTGATCCTCTTCCTCTCCCACCTCCCAACCCTCAGCCCTCCTGACGGTCTCCAGGTCACCCTCTTCTGTGCACACCGCGTCCGCCCAGTGCAGGCCTGCAGCACTCCTGGAAATCCACACCAGCAACCTTCTGAGCCGTCTTGCCTCCACTCTCCACATTTCCAGTCCAGCCCCCACAAGGCCGCCAAGCCCTAGGTCCCTCCCCTGGTGGGTGCAGAGCTGCTGAGGAGGAGAGCCTGACACCTGACACTTGCAGACACCTAAACATTTTTTTTTTTTTTTGTGAGGAAGATCAGCCCTGAGCTAACATCTATTGCCAATCCTCCTCCTTTTTTCCCTTTTTCTCCCCAAGGCCCCACTAGATAGTTGTACGTCATAGCTGCACATCCTTCTAGTTGCTAGTTTCTAGTTTCTAGTATGTGGGACGCGGCCTCAGCATGGCCAGACAAGCGGTGTGTGGGTGCGCGCCCGGGATCCGAACCCGGGCCGCCAGTAGTGGAGCGCACGCACTTAACCGCTAAGCCACGGGGCCGGCCCCTGGAGACCTAAACATTTAGAGTTGATGTTTCTCCAGAACCTGGTGACCACTGTCTGTGACCACTTGTTGAGTTTTGTCTTCAGAGCTTAATACACATTAATTCACTGCATTGTCCCAGGAACCTCCTGAGAGAGGTGCAGGAGTCTGAGAGAGAGAAAGCGTCAGTGACGTATATTTAGGGAGAGGTGGGCCTGGGAGTCAAGACCGCCACAAAGAGGAATTCATTTCACATCACAGCCCGCAGCATTGAATGAGCCAGAAGCCTCATCAGCGGATACACCTACCATGTGATGCACTGTAATGTTGTCGGTCTGGTCTGCTTTATTCCATCCCATCTCATTCCTCCCTATCCTAAATTCTTCTATTTTTTTTTTGGTAGCATGGTTGGAATTATGTTTTTGTTTCTTTTTTTTTCTGCTGGAAAAGATTCGCCCTGAGCTAACATCTGTTGCCAATCTTCCTCTTTTTACTTTTTTGCTCCCCAAAGCCCCAGTACGTAGTTGTATCTTCTATTTGTAGGTCCTTCTAGTTCTTCTGTGTGAGCTGCTGCCACAGCATGGCTACTGACAGACGGGTGGTGTGGCTCTGCGCCTGGGAACCAAACCCGGGCCACCAAAGCAGAGCACACCGAACTTGAACCACTGGGCCATCGGGGCTGGCTCTAAATTCTTCTATTTTATTCTGTCCTGTTCACTTCTACCCAAACCATCTCATTCTAGTCTATTCTATCTTGTTGAAAACAATCAATTCTATTCTATGGGTCACGTGCTGTGATACTTGCTATTCTGCTCTAACTTTATTCCATCCTATTCTCATCTTTTCTCTTCCCTTCTTTCCTTCTCAACTAGGGAACTAAGCCGGAATGTCTTCAGCCCTCCACTGTATATGCATAGTCAACTTCTCCTGGGCATCTAGAGGGGTACTAATTGTGTTCCATCCTTGAGAGAGTTGAGAAGATATTTGCTCAGATCATTTTCGATGTTCAGTGGTTCAGAGAAGAAACCTGGTTTGGAGTGTAAGAGATTTTACGACCGTGAATGCGTCACTCACTCGCCTGCCCCCTGCCTCTGCGAGATGTGGGACAGAGTCACGCCCAGGCAGGGGTGACAGCTAAGGACGCCTCAGGCTTTCACAACCCTCTTTGGGCGCTTGTTTGTTTCTTTTCGCATACCAGGAGCTCCCCAAATTGGATTGGCTCCAGCCTCTCTCAACATCCAAGATGTCCTGTACCTCCCTAAACACTCTCCATAGCTCCCCGCTTCTCGCGGAGTAAAGCTTAGGCTCGGGTTCCGATGCATAGCATCCTCGTGGCTCAGCCTTGAGCTGCCCCCAGCCCAGTGCCCCCGTGCCCAGCCCACCCCTCCTCTCTGCCTCCCGACCACACTGCTCCCTCTGTGCAGGCTGTCCTCAGAGGCCTGTCCCAGCTTCCATGCCCGGCTCTGGTGGTGCCTCTCTCCACGCCCCTTCCACACCCCAAGTCACTCCCCAGGCAGAAGGGGCAGCCGTTCCCCTGTCCCTCTGAAGCTGTTGAAGTGATCAGCCAGGGCCGTGTGCACCAGACCCTGTGCCGGACACTGGAGGTGCAGGAAGGAAAAAAATGAGATGGGGTCTTCATTTATGGAGCTCAGTTTCATTAAAGAATATTCACGATTGATAACATCTTTATATGGTACTGACTAGTGTCAGATTTCACTCACAGCTCTTTACATGCACGAGCTCACTGAATCCTCAAAACCATCCTGGGAGATAAGTACCACTATTAGTCTCACTTTGCAGATGAGGCCATGGAAGCACAGAGAGGGTGAGTCATTTGCCCAAGGCCACACAGCTTCTGAGTGGTCAACCTGGCGTTGAACCCTGGCAGTCCAGCACTGAAACACTTGCTAAAACCCAGAGTCAGCCTCCACAGGAGAAGCACAGAGAGCCATCTGGTTGTATTCACGTGGGGCTTGTGTTGGCCTGTGTGGTCAGGAGATGATTTCCTGTCTGTCGTCATGCCCCATCACTATGTTGACGACTCCAAATTTATTTCTCAGACTCAGATACGCGGCTGCCTCCCCGATACCCCCACTGAGATGCCCGATAGGCCTCAAACTCCACGTGTCCCCAGACAGACTCATCATCTTCCCCACAGCCTGTCCCTCTCCACCCTTGTCCCATCTGAGAACATACACCCCCATCCTTCTCGTGGCACGGCCCGCCACCTCGGGATCATCGACCCGCCCCCCTCTCTCACACGCACGTCGGACCCACCAGCAGATTCTCCAGATCACACCAGCCTCCCACCACCTCACCCACCCTGCTGCCCCCGCTCCAGCTGTGGGGTCCCCCGGACTCTGCCCGCGTCCTAACGGGGCTGTCAGCTGCCACTCTTGGTTTGTTTCCCACACGGCAGCCACAGGGCTCTGGCTAGAAGGCAAGTCAGACACTGCCCTCCTCTGCTCAAACCCTGCCATGTTCAACAGACACATGGACACGCGTGTTCACGCAGCACACTCACAGTGGCCAGAGGGTGGAAACAGCCCAGGTGTCCCTCAGCTGATGAATGGATACACAAAATGTGGTCCATCCATACAGCGGAATATCATACAGCCTTAAAAAGGAAGGGGGTACTGACGCCTGGGACAACATGGATGAACGCTGAGGACCTGATGTTAGCCAAAGCAGCCAGTCACAATGGGTCGCATGTATATGGTTCCATTTGCACGAAACGTCCAGATTAGGGGAATCCGTGGAGACAGACAGCAGCCTGATGGGGGCCAGAGTCTGGGGGAGGCGGAATGGGGAGAGACTGTTTAACATACGCAAGGTTTCCTTTGAGGAGATGGAAATGTTTCGGACCAGATAGAGTGGTGGCTGCACAACATTGTGAAAAGGCTAAATACCAGTGCGCTGTTCACTTGAAAATGGCTAATTTTATGTTATGTGAATCTGACATCTATAAATGATCATTTTTTAAGACCCCATTTTAAAACCCCAATGGCTCTCCATTGATCTCGTCCTGAAAAGCTCAAGTCCTGGTAATGCTCACAGGTTCCGGACCTCAGCCCCTGCACTTGCCTGGGTCTCGGGGGTCTCCTCTCCCACCCCCCAGTGGCCTCCACGTTCCTCACGAGGACCAGTCTGCTCCCTCCGCCAGGCTGTGACTTTCTCTTCCATTTTGCTGGAACTCTCTTCTCGGAGCGCCTTCTTACGACTCCCCCTCGCCCCGGCTCCCCCTGGCTCCCAGTGGGTCTGCGCTCACACTGCGCCCTCCCTGACCACCATATGGAAAATCGGATCTTCCCGGGCACTCACTACCTGCCCCCCGTATCTTCCCCATAACCCTGCGCATCACTGAACACACGCACCCTTAGTGGTCTGTCTGGTTGACTGTCTGTCTCCTCACCCAACAGTGCTTCTGTGAGACCAGAGATTTTGTCTGTTTTTTGGGTTCTTTTTTTCCTTGTCTTATTTGCTGTATTCCCAGCATTTAGATCAGGACTTGGCAAGCATTCTCTGTTCTGTGTAAGATAATAAATATTTTAGGCTCTGCAGACCACACGGTCTCTACTGCTGTGGCTCAGAAGCGCCCCCGGACGGGAGGTAAATGAAGGAGCATGGCCGTGTGCCAATAAACCTTTATCTATGGACACTGAAATTTGAATTTCGCATTATTTTCACGTGTCATGAAATATTTTTCCTCTTTTGATCGTTTCCTATTTAAAAATGTAAAAATAATTCTTAGCTGGAGGGCCACGTGGAAGGAGGTGGCCAGCTAGATTCGGCCCGAGGGCCACAGTCTGCTGACCCCTGATCTAAAGCAGAGACCGTCACATAGTAGGTGCTAGACGATGTTTGCTGAAGGGGTGAACCAGTGGCTGAAGTGACCTTGGCCTCAGATGTGAAGGAGGAGAGGGAGTAACCAGGGGGGGGAGAGCCACTGGGACGGGGAGCAGGATGGGAAGGTGTGGCTAGAGAAAGGGAGGCGGCTCGCCCCGGGACCCGAGGAAGCTCTGGGCGGCTGCGGTAGGGAAAGCCGGGTGCCCGGGGCGAGGGTGGAGGATTAGCAAGGCCTTGGCACCCGTTTGTTCCCAGCTGTTGTCATAGCACGTCCATGTGGTGACTAATGCTGACCCAACGCTGGCCTGTGCGGGCGTCCTTATACCTGCCTCGACATTCACTCCATGAGGAGTTGAATAAACAGAGGCACAGAGAGGTTAGGTAACTTGCCCAAGGTCACACAGCTGGTAAGTGGCCGAACTGGGATTCAGACTCAGGCAGTCAGCCTCCAGTGCGACTCTCGCAGGCACCAGGCTAGGTAGGGTTGCCATAGGTTTCAAATGAAAATACAGAATGTCCGGTGAAATACAAATTTCAGATAAACAAGGAATAACTTTTTAGTATAAGTATGTCCCGTACAATATTTGGGACGTACTTATGCTAAACTTTTTTCCATTGTTTATCTGAAATTCACATTTCACCATGCGTCTCGTATTTTATCTGGAACTCTCGGCAGAGGGGAGCTCAGTATAGGCTGAGTGACCTGAGGATGGGACTCTTCTTTCTCCCGCCGCTGTGCCACCAGCAATGCTGCCAGTGGGAAGACGCGGATAACCAGCGTGGGGGCTGCAGGATGTATTTCATGACCTAAGAGACACTCAGTAAAGAGGGGCAAGGCTGAGCTGGGAGACCACGCTGAGAGTGCCCCAACCCCACAGCAGCTTGAGGGCACCCTGCTGAGAGCAGAACACCCACTTTCCTCCGATTTCTCTATTTCCGCTGACCACAGATGTGTCACTCCTCGGTCTGGGCATAAGACTTAGAGCCTGCTCGGTGAGCCGCACGGAATCAGGCAAGACGACAGAAGAGCACAGCCTCCCCGGCCTCCCGCTGTCTGCAGGGTGCCGCGGCCTCTAATTCCTAGGAAAACTCGTCCTGGGCCAGCCTGGGTCTTCGTTAAGGAGAGTGGGGAAGAATGCTTCCTTGGGCTGCTTCTAACTCTGCTGCCACAAAAGAGGCCTGGAGAGCTATGCATAAGCTCCAACAGCAACCCGGAGCTCTGGCAGCTTCCCCAGCTCACTGGCCTCAGGGCCACAAGTCCGGGACAGAGGCTTCATCCCCAGCGCCACCTCTCCTCAGGGCAGAGCGCTTGCTAATGAATTTACCAATACACTCCCCGAATCCGCCCTGTTCCACTTGATAATAAGAAAAACTTTTGTTCAAACTGATAACTGCTGAACAGTTTTGGGAGAAGGATGTCTGGTGTTGCCTGGGGAGGGAGTGAGCTACCAACTCGGGCCGTGTTTTCCCATCAAGAGGACCCAAGTGATAAGTCTGGGCATGGGGCTTGTGAGGGCTGCTGGAAAGCCTTATTTCTGTAAAGCAAAGTGGCTCAAATCTTAAAAAAGCTGGAAACCAGGCAGGTGCATAATTCAAGTGGACCCGGTGTGTCACAATAGGGAGGAGTGGGGACTGGGGCAAATTGGAGATTGCACATCCCACCTAAAAGGGGATGCTGCTGGTCAGCTCCAGCTCTCTGGCGCCATTGGTGAAAGTGTGTCAGATCTTCCCATTTTTCAGCTGAAGTTGGAAATCTAGATTTTTTTAAAATGTAAATTCTCCTAAATTCTAAATATGGTCAACTAAATTAAAAAAAAAAAAAGAAATGTAATAGCATATGAGCACACAGAACACATCTGTGGGCCAGATTTGGCCTATGTGCTGCTGGTTTGTGGTTTCTGCTTAGATGGTACTGCAGTCTGCAAGTGCAGCAAGAGCCGTGACTGCAATTCACAGAGATGGGCGATGCCGTAGACAAGCACGCGTGCGCACACACACACATGAGTGCACACAGGGAGAACAGTCCAGTCAGACAAATTTTATTCGAAACTGGGCAATCAGAAGATCTAGAAGGAAGGTATTTTATTTCAGAGTAGGTGTTTAGCTATAACCACAGGCTGACTTATAAGGACCACGTACTGTGATGGGCTGGACCCTTGCAATTTTATATGCATCGGCCCCATCTCATGCTCACGACAGTCCTAAAAGGTGAGCACTGTCTTGTCAGCCTCCTTTTGCAGATGGGGAATCTGAGGGAGGCCAAGCATCTCCCTCCACTTAGACGTGCAGGAGAGAGGGGTTGCTGAGAAACTCACACGGCGGATGCTCTGACCTGAAGGTTCAGAGGACGCTGCTCTCCCTCTGTGAAGGGGGCTGACCCTGCCCGCCGTGACCGAGTGCCGGAGCAGGCCACACGCACACGAGCTTCCAGGAGCCGGTAACATCCGTTCCCAACCCGTGTGGGCACTTGTGTCTGTTACCGTCAGTGTATGATGTAACGAAACATAATCTCAACCAATGAGTGCAAAAACTGTTCCTGTGGAAAATACTTGGAATGCTTTGGGAAGATTTAATAAAAGCGAGTCCCCCCAAAATTGCCTTGTGAGTAAATGTGGACCGGACAACTGAAGTATTTAAGTGATAAATCGCAAAATGCTCGGAAGACGCCAGCGCTCAAGTTGCTTCACAGATACCCCTGCCTTCTCCCTGCCCTTTGAATAAACGGACTCGGGAAATCGCAGGTGCCTTTTGCAGGTGGTTATGCAACAAAGAGAAGTGAAACACCTACGAGAAAGCGCAAGCTCAGAGGACAGGACTTGCCCCCGTCGGACTCTGGGCAAATAATGCACATTTCTACGTTTGTAACCTAGAACGAAAGACTTCTGTCTTTGTGCATTAACTCCTCATCACATCAGAGGGGCTTCCACTTTTCTAATGTCATCAGTTGCTTTCTAGAATTTCCTTGGCTGAGATAATGTAACAAATTGTTTTTGAAATCCACAAAGTCTATACATTAGCACAAAGGAGGCTCCTTGAGTGTCTGTCCACAGTATTCGTGGGATAACTTACTGCCTCAGTGGGTGTCCCTTGTCACATCATTTGAGCCCCTTCCCCCTACGCAGCGCCAGCATCCTTTTTCCATCCTCTTGGCTTCGCGACCTGCCCAGATCCCCCCGGAGCTGGCCCTGTGTGCCCTTCACCCACCACCTGCGCAGACCACGGAGGCCACTGGGGCGGCTAGGCTGGTGTCCAGGACACAGGGCCTGTTTGATAAACACACACTGATTTGGAGAGCGGTCAGCTTCCAGGAGATACCCAGGCCCCGCCCGAGTCTCCTTAAAAACACAGACAGGGGGCAAGTGGGCTAACTTCCTTCTCAGACAGCCTTCAGGGTGAACCGCCTGGAAGACTGTGAACTCAATCCACAGCTTTCTCTGAATATCAGCCTGGGAATCGATCTCAGGCAGGTCTTCTGGGGAAAAATGCCAACGTCCATGCCGAAACTTCAAAACTCCTCCTTTGAATTTGCCATGGACTCACGTGGCCCTGTGGTCAGTGGTGACTCAGACGCGCAGAGAAAACAATAATATTTTCTAGGAAAAGCTGGGAGAGGTCCTAGCTCGTTTCCTCTCCTTTCTGTCTGTCCAGCTGATAAAGGTTTTGGTGACCTGACTTTTTCAGCTGAATAAGCTGCCAATGAACGGAGCGTAGATGCTCAGGCTGAAATCCGTGGAAGATGATGTGTAAAGAAACTAACAGATGAGACGTTCACCACCCTCCACCCTGGACTTCATGGGAATGAGATCTGAGGACGTCCAGAGCAAAAGCGTTCGGGGTGTTAAAAATCCAGCTGAGAGAGACAAGCCCGTTATTTGGTTGGATATTCACAGAAACGTCTGCTCTTCCTCATTGCCACAGGACTACAGAAAGTCATCACTCTTGTACTGGGGTGAATAGTGTCCCCCAAATTTGTGTCCACCCAGAGCCTGTCAAAGTGACCTTGTTTGGAAATAGAGTCTTTGCAGAGGTCACTAGTTAAGCATCTCTAGATGAGGTCACTTGGATTTAGGGCGAGCCCTGAATCCAGTGATGGGTGTCTTTACAGGAGAAAGGAGAGGGAGATTTGGACACAGACAGATACAGAGAAGATGGTCACGTGAGGACAGAAGCAGGGAAAGGAGCCATGCGGCCACAAGCCAAGGGACGCCCGGGGCCACCAGAAGCTGGAAGAGGTGGGAAGGACTCTCCCCTGGAGCCCTTGGAGGGAGGTGGCTCTGCTGACACCTTGATTTCAGACTTCTGGCTCCAGAGGAGTGAGAGAATAAATTTCTGTTTTTTTAAGCCTCCTCCGGTTTGCTGTAATTTGTTAGAGTGACCCCCGGAAACTCACACAGCTGCTCAGTCTAGCATTCAAGCATCTCCATCAATAAAATATGTCTGCTTTCTGACAGCACTGGCCACCTCCTGTGTCTCTTTTTATCCTGTTTCTCTTTATGTTTTGCCTACTCGTTCTCCCAGATAAAATCTGGAAGCGCTCTGCTCCGTGGGCAGGAGCACCGGGGTCAGAAGGGGTCGGATCCTGATTTCACCTCTTAGGAGCTGCCTGATCTTGGGGCACTCAATTCATCGCTCTGAGTCCCGTTTTCTCATCTGTAAAATGGTCCCCTCACTCTTGTGATTGTGTGAGGATTACACGAGACGACGTGGGCTGAGCGGACGGGGCGCCTGGATCTTAGCAGGTGTGGTGGGAAGTTCCGACGGCGACGACAGTGGCGTCTGTGGAGTGTTCTGCTGCCCCGGCCCCTCCCATCTGTGCACACAGCGCCAGGTGAGAGGATCCCGTTCCACGTCTCTTCCTCATGCTCCAGGTGCGAAGGAGGAAAAAACTGGCACTGTCCCCATCCAGGGAGGGGAGGGGGCTCCTGGCTCGGAGCATCCCTGGACCCAGTCCCCCGCTCTCCCCAGAGGGGGAGGCCGCCCCCTGCACAGCTCCCCGACCCCAGGGAGGCCTGCTGGCTCTCAATCCTCCGACTCAGCAGGCCTGGCTGACGCCGTCTTTCCCCAGAGCTCCAGGGCCGCCGTCAGTTGGGTGTGGTGGTTCCAACCGGCCGTCGGGACCTGCCCAGATTTTCCGGCAGAGCCAGAGCAGAGCGAGCGCTGGGCACAGATAAGCATCTGTCTTTGCAAACAAACACGCCAGGGAGGTTAGCTCAGGCTAGCGGCCTCCCTGGTGTTATCGCTGCCCCCGGGGGTGCTCAGAAGTGCTGCCAAGGTCTCCCAGAGACAGAGAGGAGAGTGCCCGGGGCACCTGCAGCAGCTGGCACAGCTGGCTATTGGCCCCAGGCCGCCCTGGTGTCCAACCCTCGAGGAGGGCGGGGAGCAGAGACGGCCGGGCATGGAGGCAGGAAACTCCAGGCTGGACAGGAGGTGAAGTCAGCAGGCCCACCCCAAATCCAGGATAATCCTTAGCCTAACTACACCCTCAAAAACTGTCTTTCCAAATAGGGTCACGTTCACAGGTCCTGGGGGACAGACCTTGGGCTTATCTTTGGGGGGCACTATTCTTTCCACTGCAGTCCCCATGACATCAGTCCTGGCGTCCTTCACTGTCCCAGTCACCTGCTGCTGCGTGATAAACCGCCTCACACATGGTGGTGTAGACAGCAGCCACTTACAGGCTCGGGGATTCTGTGGTCAGGAAGTCAGACAAGACACAACAGGATGGCTTTTCTCTGCCCCATGATGTCTGGGGACTCAGCTAGGAAGGCTTAAACACGGGAGACCTGAACAGCCAGGAGTAGGAAGCTTCTGGAGCCTTCTCACCCGTACGTCCGGTCCTGGGCTGCAATGACTCCTCTGTGCCCGTCCACCAGAGCCTCCAGGTGGCCTCCACACATGGCTTGGGCTTGCACAACATGGCGGCCACCATCCGGAAAGGGAGAATCCGGGGATAGAGTGTCCAGAGAGCTGATGTCCCAAGAGCTACGTCGCCTCCGACCTGGCCTGGGAATCAGGCAGTGTCCCTTCCGCCATATTCTATTGCTTACAAGCGAGTCATGATGGCCGGTCCAGATTCTAGGGGAGAGGAGCCAGGCCCGCCTCTTAATGGGGAAGTGGGAAAATCACACTTCGGAAAAGCTTGTGGGGCGGCAGGTCCTGTGTGCTCATCTCTGGAGAACAGTCTGCCGCAACCCCATCGTCATGGACGAGAAGCTAAGACAGTAAGGCCGTGACTGGAGAGCGGCGGGCAGGAGTCCACCTCCGGAGCCTGTGTTCCTAACGAAGGTGATGTCCTGCCTCACACAGGGCCACCCTGCCCTTGCCTCGCCCTCCAGGTTATTTCTGTGATACATGTGAGGAATTGGGGGCCTCCTCCTGAGATACTGGGGCACGTGGCCACCTGGCCTCGTCTGTGAGGATGGGGACGCCTGACAAATTGGGAAGGATTTCACAGGTGGAGGGGAGGCCCTGGCACCCGGGAGAGCTCTGATATGCAGACAGGATTCTGATTCTCAAGGTGAGAGCAAAGTCAGATAGGCCAAATCTATGCATCTCTCCCAACCTCAGCAGGTGACGCCATGACAACGGGGTCAGCCCTTCCCAGGAGGCTTTAGTCATGTTTAGGCAAGAATGCATCCCCCACATGTCCAGCCTGATCCAACAGCCAGGCTCCACTACAAAATGAAAAAGGAGAAAGTGACCACAGGGTTACTGGTCGTTCCTTCAGTGCCTTTGTACAAATGAGGAAAACACGCCCCCTTCGGACTGACCCAACCACTCTGATTCGAGATTCAGCTAGCAAACGGTGGTTTTGTGTGGATTAGAAAAATGCACCCCTTCCTCCAGTCTCCTTTGCTAGTGCCCTTATGCAGTGTGCAACCCGCCCAACAGTACGGAGCAGCCCTGAATGACAGGATTCTCAGCTCCCTCTCCCAGCTAATGGGGTTTTGTGAAACCAGGGTCAGCTGAAAGTCCCTTCTTCCCTGGTGGCTCCACATCCTCGGGGGCCCCTTAGAGTTGCTGGATTCAGAATGTCAGGATGGGAGGCCCAGCCCTGCCTGACCTGCTCAGGTTTCACAGTGAAGCCAAGATGAGACCACACTATAAACTCGCCTTTGCTCTGAATTCTCTCGTCTCTTATTTTCAGTCTCTCTGGTTAAAACGTGAAGAAGAAATTAAATATAAGTTCAATTCATAATTTCACTTCATTTACCAAATCATTGATCAAAACATAAAAACAAAGTTTTGCACAAAATAAAATAGTTTGATTACGGCTGTGTTTGTGACAGAAAGGAGGGAGGGAAAATATATCGACACAGAAGAGCAGGGGCCATGGTGAGCTCAAAAGGGCTCACAGGGGCTCACAAGAGCCAGTGTCAGATTGTCAGGAATTTTGTGAGCTGGGTTGACATCAAGTTGTTGTTGAAATTGGCTGTGTGGGGGCTTTTACACTGCGGGAATTGGCAAGTGCTGCAGATGAGGGCTCCTCGTTCTGTAGAGCCAGTTGTTACACACCGACCCCCACACCACCCACTCGGGACTCGGGGTCGGAATAGAGATCGGGGCTCAGAGTGCCTGGGCCCTGGTTTCGGATGTACCATTAATTAGTCATGGGGTGCCTCCCCGTCCTCACCTTTAAAATAGGAGCAGAAATAATTGACTCTTTCTGCAACACAGAATTGCTGTCAGCAGTAGCTCTAAAGAGGGGTTCTTTCTCTTTTTTTAACCTAACAGAAGTATAGAGAGGAGGGTAGAGGACGTGTTTGTAAGAGGAGTCCCCAGAAGGTCCGAGAGGGACCCCAAGCCTCGGAACAGCACACTTCAAGACGAATCTGATTTCTGTGGCCTGGACACAGCCGGGTCACCCCGCCTCCTGGAGCGTCCGGGGTCGCACGCCGCGCTGCCTTCCTTCTGCTGCTCCAGAGACCCCGGGGGACGGCGGGGAGATTAGAGGAAGGGGTCTGCGGGGGCTGGAAGCAGGGCCAGGCAGTGTCAGGAGCCCGGAGGCGCCCAGGAAGGAGCCTGGCCGGGCCGGCTCCCACGCGGGCATCCTGGGCTCGGCTCAACCTCCCGAACCTGTTTCCTTATCTTCAACGTGGGGAAGATCGCGCACACCCAGCATGTTTGTCATCAGGGATCAGCGGGAAGGTGTGCTGTGTCACGGAATGGGGCCGTGTCCCCGGCAGATTGGGGACGTGGCGTCATTTGGAGGAGAACCCGCTGGGTCCTGTTCCTGCATTTCCCTGGAAAGGCCTCGGCACTCCCTCTCCTTTTGGTTTAAGTTACGAGAAGTTGGCAGTTTTGAGGCCGAAAAGGAGGCTGAGTAAAGTCACTTTTTCTCATCCTGGTGGTTGCTCACACACAAAGCTTGTGGGGACACTGAGGCACTGAGGCGGGTGTGGGTGGGAAGGGAGGGTGTCACAGACCACCCGCCTCCTGGACGGGGCTTCACCCCACGGCGGTGAGACCGGCTCGAGGGATTCTGCCAGCCCCGCCTCTCAGGGCATTGAGACGATGAAGTCAAAGTGACTGGCCCGGGAGAGCCAGCCCCGCACGAACAAACAGAATTTCAGCCTCCCACAAGCCCCCTGGTGTCCCCCGCAGTCCCTCACCCCAAGACAGCCACCATTCTGACTTCTATCACCACCAGCTGGTTTTGTCACCTGTTAACTTTATGGAATCACGTGAGATGCCCTCTTTTGCTTCTGGCTTCCTTTGCTAACGTTTTGTGTGTGAGGATTATCCACGTGTGTGTTTGGTTGAAGAGAGTCCAGTCGCGTTGCTGTCTTGTGGGAAAACGCCACGATTTACTCACCTACTCTAATCCCTGAGGGGCATCCCTGTCGTGTCCAGTGTGGGCTCGTGTCAGTTTGCTCCGGCTGCCAAAACAAAGAACCGCGGGCTGGGTGGCTCACAATAACAAGATTACAACCACAAAAGTGCACGGCCTCACAGCTCTGGAGGCTGGAAGTCCCAGAGGGAGGTGTGGGCAGGGCGGTGCCTCCTGAGGGCCGTGGAGAGAAGCTGTCCCAGGCCTGTCTCCTTGCTTGTAGATGGCCGTCTTCTCCCTGTGTCTTCACATCGTCTTCTCTCTGTGTGTCTGTCTCTGTGTCCCAGTCTCCCCTCTTTATAAGGACACCAGTCCTATTGGACCAGGGCCCACCCTAGTGACCTCACCTTAACTCGATTGCCTCTTAAAGACCCCGTCTCCACGTAAGGTCGCATTCTGAGGTCCTGGGGGTTCTGATTTCAATGTATGAATTTGGGGAAAACATAATTCAACCCACAATGGGGCTCTTGCAAATTGGAAAGCCATGAGTCTTTGTATATTTTCTTTGGTGAACGTGTATATGTATTTTTGCTGGGTGATGAGTTCGTTTTCGAAAAAAAATAATGTATTGTTTCCATTTTAAACAGATTTCAAATTCACCTAGAATGCAAGGTTATATAACTGGGGGTGCCAGCAAAGGCTCAAAGACCTCACCTACAGAAGCTGAGCCACAGATACTCGGAAGATTCTGGGCCACACTTTGAGTCTGATTTAGCATGAAATCCTTCTGACCAATGGTCAACTTTTAAAAATAGCTGAAATTTATTGAGAGCTCGCTAGGGGCCAGGCACTATGCTAAATGCTTTACACACAGCACGTTTATAATCCTACCAGCACTCTACCCATCTGGAGACAGAGAAAGACACTGAAGGTCAGCGAGGCTAAGTATCATGCCCAAGGTCACACAGCAAGTAAGCCGCAAAGCAAGGATCCGGACTGGGGTCTGTCTAATTCCAAGCCTGTGCTCTTAACCGTAGCTATGATGTCCTCACTTGCACAAGTAACAGGAAACTGACTGCAAGAGAAAGAACATCCAACTCAAAAGGGCATAAGCAACTGGTTATTTATTATCACATTACGAAAGACAAGAGATAGGCAGACTCGGGGTGGGTAACCTCAGTGGAGCAGTGACCACCTGGAAAACCAGTCCTTTGCACCACCTCTCAGCTCTGGTGTCCTCAGCATGTTGACCTCTGTCCTCAGATGTGTCCCCTTGAGGTCAGGTCACAAGATGGCTGCGGCAGCTCCAAGTATCATCGCTTCAACCAACAGCATCCAAAGGTCTGAAGTGGAGTGGTCCCTCTGTGGGTCCCTTGAAGAGCAAGGAAGCCTTTCCCAGGCGTGCCCCCCACCCAGTAGACTTCCACTCGTTGGTCAGAATTATGTCACGTGCTCATCCCCAAATCAGTCACTGGCAAAGAAAGCTGAATTATCATGATCGACTTAACTAACTCAATTCCCCCTGCTGGGGCTGGGGAGAGATTTGGGGAGGGAGTCCCTGAAACACAGGCTCACCCATGTCAGAACTGGATTTGGGTTGTGTTAGCAAGGAGGAAGGAGACGCCGAGAGCCAGGCCACGGTGTCTTCCCACTCACTACAAGTAGACTCACAAATAAGAGCTAATCTCGAACACAATCTGACCTCCAGGCTCCCTCCTGCTCCACAGGGTTGCCATGGATGGGAAGGCAAGAGGGAAAAAATGCAGCTCATAATCCAAAATGCCTCCCCTGGCTCCAAACACAGGCAAAGAACTCCCACAGGCTGGCCGCGCTCTCCCCGGGCTCAGGTTTCCAGTGACAGCAGAATTGTTATGAACCGGGTTGTCAGGGGTTGAATGTGCTGTGGTAACCCGGTCACATGGCTTCCTGACACATCTGCAAACGCAAAATTCAAGTTTCAGCATGCGAGCTCAGAGAGCAGATCTCAAATCCAAAACCCTGAGTAGACATTAATATACTCTGCATCGATGTATTGTGCCACCTGTATCATCCGTCTCTTGGGCCAAACGTGCTCAAGAAGAATGAAAACACTTGCAGTGACACAGGAATTAATATTTGATGAATTGGGAAAAAGTCAGTCTAATGAATAAGAAATTTGGATTTCCCTGACCCCCACATGCCTGGCGAGTTTCCCTCCCACCGCTGGAGATCACGTGGACCATACTGTTTGCGTTATGCACAGGGGAGCTTCTGAAAGGCAAACAGAAATGTGAGTTCTATGTTAGGACATCTATGGGCATTTCAGCTGTCGTACGAGTAACATCCCTGAGGAACATCAGCTTTTCTTTCTTCAATTTTTCTCTTTTGTGCTTGAATATATGTCTTAACTCAAGCCATAAAGACATTCGGTCTAAGTCGCAGGAAATAGGATGCCAATAAATGCGGGACTTTGATTTATTCTCTTTAATCTGTTGGATACTCACTGCAGGAAGTAAAAGAAAGAAAAATCAGAAGGGAGATGGTTTATGGATTGTTGCAGCTGAGCAACAAGTCCATTTAGCGATGTCTCCATTGGTCCAGCGTTGTTGGCAGACACGCCTAGAACAAGCGACACGAAGACCCGGCTCCCAATCACAAAGTATCGTTCGAGGACCACTCAGTTATAATCATGGAGAAGGGGCACTACGAAAATAACATCAAAACAAGCGTGAGAGAGATTTTTCAAAAAGGTTGTTCATAGTTGGCTGGCCAAGGCTCTAAAAATAGCCTAATGCTGAGGTTTAAAAGGTGCCTGAAGGATTGATATCTGATGGAGAAGAGCACCACGGTTATTTGTTTTATTTTAATTACTTTTTATTACATAGCTAAATTATTTTTTAAAGCTAAATTCAAATTCAAAGAAAATAATACGGTTTTTGACCTTTTTACAAGGAGATGACTTCTCAAGCTATATTTTGTAATCCAAGCAATGCTATGTCCAGATTTTGAACTATAGATAATTGTTGATATCTACATACACCAGGTATTAGTGCAAGACTGCAAAACGCAGCCAGCTGTCTTCATGCTTTCAAAAATGTGAGTCTAAAATAATAAAGGTTAGTTTGAATTAAGTGCTAGCCTGTCCCAGGCACTATAAGCAATTGACATGAGTTAACTCATCAAATCCTCACAGCAAAACCCTTATCTAGGGCCGGCCCCATGGCTTAGTGGTTAAGTGCACGAGCTCCACTGCTGGCGGCCCGGGTTCGGATCCCGGGCGAGCACTGACGCACCGCTTCTTCGGCCATGCTGAGGCCGCGTCCCACATACAGCAACTAGAAGGATGTGCAACTGTGATGTACAACTATCTACTGGGGCTTTGGGGGGAAAATAAATAAAATTAAAAAAAAAAACAAAAAACCTTATCTGGGTGTTATTATTATGAGAATTTTACAGATGTGGAAACTGAGGGATGGTGGGCCTAGGAATTGGGCAGTGTTGTCTGGCCAGTCCTTGGCAGAACCACTTTTGAACCCAGGTGGCCTGGCTCCAGGGCCACCCTCTCAACACTATGTCCTAACGTGCTGCTCATGTTAACATCGCCAACGTTTCATTAAACGGTTCCATTGTCCATCGGAATCAAAGCATCACATAGCTAACATTACGTAGGCATTTGTCTAAAATATGGTTTATGTAACAAGTTTATGTAACAGAATTATTGGAACAATTGGCACACGAGGTGCCAATGAAAATCAAACACGCTGAGTTCAAACCCAGATTTGCAGCTCACTGGCTCGGTGACCTGCGAACGCCACGTAAGTCTTCTGTATCTTATTTTTCTTATCTCTAAAATGAGCATAAACTGATGTGTGCCCGCCAATCTCAGGATGAAGCGTGAGGGTCAAGCGTGACCATGTGCAGGATCACACTGCAAAGCTCAGACCGCTCTCCAGGGCTGGCAGGACAACGCAAACGCTGTCCTACTTTCCACAGGCAGTGACGTCCGGGATCCGTCCAGCCGATGCTTATTAATGGAGCTGAGAGCCAGCCACAGAGAATCCGAGGGGGCACTCAACGGAATCCCCCGCTTGGTGCTGGGAAATGAGTGAAAACCGAGCACCCTCCACAAAGGAGAGAGGCTTAGTTTATTAAGTGTCATATTTCAACGTGATGGCAAATGTTGCAGGATAGAGAAAGGGATGGCTTGGATTTTTAAAAATTAACCGAAAGAAAGTACCCAATGGATATTATATCAACAATATACCTTCCTCCAAGACCCCATCCCATCTTCCCAATAGGCATGAGCACCTGTGTGCATACTATTCATCAATATGCATGTTGTGGCCTACACACAAGAGCCTACACTTGAATTCAGACGTGTTTTGGCACAAGTGAGCAAACTTCAGAGGGGATGGAAAGCAGCATGTTTTCCTTCTTGGAGTGGCCATTGGGATCTGTGTCTGACCCTAGAGAGTCTGGCTGCAGGTCACAGCTGAAGGAGAGGTGGGAGCCCAAATGTAGCTGTGGGGTCCAGGAGGCACAGGTCACCCTGGTGGGAGGGACGGACCCTGGCCCCACCACGTGGAGCACGGATCCTCCAGGGCTGCAGGACTGCAGCTCCATCTCAGCCCTCTAGGGGGCAACCTCAGGGGACTGCGCTCAGCAGCGCAGTCATGGTGGGCATCAGCAATGTTGCCCAACAGGGGTGGAGGTCTGCCCTGGAGTGACAGTGACTGACAATCACTGAGTACTGACTCTGTGTGGCCATTGTGCTGAGAGCTCTAGATGCATCCTCACAGCACCCCGTGGATGTTACTACCCCCATGTTAGTGGCAAGGGAACCCCAAAAGGGCAGAGAAAGGTGGTGAGTGGCACACCAAAGGAAACAACGTCAGGAGACATCAAACAGAGGCTAGCGTGGAGGGCCCCAGACATCTAGAGATCCTGTCTTTGTTATCATATTTGAAAACCACCACAGATGTTTTTAGGGAGTGGGAGTCCACATTAGCAAGTGGGAGTAATGGGCTGGTGGCATGAGTAGCCACTACTGCAGCCATCCCCTTTCACACCCAGCTGGGAGCTCACGTTGGTTCACATGGGCACACGCATGTCCACACACAGACATGGCCCACACACTTGACACCACGAGTGATCATGCACCATGCTGTTTCTTCTCCTCTTTGCACTTTGAGGAAAGCTGTCTTGGTAAATGTGACGAGCTCTGAGGGTCCCGGCTGGTGCCAGATAAAGGCAGTCCCAGAGCCGGCTCGGAGTGGAAATCCTGCCCCAGACGACAGTGGCAATTTCCTCTCCTCTAGGACTAGAGAGATCACATCACCGCCCACTCGCCTTTTTTGTTTTGTTTTGCTATAGACTGTTTTTGAAAGTCTCCAGAGTCCTGTAGACGTGTTTGTTGTCTACACTCTTCTTGACCACTTGTCCTTCCCCCTGAGTAAATGGATCTGGGACGCTCACTCTCCGTGGGCCCCTTGCCTCGGGTTTTACGTATTGAGGAGCCAGATCCACGTGAAGCCAAATGAAGATGTACAGACGGTCACGATGGTGATGATGACGCCAATGACGGCAGATACCACTTCACACACAATCCTACGCCAGGTGCCATGGTTAGGGGTCTACATGCTTTCGGTCATTTAATGCTCATCACAATTTTCATTTTTCAAGTGAAGAAACTGAGACTTAAGCCATTTGCCTGAGGTCACACAGGTGGTAAGAGTCAAGCACTAGTCTCTTTGACTCTAAAACCCATGCTTCTAATCACTTATAAATATTGCCTCCAGAGGGATAAAGAGAAAAAGAGATAGATAAAGAAAAAAAGACAGAGATAGAGAAATGTAAAGAGAAAAGAGAGATGACGACAGAGACACACAGGTGGAGGCTGTCTCTTGGGTAAGACAACCATAAAACACTGAGATTTCATCTTTGCTCAAAAGCTGGTCAAGGAAGTCGCCTCCACAAACCAGGCAGTTACCCAGCAAACTTGGACAGAGTGTGAACAAATGCCAAGCAAACGTGTCCCTAAAGTTACCGGGAGGAGTATCAGTAAGAGTGTGGGGTAGAGAGGAGGGCTTCTTGGAGGGGATGGCGGTGAATCAAGCTTTGGAGCAAGCAGAGGTCCTAGAAGACTACAACTCCTTGATACCCCTCCCATTGGGAAATGAGGTCGTTGTGCCCTCCCCTTGAATCTGAGCTGACTTGTGACTGCTTCACTTCACAGAGTACAACAGAAGTGCTGCCATGTGACATCTGAGACTGGGTCCCAAAAGGCTGTGCAGCCCCCCCATCATGCACTGGAACATTCGCTGTTGGGCCCTTAGCTGCCGTGTCAGAAGCTCAGCTACCCTGAAGGCCCCCATACTGGACATGTCACATGTAGACACTCGGATGGACAGTCCCAGCTCAGCCCAGCCTAGCTCTCCCGAAGGTTTTAGACAGAGAATGGTTTGCAATTCAACAGTATATTAATAACCACCTTAGCAAAATACAATGCCAAAAGCAAGACTGCCATCTAAAAATATTATTTCTGATGATCTGTTCTCACAATCAGAATTGAGTTCAACTAGAAGAGAATTAAGTATTAGAACTAATTATTGTGATTCAACTTACTACAGAGGTTTTTTCCTAATGTTACAAGGACACTGGAGGCAGGAGGTCTTTAGCTACTCAAGGAACCAAGTTACTTCTCTCTCCTTGCTCCACTGCATTTACATGTGACTTTTGTCCTCACAGCTGCAAGATGACTGAGCATTGCACCCCTGTTGAGGAGGTTGAAGGTCAACAGGCACAGCCAGATCAGCCTCCGCTCCTCAGAAGAGTTACCCTGGAAGCCCCACCCACTAATATCTGCTTCTATCTCATTGGTCAGGACTGGTCACATGACCACTCCTAGCTGCAAGGGAATCTGGGAAACTGAGTCTTCAGGCACATTGCATGTGAAACAAATTGTGTTTCTGCTAGTGAAGAAGAAGAGGAGACTGCCTATTGTTGGTCTGTCCTCTGAAATGATTCTGTCAGATGGTCCCAGCAGAATTACACTCCACGATGAAAGCAGGGGCCTCTTGCTCACTGCTCTACTTCCCGGGGAGGAGACAGTGCCTGGCACGCAGTAGGTGCTCAACAAGTGTTTGCTGCATTTTGTCAAGTAAATCCACACTAAGGCTCTCGGTGGTCAGACCCGAGGGCCAGGAGGTGAGGAAGAGTGGAACGGGGCTGGGAGGGGAGGGCGGACATCCCAGGCCCGGAAGCCCTGCCAAGACCTGCCGGTTAAAGCTCCCAGCTCTGAAAAGCCAAGAAAGTGCAAAGGCAGAAACAGCAGACACTCTTAGGACTTATGAGTCAGGAGCAAACTCAGGTGGAATTTGTTGCAACAGGTCTAGAGAAAGAAACACATTTTGCTTCCAAAATTCATTGAAAGAAATTAGAGAAACGGAGTGAAAAGACCCCCAGAACTCTGCCTCCCTCTTCTGCTGGGGCGCATGCTGCTTCCTTCTTTCTGATGTTCTTCCCAGTCGGGTTGGAAGTAGATTGCTGCGGAGAAGCAAGTCTGCAGAAGCTAGTCGTTTTCACTCTTGGGAAAATTATCCTGACAATCAGCCTAAAGTTTCCTTTCCTTTCACCCCCTTGCTTCTAATAATGCCTCCTCTGATCAACAGGGAAAATTGGCCTCCCTCCTTGATGTTGATCCCGGTTGATCATATCAATGATTTTAAGCACTGATTGTATCAATCTTGGTCATCACTGGCCGAGTGGCTTTAATGCTTCAGTGCAGGACACCGATCTGCTCCAGAAGCTATTACACTTCATTGGTAGGTGGGAATTGGGAAGAGGCTGAGAAGCTCCCAAAAGTCATTAAAAATAATTTGGTTCCAGGTAACAATTACGCCCCAGCTGTGTGGCTTTCTTCCCATCCATCCAGACTGCTTGGGGCCTCTTCCTGCTGCTCGAGGAGTGGTGTCTAGGAGGTCCAGGGAAGGACCTGGAGGGATGGAAAATGATAGCTGAAGCCTAAAATGATGACGAAATTCTGTTCACGAGGTTTATGATCATCTTGAGTACGTGCAAGGAGACCAAGATGAGGGGAGAAGAGAGGTAGGGCTGAGGAGTTCAGTTGGCATCTCTAGGGACCACAGTGGGTCCCTGCTACACATGGACTCAGCCACCATTTTCTAGAGTATACCCCACAAAACCCCACTAGGGGATGCAAATATAAATGCCTCCCTGGCCAACCTGATAACGTTAAGAGTGACTAGGCTGGGCTTGATGCAAAGGACTGCACTGTTTACAGAGGGCGCTGTGACCCAGCCCCTGCCAAGAGTCCCCATGCGGCGATGAAGGTGCAAAGTAGCAGAATCTTGGATCTTTCAAGAAAAGCAGGAAGTCAAAACGTTTGCTTGAAATTTCCTATTTTTCAAAAATTTTTTCAATTTATAAAATTCAAACACTGCAAGTCAAACAAGTATCTGAGGACAAATTTGGTCCACATACCACCAGCAGACAACTTCCATCCAATATCCATCTTGATTTAGGAGACACAAGGCATGGAATGCCTTTCTACTTCAGGGCTGTGAAGTTTTCTTGGTTTTAGTGTTTTTGTTTTGTTTTATTTTAAGTTCTAATTGACCCTTATATTTGTTCCCTACTGGTTTTACTTCAAAGCAAAATTATATTACATGTGTGCAACAATTGTGCTTTCTAAAATGTTTTAACATCTTTCATCACGTTTAATCTTCACAAAATTGGAAGTAGAGTGGGTCATCTTACTACCAAATAAAACATAAGCAACTTTAGTGACTTGTATGACGCCTGATAATTGCAAGATCCGTGTCTAAAACCAAGGATTCTGTCTGTTCCCGAGAGTAGACTTCAGTGACCTATAAACTCCTTTCCAAGTCATTCTAAGACTCCAAATGCTGGGTCCTTTCTACTCAATCACACCAAACCTCCTCTTCTATGACTTATTTTCATGAAATAGACAAAAGAAGACCAGAGAGTGTTG
The DNA here is from genome assembly GCF_020826845.1 of Diceros bicornis minor. Classification (NCBI taxonomy): domain Eukaryota; kingdom Metazoa; phylum Chordata; class Mammalia; order Perissodactyla; family Rhinocerotidae; genus Diceros; species Diceros bicornis. Next base: position 2,693,726 of record NC_080774.1, on the reverse strand, counting down.
AGAATGATGCACGCAGCTGTGGTTAGAATTCCCCAGTGCGTTTTCTGCTGGCGTGACATATTATTAAGTTAGGTCAACCCAAATTCCTCAGAGTTCAGCCCGCCCATCAGTGGGCATTCCTTGCTTGTTGCTTGTAGCAACACCTTTGTCTACTTAAAGCAAAGGATCATTTACGGGAACTGTCAGAGGAGCTCTCGTAACCAGTGGGAAGGCTGGAGGACTGGGCTTGGAAGGGAAGGCAGCTCCAGGCAACTCTGTAGCAGGAAAAGTTTGAAGGTCTCATCAGCTGCCACTGGGATTAATCTGCTTAAATTCATTTAAAAAAACTCTGTGCCAGCAAACGTCACTCAAGTTTAAAAGCCATGGGAAAAAAAAGTCCAGTTGGCCAAGTTTGGATCACATGCCCTTGCCTTGGTTAGAGGAGGCAGGGCAACTTGGTTTATGGCCCACCAAGACTGCACACCACGGGGGGAATTCCTTAAGAGACTGCTTTTCAAGGTCCATTCTCCCCTCCTCTTTCCTGGCAGACAGCCACTCTGCATTTCCCAGCTCCTCTGCAATTAGATGCAGCCATGCTCCCTAGTCCTAGCCAGTAGAAAGTGAGCAAAGGTGATCTGACCTGGCCCGGAAGACGCCTCACTTGCTCTTGCCCGTGCTCTCTCCACCCTTCAGCTGACTGGAATGGTGGATGCCGAAGGTGACCTTGAAGGCCGAGTGTTAAAGATGGCAGAGTCTCGCTCAGCCTGGGTCCTCGAATGACCACATGGAGCAGATTGCCCCACTCTCTACTGTCTTGTACCATTACACGAAGAAGAAACAAACTCGATGGAGTTGAGCTATGGCCTCCGAGGTCTATTTGTTACAGCGGCTTGGTCTACCTTAACCTATAGACAATATTACTACAATAAGGGTACGTCGCTCAGTGGCCAGAAGACAATAGCATCCATTATATTCACAGAGAAGGAACAAGAGTGGACCTTGAAACTCAAGTGCATGAAAGGATCATCTCTCTTGTTCAATGTGTTAGGAAGAATTTGGCCAATTTTGGGGAATTAGAACATTCAGCTTCTCAAGTGCCATCTGTACCAGGTCCCATGTACCTTGGACACTCCTCACAGACCCTAAAAGGGGTCAAATACAGATATGACTGGGTCTCCCCCTCTCCAGCTGGTCTGTGAATTCCAACAAATCCCGGTTAACAGGGCTGATATCACCGCTGACAATTCTGATTTTGCCCTCCACCTCCAGTGCGTCCTATTTCCTAATCAGTGATAACAGAAGGTAGAGGATTTACACACCTTTTCCCCTGCCTTGAGGTTACTAAGAAAACATAACTCAGAAACCTGGCCCCCCTGGGGAGCTGACACCTTGACACAGAGATGCAAAATCGTTTTGAAGACTTGTGGGAAAACCAGAAAGAGAAACGGCTGGCCGTGCCAGCATTCCAAGCCCAGAGACAAGAATGAATTTTGCACACATTAGTGGGTTCTGACTCTGTTGCCAATTAAACCCTCCGCGGGGGACACGCAGTCCACTTAATCTTCACTGCCAAAGACACAATCCCCCAAAATACCACAGGGATGGGGGAGTGGAAACTGTTTTATGAAGATGACCCAGATCCTACCCGACTTCTCTGAAGTTTTCATAACTCTCTTTCAGTCTATTCATTGCTGCCTCTGCCCATCAGTGAGGAATGGCCAGCTAAATGGAGGGGCTGACCTTTGTGGTCAGAAGTAAGAGTCTGTGGATTTAAATGCCTGAGAATGAGTAGCCCAGCTACCCCAAAGGTAGGTGTTTTTGTGCCATATGAATTCAAAGGGAGCTAGTGAGATGAAGAAGGGGATTTGGGAGTTACATAAGTTGTGGTGTGAAATGTGGCCAATAATGTCCTGTAGAATCAAAAGGTGACAGACTTTTCTTTCCTTCAGTTTTTCTTTTCTAAATAAGAACTGCCAAGAGGTTATAAAGTCAAAATTATGTTCAAAATAATCTTCGTTAAAACTCAGCTTAAAAAAATAACTGGCCCCAAGTTTAGTTATTGGTAGCTAGAGGCAAACTGATGGCATGAAGAAGCCCCCGTTTTGGAAACAGGGCCTCCTGGGGTCAAGCTCCGACTTACACTTGGCTTCTCTCCTGGGCAGAGCCTCGGCGGCCTCAGAGCCTCAGCTGTCCCGTCTGTACCACAGCGACAATCATTTAAAGACTCTGCATAGTCTCTGGCGCATAGTAGGAGCTCGTATTATTCTGAGCCAGGATGTTTCAATAGACCTTACACTGCTTTTCGTATAAGGACTTAATTAACTTCTTGGCTTTGAAGGAAGTTTTTGTGGTTGTCCTGGTAAAGTCTAGTAGAAAAGAAATAAATATTAACCAGCATTTGCATAATGTTGCTGTTTATACATGCATAAGAACTTGCATACGCGTCTTTTGTTTCTCATCACAACTCCACGAGGCGGGTAGAGCAGGTATCTTCTCTATTTTCTCTTTATCTTACAGAGGAGAAGACTGATTGTATATTGTATCTTAGGATATGTGATTATATTATGTTTAATATAGAATCAGTCTTCTCCTCTGTAAGACATGTTTATATATTAGCTATGTGTACATATGTGTATACGTATGGGTATGTGCGTATATATAAACATATATACATATACGCACGGACACACACCAAGGTCAAGCGGCTCACAAGACTTAGTGACGACCGCTTATTCATTGAGCAAACAGTGTTTGAGCTGAAATTTGAAGAATGAGCAGAAGCGGCACGAGGGAGCGTTTTTAAACAGGAAAGAAACACAGAAGACATAAAAATTGATACCACCAGATTTAATACTCTACAACTCTAGTGACCACAAACAAAACAAAAGTTAAAACAGGAAGAAAGGACCTGCAAGGGACATCACAGACAAAGGATCTGCAGCCCGAGGAGCCCGTGGCACGCCAGGGGGAGATTCGCAGCGGGAGATCCCAGGAAGAGCTGGGTGGTGGCCGAAGCCACAGGTGTGGAGGAAATCGACCAGGAGGAGTGCGTGGAGAGAGGAGAACCAGGCCGGGTGGTGCCTGGAGGACATGGCCCTGGAAGGAAGGAGAGAACTGGGAGAGGGTCTGAGTGAGTGAGGTGGCAGGGTGGGTAGATGGGAGAGAGGCAGAAACCAGGGAGCATGCGCCGTGAGCAAAGGCCCCAAGAACGGACACTGGAGGGCGCGAGGGCAGCGAGGCTGACACTGGGGGAAGCTGCCTTCCAAGGCAATCATGGGAGGCAGGGCACAGAGACATGGGCAGCAGTGTTCCAGAAGGTTTCTTTGTTGCTGGGGGTAGGTTTTGTTTTGTTTTCAATGATAGAAGAGGCTTGAACCTCTTCCTATTCTCCAAGGATATGGTGTGAGGAGAAGGGCATGGGGATCAGAGCCCAGGGACCTCGGCCATGAGCCCAAATCTTGCTCTTTCCACAAAATGTTATTGTCCCCAGGAGAAAGTCTTTTCACAAGAACAAAGCAGCTTTGGGACAGTGGGCCTCAGGATAGCCCATGAAGCTGACCGCTCATTCTGGGAGAAGGAGCTGGCACCAAGGAGGGAGGATATAGGGACGTCCTGCATCTGGTGAGCCACACGCTGACCCAACAGTCTGCCTTGACAGAGCCGTATTCCCCACTGGTCAGATGGGATCCTAGAAAGATGCGGGCCAAAGGAATGGGAAAACTCTGAGAGCCCCACAAGGGGAATTTGAGCAGGTGTACATCCTGAAGATTGACAGGCACCCAGACCCCAAGTCACACTAAAGGGGCTGATGGACCCACCAGAAATGGAGACTGAGGGACCCCAGCATTATGGAGTTTGGACAGGCCCATTCTATTCAAACCAATGATAGTGTCCCTTAATACTACATGAATATACTTTAAAAAACACAAGCAATACTGTGGCTAAAGAGAAACAGCACAGGAGCATGGTTGAGCGCCAGCTCAGGGCCAGACATGGGGATTCAAAACCTGGGCGCAGCCTCTTGCAGCCCCGGGAGTCTTTGAGTGAAGAACTCCCTTCTCGCTGCTTAATTTCCCATCGTTAAAATGCATCTACCTCACAGAGTTACGAAGATTAAGCAAATTACAGCATGTGAAGCACTTAAAACAGGGCCTTGTAAATATTAACCACTCAAAAAATATTAACACTGTAAGGGCCTCAAACGTCTCCTCTGACCATCACCCAATATGGCACCCACTCCTTTCCCATGGCAACCGTGCTCCCCCGTCCAGTGGGTGTACTTCCAAATCCTTTTCAAGTGATCTCCATGAATATATGGACAAGAATATTACTTGGCAGATTTCCCTTTTTACATTAATGATTTCATATCCTATAAATCAATATGATTGCTTTTTTGACTGGGCCACGTGTCTTGGAGAGCTTTCCATGTACTCACATGTGGCTTTAAGTGGTTTCCTTCCATCACGGTAATCCACCATGTGACTCAACCTGAGTTTAGCCATCTCTGGTCACTTGGGTCAATTCCAGTTTGTCATAATACAAATAACGTGTTGATAATATCCTTGTTCCAGTGTTTTTTCGTTATAAAACATTCGAACATATACAAGTTTATTGAGATGAAAGGTGCCTTTGCAGGGTAGAGTCGCCGGTTTGGTGATCGTTATTGGAGAATGCTCCCTAAAATATACATGGAAAGCCAACATTCTCTCTTAACTTTTGGGGCCTTATATTCAATTATTTTTGTTTGTTTCAGAAATAGGGACTTACAGATGACCTGAGGGCTAAGTGTGCGTGTGTGGTCTCTGGTGTCGGCTGAGTTTGGTAAATTCCTGCCAATCCTGTAGCACCTTCCAACACCCAAGGAAGTGGCTCCTACAGATTCAGCTAAGATGAGACAAGCACCAGTGGTGTTCAATACACAGACCTGCCCTTTCCAGCTCGTGATGGAAGGGCTCCTGTGATCATCACTGCCATTCCTCATATTTTAAAAAAGCCAACAAAACAAGGTAGTAAGATGCCCCTGGGACTGTCACATGGATAGTGGAGGACGGCATCATCTAGAAAGACTCCTGGTCAACGGGAGTCACCACTGCATGAGAGCTGTGGTCTCATTTTCAAGTCTTCCTTCCTCAGGAACTCTGAGGTCACAATGCTGATATCCCAGCATCAACATTCTAGAAAGTCCCTCCACAAAACATCTGGGCCTGCCTCCCTTCACTGCCATCCTGACTCAAGACACTCGGGCTGCACCCAGCCCAGCAATCCACCTGCAAGGGCATGTCAATTGCCCTTCTTGGCAGTGAGGACGTCTCCTCCTGCCGTGGGCTGCATCCAGAGCCCGATGGAGCGTGTTCAGATTTTGGCCCTTCACCTCCCAGCTATGTGGCCCCAAGATTTCCTAATGTACCTTGGTGTTCTCAGCTATGCGGTGGGACAATGATGGCACCTGCCTCCTGCGGTTGCTGGGAGGAGCATGTGATTAATGGGTCTGGAACAGAGCCTGACATGTGACACTCTATCAACATTAGCAGTTAGTCATCTGCTTAGGGAGGGACATGGAGAGGGGACATTCCAGGAGGGAGCTTCCTTGGCCCAGGGGTCCTCTGCCACCACCCAGCGGCTTCAGGGGTTGCACTGGAATGCCCTAGAGAGCGTGACCTCCTCTCTCCAGCTAGAAGCAGAAGGCCAGGCCAGGAATCTCCTGAGCACGTCAGGCCGAAGCCCAGATCTGTGAGGATCTTGCAGCTGTCAAGCTTCCGGCGTCTCTCACTTCTCCCCACGCTTCAGGCTTCGGAGGCAGTTCCCCCACCCCAGCCACCCCCGCCCTGAACTTTCCATCATCACTGTTATTATCGCCCAGCACCGCTAAGGGTTGAGAATAACGCCGCTTCCTTCCTTTCCCAAAGACGCCTGCTTTTGCTGCCCCCAGTCCAAAGCCCCTGGTTTGCACGTCTCCATCTGAGAAAAGATAAAAAGAGAAAATCCTGGAGGAAAATAGCCGGCCGGACAGTGCAGGCTCTTGGAGGAGCCAGCGGTTCAAAGAGCGAGGCCTGATTCCACGCGTTTCCTGAGCCCCTCACGTCTTCCTCCCTTTGTCTTTCATATCCCAGCTGCGGAGATGCGCGGGGATGGAGTCGAACTTTCCTCCGAGGTGAGATCAAAGGGTCTGGGAGAGGCCTGCCTGTCTGCTCCTGACAAAGCAAACTTCCCACATCTGCTCTGGCCCGGACGGCAGAAGGCTATCAGACTATCGGGATGCGGGATGCGGCAGAGAGGCAGCTGAGGCTTTCCGGGGGCGGTTCGCAGCTCCCGCCCAGATGTAACAGTTCAGCGAAAGAAAGCTGGGGGCCTGGAGGTCTGGATGCCAAAGATAAGATGACAGGAGAGGCAGGGCCGTGCACTTTTTCACACTTCGCCAACCAACATCTCGGCTACCTTGAGTTCATCGTACTTACAGAAGGCAAGAGCTGCGAGTCTCACCAGGTACCGACTGGGGGGCTTTTGTTTCACTGAAACTTTTGTTAACTTTTCGTTCTGTCCACGCGTACAAATCCCGCCTGTTCTTGAAGAGTTCTGACAAGAGAGCACAGCCATGTCATCAGCACTGGCTCTGCGTCCAGGGTCTCTCCAGCGGTTCAGGAGTCTAGGGCTGTGGGACAGTAATAGAACCCACCGCATCTTGTTACTTCAGAGTGTTGTGTTCACCTCCAAGGTTAGTTCTGGAGGCCTTGGGAAGGACTATGTCTGTGTGTGTATGCATATGTGTGTGCATGTGTGTATGTGTGTGTGGTTGTGCATGTGTATTTGTGTCTGTGTGTGCACGTGTGCTTGTGTGTGTGTGCTTGTGTGTGTGGTTGTGCATGCATGTGTATTTGTGTCTGTGTGTGCACGTGTTGTCTGTGTGTATTTGTGTCTCTGTGTGTCTGTGTGCACGCGCCTGCTTAAGAAAAAGGAGGAGATCCCCCCGTTCTGTTTTGGAGTCACTGACGCTCAGACATTGTAGAAAGTACTCGCTTTTTCAATCACAAACCAACGCCTGGTGTCCAAATCAGCAGTAAATGCTCTTGTTTTGACTTTCTCCACCCGACAGGCCAATCCCCACAGGAAACAGAGAGAAGATCAAGCCTCCTGATGCTTTACTTAGCACCTTTTTTTTCCACGACCTTGACTGCCCCAGTAGCTTGCTCACATCCATCTGGAGTACCTTTGATCTGGGTGGTGGCTTCCGATCACAGCCAGGAAAACAATAGTGCCCCTGAATGGGGCTGTTAAGGGCCCAGGTCCCCTGACGGTGGGGCCTACTCCCACGGGCTTCCCTCCAGGCAGGGCCCTGATTTACACTGGGCCCACTGACCCAGATTCCAGCTTCCAAAACATCAGCCTGTGTCTACACAGGTGAAAACCATTCAAAGATTTGCCAAATTTTCCAGGAAGGCTGTGTAACGATAAAGAGAGAATTCAGGATTTGGATGAGAATTGGAACGGGCAGCGGGCATTATGGAGTGCGAGCTTGGTGACATTAGCTCGTGTACCCTCACCGTTAATGCCTAAGGAAGTGATCACGATTCTGTTGTACAGATGATGAGACTTGAGGCTCAGAGACGTGAAGCCCCTGGTCAAGGTGCTCAGCTGACAACTGGAAGCTCAGCGTTGTGAGTCATCAGAGAAATGCAAATGAATACCACACTGAGGGGCCGTCCCCGTGGCTTAGCAGTTAAGTGCTCGCGCTCCATTACCGGCGGCCCGGGTTCAGATCCTGGGTGCGCACGGACGCACCGCTTGTCCAGCCATGCTGAGGCCACGTCCCACATACAGCAACTAGAAGAATGTGCAACTATGACACACAACTATCTACTGCGGCTTTGGGGGAAAAAAAACAGGAGGATTGGCAATAGATGTTAGCTCAGAGCAGGTCTTCCTCAGCAAAAAGAGGAGGATTAGCACAGATGTTAGCTCAGGGCTGATCTTCCTCACACACACACACAAAATAAAACACTGAGGCAGCCCTCTTCAGAACAGCCCAAAGGGAGAAAGACCGAATGCCCATGAACTCACGCTGGAGGAACCAGATGTGTTCCATCTACACAATGGAACATTACTCAGCCATAAAAAAGGAATGAAGTACTGACATGCGCTACACTGGGAATGAACCCCAAAAACACGATGCTTAGTGAAAGAAGCCAGACACAAAAGGCCATACACTGTACGATGTCATAGATATGAAATGTCCAGAACAGGTAAATCCACAGAGACAGAAAGCAGACTGTGGCTGCCAGGGTCTGGGGGAGGGAGGAATGGGGGGTGGCGGCTAATGGGTACAGGTTTCCCTTTGGGGTGATGGAAATGTTTTCGAAATAGATAGAGGTGGTGTTTGCACAACATTGTGAGTGTACTAAGCACCACTGGATCATACACTTTTAAATGTTTAATTCTATGTTATGTGAATTTTACCCCAACAACAAAAATTAGAAACAATAACAACAACAAAAATACCATACTGAGACACCCCTACACACACACTAGAAGGCTAAAATGCAGAAGACAGACAGCACCAGGTATTGGTGAGATGTTGGAGCAACTGGAATTCTCATACATCCCTGGTAAGAATGTAAAACAGTGTAACTCAGTTGCCAGGGCTGCTGTGACAAAGTACCACAGACTGGGTGGCTTCAACAACAGAAATGTATTCTCTCCCAGTCCTGGAGGCCAGAAGTCCGAGGTCAAAGTGTGGGCAGAGTTGGTTCCTCCTGAGGGCCGTGAGGGACGGACCTGTTCTAGGTCTCTCTCCTTGGCTTATGGACGGCTGTCTTTTCCCCGTGTGTTCACAGCATCTTCACATCTCTGTGAATATCTGTGTCCAAATTCCCTCTTACTATAAGGACACAAGTCATATTGGATTAGGGCCCACCCTAATAACCTCATTTTAACTTAATTACCTTGTAAAGACCCTATTTCCTAAAACAATCACATTCTGAGGTTCTGGGGGTTAGGATTTCAACATATGAATTCTTGAGGAGACACAAGTCAACCCTTAACAACTACTCTGAGAAATTGCTTGGCAATTTCTAAAAAGTTCAACATGTATTTACCATACAGCCAACCAGTTCCCCTCCTAGGTATTTACCCCAAGAGAAATAAAAACATATGTCTACATGAAAACTTATATGGGAATGTCAAAGCAGTTTTATTCACAATAGCCCCAAGCTGGAAACCACCCCAATGTCCACCAGCTGCTGACTGGACATAGTTCACGGTATGTTCACAAACGGAGCAGAACTCAGAAGGAAGAAGGAAGGAGCTGCGGGTTGACTCAACAACACAGAGGAACCTCTAAAAGGTTTGACCTGCTTCCTCCACATGTCCAGCCATTTACAAAATATCTTTTTGGGGAAAAACTGAAAGACTTGGTTGGACATTTATCTATTAGACTATGAGAATCCACTCAAAGGATCAGAGTTATCTCTCTTTCTTTCTGAATTGCCGGCTCTGAACCTCAAGATGTCCTTTGTGCTCAGAACACAAGCGCGTTCTTCCATTGGAGAGAGACAGCAGGATGGAGATTTGCTGTCCCAGGTCCCAGGTCCTGTGGGTGTAATAACAACTGTCAGGAAGGGAATCTAACCAGGGGCGGGGCGGGGGGGAACAGCAACTATCAGCAGAAATGTGGAAAAGGCACGTAACATAAAGGGCCACTGATACCCACAATGGAACTGCTGGGGAACGCATCTGTGGTGGGAGACAGACGGCAACGTAGTTTTGTAATTTAAATGAGAACTCCTGCCATGGAAATGAGCTCTTCAGTCCTGGTCCTTCAAGGTCCTTTCAAATCAGAGCCTCTTGTGACACTGTTTCATTTACTTTTATTGTAAGAATATGTGTCGCTGGTGACAAGATATAGAACGAAACATAGTCATTTTGTTTGCTATCAAAGATTGGGTCGTTAAAACATTTGGGGTTGTGTTGAGAACACAACACAACACTCTTGGGGTAAATACCTTCCCTAAATGCTCTTGGAGCTCAAGCCAGATCTGAAGTCTGACTGTGTGTTCACCTTCCTGACCCCTGTGTGTACCCGCCCCACCATTCCCGACTTTCCCTGTCACAATGTTGTCTGTATTGCAGCTCCGTTTAAACGCCTCCTCCTCCATGCAGCCATCCTGACTCCTGACATAGCAGCTGGAGCATATCACTCATTACTGGAAGGCCACGCAGGCAGCCCACAGCCATTTCTGGCTCACAGACACTTCTCTTTGGCTCACACATTATTTTGTTTTGAATCTGAACTACTTGCCAACATTTTAAAAGTAGGGGATTTCACATAAAAAATCTAGATTTTCAGCTTCTCTTTAAAAATGTGGAAGATTTGGCAAGAGCAGGTCATATTTTATTGAACAACGTCTTACGTAGACTTTCCCACGAACCACGCGCTGTTTTCAGTGCCTGAGTTTATAACTCTCCTAACAGCCCTGTAACCAGGGACTGTTAAACCCTGCCCCGTGGCTGAGGACGCAAAGTCAGAGAGAGGTGAGACAACTCCACTACTGCCTCATAGCTCGGCAGGGGCAGCGAGCAGAGACTTGAGCCCAGGGAGTGCTCTCCAGGGCCCACGCTCTTAAACCAACCACGACACTATGCCGCCTCCTACGTGGCCGCATTCACTGGAGCGAATATTCTTTGTTCTCATGTCTCCCTCAAAAGTGAGACAGCAGGAGAATGGTGCAGCCGCTGTGGAAGACAGTGTGGCGGTTCCTAAAATAATTAAGCAGAATTACCAGAAGATCCAGCCATTCCACTTCTGGGTACTTACCCAAAAGGATTGAAAGCAGGATCTAGAGGAGAGAGATATTTGCAAACTCATGTTCATAGCAGCATTATTCGCGATAGCCGAGAGATGGAAGCAACTCAAGTGCCCGTCTACAGGTGAATGGATATAGAAAATGTGGTCTGTCCATACGGTGGAGTATTACACAGCCTTGGAAAGGAAGGAAATTCTGACACGTGCTACAGCATGGACTAACCTTGAGGACATCACGCTGAGTGAAAGAAGCCCGTCATAAAAGGACAAGTACTGCGCTCGTGGGGAGGTGGAAGCTCCCAAAGGTGACTGGCCGTCTGAAGTGTCTGGTCCGCCATCCCTCCCCCAGTGCCTAATGCAGTCCTGGAGCACAGGAGGTGCTCAGAAATGGAACAAGAAGCGCCAGAGCAACAGTCGGGGTATGAGTGTGGTTTTTAGGTAGACAGGCAGAAGCCTCTGTTATTCCTGAAACCATTAGAAGATACTCAATGAACAGGCACTTGTAGTACTTTCACGGTCTGGAGATTAGACATAAACACTCATATTTAAGGTTCCCATGGGAAACCGGCACGTTATGCTGTACCCGGCCAACCTTCCCAAGGAAGGCAGTTTGGTGCAGCCAGATCGCGGCTGCCTTTCCGGGCAGAGCACATGCCCTCCCGTTTGCAACCGTCCTCACCGCTCCCCCCTGCAGTCCACTCAGCCCAGGCTGCACCCACCATGTCACGTTGCTGGACCCGGGAGCATTTGAGTTTGCAACCCCTGATGAGTTAGGAGTCCTGTAAAATTGACAGCAATGCCCCAAAGAAGACCAGCTCACTTTAGTTAAGATCCAGTTTCACATAAGGGCACGACTTGGTTTTGTTGTGGGATCATGCTTTTTCACAGAACTAACACCCTCTGTGGGATGGCTCCACCACCACGCCCTGGAACCACAGCCAAGCCAAGGCGGGGAAGAGAGCAATGAAATCCGAGTCTGTGATCTGGTCACTGATCTAGGGAACGACTTAGTGTCGAGAGCTAGGGCCTCTGGCGGCTGGTTTCCAAGGTGCCTGTCCTGCCTCATGGGGTGCTGTGAGATTAAGGGGGATAAGGCTTGAGAAAGCATAGATTCTAAGGGGCAGTAGGTTCCGGAAAAGAGGCTGAACTAAGCAAAATCATATACATTATTGTACATTGGAAAATAAAAGCCACCAACATAGCAGTGACAAGACAGACAGCCACGCCATCAGACTCTTAATGGCTTGGATATTTAGTGATTTACAAAGTAATTAAAGACTCCTGCAAGAATCTGATTGTCAGATCGAGTAGAAGTCTGTAATTTGCTCTAACTGGCCCAGAACTCTGGCAGAGCCCACTTTGCACTTTATTTGAACTCTGATCCCCGCCACCTCCATCTGCACCCCAAGAAATATCCAAATGCTTTTCGCCCAGCCCCTCCTGAAGGCACTTGGTCCAAGAAGGTCTGGATTTTCCAGGTCCAAGGAAAAACCATCTTGCCCACACCCTGAGTTGAAACTCGCCTCCTCCTGGCTCGAAGGCCTCAGACAAGTCAAGAGACTTTCCCGAGCATGTCTCCCGACTTGTTAAATGGGGATAATTACACCTCACGAGGGTATTACGAGGATCAAATGAAATAACAAGCAGGAAGGTGCTGGGCAGCGACTGGTCTGGGTTAACGCTGGTGGAATGCCTGTCAGGGAGTGGGAGAGAGCGGGGTCCAGCCTCAAAAGGCAGCGAGCGGTTCAAGTCCCACCTCCGACGTTTGTGAGCTGGGTGGCTTTGTCTCCCAGTCTATGAAATGGGCACAATAGGAGCACCTGCTTCCCGGTGGGTGGGGGGAGTTAAGTGAGGCAGTCGGCTAAGGCTATTTCCTCCCCAACAGCCAGTCCATGAGTGCAGCTGCCTTGGTGGTGAGAGGCTGTAAGAACTATGAAGAATAGAATGAGAAGAGTCCTAATTCCTGAGCACCTACTGTGCGCCTGGCCCGTGCCAAGCACTGACTGTGCCCTGTCTCGTGCAGTCCTCATCACGGTCCTCTAAATGTAGATAACCTTACACCCGGGGAGAAGCTGAGCCACAGAGAGGCCAAGCGACCTTGGTCAGTCTTCCAGCTAGTTAGTGACAGAACCAGAAATCAAACCGGGTATGATGACTCCAGGACCAGTTACCCAGTGGTCTTCAGTGAAGGGAGACATCAGCGAGAGCCGGAACATCCAGGAAAGCTTGTGTAGCGATGGTAGGAATTGAGCAAGGCCCAGATTATCTTGTTTGGGATTATTCATTGCGCCTTGCTCCCTGGGAATCTATCTCCCCAGCCTGAAAACAGACTGGTCATTCAACCCAAACATATTGTGTCTCGGCACTGCTGTTGCAATAGACAAGGAAGAAAAGTCAGTTTCTTAAGGAAATGCTTAATATGAGAATAATTCCATTTAGGAGCCATTGGCACTGTCACCCAACTCACTAGCCTTCTACTCGCCTAATACGGAAATCTTTCCAAATTTGCCGAATTGGAGATAATTGCAACTAACTCAAGCCCAATGCACTACTTGGATGCATTCGTCCTTTCCCTTCCTCCCCACCTCCAACCTGCCTCTCCCAAATGCACACATCCTCAGAAACATCTCCCAAGTCGTTTTCCCGCCATGATATATCCCCACTGGTCCTTATGATTTTTAGGCATGCAACCAAACGTTTCCACAGCAACAGTCAGAGGAAAGTAAACTTTTAATTACACCACATTCAAATGGAGAGCTCTTTGAGTCGTCTCTGGCGCCTTCTTTTAGTGCAAATACGACTCCGGGTTCCATGGGCGATCTTGATTTTTGAAAACTCCAGATGTTCAAAGGAAGACGATCATCATGCTTTATCTCTAAGTGCCTTAATGGAAAGTTTGCATCCAGCATGTTTCAAAGTCCCCCAAAGAGAAGCTTTCATATTCAAGAGCAAAGTAACTGAATTCAGAACTTTTATTAATAATGTAAAAGGCTTGTGTGACATACAGAAGCTAGAAAAATACAGGGAAATCAGAGGGGACTTTGCTTTATCAAAGAGCAGCCAAAATAAAGGTTGGTCTTGACTGGGGGGGCAGTGGAGGGACATCCACATGGAGAAGGGGGTCAATGCCTCTCTCTCCACTTGAACCCTAGTTCTTACATGACTTTGAGACCAAGGATCACACTGCAGTTCTGGAGAACGCCTGGGGGTTCTAAAAAAACACTTGTGGGCATCAGCTTACAATCCAGCTCGCTGATATCCCCTCTGGGCGCAGAACAGCTGTCTACATGTTTTCTCTCAGTGCCCAAGACAACTCTCGGCTGGTGCTACCGGGGAAGAGACATCATTGGCTTCTTATTCTTGAAGCAGCACATCGCCGACCTCGAGACAGGTGCAGACTCAGTGTCTTCCGGATGCACATGTCTGCGCTCTCCAGATTCTGAGTTTGGTTTTGAAAATATGGCATGTTTGATTTCACCTTGGATTTTCCCAAATAAAAGATCAGTTAACTGATCTTGATTAAGGTTATTAAGGTTATTCAATTATTGAGGTTAATGCAATAACTATATTAACTCACATCATTTTCCTCTTTTTCCCACCCTAACCTCCAATTATTTAAATTCTAAGGATTTTTTTTCTTTAAGTCTTTGCAAATAGGAAAAAAAACAACCTCAATTACTATGTTGTTTACTTTATTTGGTTAGCCCACTTGCAGAAATTTAGGTAAATACGTGATTTTGTTTGACTTTTTTAATTTAGTAAGGAGATATCACATTAATAAGAAATTCCAAAACTTAGTAACAGATTTTTTTAAAGATTTTATATATATATATACAGTTGTGCACCATATAATGACGTTTCAGTCAACGACGGACCCCATATACAACAGTGGTCCCATAAGATTAGCACCATACAGCCTAAGTGTGTGGTAGGCCGTACCACCTAGGTGTTTGTAAGTACATATCTTCATTTAATCTATATCTGGGTGATAATTTTGTATGATCTCTATGATGTTCGCACAACGACGAAATCACCTAATGACCCATCTCTCAGAACGTATCCCCGTCATTAGGTGGATGCATGACTGTACATAATTTCCATGGGTACAAATATAACCCAGTCCAGAGAGGACGATGACTAGATCCTCCCCAGTCTTTTCATCCTATGCATTTCTTGTGAAGGAAGGCTAGGGAGCCTGTTCAGATCTTAACTTTTTATTAAAGTGTAACCTACAGAGAAGGGTAGAAATCATGAACATGTTATTCAAAGAATTTTCTCGAAGTAAACAGACCTGTGTAACCAACATCACACTCAAAAAGAGTTTTACCAGCTTTCCGGAAGCTCTCCATGCTCCCTTCCAGATCCCAGCTTCCACGAGTAAACTGCAGATCCCGCTGGCAGTGTGAGATGGATGGTGCCAAATCCCTTCCGAAGCCCCCTCACCAGTTCACCCTCTCCAGTGAGAAGAAGGGATCTTGTCTCCTCAACCTTCCCCAGCACTGGCCACAGCCAAACTTTTCAGTCTTTGCCGATCCAGTATTGTTGATCTACTTTGTCAATATCATCTTAATTTGGACTTTTAAAATTATGAGTAAAGCTAAGCCTTCTTTTTCTTGTGCTTATTGACTTTTTCTGTGACACACCTGTACTGTTGTCTTGTTACAACAGTCAAAAAACAAAACCAGCTGGTGTCCCCATCGGGCTGTGGCTAAATAAATTATGGGAACAAACTGACAATAGATGACACTACAGGCATGTACAAAGAACGAGGTACAGCTGTGTTGCTCTACAAAATTATCACCCAGGTATAGATTAAATGAAGAAGGCAGGAAACCAAAAGCACATAGTGTAGGATCCAATCCTCATAAAAAAAAAAAAAGACACGTATATGTATCACAGAATTCTGGAAGAATATTCCAGAAATTGTTGACTAGTTATCTCTGTCAATTGAGACAGGAGAGAGGATGGGGGAAGATTTTTGCCTTTAATTTCTTCTTAAATAAAGTTTTTCTTCAGAAACTTTTTGATCTACAGCAAATTTGTAAAGATAGTGCAGAGAGGCTGTGAATCTAAAACTACTCTGAAAACTAATGAGTATTCATTTTGTAAAAAGATAGTACAGGAAGTTCCTGTAGATCCCTCACCCAGTTTCGCTTTCCCCAAATCTTATCTGACACATTTGTCACCCTGGCGCATTTGGCAGCATTGGAACATGACTATTATCTGAACTCCGGACTCTCTTCAGATGTCACCGGTTTTCCCGCTAATGCCCCTTTTTGTCCCAGCTTCTCATAGGGGGCCCACACCGCACGCAGCCCGCGTGTCTTCTTAGGCTCCTCAAACATAAAATGCCCCTCAGTTTGGGTTTGTCTGATGGTTTTTCTCTCGATTAGACTGGGTGTGGGGGAAACGCACAGAGGTGAGGTGCCCTTTCCTTCACATCACATCGGGGGGACAGAAGATCCACCTGGTGCCCTGGGGCTGTCAACCCTGACCACCTGGCTCAGGTGGTGCCTGCCCCTGCCTCCACGTCAAGGCACCACTGGTCCCTTTCGTTCCCTCTCCTTGGAAGAGTGTCTAAAGACACTCTAAACAACAGTGGAGGGGCCAGGGGCCTGGGGAAGGCTTGGGTGAGCCTCCTCCGGAGGGGGAAGATCCACTGTATTGGGCATTTTTCTTTTTCCTCTAAGCCCTTCTGTAGCGTTTGCCTCTTCAACCTATGCACATATTACTTCTATTATTTAAAAATATAGTTCCTGAAACAAGTGTAAGCTGCTGATCAAAAATCAGGGGTACGGTGCCTTGATATTTTGCCAAAAGCAAAGCTTTCTCTTCTCCAGAAAAGAAAACTCACGCAGCCCGCTTCCTGCTCCAGGGCGGGGCAGATAAACATGACTCCACCAGCCTACTTCGATGAGACATTGGTTCCTAGGTGAAGGGCCCTTTCAGCCAAGACCCCAGCCCTGAGCTGGGAGGGGAGCTGGTGGATGGGGCCCCGGGTTGAACAGAGAGGAGGACGAGGGGAGCAGAGGCTTCGTCAGGAGCAAGGAAGAAACCAGAAACTCATTAGCTGCAACCCCAGCTGCGACCTTTGCCCCCCACATGACCTTGAAAAGGTCTCTTAGTTTCCATTGCCGCTTCCATGGGGGGGTCAAGTGAGCATTCCGAGTACTGCCTGCCTGCGTGGAAAATATCTTTTGATGATTGATTAGCTAATGCTTGGAAACAGGTCCGGTGCTGGGAGCCAGTTCCCCAGCAAGTGCTAAGCAGTGTTATTAAGGGATCAAACAGGACGGCTTTTGTGTGTGATGCCAAGATGATTTTGTTAAATTATGAAACTCGCTTTGATAAACTGCCTGGAGGTGCCATCTGTGACATGCTTAATGTTTTTTTTCCCCACTTCCCTGAGCTTATTGAATTATTTGTACACAATTTACTTTACCTTCATAGGGCATTAAATTACTCTGAGGCCTTGAAATATTTTACAGCCAATTCAAGGGACCTGGATGCTGTCAGGAGAGTTTTTGATGGATTTTTGTCTTTAGGAGATGGAAGAGGGGGAGGATTCTGCAAATTGGGGGGGACTCGTGGCATGTAAAAGGAGCTTCCAACTCTGTTCAACGTGAGCCCTTTACATTTTCAGCTGCTGCTGAAAGGTTTTTATAAAATCGACGAAGGAATCGGAGTATATTTAATTGTCTCTGTATCTTCACCAGAGGCACTTACTGAAACCTTTCATTGTGGGAAATTTGAAATATCTATAAAAATAGAAAGAAGACTATAATGAATCCTCGTGAATGCGTCATACAGCTTCAGCGGTCATCAGCTCGGGGCCCCCTCGTGTTATCTACACGCCTCCTCACTCATCAACCCCCTGGGTGACTGTGGAGCCAACTCCGGATAGCATAGCGTCTCATCTGTAAATAAGAAACATATTTTTGAGTAGGATAAAAGAGCTATAGCCACTTCCTCCTGGGACATGTCAACTGTGACACTGGAAAAGCCCCCTCTGTCCCTGTCAGGCGGTCAGAGCTGCTCGGAACGGCTGTTACGGTGCTGGTGCTGCTGACTGTGGTCACTGGCTGGAACAGCCCAGGTGGTGAAGGTCAACCCTCCCAGGACACCATAGTCCTGGACGCTCACCCTAAGGGAGGCATGTCCCCGGACATCCCCACCTCGCTCCCGTGCCTCAGCCCTGTCCCTGGGAAAGAGAGCAGAAATCTTTTTCTTGCATCACGTGTGACATCACAGAGCCAGCCCTCGCTGCTTGGCTGTGCTACTCCACGACCCCTCCTTCTTCGGCCTCTAACTGCAAAGCGGCCTCCTCTAGCCTTTCCTCCACCGTGGCTTCCCGAAGCCAACAGTGGCGCCTTGCCCCAAGCGTCACAGCTCTCAAACCTTCCCGTGCACCAGAATCTCCTGGGCAGCTGGTTAAGAACCTCGCCTGCTCTCATACCTGACTGTTGGCAGTGTACGTTGCCAGTGCAAACCCTAGGGAGGGCAATTAAGCAGAAACGATCTCAACTTTAAAATGCACGTACCATCTGACCCTGAAATAGGACTCTGTCTTAGACAGACTTGCCCACATGCAAATGGCATCGGTGTGGCCTTACTTATCACAGCCCAAGACTGAAAGCAGCCTACACGGTGAGCAACGTAACACCATGAATGAGGCCCATCCATACAGTGCAATAGGGTGCAGGCATTCAAAAGAATGAGGACCGCTCTCCAAAGCCTGTGGTTAAATGGAAGAATAAGGTGTAGAACTGCGGAAATAGACTGTTACCACCTGAGGAGGGAAGATAGAGTATGTGGGTGCATTTATGCGCAGACACAGATATATTGATATGGATTTTTATATATTTACTTTCATGAAGGAGACTAATACATGTATACACATAGGTTATATACACACACCTATACACATGCATATATATGTTGTATAGACACATGCATACTTGTTTTAAAGCATATGCATGTATTGGCCTAAAATCTCTGCAAAAATACTCCAGAACTAGAAACCATGTCCAGTTCCTTCTGACGAGGGGACTCAGAGACAGGTGTCAGGGATGGTAACAGGAAAACGCACTTGTGACTCTGTATTCTTCAGTCCTGATGAACTTTGCACCCTATACATGTATTTACCTTTTCAAAAAGATAAATAAATTAATGTGTTCAGTTCTGCTGCCTGGACCCCTCTCCAGGTCTACCAAAGCAGAATCTTCAACGGTGGTGGCCCAGGAATGGATATTTTTAACACACCTGCTCTAGTTGTTCCGACGCACGCACTCCAGCGCTGAGAATCTCTGTCCTCGGGCTCTGACTTTTGATCCAGATTAATCTGCACTTACGGCGTGTGCAACAAAAGATCCTTTCAAGTGGGCATACTTTGTCTCCGCAAGTACCTGAGCTTCTGAGGACAAGGACTGGTTTTTACATCTGTGCACGGAAGATAGGAAGGTTTGAAATGCACTGACTTCCGTAAGTGCCCAAAAGACAGCAATACCATAGCCTGATACTCAAATCTCTTCGGAGTCCTGGCTGCTTCTCCTATCGAGAAGTGCAGTGAGATTCCCTTTCCCTTGAATAGAAGCTGGCCTTGCTGACTTGCTTGATCAATAGAATGAGTATAAGTCGTGCTCTGAGACTTCTGAGACTACATGAGAAGAAGCCTTGCAGCTTTGACTTGGCCTCTGGGAGAAGCCAGCCACCATGTGGTGGGTCCATCTACCACAAGACCACCATGCTCTGAGGAGGCCCAGGAAGCTCTGTGGAGAGGCGTGTGGAAGGAGCAGAGACCTCCAGCCAACAACCCCCACCAAGCTCCCAGTCAACAGCCAATGCCAACTTGCCACCCGGTTGGCATCTCAGAAGTGGATCCTCCAGGCCTGATTGAGATGCCACCACCAGCACCATGTGCAGCTGAGATGGGCCAGCCTGCCGAGTTCCACCCAAACCACAGATCCATGAGCAGAACAAATGGTTGCTGTGGTTTGAAGCCACTAGGAGTTGGGGTAGTGTGTCCTTCAGTAATAGATAACAGGAATACTCCATGGGCACGGGGCAGTTGTACCCAAGTGTTCTGATATGCTGTTTGGATCAAAAGGTTCTCTTAGTTCTGACTGATGAATAATCGCTTCCAGTTTTGAACATTTACCCCATGTCAGCCTCTGTGCCAAGTACTCTCATTAAAACCTGTAATTTTCCTATTCTGCAGATTGAGAAAATAAATACGATGAACACTACCAACAGGGATGTCTTCCAGCTCTTCTCTTTTCTTGGAAGAGGCTCCTCAACCCTACGGTTGCAGTGGCATGTGACCCATAATCATGCTAGGATGATGGGGGCTGCCATCTAGATGACAGCTGAGTGAACCAGGAAGGAACTGTTCCCTAAGGTGGACTGGTGAGTCCCTTCCCTGGGACTTGGGAAGTGGAACTAAGAGATTGTCGGCTTATCTGACTTGAATAGAAGAAAATGGGAGAGATGTGAGTGGCATTGCTGCCACGCAGACTCAGAAGCGATGAGAGTCAGGTCTGCAGAAAACATGCCCAAGTACAGCTGACACGGGACAAGGCACAAACGTCCCCATAGCAACTCAAGCCCAGGTCCAGCTAGTCCTGAGGCACAGCCACACCCTTCCTCTTGGGTTTCTGAGGTAAAGGTTTCCATCCTTTCCTTATGCTGGCTCTAGCTGGTTTCTAGTGGTTTTGATGGAAATGAATAGCTGAGGTTCAAAGAGGGCCATTTTCCTAAGGTCTCACAGCCAGCAAGTGTAGGCTCAAGGCGGAAACCCCGGTCTGCGCTCCTGAACCCTTCGTTGCTATGGTGGGCCGGCAGACCTTTTCCTGCTCACTCCACAGTTCCATGAAATATCAGCAAAATTAAAGCGCCCACAACAACTCTCAGCCTCCCCTTTGGCACCAGAAGTGTCAGCCCTCGCTCCATCCATCCAGCTAATTTGGGATATATTTTGGAGTAAGCTGCAGACATCAGGACCCTCCGCCCCTAAACACTGCAATCTGCTGACCGTCTCTAATCTTCTATCACAAAAGCTTACAACGCGCGTCCCCATCACTTAGAGTTTACGAAGCTTCCTGGGAGAGGTAGGAATTTGTAACCAACACGGGATAAAGAGGAGACGTGGTTACTGCACCAGACCCTTCTTGTACAACATTTTGTTATAAAAATTTATAAATATACAGAAAAGTGGAAAAAAAATCACACAGTATATGCCATGTACCAACTACCTAGTTTCCACCATTAACATTTACTAATTTGATTGATCACACATCTCTCCATCTATCTGGCCATCAGCACATCTTCCGTTTAAACCCATTTTCAAGTCACCTGCAGACATCAGCATCTCCACGCCCCACACATCAGCACAGACATTTCCCCGATTGTGTTCTGTGACCAAGGCACTCGGTGTACATCCCCACCATCCCTACAGCCACCAGGAATTGAAAAGGAGATGGAGGGGCTGGTCCTGTGGCCTAGTGGTTAAGTCCAGAGCACTCTGGTTTGGCAGCCCAGGTGTGCGGATTTGGTTCCCAGGCACAGACCTACACCACTCATTGATGGCCATACTGTGGCGTTGACCCACATACAAAATAGAGGAAGACTGGCATAAATATTAGCTCAGGGCCAATCTTCCTCAGCAAAAAAAAAAAAAAAAGGAGACAGAAAAACCAACTTTGGGGCAGAAATTTAGAACAAACTGTGATGTTTATAATCACATCAAGTAAGATCATTGACCGGATCTATTTCCGCCTTAGATTTCCTCCATGCTAGTTCTCCCTGAGCATGGGCATAATGAAATTAAAGGGAACACAGTATGAGTTTGGCTCTCTACCAGTACATGGAATTAGGTAGTAGATTTGAGTTTTTTAAATTTACTTGTGTTTTAGAAGTTCCAGATTATTCAGGCGACCCACCAACTCTACAAACTCTTATCCTTTTTCCCTCTAGGGAGCACTTTTATTAGACACCAGATCTCTAATATGAAACATGTGCCTCCAAGAAAGCAGTCTCGTGGTGCCTTCCCGCCTCCTGAGTTCTGACGTTTGCGTCCACAGACTGACAGAGATTAATGGGCAGTTAACCACGTGTGCTTTTTCTCTGCTTCATGCCCTGCAAGTTTTATTTTTCCAGGCAGCTGTGAACGTTCGGAGATCAGATACAGCCGGTGGCTCCTGGCAGCGCTGAGCTAGAAGGGAGGGAGGGAGCAGGGTGGAGAGGATAAATATGGATGACAGTATGAAGATCCACTCAGCACTGACTGTGTGTCGGACCCCACCCTGGGCACCCTGCACATGTAATGTCATCCAGTCCTATCAACAGTTCTGTGAGGTGGACGCCAGGAGCGGTTAGCCCTCTTACGGGACAAGCCCGACCACATAAGCTGAAATTAACTTGAGCACAGAAAATTTTTCTGTTGGTGCACAAAATCAAGTTGAGGACTTTTAATAGAAATGAACTCTTAGTGACAGGCCTTGCTTTGGAAAGAATATTCAGTGCACACTCGCTGCATCGCAGGCCCTGGGCTGAGCACAGTGCATCGTACTGTCTCCGCTCATTTTTGTGATGCTCTGGGGTAAGACTTTATCACTTCCCCCATTCTACAGAGGAGGAAAGTGAATTACAAAGAGGCTAAATGATACCTAAGTATTTCTAGAGAGTAAATGCTTTAGAAACAGGCTCTCTGCAGGTCAAGTTGATTCTGTTCCTAAGTTTGAAGCAGCCAGGGGTGACATCATTCAGTCAATCAGCACCCCCTTGTTAAGGGCCTGCTCTGCACCAGG
The DNA here is from genome assembly GCF_020826845.1 of Diceros bicornis minor. Taxonomy (NCBI): domain Eukaryota; kingdom Metazoa; phylum Chordata; class Mammalia; order Perissodactyla; family Rhinocerotidae; genus Diceros; species Diceros bicornis. Next base: position 2,671,148 of record NC_080774.1, on the reverse strand, counting down.
CGGTGCGCTAGTGCTGGATTTGGGAAGCTAAATAATATGTAGCCTTATGTGCTCTCGTGGGCTTTAGCACAGCTGATTGTCAACAAATATTCCGCATTCACTGCACCGGCAGCCTCTAGAAGGAGAACCTGCCAGACTAGTCCAGAACCAGGGGATACACAATAAAACCACTATGTTTTAAGCCACTAAACTGTGGGGTGATTCCTGGCCCAGCAGAAGGTAAGTGGGACAGTAGCTGCGAGGGAAGAAAGCAGCAGACTGGGCAGAGGGAGGAGCTGAGGTGTGGTCCAGGCACACAGAAACCTGTACCACCTCACAGAGCTCTGGAGCCCCGATCGCCCTGCAGAGTCGTCCCAAACTTGTCCCCCCGGCATTTACAGTCACCGGATGCCAGCTGTCTCTGTGGAGCAGGCATGACCTTGAGTCAGGGGCTCTGAGCAGCCCGGAGATTGCAGGGCAGTGGCTGGGAGGGGCACTGATGGAGAGCTGTCGGTCATCAGCTGGGGCAGGAGGGCTCTAGTCCAGAAAGGGTGGAGTCTGCTGGCACAGTGTCCTCGTCAGGCCCCAGGCACCAGCAACCTTTCTTCACAGCATCTGTTGGACCCATACAGAAGATCAGTTACAGATGAAGGGACTCACTGTGGGGAACAGTCTGGCGGTTCCTCAAAAGGCTGAACACAGAGGCTCCACGTGACCCAGCAGTTCCACTCCTGGGTGTGTGCCCAGGAGAAATGAAAACACTCACTCACAGAAGTGTGCGCACAAGCACTCATTGCAGCACCGTTCCAACAGCCAAAATGTGGAAACAACCCCGAGTGTCCCTCCACTGACGACAGATACACAAGACTTGGCTCATCCACCCAATGGAACACTACTCAGCGGTAAAAAGGGATGGAGCACTGCCGCATGCTACAAGGTGGATGAGCCTCGAAACATGACGCGGAGAGGAGGAAGCCAGGCGCGGAAGAGCGTCATCGTGTGAGTCCATTGATATGAGACGTCCAGGACGGGCAAATCCACCGAGGCAGAAGAAGTCAGTGGTTGCCCGGGGCTGGGCTGGGGAGGGCGGGATGGGCAGTGACTGCTAATGGGTACGGGGCTTCTTTTTGGGGTGATGGAAATGCTCTCACACGAGATAGTGGTGATGGTTGGACAATTCTGGGAATATAGTAAAAACCACTAAATTCTACACACAAAAGTGGTCATGGCATATGGATTCTCTCTATACATGTACATATATGAACATATATGTATATTATATTTTTGTGTATTTATATTATTTATTCATTTTATATTTATGTATTTATATATCATATATGTTCACATAGAGAGGATATATATACATATATATATATATGAAATAACATGTGAATGAAAGTCCCTACGGGCAGAATGCAGGGCCTGCAAACCTGACTCTCACTCACGGGCTGTGTGACTGTAAGGAAGTTTCTTGACTTCTCTGGGCCTCTGTTTCTTCCTCTGCAAAGTGAGGGCACTAATTGGGCCCACCGCAGGGAGCATGGAAATGAAGTGGGCGGTGTGCGGGCAGTGCTTCGGGCAATGATGGGCCTGCAGTCTGTGACCCAAACGTGTTCGCTCTCATCGCTCTGTGTCCCTTCCCTCCAGGTCCCACTCAGACCCCATCATCTGTACCTGGACCACTGCATACCCCTCCTGTAGCTCATCTTCCAGGGCCCACGTCAGCCTGGAGTGGTCAGTTCCCGGGGTGGGGAGGCTCGGTGGAGCTGTGGATATGACTGGGGGCTAGACCTGGGTCCCAGCTCTGCCACCTCCCAGCTGCGCGACCCTGGGCAAGTCACCTCTTTCCTTGAGTCGAAATGTGCTTGGGTGTAGAATGGGAATAATAAAAATGAACGCCATCTAGGGCTGTCGATATAACAAGAGAATACATATATGTATAAGATCTAGGGCTAGCGATATAACAAGAGAATACATATATATATAAGAAAACCCGTACTTTGAAGGAGCGTGACGTGGAGTAAGCACTGAACAACATTCGCCGTGATTGTTGTTAACTTTCTCCTCCCCTCCCCTCCTCCTGGACCAGCGTGCTGTCCATTCAGAATTCAACAAGCCTTTATGAAGGGCCCCTAGGTGCCAGGGCCTACCCTCTCCTGTTTCACCTTCACTGTGACGCCTTTGATAGATGAGGACGCTGAAGCCCAGAGAGGGTCACTCACCGCCTGGGGGTCACACAGCTAGCAGGGGCCACACCAGGTCTGTACGGCTCCAAGCCTGTGCTATTTCCACGGCACCAGTGTTTTCTAAGCGCCAGATACACACCACTGTTGGCACACACGGCAATTTTAAGTGGAATGCAGGTAGACATTATTGCATCAAGACTACTGCATTTACTTTTAACATTAATAGGAAAAATATTTACATTTACCTCCAAATGGTTATTTCACAGATATTTTTGCTCCTAGTGAGGCCAAGATGGAAGTCAGCCTAATTTTTTTAAAGTATTGATATTAAGTAAATAATATTTTGTAAGTGCCAAAAAAAATCGTGAAGGTGTTTTTGTCCCTTTTCCCATAAACTGGAATCAAATATGGTCTGATGCTCCTCCTGGAACAATTTCCTACTCACGGCAGTCGTCAGCCACATGGCACACTACTTTTTGTGCTAAAACCTCTAACAATCATGCAAATGACCAGAAGGAATTACGTCCGGGGAAAAATAGCAGAAGACTGGCCCCCCAAACCTGAACCACAGCACATGTGACACTTCGGTGCATCGACTGATATTTTAAAAACTCAGACCCAGAAACGGTTTGCAAAGATTCCGCCTCCTGTACTTTGGAAGAGCAGGGGGCAGCTGGGCATCGGACATGAAGGCTCACTCCGTTCCGCCTTCTGCATAATTGCGGATGCTGGGAAGTCCTGCCGGCTGCCATCGCCCATCCCCTCTCGTCCTCCTCCCAGGCCTCCTTCACCCCTTTCTTCACCTGGCTGACCTCATTTTCCCAGCCTGGACAACCCTCCCAGCCTCCCAGACACACCCACTCACCAGCGGAGGGAGGAGAGGTCAGTTAGGAAGCAGCCCAAAGGCGTGGAGGGAGCTGTGTCTCCAGGCCGCCCGTGGGCCCACCCTGTTGTCCTGTGGGATCAAAATGTTCAGTTTCCGGACCCCTGCCCTCTGGTCCTGGGCAAAACATAGTCACATGTTACCTAAAAGCCTCTTTTGAGGGGTTGGGAGTTTGTCCCAAAGGACTTCTAACTTCCTGTGGCAAGCTCTATCGAATCCTTCCTGCTCCATAAATGACCTTCAAACATTGTCCCATAACTAAACCAGCAATTAATAATAATAATAAAAATAGCTAATATGTATTGAACTACGTGCCAGGCACGAGGCAAGCATTTTCCCAGATTCCCTCTCTAATTCCCACCCCAGTCTTAGAAGGCAGAAAGGATGAAGAGCCCCATTTAGGGCTTGGAGAACGTAACTTTCTCCAGCTCACACACCTGGTCAGAGGCAGAGTCAGGATTCGAACTCGGCAGCTGGAAGGTCCCTGTGGACAGGGCTGTGTGCAGATCACGGCTCTATACCGAGGGCCCTGCAGGCCCCTAGGAGCGGCTCACGAACACTCGGTGAACGCGTGAATGACTCCAGCACACCTCCCGAGGCAGCAGTTCTGCAGACAAGCCATTATTAAATGGGAAACCAAAAAAAAGGGAGGAGGAGGATGTCAAAGGCTTCTCAGGGCTCGGCTCCGGTCCTCTGCGGCCAGCGAGCTCAGCCGGCACGTCCAGCCCACGGGGGCTGCTGACAGTGCTGTAAGTCACATAAATCACCACCCACCACAGCCCCAGGACAGCCTCCTTATCAGCAGCTCCCCCTCCCCAGGGTGCCCAGCTCCTTCTGCTGGCCCAGGCAGGCGGTGCCTGGGCTGTGGCCTCCCACAGAGGGGCGGCTGGGCAGCCCAGTGGGCTGTGCGCTTGTTCACACCATCGGGAGCGTGAGCCGCTCGCTCCTCCGCCCCTCGCTGGCCCGCTGGCGCCTTTCTTGTGAACAGCAGGAGTGAGCCCGTGATGAGAAGGTTCTGGCTTCAAAGAGCAGGCAGCCCCGACCAGGCTGCCCTTTCAGAGGCTCCCTCCCAGCTCCCAGCTCCCTGCCGGGCTGGTCCACACCACGGGGCAGGCCTTCCCAGCCCCCCAGGAGGGGCTGCAGCCCGGAAGCAAAGGCCACTGCTCTTTTCCCTCCCTGGTAACTCGCTCTGAGATCTGGCGGTCAGAGGAGGAGGAGAAGGTGCAGGCCGGGGTCTGTCTCGCCCCTCAGGGGTCAGTAGAGTGCTGGGCCTTTCATTTCTGAAGTTCATTGTGGTCCTCAAAACCGTGGTATCTTTTATTTCTCTGAACTCAAAGAGCATAAGGATTGAAATAATTTTGGCCAATCCAGAACATCAGGATTTCTTGAAAAATATATATCACAACATTTTCTCAAGAAATATGATACGAATCTTGGACCGAATGATAGCTCTTTGCTACTTATACACAATGCAGAGACTTAATTCTATTTTAATGCCACCTACCCCAACCACGTGATGTCCTAGATATGACTGTGCTACTCATAAAATAACCACACAGTTTGTTTTTGAAAGCACTGATTCCCATGAGGCTGAAGGCAGTTCTGTCTGGTCGTTGGGTGCCCCCTCCTCCCGTGCTGTACGCATGCTTGAGGCTGCAGTACAACCCCACGTGGAGATGCTGGCTACGGCTATCATTGGGGTCTTTTCTGGACCTGAGGCTCAGGCTGAAGATGAGGATGAGGGGGTGGGAGATTCCTCGAACTCAGCCAGCTAGGCTCCTGGTCTCCATGACGACAGAGAATGTTCTAGAAGGGCAAGGGCGCCGTTCACCTCAGGGCAAGAAGTCCTGGTGGGAGGGCCACACATCAAGCCTCTCATGTTTTGGTTCAACTTGAGCAAGAGTGGAAATTCCCAGGATCCCCTCTGGTGTCTGAGACCCCCAACGCTGATGGAGGCAGGGGCTCTGGCGTCCTGGGGAGGTGGCCCCACCCGCCCTCTCGCAGACTCGGGTTTCTATGCCTGTACTTTTTTTTTTATTCTAAAGAAAACTGCTGTTTTCCAGGCAGCTTCAATTAAGGCCGAGGCCCCTTACCTCTCGTAGTGGCATTGTTTACATTTCAAAGGCCTAATCCTCTTGTTAGGCCGATATTGTTTCTTGTGGGCTTCTTAATGAAAAGCATTTGTTCAGGATTATTCCTTAACAGCAAATGAGATCCCCCAAGACAGTTAGACTCTGTGAGATGGGCCTCATGGCTCCAGCGGGACCGGGGGGGCCTCTGCAGGGTGGGTTGGGCCTGACCTGCTCCCATCTGCTGCTCCTCGGCCTGGGCGCCCAGGGCCGGCCTGAAGTCCAGGAGGCCTCACCGTGGGCACCATGGGAGCAGGTTCTCGCAGGAGGAATCGCGAGGAATCTCCCCTTCCTAATGGGCTGTTTTGGTTTTGGTTTTGAGTCTGTGGTCCCCCCAAAAGATGGCCACAACCTAATCCCCAGAACCTGTGAGTATGGGAAGGAGACACTGCTGGCGCAGTTAGGGATGGGAGATTACCTGGATTCTGTAACGGCAGGGACCTTATGAGACAGGCAAGAGGTTGGGGTGATTCGAGAAAGGGATGGAGAGCCAAGGAATGGGGGCGGCCCCCAGAACTGGAAAGGGACATGGATTCTCCCCCATAATAGCCTTTCGAAGGAACATGGGGCTGCTGACACCTTGAATTTAGCCCTGCAAGACTCGCCGCAGGCTTCTGGCCTCCAGAGCTGTAAGAGAAGAAAGGCGTGTTGTTTTAAGGCACCAAGTTTGTCAAGTAGCCACAGCCAACTAAGGCAGGCAGAGCTGCTCCCGCCCCTGACCCTGGTCCTGCCCCGTGGCTGGCTGGGCCTGTGGGGCCCTGCCCTCCTCGGATGATGGTCCAGCTGGAAAGCAATTAGCAGATGCTGCCTCCGGACTCCACAAGCAGGAGTTCTTCGTCCATCCCAGCGCCTCCCCCAGGCCCGGGTTTGGACCCCAAGGAAAGGTGATGCAGGGACAAGGTGGCCTTCAGCAGGGCGTCCAGGCTCTTCTCTGCCGCACTCCACCCCTCAGCTAACCCGCCCCAGGCTCACCCTCCACCCACTGCTCCCCCGGCTCCAGTGGGCGGTGTTCTAGACACGCTGCCCTCCAGCAGAACTAATCAAGAAGATTACAGGGCAGGCGGTGTGAGAGAGGGCCGTGGCTCGCGGGGAGAAACCAAAGGAAAATCCCCTGGTCCATTTCCCCAAACTTTCCTTTGATTTTTAAGGTTTTTTCCAAAAGTTTCTTCATCACTGATTTCCGGATGCCTCGTCCCCAGCGGCTCACACAACAAGTTTTGGCAAAAACCAAAGTCTTATTTCTCAGTGGGCTGGAGGAAGTTAAAGTGATCCCCCCGTGCACAAAGGAGTACACTCCCCCAGTGCAATTAAGGAGAAGGTGATGAGATGAAAAGAATTCCAGCCTGTTGACAAACTGCATTTCTCGTTCTCATGCAAAAGTCACAAGACGGAACTTGCCGTCCAGTTGGCTTGGGGGGATCCGGAGTCGGGGTTGAGAAATGACAGTGGGAGTCTTACAGTGGAGAGGGGCCCGGGGGCTCTGCTGGGCACGGGGGGCTCCTGACCCACAGACCCTCCAGTCCACACCAGGGGGAGTGCGGCTGCCGGTGGGAGCTGTGGCAGGTCCAGACCTTCCCAAACCTCAGTCCCGCCCTGCGTAAGAGGAGCTGATGATGCTGCCCGCCCGCAGGGCTGGGAGCAGGTGAGCGGAGCCCCACAGGGCACACAGCGCCAGGTTCGGGAAGCGCTCAGAAATGGCAGTGCTGTTGCCATCTGGGTTGTGGTTACTTCCTCCTCCCACGACCCCCTCGATGAGGAAAACTAGCTCCCCACTTCCCCTTTGTAGAGTCCCCAGGAGGGGCACACAGGAGATGCTTACGAATGGCGCCTTTCTTGGGCTCTGCCTGTCCACAGGGGTTGCTGTGTTGTTGTTGTTTTGTTGTGGTGACTGTTTTCACTGCCTCTTATGGGATCACAATAACACGTCCCTCAAAGGGTACTGAGGATCGAATTGCATATTGAAGCCAGCGCCTGGTCCGCACTGCAGGCCCCCTGGTGTGAGTGTGGTGGGTGGGTGGGGGTTGTGGTTGTCGCAATCTATGCGCTATAATGGGCTTTGTGTCCGAGACTGTGCCCGATACTGAGCGCACACACACACCCTCACATACACTCCACACTTAACATGTGCTTACACGCTTGTGTGCTCGCACACGCTTCCACACAATCACGCATTCATTCACACACACAAATACACACACTCTGATCACACACATTCTCACGTACTCACATGCTCTAACACTTGTTCGCACATGTATACACGCTCACACACACACGCGTGCCCACCCGTGCCCCTATATTCTCGCACTCACACACATCCTCACTCACTCACACACTTTGACACTCGTACACAATATACACACTTGCTCACACATTCACACCCACGCACACTCACAGCAAACTTCACAGGAGCAGCTGCCCAGCCCCTCTGCAGCTGTGCTCTGGGCCCCCAGCCTGGGGGACGGTGCAAGCCATCCCCAGCTGGCTACGGAACATTCCTCAAGGCAGGAGGCCCGGCCCAGGGAAATTCCACCGTCCGCTCCGGGCCCGGCTCACACTACAGCCCTTTTCCGGGCTGCCTGACTTTGTGCCTGTGGCGCTGCCCACAGACCGGGCCCAAGGACACCATTCCTTTTGCGAGCCTTCGCGGGGGTCTGCGAACACATTGCAGAGCTGGCCCTGGGAGACTTAACACCGGCTCTGGAAAGCGGAGAGTGGCTCTACGCCGCTTTCACGCCCAGCACACTGGGCCACACAAGAGTCCTTCAATGCCACTCCCAGTACCACAGGGTGGCGGGGCGGGCAAGTGCCAGCATAGAGCCCAAACTGATTTACAGCTGCTTCTAACAGATGCTGTTTAAATCTGCACTCACATCCTTGTGGGTGCCCTGGACGCAGCCTCCCCTCACCCTCCTCTCCACACCAACCGCGTGCGCCTCAAGGGTCTTGATGGGTGTGTGTGGGTGGGAGGGTGCTCATACTCTCCCCTCTCCTGGCACGAGTTCTCCCTGGCACCCAGGGTCAGCAGCCGCTGGAGGTTGAACTGGAGTGAACCCTTGAAGCCTCGTGACTAGCCGGTTACTCTAGGGTGGGAGCCGGAATTCTGCAGCTGCTCCTGAGGCCAAAAGCTATTCCGAGGGTGGGGGTGGCCTGCCAGGCTCCATGGGCAACAGATGCCCTCTCCAGAACCTTGAGTCCACCATCAGATCTGTGGTTTCCAGGGAGGGCAGCGACCTGTTCTCTCAACATCCCCTATGGGAACCAGATTCCCCTAGGGACTGGGGGCGCTCTGAGGGGGACAATTATAGGGAAGGTCCACAAAGTGCTCCCCAGGCTCAGAGTTATTTCTCAGCTCCCTCCTTACAAGTGATCTCCGTGGAAACAGCCCAGATGTCCATCAGTGGATGCGTGAAGACACCACTGTGGTCTATCCAGACAGTGGACTATGATTCAGCCGTAAAAAGCAATGAAGTTGTGCACGCTACACTGTGGATGAACCTTGAAAACTTTATGCTAAGTGACAAAAGTCAGACACAAAAGGCCACATATTGCATGACTCCATTTATAGGAAATTTACCAGAAGAGGTAAATCCACAGAGACAGAAAGTAGACTGGTGGGTGCTGGGGGCTCGGAGGAGGGAGGAATGGGGAGTGACTGCTAATGGGGGCAGGGTTTCCCTTTGGGGTGATGATGATGTTTGGAACTAGATGGAGGTGGTGTTTGCACAACACTGTGAATGCACTAAATGCCACTGAATTGTCCACTTTAAAATGATTTTGTTATGTGCGTTTTACCTCAATTAAAAATAAAAAAGTGATCTCTGATTTTAAAAAGACCAGTCAATGTTCCAAAGGACTCATTTGACGACAGGAAAGTCCATTTGATTTATGGGCCTACTGCTTAGGAGTGAGGAGCTCTGCCTGTAATGGAAACTTCATAAATAGCCGGGCATCGGTTTTCCCTGGAAAATTGGACCAGACTTCCTGGCTATCAGCTTAGCTATGTGTTCAACTCAAAGGGGCAGAAACCTCTAACTCACAATTTCATTTGAATGGGGAAAATAAAACCCCAAATTCTTAAACTTATATGTTAAGGCGGAACCCCCTGGACACGCTTTTGTCGTGGGACCTTGATGAGGGGATCTAGTCTGCCTGTCACAGAAGAAAACAATGTGGCTACCCAAGCGGTGGTGTCGGGGAGGGGACCATGGGCTGGGAGCAATCGAGGAGAAGACTGAAAATGGGGTGGTCTACCTTCCCAACTGCAGCCAGACTGCGTGCACGGTTTTCCTGTTGTGTATTTACCGAATGTCTCCAAGCAGCAGAAATTTTCTGGGTGCTGGGAGAAAAACTGAAGATAACAGTTACCATGACCACAGCAGTAATAATAACACTAATAATAATAATACCCTCTAGCAGGCTCAGCCACATGTGTCATCTTATGTAGTAGCTGGTATGACATTGGGCAACCCAATTCATTCCTCTGAGTCCCAGTGTCCATGTCTGTACAACAGGACAAGCAATAGTGTCCACCTCATTGTGATGTCATAAATATTAAACTAGGACTCAACGACAAATATTCCATTTCTTAACAAAAGGCTCAACTCTCATTTACTGGCAAGTATTGACGTCATCTGGGTGCAGTTCCACGTGGCCAATCAAAGAAACATACCTTAGATTCCTATGACACACACTATTTCTAAACAGTTTCACCAGCATTTGGCAAAGTGAAGATGTAGTACTAGTCTTAAGAAGTCTGCAAAGTGGTTGAGGAGATTGGACATTTCTGCATGAATAATAAGATGATACAAAACAAAACATCATAAAATACCCTAATCACAATTATGTTGTCTATTTCTAACATAGTCTTGGGAAAGCCATTTCTAGATTACTGTCCCAAGCTGAATTGGAAAGTCCACTGAAGGTGGAGAAGGGAGCGTGGAGAATGCAAGCAGGGACAGGGGCAGGAGAAGGCCTCTGAAAGGAGGAAACAAAGGGGAGAATACAAAGGCTCTGGGGAAGGCTACATGTAAAACTGCCCGTGCAGACATGGCTGAGGCCGTGAAGTGCCCTCTGGGCAGAAAGGACTCCAGGCAGAGAACTTGCCACCCTCAACCAGGATGGAATAGTGAGTGCAGCTTAGACAAGAAAGACACGTCGGGAAAAGCAAAAAAAAAAAAGTCATTGCCATCATCATCATCATCACCAACACCATCATCATTATCATCATCATAATCACCACCATTACCACCAACACCATCATCATCATCATCACCACCACCACCATCATCATCATCACCGCCATCATCATCATCATCACCATCACCATCATCATTGCCGCCACCATCATCATCACCATCACCATCAACATCATCGCCGCCATCATCATCATCACCATCACCATCATCATTATCGCCACCATCATCATTATCGCCACCATCATCCTCACCATCACCATCATCACCATCATCATCACCATCATCATCATCATCATCGCTAAAATTTTCTGAGCACTTGCTGGGTTCCAGACACAGCACAAAGTGTTCCATGTGCCTTATTTCATTTAATTCTCTCAACGGCCTTATGATGTAGGTTCAACAATCAACCCTTTTGATAAATGAGAAAACCAAGGCTCAGAGAGGTTGACAACGTGTCCCAGATCAGACAGCTGGTGGGTGGTGGGATCAGGATTTGGAGGAAGCAGGGCTTGTAACCACACATGGCCATTCTAAGTGAACTATGAGCCCCTGTGCAAGGGAAACTGGGGTTCTTTCCATGGCTCCTGACAAGGGTCATGTTTTCTCTGGGATAATTACCATACGTGATTCTTTGGACTCTAGTGTGCAAACTCACTGCATTTCACTAATTCTAAGACACGTTTTTCGTATGTTACCATCTTTGAAATTGGGATAGTGTGTCTGAGTTTAGTCTTAGATGACATAAAATAATGGAATCAGTGGTGTCTTTGACTCATGAAAAGTGACAGCCCTAGTTCTTAGAAGTGAAATGTTTCCTTTTATGGCAGACATTGATTTTGTTCTTGTTGCCATTGGAGTTAAAAATTAAAAATAAAAAGCATCTCCTAGATTAAATATATATAAAAAATCTGGTGTTCAAATTATCTGTTGTTGTGTAACAAATAATCACAAAATGTAGCAGCTTACAGAAACCATTTTATTTTATCTTGCAATTTTGTGGGCCTGGAACTCAGCAGGGCTCGGCTGGCTGATGTTCTCTTCACTTGGCATGGACAGAGTTTCCTTGGGGGGATTCAGCCATGGGAAAGGCTGTTCCTGATGGCTGAAATACCTTCCCTCACACCTTGGCAGGGACGCTGGAAGGTTGGGCTCAGCTAGAACATGGGAAAGAGCATCATGTGTGGCCCCTTCAGCATATTGGCCTCAAGGTAGAAAGACTTCTTCCATGGTGGCTAAAAGCTCTGAAAGTGTGTGTTCCAAGAGATCAAGGCGGACCTGCAAGGCCTTCGATGGACTAGTCTCGGAAGGCATGCGGCACCTTCCTGACTGCGTGTGGGAGAGGACTCCACGAGGGCATGAGTGTTGGAGGCCAGGATTGGGCGCCATCTTCTAGGCCGGCTCCCGCACCAGGATGAACGTGGCCTCCTTCACGATCCATTCTGGACTCACACAATGACTACTACGTGTCAAGCATTGTCCTTGGCACCAAGTAAACAAGACACACACGGTCCTGTCCTCACGGCAGTTACACTGCAGCCAGAGGTGGGTGGAGAGGAGGCAGACAAATAGCAAGTAAAACGTCAACAGGATAGTTGCAAGTTGTGACGATCATTTTAAAGACAGACGTAGATAGAAGATGGAAATGCTAGAAAGAATGATCATGGGAGGCCTCTCTGAGGTGGTCTGTGACAATTGAGTGCAATGATGAACAGGAGTTGATTCTCTGGGGAAAGAGCATTTTGGCTGAACAGCATATGCAAAGGCTGGGGGGTAGAACAGGGCTCAGGTTTTCACGGGACAGAGGACAGGCCTGTGGGGTGGAATGTGATGAGCAGGGATGAGCAGCAGGAGTTTAAGAGGTGAGGGTCCAGACCAAGGGCCATGGTAAAGGGTGTGGGTTTTATCCCAAGTGCACTGGGATCCATCCGATATAAGGCAGGAGTCAATGGGTAGCTGAGCTATGTTACCAGCTGGGCACGTCCAGGGGAGAGGTGGTTCAGCCTGCCCTTAGCACCACAGTCACATAGGCGAGGCCAGTCTGCTGCACCCACTCGTCCTCCAGGGGCTCCCTGTGCCAAGTGACTCCCACCCAGGGCTTGTCACTCCTGCCCACACTCGGGTCAGGCATCTCACACCCACACCAGGGAACCACATGCAGTTTAGAAGGGCGACCCAGGGGCTCTGCCTGCCGGTCAGCGGGGAGGAGGGCTGGGGTGCCAAGCGAAGTCAGTTACGAGAAAGCTTCACCCAAGAGAAGGCTCTAAAGCTTGGCTTGGAAAGGATTCCACCGGTCTTTCTGTGTTGTTTTGGACGTGTCTTTCAAAAAATCAGGAAAGGAAAAAAGTGACTCTTGTTTCGGCTGTCAGCAAGGAGCCCAGGGCTGCCCATAATACATGAGAGACAGTTCAGTTACCCTTAGAGTTCTAAAAACATCAACCTTCAATGGTGGGACACTCCTAACCTGCTGTTTTACCAAGCTTTCTTGATTTTATTTTATTTTTTTTTACTTTTTCACAACCCCCTTAGTCCCCCAAAAAGAGTGCAATATACAATAGGAGCATAATAAATGCTTGCAAATTGCATGACTGTGGTTGACAGAATAATGCGCTCCGCTCCCCTGCCCGCCGCAAGATGTCCACGTCCTAAACCCTGGAACCTGTGGCTATGTGATCTCACATGGCAAAAGGGACTTTGCAGATGTGATTCAAGTTAAGCAACTTGATCTGGGAGAGTGTCCTGCATTTTCCCATGAGCCCAATCTAATCACATAAATACTTAAAATTGGAGGACCTTTCCCAGCTGTGGTCACAAAGAGACGTGATGACAGAAGAAGGGTCAGAGAGATGGACACTGGTGGCTTTAAAGATGGAGGGAGGGGCCACGACCAAGGAATGTGGGTGCCTCCAGGAGCTGGAAAAGGCAAGGGAATGCGTTCTCCCCTAGAGCCTCCAGAAGGACACAGCCCGGCCGACACCTTGATTTTAGTCCATTGAGACCCACTATGGACTTGTGGCCTTCATCACTGTAGGAGAATGACTGTGTGTTGTTTTAAGCCACTATATTTGTGTCAGTTTGTTACGGCAGCCATAGAATCTCATCTGGTAATTCTAACTCATGCCTCTTCCTTCTATTCCGTGGTGAGATGCCCATTCTCTTGGAAGATACACTCTACTATTTTTGAGATGGAATAAGTTTTAGCCAGGACCTTTTCATTTGCAAGTCCCTAAGACCCAACTCAAAATGGCGTAAGAAACAAACAAACAAAGGAATGTTGACACTTAAATGGAACGTGAAGGATCTGGGGCACGGTTAGATACAAGTGCTACCAACCCAACCATCGCTCAGTCCTGCCCTCCTTCAAGCGCCCTCATTTTCAGCACTAGTCTCCCCACAGCGTCCCTAAACTAGGGTCCCCAGCCGACATCCTCTCTGCTTCAAGCCCCATGGAAACCAAACATTCTCTCCCTCACCTTGTGAATGGAAGTTCTCAGCCTGATGGTTATTGGCCAGAATTGGGTCACATGCCTATCCCTGAACCAATCATGTGGCCAGAGAGATACAGGGCTCTGATTGGCCAGGTCTGATTCACATGAACCCCCTGCAGACAGCAAGTGATGGAGCATGAGAGTAAGGAGACAAGGATTCCTCAAAAAAACTTAGGATACTGTTAACCAAAGATGGAGACATGGATGCCGAGGTCAAAACAAATGTATCACACAGGAATACTGAGAATTCACTGATTTGCTAGAAGGCCAACTGGTCCACCACATTTAGGGGGGATGTTGGGGCACCATTTGCAGAAATGATACTTCCAGTGAACCCTCAGACCCATCCCTCATGGTCACTGCAGCATGAGACACGGACATTGTCACCGACCCTTTATTCCTATGTGAAAGTCTCCCTCTAGGTCTGGGCATGCCACTGAATTGGGGTCTTTTTCATTCTTGGTTTCTCTACAAACAGTTTCCCGTCCTGCAGCTGCCCTCTTGGAATCCCTCCTGATTGTTTTCTGTCATGCTGGGACTGGGAGCATTCACTTTTATGTTTGTTTTCACAGAGTTTGCAAACTTGAGTCTTGGCCTTGAACCAGGGAAATAATCGGCTTTTTCCATCCGCCCACTGCCATCCCCAACTGGCCTCTAGAAGAGCCCTGGGAACACTGTGGGCAGGCCTCTTGATGAGCTGGAGAGAAGGGTGTCCCAGTGGAAGCTTCCAGCTGAGCTAGGCTTGTTCACCACCCCTTAGCACCCACCCACCATGGCTGGGTTCCACGACTGCTGCCCAAGCTAAATCCTTCCTTCCCGGGAGTGGGGATTTATCCTCTCCCAGATGCCCTGGTACCTTGTTCAGACACTCAGCAATGGCTCAAAAGGTGAAAACCCCATTGGGACTCAGAGCCCAGGGCCCAAGCCCCCTCATCTTTCCAGTAGGTCTTGTGATACCACCCCCACCAATAAGGGCAGACACTACAGGAGTGAAGGCCAACATGCACCCACCCCAGGATGTCTGCCCTTCGGTGCAGCAGAGAGTGAGTCAGAGCTAAGTCTGCTTAGGCCACAGTAAACTGGCACAGCCAGACTAAAATACTTTGGGCTAATTCATTTGGCAAGAGCATCAAAGCCCACAGAGGACTGAGTCCAAGTTTTCTTCTCTTTTAAAAATAAAATATAACAGAAAGAAAAACAAATCCTGGCATGAAGAGAAGCAAAACTAGGACCACCTTTCATCTCCTGTGTTTACTAGAATAGAAGTGCCACGAGGGCACGACCCGTGTCTGGTCTTGCTCGCCATCACATCCCCTGCACCTAACCTAATGCCCGGCACGTAGTAGGTGCCCAAGAAATGTCTGCTGGATGGAGTTCCAGTTACTATTGCTAGATAAGAACACTCGAAATGTGATGGCATAAGACAACCATCTTCTCATACTCGTGGGTTCCGTGGATTACGAGTTTGGACAGGCATGGCAGGGACGGCCTGTCTCTGCTCTACAGCAGCTGAAATCTCACCTGTGAAGACTCAAGGCTGGGGTGACTCCATGGCTGAAGCTGGAATCACCCACAGGTGTCTTCACTCACATATCTGGTAGGGGGTGCTGCCTTTCTGTTGGTTGGGACCTCAGCTGGGCTGTTGGCCACAAGTCCTACGTGTGGCCCGTCCACGTGGTCTCTCCACATGGGGTAGCTTGGACTCCCCCACAGTATGGTGGCAGGATTCCAGGACAAGTGTCTTCAAAAGAGCCAGGAGGAAGCTGCATCACCATTTGTGACATTCTCAGAAGTCACATAGCATCACATCTGCAGTTGCCAGCCCACTCAAAGTCAAGGGGAAGGAACATGGGCCCCTCCTCTCGATGGGACGGTTAGGGTCAAAGTCACACTGTGAGAGGGCATGTGGGATGGAAGGTGTTGTTGCAGCCATTTTGTGACATACAATCTGCCTCTGACAGTGAATAGATGAGATCCAGATAGGATCGTAAACCAGGGCCTCTTTACAAGGACTTGCCCAATGCCATTCAAGGTTTTCTCAAGTAGCATTAAGCATAATAAAGTAGACAACATCACTAAAGTGGGCAGATTGACCTCAGAGTCAGAGTCAGATCAAAAGCATCTTCCTGGAGAAAACAACACATCAACCTGGGTGGTAATATAGTGTTTTGGTTAAAAGTCAAGCCAGATCAATGTCAACATCTTGGCCATGAAACTGTGCTGTAGTTTTGCAAGATGTTATCTTTAGGGAAACTGGGTAAAGGTACAGGGCATCTCTCTGTATTATTTCTAATGGATCTCCAATTATTTCAGCAAAAATGTCAGTTAGGAGAATGTGAAGCCAGGCTCCTGGGATTCAAACCTTGATTCTGTCGCTAACCAGCTGGGTAAACACAGACCCACAATTTAACCTCTCTGGGCCCAGTTTCTCACCTGTAAAATGGGGCTAATACCAATCTAGACCCCATAAAGTTGTTGAAAAGATTTAAAAAGCTAGTGCGTGTAAAGGCTTAGGAAGACGACATCGTAGAATCTCACCTCTCTCCTTCTAACAGGGCATGATGCCTTTCCACGGGATCCACAGGCAATCAAGACGACACACATATCCTGAGCAATTGGAAAGAGAAAGCTAGTGACTCTCCTGGAAAGGCCACCACGCCAGAGACCTGTGTGCCCACGAGATCCACCAGAGAGCTGTCTGTCAGCCAAAGCACCCCACTGGCTGCAGGAGTCGCCTGTGGCATCAACACAGAGAGCCAAGGTGGGAAAAGACAGCAAGTGTCTAAAACACCTGGTCTGTGGCCTAGGAGTCAGGACCCACAGGTCCACTGGCCGACAGCGGACGCGCTGACCCTGCCTCCACTCGCGGAAAGGTCTGCAGGTAGAAAACATACACGTTTATGATTTGGAGGGCCATGCTGTGTGCCAAGCTCTTTGGCTCTGTTCTCATATTTAATACTTATGGCATCTTATAAGACACTATTATGATTTTCCCCACTTGATAGATTAGTTCACAGAGGCTCCCAGAGGCTGCCATTTGCCTGAGGCCACACAGCTCAGAAGTGTAGCAAAACAGGGTTTGAAGCCAGCTGGCTGGCTCGGAAGTCTCTCCTCTGCTCCTTCTCCTTTGCCTGCGCCTCCCAGCTGCCGGTGTGAGAAATGGCCCCTTGGGTGCCCTGCACACCAGGCTCCCTCTCCAGGTTCTTCTGAGGAGCCTCGGGGCTCACTCTTGAACCTTCCTTTTGCCTGTACACATGCTCAGATGGGAGCTGCTCAGCCTGCCGGGGGCACCGATGGCTAGAGCAGGTGCAGCCGGCCCTTTGGCGTAACCGATGCTGTGATCGACAGCAGCAGAACCCCTCCACGCCCTGTCCCTCGGAGCTCAGCTGGGGTCAGCTGTCAGATGGCTGTCACAGACATGCTGGCGAGGGCAATCCCAGAGAGGTAGGAAGAGGGGGACTGCAGCTAGACCACGTGTACTTAAATCCCAGTGGGATGACCTAGGCCTCAGTTTCTTCATCTGTAAAATGGGCATCATAAGAACGCCATCATGGGGTTCTTCTGAGGATTAAATGAGGTGATGCACGAAAAGAGTTTTGGGTTCCCCATAGAGGAACCTAGATAAAGTTAGCAAAAGGAAGAGACATGATATCTGGTGACCAAAAGTCAACAGCACTTTCTTCCTGCCCCTCAGGTAGTGCCGCTTCCCTCAGGAAGCCCCCCAGCATTTGTGAGAGCTGTCCGTGCCCACTCTGACAGTGCTGTTCATTTCCTTGTGGGGTGGGCATTCTAAAGCCTTTGCAGGACCTTCCCAAACGAAAGTGGAGCGGTGTGTTCATTCTCAGACCCAGTCCGCGCCCTCCCACCCTGCTGGGCATCCACTTCCACGGCTCCCTTGCCGTCTGGCTTTGGGTAGGGTCAAATTGCGGGAGACCCTGGCAAGCTGGAATCTGGAACGCGGAGCAGGGGGAAGCCAGCGTCTTTGTCCCTCTCTCTCTGCTCTGGCAGAGGCGGCCCTTCCCTCTGGACAGTTCCTCCTCTGGGGTCCTGCTCCTGTCCTGGATGCTCCAGCCTCGGGTCCAGCTCTTGATGATTTCCAGGTCAGGGGACACCATCTCCTCCCGTTGTCCTCCAGCCCCGGGGGAGTGGTGGCTCCCTGCTTGTGCTAGTCTCTGGGCGCCGCACCATGCCTTGTTTGCATCCTGCTGGATCCCATGGGTGGGAGTGGAGTCTGAAGCCAGACATTCTGAAGCTAAGACCTGCAGGTCTGGGACCACAGCATCGCTGACCCATCGAGCCCCTCCCTCACAAGCCCCAGATACTCTGTGTGGTGGGTTGAATAGTGTCCCCCCAAAATGCATGTTCACCCCTGAAGGTGACCCCATTTGGGTAAGGGTCACCGCAGGTGTAATTAAGGTAAGGATCGAATGAGATCGTATTGGATTGGGGGGACCTTAAGTCAATGACTGGTGTCCTTATGAGCAGAGGAGAGAAGAGAGACACACAGAGGAGGTGCTGTGAAGACAGAGGCAGAGACTGGAGTGATGTGTCTACAAACCAGGGACAGCGGCCACCCCAGAGCTGGGAGACTCAAGGAACAGATTCCCTCTCGGGGCCTCCACAGGGAACTGACCCGCCGACACCTCGATTTCAGACTTCTGGCCTCCAGACCAGGGAGACAATACATTTCCGTCACTTCCAGCCCCCCGGTTGTGGTCACGCGTGATAGCGGCCCTGGGGACTCACACACTCTTCCTCTGGGATTCGACTCCACCGTCCCCAGGACCAGTATGGTGCCCGTTGCAAGTGGGTCTTGACTAGGCCCAGGTGGAAAATGCACGGTTGCCCTTTAAAATACATTAAAAGGGATCCTGTGAAGAGTAAAAAAATAAAGCCAATGAACAAGATAGGAATTCAACTTGGACTTGAAAGATGGGGAAGAAAAGCCAAAGCCAGGCCTGCAAATTCTCCAGCTCCGCTCCCTCTGCCTCAGGCGATAAACCACCAGGCAATCCTGCATCTGCAGGAAAAGAGACCAGAGTCGGTTCAGCAGGGCAGAGCCACTCCTGCGGGCCCGTCTGCGGCTGTGTGTGCCGGGGCCTGGCTCTCTGGGAACAGCAGACACGGGTCAGGGCAGGAGAGGATGCATCGACACCCCCAATCCCACACAGTTACTCCCTGCTCACACCACGTCTGATGTGGGTGGGGCTGGGGTGGAGGGAGTGGGTGTGAGTGTACATGTGTGTATGAATGTATATGTGCACATGTGTATGTAGGTGTGCATGGGCGTGTATGTGTGAGTGTGCATGCATATACATATGTGTGATGTGTGGATGTGTATGAATATGTGTATGTATGTGTGTAGGTGTGTGCATGCATGTACACACACATGTGTGTGGTGTGTATACATGTATGTATCGTGTGTGCATATGTGTGATGTGTATATGAGTATTCATATACACACATATTCATGTGAGTCCACATGTATGCGTGTGTGTGTGTGCGTGTGTGTATGGGAGGGTCTGCTCCTTCCACCCAGTGGCTCCACCACCCCCCCGGGGGCTCTGAGACCTTCGCTAGGTCCTCCGTGTTTGGCTCCCAGACCAGGAAAGAGCAGGAACATGGAGGAGGACTAGAGAGTTTGCAGGGGCCACTCTGGAAATGTGACATCACTTCCACCCAATGCCACTGGCCAGCACTGGCTCACGTGGCCACATCTAACTAGAAGGGAGTTAAGAAATGAGTCTTTCTGTACGCCAGAGAGGGAAAGGGATGGGGGTCACCCAGCATTGCCTCCACTGCACGGCTCTGATGTCCCTATTCTCACTGTGTGTTTCGGGGGGGGGCCCGCTTCCTCCCAGCTGTGGGGGGGTCACATGACCCAGAAGGGCAGTCAGAGCCCTTGACCCCCTGGACACACATTGAGGGATGAGTATGTGACCTGAATTGAGCAGTCAGAGTCAGGAAGCACTGGGTCCCAGGATTCTTGCTGGGACTATTGGGAAAGTGGTGCCCTCTTTGTCTACTGCCTTGTGAAGCTAACGGAAGGCAAGTGTGGAGCTGCAAGGAGCAAGATCGCTGCCAACAGGCAGGGGAACAGAGCCAAGAAGTGAGAAAGATTGATTCTCAGTGTTATCTCTTAAGATCCTGGATCCACCCATACCTGAAGCTCTACTCATGGACTAAATTCCCCTCCCCACCCTTTTTATGGTGAAAGTTAGAATTTTGGGGGTTGTTTGTCATTTGCAGCCAAAAGAGTCCTCACAAGGGTAATGTGAGATGTTGCTCTGCATGGATTTTCCCTCCCTGGGACGCTTGACAAAGCGTCCATTGCATCACCTTGTTGCCACCCACATGACCATTCAGAGGCAGGGACCTGTTGAAAAATCTAACCAGGCTCAAAAATCTTTTCAGCCAATTTTCCTGAAGGAAGAGAAGACACTGTTGAATATTGTGTGGGGTTTTAAGGAGTATGACACTGACACCAACCCAAAAGAATGTAGGTATGAGGCAGGGAAGGAGGGCTCAGGACATCTGACCCCGAGCAGCCTCCTCACTGAAGGCTGGGGCAGGAAGAGGCCTCAGTCTCCTGATGCTGCTGTAACAAATGACCACAAACGAAGTGGCTTAAAACAACATGCATCTATTCTCTTACGGCTCTGGAGGCCAGAAGTCCAAAATCAGTCCACCAGGGCTGAAATCAAGGTGTCAGCAGGGCTGGTTCCTTCTGGAGGCTCCAGGGCAGATCTGTTCCTTGCCTTTTCCAGCTTCTGGAGCCGCCCCCATTCAGTGATTACGGCCCCTTCCTCCATCTTCAAAGCACATCACTCAGCTCTGCTCCCATCACAACGTCTCCTGCTCTGAGTCGGACCCTCCTGCCTCCCTTATAAGGACCCTGCGGTGACACTGGGCCCCCCCGGGTCATCCAGGATAATCTCAAGCCCCTTAATGAAACCACATCAGCAAAGTCATGAGGGAAGAGGCAGCGTGTTCACAGGTTCAGGGCTTAGGACATGGACCTCTTCAGGGCCACCATTCAACTGACCACCGATGGTGGTCTCTGAAAAGTGGTCTCCCTTTCCACAAGTCAGAAAAAACAAAAGGGCACTGACAGGTTCCCATCTGCCCACAGACACCTCAGCCCGCACATTCTACCCACATTCTATTCTGTAACCAAGACACACAGTGCAGGCATCTCATGCAAAACTCTGATGTCCAGCCTCTGCAGAAAAATCAAAAGATCTGGCCATACTGGGCCGCCTTCCTCCATGGTGATAATTGGCTGGAATTCCACAGAGGCTGCTCCTTTAGACAAAGCGAGGACCCTCTACCTTGCCACAGACCTCACCACTCCCTCTCGCTCTCCAACCCTGAGACCAGCGGTCAGCTGACATTGGGCAGCAAACTTGTGCTTCTTTGTTAAATTCCTTCTTACAGTGAAGACAAGATGAAAATGGACTATTGCACACACATCTCTCTCGCAGGGCAGAAATCCCAGCTGGAGGTGCAGGGACGTGTGCTTCTCACACGTGGTTTACCTCCCTTGTCAGTGCTCCCAGCTGGGCCCTGTAGGCATCCGTGCTGTGACTCTCACATCATGTATTTGTCTTCCGTGTCCTCTGTCTAGCTTTCCAGTTTGACTGAGGAACCACCTAATTTTTTTTTTTTTTGGTGAGGAAGATTAGCCCCGAGCTAACATCTGTGCCCATCTTCCTCTACTTTATATGTGGGACGCCTGCCATGGCATGGCTTGATGAGCAGTGCATAGGTCCGTGCCCGGGATTTGAACTCACAAACTCAGGACCGCAGAAACAGAGCACGTGAACTTAACCACTACGCCACCAGGCCGGCCCCTAGGAACCTCCTATTTTTAATGGAATTAAACATGGGTTAGTGCTGTGGGTTGAACTGTGTCCCCCCAAAAGATTACACTGAAGTCCTAACCCCAGAACCTCAGAATGTGATCTTCTTTGGAAACAAGGTCATTGCAGACGTAATTCGTTAAGATGACGTCAAGCTGGAGTAGGCCGGGCCCCTAACCCAGTGTGACTCGTGTCCTCACAAGAAGAGACGAGACACACAGGGAGAGGCCAAGTGAGGACGAGGCAGAGACTTGAGCAATGCGGCTTTAAGCCAAGGAACGCCAGGGAGTGCCAGCGACCAAGAGAAACCAGGAGGAGGCAGGAAGGACTCTCTCTAGAACCTTCAGAGGGAGGGCGGCCCTGCCGACACCTTGATTTCTGGCCGCCAGAATTGTGCAAGAATAAATGTCTGTTGTTTTAAGCCACCCAGTTTGTGGCTCACTGTAGCGGCAGCCCTGAGAAACCAGCACCTTTGGAAAATAAAATGGGGAGGTGTCTGCACTGGGACTGAAACGACGTCTACTCTGAAGAGAAGTTCACGGACATCTAACATGTACCAGCCAGACTGGTGTAAACAGCTATCTTTTATTTCGGTGAAAGCCTCCAGGCCAGTCTTCCTAAGTGGGCTGCACTAAGTTTCTTGCTGTGAAAATCTACAAGCAGCTCAACCTGTAGCAAAGGCCCCCGGCTGGCCACACGATGTCCCAACAGCATGCAGGTGACGGGGCGAGACTGAACAGATCACGGACAGGGAGCAGCTGTGGCGGAGACAGCCTCCCGGGCCCTAAGAACTGTGTTTGCCCTCCTGGTATCCTGGTAGCTCAAATGGCTGAATAATGACCATCAAGTGAACAGGGCAGTCTCAGTATTTCAAAATGTGCATTTAAGCCTAAATGAAATGCAGAGTGTTTACTTTCTCAGCCTGGCCTGCCTGGGGTACAGAGTGAGCTGTCTCTAAAAGCTTATTGGCACACCCGCTACGAAAAACAGCTTAAACTGGCCCCGTTGCCCGTCCTGCGGCATTTCAGAAAAATCGAGTTCAAAAGGTGTTTTCTGGGGATGATTCAGACGCTCCAGGTGCTCGGGCAGTGAGCTGTGTGACGGGGAGGATAAGGAAGGTCTCAGTCAGGATTAGTCACCGGCAGCTCCCTGCACAGACATAAGTGCTCGGAGGGCTGGGCGGGCGGGCACCAAGGGGCTGGGAGGGACCGAGGGGAATAGACGACCCAGCTTCAGCGTCTTCCTGCAGCAGGCGAGAGAACGGAGAGGGTCTGCCTGAAACCCAGGCTGTGGGAAGCAGCCCTGCTGTGAACAGCCCAGGTGGGAAGCGCGGCAGGAAGTGAAGGCAGAAAGGGAGAAGGAGACAGGAAGGCTGGAGGCGCCGGCCGTCCCCGTCAGTGACAGAGCTGAGCTACAGGAAGAATGCACCGAGCACACGCACACGTGCACACGTGGTGTCTTCTGAAATCTTCTGGCTCCCGGGCGTAATTTCAGGATCCAAAGTGATCATTAAAGAAAAAAAACCGTGCTTTCTGTTTTATCTAGGGTTGTCAACTCAGCAATTTTCATCCAAACAAACAAGGACCTAGTAGATGGGCTCCTCATCCAAGCCCCTGGAGGTTTCTGACGTCCATACGCTCCTGGAAACTGACTCTGTTTATGGTTATCTGAAGTGTGTGTCGAGCTCACTCAATCTCTCTCTCTCTCTCTGCCTCAAATTGCCGGAAATGTAGATTTTGCCTAACAGAAAGACTTTACCTGGAAGGCTCAGCAAGTTAGAGTGGATCCTGCTGGTCTATGGAGCCAGGGCAGAGCTTCGGAAAGCGTGGCCCCCAGCAGAGGGGACAAGGGAGGTAGAGTCCTCCATCAGTTTCTAGGGGGTCTCGTATCAAGACCCAGATGTGCCTGAGTCACCTAAATGTGGGGAATGAACCCGGCTTAGCGCAGTGCTCCTTATCACTGTCATTTATCAAAGACCTACTGTGTGCTGGACACAGTGTGAGGTGCTCGTGTGGAGTGATTCGGAATTCTGATGACGAGCTCCGCCTGTCCGTCAGGGTTCTCCAAGAAACAGAACCAATAGGACACAGATATAGATGTGGATATGGATATAGATGTAGGTATATATATAGATATACAGATGTACCTATATAGATAGATTAGATAGATATACGATAGATAGATAGATAAAGAGATTTATTTTAAGGAATTGGCTCATGCAGTTTGAGGGCTGGCAAGGCTGAAATCTATAGGGCAGGCCAGCAGGCTGGAGACTCAAGTAGGATTTCTACGGTATAGGCTTGAGCAGAATTTCTTCTTCTTCAGGAAACCTCAGCGTCTACTTTTAAGGCCTTCAACTAATCAGATAAGGACCACCCGCATTATCTTCAACTTAAAGTCAGCTGATTGTAGCTGCCAATAACATCCTCAAAATACCTTCACAGCAACACCGAGATTAGGGTTTGATGAGATCACGGGGTCGCCTGGCCAAGTTGACACATAAAACTGACCATCACCATCTGTGTTTCTCAGATGAGAAATTAGAGGCTCAGAGAGGTCACCCACCTTGCCCAAGGTCACAGAGCTGGTCATCGAGGGAGGAGACTGTGCAGCCAGGTCTTTGGGTCTCAGTCGCCTGTGCTTTTAATCCAGCGGTGTCAATCACCTCAGCTTCCAGTGACCCAGGTGCTGGGCACTAGGGTGACCCCCACCCTGAGGGGGCACAGGAAGGCAGGACCTCCACCATCAAGCATACCTATTGTCGGGAGCTCTGTCTTCCTTCCTGTGAAGTTTCTCCATGGAAGAGGATGGATGGGGTGGGACTGTCCCTAACCCAGCTTTGCAGACCACCCAGAAAGTTCTTCCTGCCCCTTCCCCTGAGCCCTCCTGCCACACCTAACCCAGCCCAGGTTGTTGGGTATCTACAGGAAGAGGAGTTTCCAGCAAAATACTGTCTCATAATCCTTTCAAGAGGGGCCCTGAGAAAGGAGACAGCAGCCACACTTGGTCCTCAAAATTAAGGCCAGAAGAGAAGCGTCTGTCCCTGCATTTTCCACGGACTCTCCCGCGGAGTCCCAACTGGCTCTCCTATTGTTTCCAGTTGTGTTTATGGCAAACTCAGGACCATAAAGTGCCTCTGTCTTTGTAAAAGATGGAAGGAGTCTTAGACAAATTTCATCCCAAATATTTTTGGCACATTTTGCCGGTGGTAGATTTAAATGAAAACAATAAAGCGGCCGAGGACAGAACCGTTTCCCTCCGAGCCAAGGATGAAAAAGGAAAAGCATTAGGTTAAGATGGAAAAGAAAGGAGAGGTTCTGCAAACTGAGTGTGCCCGGCTCCTGAGGAAATGGCTGGTGGTTTAGCCCATGGAATGTTGAAAATTCTCCAAACACGCCCAGAGGGATGGAGGGGGCTGTCCTCAGCAAGGCTGATGTCATGGATCACAAAGACTGTGACATAGATCTGGCTGAGAACTGTCAAAGGGATGTGGAAGTGCTTGTCACAGGGGAAGCCCGAGGCCCGGAGCCCCAGCCTGGGGGTAACGGGTTCTGGTTCCTTTCTGGGCATCACTTCGCTGTGCGCCCTCAGGTCAGCATCTCCACCCCTCTCGTCCTACCTCATTCCACCTCTGCAAACCTGTCCATCCAGATGGGGGACTGGCGTGGCGTGTGGCTCACTCCCTCCCACATTCTCAGCCCAACCCCAAACTGGATGAACAGCCACTCGCCCTCTGCACTGGGAACCGACACCAGGATGTACTTGGCTTTGAGCTCATCACAAACCAGAAGCCAAAAGTCCACCTCCCACCGTAGGGCCCGGGCCCCACGCACCAAGCACTTTAGGGAGAACCAAACCAAAGCTAGAGTGATTTTCTAAAATGTTATAAATATGATATTGAAGATAAAAAATTACATTGAGGAGTAAAAATTGGAAACTATCTAAATATCCATTAATAGAGAGATTCATTAAAAAATTATGATACAACGGAATGTGGGTGGAGCCAGTTTTGTGACAGCTCCTTTAACAAGGTCCCGCCCCTCCCAGAAGCACAGCCAACACCACCCTTGGTCTGGACTCCCACCCACATCTCCAGAACCTCAGCCGTCCTGCGGCTCGGTGCCCACTGATGCCCCACCCTGTGACATTAGCACCCAGCAGGCAGGTGTGGCCGAGGACACAGCTGGCTCTGAGTGACGGAGAGAGGGGCGTGTCTGTGGCTCTGCCGGCACCAGTGGACCCAGCAGGGCCAATGAGAGTCCACAGCCCCGAGTGCCATTAGTTGATGAAGGCACTCAGGGCGCCCGCCGGGGTCAGCACCGTGGGTCCCAGTCGCTCAGACAGGTCATCAGTTTCCACAGCGACACCACCGCAAACCAGCCTTGTTCTTTTACAGCCTACGGCAGCGCAGGAGCCAGACTGCAGCGAGTCTCCTCGGGAGCTTCTTCCTCACACTGAGAGCTGAGTGAGGGACGGGGAACGTGGGCTCTACCCCTAGGGCTCTCTGTGACTTTGAGCAGCTGCTTCACTTCTCTGGCCTCAGTTTCCCGAAATGGGGACGGTAATGACCAATCTACCTCTGGGAGCTGTGGGAGGGTTGGATGATGTAAAACAGGAGAAGTGCTAGGTAAGTGCTGTGTCATCAAAACTGGGGGTGGTTATGCACACAGCGAGCTGAGGGCTCTGCGCGCCATGTCCCTCTGTCCATCTGTCCAGCACTGGCTGAGGATCCACAGCGAGATGCCAAAAAGTCCCTAAACCAAAAATCAAGAGAGAGCGTGTTCTTGTCTCCAAAGGGGCAACGTCTTCAGAGGTCCAATCACACAGGACAGACCAGCTCAGGCCACAATCAACGGCGTGACCCAATGATGGGGACAACGGAAGTCCAGAGGGAAGGTGGGGACGGGGCACTCAGGCAGGAGGGGCGCTCAGCGGTGAATTCCAGGGAATCAAAGCAGCAGCCCCCACGCTGGTCCCGGGACCACTGTTCCGTGAAGCGCAGCGGCCTTGTCTGCACCATCACGTGCTCCCTCTCCCCTGCAGGTGGCTTAACCAGGACCGTGCAGTAACCGACAAGCTGCTGTGACAGCGCCAACCTGAGGCCTTAGTCCTCCTTCTCCTTTCTGGCTTTAACCTCGGCGTGGGGACCAGCAGAGTGCTGCCCGTGCGTCCTTAGGGTCCTGGGTGAAGCAGGAAGACCTCCACGACTTGCCCTCCAGCCTCCCTCCTTCCGTCCGTGGCATCCTTTCTCCTCTACCCCTTGGCCTCCTGCAGCCCACGCCAGCCCTGCAAATCCCACACCACTAGCCCCCGGAGGGCAGAAGACAGGCAATGCCCGCGGCAGAGCCCACGTTCTGCCCCAGCGGCGCTCATGAGAAGGGGTGGCCTGCCTTCGTTCCCGAATCTGCTTTCAAGTGCAGTAGGATCCGAGGGCCGGACAGCAAATCCTACCTGCCCACCTGGGCGGGAGTTTCCTCTCCTTTCACCTGGAGTTTCGATCTCGTTAGCCTTTCTGGAAGGTGCCAAATGATTCTGGGCAGTGACCCCTGTCTGGGCCTGCGGCAGGGCTGGGGGACCTGGCTGATTAGTGGGGGCTCAAAGGAGGGGGGGCACTTGAAGCAGGAGGTATTCATCATGCCGCTCGTGGTGGAGGGCCCTGCAGCCGAGCGCACCTGAGCCAGCCAGGGGCAGAGACGTGGGCTGCCCGACCCGGACTCTGAGGGAATTCGGAAGACACTGTCCACAGGGCATTTGAGGTGGAGGTCAGAAGATAAAAGGGCATCCTTCTTTTTGCTGACCCCTCAGCAGTCCTGGGCCCACGGCACTCACAGGGGACAGCTCTGGTGATTTAGAGGTGCTCAGCCCAGTCTGATGGAGTCGGGTGGCCCCCCTTGGAGGCAGCTGTGATGGCCCTGTTTGTGTTGGCTGATCCGCCCGCATCCGTCAGCTGGTGACTCACTTCTGTGTAGCTCGGAGCCAGAGCCAAAGACGAAACCATGATGAGCATCCTTCCCACAAGTCTTAAGCCAGCCACCCCGTGGGACTTCACAAACGGTAATTAAGCTTCCCAACTCCTGCTCTGTACATGTAATTATGCTCACTTCACACACAGGGAAACTGAGGCAGAGAGACCTTCACTGTCTCAAATGTGACTGGGTAGTTGCCCGAGCCGTCTTCTCTCACCGTCTACCCCAGAAGCAGGGGTTATCCTAGATGATCTGGGTGGTCTTCTCCCCAGCCTGGGATCCGGGTAAGACACTGCCCACTCTCGGCCCAGAGGCCACGGCCACAGTGAAAGTGACAGCAGGAGCATGGGGCCCCGGGGGAGTTGGACCGCAGGAGTCCTGACAAAGGGGCACGGGCTGCCTGCCTCCAGCCAGATCTGTGGCCAGATCTGGAGACTTCTCGAGATGCTGAAAGCTCCATTTTAATGTGAAAATATGGCAGTGCTTTAAAGTTCACTAATCAAATTGCTTTAAAACACCGCACAGGCCAAATACAGCATGTGTGTGGAATGGATTCAGTTCTTGAGAAACAAATCTGGACCATTTATCTAGATCAGCAGTTTGAGAGAAATGTCATGTGAGCCACATATGTGATTTTAAATTTTCTAGTAGCCACTTTTTCAAAAGTAGAGGGAAAGTGGTACAATTAATTGTGATATATTTTATTTAACCCAATAATCCAAAATAGTATCATTTCAGTGTGTAGTCAGGGTAAAGATGATGAATGAGATAGTTAAGTCTGAAATCCTGGTGATGTTCACTCAGAGCCCAGCTCCATCTGGACCAGCATCGTCTCAAGTGAGGACACTCTGGAAGAGCCCACAGGCGCAGGGGCTGCCCTAAGGGACCCCACAGCTTGAGAGGCTACCAGATTCTGTGCGATTGGCATTTTCTCACTCCATCCCCAGCACACTTAGCACCAACTCTCAAGCCAGAAACTCCTCACTCAGCCCCCAACTCCTCCACCAGCTGGAGACCATTTCCAAATGTCCCCTGAATGCATACTTTTTCTTCATTTCTAACGTCATTTCTTCACCCTCTTTGACCTAAACTGTTTGATATATCTACTAACCCTCTCTCCCTTCTGTGTCTGTGCCCCTACCCCCTCTCCCTCCACACCACTGCCAGAAGGAGCTTTTGAAAGCCAGCACCTGCTCTTATCACACACACAATATGCATGCCCGTGGACCCCTCTCCACTCTCCAAACGAGCTGCGAAGCCTCAAGACACTGGGCCTTGTGTACGCTGTTCCCTCCACCTCACATGCCCTTCCTCCTTGCTCCCTCTGGGAAATTCCTACCCACCTTTCTAAGACTGTTTAAATCTTGCCTCCTCTGGGAATTCCTCCCGGAAACCTCTCTTCTACCCCACAAAGCGAAGCAAGTCATCCCCACCCTCACACCACCAGCCCTCCGTGAGGACACCTGTCATGCAGTTCACAAATATTCCCTCTACTACTACTAGTCAGGGTTATTTGAGCACACACTACGAGGTGCTGCCATGCGCCCAGTGTGAGGTGTCCGTGAATCCACCCCCAGGGCTGGGTGCGGCAAAAGCCGGGTGAGCGCTGGGGTGTTCTTTGTATCAGGCACTGCCAGTCACCCTTACACGTTACCATTGCTCAGCAAGTCCTGCTATTATTATCCCCACTTTGCTGTTAGTAAAACCAAGACTCAGAGGGGTTAAGCAACTTGCCCGAGGTCACACAGCTCCTAAGACGTGGAGCCAAGATCCAGACCCAGAAATCTGGCCCAGCCATCATGTTAGGCCTCTTGTGAATTCCTGAATGGTGACAGGAACCATGACTTTGTAATATTCTAGCACCCTGACTGGCAGCCAGGATGTGTCATGTTCTTATTTAGCAAGCACACCCACAAAGGACCGCAGGAAGGTGCACTCTGGGTCTCAGGGTCCAGACCATTCCCTGGCTGGCTCCTTCTCGTCCTTCTGCTCTCAGGGCACATATCACCTCCTGAGAGGCCATCTCTGACCACCTCATGGGAGCGGTCACCCCCTCCCGTCTCTCCTCATTATCTTCATGGCATACAGCCGTCTCTGAACTTCTCTTCCTGCCTGTGTTCATTTGCATATAACATGTCTCCCCTATAATACCTGCCCCACTGAGAACTGGGGCCTGCCCTCCCTTGTCTGGGGCTGCATCGCTGTCCCTGACACAGCGCCTGGCTCAGCGCACACTTGCTGCCTCACTGAATGAACGAGTGACTGATTGAGTCCAGGGGTCTGCTCAGATGATGCCTTCTCCACCACCTCCCAGCCTCTGCCAATCAGCCCAGACAGAACCCAGCTCAGACAAGATGAGGGTGAGAGGAAGGGGCACCAACACAGCGTTGGACAATAAAAGTAATGCAAGACTGGAAAATGTGCGCCATAGATCTGGGCAAATGGAATCACATAACCCAGTGATGAAGACCCTAGGCCGAGAGTCAGCAAATGTTTTCCATAAAGGTCCAGGCGCCGGCCTGGTGGCGCAAGCGGTTAAGTGCACGCGCTTCGCTGCGGTGGCCGGGATTCGCCGGTTCTGATCCCGGGCGCGCACCGACACACTGCTTGTCGAGCCATGCTGCGGCGGCAGCCCATATAAAGTGGAGGAAGATGGGCACAGATGTTAGCCCAGGGCCAGTCTTCCTCAGGAAGAGGAGGAGGATTGGCACCGGATGTTAGCTCAGGGCTGATCTTCCTCACACACACACACACAAAAATCCATACAGGTCCAGATCGTAAATAATTTACCCATTTCGGGACAGACAGTCTGTTGCCATCACTCAGCTCTGCCACTGCCGTGTGAAAGCAGCCATCTGCATAATGTAAACGGATGGGCGTGGCTGTGTTCCAATAAAACTTTATTTACAAAAGCAGGCATGGGGCCGATCACAGGACACGGTTGCCTACTCCAGCCTCAGCTAACGAAACAGTTTTCACATAAATAAAAGAACTGAGCAGACAGCTAGCACAGCGTTCAAACGTTATCCTGAAATATAGGGCAGAGGCGCTTTACACAAAGGATTTGTTCACGACGATCTTGCCTGTTTCAAATCTGCTGCATAAGTCAAGGCTAATTTTTGCAAAGAAGCACACGTAAAGAAGGAATTTCTCAGTTTTTCTAGCTCAAATGGCACTGACCTGTAGCAAGAGAGTAAATACAGTTTACTATTAGCTTAGTTTGCTAAGTTTAAAATTATCTGATTTTTTTTTACTAAATTTTAAAATCGGGGCGTGAGTGACATCGTTTCCACTTTTGTTATAACGAGACTCTATTAATATTTGTTATATCACCCTAATTCAAATTCGCATAACATTAATTTACATAAAAGGCAGCCACAGGGCATCCATGGATCTTTCTGTCTCTCTCACTGGCCACAAGCTCCCAAAGAACAAAATATTTCCCTCCCACCCCCCGAGTGTGGGCCCCGTACTTGGTGCACAGGAGACACTCAACAGGCATGTACCAAGCTGATCCGAAACAAGGATCCGGTTCACCTCTAAGAGCAGGTCAGGAAGCAAGAAGCTTAAACTACAGCCTGGCTATTGCGGTGAGCACATAGAACTCTCCAACTTCCGGTGGTTCTGCAGTCTTTTTCTCGGACAACTCTTTCTGTGTTTCTTTGTTTTACGATAGCTATTCATGTCAGATGGTGCAGACCTGGTCCTGCAGGAAGCAGGAGGAGGAAGCAGAAAATCTTCCTGACCTCCTTCCAAACCTAGGATCTAGATTCTGAAATCCCCTTCTCTACAAATTGTGGCTTGAGTTTTTTTCCAAGCACTGCACCAAACACTTAAATTCACGGCAGCGTGGCCTCGCAGCTTAATAAACCACACCAAGAGTGTTTTGCAATGATGCCTTTTCCTCTATGAAACCTGAAGCCATAAGTGGACCTGCTATTATGCTGGTAATTAAGCCGTCCCTGAGCCCAGTGGATATGCATGCAAGCTGCCAAAATAGGATGCAACTCGTGCTTCCTCAGTGGCATCCTAATGGCCCTGTGTTTCCCGGATACCTCGTTCCAACTCCAGCAGGTCCATGGTCGAGCTGCAGTGGGGCTCCTCGTGTGCAGTCACGGAGGTACCAGCTGTGACACCCAGGAACTTCACTCCTCTGGTTTCAGCCACACCCTTTCGACAGCCAACAGATCCCAGCAAGCAGCTCACCAAATAGCCAAGTGGTGACCAAAAAGACGGCTTCCTGCCTTACTGCCTTGGCCAGCCCCTGGAGGACTGAAGCCTTTGAGGCACCAAAGCAGACCCTACAGACGCCTACCCAACCCCCTTGCCCCTCCTCCCCCGCGCAAGGTCCAGCTCTGCCTGCAGGTCCACCCTCCTCCGCAGGGCCCCAGGGGTGCATCCCCATCGGTCTACGCCCATCCCATGTCTTATTCCCCCAGCCTCTGCTCGAAGCTTCACCCTTTGTGCTCCCAGAGAGAGGAACCTTTTTGGTTTAAGCCAGTTTGAGTTGGGTTTTGTCACTTACTAGCAAGATTCTTAACTATTGCAAAGAGGAACAAATGCAATAATACTGACGGTTACCAACCTTTACGGCAGCCCTTTGCTAGATACTGTGATAAGCTTTTCTCGTGAATTATCTCATTAAACCCTCTCAACAACCTTTTGAGGACATGACTCCCATCTTACAGAGAAGGAGCAGATGCTCAGAAAGATTTAATAACATATCCAAGGCTGTCCACAAGGCAGCCAGTAGCGCTTGTGTGAATTGGGGAAAGGTGACCCTCTCAGCAGAGCTCTCCAAGGGCACACAGTTCAGTGGAACGGGACTTCAGGGTCTGTGTGCAAACTGGAGGAGGGTGGCCTCTCTCGGCAGACACAGGCCCGGGCCAGGATGCAAGGTTTAGGGGTGAGGTATGGCTGAATTGCAGCCCCACACCCCCATAGCTAAGAGCTTGTGCAGGCTACCTTTGCACATCTGAAGGGGGGCCCTGGTTACCCCACTCATATGTCATGCAACCAAGCCCGGAATCCCCATCCATCTGACCCCAGAGCCTCACGACCACTGTATTAGTTAGGGGCCAACCAGAGAAACAGAACCTACAGTAGGATATAGATAGAGAGAGATTTATTGCAAGTAATGGGCTTTCGCAGTGGTGAGGGCTGGCTGGGCAAGACTGAAATCCACAGGACAGGCTGGAATATCTCGGGGGAGCTGAAAAGGAACTTCTTCTTCCTCCGAGAAACCTCTTCTTCTCTGAAGATCTTCCACCTCCTTGGAAGAGGCCCACCTGCATTACTGAGGATGATCTCCTGTACTTACAGTCAACTGACTGTAGGAGTTAGTCACCTCTACCAAATGCCCTCCCAGCAATACCTGGATGCATGTTTGATTGAATTACTGGGGACCGTCACCTGGTCAAGTGGACACCTAACGCTGACTGTCACAACCGCCCGTGATTTCTGCCCAAGAGCTCTTCTCACGGTGTGTCAGGGGGTCGGGGCTTGAAGAGTCGCCGGTCGTCATCTTGCAGATCTTCCTGGTCCACGCCCCTGGTTCCCAGCATGCTCAGCAGCAACCCTCTACCCTCTCCAGAATGTGTTGGTTCGGATCCTAAGCTACATGGTACGTTAATCACATATAAACCAAGCCCTGCTAGCTCTTTCACCCCTGCAGAACCTACACAATCTGCCCTTTCCTTCTGCTCCGTCTCCTGAGCTCTGGCGTCCTCTGCTTCTCCTGCTGGACACTGAAGGACGGGACAAGGGACTGGGGAGAGCGTGGGTCCAGGGTCTGTCTGACGACTTCGGGCTGTGTGAGTGTGGAGTTACTCAACCTCTGCAAACTTAATCTCTGTAGGATGGAGAGAACAATCGTTCCAACTGTGTGGGTTGTAACAAGGAGGAAACAATAAGAAGGTTCTTAAAGGTCCAAGAACAGTCCGCGGCCTGGGGCAAGGATCCCATAAGCGTGAGTGACCATGATGATCAGGATGCGGACCATGCCCCTCTGCCTCTTCACTCTTGCGGGCCCACACAGCACCTCTCCAGCCGTGTCCTCGTGGCGGAGCTGCCTGGAGCCTATCACAGAGGACGCCCCTGTTTGGATACATCCCTCCCGCTGCCCACACCTGAGGGAACCGGGGGAGGCTCCTCAAGAGCTTGAAATTATTTTTGACTTATGACCGAGTCTTTCAAGAGTGCAGGGGAAATAAATGTTTTCTAATATTCAAGGAAAAAAAGGATGCGGCTCTTCTTTTGGCTGGAACCTCGGGGCCAGTTCAGCTTCATGTGTCCCCGCTCCTTGCGTAAATAGGCCGGCAGCACATTCTGCATCTCCCAGCCATGGGGAGGGCACAAACTTTTGTGCCTGGTGTCAGTGCAGAAAAAGTCATTCACTGAGTTATTGAGATAACATGCGTCGGGCACAGTTCTCGATCCTGGGAATGTGGAGGGGATCGAGTTTGGAAATTCAGCTTCAAAATTGATTTTGAATATATCCATATATTAGATTATATATATACAAAATTAGATTATATATATATAATACACGTACGTTAGAGAGAACGAGGGAGGGAAGGAAACGGGAAGACAGAGAAAGAGGCTGACCAACCAGCAGACAGACACTGTCAGAAGGAAGGAGGGTACCTTGAATCCCAGGGTAATGGCTCAGCTACGAGAGCAGTAATGCAGACCTTCCCAAGTCTTACTCTAGGAAACAAAAGTGAAATCCTGCAGGAACAGCACAGCTCTCTTCCCCACCCTATTCTGGACCTCGAAGAAAACTGTAATTTTGCATTTGAATTGTCATTACTGTGAGGAGAGCAGAGCAGACAACTATTTGAATGAGTTTCTTTTCTTGCAATGAAATCTGAGGCTCAGGCTTGAACTATTCCTGAAAGACAGCAGACAGTCATCGCTGCGTGTCAGAGCTACGTGGAGGACGGCGAAAAGGCCGCACGGGGACTAGGGACAGTATCGGCTGTGAACGCAGCAACAGCAGCCGTCTTGGAGAGGGACCCGCAGGAGCTGAGGACTGGCTCTGGCGGAGGACGGGGATCCACAGCTGTTTCAGGAGGCCGACCCCCGAGTTGCCCCCAACTCAGCAGAGAGGCTCCAATGTGTCAGCTGCTCATCCTGGGTAAATTCCAGGAAGAAGAGGGAAGCTAGGAGTCCAGCAGTTCTACCGGAAAGAAGAAGACTTGTAAGTGATGCTAGTGGTAAACCATCTTGCCTTCTAGCCGGTGAAGACAAATGAAGAACTTAACAAGGAGAAGTGGACTGACGTGGGAGTTTACAGACCGATTAATCCCGCACGGCTGACGGCTGACGTCGACCGGCCAGACCCAGATCTAGGCACTGGATGAGTTGTCTCACTTAATCCTGCCTCAGACCTTATCAAGGAGGTGTGGTATTATCCTCATTTCACAACAAAGCTCAGAACGGTTAAGTAACTTGCCTGAGGTCACACAGCTGAGGACAGGGGTAAACTAACACACCTTGTGAATGTTTGCTCCACCTTTTCCTCACCACTTGTGACCTAAAGAAGCTCTTCAAACACAAGAAGGCAGAACATCAAAATGATAAGCGGCAAATGCTTCCCAGTCGTGGAGGAAAGAGAAAAGGCCATAAACCAGGCCTTCATCCTTCTACTGACTGCTGACATGACACCCAAGCAGGGTCCCTTTCTGAAACCCCCGCTCGACTACATGTACTTACTGTGCATCTCCTGTTGGGAGGCAGGCAGCGCAGTGAAGAGAGCTCAGAGCCCCCCTGGTTTTGAATCCCGACTCTGCTCGTCAGCCGTGGCCTTGGCCAAGTTACTTAGACTCCAAAACTTCCAGTTCCTCGTCTCTAAAGTGGGAATCTTCCCTCGACCTGCTTCCTGGGGTACCTGAGGATTAAATGAGTCATTTCATGCAAAAGGCTTACAACAGCGCCTGGCACCTGTCAAATGCTCCATTGGCTTTTCTCCTGTTAGCATTTTAATGATTTACTTATACGATGCTTAGGCTGTATTATTTCAGTCCTAACTCTGTCATTTCCCCAAGCCCGTGCTCACTGATGTCATACCCAGGCAGACGCATCTCTGATGGTGCTCTCACCTTCCACCGACACTGTATTTCCACAATGGTAATGGCGGCTCTGAACTGGGCACTTACTACCTGTTGGCGTTGTTACAAATACTTCACACATATTAGGGCATAATCCTCCTCAGGCCCCGTGAGGTGGGAACCCCACTGGTGCCCATTTTTCAGATGAGAAAACCGAGGCACAGAGGCTGGAAGGAACTCTCCTTGGGTCACGTGGCTAGAACACGGTGGAGGGGATTCAGACTCAGATCCTACACAGTTCACACCACGGAGAAGGGTTGCCCATGGTTTTGGTCACCTGGGTTCAGGCTCAGCCAACTTAAGGTTAAAATTGAGAGTGGGGTTCTTTCTTGCTTCTTTTTAAGGCGGGCCCAGGCTTGTGGGCATCCCCGCTCTGTCCCTGAAGGGACGGTTTAATGGCCCTCCCTCACCTGAGCAGGGCAGAGCCTGTGGGGGCAGATCTTTCTCTTAGCTTCCACTTGCTGGCCCAGCTCCTCGGGACAGGCAATGACAGGGTTCCGGGGTGGGGGCAGCAGAGAGGAAACAGACGGGAAGGTGAGTAATTAAATCAATATATTCCAAACAGCCAAGGGAGGGGAAAGAAGCAAGCAGTGATGTCGGAAAAGGAAGTTTGAACTCATCTCATGTGCGTTCACTTCCAATCGATCGTCCCTTAAAGCTGTTTGGAACATAAACGCAAAACAAAATAAAACAAACACACACACACACACAGGAAAAGTCTTTTGTTTCATTTTTCTGGAATTCTGTGATTTTTTTTCCATACAATTCTTCGAAAAAGCAGCCCAATACAGAATTGCAGGTTGAAGCCCTTTTTCTGGGGGCCAGTTCTGTCACGGGGTAAGGGCTGATCTGCTTGTGTTTTGAGCAGGCATGTGCTAAGGCTTCCTATGTTTTAAACAAATTACGTCCTTGTAATTTGGAAGCACTTCCACCAAAGACTGGCTTTGTCCCCTTTTTCGGGATGTTTGTTGTTTTCGCTGTTGTCGTTGATATGAAAAAGAAATTCGGTATCTTTAAATTAGGAGGAGCTGAATAATGAACCTTGGGCAGTGAAAAGGCTAATTCGCTGTGGAAGAGAAGGAGTTTAATCTAATTTAGTTGGAGGGTGTCTGTCTGCGGTGTTGTTTTTTGGAGTGTGGGAATAGAGGAGAGAAGCTGCCCCCTTGAATGGTCCCTCCTGCGCCAGAAGCAGTAGGGAGCCCCGTAGACGCCAGTGATCCAAAGCCGGGCCTTGAAAGGGGGATTAGAGACATGCTCTGATTTGCAATTCACACTAATGCACCCCGTGGAAACTTTGGTAATATTTCAAACCACATTTCAAGGGAAGTGGCCTTAAAATAGCTGCCTAAATGGTCATGGAGCAACACAGTGCACTCCAGTCATCAATTTTATGATGTGGATGCTTTTCTGTTTATTTCTCAACACCCCCCACAGCCCTCAACCAACCAACAACTTACAACTGGTGTTTTTAGGTGTAATTAAAACTTTTGTGCCTGTCGAATTTGCTGCAACTTGCGTTGGTTCTCTGGTGACACAGTGTGTTTTCTTTAGTTAGTATCCCTTCCGATGACTAAAGGCATCTTCCTTGGAGAAAAATGTGGGGCAGAGAGCAAGAGCATGCCTACTCAGTTAGAAAATAGAATTTTCCAGCCCTGTTTTTTTTTTTTTTTTAATCTGAGCATAAGTTTCTGCAGAAAGGTGACACATGATGAGGTCAGGAAAAATAGTACCTATTGGTATCAGAGACCCCTCTGCACATCAGGCAGTTGTGAGCAAATAGATCACATTTCATTCTTACTTGAAAGTGGAATTGGAGAAGTCCCTGATGAAATACAAATATTGATGACATTAGAAGACAGAAGAAGAAACACAACACTATTTCACTGGATCACCAAACCTGAATGTGCCAAGAGAGATCATCCACGCGGTAGCTCCTGAAAAAGCACTAAGATCATGGGAAACACTTTTTATCTTCAAAGTTACCAGCACTATTTTCTTTCTTTTCATAACCTTTGCTGATATTCCACGTTTGCTCTTGCAATTAGCTTGTAACATGGTAAGTCTATGGTTTAATTTCTCTCTATTGCTGAAAGTGTCAGTACTTTTTATCTTAAAGAGATTATGTGGGCCTTGTTTAATTCCATTTCAGAAAACCTCGCACAGTGCTTATGATTTCCACTGACTATAACATAATAAGAGATACGACTGTGATTTTTAGCAATATCCGTGTCGAAGTATTTTATTCTTTGGACTTTGCTCGAATAGAATGAAACTCTGCCTCCCTTTCAATTCCTTTCCATCCAAAAGTATTTAGTTCCCCTTCAAAATATTGCCTGACTCCCCAAATATTTCCTTTCAAAAACCTCTACTTCTCTGGGTGAACATTTGCAAGGACTTGAAGGTACTTAAAGTTTAAGAGTAGCTCTCCGATATATTTCTTCAGGTAGCTGGGGTAAAAAAAATATATATATATATTCCTTGTCCCTGCATGTTATTTGAAATCATGTTTAATTATAAAGTTTCATTAAAAATCTTTGCTCAAAATTTTAGAGACCTAATAAGATTTCCATTAATTTAAACATATCACTATTCCCAGGACAGCCCCAAATGCTTTCTTTTCCCTCTTTCATCCATGGTTAAATATGTAAATAAAATGTCTAAAGTCATTCTTCAAAGAAGACAAAAGAAAAAAGAGCTGAGGGAAAGACAGCCATAAAATTCCTCCCAATTCTCCATAACATTTGCCAGAGGGGGGCCAGTCGCCAGCCAGGGCTGAGCAGCAGGGGACCCCGCTGCTCCTTAGAATCACACATCTCAAATCCCACACACAGGAAAAAAAATAAAATAAAATATCTTTTCAGCTGCAGCCATCAAAAGGCCCTTTTCATTTATTAGTTACAGAGTATCTTGCAGTTGCTGATTTCTCTGAGCGTTCATTTTCTGTAATAACGTCTATTTGTTGGTTTCCATCTCAGCTGGGCAGAGGGAAGCACTTCTGCGGACATTTTTATAAAAACGAGAGAAGAAAGCCATCTGAAGTGGTTATCGCTAAAATAATGGGTCCGCACAGGGCGGAATTAATACAGCACATAAAAGATAAATTAGGAGCTCACACCCCCCTCCCGGTGTTTGGTGTTCTCTCTTACTTCTTCACATTTATATTTCCAGTAGTTTCTGAGGGGGGAAAACAAAAAGAAAGAGAAGGGAAATGGTGCCAAGGAAGGACCTTGGCAAGCAAAGTTCTAGAAAAGCCAAGTGATGTCCCCAGAATCTTTTTAAAGTTAAAGGTTCTGAAAACAACTCAGTAGACTAAAACACGAAATAAAACTATCATAAGAAAAACGGTAGCCTTTTAAAAAGCATGTGAGTTTTCACTCGGGAAATAACACAGTCGAAGGTGGCTGTTCTGACCGCATTAGCGTCTACCTTCTTTTCCACCTTCTCGCTCATCTTAATCCCCCCCCCCACCTCCCACTGAGGTCCAGGGACAATGGTTCAGTGCAGGGTGCACGCACGAACCTGCCTCCTAGTTCCGGGACCCTGGGCAAGTCCCAGCCTCAGTCCTCTCAAGAAGTGTTGGACGGACCGATGGATGAATAAGTGGATAAGCGCTTTCTCCCAAGTTTCTTACAGATGTAAAACCGTATCACTTGTTTTAAATATAAGCCAATATTCTCAAAAGCCTTCTCAGAGGACGTGCCCCACTTCTGCCACCGCTTACAAAAAGCTTCCCTAAGGGAAGGACGAGGAGGGCCTGTCATTAGCGGCTCCTTCCTGGGCGCTTCCCAGAGAAAGCTGGCAGACCCCGCGCGTCTGCCGCAGCGGGGATCACCAGCTCCTGCGGAGCCCGGCGGAAGGCGGCAAGGCTGCGGGGCCCCAGCACGGATCCCCAGGATGTCTGTACACACTGCACACCTCGCCAGCGTCACCCTCAGACAGCGGGGAGGATCAAGAAGGCCTGTGTGCACGCGGCCCGCTCCTCTGACCTCTCCTCCCACCGGGGAAAGTCCTCCAACTGACCCCTCTGTACCTGATCCTGGAGTTTCAGAAGAACTAAAAAGACCCTGACCTCAAGGGCGTCTAAGAGGAGAGAGACCCGGCCACCTCCTAGGGGTACTGTTTATTTAAGGGTTAACACGGGATGCAAGGTGAAGCGCTTTGCATATTCCCTGCAGGCGAGGCGTGGGTGTGTGCGCCCACTGTGCACGCCCTGCGCGGGGCAAGGGGCAGGGAGCGCTGTGTCCTAAGTGACTTGATCACAAACTGGCCCCAATCCGAAACGGGTGAGCTGAGGGCGTTGGGCCAGGCCGCTCCTTCTCTACTTTCTACGAAAACTGAGTGGCGTGCGCGCCCCCGCCTCCCCCGGGAGCTGGGGACCCTCGGCCCGAGCTGACGCAGCGCCCTCCCACCTCCCACCCCCAACTCCGCATCATCTTACGGCGCTGTAGCCAAGGAGGGCGCAGGCCGGGCAAATCACTCGCCAAATAATATAAATACCCGACGAGCGAATGACTTCCTATAATAAATAAACTCAGCCGCCTAGAAGAAATCACAGCCCTGCCTGCCGCGAGGCCCCTCCACTCCGCGGCTTTGTTGGGGGCGGGGGTCACTATTGTACAAGCCGAGCCCCCACTTCCCAGGGAGGCGCGGACATAAGTCCCAGGAAGCTTCCCGCCCCTCCCCCTCGCCTTCTATGCCGAGACCTCTGACGAGCGGCCCTAAAATCTGGATTCCCAGAGCCCCTCCCCCCTGCCCTTAGCTCTCTCCTTTGAAATTTCAAAGAAAACCCCTCCCCGGAGCCGGAGCCCCGAGCGCAGGCCTGGTAACTAACTCCCGGCCTCGGGAAGACGCGGGCAGGTTTACAAGCTGAGGGGCCACTTTATGGCCAAGGCTGTAAAACGCAAATCCCACCTCGCTTTGAAAGCGCCCTCCGCCCGGGACCCACCATAAAAACCAGGGAAGACGCGCCCCAGTCCCCGCCGCGGACCACCCCTCCCCTCTCGGGCCAGTCTCCGAACTTCCAGTAACCTCGGCGCCCTTGGGGTTCCCGGGACAGGGGCGCAGGCGGGGAGGCAGCGAGGGCAAAGTTAGAGGGTGGCGCAGGAGGGCGCAGGCGGCGGGCGGGACGGCCGGGAGGGCCGGGCCGGGCCGGGCGGCGACCCCGCGGGGCGGGGAGCGCGCGGCGGGGCGGCGGGACTGGCTGCCCGGCGCTCGGCTTTCTCATGCAAAGCGGCGGCGGGGGCGGGGCGCGCGGCCCGGGGGCGGGGCCTCTCACCGCTCGGCTTTTTTCCCCCTTTGCCTTTTTGCGAGTCTTCTCATCCCGGGACGCAATCCTCGAAACAGCCGCGGGCGGGCCGGGCCGGGGCCGGCGCGGGGAGGGAGGAGCCGCCGCGAGCGGGCCCGGCCACCGTGCGCCCCCGCCGTCCGGGCGCTCCCAGAAGAGGCCAAAGTTTGCCGCGGCGGAGAGTTGCAGCCCGCGCCGAGCGCTCCGGGGGCTTCTCTCGCTTCCCGGTATTGTTCGCAAAGTTTGCTCCTCTCCTCCGCGGCCCCACCTCGGCGGAGGCCGGGCGCGGAGAGCAGGGCCGGGGGGCGCGGTGCGCACCGCTCGGGCCAGGCTGGGCGGGCATGGGCGGGGGCCCGAGCGGGGACGAGGAGCCGGGGCCAGCTGCCCGAGCCCGAGCCCGGGAGCGGCGGCTCTGAGGGGAGCGGACCTCCCCGCTAGGGCGCCTCCGACGCCACCATGCTGCGCCCGGGCCCCCGGCTGTGGCTGGTCCTGCAGGTGATGGGTTCGTGCGCCGCCATCAGCTCCATAGACATGGAGCGTCCGGGCGACGGCAAGTGCCAGTCCATCGAGATCCCGATGTGCAAGGACATCGGCTACAACATGACCCGCATGCCCAACCTGATGGGCCACGAGAACCAGCGCGAGGCCGCCATCCAGCTGCACGAGTTCGCGCCGCTGGTGGAGTACGGCTGCCACGGCCACCTCCGCTTCTTCCTGTGCTCTCTGTACGCGCCCATGTGCACCGAGCAAGTCTCCACCCCCATCCCCGCCTGCCGGGTCATGTGTGAACAGGCCCGGCTCAAGTGCTCCCCGATCATGGAGCAGTTCAACTTCAAGTGGCCCGACTCGCTGGACTGCAGCAAACTCCCCAACAAGAACGACCCCAATTACCTGTGCATGGAGGCGCCCAACAACGGCTCGGACGAGCCCCCCCGAGGCTCGGGCATGTTCCCGCCGCTCTTCAGGCCGCAGCGGCCCCAAAGCGCGCAGGAGCACCCGCTGAAGGACGGGGGCCCGGGGCGCGCCGGCTGCGACAACCCCGGCAAGTTCCACCGCGTGGAGAAGAGCGCGTCGTGCGCGCCGCTCTGCACGGCCGGCGTGGACGTTTACTGGAGCCGCGACGATAAGCACTTCGCCGTGGTCTGGCTGGCCGTGTGGTCCGTGCTGTGCTTCTTCTCCAGCGCCTTCACCGTGCTCACCTTCCTCATCGACCCGGCGCGCTTCAGGTACCCCGAGCGCCCCATCATCTTCCTCTCCATGTGCTACTGCGTCTACTCGGTGGGCTACATCATCCGCCTCTTTGCCGGCGCCGAGAGCATCGCCTGCGACCGCGACAGCGGGCAGCTCTATGTCATCCAGGAGGGCCTGGAGAGCACGGGCTGCACGCTGGTCTTCCTGGTCCTTTACTACTTCGGAATGGCCAGCTCGCTGTGGTGGGTCATCCTCACGCTCACCTGGTTCCTGGCTGCGGGCAAGAAGTGGGGCCACGAGGCCATTGAGGCCAACAGCAGCTACTTCCACCTGGCAGCCTGGGCCATCCCGGCCGTGAAGACTATCCTGATCCTGGTGATGCGCAGGGTCGCGGGGGACGAGCTCACGGGCGTCTGCTACGTGGGCAGCATGGACGTGCACGCGCTCACCGGCTTCGTCCTCATCCCGCTGGCCTGTTACCTCGTCATCGGCACTTCCTTTCTTCTCTCGGGCTTCGTGGCCCTTTTCCACATCCGGAGGGTGATGAAGACAGGCGGGGAGAACACGGACAAGCTGGAGAAACTCATGGTGAGGATTGGGGTCTTCTCCGTGCTGTACACCGTGCCGGCCACCTGTGTGATCGCCTGCTACTTCTACGAACGCCTCAACATGGAGTACTGGAAGGTCCTGGCCGCGCAGCACAAGTGCAGGATGAACAACCAGACGAAAGCCCTGGACTGTCTCATGGCCGCCTCCATCCCCGCGGTGGAGATCTTCATGGTGAAGCTGTTCATGCTGCTCGTGGTGGGCATCACGAGCGGCATGTGGATCTGGACGTCCAAGACTCTGCAGTCCTGGCAGAACGTCTGCAGCCGCAGGTTCAAGAAAAGGAGCCGGAGGAAACCGGCCAGCGTCATCACCAACAGTGGAATTTACAAAAAATCCCAGCATCCCCAAAAAACGCAT
This sequence comes from Diceros bicornis minor, assembly GCF_020826845.1. Classification (NCBI taxonomy): domain Eukaryota; kingdom Metazoa; phylum Chordata; class Mammalia; order Perissodactyla; family Rhinocerotidae; genus Diceros; species Diceros bicornis. The sequence goes on along the minus strand of NC_080774.1, from coordinate 2,627,911 downwards.
CTCGGAAAATACGAGATCCCCGCCCAGCCGCCCACCTGTGTGTGAAGGGCTTGGAGGGACAGCGGGGAGGGAGACTTTCCCAGAGAGCTGCAGCGGCTGTCAGAGCCACAACACGGTGCTTTTCTTGGTTGGTTGGTTGGTTTTTTAAATAAAAGTAAAAGAAAAAAAAAAAGTTTTTACCCTGAAATTCAGGATGCTGTGATACACTGAAAGTAAAAATGTCCTTAAAGGTTTTTGTCGTGTTTTGTTTTCAGTGATGGAGAGCTCCTCCTGAAGTAGCCTCTTGTGTAACTAATTTGTGGTCAAGTGGTTGATTCCGCCCCCAGAAGAAAACTTTTGTTTAGAACCTTCTGTAAATATACATCTGTGTGTTTGAGTTAGCTTGGCTATCCATTTACAAATCAGAGAAAAGATAAGTTCTTTGCAAATTAAAGAGCCTCTGCTGGGCTGCAGAGGTGGGGGGGAGAGAGAGAGAGGCAGAAGAGCGAGTCCCTCTCTAGCAAGTGAGCCATCCCGGGGGGCCCACCCTCAGGAAGGCTGCCTCTAAGACAGCAACTTCTGTGCAAACAGGAAGACAGAGAAAGCCTGACAAGTCTGCACACTCCAGTGGATTCGGAGTCACTTAAAATAGACTCCAGCCCCTAGCCTTCACAAATGGTCTTTCTCCAAGACGGAAACTTCCACCAAACCTAGCATTTGTAAATGCAAATGATGTGCAATACAGTTTTTTCTCTTTCCATGAAAATAAAAAGAGAAACAAGTATTTTGCTGTACATAAAGACAACAAAAGAAATCTCCTAACAAAAGAACCCAGAGGCCCAGCCCTCAGAAACCCTTTAGTGTTACATTTTGTGGCTTTTTAATGGAAACCAAGCCAATGTTATACACGTTGGGACTGATTTGTGGAAAGGAGGGGAGAAGGGGGAGAAAGATCATTCAGAAGCACCCAAAGAGCTTATTGACTCTTTCTCTTGTGAAACAAACGGTTGCCATGAATAGATCAAGAAGCGCTAGACCAGCAGTCCAGTCTATTCTCCTCGCCATGCCGGGAAAGGTGGTCCTGCTTGCGCATATGTGTAATATATGATAGTTTTCACGCGCCACTATTTTATGAAAAATAAAATATGTTCTTTAGTTTGGTGCTGCTCCCTTGTACCTTGTGAGATTTCCCTTCTCTGTGTGCCGAGAGAATAGAGAAAACTTCTCCCTCTGTCTGTTTTTCAAGCGAATTCTGAGTGTGCATGTCTCTGGAGGTTACTGGTTATCCATATGCAATGGCAGATGGGCGGATTCAAGACTGGCAGGATAATTTAATTTCAAGTTTGAGAGGAATTCCACGCAGGAGGCATGTAAGGTTGGAAGTCCGTTCTGTGACTCTTGATAGCAGGATGTGAGGGCCTGGTTGTAGACCCATTTCATCAGGGAACACCTTGGCTGCTAAGCATGGGTACAGTGGTGAGCCTGGAGCAGCCTCCCGTGATACCTCTGGGGGATGGAGCCAGCCACGTAAGGGAGTTAAATCAGAGCAGTGTTCAGTTGACCTGCTGGGGTCGGATTGTACCTGGATGGAGCTCTGTACGTCCGTGCACAGTGTGCTGGTAGGGGGCACCTCCAGGACGTGTTTACAAAATAGACTATAGACCTGGACGGGACCAAGTACCTGCTCAGGGTGGCGAGTCGTTAAGAAGAAGTTAATCAGCTTTGTACTTCTGTGTGCTCCATCCTCCCCTGGGTTTGCTGTTATGTAGTTGTAAGGACCTGAGGAAGGCCCAGGTTGGGCGGTCAGGGGCACGGCTAATCTCAGGTTCTAACCAGAAGGACCCAAGGGCGCGGTCCAGTCCTACTGCCCTGGGAACTGATAGAATAAACCGCACTCGGCGGGGTCATGTGAAAGTCAGGCTCCAAGCTGGATCAAGAGCTTTTAAGAATTTTGAGGGTTTATTAAGCACTTACTAAGATGGACAGAAGCCCAAAGTCAGGGCAGCCTGCTTCCTGAAGAGGGTGTTTAGGAATTAAGCCTGGTGACCAAGACCACCCTCACATCAGCAACTCGAGAGCTGGGCAAAGGCAGGAGTCGGTTTTGGGGGGCTGCTTCAGGTGGGTGTAAATGCGTGTGGCACGCAGGAGCAGGGGCCTGGGGTGGTTTGGGATCAGGTTCGAGAAACACCAACTAGGTAGGCAAAGTGATTGAAGGAAAAATCCAGAATAGCTTTCAGTGCATTAAAGAAAGGTTTTAAGAAATGCCCACAAATAAACACCTATCGGTTGGTTGTCCCCCGCCCCGCCACCACCAGGCCCTGAGAAGACCATATGGAGAGATTTGGGGCTCTGCCTGTGCCTGCGTCTGATGCTCTCTTTCTGTGACTCTTAAGACGAATTAAAATGACATGTTTGGAATACAGCTTTGAAAAGTCTGGAAAGATAACACTGTCAGACCGCTGCTGTGAGCGACAAAGCTGAATGTGACCCCAAAAATAGTCACTTCTGAAATCACTGGACTAGTCGGCTACTTCAGATCTGCCCATGTTCAGGGGTGTAGGCTTCACACTTCGGTCCCAATGAAAACAAGTTCACTGGCAACGTAAGAGCCTTTGCCATTGTTTAGAAGGTGTTTCGGTGTGGGTCCATCCCAGACACTACCGTGGCCTTGTTTACAAATGTCAAGGGACTTTTCCATGTCATTGGGCCGGGGGGCCGGGGCACGAGGCCACCTGGTCTCCCTGCCACAGGTGCACACAGCAGCAGCAGAGATTTCTGAGCAAACTGCTTCTCGGGAGCTCTCTCTAGGAGCGCAAGTCTGACCCAGGGTCACATACAGCTAAGTGAATTTTAGGAGAAGCATCAAGTCTTAAAAATTAGAAAGCTGCAAAAGCACCCTGCTCGTCCTTGGATTCTCCTTGGCTGGAGGTAGGATTCCCAAAGGAATTGTCAATTGGCTGGATTTGGAGATTTCTCAGCATTATGGCCTTAGCTCCGGGAAAATGGAAACCTGTTTCCAGTGACAGGTCTGAGCGGTGAGGTCATAGTTAGGAGCCCAGAGAAGGTGAATGTCCCAGGTCACACTGCAGTCCACACGCGTTTATTCATTCCTTCATTCATGCCTTCATTCAGCAGACGGCTACTCACCATCTCTACGTGCCAGGGCCCAGGAACCAGACAGTGGGCACCTGGCCCTTGGCTTCCACATCACAGCCCAGTAGAGGAGACCCGCAGAGCCATAACAGGGGCGTGTGCATGATGCACCTCACATGCCCTTCTGATGTGAGGGGGAGGCCCCCCAAGGGGGTGTCAACATGTAGAGAAGGTGGAAAATCCAACATGCAGCACGTCATGGGCAGGCGAAGGTGCAGGGACAGGTCGATGGCTAGAGCAGAAGTTACACACAGGGAGTGGTAATCTCCGTGAGGACCCAGACTGTGCCCAGCACTGAGCAGAGTGCCTCGGAGTAGGAGTAGTAACAGTATCTACGACAACAATAACGATGATAGTAATAGTTGCAGCCCACCCTGCAGAGCACTTCTTGTGTGTGGAGGGATTATCTCAGTTAATGAGCATGACAACCCATTCAGGTAGGGACTCTTATCAGCCCCACTTTACATATGAAGACCCTGAGGCACAGATAGGTTAAGTAAATTCCTAGGGTCACACAGCAAGTAAAAGTTAGAGCCAGGATAGGGACCTGGCAGTCTGATAATAGATCCTGGACCACCAATTCAATAAGTAATTGTTGAATGAATGAATGAATGAATGACAGCTAAGCCCTTTATGCCAGTGACTGTGCTAAGGACTTGACATGTATTCGTTCGATCCGCTATCAAACCTCGGTGGTACTATTCTCATCCCTCACATTATAGATGAGGAAACTGGAGCACAGAGAAGTCAAGGCACTTGCCCAAGGTCACACAGGTAGTCAGCAGGGAGCCCAGAATGTGAACCTGGCTGTGTGGCTCCAAACCTGTACTTCTGACCACTAGGCCTCCCTGCCTCTCTCAGTGACTCTGAGGACTTGAGGTGGATTAAATTATTTCGTCTACACAGCAGCACTGCCATGCCTTTGCTCCCAGCAGGAGAGGCACGAGATCACACTGGCGAAGCACAAAGAGCGTGCTGCCAGCGTGGGGACTGAGAGGGGGGAGGGTATGACAAACGGCCTTTCTGCAGTGGGGTGGACCGAGGACGCGGCAGTGGGGACGAGAACAGTGGGCGGATGCAGAGGCCTTAGAGGGTGGAAGCTGCAGGACCTGACTGCATGTAGCGGGGCACCGGGGGAGTGGGCGCTCAGCGATGACCATGTTCCTGACTTGGGTGCTCTGCTGACGTTCTCCAAGACGGGGAAATAGAGGGAAGGGGATGGGGCGAAGCATGCTGTGGAGAAGGAAAGATGACTGCAGTGTAGACTTTGTGTTTGAGGCGTGTCTGATGCCGCCGGGTGGAGAAGGTCAGTCTGCAGGCTGTGCTGGGGATGTGGGACTTGGGAACCAGGCCAGGAGGCAGGTGGGTGTCCAGAAATGGCCAGAGTTGGAGGAAGGGTTAATCAGGTGGGTGAGTGGGCCTCCCCAGGGAGAGAGGAGGGAGGAGGGCAGAGGGGGAGGAGGAGGGAGGAGGGAGGAGGAGGAAGAGGGAGCCCTGACTAAGAGCAGCCACTTAACCACTGGGGCTCCAGTGTCTCGTTTTATAGTAAGAGGGTGGAGGGAGATTATGTAAACGGTCTCATCCAGAGTCAGAATATGAGATCCGCTAGAGACAAGGGGAGTTCTGAGGGTGGACCCCTCTGGATCCATGCTCTGTACTGGCCTGGGCATCCGCCTCTGTCTCTAACTCAACCTTTGGGCCGTGGGAGCAAGATTAACATCAGCTCCACGGCTGATATTCTGTAATTCCCTCCTAGCACCTTCGGAGATGCTATTTCAAGACCCAAAAACAGAAAACAAAAATCAAGAAGTATTCTTGAGGTGATAGATATTATCCTATTTTCCAACTATTTTCTTAGAAGGAAGAGAGCAAAACACAGAACAGAATGACAGATGGAGTATAAATTGGCATCTTACACTTAAAGGATTCGAGGATATGATACAGTTTTTGTACTGAACATTATCTTGCTCCTCCTGTGCCCTGGTATCCAGTCTGACTCAACGCCTCGCAAGTTACTTTTCCTTGGAAAAGCTTCTGGAACTTTCCTGCCTCAGTTTCCCCATCTATAAAATGGGGGTGATAATGGCCCTCCCTCACTGGGCTGTCACTCACAAGGTGCTCGGTTGTCCTAAGTGCTCTATACTTATTAACCCATCTATTCCTCACAGCAGACAGGAGACATGTTATGAGAGTAAATGAAATCATATGTGGAAAGCACTTAGCAGGCGGCCTGGCAGAGCGCAAATGCACAGGAAATGCCAGCTAGTCTTACGTTCACTGCCCCCCCCCCCCCAGAAAGTCAACCCAGCATGCTAATGAGGAAGGATCTTTAAAGAGAATGAGGCTTTTTTTCTTATAGAAACCCTTTTACCAATACCGTGTTCAGATTCCGCAGAATACCCACTGATCTTTCAAGTTTAAAAGGCAGGCACAGTGTGTCTGCAGTGCTGAAAAATATTCTCTGTCTTTCTCTTTGAACACAACAACATCACAGCCGACTTCCCAGGACATCGGACCTCATGCGTGGACACCTCTGTACGCAAATGGATGAAGATGGCTGTAATATGGAGATAGAGAAAAACGGCCAGACTTCAGGGAAGCTGGCTGAACGCTCCGGCAACATAGTGTGGAGTGTTTTTTAATGTTTTATTAAGAGTGTGAAGGCCAAGTTGGAGGGAGGAGGGAAGGAGATGTGTTTGAAATCTGCCAAGAATAAGTTTTAGTTGCCGAGGTGAGCTGGTGTAATTGGGGACTTAAACAGTCACAGCCCGGGAAGATGACACCGTCAGATCCCGCACAATGTTCGCAGCTCAGTCGGACGTTTGAAACTTTGCTGAGTTTTGCTTTGTTATTATAACACGCTTTTTTTTTTGGTACCAGGCTCACATCCAGGGGGCTTTGGTTTATAGGAACGGATTCCTAACAACCATCCTTGAGACACACCCACTTCTATCCCGCCGGAAGGAATGATGGGACAGGATGCTGTCAGGTGGTCTCTGGTGACAGGTGGTCTCTCACAGCTGATGTGCTCAAAGGGAGCACTTTGTGGCATTTTAGGGAATATTTGCACTAAAAGAAAAAACCTTAAAAACCTCTCCTAACAATGCTTTTGGTATTTTAGGCAGAGCTACACAGTTATCGACCCTGACAGATGATAAATCACTGTCTGCTTTAGGAGGTGGGAGACAGCGACGCTGAGGTGCAGGAGCCGGCTTTGATCAGAAGTGACAAGCTCCCGGAGTGGGTGTAGTTACCCCCCTGCTTACCCCCGGGGCAGAACAGCACCTGGTTACCTCCCAGGGCCACCCCTCTCATAAAACAGTTAGCGTTTGTTGGCTTTGAGTAAAATTCTTCATTTGCAAACTGCTTTTCTTCCTATAGCTCATTTGAAGCAATATTGCTGAAGTTGTGTCAATATCATCTGGATTTCCCTGGATTCCAGGCTCAGAGCAGAAGGCTTAAATTTGAACTAAATGCAGAAACAGTTTAGGCCAGCCGAAGCTTTGTTATTTTTTTTTTTCCTTAAAGGGACTTTCTCTAAGTATTGGGAAAATGAATCTCAACTTAACCTTCCACACATGGCATAGAGTAAAGGCAACATGAGAGATTTACGGAGAATTCATGATTCTAATTTGCTGTAATGATGACACAGGTCTATGAAGACCAAACTAAAACAATAAGAATGATAGAAAAAGGTTAATTATAAAATTTGCCGTTCTTCAGTGTGTGTCGTGATGGCAACCATTTTTCAATTGATAAAACCCAATACTGCAGCAACGTTCAGAGGATTGAGTCACGTCTTTTGGGTAAACAGAGGGCATTAGGGAGAATAATCATGAGAGAGGAGGGGCATCAAACAATATTGGAAATGTATTATTGTAATTTTCAATCCACTTCTACTTCTAAAGGTTTTCTTCTTGCCGGGGCAAAATCTTTGCACATGTGCCAGAGGATAAACCGAAGTTATTAAGCCAAGTAGAATAATCCCACTGGGTTAGGGGTGTGCATGTCAGTCTGCTGAATGAGATGTAAGATGAGTTCTTCGGGTGGGGTAGAAGAATGGGAGTGTGCAGGTGGGAGTCCAGCAAGGTTTGAGGAAAGATTTTTCTTCATGATAAAAAAACAGATGGTGAGGAAGTCTCTCCTTTTCCTGCACAGAATTAGTCTGTAAAAGTCGTATGTGGAGCTGTTGCAACCATTTTGTGACTACGAGGCAATAAACTCACTATTAAAGCCAACAACTCTGAGGATGGTGGGTGCAAAACAAGAAAGAGCCAACTCTTTGATGACTTCATGAAGCTGCTACACCTCCAGGCTTCTTGTTACTTAAGGTAATTAGCTGTCTGTATTCTCTAAGCATCAGCAAGTTGGGTGTTCTGTGACTTGTAGGAAAATATATCTAATATAGTCAACTAGTCCAGTGCTTCTCAAACCTTACTGTGCATACGAATCACCTGGGGCTCTTGCTAAAATGCAGATCCTAATTCAGCAGTTCTGGGTAGGACCCAAGATTCTGCATTTGAAATAAGCTCCCAGGTGATGCTAATGCTGCTGGTTCTCCTGACTCTACTCTGAGTAGCAAGGATCTAATGACCACCATCTGAACTTTAGAATTCCTCCACATATTCCTGCAGTAATTATATATGGACTTCTCGCGGGCACCACCACTCGGGTGTCCTAGCATGGATGAGCTCTCAATTTTTAAAAATATCTTACAAGTTAAAATATGCTTCCTTAAGACTATTTCCAATAGCTCTGCTTGTACCACGTGGTCTCCTATGACATAGCTACCGCATTTTCTATATGAAAGCCCCTTATCTCTTTGAAATTGAGTATTATGTGCTCCCTGCACCTATTTTGATTCTTAAAACTGTTGCCCAGATAACCTGGTTTCACCTTGCTGGCTGTCCTAAGTATGCTTACATTGGTCTGAATTCTTGTTCAGGGTGGGTACCCTCAAGTGGCTGCATTCCCCCGGGAATTGTCTAACAAGGACATAATAGAGTAGGGTCACTGGACACCTGCAGCAAACATTACACATAATAATGGGACACTGGAGGCATTTTTATTAAAGCCGGGAGCAGAACAAGGTTGTCTACTATTATACACCATTACCCTGGACATGGCAGACTAGGCTGTCAGACAAGGAGAGAAGAGAAGGTAAAACCACTGGAAACTGTCATTATTTGCAGCTGATGTGACTGAAAAGAAAATTAGCTAAAAATAGAATTGATGAGACTAGAGTAGAATTGATAAGGAGACTAGGACAAAACAAATCTACAAAAATCAATAGCTTCCTTATATACCAGCAGTAACCAGTCGAAAATATAAAGGAAATAAGAAACCACCCTTGCACTACCCACAAAAAGCATAGGTAAACTACCTAGAAATAAACTTAAGAATGTGCAAGCCCTTTTGAAGAAAATGTTACTATGTTACTGAAGAGCATAAGTAATTGGCACAAATAATTGGAAAATTATACCATATACCTGGCAAATATGTCAATTATCCTCAAATTAATTCCTAAATATGAGACAATTCCAATTTAAAAATTTATATTTTTTGAACTCTACAAAATGATGTTAAATCCATCAAATTTGGGCAAATAACCCAGGGGAAAAAAAACCGTAAGAGTGATGAGAAAGGGTATAATCTATCATATAGTAGAGTATATCATAAATCTACAGCATGAGACATGTATTAAAATAGACAAATTAATGGAACAAAATATAATGTCCAGAAAGAGTCCCACTAAATGCATTTGGAACTTTATTTCAAATAAATAAGAAAGAATCCATTATTCAGTCAATAGTTTTGAGTCTTGTTTTAGACTTGGGGGGAGGCAAAACTGTAGTTTTCCTGCCTCAGTCTATGAATGGGAAATTCAAATGAGAAGACACTCCAATCTCCAGTAAACCTGTGGGAAGATATATAACCTCATTCATAGTAATCAAAGGATACATCTGTAAAACATGACTATTTTTGCCTAACAGGTTGGAACTTTTTTTTAGGGTGATAGACCTAGATTTGGCTTGGGTGTAAAGAAATGGGCTCCCTGTATCACACTAGTGGGAATATAAAGTAGATCATCCTTTCTAGAGAGAAAATGCATTGTGTATCCAACACCTTTTAAGGTTTGTATATCCTTTGACCCAGCATTCACTTCCAATGAAATATATTCAAAATTGGGAACAATCTGAACGTACACCGATAGGGTGACTATTCAATTCAATTATGGTAAATCCTTAGACTATTACATAGTCACTAAAGTAATTATGTAGAAACATGTTATTAACATGGGAAAATGGCCAAGCATGTTACTCAGCAGGCTGGTGTCAGCTGGGATGGACCAGTACAGCCCTGGTGGTGGTCACGGTTGGCGTGTTTCTGATCGGTGCATACCTATGCCATATTGGTTAAACATTTTGAATATTACCCCTGCTGTTAATTGAACAAAGCATGTTATATAACACATTCTGTGTCATGCCATCTCATTTTTTGTAAAATATGTGTATATACCTGAAAAGACATAAAATGTTTATGGTGGTTATCTATATTTGGTGGGATTATAGATGATCTTTACCTTCTTCTTTACACTTTCTCAATTTCAGTTTTTTGATTTTTGGTTTTTTTGGTGAGGAAGACCAGCCCTGAGCTAACATCTGTGCCAGTCTCCCTCTATTTTGTATGTGGGACACCGCCACAGCGTGGCTTTGAGCAGTGTGTATGTCTGCGCCTGGGATCCGAAACCACGAACCCTGGGCTGCCAAAGAGGAGCACGTGAACTTAACCACTACACCACTGGGCTGGCCCCTCAGTTTCAGTTTTTGGCAATAAATATTGTTATGTAGAAAGAAGATAGATGATAGACAGAGAGAGAGAGAGAGAGAGAGAGAGAGAGAGAGAGAGAAGGAAGAAAGATAGGATGATAGATGAAAGATGGATGGTGTAAGGATTGAAAGTACTGCTGCAATTTTCGCTGTGATGAGAGCACCCAGCCTGAGGACAAGACCGACACTTGGAGGGGGGAACTGTTTTCAGAGAATCTGAGCCAAAGCCATAGTGACATCATGAACCTCTGAATCAAGCAGTGCCGGAACGAGATCTCTCTTGAGCTTTTCAGTCCATAAATTACTTTTTAGACGGTGCAGCAGGGTTGTCTCTTACTCGCAGCCAAATGATGTAGGAATACAAATTGCCACAAAGCAGCTTGCAGCACTGTGCCATGGGATAGCCAGAGGCCGTTTGTGGATTCACCCAGGTGCTCTGGTCATCTGTCACTCCACAGCAGGCACCTCAAAACTTATGTTCTTTCTTTCTTCCTCCCTTCTTCCTTCCTTCCTTCCTTCCTTCCTCCCTCCCTCCCTCCCTCCCTTTCTTTCTTTCTTTGAGGAATATTCACCCTGAGCTAACATCTGTGCTAATTCTTCCTCGATTTTGTGTGTGGGTCACTGCCACAGCATGGCTTGATGTGCAGTGTATACGTCCATGCCCGGGATCCGAACCCGTGAACCCCGGGTCGCTGAAGCAGAGTGCATGAACTTAACCACTACGTCACCGGGCAAGCCCCAAGAAACTTATATTCTTAAATACCTCTTTCATTTTGCTCATGATTTGATGAGTCAGGAATTCTGGAAGGAATTGGCTGAGTTGTTTGTCTCTGATTGCCTTGATGATGACTGCAGTGTCTGGGCTGGGAGACCCACTTCCACTTTTCATGTCACTTACATATATGGCATCTTGGTGCCTCTCTCTCTCTCTCTCTCTTCCCCCACATGGTGTCCATCCCCTGGGGCCTCCTCATGTGGCTTGGGCTTCCGGACAGCATGGCAGTCTCAGAGTGGCGAGACTTCTTACATGGCAGCTGGCTCCCCCAGAGCGAGCATTCCTAGAGCACGTGTGCCAAGAGGGAGTGTTCTAAGAGGCTGGACGTGGAGGCTGCTCACAGCTCTCCTTCCACCGTGTTCTGTCTGACAGGCAGTCACACAGTCCACCTAGGTTCCAGGAGAGGAAAATGTGTCTCCACCACTCAGTCGGAGAAACGGCAAAGAACCTCTCTACCAACTGGGACAGGGCACCAGGCTAAGTCACAAAGAGAACAGAGTGGAAACTGCCTCCTTCCATCTCCTGCCACGGATCCCCCGTCTTTTGTTTTCTTGTCACAAGCTGCAACAGAGGCTGTGTCTGGGTGGAATCATTTTCTCCTTCCCGTCAGAATTATACCGTCCCTAGCTTTTGTGGCAGGCTGACTTTTAGCCAGAGGATCTCATCCTTGAAAGAGGCTGCTAAGAGCGATTTTGTCAAACGTGCTGACAGGTTTGGAGCCACTGGAGGACTCGGAGTCTGGTCTGCATGCCGACGAGGGACACTTTCTGTGGGCTGAGTTTGTTTACTTCTGGAAACCCCTGGCTTCCTGTTTCTAAGGGGGAACAGGTTTAAAAGGCCTCATAAAAGGGGGCTCAAAGCCCCTTCACATCAAATGGCTCTTACAGGGCAGCGTTTGATGAGTTAAGTGTAAAGGAATCAGAAACATAAGGATTGGATTTCCTTGCAGATACACATGGGTTATAAATTAAGGGGAAGAATCACGTCAAAACATGTTCTGGCATTTAGCCAGAGCCGAAAACATTTGAAAATTGATTTTGAGTCGGTGGATGTACCCGTGTTCTATCTCAGTAGATCCTTCCTGGTTGGTAAGATTGATTTATTTTTAAATAAACGGCAGAGAAATTGCAGACGGGGCGGGGGGCAGCTCTCATTTAAGTTACCAAGTTTTTTTAATTTTCTTCCTGAAAGATGGTCCTGGATGGAGACGCTAAGCGTGTTTGTTTCGTGTTAGTTTTAATTGAGATTTCAAAGAAAGGACCGTAGCTTTTATAGCTTTGAGTACGTTTCTTATTTAGATTAAGACTCCAGGAAGTATAGAGCTCATTAAATACCGTGCTCTATCAGAGAATGACTACATGGCCTCTCTTTCACCTGTTTTCGGGAGATTTGTGCGTCAACAGCCTCTGCATTTGATCCTGGGCAGAGCAGATTCTTTCTCGATGGCACATGGACGGAGAAGTAGAAACCACAGTATTTAGGAGGTATCCTACCCTACAAATAGAGATGTGGAATTTCTGCTTAAGACAAGGTGTGGATCTACAGAAATTTTATGTATTAGAGTAGCATGTTGGTATGAGTGTGAAAAGTTTTAAAATTTATTGAGTAATTTTTTCCCGGGGAAATGTTTAATGATCTATGACTGCAAAGACATAAACACACTATTTTTTTTCTTTTAAGATTTTTATTTTAAAATACTTTAAAAATCTCGTAGTTATTAAAAATGGATCCTCTAATGATGTCAAAAATGGAGTTTGGAAGCGCATGATGTCTAGCTTACTTATGTAATTTCTTGAGTCATTTAAAAGGATGGTGAGCTCTGAGCAGATTGAGGACAAAGCCAGAATGCTGAGGGGTCCCTACCAGAGACATTTATTTCCCATCTTTAAAAAATAAAATTGGCAACAGGAATGATTCCCTAAGCAACTCCACCTACTAATTATGTCGCACCTCCACCGGCTCAGCAGAGACTAGAAAGACTGGTCACTGGGACCTGACAAACAGCATGAACCCGTCCTTCTAAACCACCCTGGGCCAGGGTGCAGGCCAGCAGATGCTCACAATTCCTAGAAATGCCTCTTAGTTCCTACTCCCAGGGATGCCTGGGGCGGATGAAATGGGAGCACAGATGGGTGCAGTTGAGTTCATTAAAGTGACAGGCAATTATTTAGCTTCAGCTGGATGCCTTTGTCTACAGTCGGTGCTATGAGTATAAGAAGAAAGGACGGAGCCATGGACTCTGCGTCCATCCAGCACCAGCTCTATTTTGGGTGTGGAGGAGGGTCCAGGTCCCTCCAGAACCCCCACTCCTTCAGGCTGCTTCTCCACTGGCCTCTTCAGATTCACTCTTCTCCCTTTCTACCCCCCATGAGGCTGACCCCTACTCATTGCATTTCTCCGGGCTCCTTCACCTCTGGTTTTGGTCGGGTCTGGCCAATGGGAGGCACCAGCAGGCGAGTAGAAGGTGGGAGAAGAGAGTGCCAAGGGTTCAGTGTACTTCATCTACCCCATCGCTCCTGGGCACTTGGTCCTGGCGGTGATGGTATTCCTGTCCCTAGATCCTTGCTCCCATCTGTCTGTGGCTCCTCTTCCAGGGCACAGCTCTTTGTAGCCAATCCCCTCTCCCCTGCCCCATCTGCCCCATCAGACCAGAGACAGCATGGCGCCCCACTTGGCTGTTCTCTCGGGTCCCCACTACCGGCTTTTGGTTCCCTTAATTCTATCCATTCTTGGGTCAAGAGCCTGTCTCATCAGTTCAGGCTGCTCTAACATAATACCACAGACAGGGTGACTTAAACGACAGACATTGATTTCTCACAGTTCTGGAGGCTGAAGTCCAAGAACAGGGTACTGGCAGATTTGATTCCTGGTGAAGGCTCTCTTCCTGGCATGTAGATGGCCACCTTCTTGCTGTCCACATGTGGTCTTTCCTCCATGCATGCAGAGGGATCTCCCTGTCTTCCTCTTTTCAGAAGGGCACTAATCCCATCATGGGACCCCACCCTCACGACCTCATCCAAACCTCATCACCTTCCAAAGGCCCCAGCTCCTAACACTATCACACTGGGGGTTTGGGCTTCAACATAAGCACTTTGGGGGAAGACAAGCATTCAGCCCATAACATCGTCTGGGTGCCGTCTGTTTCCTGCAGGAGCCCTGACTGATACACCTTCTTGCAATTTAAGCTATTTAATTAGTTTCTACATTTGTTGAATATCTACTGCTAGGCATGGAAGAAAAAAAGACGAATTTGACAATTGCGTGTATATTAAAGCTTTAGGGTGTTTGATAAACATGATCTCCTTCCATACTCACAGAAATACTGTGATATCCCCATTTTAGAGGAGGAAAAAATGAGGATTAGAGAAAAAAAAAAAGAGAGAAAGGATGCTCATGTAACAGGGCAATTACTGATCCCTGATGGTTCCTAGCACGGGCCTAAACTTAGAAGGTGATTATTTTTTAATTAGACAGCAGTACACAGAATGAGACAGTGAGAGGTAAGAATTGGGGAGCTCTTCCAAGAAGCCCACAGAGAGCGGGCACCAGATACAGATGAGTAAATGGATATACAGCGTCATCTTCTAAATATAGAGCTGAAACCAGCTGCGAGGGGCTGTGCACATTCTGCAAACTGATTAGTTCAAGGCTTTTGCCCTGGAGGTGGAGATGGGGATCCTACCAAAGGGGCCTATGTTTCTCCTGACTTTTCCCCTCTCAGAGGTGTCTGCAGCCACCCACACCTGCCCGGGAGAGTCCCAGGCACGTGACTAGGAAGTCACATCTCTCCCCAACTCTGAAGCTCAGAGGGCACCTAGTCTTTCTAGAGAACATCTGTGTTGCTCATCCTGAGAGCCGTTCTCCATGTCACGGCCTGTCAGCCGAGTTTATCAATCTATGGAATTCCTGAGATGATCTGACTCATCCTACTCACACTTACTTCCCTCCCTGCCCCACCTTTGGGTTGATTTTTCTTTAAATAATTTACTGAGGTGAAATTCGTAACATAAAACACAAAATTAAGCATTCAGTGTGTACAATTAGCTGGCGTTTAGTAGATTCACAATGTTGTGCAACCATCACCTCTGCTAAGTTCCAAAACATTTCCATCTCCCCGGAGAAGACCCGGTGCCCATTAGCAGTCACTCTCTTTCCCCTTGCCCCTGGCAACCGCTCATCTGCTTTCTGTCTCTATGGTTTAATCTATCCCGGATATTTCACAGAAATGGAATCAGACAGTCTGTGGCCTTTTGTATCTGCTTCTTTCACTAAGCATCGTGTTTTCAAGGTTCATCCACATTGTAGCAGGTGTTAGTGCTTCATTCCTTTTTATGGCTGAGCAATGTTCCATTGTATGGATGGACCACATTTTGTTTGCCCATTCATTCTCTGGTGGACACTTGAATTGTTTCCACTGTTTGGCCATTGTGAACAGTGCTGCTGTGAACGTGAGTGTGCAAGTTTTTGTGTGGACATGGGTTTTCATTTCTCTGTGGGTTGATATTGGAATCCAGTTGGATGGTAGGTTTGGTTAGTGTGGGGCATAGATAGTTCCCCGTGGAGAGTTTCCAAAATGTTACAAAGTGGAGGGAAACTCTCTCTTCCTCTGGGACAGATTGGCGATAATAGAAAATCATCCTTTCCCACCACAGGTGGGCCTCTTCTGCTCCTAGGGAGTCATTCTATCCCCATCTGATTGTCAACCTCATTTCCCAGAGTGTCCCCTCGCCAGGCCCTGAGCCCCACCCAGTCCCCACACTCTTAGGAGGACCAGCCGCATGCTTCCCTGAAAAGCTTTGGGCCACCTGGCAGGTTCTTCCTCCATTGCATGGTGGAAAACACTTGATTATTCTCATCATCCTCGTTCCCTCCTGCCTTAAACCCAACTCTGCGCTCTTGTCTAAGGCAGATCCCTCAATTAATTATCTCCATCCCCGTCCCTCTTGTGTTTCCCATGGTTCATAGCTTTCATTGCCCCCAAAACTTAATGAATAAACCCCCTGTAGGGGACTGAATTGTGTCCTTCAAAAGATACGTCTGAGTCCGGACCTCTGGTTCTGCGAATGTGATCTTATTTGGAAACAGGGTCTTCTCAAATGTAATCAAGTTAAGGATCTTGGGACATGATCGTTCTGGGTTTAGGGTGGACACTAAATCCAATGACTGGTGTCTTAATAAGAGAAAGGAGCGAGAAATTTGAGACACAGAGACTCGAGGGAGGACCATGTCAAGATGGAGGCCAAGACTGGGGTGATGTGGACACAAGCCAACAAGCTCCTGCGGCCACCAGAAGCTGGAATAGGCAGGAAGGATCCTCCTAGCGCCCCCCCCCGGGGGGGAGCACAGTCCTACCAACACCTTGGTTTCAAATGTCTGTCCTCCAGAGCTGTGAGAGAAAAAATTTCTGTTGTTTTAAGCCACCAGCTTTGTGCTAATTTTTTACAGTAGCTTCGGGAAATTAATACACCCCCCCCCAAAAAAAAATAAAGCTGTGTTTATAAAGTGGTTGTTAACAACACAGTTGTTTGAGCCAGACAGGCTGAGTCCAAATCCTGCCTCCTGGCACCTCCCAGCTGGTGACCTTGGTTGAGTTAACATTTGCGTGGCTCGCTGGTAACACGAGGACACTGGAGAACCTACTTCCCAGGGCAGTGAGGACACTCGTGCCTGTGTGGAACACCACCTGGGACTCCCTGCAGGGGAATGTTTGCTGCCGTGGTTCCACCTCCACCGTCTCGATCCGTGACTGGTCTATCCGTTATCAAACTCAACCCTTGGCACCCTCGTTAACGCCTCCCTCCCTTTGTTCCTTGTACCCAAGGAATATTGGTTCAGCACTGGTCTGTAATAGCATTCTCCCGCTGCTCTCCTTCCATTCCGACTGCCCAGGCCGTGGGCCAATCTTGCAACCCTTCATCTGGACCAGTGCGGTTGCCTGCAGATCGGTCTGCTTGCCCACAGTCTCTTCACCCCTACACGTGCAGTGGAGTTGGCACCTTCAGGGATTTCCATAAAGTCAATGGGCGTGGCCTTCTCCAGAGTCCTGCTCCCCTGGGAGGGACGACCACATTTTTATTGGCTTAAGAGGTGTGAAATCTGTGGGTGTGATTATGTGAATAGGGTGAAGAGTGGGGCAGGGAAAACAAGAAGGGATGCTGCCTGCTCCAGCCTCAGAAATAGGTGGGCAGGGTCCTGGGGCTTGGAGAAGCACCCAGGGGTGGCCATGCAGCCTCCCTATCCTCCACGGAGTGCCCAGTGCACTGGGGAGGAGACGAGGGGACACCTTTCCTGTCTTCTCCCTAGCCCCCCAATGCCAAGTCACCCTGCGGCCCAGTGACTGTGTCAGCCAGTCGTAGCCCCTTGAGAGACAGTAGAAGCAGGACCGTCAAGAGTATTGGGGTAGAGTGCACGCTCCATGCCCGCCACCCTGACTCCTCTCTCTCTGTCCTCTCCGTACCGCAGGGCCTCTGGGAGCGGAGGACGGGGTCTGTCACACGATATCAAAACAACAGTCAGCAAAGTCCTGGCAGCTTCAGGATTCAGGGTCTTTGAAATGCAGGCCGTGTACCACATGTGCTGCCTATATTTGTCTCGGGTCCATCACGTGCCCGCATCTTCTAGAGAGGACATGGGGCCCGGCACACCTGGTCCCACCTTAGCTGTCTGCAGTCTGTGGGGGAGGTGGGCTAAGGAAGGCCGGCCACCTGCGGAGGGCCAGTTGACGAGTGAGGTCCACCCCCTCGGTCCTCTCCCCTTCCTCTCAGCATAGGCCATCAGCCTCGAGGGATTGAAGGGACGTAACAACGGCCAGGGTCAACTGCTCCAGAGTCCTGAACATAGCCACTTCTCCAGCGAAGTCGTCTCTGCAGTGGACTGCATCTTGAATTCCAGAAGCAACGCAGCGGACGAGGCTGCGTCCCACCCGCCCTCCCCACCCCTCCATCCTCCCGCTGACTCAGGCGTTTAGGGGCAAACAGACAGAAGCAACTGCACCTGGGTCTGTAATCAACACCAACTTCAAAAGGCTCAACAGCTGCTTTCTGGAACTTGGCTGCCCAACTCCCAACCCCTCAGCTCTCTGTCCAGCGTCGTCATTGCTGGGGCCTGGCATGCCAGGCATGGCATGGCTCCATGCCATGGAGCAAGGTCTGGTGGACATCTGACCATCCCAAGTCCAGGAAACCAGGGATGGTGACCTTAGGTCATTTGTCATGATTTGTTTTCTAACTCCTTTCACGTGTGACAGTTGGTGTATGGATTTCTCAGTCTTCTCCTCAAGTTTTCCCTCTGAACCCGCTTGCTTACACAGTTGTATCAGACAGGTTTCCTGGTGGCAAGCAACAGAAACTAACTCTGTGGGTGTGTTCAACAAAAAAGGAGTTTGGGGGGAAGGCAAATCAATAGAAGGGTGGAAGTCCGGAGTTGGGAGACAGGGACCGAGGGCAGATATACTCTTGTCCCCATGCTCTGTGCGGCCACAGTGACACAACCATCTCCAGCTGTCCCGGTTCCTCGCATCGCCTGCTCAAGAATGCCAGCTGAGCCCGTCCCAGTGGCCAAGCCTACATGGGATGCCATCCTAGGCTCAGCAAAGAGAGGAAGCTCTTGGGCTTCTGTAGAGGGAAGTAGGTCTCCTTCCCCAGTCAAGTTCTCAAGAAGGCTGACTAATACTTCCTTAGGAAGAGAGGGCTGGATGATAGATAGCCCCCTCCCACCAGAAGGCAAGCACAGGTCCTGGGAAACACCCAGGAGGGTAGTAAGTCCGTGTAGACTGGCCCCAACGTAGGCCATGGTGCCATTTTCCTGCTCTGTGAGTCCAGGTTCCTTTGGAGAAGCCTTGGTATGGGGCATGCATCTCGCGGGGGTCTCCCCTCCCGTTCTGCTCCTCCTCTGCCTGGCCTGCATTCAGGGGTCTCTGCGTAGGCAGCCCAGGTTCCAGCAGCTGGAATCGGCTGGAGCTCAGCATGGGGAGCTGGCTTTGTTGCTCAAATCTGGTAAGAGACTCTGGGCAGGACACCAACACGTGCTGGTCTTATACCCGAGGAACATGGGCAAACCGATCCCCTAGGAAAGTGATGGACTGTGACCCAGTGAAAGATTAAGCTGAGGGCTCTGACCTTGACGCAGCCTTCCCAAGTGCAGGAAGCCAGACACCAGCAACCTGATCTGGCTTTGGGCTGGGCAGACAGTGATACGTCCTTTGCACGTGTTTCTGTCCGGGGCTGCGCAAGTCACCGCAGAGATTTCCTCTCTGACCGGTGCCGTGTTACCCAACAGGCCCATGATGCCGGAAAAGTAGGGAGCCAGAAATGTCTCTTTAAGGGTTTGACATTTCAAAGGGAGCATTAAAGAGAAGTCAGCATGGGAAACTGGACACTTACGCTGATCTTGCACTCGAGAATTGATTTGTTTGGAGTTATTTGCAGGGCAGGAGGCTGCTGTAATGTTTTCAGTGTCAAACATCTCTGAAAGTCTCCATCCGGCCTGTGTCACCAAGAGAAAGGCCAGTGAGACCCCATAGTGTGACACTTGATGTAGGGTCAACTTTTTCTGTTCTCCCCTTGTTGGAACAAAATTAAAAATTACTTTTTTTTTTTGCCTTCCAGTCCTAAAAATTCATTGGGATGAGCTTCCAACCATGTTTCGTTTTCCTGCGGCCCATACCTGCCCTGATATATTCCTCTGGTTCTCAAAGTGTGGTCCCCAGGCTGGCAGCATTAGCATCACCCCAAAATTGAGCTGAGCCTCACCCCGGACCCTCTGACTCAGAGTCCCGGGGCTGGGCTGGCAATCTGTTTTAACCAAGCCCCCCAGGTGACACTGTGCATGTTAAAGTTTGGGAATTATTGATGAAGAGTACAGCAAAGTGAGAAATCGAACAAATGGGCCTCCCGAGAACAACATTCCTCCTTTGCAGGCACACCATCCACTTCTCCCCAGAAGCCCTCAGACAAGCCCCGCAGAAGGGGCAGGTGGGAGACGACCTGTAAAACCGTGTCTTCAGTCTGAGGAACGTGCCTGGGGAAAGCCCAACGCCTGGCCACTCTCCTCCCCCTACATCCTGCTCTGACACCTCTGCCTGGAGGGAAAGAAAAGAAAGAATGGAAGAGACACAAAAACAGAGAAAAACAAAAACAAATCAGCAGAAAGATGGCATTCTTGGATGAAACGTAAATTACTTATATTGTAGATTTTTTCCTGTAGAAAGCTTCCACTTTATAAAATTAAGAAATTAAAAAGTGCAGATAAGACCAAAGAAGAAAGCAAAAGTCACCCCAAAACCTTTCACCCGGAGACACTCATCAATATGTCTGTGTTTCTGTCTACTTCATACATAATTCTTAAAAATGAGAGCATATTTTTTATCCTTTTGAGTGAAATCGCTGTTGTCATCTTCAATGATTTCCTTGGGAGAAATTCTGGGAAGTAGAAGTCCCGGGTTAAAGGCTATGGACGTTTATAAAAAGGCAGACTTGTGATATAATGTCCTCCAGAAAGGCGGAACCGTTTAGGCCCCCAGGAGTGTAGGAGATGCTTGCAGAGGATCACCCGCAGTTGCAACCCCTCGCAGCCAGGCGTGGGCGCGCCCGCAGCCCGCTCTGCTCTCACGTGTCATATACACATCACGTGGTTTTAGAACCACGTGCTCGGCGTGCTCGGAGACCCCAGAGCCTGTGAGCCAACTAACCCGGGCCTGCTCACCATCTTCACTCTCCCGGGCGTGGGCAGAGTTCTCCAGGGCTGTCCTTACTTCTTGCTATATTTTATATAGCAAGGCAAAGCTGCTCTGAGGGACAAAATGCACTGACTGACGAGCGTCCACCTTTATTTCTCCTTCTTGTAACGGCACAGAGGTGGGTGGCCCAGGGCTGGCAGGGCCTCTGCTCCACGAGGTCACCCAGGGACCCAGGCTGCTTCCTCCTGCTGCTCCTCATCTGCGGGAGAGCAGCCCTCTCACCGGCACCCGTGCGCATTCAGCCCGCGGGAGGGAGGCAGAGAAAGAACGGATGTGCAGCAGAGCAGTGCCTCGAGGCGGGGGCGCCCGGGAGCTGCACGCCCCACTGCTGTTCCACGCCCACACCGGGCTGTTGGGCAGGCTGCAACTGCAGGCTGTGGCTGAGTGGTCGCCTCAGATCCAGGAGAGGCTATTTCTGCAAAGAAGGAAGAATCCATTCTGGAGCCTCTGCCACATCCTGAGACTCTGCATTTTCGGTCATTCTGCCTTTGATTTTGTACCCCGAGTCCACAGGGACCAGCCCTGGTGGTGAGCAAGGCTGAGTCAATACGGGCATCTGTTATCGAGAGAGACAACTCGTTTACGCGGTACCTCAGTCAGTTCAAGCTGCTACAACAAATTACCACAGACTGGGTCATTTAAACAACAAACATCGATTTCCCCCTGTTCTGGAGGCTGGGAGCCCGAGGTCAGGGTGCCGGCACAGTTGGGCTCTTGGTGATTGCCTGTCCTGGTTTACAGACGGCCGTCTTCTTGCTGTGTCCTCACCCAGGAGAAAGAGAGCCAGCTAGCCCCTCTTATAAGAGCACTAATCCCATCGTGGGGGCGCCACCGTCATGACCTAATCACCTCCCGAAGGCCCACCTCTTAGTACCATCACCCTGGGGGTTAGGTTTCAATGTATGAGTTTTGGGGTGACAAAAACATGGTACTTAGCAAGACTTCTCTTAAGATGACTTTCTTTATGGAGAGTAGCCAAAAGGAACGTGGCTGTTCTGGTGGAGCAAGAATCTTCTAGACGTTTTTTCTTGTTTGGTCTGGTTTTGTTTGACCTTTTTAGTTTCTTTCTTCAATCTCTGAGACCTTTGACGTGATGAACCTGAAACTCAATTCTGGCGTAGTCACTTCTTATAAACCAACACGCATCCCATCTCAAAAGAAGGCAAAGCAGAAAACCAAACAATCCAATAAAAAACCCTGCACGGTCACATCTGAAAACCTCGGGAGGGGTCGGTCGACCCACATTTTGATTTATCGTGTGGACTAGGCAGTATTTCATTTCCAGGAGCTTCCTCGGAGTGTCCGAATGAATAGGCAGGTGCACACAAAGAAAGCGGGCTCCTCAGAGCTATTTCTGTCACAAGGAAGCTACGGGAGGCAGCAGCGTCTTCATCCTGACCTACTTCCCTGGCCCCTCGCAGGTGCACTTGCTGCCGGCAGAACTCGTAGGAAAGGATTTTCTATTAACTTGCTTTCCTCTGTTGCCCCGACTGTCTGGGAGGGAGAGGTGGCCTGGCTTGCATTTGACTTTCAGGTTATTAGACAGCCTCTTAAAAGTAAGCAACAGGGGCCACATCGTCGATGGACAGACTTGGTGCTTTAAAGTTGTGCTACACTGCTGGCTTCTGCAGACACCCAGCTCCATTTACGTCTGACTCGTGTTTCCCTGTCTTGGGAAATGTATCTTCAGCTTGACACCTTCAATGAAAGGTTAATTTTAGTAAGCAAGATGCAGAATAATTTTGGACAATGAGTTAAGGTATCAAAAAAAAGATGAGAGGAAAGAAAGGATTAAAAGAAAGAAGGTAGCTCAAGAAAGAGTGCAGTGCTGTCTTCTAGGAACAGAGGCAGTCCTAGAGGATTTATGAGTGAAACCTACACGTGCAGCATGAAGACTAATATTCTGATGCAAAATTCATCGTTTAGGACGTCAGATAAAGTATAGAGTCTCAGAAAACCAAAGGAGCCTTGAGATGCTCTACCGTGCATGCTGCTGTCTTTGAACAGAACCACGTCCATCCTCAAAATACAGCTCTTTCGCGAAATACTCAAAAGGAGGACTCCATAACTTACCCTATAATGTGCTCATTTCTTGAGACCACGTGGTTGATAATTTCTTCCAAACGTATATTTCTCTTGTTCCAATTACAGCTCCCAATGATAACAAAACACCTCTCCTAACCCTATTTCACCATCTTTAAGACCGTTATTAGGTCTCCAGACCCTCCACGTTACATGCTTCTCAAACTCTTCCAATCCACAGGCTAATTTAGCACAGCAAAAGATACCTCCCCACCTCAGGCTACTAGAAAAATAATAATCATTAATGGGAAGATGGATGCTCTTGATGAAATGAGCACTTTATTAAATATCATAAATAAACCATTATTTCATGCCAGTCCTGGAGGTACAGAAACTATTGTAAACATTATCTCCTCAAAGGTGCTAATACAGTAAGAAGATTAGTAGGGTTGATTCACAGTCCGTCCGTCTGGAGGACTGTCCCACTGCTGTGGGCCCACGCCCTTAGTTACCACACTGGAACTTTTCATCCAGAACCACACTGCACTCAGCAGTAATTCCCAGGAACCTGTCCTCCAGAAACACTAGCATATGCATCAAAGATGTAAGGACAAAGCTGTTCACGGCGTTATTTTTTGTGATAGCAAAAAGTTAAAAAGAGACCAGATGTTCACAAGAGGTTAACCAACCTATTTCGTATTACAGAGTGGTGTGGAGCCATTAAAAAGAACAACCAAGGTCTACGCATACTCTCGTGGAAAAGTCTCCAAGATATATATTTAGTGGAAAAATGCAAGGAGCAGAATGGTAAATAAAGCCTGATCATATTTGTACAAAAAAAGTGTACGTTCATTTACTTATATGAATATTCAGAGTTGAAGAAACAGAACCACACACAGAGAAATCTTAATAATGGTGACTTTATGGGACAGAGAGTGAGACTAAATCTATGTGGGGTGAGAGGGGTAAAGAGGGGCCTCGTGTCTTACTCTCTGTTTTTTCTTTTATGTATTATTTTGTTAATACAAAAATACAATTTATAAATGGTGGGAAAACCAATAGTATTTGACAAAAGAAAACATACTTCAGAGGCAATTGGGGAAATTGAACACAAACTGAGTATTATATTACATGAATGA
Organism: Diceros bicornis minor; assembly: GCF_020826845.1. Lineage (NCBI taxonomy): Eukaryota > Metazoa > Chordata > Mammalia > Perissodactyla > Rhinocerotidae > Diceros > Diceros bicornis. The sequence goes on along the minus strand of NC_080774.1, from coordinate 2,604,277 downwards.
ATTATTGATAACTTTGCTGGATATGACAATGGTATTGTAGTGTATTTCAAAGAAAGTTCTCATCTGTTAAGAAACATACTTAAGTATGTACAGGTAAAAACAGGCTTTAAAAACTATATACATACACACATACATATATACATACATATATGTGATATATAAAATTTGAAATTATTAAATAAATAGTTCTTCAGTTGACCAAATAAAAAACAAAATTCTATACAGTTTCATCACAAAAGGAGACAGAAAGTCAAAAGCCCACAGGAGCCAGGCAGATGATCAAAACGAGGACAGGGGAAGTGAGAGATCAGGAGGGTGAGGTACATGCTCCATTTCTAGGGGCACTTCTGTCTCAGAACCAGCCTTTTGGGTCCATCTGGGAACGCTGGCCATGCGGGGTCAAAGCTTCTGAGTTCTCCAAAGAAACCAGACGTCCAGATGCAGGAGTCTGACTGGGGGGAGGCAAGCGAGGGGCCTGGGCTGACAAATAGAAGGGGCACTCACTCTCGGGGCCCAACCCCACCCCTGCAGATGCTCAGATGGAGCGCCTCCTTTGATCATGTGCCCCAGGCTTCTGCTTGCCCCCCCCAGTCAGGCCCTGTCCAGGGAGAGTGTTTACCTCCCAATACTTAAATGTTGACAACTAATACTATTCTGTGTGCGTGTGTGTGCGCGCGCATGTGCGCACGTGCTGAAGGAGAACATATCTGAGGGCAATGGGGCTCACGGGTGAGCAGAATGACTTCTAAGCTGACAGAGTCACTGTGAAGGGCCCTTCTTCCCCTGCAGGGAATGAGATCCCAACCCCTAGAGGGGAGCGCTCAGAACCATGCGGGTGGTTAAACAGACCCCAGGGATCCTATCGCCAGAGGCCAGAAGGAGAGTCATGAAGATGACTTCGAGGTTGGTTTGCACGGATCTCAAGTCTCTCTAACTCTGCCCTTTGCCTGTAAATATTCAGTGCAACAGAAAGTGATCTTACTCCACGGAGCCACTCTCCCATCCAAGTCACTCTTGTCTGAACCCCTCATCAGGTACAAGTGCCTTAAAACTTTAAAAAAATATATAAACAGGGAGCATGGTCCCAACATTTGAAACACTTTCTGTTGCCTCTTACAGAATCTCAGACCTGGACCATCCGGGCCTATTCATGATGAACCTCGGATGCAGGAAGACCTCCAAGGAGAAAGGCCTCTTTGGTTCTGAAGGAGAGGTGATGTTTGAGCAGACGCGGTGGGAATTCTAACGCAGGGTTATTGCAGGTGCACAGGGCCGGGGTCCAGGCCGGGGAATGAAGATGAACTGAGATCACAATATAAGAAAATTAAGTCAGATTCTGGCCAAGTGGCTAGTTTGACACTGTACACCAGCACGGTTCCTGAGCACACGCGGCCGGCACCGTTCCAGGCGCTGAAGACACTGCTGTGAACAAGACAAAAGTGGTCCTTTTTATCACGGAGGCGACAACCTCACGGGGCGGCAGAAAGGGAGCACGTGTTCTGAAGACCCTGCAGCAGGGCCAGGGGAGGGGGTGACTGAGGCTGGACGGGCAGCTTTAGACCGAAAGGCCGGGGCTCAGAGGAGGCCGGAGATCCGGGGAGGGACAGACCCACATCAGTGCTCGGCCCCCTTGTAACTGCGGGCTCGGTCTCTGCTCACACAAGGCACTTCCACCCGCGTGTAACCGACAAGACACGGTTCTTGAGTGCACGGGGCTCGGGGATCCTTGAAAATCTCATTCACACTCACCGCTTCCTCTGTTTGCTCGCTCACTATTTCTTCCCACTCTCCTTTTTCTCTTCCTTAAATTCTTCAGCTAACCTGCCTCGGTGTTTATCTTCTGCACTAAAAAGAGTAGTGCTTAAGTAGCTTGCTGTGATTGAGACAAAGTCGTGAGAACACTGTAACTTTGGACTGATGCCCACAGGAGATGAGCTGGTGATTGTGTTAAATTATGAAACACTGGAGCAATAAAAAACCTGCCTCATGAAAAATGAAGGGGCTTTAAAGGGCTCAACCACCTGGTTTCCCTTCTTCTTTAACTTCAGGCTAGGAAAATGCAGTGGGAGGAGCCACTCGGGAAGGTGGGAAGCCGTTCCCCCCAGGTTGCCTGAGTAAGAGGTTCCCGCTGCGACACTTGAAAGCCCAATAGACACGTCTGAATGTATAATACGCGCTTGAAGTGTTCGTTCACAGTCCTGAAGGGATTCTCAGAGCCGCGAAGAGGATGGACGACTTTTGACTGTCTGAGGTGCTGGGAACGGTGTCTACGGGGCTGTCAGGGCAGGGCATTAAACAGACTGTTTGGAAAAGGACACCAGTCTCTGCACAGGATGAAAACTCTCTGCACTTAATATGATGCAGCAAATATTATTGTGTGTTGTCTACGAGGCACAGAGCAGAGAGGGCAGGAAACACTCCCAGGTGCATGAACCAGTCGTGGTCTGAGTTGGAAGGAGCATCGGATAATCTTTCCATTCATTCCGTATGTCCAAGTGGCCCCTTCTGCGTGCAGGGCTCTCTGCTGAGCCCTGGTGCCCACGAGCCTCCCATCCCCGGAGCGGAGAGCCGGGTGCACAGGAGGAGTGGTAATAACTCCCTCTTGGAGAGGACTGCCACTGCCATGCGCCAGGCTCTGTGGGAGTGGTTTACTCATGTTACATCACATGAACAGATAGTTATGAAAGAACAAGGTGTGTGAATGGTAGGAACAAGAGCAAGGCATTATGGGGACGTCCACAAGGAAGTCCTAATCCCGTGGGGGTGAGGTGGGGCGGGCTGGAGCCAGGGAAGGCTGCTTAGAGGAGATGATGCTCGACTGAAGGGGCAAAGGATGGAAAGGAGTAAGCGATACCAAGAGGAAGTTCATTCCACACACATTCATCCAAAAAGCTATGGAGCATCACCATGTGCCAGGCACAGTTCTGGACCCTGGGGATAAATTAGTGATGAAACCTGCTACCATGTAAGGGCGGGAGCAAGTACAAGACAGTGTGTAAAATTATAACATGTTAGCGATGAGGGCTAAAACTACAAGAAAGGGAACAGAAACAACAGGGCTGGAATGTCATTTTTTTAAGCAGGATTGCAAGGAAAGTTGTCACTGAGCAGGCGGGATTGGAGTAAAACCTCAAAAGAAGTAATGACATGAAGAGCGTTCTAGACGGACAGACCAGACAGTGCAAAGGTCCTGAGGCAAGGACTGCCTGGCAGGTCCAATGAAAGCAGGAAGCGTGGCTGGAGCAGAATGATTGTGAAGGAGAGGGTGGAAGATGAAGTCATACTGGGGATGGGGGACCCACCATACGGAGCCCTAGTGACCACCGAAAGTTCTTTGGGTTTGCTTTGAGTGAGATGGGAGTCATTGAGGGTTTAGGAGCAGGTGATGGATGTGACTTGACTCATGTTTTAACAGCATCTCTCTGGCTGCCGTGGGGGCAACAGACTTGAAGGGAGCAAAGTGGCAGCAGAGACCAGTGAGGAGGCTATTGTAGTCAACCAGGCAAGAAAAAATGAAGGTTTGAGCAGGGTGCTAGCAATGGGGTTGGTGAGATGTGGTTGGATGGTGACTATATTTTGAAGGTATTGCTGACGGGATTGGCGGGTTGCTTGGCTGTGGGATTGGAGAGAAAGAGCGATGTCAGGAACGAGTCCAGGGTTTTGGGGTGAGCCCGCAGAAGGCTGGAAATGTCGCTCACTGTGATGAGCGGACTGAAGGAGTGACAAGTTTGAGCATCAGAGCAGGAGCCGAGGACATGGGAGGTCATTCCATGCAGCCCAAGTGATGGGAGCAAAGCAGAGCACCCAGGAGGTGCGCAGTGGGCGCATGGGACTGCCCGCTCCCCGGCATCACACGGAGGGGCGTGGGGTGGGGGATGTCAGAGAGGGGTGCCGCCTACAGCCTCCATTGATCCCGGCTTTGGGTTTTGCTGGGCAGACGATAGCTATGCAAGGTCTCAGGATGCTGCTGAGATAATGTATTTCATTCCATCTAAGACATCATCAGTTTTAAGACCTGTCATTATTTTGTGTTCCTTTGAGAAAGAAATTATGCTGACACTTAAGTTATGGTATGATACTGTTTTATCACTTAGAATTTGCATCTTATGCATATCACATGCACATTAGAGCAACTCTTTGAGACTTATTTGGCCATAGAGAGTCATCTCATATCCCTCTCTGTGTGTGCAGTGAAGGAAAACATAAACAAAATAAATTGGTTAAGGTGTTTGCAAACTCCTTTCCATCCAGAGTCCAACTCCTTGAAACACTTTGAGACTGGAGGCGTCAGTGTCCAGGTCCCCACACCCCTGGGGACAACGTGTGATCGTGAGCAGTGGGCGATGCTCCTTTCTGGACAGCGTTCTCCGCCGTCGTCTCTACTTCTTTCCCAAACCACTGATGGTCACGCTGCTGCAGCTGAGGCTTGTAAGTACTTGGTCTGCTAGGAGGTGCCGGGAACGGCAAATACGTCACTATTGCTGTTGGACATGGTCAATTGTAAGACACATCCTGATATTGGAAGTGTTAAAACTCAAAAAAATTACACATTTTAGAACCAATGGCATAAGGTTGGATCCCACGCCCAACAAGAGGATCCAGGCTAAGAAGGGGAAAGAGAATTCGGAAGAAATGGATGTAATAAAACAGAGGAGTCTAGAAGCTGTGGTCTGGAAGTGTCTCAGTGATCCATTGCCGCAAGGATGCTGAATAACGAACCACTGCAGATCTCAGTGACCTACGGTAAGTATTCATGGCCCACACGCCGGGGAGTGGTCCTTGGCTAAGTGGCTCTCGGGGGCTTGGCCGATGTGGGCTGGCCTTGGCTGGGATGTCTGGGGCTCCATGTCTCTCCCTCTCCAGCAGGCTGTTCCAGGCGTGTGTTCTCATGGTGGAGGCAGAGGTACAAGGAGACACACAGGTCTCTTGAGGCTGGAACTAGCACACTGTCACCTGCACCACAGTCTGTTGTCCACAATAAGTCATGAGGCAGGTCTAGATTCAGGAGGTAGAGAAATAGATTCTGTCTGTTTAATGAGAAGAACTGGACATCCATATGACAAAGGAAGTCAATATCATTCCAATAGACCACTGTAAGGTTGGAGAGAACTTATACTTAGGATAACATTGTGAGAGAGCTGCAGGGATAGAAGGATGCAGTCAGACTTACACGTTTCTGAGGTGAGATTATTCCAGGGGGTGCTAAGATGCAGGGTGTTTCCTTTTGTGTGGGGGACTGAAGGGAAGAGGAGTTAAAGGGGAATCAGCAGTCTCTAGCTGTGACTGTTGGAGCGGCTGTCTCTGTGGACGGGAAATCTCCCCAGACTGTCGTGAGAGGTGGGATGGAGAGCGCATTTGTTTCCTGTAGCTGCTGTGACAAAGTACACATACTGGGTGGCTTAGAACAAGAGACATTTATTCTCTCCTGCAGAAGTCCAAAATCAAAAAGTGTCAGCACTGCTGTGCTTCCTCTGAAGACGCAGCAAAAGGCTCTGTTCATGCCATTCTCCCCGCTCCTGGCGGCTGCTGCAGTCCTCGGCGTTCCTCGGCTCGTATACACATCACTCCAGTCTCTGCCTCCATCTCCACGTGGTGTTCTTCTCTCTGTGTCTCTAGGTCTCTTTCCTCTTCTTATAAGGACACCAGTCTTATTGGATTTAGGGCCTACCCTAATGCAATATGAACTCATCTTAACTACTTACATCTGCAAAAACCCTGTTTCCAAAGAACGTTGCATTCCGAGGGTCAGGGTAGGCATGAATTTTGAGAGGGGACATTATTCAACCCAGAGCAGAGAGGAGGATTGAGCCAGTTTTCCAAATCATCAGTGACCCGGAGAGATTGAGGGAGAGGTTGGCAGGTGACAGAGTTGTGAGAGGAAGAGTAGTACAGCCAGACAGCGTGGGCATTGGGCTCGGTGACAACACACATCCTCCCCATTCACTGAACATCCAATTAGAATGCTCCTATTCCCTCCATCCCATCACCTTGGTAAGCTCGAGGAGCTCCAGGGCCTTGGGGCTCGCTGGTCCTCTGCTGCCGCCCTTTTGTGTCCGCTCCAGTCCTTGCTCTCTGCCCACTCGTCAGGATTGGTGTTTCTGACCTTTCCTTGATTCCTGGACCATCCTTGCCCGGATACAGGCTCCAGCCCAGCATCCGCTGGCAGTGCCCCAGGCACGCTTACTGCCCAGAAAGCAACATTACGCATCAAAGGAGTATGAAATTTCACAGGGGAGTGGAGGAGCAGTGGTCTGGCGTTGGCGATGGAGACACAGGAAAATGTTAATCCCCTGCTCTCACTGGACCAGGAGTGGGGAGAAACGACCTCGTCTCCTGAGGACACAGCTCCCTCATCCGTGGACCCAACGGGCTGGTTGAGGAGGTCGACTGTTAAGGGCACCTTCATAGCTAAGATTCTACATGTTTACAAACAGGAGGGACAAGGGAGTCACTGGACAGGCATTTTTGATTCTTCGTCTCTCTTTAAAGAGAGTTTTTCTCCACTATGGCTTTTATTACTCACCTTATCTGTTGAAATACTTCTCAAATCTACAAGCAATCTGCAAACAGTAAGTCAGTTTAATGAATTTTACCAGAAAGAGAAAGTAGCTGGTATATCATAGACATTTGAACTAATCTGTAACTCGGTTTCCATACTAGCATAGAGTGGGTTTAAAATACACTTGTGGAGGGCAGAATAATGAAGTAATGACCCCTTCCCGAAGACGTATGTGTCTTAATCCACAGAATCCGTGGATGTGTCCGGTTGCACAGCAAAGGGGGATTACGGTGCAGATGGAATTTCAGTGGAAAGCATCTGACCTACAATAGAGAGAGTGTCCCGGATTATCCAGGTGGCCGATGTGGTCACCCAGGGCCAGTCTGACTTCATCTACCCATCTGCGCACTTTCCCCATCCCTGTGCTGTTTTGAAGCAAATCCTAGACATCATATTATTTTGTTCACAAATATTTCAGAGTGTATCTCTAAAAGATCAGGGATCTTTCTTTAGCATAACCAGGATACCATTATCTTACTACAACAATGGGTCCTTGATATCATCAGAAATCCAGTCAGTGTTCACATTCCCAGTTGCCTCATATATGTCACGTGGAGTCGAACCACATCTACGTTGTTCTATTTTTTAATTTTATACGTGTTGGTTTGAATTAGAAGCCAAAATAGCTCTACACATTGTGATTGGGTGTGATATCTTGAAAGTCTCTTGATCTCTAGAGTCTCCCTCCATCCTTCTCTCTTCAGTATTCGTGGAAGAAACCAGTTTCTCTGTCCTGCAATGTTGCCTAGCTGAGATTTTGCCTATTATGTCCTCATGGTGTCTTTTAATATTTTCTCTGTCTTTTGTGTTTTCTGTAAATTGAAAGTTGCATCAAGAAGCTTGATCAGTTTTGATTTAAATTTTTCGCAAGAAAACTATGCAGGTGGGGTGTCATTCCACCGGGAGGCACATGAAGTCTATTCTCCTTCCGTGTGTGACGTGAGGAGACACCGGGTGCCATGCCTGGATCCATTATTTCAACAGGGGTTGCAATTGTTAATCATCTGTTCTGTTCTTTCTTCTTCATCTGTTCACCGGAATAACTCTACAGAGAGAAGTTTCCCATCAAGTACTATTTGGTTATTATTACCAACGTTTTTAGAATTGTTTTCTAATTAACGAACATCACCAACAAACATGAGATTTGCTACATATACGGGGACTGAGGGCTCCACATTGTTGAAGATTCATAGAGCTGCCTCACGCATTTCATTGATAGATCGTTCATCATCATGGGTCGAGGGCTTGGAGATAGTCCCTCTCTGGCGTGAGCGAATGATCACTGTCCTTTCAAAGGGTCCTCTGCTTCCAGAGTTCTTCTGATTGAGACTCCTCAGCTTTTCCATATTGGATTGTGCTGAAGTGTGTCCCTCCTCCCCCCAAATTCATGTGTTGAAGTCCTAACACCCAATACCTACAGAATATGACCTTATTTGGAAACAAGGGATGTTGTCGATGTAATTAGTTCAGATGAGGTCATATTGGTGTAGGGTGGGGCCTAATCCCATATGCCTGCTGTCCTTATGAAGAGGGGACATTTGGACACAGACATGCACACATGGAAAAGGTGATGTGAACATGAAGGCAGAGATCGAGGTGATGCATCCACAAGCCAAGGAACATCAAGGATCACAGCAACCACCAGAAGCTGGAGAGAGGCAGGGAACAGACCCTACCTCAGGGCCCTCAGAAGGGAGCAAACCCCAGCACAGTTCATGGCTGTGTTTATGAACAAATGTAAGCTATAAATAATTCCCTCTCTGTCCTTCTCTTCACACACCCTGTTGCATCTCATGCTTTATAGCATTTTGTGTCTACAAGTCGTTCAACTATATTAATCCAACAAATATTTATCAGAATCTCATGTCAGGTGCTGCTAGGGATAACGGATTAAAAGATGAAATAAGTCACGTCTGCTGTCCCATGTTGCTCACAGTCTGGTTGGAAAAATAGACACCTAACAGATAAATATGTCACATGGTCACTCACGACTGATAAATAGTCATGAGCACACCAAGAAGGGGCCATGAACCCAGTCTGGGATGGAGGGTTTGGTGATTTGAGTGGGGGAGATCAAGAAGAGGGAGGGGGCAAGACCCGAGGGTCTCTAGCCCAGGTACTGGGGCAGACAGAGATGCCAGCCCCCACGATGAAAACCCGGGAGGAAGAGGGCTTCAGACGCAGACTTGCTGAGCTGCAGAGCCTGCAGGACATCCAGGTGGAGCGCCCCAGAGATACTCAGATGGGTGAATCCTCAGCTCCAGGGGACTGTCTCGGGCGGAGCTCTGCAACGAGACCCGTGAGCCAAGGATGGAAGCCTGGGGACACACTTCTTAAGAGCATTCTTTTACCCAAGAATATATTAAGTTGGGGGAAAAATGTTCAGATAATTCAAAGACTTCCCTATGTTTTCGTGTATCAACTTGTAATCGGTTATGGAAGAGAATATTAAATAAACCCTGTCGTCTCAACGAAGCTCCTGAGATTGGAAGAGGATCCGGGCGTTCTCACCTTTCCTGCCTGAGCTGCCTGGTTATGCTTTTTGTTTCTCTCATATTCCTTTCTGATGCTGGGATACGAGTCCTATATTAATGAGCTTCAACTCCTTATAATCTCTTGCATTCTCACTCCACGAAAGCAATGGCCTTCTCTGCAAACACAGCTTCGAGACAAATCCTATCCCCCCTCCCATCAGGTGGTCTGCGATGAGGACCTCCTATACATAAATTCAGTAGCAACCGCAGGCACACCACCGTGCCAAAACCAACAGCAGGAGAGCAGGAGAGGGAGAAAGAACACGGGCTTTGGAAGTAGACAGGCTGAATTATCATTCCATTTCCACGACTTACTGGCTCGGTTTCCACACTTGCAAAATGGAAATAATCATAGGGACTTCATGGTCTTGTAATGAGGGTCAGATTAGATTAGATTATGCCTAGCCCCAAATCATCCCCTTCTTCCCCTAGTTACGTACTTACAATCCTCACCACCTTACATTGTTTTTCTTTCCCAAAAGCGGGAATAAGAGTACAATATACACAGCGAACAAGAGTCTATGAGCAGGGACATCGGTCTGGATATTTGCCGATGTCCAAACACCAGGCTCCCAAATGAAACATCGACAGAGACCCCTTGACCTCGTGTTAATCGGAGAAATAAGTCGGTCTTCATTAGAGAGTGACAGCTTGCTTTGTAGATTCAAAAGTCCCAGATTGTGTGGGTGGCATTTATGTCCACATTGTAGTTTCTAGACACTTAGAAATTCTTCAGATAAAATTCTCAGGAAGCAAGAAAAGTGGAGGCATATTTCCTATTCTCATAGCTCAAAAATATGGAGGCTGATAGAATAAATATGTTTAACATATGGGAGCTTAAACATAGCTCTCCCCATTTATCCACTTAGCTTCTTTATGGAAATCCATGAATTCTAGCAAATTCTCCAGAGAAGAGTGGTCATGGGGGAGGAGAAACCACATTCCTGTTTTTTTTTTTTTTTTTTTTGTGGTGGTGGAATGAGACATGTTGGAGAAACACAGTACAAACGTGTGAGCATCATTAAGGGGGGGGGGGTAGAAGGGCCGAGGTGGCCCACGCAGCACAGTCTGGATGACAGAGGGAGTTATTGTGTGATAGCAAGGGGAAAGGCCCCATAAGAGTCCAGTTGCCTGAAAATAGATGATAGAACTCTGTAATACGTGATGTCATGCTGTAAGCATTTAGCCCTCCGTAAATATTTGAGAGAGATAGAAGAAAAGATGAAAGTTTTATTTGCAGTATGTTACGGAAAATGTAGCCCTCCTTCAGCACTGGGGTACAGGTGCAGGACCCGGCTTTATTAGAATTCAGGATGGTGGATTGGGTCTAGCAGAGATGGCACCAAAGGAGAATACGACCCATGTGTTCCCGTCATCCATCTCCAAGCCGTTCTGAGAGAGAAGAAGCGGGCCTCCTGGTGAGAAGGCTGTCTCTGCTTTCCGGACACTTCCAGTGATGGGCAGGCAGTGAAGGCTGAGGTTCTCATTGGAATTCCAGAGAACGTAGCTGAGTAGAACATCTCATGTCTAGTGAGGAGAGCATCCGAATGGAGATCCAGTCTGGAGCTGCCCAGTAAGACGTGGCTGCCGGGAGGGACATGGGAAGAGGATTCTATGGGCAGAGTTTGTACCTAATTGATGCCCCTTCCAGACTCCAAGCATTCAGCTAGCTGAATGCTGCTCTACGAAGGACGCCCTCCAAGGCCAGAATCACAGGCAGGCACCATAACTAACACCTGTGCTCCAGAGGCTTCCTGTTTAAAATGAAATACAGCCCCCACCAGGGCCTTCACGTTCCTACCTGAGCTGGCCTGTGTGACCAGCCATCCTGGTTTGCCCGGGATGAAGGGGTTTCTGGAATGTGGAACCTTCAGTACCCAAACCTGGAGAGTCACCCCACACATGACCACCTGTCCTCACAGTGGCAGCCTGATTCTTGTCATCCAGGCCTCCGTTCAAAAGTCTCCTCCTCTGTGAAGCCTTCCTGGCTTCCCCCCATCTAAAAGTGCCACCCCCCCCCCCTTGTTTTACTTTCACCAAGGCAGTTATCTCTATGGGGATGACTCTGTCAGGGTGTATGTTTGTTTACTTGTTTAATGGCGTGTCTGCCCCTAGGAGGTAAGCTTTTTGAATATTCATTCAATGAATGAAGGAGTGAATGAAAAAGTGAATGGGAAGTAATATTTTTAGCTGGTATTGAAGTGGGGAGAGGGAAGGGGGAGGAAAGAGTTGCATAACCCCTGAGCACGCAAGCACGAGTTCCACATGGCCCCATGAGAGCGCACAGACAGGCACACCCCCAGGTGTAACTAGGTGAACGTGAGTTGGGGAGGTGCTGTGGGGGGTTTTAGGCGTGTGAGTCCACTGTTTGTTCCTTGACACTCTCCTAGCTGCAGGCCACCACTTTCCGGTTCCACCTCCCTCCTAGCTTTGAATGCTATCACATCTTTATTTCAGAAGTTGGCTTTCTGAGATTTCTATCCACTGCCTGCGTTTCCACCACCCCTCTCGCCCTTTTTTCTTTCGCTGCCTCCTGCTGGCAAACCCCGCTCTCCTGCCTCGTCTCCTCACCACCGCACACCCTCCCCGCCACCTCCGTGTCTCATGGGCTTCTATTTCCTCCTTTTCTCTCCAAACAGCTTACGCTCTACGTGGCTATGACGTGGGTCTCAGACCGGAAGCAGCTTTGCTTAGGTTTAAAAAATTCTATCTGCCCTTTTTTTTTTGCCTTTTAAATAGATTTTATTTTTTTTTAGCAGTTTTAGGTTCACAGCAAAATTGAAGGGAAAGTACAGAGATTTCCCATTTACCCCCTGCCGCCACACACGCACAGCCTCCCCCATCATCAACATCCCCATCAGATGGGGCATTTGTTACAACTGACGAACCTACGTGGACACGTCATCGCCCAGAGTCCACAGTTGACATTGGGGTTCATTCTTGGTGTTGTACAGTCTATGGGTTTGGACAAACATACAATGACACAGATCTACCATTATAGTATCATACAGAACAGCGTCACTGCCCTAAAAGTCCCGCGCTCCACCTCTTCATCCCTCCCTCCACACAAACCCTGGCAACCACTCATCGTTTACTGTCTCCACAGTTGCGCCTTTCCCAGAATGCCACAGAGTTGGCATCGTACAGTGTGTAGCCTTTTCAGGTGGCATCTCTCACTCAGTCATGTACATGTAAGGCTCCTCCACGGCCTCTCATGCATCAGTCCTTTGTCATTTTCCCCATGTGGTCTGTCCTCTCGTAGAGCACCCAGACGGCTCAGCAGCCATGATGGCTGCAACAGGCTGCCCAGCCCGGCGAGCAGAGTAAAGAGTTGAAGGAAGAACCTTGGGACTTCAGAGTCTGATCCACAAGGATGTTTCCAGAACCTCCACCCTGGCACTGGCCCTCACTGGATGGGCCTCCTTCCCAGATTCTCGTCTCCCCCCCCCCACCCCCCCCACCCCCCCACCCCCGTCCACCCCACACCGTCCCCATCAAGTCCCATAAAAATATCAAACGAGGAAGTAAAATCTCTCCCTGTTTTTCAAAAGCAAAACTTTAACGAATGGTCTTTGATCCACAAATGTAATTAGCATTAGAATTGGAGATGGAACGGATATTTGTCTAAAAGCATTAATTTAATTCCTGGCCCAGTTTTTTTTTCCTTATCAGCGCTCTAATTCTAACAGCGCCTGTGGCAGAATCAGAAACCAGAGGGAAGGAACAAGTGGGTGTTCACGCAGCAAGAACGCAAATAAAAATTGCTTTGGAAATACTTTCAAAATCAAGGTGGATGGCGTGACCCAGGGAAGAGAGTTTGTTTTCGTATCATAAACCCAAACTTGCTACCAAGATACGATGTCTGAGCATTTTACTGCCCGTGGTTCATCGGCACGTTTTCTCGCTCACGCTCAACAAGCTCTCTCCAGTAGAGAAAGCAGGTGGCTAATTGTCCTCTGGCTTCCAATACCATTTGTCCATAGGTCTCTTTCGCTGGAATTTTAGGAGTTGCTTTTTGTCATATAGAGTGTACGGGCAATTATTGTGCAGCCAAAGTTATAAAGTTCCGGTGAGGGTTTTGGGGATGAAAGATGCTTTATACTCTCTAAAGTGGAAGAGACACATGAACTTAAAGTTAAATTCGTCTAGTCACCTGCTGTATTAGTCAGCTCGGGCTGCCATAATGAAACACCACAGACCAGGCAGCTCAAACAACAGAAATTTATTTTCTCACTGTTCAGGAGGCTGAAAGTCCAAGATCAAGGTGTTGGCAGGGCGGGGTTCCCCTGAGGCCTCGCTCTTTGGCTTGTAGACAGCAGCCCCCTTTCTGCCTCTTCACACGGTGGTCCCTCTGTGATCCCACGTCTCTCAAGTCTTTCCCTCTTCCCATAGAGACACCATCCTATTGGATTAGTCCCCACCCTAATGGCCTCCTTTTAACTTAATCACCTCTGTAAGACTCTATCTCCAAATATGGCTGTATTCTGAGGTCCTGGGGGTTGGACTCCAACAATGAATTTTTGGGGGAGAGAATTCGACCCATCACACCTGCTTGGCAAAGCATCCAATGAGACCCAGCTTCTGGCCTCACCAGTAGGAGAACCTCGGTCCACCTCGAATTCATAAGTCCTGCTCATAAACCTGACTTCATGCATTCTAGAGAGAAATGCAGTGTCTTAGCAGCCCCCAGAAAAGCCAGAAACCACCGGAAACAAGCCACCCAGTGGCCTCACCACCCTCCGCCCATCTCAGATAACTGAACCTGCCTATAGGTTGGATGGTGTGAATTAATCCCGTGTGTTTACATCCTCGTTTTCCTTTGCTCCTGAGAACCCATCGCAAAGCCTGCAGTCACCCCTCGTCATCCTGACATCTCCCTCCTTTGGCAGGAGGATTACCGGGTTTTTAAAGGTTAATAACTTGTAGGTGTTTCCCCATCCCCTTGATGGTGTTGTCATCTTCCATCTTTGTTCATTTCCTAAGGAGGAAAATAACTTCAGCGGAACAAAGGCTGTGTGTCTGTGCCAAAGGCAGCCCTCAGAACCGTATCAAAGCCACGCCGAGTGGGAATAATTACTCACTCTCAGCTGGGGGTGCCAGTGACGCCATCTGAGCACCAGGATCACTCGCTCCTTTCAACCAGGAAAATTAAAGCGAAAATGCAGGAGAAATTCTGGGAAGAGGCCAGCGACTCAGAGACAACGGAGACGGAGGTCGGCGGTGGGGACCATCCCTCAAGAGCCCGCCACTGGCTGCTACTCTGCTGGAACAGCCGCATCGGTTCTAAATGGTGTTTTTAAAAATCCTAACATGAGGAAGAAGAAAAACAAGACCTTCCTTTATCTTCCGTCCTGAAATCAAAAAATAAAAAAGGTGGCTGATAAGGAAGTTGTAGGTTAGTTGAAGGACTTTCCTTTATTTAATAATTGATTAGGCTGCTCTTCAGAAAAGTCGGCCCTGATTCCATTTTTTATTTCAAAAAATATGTGAACTTGGATAAGAGGACAGCTGGAGGCTCCCTCCAGAGGTCACCTTGTCCAGCCTCCAGCCTCCAAGCAGAGCCACGTTGAATTTGCCTGCAAGCTGACCGAGGATCGGTTATGTAGTCCCCAGATCAGTCGGGAACGAGGCAAATAGTGTGCCTGTCAATCCATCTGTCCCTTTAAGTCTCTCCCCAAGTAAGCGTGAGATGTGAGCAGGAGCTCTTCCTTAGAGACTGAGGTGTCTTCCCGGCGGAGGAAGAGGGCCGAGGGCAGGGGTGTGTGTGTGAGAGAGGGTTTGTATTAGCAAGTGAGGGTGTGCACACATGAGGGTGTGAATGAGTGGGTGCATACACGTCTGTGAGTGTGCATGTATGTGTGTATGACAGAGAAAGTGTGTATGAGAAAATGGGTGTGTGCACACGTGTATGTGTGCATGTGTGTAGGAATGAGTGTGTTGTGCATGTGTGTTCATGAAAGAGTGAGTGTGTATGTGTGTGTTTGAGTGAGTGTGTATATAAGAAAGTGAGTGAGAGTACAGGCATGCATGTGTGTATGTGCACATGCACGTGTGTGTGTGCGCATGCATGTGTGTATGTGTGCGCATCACGTGTGCTTGAGTATGTGTGCATGCACGTATGTGTGAGTGTGTGCATGCACGTGTGTATGAGAGTGCATGTGCATGTATGTACGTGTGTACATGTGTGTGTAGGAAGAGGGGAGGAGCACCTCTGCCCCACGTCCATGGTCACTATGGTCATTTCAGCGGACTCTCCTCTGAACTGATGGTCTGGGGGCATCCAGAGGCCTTGACTGCCGGGAAACCTGGTCCAGTCTTCCTCAGGCCCTTGCCAGGCAGCTGGAGTGCGGGAACACTCTCTCTCCCTCACTTTAGTCTTCCATCCAGAAAATGCCTTTATACAGCTCCTGGAAGTGAGTCCCACGGCCTATAGGATTCCCACTCTTTTGGAGATCAAAAAAATATGATTAGTAGGTGGGACAAAATGCCAGGGGAACTGGGAGGAAAGTACCATGAGGAACTGAGAGAAGGCCAGACGTGTGCCCCACGTCCCTGTGTGTGAGCGTCCAGAGGCAGCTCAGGCTGCCCCCGGACCTGCTCTGGGAAAATGTTTGCAATCACGCACACTTCCCAAGGCGTCTCTAGTCACCGCCCTTTCCAGAAAGCCAAACAACAGACTGCATACAGGAGAAGGCTGGCCAGCTTAAAATGTGCACGGTCCCGCCAACCGCAGAAAGAGGGAAAGTGCACAGTGCCCTCCCGCCTCAGGAGGTGGCACCTCATCCGACGGTGCCCACTCTGTGCATGGCGCCCCTGGGGTGTGCACACCCAACATAGGGGGCCTTAGGCAGTGGCCCCCACGTCCAGCTTCTACACTCAAAGCTAGCAATGCCCTCTGTCACACAGCTCTTTGAACCGCCATAATAAAAAAAAAGATATTTAGGTGTTTAATAATGCATAAAGAATAACAAAAATATGGTCCTTGTTCTGCTAAAGGCAGACAGGTAAGGGGCAGTCAGGTAACAAGTGGAACAAAGGACCTCCTTTCCTTTAAACACAAGTTGTGTACGATGGAGAGAAGCCCCAAGCAGACTAGAGAAATGGTGGGTCAATGGGCAGGAGGAAATGGATGAGAACTTGTTCAACAAAAGCTTCTAGCATTCACTTTTGCTAGCTCCTATCGTCCAGCCTGGTTTTGCCTTCTGCCTGTCACAGTGACATAACAGCGAGGCTTCCTACCCACAGGCAGGTCTGAGGTGGTATTTCAGCAACAGGGTCCCCACTGAAGTCGCAAGAAAGAACCAAGCATGCGGAATTGCAAGCTTAGGGCCCACGAGGGAGGAAGGCTTCCTTCCTGGAATAAACAAGTCAGTAGCTCCCTTCCCTCCTTCCTCTTCCATCACACATGTACCCTCTGCTCTCTGCTGTGAGTCTGCTCGCATTTTCTATAATAAAATAGTCCGTGCCTGGTATGTGTTCTACGAGAATGGTAGCACTGTATTCAGAATGAGTTGAATACCAGGGGAAAAGAGCTCTCCATTGTCAAAAAGAAATGGTTGGTAGGGCTTTCATTCTTTTTTATTTCCTTCAAAAAAAGCAGTAGCTACTTTCAAAGTCAGGAAAGGCAATTTTTTTTTAACACAAAGAAAGAAATAGCATCAGCAGGGTGTTGCCTTACTCTCTCTGTGCCCTTTAAAATTCCAGCTTCAGGAGATGCTATTAATTTCTCCTTTCTCTTCTGCATGAGGTTTTGAAAAACACCCATCATGCTGCAAATCTCCAGGCAAATTATCTTAAGATTGCTTGCCATGCGGGGTATGGAGGGGGTAGGAATTCCTTTACCAATTGCCCCTGTCCCACGTGCTCTGCGCCCCATTCCCATCCCGGGAGCAACCGGTGACCACATGGCCAAAGGCTCGCTGACTCCCCACCAACGCAAATGAAAACCGATAAGGGCTGTCTCTCTGCAGGGCCACATACTGCAGGATGAGCCACAGCCGTGACCCGGGGCCAGCAATATTGCCAGCAGGTCAAAGCGCTGAATATCAATAGACTCATTCCTGCCTCTGCAACCCACCCTCTGGAGGGAATGTAAACTTTCTGTCACACACTTTCCATCTCTGCCCCCTGCCATCCTCATGGCCCCTCACTTCAAAGGATGCTCTTCACGTGGAAAATGCTTTATGGAGAAAAAACGGCCATAGCTACACAATTATTTTAGAAACTCTGCATTGTATTTTAACCGAGGGCAGACGCCCTGGCGAAAGTCTAGAGGGCTTTCAAGATAAAGATCTAAATCCCGAGGTTTAGAAATACGAATGTCAGAAGTACAATCGTCCCAACACACGGAACCTGTTCTTTGCTTCTGGAAACATATTAAATTAAAGAGCGAGTCGCGGTTTGACAACTCACCTCGCCGTTTTCACATGAAGGTAACAAAATCCCAGTGATAATGAAGCCATTCTTTTTTTTTTTTTTTTTTTTGAACGTTGGATGACACTGATGATTATTTTATAGCTCTTTGAGCCTTCAAACAACAGCGACTTTGAAATGTCGTCTGTGCCAGGGGAGAAGTCGGCTGACCTCTCTGCCCTGAGATTTCTCTCCTGAACTCCACATCACAACCGTCTCCTTGGAGCAGTACTATATGAAGACGCTACACGTCAGCCTTGCAAGGAGGGATGTGGAAGACAGAGCCAGAGCACGGGAACTGGGTGGTACAGAATGAAAGAGACGGTGGGCTCAGGGCTGGCATTGCTTAAAGCTCAAACGCATCATTTGGGAAAATGCTAGCACAACAGGCAGGTTACAACAATAAACGCAGTAGCACACCGGACAAAATGGGATCTGACAACTCAAAGAACCCGCTTATCACCTACAAGAAAACATCAAAGAGACATTTGAATGATTGATCAGTAAAAGAACGAAGGACTGCCTAGACGCCACTGAAACCACAGATATTCTCCCTTGAAGCCAGAAAGAAGGACATTTTAGATCAAACCTCTTGAAAGATTTTGCTATCCCAGTTCTATTTTTAAATATCATCTGTAGAAGTTGAAACTAATACTTTTTGTGTGTGTGTGTGAGGAAGATCGGCCCTGAGCTATCTGCCAATCCTCCTCTTTTTTTGCTGAGGAAGACTGGCCCTGGGCTAACATCCGTGCCCATCTTCCTCCACTTTACATGGGACGCCGCCACAGCATGGCCTGACAAGCAGTGCGTCTGTGCGCGCCGGGATCCAAACTGGTGAACCCCGGGCCACAGCAGCGGAGTGCGTGCACTTCACTGCTTGCGCCACCGGGACGGCCCCGGCTAATATTTCTTTTTCTCTTAACATTTTTCATCAAAATTCTGAAAATTGGCAGTGGCCATGACATTGTTTATAACTCTCAAAAGTTCCCCATAAAAGTGTACGGAGAAAATAGGAAAACCAAAGGCTCACGCAAAATCTACAGCAAAGCTGATGACAATGAATCCTCACCAACGTCAAAATACGCCTGGCAGATATGCATGGGAAAGGACAGACCACCAAGAACCACCAAGGCCTGTGGATTCAGCAGCCATGCGGGAGGCGGCAGAGAACCAACGCAGCATCTGATGGACCTGAGGTCTCCAAAGAGCCAGCAGTACCCACTAGGAAGCTTGGAGGACCAACTGGGAAAGAAGCTGAAACTGGGAGGGATTTTGCTCCAAGAGTTAGTGAGTTCAAGGGGTTCAAAGGAGGTCTGAAGGGCCAATAGACCCCACAGACTCTTGAAACTAATCAGCCAGAGCTTTCCTCCAGGACAAATCTTCACACCAAGAAGAAAATTCTGGAAATGGACTCTAAATTGGGGGCACAGGAACAAGAGAGAGAAAATGAAGAGGAGTCCAGAAAAAAGTATGCTGGGGCACAAGAGATGATGATCTCGGGGAACAAGCTGCCATAGTTTCAACACAACATGAAAAAATAAGAGAGAGAGCCCTGTCCCTGGGGGCTGAGAAGAGGAGCCGGGAAACATGCCTCCGTACCAGATTTTCAGAAAATGATGTCCACGCCAAACTGAGCAATAGAAGGGATGGAGACTGAGTCCCGTACAGAGTTTGTATAACATAAAACGGAAGGGGCAGCAGAGCATCACTAGAGACAGTGACAGCACGCCAGGACATGCCTATGAGTCAGAAGAAAATGTTTCCCTTTTAAATAAAATGATACAAGACAAGAAAAAAGAATAATAGAACTCAGAAAAACTCAGAAATGAAATGGTAAAACTTAAGAAAGAATTATAAATAAAAGGCAATACTGTTTTAGTAATGAAAATTGTACTAGAAGAAACACAGGAGTGAACAAATACATCAGAATGCTGTAACAGATGTGGAAGTAGAAAAGGAAGTAGAAATTTTCATTTTTGAAAGTGAAAAAGAAACAAAAGAATAAATTAAAAGAAAAGGTTTAGAGCGGGCCGGCCCGGTGGCTTAGCAGTTAAGTGCGTGCGCTCCGCTGCTGGTGGCCCGGGTTCGGATCCCAGACGCGCACCGATGCACCGCTTCTCCAGCCATGCTGAGGCCATGTCCCACGTACAGCAACTAGAAGGAAGTGCAGCTATGACATACAACTATCTACTGGGGCTTTGGGGGAAAAGATAAATAAAAATTAAAAAAAAAAAGGTTTAGAGCAAGTGACAAATTTAGAACATAGGTAAAGCAGATGCAATAAACATAAAATTTAAAGAAGAAAGTCCAAGCAAGGGACGAGAATAAATATTAAAACTATAACTTAACAAAACTTTCCTGAGATAAAAAAATAATTGAAGTTATATATTGAAAGGGCATATCATATTATCCGAGACATTTGGCCCAGAACAACTAACAATAAGAAATATTCTAGTAAAAGTACTGAATTTTTAAAAAAAGATAAAATATTTTGAGAATACAACCAAAAATATGAAGTTACTTATAAAAGAAAGAAAGTGGAATTGTCATCAAACTTTTAAATGCCAACATTTCTTATTCAAGAACAGAAAATGTAATCCAAGTGTTTTATATCCCACCCAACTGGCTTTCAAGAACAAAGATTGCTATCCAACTATTGTCAACCTGTAGGAACTCAGTGAATATCACTCCTGTGAGTCCTTCTTGAGGATCTATAAGATTATGAGCATCAGATGACCAAAATGACTAGAGAGATGCCAACATGACGGATGTGAGCTGTAAATACATATTTATTTGTAGGTAAGATTAAAGAAGTGTTATAAGAAAGAAAGTAAAGTATATAATCACTACATGCTCTGGCAAAGTGAACAGAGGACACCTATCACAAACTAGAAAGAGGATGAGAGAGCAAATGCAAAAATTTTTACTATTTTCAGTTGAGATAGTATTGGAATTATTCTTCTGAGACCATTATATGTGTAATGTGGGATAAAGCAAATGAATAACTACATGACACTATTTTATCTAGGATTCAATATGCTATGTCCTTTAGAGCCAGGGTCATTGGCGTGGAAGGTAAGTGAAACAATGTAAAATAGAAAATGCTAAGTTAGAAATCCTGCAGTCTTGAATTTGAACTGGAAGGATCAGTATGAACCCATGAACTACTTTTCTTTATAGACCTAGATATGGAAACAGATTTCCTAACTCTGCCACTGAAAAGGCAGAGAATTAATGAACAAACTAATAGAAATGAGCACCCCTAGCACCCAGATTGTGGTCTTGAAATACCATTTCCAACCAAAATGAACAAACAAAAACCAATAAACAAAACAAGACTTCTTTTTTTGGGAAATGTCTGATGACTGTTTCCAAGTCTAGGCAAGAGAAGTACAGGATGAGCTTGGAATGTTCTGTCATCCTGGACAGCAATGAAGTTATCAAAGACTTCTAGAGTCAAGTAGAAAATCTCAAAGGCCAATATGAGGAGACCCCAACTAACCAAACAGGAGAGAATTTGAGCATCAATAAGAAGAATAACTTCAATGAATTAAAACACATTAAGCATGTTTAAATCCGTGAGTTCATAATGATGCTATGAAAACAGAATTGGTTGCAAAAGAGAAAGAACAGCACTATATGAACTGTCCTGTAGGAACTGTATCTCTGGGTAATCAGATAATAGATGAAAGAAACTGCCTCTTTATGAAATTATTCCAGCTAATAAACAAAGAAAACATTATAGAATTATAATATCGTCATTTTGCTACTTCTAATCAATTAGTGGTTCTAGGCATTGAGGATCCATGTCTGCTAACTTCACAAAAAAGGGAGACAATCAATGATTGTGTGTTTCTGATGCATAACCACCACCCCACCTATGAAGAAGTCTTACTGAAAAAACATATTGAACCCAAATTTGGTTAAGTCCATTTAGCCAACTATGAATTAACAGGAAATACAGAGGAATGTGTCAGACCACACCACAAAGATGCTTTCAGGAAAACTCCAACTGTGGGAACACTCCATGTCAAAGAACCTGGCTTCTTCAACAAATAAATTACATAGAAAAGAAAAAAGGGATAAAGGAGGAATCCACAGATTTAAAAAAGACTTAAAGACATATTAAAATGGACAGAACCAAACTACAGTGTTTGGAGATGCACGCTTGAGTGATAAGACTATGAAGGGAAGCCAGGGAGTGATCGTCATCGATGAGGGTGGTGGTGGTTTCCAGAGGGGAGGAGAGGACTGTGAGTGGGCCGGGGCTTGTGGAGAGTCTCTCGGGGCGGGTCTCGGTCTACCTCCTGCTGACAGAGCATCCACTTCCACTTCTTGACCTGGATGGTAGCTACAAAGGTTTCGGTTACAATGTTTTATTAGATTATACATTTTCTTTATGGATTTTCTGTGTCTGTTCTATACTATACATTACATTATGTACAATAAAAAGTTAAAAGTTTACACTAAAAAGAAAAAAATTCCACATAACGAGCAAACACATTCAAATTTATTCCACAAGCTTAAAAGCTGCACTTAGAAAAGAAATCCTGTGATTCTCTATTGTGTATCAGTAGATGATGCCCTTGGAATGCGTTTAAAAATAGACAATTTTGTGAGTGAAAATGATGACAAAAGGATATTTAAGTTAAGTGATGTGGAATGAATAGAGCTATAAGTTTTGCAGTGGAGAAAGGTAAGAAGTGAGTGTGGGTGTGTAATCTTCTGGCAAAGCCCCCAGTGGGAGAGAAATTTCAACTAGTGTGCTGCATGTGTTTCTGGTCTCGAGACGACTTATTTATTTAAGGTGTTTTGTCTTGATCAGAAGTATTATCACATGAGCGTATTTGATGAGTCTGGTCTCCTGATGTACAGGGCAAGAGCTGTTAATATCAAGTACAAATGTAAAATTTAAGCAGCTTCCTTTACTAAAAGAACTCTTTATTTAAATCAATATATAAACAGCTTTGGGAATAGACATATAAATATAAACACAATCTGTGGATGTAAATGAATAAAAGTGAATGAATGCTATGAATATTAATTGGGGCATTTCCAGGACTAGCTATGGGACCTTCAGCAAGTTATTTCCCTCTTCTTAGCAGTAAAATGGGAATATACAAGAGTTCCAACCTTGAAAGTTTATTTTCAACATTAAATGAGATGATGCATTTGCAAATGCTGGGTAAATATTCCTTGAAAAAGTCCCCCAGTGATTCTGATGCACATTCCTAGAACAAAAGATGAGCTGGAGGGACAATAAATGACTACCCGGGAGATAGACTAAAGGCTGTTATAACAGTGCAGGTAAGAGAATGCTCCAGATCCTAGAGGTAAGAGACAAGACCTGACATCCAGTTAGACAGAATTGGGAAGCCATTGATGCTGAGAGTGATCCCAGGGGTCAGACTTGGGTCAGGGATGATAGTGAATTTGATTGTAGAGTAGTTACATGTGAGGGACCTAAAGACCGTTTAGAAGGTGATGTTCAAGAGGCACTTGGGAAATGAGCCACCAGCTCAGGAGAAAGGTGGCGGTGGAGCAAAAGAGTTCAGTGTGTGGTAGAAGCTATGGGAATGGACGTGATCCCCTGGAAAGCTCTGCAGGGGAGGCAGTGGGGTGGTGAAGGATGGGATCCAGGGCAACACTATCTGGGGACAGGAGGAATGGAGAAGGAGTAGCCAGATGGACAGAAAGAAATTCTAGAACCCAAAGAAAGGAAGAATTTCAAGAGGTGGCTGGTCAACAGTGTCAAAAGCTGCTAGAGAACTGAAGTCAAACATGGCATTTGGTCATTGGAAGGTCAGCAGGGGCCTTCAAATCATCGGTTTCTTAGAGAAGATTGGGGATGGACCCAGGCTTGTGGTGAGTTGAGGAGTGAACAGGAGCGAGGGCATGTGGCTGCCCTAGGAGGAGGGCAGGGGCAGCTTGAAGGAGAAGCAGCATGGAAGGAAGAGTTGTTTCCTTTAGGGGCGGGGAGAGGCACGTGTGAAGCCTGAAAGGAAGCACAGTGGCGTGAATGAGGCGGAAGGGTGTAAAGCTCAGAGTATCAGTGGGCGGATAATATGCGGGAGGAAGAAGAGTTTGGTTTTTCTCCAAAGAAGAGATGGACCCTGTTGTAGACTTGCTCATCACCAGAGGATGGGGAAGTCGGAAGCATTTTCGCTTGATGGTCTCTGTTTTCCTTGTGAAGGAGAAAGCAGAAAGAATGCATTTTGTGGATGGGAAATTTGTACAAATTGCGAGCAGCCACCCAGACATATACAGAGAAATCACGCCTTATGAATCTATCTCTTGGATGAGTTGCTTAGAAGAGGGGGATGAATAGTATGGCCCCTGGGGTCCATTTGCATCCCCAGACTTGGGGAAACGTCTTTTAAGAACTCTGGAGAAACAAGATGAAAGAAAATCGGCTGGCGCTGTGAAGGCCTATTGCCCTGGGGTGTTTGGTGCATTATAGACGTAACTAAAAATTCCGGTTCTGAAAATATGCCAACACTAAACCTAGCAAAAAGAAAAAGCATTTGTTGACAGAACTGATTGTTAGACACATTAATTTGGAAAATATTTTGGAGTAGGGATTTCCTTTCGGGTCCCCTAAGAGGTAATAGAGACAGATCTGAAACATTTTCCCCCATGTTCTGGAACAAGGCTGAAATGCTTTCATCATTAATTGGATTGTGGTTGGGTTAACAACTAATGGCTTTCAGTTCTCTCTCTTTCTCCGTGTGTGTGTGTGTGTGTGTGTGTGTTTGTGTGTGTGCGTGTTTCTTTCTCTTTCTCTCTCTAGAAAAGGCATATGGCCCAACTTTATTATTTCTCAGACATTTTGCTTCATCCATGAACTTTGCTCCTAAAATGTCTGTAAGATTCTAAAATGAGGGGGACATGTGCATGCTCCACACCCCCACCCCCATTTTTGAGTTCAGGGATCACAGCCTCCTTTCTGTTCAGTCCTGTTTGTGCCTCCTTCCTTCTTTTAACACCGCACACCTTCACAGCTACAGCGGCCAGAAAATGGTAAAGGGTTGCAAATCGAATTCAACTCAACCTACAGGTTTCAGTGTTTAACAGCTTCTGGGAAAGCACGAGAAGACTCGACATCCATGCAAAGAGAAGAGATGGGGGAGAATAAGTAAGACAAGAGGAAGAAAGGTCCCACCAAGCCAAGGAGAGGAGAAGGAGGACCGTTCAGCAGTTTCACAGAGAAAGTCTCTAGTTTTGACTCTTTTCCACTGGAAACCAGGTGGGTCCAAGGGCAGGGGACAAACACCTGTTACGTTCTGGGGAATCTCAATAGGGCAGGGGGAGGAGGGTGCAGAAACATGGTCTGCCTGGCCGGTGGTCACCTCTACACTTTTTTTGTGTGTGTGTGTGAGGAAGATCAGCCCTGAGCTAACATCCATGCTAATCCTCCTCTTTTTGCTGAGGAAGACGGGCTCTGAGCTAACATCTATTGCCAATCCTCCTCCTTTTATTTCTCCAAAGCCCCAGTAGATAGTTGTATGTCATAGTTGCACATCCTTCTAGTTGCTGTATGTGGGACGTGGCCTCAGCATGTCCGGAGAAGCGGTGCGTTGGTGCGCGCCTGGATCCAAACCTGGGCCGCCAGTAGCAGAGCGTGCGCACTTAACCGCTAAGCCACGGGGCCGGCCCTTACCTCTACACTGTTATTTCTACTTGCCAAAGGTAACTCCTCTGAACAGATTGTTTTTACATCTTTCCAGAAATTTCCTATGCATATGCAAGAGTGTACATATATAATATATATGTGTCCTTTCTTTAAAGATACAAAATGGAATCGTATTTTGCATACATCTCGTTACCACTTGGGTTTGTTTTAACCGTGTATCTTGGCCATCCTTTCTGCCAGCATTTATAGATCTACTTCACTTTCTTGAACACTCCTCCATTGGGTGGGTGTAGAGGGGCTGCTTGTTATCAGACATTAATAGGACTGGAACAAAAAGCCATTTAAAGCTAACCCACTTAAAAGTAAGCCCAAAATTTTAGTTAGTAGAGAAAAAAATTGAAAAATGAAACCAAAGCTATTAAAATAAGTTAATCTTCTAGTCTAATGAAACATCAGTTATAATTACAATTATGAATGAATACTTAGAGGAAACAAAAATGAATCAAGTGTCAATTGTTCGGGGCAGAAGTTTTCCAACAGAATTATTCGTTAGCATGATGTGAACTGCTTCACTTGATGTTTGACTTTTACAACAGGATCTTTAAAAGGACCATTTTCACAAAAATGTTTAGTCTCATCTCTCTTCCCAAGGGCTTCTCAGAACCCTCTGACGCTGAAGTCGTCATCCCTGGAGGCACTCAGCACGCCATCGGCCGGTCCCTTCTCTCCCATTCGATGGTGAACTGCTCTGCGCTCGCCTCGGACACGTTGCTAAGGCTCTCTGTGGGAACCAAACAGTGCTGCGCATCGCTTACGCTGGCTTCAGGCCTTTCCCTGTGCCTTTCCCATGATTTTTCACTTCACGTGTAATTAACTTGTGTGGCGTTTGCCTTGCATCTTAGATATTTTTTTTTTAAAGATTTTATTTATTTATTTTTCCCCCAAAGCCCCAGTAGATAGCCGTCTGTCATAGCTGCACATCCTTCTAGTTGCTGTATGTGGGACGCGGCCTCAGCATGGCCGGAGAAGCGGTGCATCGGTGTGATCCCGGGATCCAAACCCGGGCCGCCAGCAGCGGAGCGCGCGCACTTAACCGCTAAGCCATGGGGCCAGCCTGCATCTTAGATATTTTAAACAAAGGTAGAGACTTGATGTGATGGTTAAGGATAGACTCTAGCATCAGGCAGGGCGGGGTGTTCGAGGAGGAATTCATCTTGTATGTGGTTAGTTCATCAGTGAATATTTTCCTCTTATGAGGATGTTTGCTTCCTGAACCAGTCACCCAATCTGGGGATTCAGACATTCAGAAAACAAGGACCTCAGCACCGTCACAATCAACCCAGTCCTAAACTAGAGGACACTTAGGATATTTCCAGATGCTTGCACTTACAAACAAACATTTTCATACTTACATCTTTGCAAAGTTGTGCAACTTTATCTAAAGGATATGTCCTAACTATGGAACTGGCAGGATTAGGTCAAAAGATACAGTACTTAAAATTTTGGTAGATATTATCAAATTACCTTGCAAAATGTTGCATTGAGTCACCATCCCACCAACTTTGTATGACAGAGCCTATTTCCCACACCATCAATTGCGCCAGGGTATTATCAATCTTAATTTCTGCAAGACTCTGAAGTTAAGAAAAGGGCATCACATTGTTTTGAACTTATATTTTAAAAGCATTCAATCATTTCAAATGTTCCCATTTTACCTACATGGTTTAGGAAAGACTCATGTCCAATTCTGTGCAAAAGAGCTGATTTTTGGCTAGATATAGAGTCCAGAAGAAAAGAAAAGAAAGTATTTTAAATGAAAATTTTTACCTGCATATGTGCCATATATTCTGCCTTTTCCCCGATACTAAACCTGAATAGTCCACAGCCAGCGCCTCCGCCTACACACACTCGAGGACTTCCCTCCCACCATTTCCCTCTCTCTCCCGTTCATCCGTCCTTCTCTCACTTTCCAATCTTTCCCATCAGCCTACAGATTTGCTCTTATCCAGCCTTAAAAAAACAAACCAAAATGAACGTCCTTGGACTCCATTCTCCCTTGAGCTACTGCCCCATTTCCTTCTTCCTCTTTCAGCAGAGCGCCTAGAAATCACTGTCCACACTGGCTGTCTCCAATTTCCTGCCTTTACTCCCTCTTGAACCCTTCACTCTTTGTGCCTATTGGACATCCATGTGGAGATGTCAAGGGGCCAGTTGGATATGCAAGTCTGGGGTTGAAGCCAGAGGCTGATGATGTCAACTTGGGAGTCATTATTAAAGAGACGGCAATTAGCGCCAGGCGACTAGATGGACCACCCAGACCATCAGTGGAGACAGAAATTAGAAGTCAGGATCTAAGCTCTCGGTATTCCCATGTTTAATGCTCCAGAGGAAGAGGAGGTTCGGCCAAGTCCACTGAGAGAACAGCTGGTGAGGTGGGAGGAAAAGCACAGTGTGGGTTCCTGGAAGCTGGTAAAAAATATAGATAGAGAGATACAGATACTACTATAGCTATAAATATAGATATAGATAATTTTTTTTTACCAGCTGTAGAGGATTTAGCCATACTCTAAGTATACCTTTGTCTATCTATCTATCTACATATCCATCTATCTACATATCCATCTATCTATACTTATCTATATCTATCTATCTAGCTAGCTACCTAGCTATCTGTCTGTCTGTCTGTCTGTCTTTCTGTCTATCTCCCTACCTACCTATCCATGTATCTATACTTATCTATATCTATATCTATCTATCTATCTATCTATCTATCTATCTATCTATCTATCTATCATCCATCTATCCTCTATCTATACATCGATCTAATTGAAATGACACAGAGTCTGACACTGCTCTCTTCCGCAGCCACCCACTGGTCCAGATCCCCTTTATCTCTCACCTGGATTGTTACAGCAGCTTCCTAACTGGTTTCACTGCTACCGCTCTTACCGACTCCCTCGTTTATTGCCCACAGAACAGCCCGAGTCATCCTGTGAAAACGGAAGTCATTGCCTGTCACTCCTCTCCTCTATCCCTTCTGGTAATCTCCCACCTCACTCAGAGGAAAAGCCAAAGTCCTTGGTGTCTCCCAGGTCCCTGTGGCCCTGCCCTCTTGCCTCTTGGGCCGCCTCTCCTGCTACTTTCCTCTTTGCTCATCCTGCCCCAGGCTCCCCACCTCCTCAACAGGCCACATTTGCCCTTCCTTGGGGCCTCTGTACTTGCTCTTCCCTCAGCCTGGAATGCTCTTCCCTCTGATGGCCACTTGTCTTGTTCCCTTTCCTCCTTAATCTCTCTGCTCTAATGTCACCTTCCCAATGAGGCCTCTTCTGGAATCACTGTCCAAAACCACAGCCTGCAATCCCAGCAGGCCCTCCCATGCTTCTCTGTATTACTCTTTCCGTAGCCCCAGCACCTTCTAACATGCTCTATGTATTAACTATGTGTCTGTTTAACGCCTGCGTCCACGCACTGGAGGGTTATCTCAGGAAGGCAGCACTTTGTGATGTGTCTTGCCCACGGCTGTGTCCTCGGCGTCTGCTGTAGTGCCTGGGTCATAGTAGGTGCACAGTAAATATTTATTGAATGGATGGATGAAATTATAATTTGTAAATTGGGTTTATGAACGCACTTTGGTCATGGGGATAGATTAGAAGGTTCTTTTTTTAGGATCAAGGAAGAGAGTAATGGTGCATTCAATGGACTTTTGTGGGCTTAGCACCACAGTGCACTGAAAACCAAATCAAGAGGTGTCTATTCCTTTATGCACAGTCCTCCTTCAATGTATCATCAAGAATAGCATTATTTAGGGAAGCTGGAAAATTCAAACACTTTGATCGTGATCCATTCACTGATTTCTCAGGAAGAACTTTAGGTGGGATTTTGACTGTGTTTGATGTACCTGATTAGAAAGCAAAGCCTCCCCCACCTGAATTTCTGTTTTAAAAGCCCAGATCTCTGTGTGGATGCTCACAGAGGTGGATCCTGCAGACTTCAGTGGGTTCATCCAGGGAGCAGGTTTTGTTCATTCAGAAGGAAACAGCATTTGCAGGATTTTGAGAGCACCTAAGTTCAACACTACTGGGTTAAAATATGCACAAATGTACACACATATTCCTTTATGTCTCCAAGGGGGACATAAGTCACGCTGTTCTCAGCTCCTACTCCCACTTGTTGGCTAAATCAACTTTAGAATTAGCCCCTCCCAATCTTGAGGGTCTAAGATGTTTTCTTCTGTCTTAGATCTATACTTATCAGGGAAACAGGATTACCCATCTGGACATTTTTCACGATGCAGTGCTGGGTCATGGAGCAACAACTCTAATTCCCTCCTCCCTCCTTCTGTGTCCCTTACTCCTCCTGGGCTGAGTGGCCTAGCTGCCCACACAATTTCCTGGCACTCACACACAGAGTGGGCTACTTCACTTTAAATACTGTAAAGTGATCCCAATGACCACCCCAAACACCAAATGCAGGGAATTATTTTCATAAATAATATTAACAGCAGCTATCATTGATCAAGTGCCTACTTGTGCCAAGTTGTCTACACTCTCCCCTGTCACATCCTCCCAACAACACCGGAAGGTAGGGGTTGTTCCTGTTTTATAGAAAAGGAATTTGAGACTCAGAAGAGGTGAGTAAGTTATCCGAAGCCCCTCAGCTGCTGAGTGGGAGCGCTGCCATGTGGACCCAGATGCTGCCTCTGATGCTCATGCTCTTACCACTGTCCCCTGTAAACACCACCAACACCTGCCACATCATTGATGGTGCTTTTGTATGTATTATCCGAATTGATCCTCACAGAGACCCCGTGTGGAGGGTATTTATTATTGTATTCGTGCCCTAGGGCTGCTGTAACAAAGTACCACAAATTGGGTGGCTTAAAACAACAGAAACTTATTGCCTCACAGTTCTGGAGGCCGGAAGTCCAAAGTCAAGGTGTCTGCAGGGTTGGTTCGTTGTGGCGGCTCTGAGGGACCATCTGTTCCTTGCCTCTCTCCTAGCTTCTGGAGGTTGCTGGCAATCCTTGGCACTCCTTGGCTTGTAGATGCCTCACTCCAACATCTGCCTCCATCTTCACATGATGTGAAGTATCTCTTCCCTCTGTGTGTATCTCTACATCCAAATTTCCCTCTTCTTATAAGGGCACCAGTCATTGGATTAGGCCCACCTCAATCCAGCATGACATCACCTTAACCTGATTACATATGCTAAGACCCTCTTTCCAAACAAGGTTCCAGGTAGACATGAATTTTGGGGAAACACTATTCAACCCAGTACAGTTATTATCCCCCTGCAGGGAGCTGGAGAAGGCTGGTCTTTCACAAGGTCACACTGCCCAGCCGACACACAGAATTGAAGTCCAAGTATCACACCTCATGGTCCCATCTTCTTCCTTGTTGCTTCTCTTAAAGACAGCAACGCTCTGAGGGACTGGTAGTCTACAAGTGCACCCCGGGCAAAGATGGGTTTTATTTACAATGAACTATAGTGATATCTTGGCAGCAGGAATCTAGAAGAGAAGCCTTCATGGTGAGCCAGAGAATCTTGTACCTCCCTCTCACACACAATTAAGCATCATCATTTTAATTTCTGCTACTCTAAGCACTATCATACCCTGTCCGGGTACGAAACACCCGGTCTGGTAACACCCTCTAATTCAGATGCAGACAACATGTTCCCAAATTATGGCATTCCTTGGGAGACTCTTATTTCACAAGAAATGTGTCCCATGGTCCTGTCCCTAATTCCACAGAGTAGTTCCATAGGGGTGATTTCTAGCATATCTCTTATCTTTATAGAAAAAACAAGCAGAGTCCCTCTGTGAGGACCCACAGATGTCTGCTTCAAGGAGCTGGGAACAGTGTAAGCTGGAGCCCCTCAGCTTTCCCAACGGTTTCCAAATTCTTTCCAGAATATCTTCCTGCTCGCAGGCATGGATTTGCATTTCCTGCCTGTGTGAGTAATTTTGCTGCTCATTTCAAGAGAGTATCACAAAATGTTCTTTCTTAATGCACAGAATGCTCCAAAATTGAATTCTGTTGTAAGAGCCCATGACTGTTGAGCAATATTGATCAATACAACACAGTAATAACAGCTAGCCATAATGGAATATTTGCTGTTTATTGCACACTGGCCCAAGAGCTTTACACATATCATCTAATTTAATTGTCAAACAACCCCGGTGAGTCAATTATTATTATTATTCCCAAGCTACACATAAGGGAAATAAAGTCCAGGGAGTATAGGTAACATAGTAACATGCACAAGGTCACACACTAAAAAGTGCTCGAGACATTGAGGTGGGATTTATTTTTTTTAATGCGTAGGCATATTTAAAAGAAACTGGCAAAACCACCATTGGGCAAACATTACAATAATAATTTCAGACAAGAATTATCAGTGGATGCTAAAATTAGTGGGTGAAAATCTGATGAGAAATAGCATGTTTACATAGTCTCAAAGTATCACCTCATGAGATACTGATTACTCACAAAGAGAATAATAGTAACTCTACAGTAGAGAGATCTGGTCAACCCCACCTTAGAGTTCCACTATTCATTTAACCAGCATGTACTACCTGCCTCAGAAAACACGAAGCTTAAAAAACCACTATCCTTGACTCAAAATAATTGAGAGTAGCAACCAACCGTCTCCACATTTCTTCTGGTGGAAAGGATGTTTGAAGTCAAGCAAACCTTGATTACTTGTTGAGAAGATTAAAAGGATAGATATGAAGGGTGGGGGCCAATGTATGTAGGATGAGGTTGCACAATGAACATGTTATGGATCTCTGCTCCCATCAAGAACAAGTCATAACCTGGAGAGAAAATCCAGGGAAGTCATGTTTACGCCAAGCGCTTTTTCGATGAAGAGTTGAGCAAACAAACCTTCTCCGTCCAGCCAAGAGCTGTTCCTCCACAGGGCGACTTACACGTTCATAAAGGATTCCACGTTTTTCCCACTCATAAAATGTAGAGATGAACAACAGGGCCTATATTTTATTTATTTATGGGTCTTAAAAACACCGCACACCGTATTTGATATACTATAGACTCAACGTATATTTTTGAATGAGCTAATTCATAAAGTCATTGGAGCTGCCTTAATTTGAATCTAAGTGGCTATCAGCCATTATGCAGAATAAGAAAATAACACATAAAAGTTGAATCCAGGCAATAGATTTTTTATTAAAAAAATGCATAGAATGAGGCTTCATTATACTGGGTAGTTAGAACAAGGTTTTTTTTAACCGTGTTCTATGAAACCAAAAGATGCTTTTGGAGAACATTAAATCATCCTGTCAGGGTATTTTACTAGAAGTATTAAGCATATTTGAAGGGTATTTGAAAGCCCAGTTTCTAATCCATTTTGTTCTCGCCTTCCATCTTCAAGTTACATTCTCATTTCTGTGTTGTAGTATTCTGCAGCATTCATTTGTAAAAGTCTATTAAGTGCTGACTCATTTATTTATTTAACAGATATTTACTGAATGCCCCCTCTGTCCCAGGCATGTATTGGACATGGTGGGAAACATTCGTGAGCAAGACAAACCTGCTCACAGGAGGCTTCAAGTCCAGCCGTAGAAACAGACAGTGCATAAGGATTTAGAGATGTGGGCCCCAGGCCACGCGGCAGGCCCGGAGACGCCGAGGGGTGAGAACCAGTCACTGCTCTCCAAGGGATGCAGACATTCCTCAGGGTAAAGAAACATTGAACAGTCATGATGACAGAAGGAGGAGGAGGAGGAGGAGCTGCCACCATTTGTCAGAGCAGAAGGAACATGAGCTTCAGTTTCAGACAAACCTGGTTTCTAATCCTAGTTTGTCTCCTTACCTGTAAGAGGGGTACCTTTACACAAATGAGTTAATGTCTCTGGGACTTAATTTTCTCATATTCCAAGTAGAGATTATAATGCCCATTTTTCAAGGCTTTTGATAAGAAATAAGCAGACTGATGAATTATTTAAATCTTTGAAAACTAGAAAAACGCATTCAAAAAGGAAGTTTGATTGAAAGAGATGTTAAATCTGTCTCCCCTTCTTGCTCCAAATTCCCAGAAATTATATAAAAAGTATATAATTATACATTTTTTTTAAAAATCTTAAGATCTATGGAAAACAAGAATCAGTAGAAGAGAAAATTCCAGAAATATCTGAAAATGAGAAAGCAGATGGATTGGATGAATCAGGTCAGTGGTTGGTCAGTGTCCCACGTGCCACCAGGAGACACTGGCTGTGGAGGAGGGGCGGTTGGATGAGAACCCGGAGAAGCTCGGTGAGGGTGGGAGGCAGCCAGCGGCAGCAGTTGGTGGAACTGAATGTGTGCCAGGCTTCTTGTTTTGTTTGGTGAGTGAAGCTATTGATTAACATTAGGTGTTAATGAAATATAAAATGAAATATGATGATTAAAATTTTGAATTATCTCTAGAAAAATATAACCAGTATGTATAGCTGCCACAGCAGTTGCTAAAAAAAAAAGGTAAACAGAATAAATAAACCTTGTGTGGCTCCATTTAAAAAAAAAGAAGAAGAAGAAAGTATGGAAAAGAAACATAAAATTATCAGAAATAAACCTATGCATGTAATAAAGTCATGATGTAAGTGCTATTCAGTCAATCCCTCCTAAAAAAGGAAAGCAGTTTCAACTTGGGTGAAAATAGAAGCTCAACTATATGCTGTTCACAAGAGATGCATTACTGAAATAAAGAGTTTCAAAATAAAAAATATAAAAAGAATGCAATATTAATATTAGACAAAAAAATTCAAAGTGAAAGGCCAGAGAAGAATATGTCAGATTATCAAAGGTATAATTACTAAGAAAATATGGAAATCACAAAGTTTTATACCCCAAAAGTTATGGGCCAATCTTGGATATGAATATCAATACAAATCTCCTAGATAAAATATTAGCACGCTGAATCAGCAGCACGTTAAAAGGATAACACAGCACGTCCAAGTTGAATTTATCTCAGATGTCTTTATAATGATCAAAGAAATTATGGGAAGAATAAAAAACTGTAAAAGAATAGGACACCTTTAAAAAAGTATAGATCTGCAAAAGAAGCATACAGAAATTCTAAGGTGAAAAAAATGTAGTAATTGAACTAAAACACATCGTGGATGGATTGTGGAGCAGATCAGACTTAGCTGAAGAAGGAATTACTGAACTGGAAGATAGAGCTGAGGGCACACCCACATGGACCCAGAGATCATAAATGGGAGCGTGAGGGAGAAGGGGACCTGCGGACACTTGTGAGGGATGGGTGCCTAGTCTGACACGACTTTCCCGTCTTTTCTTGTGCTCCAGTCTCACCATCTCCTGTCTGCCCTTTTGCTTATCCCAGCCTCTTTGCACCTCAGGGGTTTCTACGTGCTGTTCCTTCTGCCTGGATCTCTCTTCTCCTGCCTCTTCACAGAAATCATTTTCATTTTACAAGTGTCAGCTCACCTACCCTTTAATTCATTCAACAAACGCCTGTTGTGTGCCTACTTTGGTCCAGGCACTGTGGATACAGGTTCAGACAAAGTCCCTATTCTCATGGAGCTCAGATTCAAGATTTGGAAGTGGAGTGGAGAGCAGGTAATACACAGGACATAAATTAAGAAGTAAAGTTTAATTTGTGATGACTGTTATGAAGCAAATAAAACATGACCTTTTCAGGAAGGCCTTCCTTGGCATCTGACCTAAAGAGGCCCCTCTAACACATTAGTCAATATACTATACCTACTCTTTTTATTATACTTATTGAACTTAACACCTGATAATGACAGCTCCCTGAAATAGAGACCTCACCTGCTGTGTTCACGGCTGTATCCCCAGTGTTGAGAATGCTACATGTGTCGGTCCAACAAAGGAATTTTCAAATGAGTATATGACTTTAGTGGCTCTCAGACGCATGTGCTGGCCTCACATGGCTAATTTTAAGCCCAGGCATCTCTTGACTCGTCCACTCAGCCCTCATTGCCAGTGGTGTGCTGGAAAATGGCTAACAACCAACCTTCAGGAAAACCACACGAAACAACAACAAACATAAATAAATAAAAAGTAAACTTGATTTGTAGCATTCGCCAATTTCCACAGTGTAAACATTCCCACCACAGTCAATTTCAAGTTACCAACAGGTGTCACTGAGGCGGAGTTGGGAATAGATTCCCTGTAGCCCTCCATGACGAAGCATTTCCACACACAGATAAACCAGACGTAATTAACCTCAAGAGCACAGATCACAGTAAAATGTAGTAAAATAATTAGGAAGTGATAAACTTTGAGGATTTACCACCTTTGTTTTTAAAATACTTTAATTATAAATACATATATATATATTTTTTTTTTTTTTTTTTTTAAGAATGGCCATGTTTAACAACTGGCTTGCAAAATTCCTGAAATGTAACAACCAGCTCTTACAAGCCAGAATAAACTGACTCCAGTGCACCACTGCCTAATGCTGAGAACTACCAGGAATGTAAGGAGGTTGAAGACAAGCCAGGTAGTTAACCCCCATTATGGCTTAATATGAAACCACACGATGTTTCTTCACTCTCTGGCATGCGAAGGGCAAAGACCAAAGACACCGTCCAGTACAAAGGAGGGTCACAATATGCTATTTGATTGCACTAATGGCACTCAACTGGCAAAACTCTCTTTTGTGAGCCACGTTCTCCCAGCATCTGAGATGAATGGGCTCAGCACTCCAGAATCCCAGCTAATTCAGCTAATAGGAATACAAACATTGGTCTAAGTGGAGGCCCCAGAACAGTCTCTTCCATCTTCCTCGCCCCAGGGGGGATGAATGAGAAGGATTACTTGTGGATTATAATTGCTTAAAATAGGTTGTGACGTAAAAATCTAGTCCCTTGTCCTCTTCAATAGTAAAGTTCTACAGACAGAGAAATTATGTTTAATGCCAGTGTCTTGAAGGTAAAAAGAGAATTCCATTCTCCCTTTGGGGGGAAGAGAAAGGACATCTTTTTAGAGCTGTCAGAATTCACAAGCCATAATAAATTATTCTTTATCATGACTGATTTATTAAGCAGGCAGCTTGGCGTAATGGCAGAAAATTTCTGTTTAATTTTCACAGTATTAGACGAGTGTGATTCCTGATCTGAAATCAAGTTCAGTTATTAAAAGAAGGAAATGTATTTAACATTATGCATCAGGTTCCGAATTTACTAAATTCTTCCAAGTGCGGGATTTAAGCGTGTATGTCATATGGCCATTGTTTGGTTGGAAACGACATCAGCCCTGTTCCTGGGACAGTCAGAATCAGGGGTGCACACCCCAAGACTCTGTAGTCGTGGAGTGACTGGCAGGCAGATCGGCTATCCCATACCAAAGTGGGTCCAGAAATCCCAAGCCAAAGAATCACAGGATTCAAAGAATTCTCTCATTTTCACTGGAATTAGAATTTTTTTAATGGCAAACAATTGACCAAAACGTTAGAATTATTGATGTAGCTAGAATTTGGGTAAAAGTAAGGTGTTTCAGAAAACTTTCAATTATATACACAAAATTATAATGACGTGAGCAATATTGATACCCGTGGAGAAACAAAACAGCTGTACCTCTCTTCCCTTCTGCGCATCGCCTCTGCTGACGGGAGCGTCTTAAGCCGAGTCATAGGTTTCCTCCTTCCATCCACACATCTTACATAAACAAGCATTTGCCAAACTCCTACTGTGGGATGATTCAGCCCTTGAGGAGGCCTTGAAATATTCTGGGGAAGACAGCCATCTATAGAAGGTCCAGATGAAACATGAACCGTACAAGCAGGCGTGGGGAAGTACCCAGCAGCACAGGGACCCACCCCATCTGGAAGTGCTGAGTGGGCCTCGCCAGCCAGGTGCATTGCCACTGAGCCTTTACAGGTTCTGTGGAATTGACCTAAAATGGAAATTATGAGTAAATATGGTGGCTTACTGACCTGAATAATGAGATATAACTATATTTTACTGAACTAGTAGAACCACTGAGTAAAGAGGTGCTACCCCACTCTAGGCAATATAATTTTTATATTGTTCCGTGGGGCTTGTTTTGTAATCAATCTCTAAATTTGCAGAAACTGGTCAGGTGTAAACTAAATGTTTGGTTATCTCCACCTGGCTAAACTCGGGACTTTCAACCACGTTCTAAATATCTCCTTTGGGTGTTCACACGGAAATCCACCTGTCCCTGATTTAGTCCGCCAAATAGTTCAGACCATTTCTGGCACCCTCTATGGGGCTCTGCTGTAGAAATGTACTTTATACGTGGCGCTTTTTATGATGGGGGCCACCACGGAGACAATACCACTCATTCTCCATGAATGGAGGGACTCCCTCCTGCTCACCGCTGATCCCTCGCCACCTAGAAGCGTGCCTGGCACAGTGGGCACTCAACAAGTAAACACTGAGTGGACAACACCAGCCAGGTGCCCAGCATCCTGCAGGAGCTGGGTCACCCACAAGTAAGCAAATTCAGAAAGGAAGAAATGCTTTGAAGAAAATAGAATGGCATAAAAGGATAGAGAGTAACATCAGTGCCAGGAGGTGGAGAGAGGAGGATGCTTCGGACAGTGTGTGTACCCGGGGGTTCCTGAGGGCTGCGCCTGGCTAAGGCCTGACCGACCAGAGGAACCAGTCCTGCGAGGATGTTGAGGATGAGGCAAACCACAACCAACACGGTACCTAGGGGAGAGTGAAGGCCCGTGCAGAGTGCATGAGAGTTGGGCAAGGCCCCATCATACAGGGCTTTACAGCCACCTGGGAAGGAGTCTGGATTTTCTTCTAAGAGAATTAAGGAGCCACTGAGGGTTTTAAGCAAGGCAGTGGCATGATCCTAATTTTAGAAAGATCCCACTAGCTGCAGAGTAAGAAAGTCCAGAGGATAAGGGAAGCAGGGAGACGCTGAGACACTGATTGTCTGCAGGCAAGAGATGAGCTGACATGAACTTGGGTGGAAGTGGACAGAAGTGATGTCCTTGGCACGTACTTTGGAGTTTCACTGAAACAACAGGTCTCGCTGATTGACTGGGTATGGCTGAGTGGGCAGGGATGAGTTGGTGTCAAGAAGGACACCTACGTTTCTGGCACATACAGCTGGTGGATGGACTTGCCGTTAGGTAGCACAAGGAAGATGGGGAGAAATGCAAGGTTGGGAGAGGGGGAGGCAAGGAGTGGGAAGAATCCTATCGCCTTCTGAATGATTTTGTGTTTATGCTTTTCTGCCTCTGTCCAGCACGAGTCAGCGGGCCTGTGACATGTGATCACCTCCTGATCATCCATGGCAGGCCTCCCAAGATGGTGCCAGGAAACACAACATGGCATCTTCAAGGGAAAGAAAAGAATTCACTGCCAAGGTGTTCCAGCCCGTCTCCAAGGAGGTTTGTTTGAATAAGATCCAGTTCTGTGCTGCCACCATCTGCCTGTTCACCACAGGGCCGCTCCTCCGGGGACACCTGGGTGTTCTGGACTTGGAGTAGGTGGGCCAGTAGCAGATGGTGGTGAAGGGGTAGGAGTTGTATTCACAAAACCCAATGATCCAGAAAACCATTGTAGCGCAGGATTTTCAATTTCAACGTGGGGGGGAAGCATGAAAGGGAGAAAAAATGGAGCAGAAACAAAAATAACAAGGCCATTAATCTTTCATTAAGTTAAAGGGATGAAAAAGAATCGCTTAAAGTATCATTCTTTCCTTGCACCACAAGCATGTCGCCCCCCGCTGACTTCAAAGGCGCTGACGAGAAGTTGGTTAATGTTGTTGGCACAGGATCAGGCTGTGGTTTACTTTTGCTTAAGTATGATCTTTTTTCCTTTTCAACAAAGAAAGCATAAGGGCCGAGCACTCACGATGGGAGGAGGCGCCCAGCGTAAAACATGCCTTTGTGTTGTGCACAGGGGCCTTTAGAGGTGGGCTCTGCCAACAGGCCCTGTCTGCAGGCTATTGTCACAGGTCCAACCACCACCACAAGAGCAAGTTGGCCAGAAAGAGCATAGAGAATAGAATCATTGTCCTCATTCACTCTCTGCCCTCCGCCTCTGGAGAGGCAGACCTCGGCCCTGACTCAGCATCGGGGCTCCTGGCGGCCTTGGTGAAGAGGCAATGGCAAGACACAAAGCAAAAAGTCCCACCGCTTTTCAGGCAGAGTGAAGAGGCCCAGCGCCTCTCACCTGTTTGCGGGCAGGGAGCAGGGATAAATGGTTTTGCGCTTTGGGAGGCTGTGTTTTTCTTCAAGTAGCACTGACTGTTTATACTGAAAATAGAGCTAATTGGCAGTGAGTGGCAGGGTTTTGTGGTTAGGTCCTGGCTCTGTGTTGGCGGCTGCTGCCTGGTTAAGATGGACTATCCCACCTGGCAAGTGCAAATGCCCAGGGGCAGAGGGAGAGGATAGAGGGGTGTTCGGGAGGGTCTGATGACACGCTTGAGGAGGCCAAGGCTGGAAGCCCACCACTGGGCTCCTGCCATATTGGAAGGTTGTTTCACTGTCCTTCTTGGGTTTGTTTTCATGAGAAAGGCAGGGAGTGGGGGATGGAGACCAGTTGTTACCTTTTAAGAAACACACTACAAATTTGATTTCTTAAATGTGATGCCCTTGCTTGCTGGGCATCGTAACAGGTAAGGATTAAGTTAAGTCTTTCCAACCCAAACTGACTAATGGCCCCAGTTTTCCAGGGACCGTCCTGGGATACACGGAGTGAACACCTCTGCCATCCTTGACTTCTGCTTCAAGCGCCGTCGCCCCGTGCAGTGGATGGTTTGGAGTCAGTTAAACCGGGCTGAATCCTGGCTCCGTCCTTACTCCTTGAGATATGCTGAGCAGGCTGCTCACACTCCCTGCCTCTGTTTTCCATTTGGTAAATGAGATGAGAACTATCCCCGATGGACACGGTGAGACTCATTGAGATCGAGTGCACGAGAGCCCCCAGCCCCTAGACGGGGTTCAGTAGTGCCGCTGGTCACTGTCACCGTCACAGCATCTGTCGCATCGTTGCACACAGGGGAAAGGAGCAGAGGCAATGTTAGCTTTTCCAAAAAATATTTCCTGTAGAAAGAGGGAGGGATGTTATGGTTTCTTTTTAAAAATACCACACATATAGGCTTAAATAAATTTTGTCACAGCTTCCCTCTGCATAGAGAACCAAACAAGCCTCCTCGGAGAAGCAGAAATGAGTTACAAAGAAGGAAGGGCAGAGCAAAGGTAGGTCCACCGGGGGGCTGGGGCTGCGGTTTTGGAGGCTCTGCCACCTGGGAGCTGTGTGATGCGGGGCGGGCTCCTCACAGGGCCTTCGTGAAGGTGCGAGTGGAGAACAGGGCCAGCACACGTGCATGCAGCTAAGTTCCCTGTTAACACGATTGCCGCGTCTGCAGCGAGAACTCGGACCCAGCTCAGGCCTGAGGAGCAGAGAGCTCTCCGCCTGGACTTACACTGGAGTCCAGGTGACAATCAGGGCACGAGGAGTCCTGATCTGGCAGCACCATCTGTACAGCGTCTCCTCTGGGAGCCCCGACCCCCATTTGCCACACACGTACTGCTTTGCTGTTCAGATTTTCAAGGCGGAATCAGAAGCTTAACAGGGGCTGGCTGCCACTGTGAATTCTGACCCGCTGCGAACTTTCTGCACAGGGCCGAGCCCCGGTTAAACCTTACAGGCATTCCAATAGTGTTGGGGCACCAGGGTTTAGTACGGACGACCTGCCCGGGGGCAAGGGGAACAACCAACGCCGATAGACAAGTAGGCAGGCCGACAGGTGGAGATGGGTATGGGTACGGGTATGGATGTAGATACAGGTATATAGATACTGGTACAGATATACAGATAGAGAACAGATACAGATATAGGTGTACGTGTAGGTACAGATGCAGATAGATAGATATAGGCATAGATGTAGAATTTGTTTTCGAAGCAGGCCACTGGTAGAGAGGTCAGTAGCATTCCAAAGCTGGGGGCATGCTGATGAGGAAGGTGTTCAGAAGGCACCGAGCATTCGAGGATCTTAGGAATAAGCCTTTCCCACGCTGCTAGTAAAATAGACGTTATTTAAAGACTAACGTTCTTAACTTTCGGTTAATTTTTCTCCGGCTAATTTCCAGTTTGGACAATGGAAATATTTCCCAGCCCAAACTGTGTGTGAAATAAATCACTAAAATACCCAGTGCCCCACCCCTGATTCCAGACGCTATCATCCGACCCTGACACAGAGCATCTAAAGCCATGTGGGTACCCATGTCCGTCAGGACAGTCTCGCTTAGCTGGAGTAATAAACAACTCCAAAACCACACTGACTTAAAAAAACAAGATTTCTCTCTCCCTCAGGCTCCAAGTCCATCACGGACCTCTGGGGGATCTGCTCTGTCTCGTCCCCAGTCTGGGGTGCAGGTTAACAGCAGGTGAAGCATTGCCAGGCTTGGTGGCACAGAAAAGAGTGACCTGCTAGGACTCAACTTGAATGTGGGCCTGGGAATGACCCACTCTGTTTCTACTCAGCAGTCACAGGTCAGAAGCAGAGCCGGTGCCCCCCCCCCCCCCCCGTTGCAGGGGATTAGCAAGTGCAATTGCATACGGCATGCCCAGCCTCCAGACTCAGAACATCACCAGTATGCTAACACCTCCCAAAGGTATCCAAATTTTTCTCTCCAGTCTGAACCTCTCCCCTGACCTCCATACTCACATATTCAACTGCCTTCTTAACACCCCCATTTGGATACTCAATAAACATCTCAAATATAAGGTGCCCAAACCCAAACCTCTGGTCCTTCTTCCCCAGGATGCTCCCCCTACAATGGTCCCTGATTCAGTTGATGGTACTTCTGTCCTTCTAGTTGGTTGCTCAGACCAAAACTCTGGGAGGCATCCTGGACTCATCCCTTTCTCTCAAAACCCACATCCAAATGATCAGAAAATCCTGTAAGCTCTCTCTTCACAATATCCAGAATCTGACCTTCTGTGCTACAGCCCTGGTCCAAGCCACTACACCCCCTGCTCAGTTTATTGCACAGCCTCCTAACTGGTCTCTCTATTCCCATCCTTGCAGCCTTCAGGCTAATTCTTGCCATAGCAACAAGGTGGTCCTTTGAAAAGATAAGTCAATCAAGTCACCCTCTGGTCAAACCCTCCAAAGGCTTCCCATGAAAATCTGAGTGAAGGATTTTGAGTTGACAATGGCCTTCGAG
The DNA here is from genome assembly GCF_020826845.1 of Diceros bicornis minor. Taxonomy (NCBI): domain Eukaryota; kingdom Metazoa; phylum Chordata; class Mammalia; order Perissodactyla; family Rhinocerotidae; genus Diceros; species Diceros bicornis. The sequence continues at coordinate 2,561,994 of NC_080774.1, read as the reverse complement.
GCACTCCATGCTCTGGTCTTCCATCCCCCTCCCAACATCAACTCCTGCCCATCACTCGCTCCTCTGCAGCCACACTCTTGCTCAAACCCTCCAGGCACGTGTCCACTCAGAGGCTCTGCGTGTCTTGCTCCGTTTGCCTGGTGTCTTCTTCCCTCAGCTATCTGTGGGCAGTGTCCTCACCTAGTTCAGGTGGTCAGTAAGCATCTGATGAATGAATGAATGAATGAGTGAATGAATGAATATTTGTATTCACTGGTAGTTGAAGCCTGGACCGTGGAAGTTATAATTTTAGGAGTAAGGATTACAATGACTAAATCTTTCGAGAAGCAGTACGTATTTGCCACAACCCCTAGAAGAGGGACAAGAGATTGTACCTCTGAGAGCAAACTTTGATAGAGAGATGAGTGAGCTGACACACAGTGTGGACACAGGGCAGCTGAGAGTCTTGTGCACAGACCGCTAATCGATTTCATCCCCAAGTTTTACTTGGGGAATGACCAACCATCCGGAGACTCTATTTTGTAGCTCTCCCTGAAGCTCCATGTGGCCAAAGGCCACAATTGGTCAGTGGATGTGAACAGAAGTGGTGCAGGCAACTTCTCGGTCACAGACTTCCAGAGAGAGCTAGAAGAGCTAAACGAAGAGCTAGTGAAGCCAGCTTGGCCCAGGCATGGAAGGTGTGTGTCCTGGACGGCAGAGCCCCCGTCCATCCCGGACCACCTCACTGGATGGTATATACAGAGAGAAATAAGCTTCGTTCTCTCTCTTATTTGAGCCAGTCCATCTTGTGGTCCCCTTGTGATTGCAGTTAAACCTATACCCTAACTGTGTGAATACAGAGCTGGGGTAGAGACAGGGTTAGCCTTTGATGATGGTGGCTGATAAAGAATGGGAGTTACCAAGGGGTAAGTTGTTGGATAGGAAAGTGAACGTTGTCAGCTCAAGTGTGCCGAGAGATATTTTATCAAGCACATACTTTTTTGGATCATTTGAGAGACTATGGTCCTTATGTCAGCAAAAGATAAGAGGAGGCAATAAATTGAAGTTTGGGGGAAGATAGGCGAATAAGAGTTTTAGCACAAGCTTTTCTTGGCCTAGTTTTCTTGACTGGCCTCAGGTTTTGCATGAGAAAGCCCTTTGGAAGACAGAAGAAAGGAAATGTATGCCTTTATCCTATAGATTTATGTATTTATAAATCTCTCCCATCACCCCACAGCCCATGTTATTAACTTCAAATGTTCGTCCTTTTAGAAAATTTTGAGGTCTGAAAATTGATTGGAGGTCTTGTATATCTTTATTTCCCGGTCCGGTCAGTGGATTCCAGAATATTATCTTCCCTGGTGTGGAGAAGCACTGCTTTGAAACCCTTTCCTTGGAGAGTTCATTTACGCATGAAGAAGAGCTCTCACACTCAGCTGGCTGGGAAAGCACTAGGACACAGAAGTGACATTGCATTAAAGCAGCACGGGAAAGTGGGGGGGGGGCTTGAAAATCATGGAATCAAAGGAAAATGATCCAATATTTCAAACAAAATCATGTCCTGTCTATTTCTGCTCCATTACAATAGGGTAAGTCAGAGCTGGTCTTACAGGGCTGCTCTCTCAGATGTAAAGCACTCTAAGTGCTTGAAATGTCTCCTATTTTATTACGTATACAAAGGGGTTCTTTAATACAGTACTGTCCGTGACACGGAAGTCACATCTCAATTTTCTTTGTTGGCTGAAGCCACTCTATCCCACTACTGAAGACTACCTCTCACCAGTATTCCCACAGGTGAACAGGCAAAATACGTCAGCCTTTTTGAAAAGGAAACTGTTCATTGACCAAATTACCAAAATTATCCTCCTATCTTATGTTAGGACTACATTTTTATGCTTTTTAATACCTGAAAAATTTTTTTTGGTCAAAACTTAAAGCTGCAAAGTGGGTATTTTCTCTAAAATTAAAGAGTAAGCGCTTTGTAATTATAAATAGATGGCTTTTCTCTTTGTGAAGCATTGAATAAATTCAATTGATTAATGGTTTTAGAAAGTAAAGTTTCTGGGATGTAATTAATTTTTAACAATTTACCAATGACACACCATCACAAAGTCTTGTTATCTGCTCCATAAAATCAAATCTAAAATGCAAAGTTAATCAACCAAAAAAGTCTTGCAACTCTAAGACCAACTTGATAAGACACGTGGCAAATGTATCCTTATAAATGACTAGTTCTATGCCCCAACTCTGAAGATGATGGCGTCTGTGGTCCTCGCATATATCAATACATGAAGTAATGTGCATCACCTCACGGTCAGCTGTGAAAACATGGTGTGGAATGTCCATCTTTTCATATTCATTCAGCAAACGCTTATTGAGAACCTCCTGTGTGCTAGCAATGAAACTGTCTCTGTGCTCATAAAATGAACAATCAAATGGAACACACAAACCAATAAACAGGCATACGGGATGCGAGGGTCCGGCATTAAATTCTGTTTATTGGGGAAAGAATGGGATATCAAGCGAGTGTGTAAAAGGGCACCTTGATTGGGATGTTGGGGAGATTTACCACAGAAGTGACTTCTAAACTGATACCTGAAAAAAAAATATGAATTATCTAAACAAAAAGTTGTTTTTACTGCTCTGGGTAGAGGAAACAGCATCTGCAAAATCTGGGGTGCAGGAGAAAAGAGCAAGTTCCAGGGACTGAAAAAATTTAGTGTGGCTGGAGTATAGAGCACAAACATGTGGTAGCAAGAGATGACATCAGAGAAACGAGCAGGATGAGAAAGAACAGAGATGTCCCGACTAGAACGATGGCAGTGAGGATGGAGAAAAGGTGACTGCGTGTGAGAAACGAGGGTGTGGAAGACAGAAATGGATGCTTGGTTAGAGGGAGGGTGGAGGGGAAGCATGGAAAATGACTCACAGATTTCTGGATAGACCAAGCTGGGGAACTCAGGGAGGGAGGGCTGGCAGGGGGGTAATGAGTTCCACCTTGGATTTGTGGAGTTAAGATACCTGGAGACATCTAGGAGAAGGTACACGGTTCTCAACTGGACACACGGCTCTAGAGCTCAGAGACATAAGTCAGGGAATTGAGGGTCCTCACCAAATGGATGGTGTCTGACACCATGGAGGAGACAAGACTGCCCCATTTGCTAGTATGAGAACAAAAGAGGACCCTCGGACACCCCATCATTTAAAGGCTGACAGAAGAAGAAGAACGTTCCAAAGATTCTGAGATGGGGAGAGTGTAAAACGAGAGAAGACAAAAGTGATGGAACCAAGAAGAAAGACAGCTGTTAGCAGACGGGCGAGGAAAAACGAGTCAGCACAAGACACGAGGGAGGAGTGGCCAGAAAGATTAGCAGGAAAGCAAGACCGAGTGACAGTAACCAAAATCCAGGAAACAGCACCTAAAAGAAGGGTGGTTCTGAGACGTGAGAGCAATCGGGAAGAATAGGGACTGAGGATGGTCATCAGGTAATAAAGGGAGAGGACGGCTGGGGAGGAGCCAGAACACAGGGGGATGAGTAAGGAGTGCAAGGGGGGGGGTGGAGACGGCAGGAAACTAGACAACTTCTCCAAGGACTCTACTGTGAAGGAGAGAGGAGATTATGTGACGGTCGAAGGGAAACCAGGTTGTGGGAGTGTTTTGGTTTTTACTGTTTTATTTTATTTTGTTTTAAGATGGGAGGGACTGTTAACGTCTTTCAACTTACATCTGCAAGATTCCACAGCGCAAAGATATTTTACACACACATCTACTATCCACTGCATTTTAGGTTATAGATTGACTCTGCAAGCCCCACTTAATGAACGTATGCTTCTTGAATGGAGACTCATCTTTATTCTCAGATTAAGTTACTACAAAACCCTCCCAAGAATATCTGGGCAGCAAAGACATGAACACATTCACCTTGGTCCTGTGTACTGTTGCTGCAGTTTTTGTTTTTTTTTTTTTAATTGCACTTTGTTAGAAATATGCTTTGTCTACTACCTATTAGAACCATAGAAAATAAGTTTTGTAAGAAATCTTTACAGCTAATCTTCTCCGACCTGTTCTCATACATCCTTTATGTATCCCCATCAAGGGGTCACTGAACCTCTGCCTGAAAAGCTCCGTGACCAGGTACCTTCAATCTCCAGAAGCAGCCTGGTCTATCTCAGAGCACTTCCAAGTTCCAGAAAGTTCTCCATTATACAGAGTCCAAATTGGTCTCCCTATAACTTTCTTCTGCTTGGGAATTATGAGTAGAAAATATGAAGTCAAACTTCACGGGTTCAAATCCCTGACCTGCCACTAACAAGTCACGTGACTCGGGCAAACCACTGGATCTGTTGCCTCAGTTTCTTCATCTGTATAATGGGATGAACCTCGGAACCAGCTCCACAGGGCCATCGCCAGGAGTAATCCAGATAATACACACAAAGGTCTAGAGCTGAGCTCAACAAGTACTAACCCCTCTCTCACTCACTCTGTTCTATTCCACAGACTCACACAGAAAAAAGAAGGAAAATCTAATCGTCCTAACATGTTCTAACCTGAACTATTTTAAGTAGACTCTCACATCGACCCTGCATATTTCTCTTCTAAATGTCGTAAGATCCTTCGCAGCTTCCCATCTGACGGCGGCTTTACATTCCTCCTCCATCTCACTTGCTTTCCTTTGGACAGGCGTTTATTTATATCCCCTTGAATCCAGTTTATTTATACCCCTCCCCTCAGAGTGTGGTGCCCGGAACACAGTGGAATGCTCCGGGATGGTACGTCCTGAGCAAAACAGAGAGGGCTTAGCACTTCCTCTTTTCTTCAAGTTGAAGTTCTCTTCAGGCCGTCCCAGATGCATTAGCTTCTGTTTTTACGGTCACAGCCCTCTGCAGACACGTGCCAACTCAGCGGCAGGTACACTAAAACACCAAGCCTTCGCATACAGGCTTCCTCTGTCCGCAGGGGGTGCAGCTTTGGGAAGCAAACTCCCTACCAGCTTTGCGCTGTTGAGCACTCTCTCTGCGCCTCAATCTCGTCATCTGTAAAATGGCACAATAATCACGACCTCACAGAGGTGGCTGTGAGTGAAAGAGCTAGTCCAGGTCAGTTCTGGCCAGCGTGCCCAGCGCACAGTGAGCCCAATACAAACGTTAACTGTGGCTGCTGCCCTGATTATAGTTTTTATTCCACGTATAGGATGTGACACAATTCTGCTATAATGCGTGTTTCAAAAATACAAATTTGTTCTGATGCAAGTGATATGTCAGGGGACAATTTGAACATGAGGCAAAATTCATATTTGCTCACGGGTGATTTTTGTCTATGAGAAGTGCTAGGTGAATGCAGAAAACTGCACCCAGCAAAAGCAAGCACGAAGGAATACACACACACACACACACACACCCCTCCATCACCTGCCTGCGTTTATGAGCCGTCTCATACATATCTGCTGACACACTTTCCTTCTGACCCCAGATGACATGATCTCCACCTCTCCACAGGGACTCACCAGCTACAATCCTTCTATGCCCACTGCCACGAGCAAACTTCAGCTCTTTCTCCAGGTAAAGTGTCATATTCATTGTAGTTTTGATGTACTTCTTAACCACTTAACACATGTAAAACCATGCTGGCATTTTTACTAGGTTCCTCTCTTTTTTTTTCAAGTGTCAGTGAGGAAGTTTTTGAGTGTCATGTCCCAAAGCCATGTGTCTCATAAGCCCTGTGATTTTTATTATGCGATTTTCAGGCACACATATGTCAATTACAGTGGAATTGACTATTTGATCACTGCTAAGGTTTGTAGACTCCCAAAATATTTTGATTCTGATTCTGTTATTCCTAATATTTGATATTTCTCATCATCATGTTATGCATGAATTTGATGAGAAGTAACACTAAATGTCTGTAAATCATCAAGGGGAGAGGCTATGTTCTGGAGGATAGCCTTATAAAGATGAAAAAGGCATTTCCTGCAGGATAGAGTATTTTCAGTATAATAATGAAACTTTAATAATATTATCAGTTTAATAAGCTATTTTCAAATTTAGCTTCAGGAAGAAAAAGGTTTTCCCCCCACTATTGAAAGCCTTAAGAACTACGGATCCGTGGACTTTGGATGGCACATAAGAATCGTCTAGTTCAATCTCTTCGCTTTAGACATGAGTCAGCGTGGCTCTGGGAAGTGGATGTCTTGCCAAGATCGCCCAACTCATTGTTAGTGACCGAGCCAAGTCTCCCCGCTCCCGGTTCAGCTGTTCTTACAACCCCAGGCTGACTCTGGGTTACATGTTGTACAACTTTATATCCTTGTAATAACACTACAGTTTATCCAAAACCGGACCTACCCGTTACCACAGGACGGTTTTGTACGGCAGGCAGCTTTTGAGACTGGTAAAGGGAGAGGGAGTGGTTACAGCCTTCGAAAGCCGCCAGACACCACAATGCAGCTGTGTGGGCAGCCGGCCCCTGCCCACACCGTCCGCCGGGGCAGCTGCACCAAGACAGGCTTTCTGCCAGCAGAGCAGATGCTGGCGTTATAGCCTCAAACCCATGAAATGGGGACAAATCTGGCTCCTTCAAGCAAGTCTCTCTCTACTCAGCTTCCTCCCCTGCAAAATGGGGAAAATGACTTCACAGGGCATTGAAGCCCAAAAGACTCTTGCTTTGTTAGGTGGAAAAAGAGTACACACGTCCTACTGGTATTGCTTATAATGATAACATAAAATCAGAACCACCCACCTCGGTCCCTTCGTATAAGCTTATTCTTTTGCTTTTACTAGAATAATTCCAATGAATTCTATATTTATTCCATCAGAGCTAATTTATTAATTGATTTGTTGATAAATCTAGAACTTGTCAGGAGCCTCAGCATAATATCTTTACTTATCCATTTGTGTACTTGTTTGTTTGTTAGTTAATTTAGTTCTTTCCTCATTTTTCTCTGTGAAAGCTCCTGGCTTGACCTGTTCATTCATTAGTTTGTCTGCTTGCTTAGAAGAGGTAGTATACACACAAGGCACATGATTTAAGAGGTATTGAAGGGTGTACAGGGAAAATAGACCACGTTTGCCCCTCCATTTCCCCCTCACCTAGGAGAGGAAACTGCTTTTTACCAGAGGAGAATCTGTATCCCTTGCCAGGATGACCCATGTGTTCACCATCTTGGGTGTGTGACACAAATGGCAATATACTATACATGCATTGTTCCACTGGTTCTCAGCTGGGGTCAGCTTGCCTCATGGTGACATCTGGCAATGTCTGGAAACGCTTCTGGTTGTCACAACTGGAAATGGGCTGCTACTGTCACCTGATGGGAAGAGACCAGGGATGGGTCTCAACACCGTACGAGGCACAGGATGGCACCACAATAAAGAATGATCCTACCCTACATGTCCATAGTGCTGAAGTTAAGGATATCTAGCTTTTATTATTATTTTTTTTTACTTCTTATGCTATTTTGACGGTTGTTCCTCAAACAGGGTAGCCATAGATTTCCCTGGAGTGTGGAGAGAAGAAGGTTTCAAAATTGCTGGGGAACAGGAGCTCAATTTTGTTTTTGAATCCCCTAGCAGAGAGCATGGCTGTCAGTAAGTATGCTTTGAATGCATAGATGATTAATTACTTATGGGTGGGAGACGTTTAAAATAAAATAATATAAAATAAAATAATAAAATGTACTGTAAGCTGTTCTTCCTTCAAATCTGAAATTTCCAATCATTCTGCAGCATCGATTAGATTTTGACTGAAGTGCCGCAAAGGAGACACAGCTCTGAAATTCTTTGGACCCAAGGAAAACAACATGGGTTCTGAAGGAAATTTTCTATTTTGGAAACCAATGTTGGAGAAGTTAGCTGCCTAAAAGAGGCCCCAGGTCCTTCACCTGTCCTCATTTACAAAGATAAGTTATTAAAATAAACAGAAAGCTTGCCTGGCTTTTTAAACGATGAGGCCAGCCAGCCTCCATAAAAGGCGTTAAAACCCACATAACTGAGAGGGATAGACAGTGTTTCAACTCCATCAAAAGCCTTGAAAAGGAGGACATCCTTTGTGTCTGCTTTCAGGAAGTTTTTCAGGACTGATATTTATTTTAAATCAGAACCGCTTACAAAGCAAACCCCCTTTACAAAATGCATTACAGACAGCAATCCTAGAGATGACCTCCATGATTCGAGGCTGGACTGAGATATTATTTTTATAGGAAAAAAATGGATCTCTTTAATCAGCTTTAAAAAAACATTGTGAATAGTCACTTCTCTTATTTAAAAGTTTAACTTTACTTTCATCAATTTATAATCAGAGTTCCTCTGGTATGTTTGATTCCTGACAAACAAGGATAAAAGTCTTGTGCCCCCATTGCTAATGAGATGATAAAACAGCAGGGATCAAGTTTTTAATTACTACAGGCGATGCACTGGAGAGGTACCGATGATATTTTCTATTGCATGTCTAAGTTGTAACTTCAGGCTTATGACAGTCCTGCTGAGCTCCACTGCCTTTGATGATCACTCATTTTTGTCTCCTGAGAACATACAAAAATTTCTGAGCTAGAATCCTGGGGGGCTGGCAATTATTGGCATAACCTGGTGCAGGTTCCCTTCTTCAACCATCATGCTCAGTAAGGATCCAGTTTCTTAATGCCTGCCATTATCCCAAAAGGGAAATTGGACATTCAAAATATCTGTGAACTTTCCTGCTCAAATGATACCCATTCTCAGTCTCCCAGCATGGGCCTTCCATTAATAATAAAATGCTTAATTGAATTGGGAGATTTCTAGTATATACTTTTTCATTTCTTTTCAAAGTCGTGCTTGAAATTTTTTCAAAAACCTTATATTTATACACTTTTGTAGACATGTGTTATAATTCTCACTCTAAGCTATTTAAACATATTTCTAACAATATGCTCTTTGTTACTGCAGACCGTTGATAATTGGAATTTTTAAAGGTGCCATTTTGGGTCAAGTATGTGAAATGTAAAGGTCGCATATTCTTACCCTGATTGAAATGGAAGCTGGGAGTGGATTCCGTTAATTCTCATGTTCACGAGACACACACACACACACACACACACACACACACACACACACGCACATACCTCGCTGGATGCCCAGAGTGCTCAACAAATAAGGCTTGCTCAAAAACCTGTTTTTAGCCGTAAAAACTAGAGCACGGAATTAATCTGACTTGTGGATGATCACCAACCCAATGCGAATCCAACTAACTAGTTATTCATCATCTACCCAACTCATCAAATAACTACCCAGCTTATCAACCCATTACCCAACTCATTAAACAACTAATCTTTGACCAGTCAAGTAATTTCTAAATTATAAAGTAAGAATTGAGAGTCAGAATCACAAGCACTGACTGAGTCTACCAAGTGGTTTAAATTTCTAAGATTTTGGGTCATAAACATGAAAATGCATCCTCAGCTACTACAATGGGGAAAGCCCACGGATGAAAAGAAATTTACAGATAATAAAGACAAATCAACGTGTTTTGTCCACCCACCCTTCAGAATCTAAATTTACAATACCCATTAGGAATTTCTTTGTTTATCAACACCACTTTGACGGCTTTTAAAAATATCGTATATGTGAAATATGAAGACCAGATACTTGCAGCTTAGTTTCTTCTTGGCAAAGGGGAGTGAAAAATGTTTTAATTGTGTAATTTATATATCATTCAGAATTCATTGCTTGTATTTGTCAGGGTAGACCAATTGCTGTAACAAACAGTGCAGAACCTCAGCGACTGAACACAATCCACGTTTATTTCTTGTTCGTGGAAGTCCGCGTGGACGGGCCGAGCTGGGCAGTGATCCTGGGCAGCTGTCCCCAGGATCAGCTCCTCAAGTCCGGTAGTGCTCCCACCTTCTTTGACAGAGCATGCCACTGGACTCTCCACATCTGGCTGGCAGCAGGGGAGGAGTCAGCTCGAAGACCTCCTGGGGGCCTCGGGGGCTGCACCCAAATGTAGCTACTTTAGTTTGTCTACCTTCCACTGGCCAGAAGGGATGGCAAGGCATCAGGCGGATGCGAAGAGGCCCGGGAAGAAAACGAACTGGTTTGGTAAACAACCTAAGCGACTTTTCTGCATTAATTATAATAATACTTCACCCATATAAGGTGCTTTGTAGTTGTTGAGTTGTATCGATATTATCTCATTTCATCCTTGGAGTCTTGGAAATTAGACAGAGATGATTATTGTTTACAAACAAGAAAAACGAGGTTCAAAAATATTCATTGCCTTGCTAGAGGTGAGACAGCACTAGAACTAGAACTGAATGCTGGTTTTCCTCTCTTCTCCTTTGATATCTGTTATGCCACATGCTTGCCTTGATTTATGGTCTATTGTCCTTTAGAAATAGTTAATATAAGGCCATCTATGCTGCAGACAAACAGCATCAAAAGACACTAAATCTTCTGCATAACGTAACTCGATATGAAATTGACCATAAAACACCAGTAATCTAAGCTACGGAAATCATTCCCGTTTTTAATGATCTGCTCACTCACATAATTTGAAGTCTACAAACTCTGGTAAAATGTGTACACAGCGGAAATAAGTAATCCAGCTATCAAAGATACATCTTGAAATTTGTTTACATCTTATTCTATCGAGGACAATATCAACCTTCATTAGAGCATGGGTATATTTTCATAATTCCAGGACTGTGGTGTAGTTAAGCCTTACATTACTTTCATGATGGGAGGCAGACCAGAGAAAAAGGGATAAATACTTAAAGTAAAATAATGGTCTAACATAACCATTGAGATATATTCATACAGATGAATAAAGCAGTAAAACCTTGAATGAAGACTTTTTTTTTAAATTTTTCCTTCAAAAACACATAGATCAGAGCCCTATAATTGGTCAAACTGCTCAACTATGAGACTATTTTCAGCAAAACAGTTTATCAAACAGTTTAGATTTGGGTCAGGTAGGTAGAGAAGAGCAGACCATGGCCGGGTTAGTTCAAAACCAGGGTTGAAACCATGAATGGACCAGGGTGTAAGCTTCCTGCCTGGTAACACCGATAATCATAGACATTGACTGATTCCTGCAGAATACCAGCACCATACTCAGAATTCTGTGTTCGGTGTCTTGAATCCATACAACAGAAATGCAAGATACCAGTATTCTTCTTCTTTTTCTTTTAATCAAAGACACACGGAGAAAAAATGGCAGGCAGAGCCTCATTTAATAAGTCAGATCCGGCTGATTCCAAAGCCTGTGTTGGGATTATTGCAATTTACGATACAACTCTCAACAGGAGAGACCACCACCGCCATGTCTCTGCTCCAAGGTGGCCGTATACCCAGCGGTTAGGAGTGTGGGCAGCGGTGCCAGACTGCTGGGTTCAAGCCCTCCCTTTCCTCTTGGTCAGGCTACTTCACTTCTTGGCGCAGCAGTTGGCCTGTTTATAAAGCCGGGGTGATAATGACACTTGCCCATCACGGGGATTAAATGGGGACGATACACATCCATCACATAGTAAACATGCTTGCTGTTACGACTATTCCTTTTGGCTTGCTGAACTTCGTCAACACGACGTTGAGTTACTCGGGGGCATGTTCAAAGCACCAATGCCAGCCAGCATATTGTTCCTCGGAAATCTGAGGAAAGGAGCATCATTTACATCTTCTACTGACTCACATTTCAGCAGAAGGGACTGCCCTCATACTTGCTCTAAATACAAATTAGCACCGTTGTTTATAAGCATTGCAAGAACGGAATGCTTATATGGATGAGGTTATAATATGAGACTTGTTCATGAAGCCATCTCCAAGCCAGGACGCCATTTAAAATATATTAGAAAGTATAGATTTTCGTGAAATATAAGCTATGAAATTGAATATATCGATGAATCTCTTAGTATATAAAATTGCTACACCTGGTTACTTTATAAATTCCTTCTACAATCTCTAACAGTGTATGGATGAAAGGAAAACATCTTATTTGTTTGAGATTTTTGTAACACAAAGGTGATTAAATAGGAACTCCCAGCAATCATATTTGTCCTTAGCTCTGTATGTTCAAGAGAAAACTGTTTAAGCATCTGAAATATCATCTATAGTGTGATGGTTAATGATATGTGTCCACTTGACTGGGCTAAAGGAAGCCCAGATGGCTGGTAACACATTATTTCTGGGTGTGTCTGTGAGGGTGTTTCTGGAAGAGATTAGTGTTTGAATCAGTAGACTGAGAAAAAAGCTCTGCCCTCACCACTGTGGGTGGGCATCATCCAGTCCTCTGAGGGCTCAAATAGAACCAAAAACAGGTGAAGGAAGAATCATTCTTGCTCTCTCTTCTTGAGCTGGGATGTCCATCTTCTCCTGTCCTTGGACATTGGACGTCAGAGCTCCTGCTTCTCAGGCCTTTGGATTCTAGAAATTTCACCAGCAGCCCCCTGCTTCTCAGGCCTTGGACTTGGGCTGGGAGTGACACTATTGGTTGCCCTGGTTCTCAGGCCTTAGACCTCAGACTGAATGACACCATCAGGTCTCCTGGGTCTCCATCTTGCAGACAGCAGACTGTGGGACTCCTTGTCCTCCATAACCATGTGAGCCAATTCCTATCATAAATCTCTTTTTACACGTGTCTATAGACATATATTCTATTGGTTCTGTTTCTCTGGAGAACCCTGACTAACACATATGGCTTATGAAATATACAGGCCAATATTCTATATCTGGTCAGGGCTGCAATATGACTATCAGGGGTGCTAGGCACTTTTGCTTTTGTGGTCCCTTACTTCCATAAAAAAAATTAACATTTATATTTTATGATTGCATTGGTATAAAAACTCATCCAGGCCAGACTATATTCATTTTTTCTTCTGATTTTAAAATAAATTAGAACATTTCTGTGGGCTCCTGAAAGTATTAGGGGTCTTGTGCCTCCGTGCATAATGGCTAAGTCCACTCTGTATCTGGCTCTTAAACGCTATACAATAAAGATTGACTTTTAAAGTAATAGCCCTCAAGAATAGGATGTTTAACCACTAAAACCCTAAGTTATTCATTACTCACATGGAACAAAATAAACACTTATCTAGAGTTTACTGGGTGCCAGGCGTTTTTTCAGTGTTTTTATATCTGCAAACTCTTCTAATACTTGGAGCTACTTTATTAGATGGTTACCATCATCATCACGATTTATCATCACCACCACCACCATCATCATCATCACCATCACCATCACCACCATTATCACCATCGCCCTCATCACCATTACCATCATCTTCATTTCCATCATCATCACCACCATCATCATCAACACTATCATCACCGTTTTCACCATCACCATTTCCATCATCATCATCATCATCTCCATTTTGCAGGGAGGTTGAGTGACTTGTTCAGGGTCATACACGAATAAGTGGTAGTGGAAGGGGGAGGTTTAAGCACAGGCAATATGACCGCAGAGTTCACACTCTGAATCTCTACACCGCACCACCTTTTGTGTGCTCAGTACTTAGTTGAGGCAGCCAAAGTAGACTTATTATTACTATCTTCCCTCTGTGAAAGACTGTTAAATGTAAATATTTAACAGAAAAGCATTCAATGTAAAAAATAAACAAGGAGAATACTTTATTCCTTTAATTATGGTTAAGGTTTTTTTCACTTAATGAGAATTTAAAAATATAATTATATGCAGAATATTTTGTAGAAAATATTTATTTTAATAAATACCAACTTTGTGTAAGTTCTTTTTACATACCTATCTTGTTAGAGTTATAGCAATATAGACACAATTTTTCTTGCTTTTTTCCTCCTTCATGTTATTTTTATGCAGTGTTCACGTGCATGAATGTAGCTGCCATACTTCATAATCTGAACACTTACATCATATTCAATCATACTGATAAGTCAGGTTTCCCTGAGCATTCCTCAGTTCCTAGGCATAGAATTCTTTCCAATTTCTCACCATTACAAATATTTACGCTATAAATAGTCTGGATAAAGTGTTTTTAGATGAGTGGTTTCCTAGGTTATATTCCACAGAGTGGGATTTTTAGGTCCAAGGTATGGATAATTTTATAGCTATTCTTACATATTTCTTTATGTGCATACTGATTAAATTAAGTTTTATAGCATAGAGAGTATATAATAATTTATGACAACTTTTAAAATCTAGTTATATCAGTCAGGATGCCTTCAGCTACAAGTAACAGAAGACTCTTCAAGATGACTTAAGAAGTTTGGAGGAAAATGGTATGAGATATCAGTTGGGACCCCAATTTTTTCCACCTGTCCCTTTGTCACCCTTTATATGGTGGCTTATCCTTTTAAACTGATTCCAATTGGGGCACCAGATGGCTGCCAGAGTTCCAAAGGGAGAGCGAGGAGGGAGAGGGCAGGGAGTCTGGTTGTCACAGCCAGCAGACTACGGCAACAATTTAGTGAAAGATTGTGGTGCTCAGGCCAGAGTGGCAGCAGTGAAGAAGTGGTCAGATTCCAGAAATATTTTGAAGATGAAGCTGTGAGAATTTTCTGATGGCTGGATGTGGGTTGTGCAGGAGAGGCGTTGAGTATGACTCCACGATGGAGCTAGATCCACCTGTATCCCCAAGGAAAGATCCACAGGACAGGTTGTTACACAAGAAAACAAAGTCAGACAATATCTCTATACAGACGTGTTTCCACATACCAGGTAAATAGATAGAAAAAGGTATCGAGATAGCTAACAGAATATTGACAGCCATCACCCTTGGGAAGAAATCTCAGATGAGGGCATAGAAGGGAGAAGAGGGGAAAATGAAGACGGACTTAAAGTTTCTACTCTGTATGTTTCCTTCACATTTTTCACAATAAGCGTAATTCCTCTACTACCTACACAATGTTTTCAAATGTTTGAAACAATTTCCAAAAATTAAAATTTCAGAGTATGGCGTAATAAAAAATACAGGGCAATACTAGGCTGAGGGTGTGTAACACCATTGGAGTAATGTTTAAAAGGATACGTATGCAGACAGACAGACAGACAGATGTTCTTATATGGACAAAGATCGTCTCTGGAAGGACACATGAGATCTGGTAAGAGTGGCAGACTCTAGGCAGAGGGAGGGGAAGTCACTGCTTGGGGGTGAAATTGCCTCTCTCCCCCACTTGGTGTCTTTTGAATTTGCTGTCTTGTGCACGTATTACCTACTTAATGTTAATTACGTAAATGTTAAAATAAAGGCTAGCAGGAAAAAATTTAGATGCCCAAGTAATAAATTAATACACACAAAACAAAAATGAAACCAAACCCAGGGAAGGTTCAAGTCGCTGCAGCCATTACCTTCTCTTTAGCCTGGTTTTAAGTGAAGTCTGTGTGAAAAGGCGAGCAGAACAGGTGGCTTGGAGAAATTTTCCACGAACCTAAGAGATTCAATAACTCCTCATCATGAGGCGTGGTAGAAACGGATTTGGAAGGCTCGATTTCTAAATTAAAACAGGAAATGGAGTTAGTCTAAAAGCATCCAGTCACCCCAAGTCAGCAGATATTTATTGAGTACCTACAACAAGGCACCGAGGTGGGCATTTGCTTGCTTTCTAAGGGGAAAGATGTAACAGTAAGTTATTTTTGTGGAAAATAGAAAGAAAATGCTTAAAGTAACAACAAAGACACCAATGGCCTCCATAATTTGGGAAACCACGGGAGAGTCTCTCAGGACACAACTTGCTGCCTAAAAAGGACGACAGAGGATCCAGCAATGGTTATCACTCGGTGGGCTTGTAATTTCTAAATGTGTTTTCATGTTTGCCTTTTTTCCTAGTTAAAAGCATTATTGTTGGTCTAATTGCCTTTGGTTTCTCTTCCTACAAAGTCACAGATTAATCACTTCCATTTCCTTTTGGGATGACTAAGAGCAGCCACGTAGGGCATGAGTGAAAATAAAACCATGAGTTGGTAAGAATGGACACAGAAATACAGCCCTTCTGGTGAAGGAACGAATCCGGGCTAAATCTGAATGATTAACATTTCAACCGTTGGAAACAAAAAACAAACATTCTTTACAAGTGAACTTGTTTTGTGCCAATTGTAATAAAGCAAACATGGAAAAATCCATCCCCTAATAAGAGGAGGAAGAGGGTTAAATTGTTGACACAAATCTTGTTTTTCCTTCCAGATACGGTCTGGGGTTTATATGACATCAACGCATTCGGAATGGCAGATTATTTAACAATTTCAAAAAATTACATTATGTAGTTAGCAAAGGTCTGGTGTACAGAGGAGGGTCGTCTAGCCCGTGGCCGGGAAGATGAAAGCGCCCTTCCCGGCCATTTGCTGCGCGGATCGAACCTTAGTCCTATCTCTGCAGACCCGCTGATGCGCACACGGTGACACTCGGGAGACACACGAGAAGCCATGTGATTTTCCCCCTGCTATGTTAAAAATGCATTGCTATTTTTTCAAGCATGCTTCGATTAAAGAGGGCACATCTGTTTTAAGTCCTCTTTTATGAAAATTACTGAGCTTCCTCAGTGCGCTTATCTTTTAATTTCGAAATTCTTTGTAGCAATAACTTGAGATAATAACCAACCATATTTCTGGTCCCTTTAAAAATAAAGGGAGGGAGGAAGAAAGAAAGCACGAACGAGCCATTTTAGAGCTTTGAACTCTCTTTTCTAATCCTCCCCCCTTGGGCCTGGGTGGAAAGGGCCCCCTCATTTGCGTTTAGAATGGCTGAGTCCTGCCTTGATTGCAGCCTCGCCTCCCAGCTGGGCGAGCCGGGCCCAGCTTGAGGCTCCAGGATTATTCATCAACTCCCCGGCAGGGGGGAGCCGCTTCTCACTTCCACTGCTCCTGCAAAGTGTTCAGCTTCCCTTTATAAGCCTCTTTATTCCCCCCAAACCCTTTGTACAAAGTTTCCCACCCTCTCCCTCCCTCTGGAGGGGTGGCTTGAATGTCTGGGACACTAGATCACTTTTTAATACCCAAACGTCCCTCCCCCCAGCATTTTGTTTTGAATAGCACGCAACAGGCAGGGTTTTATTTACCGTATGTCTTCCTGCTTTTAAACTGTTTTTTAAGGCTCAGGTCATTCAGAGACATAATCAGGGATTGAGCGAAGGGTTGAATCAAAAACCTCGAGATTCCTGCTCTGCACTTCTGGCAGTGGTTCCTTTCCTTGCTTCCTCTAAGCGTTGGTTAAGCGAGAGGGTCATGTGTAAGGTGGAAAATAGAACCTGACTCGTCAAATGAGGCCAAAGACATTTCCTACAGTCTTTGCAATCATCCGAAGACAGGGAGCCCTGAACACCAAGACATTTTGCTGTGTGCTACCTGGAGAGGCTCAAGATCAACCAGGAGGAAACATGGGTAACTGGTTCCTTGTTCTCTATCCACTCAGGAAGCCCACATACTTCCGTCCTGGAAGCACTTGATCCCATCACAACATTCACTTCTACAACGTTGCCTTGGAAATTCCCTGGATAAATAACCACATAAGGCAGGAGAAGGTCGTCCAATTGAGAGAAATTCTGTGGCATTTGATGTTTCCCTCCTCCTGCACAATGTCAGAGTCGTTCTGTCTTTGTCTTGGTGGAGAGGGTCAGAAATAGACGTGAAATCTAAAATCACTAGTTCTGGTAAATGAGCAGCTCTGACCATCAGCATTTGAACGGGACTGGGGGTGACTTGTGGCTTTCAGTCACAGCACTCACTCTGCCTTATCACAGGACATAGGACGTTGAATTTATATACTATTTAAACAGTGAATTGAACCAAAAACCTGCTCACCATCCACAGGTATTTATTGTGCACTTATTGCATACAGGAAGCTTCTAGACTAGGCACCCAGGAGAAATGCAAGTCAGTGGAGGAGGGTTTTTGTAAAGAAGACTCTACATCTAGTTGAAGAGAGGAGGCCTATGAAAAGAAAGAGTGCAAGCCTAATTCAGGATATTATTTGATAAATGGAAAAAAGAGAAAAGAGTTGCAGGAGCATTTATTCAGAAATTAATGAACACTGTTGTCCTTGGTTCTGGGACTAGAATAATGAAGAAACCTGCAGAGCTGCTGCCGTCAGGAGGCTGCATATACCAGCTTGAGAGGAGAGTGAGGATGGAAAATAAACATGCAAACAAATGAGAAATTTAATTTCAGGTAAGGATGCAAGTGATGAAGAAAACAGAGCAGGGTGATGAGCTGGGGGCGGGGGAGCATACTGCCACCCTCTCTGGGAAGGTAACGTTGATGCAGGAGCCAGCCACGTGAGGAAGTGGGGCCAGCCACGTGAAGAAGTGAGGCCAGCCACGTGAGGAAGTGAGGCCAGCCACGTGAGGAAGTGAGGCCAGCCAGGTGAGGAAGTGAGGCCAGCCAGGTGAGGAAGTGGGGCCAGCCAGGTGAGGAAGTGAGGCCAGCCAGGTGAGGAAGTGGGGCCAGCCAGGTGAAGAAGTGAGGCCAGCCAGGTGAGGAAGTGGGGCCAGCCAGGTGAGGAAGGCTAAGGCTGGGAACGAGCTGGAAGAGGAGTGGAAGAGATGAGGTTGGAGGGCTGGGTCGTCTGGGGGGAGTTCCGCCTGCTTTGGTGTGCACATGAATCACTTGCAGATCTTGACAAAATATGGATCCTGATTCAGTGTGTTTGCGGGGAGGGTGAGATTCTGCCTTTCTGACATGGTGATGTGATGCTCCTCCTCCAACCAGACTCAGAGTAGCGAGGACCAGAGCCTGGTTTTCCACCTGGCCTTTCCAGAATCACCTGGAGCGCTTGTACCCGTCAGAGATGCTGGGGCCCATGCTAGGTGACTGTAACGTGTATCCAGGGCTGAGAACTACTGGGGTAAGGTTAGGGTTGTACTGTCTCTGTCATGGGAAGGGGTAAGAGCCACAACTGGCCTTCAGAGAAGGCTTTTGATGGTAGACCAGAAGTAGGGCTTGACCTACACCTTGACAGGGGTATCAAGTTCAAAGAGAGGTTCAAAGAGTCCATTTGAAATGGATCAAAGGTATATGAACATTAACCTTGGCACTATTAACATTTGGACCACATAATGCTTAGTGTGGGGCTATCTGTAGGATGTTCTCAGCATCCCTGGTTTCTACCCACTAGATGCCAGTAGAATGTTGCCTCTAGTCCAGAGACTGTCAGAAATGTCTCCAGACATTGCCCAATGTCCTCTGGGGGGGAAATCGACCCCAGTGGAGGACCACTGGTGTAAAGAGAGAGGAAGAGCCAGGAAAGTCAAAGATGCACTCATTATCTGACTGATGTTCAATACATATTTGTGGTTAGCCGTCCTGGAAGCCAGTGAGCTTTAGGAACATGTCCCCTCCCCGAAGGCAGATGGAGCACATGCTTAGGGCATAGCAAGGCATAAGCTTTTTGAAAGGAAAAAAATTGACATTGAAAAAAGATAAAAGGCACCCAAGTTGACACCGTGGAAGGAATCAGAATTCTGTTAGTCTTCCTTATACTCATTTTATGGGTTAGTATTTCCTTATTTATTTAAAAGAAGGAGCTACTGTTATGTGCAACAACATCGATAAATTCGCCAAGATTGCAGCCAGACACGAAAAGTGTATCATGTTCGAATCCATCCATGTGAAGTCGGAGAACAGGCAAGACAAATCTAGGGTTTTAGAAGTCAGATTTGTGATTCCCCTTGTGGGGTGGGGAGTACAGCTGGGGGCTGACTAGGGTGGGGCCCAAGGGAGCCTTCTGTTTGCTGGAAATACTTGCTCTCTGGGACAGGGTGGTGGTTATATGAATGCATACTGATGTAAAACTTCATTGAGTTGCACACTTGAGATTGATGCGTGTGATGTGTGTTATACATACATAGAAAACACGCTTTTTACAAAGCTTAGAGCTTCTAACGCTGTTTTCCAGTCTAACCCAGGGAATGCCTGGTTTATTTCTGACTGGATAATAAGATCTGTCTTGTATTATTTTTAGTTGGCTGAGGAGGTTGGTAGAGAGGCCGTATGATGAAAAGACAAGCGTCAAGACAGGGAACAGAATCCAACCCAAGACGGGGCTGGGCTTCTACTGCGGGGGATGTCAAAGCCATCGACCGGCTGCTGGAATATGTTGCCCCTTTATGCTATTGAAATAGGCCCGAAGTAAATGTATCACCAAATTCCCTCCCTGGGGGAGCAGCTGAGAGTTCAAATTAGGCCCCTGGCATCAAAAAATCAAGATGGATGGAATCAACGAATGGAGGGGTGGATAGATAGAGAGATCGAGGATAAAGCAGATGGAGCAGAACGTTCACTGTAGCATCTAGGGTGTGGGCATTGGGTGTTCTCTCTACAATTCTTCCCATTTCTGTATGTCTGAAACAGTTCACAATGAAATCTTGGGGAAAATATCAGGCCTCTTGCCTTTCTGTTTCTGCTGAGCTGAAACACCATGACAGCTTATGTAATGGAGCAAATCTCTTTCTAAAGCTCCCTTATTGGTTTAGCCATTGTCACTCAGTATAACCTCATCTTTTAGGGATGTAACCTAAAACAAAATATTCAAATACATTTCTGGAAGTAATTTTTTCTTTTTTTTTTTACTGTTGAGATGATTTCTCAAGAAGGGACTGTTTACATCTACTTTGGGGCAATATACAGAATTCTTTTAAATTCAGCTGTCTAGAAAAAACGCCCAGTATCTCCTTCCTAAAGAGTGCCCAATTAAGGATGAAATGAATTACTATTTTCTTTCCTCTTACAACTTTGTTACAAACAGCTGAGCTGGGATAAGAATCCTGCTCTGCAGCCGCTGGGAGCCTGTGAGGTCACCGGTGGGAATGAACAGTCGTGGCTGCCCTCAGGTATGGGGGGACTCTGTCCTCTTGGGAGGCGGGTTTAACAAAGGAATACATTTCAAAGGAGACACAATGTTTTCCACCCTTTTTCTGAAGTGTTTTCAAACACGCACCCAGCTAAAAATTCTTAGAAGTCAGAAAAGGAGGCAGATATCAGACCACCCCTGAAGCGGCTGACAATCCAGAGAGTGAAAGATTGGGTCAGACTTGAGAGACTTGAGTCCCAAGAACGTTCTCGCTGCAGGAGGCCAGCTTTCTTTCTGCCCCACCCACGGGGTCTCGACTGTGAAATGCTCGGAAGACTTGGACTAGTGCCCTGCTTGCGTGCCTTCTCTCCTAAAATGTGATGTGTCTCATTTCAATCTCATCCCAAACCCGTGTGCAGCATCTTCCTTACAAAAGGATGCTGCATCTGCTTAAACTCCCACATTCTAGAAGGTTATGGCGGAGGTATAATTATATGGCAATAGAAGGCAGGTTTGTTTCTTTCTCAGTGGGTGTGTGTGGAATTTGTAAAGCCGTACACAAATCTCTAGGAAAAGAAATCAAATCAAACATGTTTAAGGTAAAAAGTGAAACTTCCCCCTGATTCTTTCCCACTTCTGTCTCTCTCTCTGGAGGTAACAGTTTGGTGTGAATCTTTTAGGGTGAGAAGTAAGAGAAATTAGTTAAATTGGATTTTGTACATGTGAATATGACTATTTTAAAAGAAATCTTCATCAGGCTAGTGTAATGGACAGCATTCGACTGAGGTTTTGGCATGAAAGTACCTCTTGCTCACGGCTGATCGTCGGAATCTCGCGTCCAGCCGAGCAGTAGAGGTAAAGCCTGGTGTAGTTTCAGTTTAGTGGATCTTTACTTGCTTATGCTTTTGTTAATCAGTTCATTTTTCATAAAAGTTAAATATATTTAAAATTTACTTTTGCATTTATAATTCTTTTTAAATTATATGTACAATTTACATAGTCTGCATAACAGAGATTATATATAGTATAGGTTGTTAATACATATATATACATATGTATACATAATGCATAATAACAGATTATGCACAATACATAGATTATATACATACTAATAGATTGTATTATTACATACACAATTATGTAATACATACATAATAGGTTACATTACAGCTTGATAACCTCTTTTATATATATAATAGTTTATATATGATAAACTATTTCTTTATAGTTTATACATAATAACATATATACAGAATAACCTATAATATATGCATTTTATATATATATGCACACACATCTTTGGCTAAAATTTGACTATATTCTTTAAGAATTCCAACGTAACGTTAAAAATTATTTGTGATATTACTAATCTTATCAAGCCAAAACATAACCTAAAATATTCAAACTTAGAATTTCTGATTACCAATGTTTATAGCTGCCAAGGTAAGGCAATTTTTTTGCAGTGAGATAGTCTAAAATTTTTATTTTGAAACAAACCAAAGTAATATTCCTCCAGGCGTAAGCTTTGCATAAACAAGATGTCAGCATGCTGGGCTGAGGTAACTCACTGGTGGTTAGCATTTCCAGAACGCCGTGGCCCCACATGGCTGCCCGTTTCCCTGGAATAGTTGGAGCAGAGGCTTCTGCTAGACCCAGTGCCTTACACTTCCACCCAGGACCAGAGGCATCCACCTCGGTCTGTTAGTCATACGCGCTCAGGCATTACTTCCAGAAGATCTCTGTTAGAGATCGCAGATGCTCAGGTAAGTGGTAGTGCACAAGGCCATTGTCACCCATCATCCCTTCTCTTGTCCAGGAGAAAACTGAAACAGGATCACTTTGATTCTTGGAGTGTTTGACTGTAGAGAGCACAGAATAAGTTGACATGCACGCATATGTTTTTTTTAAAAATCTATCTAGCTCTACATGCTTTCTATATTTCTATATTTTTCCACTTGTCAACTATAGCTAACGCTGATACAGCGTTCACTGTGTGGTAGTATTTGCATAGATTATTCCTCTGCCCCTTACCCAGACTCCTTAGAGGTGTTTGGAAGTGGGATAGCAATCTGTAATCACAGTACCACTGTACGGTGAGATCTCGTGTGTGCACACTGCATAATAACAATAAGACTATAAATAATCTCAGTTCTTGCTGCCAAATGTAGGGTTTCCAGAGCTCCCTGGTTTCAGGCAGAGAAAGCATTGTGGGCCTGGATGAACTCGTTTAATTCTTAGAACAACCCTATGAGATAGATACTATTATTATTTCCACTCCAGGGATGGGGAAAGTGAGGCGCTGAGAGGGGAGTTATGGGCCCACGGTCACGTGGCTGATGAGTGGTAGAGCTGGGATCTGAGCCCACGTGGCTGGTTCCAGGATACAGGGTCTTGACCACTATGCGATCCTGCCTCTTCTGGTCTTTATTTTTATGAGCATCATAGTACACTATACTGTGTTGTTTTTGTCAAGCCTTACATTCACCCAGGCTTATGTGAATGCAAATGTCACGTCGTGTGAAAATAGAGTAAAGAAAAATCTGATGATGAAACGACATAGTAAAGGTTTAGACTCTTTCACCCAAATGTGTGTGAACGCCAGTCAATTTGTCCTTTGAATTCAAAAGTACATTCATGAGTGTTGGTGCAGTTGAGTACAGGTACACCTGGAGATACCACCATGTCGGTGTAACCAAAAATATTTTGCAGTACACACACACAGGTGCGCACACACACACACACAGGCACACACACTGTATGTTGCAGGATCCTGAAAGAAACAGCCTGGGTCAAAATTCTGCTGTAACAGGAACCTGTGTGTTCTTGAGCTAACTATACAGTCCTTCAACGCCTCAGTCACTCACCGTGAAGTGTGAGCAGTACTGTCACAATAACCACACAGCTCTTTCTCCGTGGCCTGTCTCCGTGGCCTGTAGCTCTGCACCTCAGCCACTTTGGGAGGATCAACCACAGTGACGTGCCCAGCTTCATGGGAATCTGCTTCATCCAGTTTTTTCAGCCCTGGAAGCAGGACGATGGGAAGGGAAAGAGAGATTTCCTGTCCAGGTGCAGGCTGCCCTTTCACCTCCGCGCTGACACTGCCAGGCCAACAGCCGATAGCCGGCGGGCATCGAGGACCCCTCCTGCAGTCCTCTCATTGTTTCTTGCCATTCTCCCCTGAGATAAGGACCTGGGGGCATAGGAAACACCACATTCGAGGGTAAATGAGGAAACGTGGTAAACCTTCCCAGGACCCTAATGCAGAATCCTAAACCAATAATCTACTTTGAAAAGTGTTCCCTGAGAGTAAACAATGCCTGACCTGTGAAAGCCAAGTCACTCCCCCAGATTAGCAGACAGCACCATTACCGGTTCACAACAGACGCATCGTGTCACATAGACTTGGAGCCAGTCCTTACTGAAAACAGTTTGACAGTTGCAAACTCTGCATTCTAAATTCGAGAGAAGGGCCAGGAAAATGTTACTGTTATTACTGCTGCTACCAACACTCATAATGAACACCAAATTAATCATATGGAACAAGTAGAAATAACATATTGCTCAGCCAATATTTCTTTCAAGGGAAAGCTTACTTGAGCAGTTTTCTGTACAATTGGAAACTTACACTATTCACTTGTGATTCCCTTGGGCTCCTGTATCAGGCAGGACGGTCTAGGTTATGCTGCAGTAACAAATAAACCCCAAATCTCAGTAGCTTAAAAGAGCAGAAGTTTGTGTCTTATTCTGTTCGGAGTCCACGGGGAATTGGCTGCAGCCATTCCAGGAGCTGGTGGGGCAGACCTCGTCCGTATTGGGGAGGGGTCCCTCAGGCAGAGGGGAAGAGAGAAGACAAGGGGTCCAAAGACTGGTTTGAAAGCTTCCTGCCAGAAGTTTCCCATGCCTATTCCACACACACTTTGCTGACCAAAGCATGTCACGTGGTGGGACTCTCGATCTCAAGGGGATGAGGAGGGACATCCGACCACGTGTAAGAAGGAGGGTGAAACAGTTGGGTGAAGAGCACTGGTAATCGCCATCCTCGCCACCATCGTCCGAACCCCTTCCAAGGTCCGAGAACACTCCCATCTTGTGCAGCAGAGCCCACGTCCACTATAGACACCAACAGTGGTGGATACGCATGTCCCCAGCTGCAGGCGGGTGAACCCGGTTCCCACAACCAGAGGCATCCACAGGAGATGTGGAATCTGTTGCTGGTGACGCAGAGAAGGAGGGATTTCGTGGAATTCCCCCTGACAGCTAGGGATGGGGCAGCAGAGGCATCCAGCCCCCAGAGCCATACTGGTGATGATGTCATCAGGAAAACTGCAGAGTTGGTGCCTAGCGATGGCATGAGCCTCGCAGCGGAACCTGCGCTATGCTCCTGCCTGTGTACCTCCAAGCCCTGTGCTTTGGCTGTCCTACAAATTCTATTTGCTGTCCAATATCCTTTTTATCAAATTGTGGTAAAATGCACATAACGTATAATTTACCATCTTAACTATTCAGTGGCATTGAGTACATTCACAGTATTGTGCAGCCGTCACCACCATCCATCTCTAGAACTCTTTTCATCTTGCAAAACTCTATGCCTGTTAAACACGATCTCCCCATTCCCCATTCCTCCAGCCCCTGGCAGCCACCAGTCTACTTTCTGTCTCTGCGGATTTGCCAAGATCCTTTTAGTAAATCCTTTTTCTGCTTAAATTAGCCAGAGTGGCTTTCTGTTTCCTACAGCGGCAAACTTTGACTACCATTGACTGTAAGTGCCTAGAGGACAGTGGCTACATCCCTGTCCTACTCGTATCCTGACTGCCTCATAGACAATGGTGGGACTGAACGGTTGAAATGATTAAAAGCCCATCATGTCAAATGAGGCTGCTTGAAGAAGATACTGAATAATCCACTTCATTACTGAACACATATCTTTATGTTCTGCCTATAGGATTAAAAAGAAAAACCCCTTTTTATCAAGAAAAGCGAGTGAACAATTAATAAGGATTCTGTTTTCTGAAGAGATGATATGTGGGAAATAGAGAATCTATGCCCTCATGATGCACTGATGCTTTTAAGGGACTTCAGAATAAATCTGCTCTGCAGAATAGTCAGGAATGTGGGTATGAACAGCTGGTGTCTTGCCTCATTCCAGCGATTGCTGTCAGATTCCACACTAGCTTCATAACTAATTGAATCTGCAGAGAAATGCCATTTGATCTGAGATGCATTCTTTTATAAAGAGGTTAGGGCATCCAATAGACTCAATCCAACTAAAGAAAAGAATGGGAAGGAAAACAGAATGTGTCATTCAACAGAAATTACTAAAAACAAAATAAAGAGAGAGAGAGAGAACCTGCTCTTCATTGGAATATGTCCCCCTCCAATTCCTATCTTGAAGCCCTAATCCCCACTCTGAATGTGGTGGTCTTTAGAGATGGGACCTCTGGAAGGTAATTAGGTTTAGACAAGGTCATGAGGGTGGGGTCCTCATGATGGGATTAGTGCCCTTATAAGAAGAGACGCCAGAGAGCCTGCTCGCTCTCTCCGCCAAGTGGAAATACAGAGAGAAGGCAGTTGTCTGCAAGCCGCTAAGAGGGTTCTCACCCGAAACTGACCCTGCCAGCACCCTGGCCTCAGACTTCCAGCCTCCAGAACTGTGAGAAATAATTTCTGTTGTTTACACCACCCAGTCTGTGGTATTTTGTTAGGGCAGCCCAAGCAGACTAACAACATTTATTACTATTATTTTTTCTGATAATGAATAAGAAGCGAAATCAAGGGGGCCACACGTGATATCGAGGGAATTCTACACCTTGGTGTGCCGAGACCTTGGCAGGACTGTCGGTGGCCGTGGACGAGCGTCATCTGAGCGTGCAGAATAGCTCCTGTCCAGGGAGTGTCTCCAGACGGTAGAGCTGTTGGAGGACTTCTCTCCTTCCTGACCACCTGAGCAGGGGCATTCCCTCCTAGGTCAAAGTCATTTGTCCATTCACTGTACGTTGATTTTCTCCTACAATGTGCCGACTATTGCTCTGAAGGCTGGGATATCGCAGCAAACAAACCCAAGAAGGATCCCGCCCTGGGAGCTTGTGCGTACGTATAAGGAACATTATGAAAACAGTAATGCTGAGGGAGGAAAGAGAGTGATGGGGCTATTATTCCGGGTGGGGCAGTGAGGGAGGCCTCTCTGTGGAGGTATCAGTTGAGTAATGTATCCATCTGGTCCAGTCACAACCACAGAGACTGCAGCAGGCATTGAGACAGGTGGGACTCAGTGCAGGAGACGGTAACATAGGTGCCGGAGGCTGACAGGAGCCAAAGGAAACATGGAGTAATGCAGCAATGGTAGCTGCAGAAGCCACTGCTGTCCTAGGACTGGGGGTCAAGGGGATGAGGTTGTGGTTATCAGCACCCAGAATTTCAGGAGTGGAGTGCCGCCCGGTTGGTGCAGCCACCTCAGGAGCTCACAGGAGGGGCCCTGCTGCTGGTACGCACAGGCCTGCTTCTGGGAAAGCTAAAGAAAGTTGGGGGCTGGCACCAACCGCTGCTGTGGGGTGAAGGGTCCCCGGCTGGACAAAGTCCCATTACCGGTGATTCTGACAGAGACAGCCAGCAAGCCAGAGAAGCAGCCTCTTCCTCCTGGCAGCCTCTCTGCAGCACTGACTCCCTCCCTTCACTGGCTGAAGCAGCTGGCAAAGGAGAAACCACTCGGCAGAGCCCCAGCCCTGGCATCGCCCAGCAGAGCGTGGACGGACAGGTTTGCAGCTGGCTGAGGAGAGCTCGATAACAAGCATGAGCAGAGATCCAGACGAAGTGAGAGAATGGTGACACCTGGGGTGGAATATTTCAGGCAGTGCAAGGCCCTGAGAGGAGCGTCTATTTGGTCACTCAAGGAAGACGGCTGGTGTGGAATGACCGGGGGCTCCTTCTCTGCTTATCTTGTATGATGGCTCATGCTTGCCTGCTATAAATACAAATAGCCAGATTTCCTTCCATATTCCTCAAGTAAATACTTGAGTCTTGCTATTGTCTGATACTCTAGTTTCTTACAATCTGTCAGTAAGCAGCTACTAGTCCCCTACCTTTTATGCCCCTCCTGAACGTGCTAAACACTGTTTCTTTTTTAATTTCAAAAGGTCACAGAGACTAATACTGCCATATATGCTCAGTTTCTCACATTAGCTCTTGTCTGGTATTTTCTTTCTTCTTCTTGCCTGAAACAGACACAAATCTGGAGCAGTGGCAGCCATCTTGCAACCATGAGGTGACCGTGGAGATGAAAGTCACTCACTAAGGATGATGGAGCAGGAAGATGGAAGGAGGCTCAGGTACTGGTAAAATCATGGAGTTGCTGCATCAGCCTGACTTTCCTATCTCTTGACTTCTTGTTATATGACAAAATAAATGATTGCTGGTATTTTAACCCTGTAAAGTTTGACGTTGGTTTGCTAGATAACAACTAAGAAAGAAAAGTTCCTGCCAGATAAAGTATGGCACAATGTCTTAATGATGATCTCCTGTGACACAAGAAATGGTTGTATCATCCCCTCTTGGCTGTGAAACATCTTTCATCTCGGAGAGACTTGGCATCTCTTCTGCCATTAGTTGCACTGCGTGACATGTGGTGGCTAATCCTTCTGCTCGTATCTCAGCTTCGTCTGTTTGTGGGCATCTTCTTTTCTTGGATCTCCTAAAGCACTTGGATGTTGCTTTAGAAGAAAAATGTGGAATTGGAGTCATTCCTCTTAAGACAAATATTTGCCTTTGTGATATCGCATCGAGGCCCACTCTCCAAACCCAATCAGAGTGTAGTTTTTTGATAACATTTTGTGACCACTCAACCCGACGTGCTGACAATGTACACAAGTCAATGAAGTAGCGAAAAGAGGAACAGCTGCGACCCAGTTCAAGCCCGGGCGGTCAGTGATGACAGCTGTGTCACAACTGCCGCCTGGCCCGCAGTGATGCTCAGACGCCATCGAGAGCAACACTAACGTGGATTTCAGAGACAACAAACGTGCCTCAGAATCAGTGAAAGGTGGACCATGTACTAAACAAGGGTCACTGTTGTCTTTGCAGTTGTTACTTCACCACCACCAAGGGCAGTTGTGTGGCCATTTCATGATGGAGTTTGAGATGTTGTTGAAACATGGATGGACATTGAGGGTATAATGCAAAGTGAAATAAGTCAGAGGGAGAAGGTCAAATACCATATGATTTCCTTCGTTAAGTAGTAGATAATAACAACAATAAACAAACACATAGGGACAGAGATTGGATTGGTGGTTACCAGAGGGGAATGGGGGAGGGAGGAGGGTGAAAGGGATAATTCGGTACATGTGTGTGGTGATGGGTTGTAATTAGTATTTTGGTGGTGAACATGATGTAGTCCATGCAGAAATAGAAGTACAATGATGTACATCTGAAATTTTTACAATGTTATAAACCAATGTTACTGCAATAAACAAAAAATTAAAAAAAACAAACAAAAAAACTGATTTTTCTATGCAAATATCTAGGTGACTTGCAGATCATGACAAGTATCCCCTTGCAATCTACATTCAGTGAATAAATCTCATACAGATTTTCTAATGGAGATGTTGTTGAAAAGGAAAAACCAGGACTGAGTTTTTTTTTTAATCTAATCATTAGATTAATTAGTTTTTAATTAGCATCTGTACCCAAAAAATTGGGCAGGGGAGTATCTGTGTAGGTAAAATAATCTCAGCGTGGGTAGACCACTCACTGATATTACCCACCAGTAGAGCGAGCGTTTTAGCTGGTGACGTGGATACTGTGGGAGTGTGGTTCCCAGGACCGAGTCCACAGCTCGAAGGGAAGGGGTGGTCAGCCCCTCAGTCCTGTGTACTGTGTCCCTCGTCTCCCCTTCTCTTCTTTTGTCTCATGCGTGTTCACTCATTCCATGACCAGCTCTTGGGTCGCTAGACCTGGGACCCTGACTGTCCATTCGTGGGTTTGCTCCCACTGCCTCCTGGCTTCCCCCCTTTGCGTTTCCACCCGGCTCCTCCTCTACATGCATCATCTTTCCTGAATCACACACTCTGCTGCTCCCACAACCACCACCCCAGACCCACATGGGACACACGGCATCAGCTCCCGCCACAGCCTACCCTCCCTTGCTCCATGGCCTCCAGCCCCGCTGGCCTCCCTTCAGCCCCTCGATGCCCCACGGCGTGTCCACGCCCACACTTGCAGGCCCTCAGCTTCTGCAACCCCTCCTGCTTCTGCCCCTTCCCCTGGGGCCACTCCTATTCGTCCCTTAAATCAGCATTTTCCAAACGTTTCTGACCACAACCTATGGTCAGAAAGGCATTTTATATCACAATTTTATAGATACAGATGCAGATATAGATATAATTAAAACAAAATTTTCCCATGCTGATACGCACTCAGATAGTCTCATATTTTCTATTCTGTTTTACTTGATTTTTGTAACAAGTGCTGGCTGCAACCCACACAATTAATTTCCTGACTCACTGAGTCACAAAGGGCAGCCGAAAATGTCATAGCTCACAATCCAGGCTCCACTTCCCGGTGAAGCTGCGCCTAGTTCCACAGGCCTGGTTTGGCTTCTGCCATGAGCTGCCTTCTCCTGCCTCTCTAGAGTTCCCCTATATCACTTGTCACCATTGTGGTGACGTGTGTGTGTGTGAGTGTGTCTGTGTGTGCGCGCATTTGTGTATATGCATGTGTGTGAGTGTGTCTGTGTGTGATTATTTGATGGATGTCCCCACTAGACGGTGGCTCTGTCAAGATAGAGACATGTCTACTTTTCCCATCATTTATTGGGGGAGACCCCGGGTAAGTCCCTTCATGGAGACTTCCAGCCCCGTCCCCTTCATTCACCGCTGTTCCTGTTCTGGGGGGAAGGGGCATCAGTAGCCTGAGACTTTGGTCCCTTTTCCCTAAGTTACTTAGAAGAAAGTCTGGGTCCCCCTGGATGTAAGCTGCATGTCTAGATGAAGGAGGAGGACGCGGGACATGAGACAATCCTGTGAAGGGTCTGACTTTAGTTAGAAATCACGCTTGTTCACTTTCCACTGTTGCTACGGGACTAGGCAGCACTGAATGGTTTCGTGGATCAAATAAAGTTCTCTGAAGTTAGAGGTCAGCATTCTTCTTCTCCCCCGGGCAGAGCAGCGAGAAGGTAAGCCTCCTGCCTCCGCCACCCGTCCTGCATGGAGCTCAGCGCAGTGCACAGGGCAGCTCACAGGGAATGACCACAACGTGGCTCTTTCTGCAGGCCTCGGGTCTCAGCACCCTGCAACTTCCAGGTCATAGCTCTCGAAAGAACCAGCAACCAGGCTGAGCTCCCTCCCTCCCTAACGCCAGCAGACTGGGAAATGCCATTCAGTCAGGTCATCACCAGAGGGTCTGGCACGGAGAAAACATCCGAGAAATACTGTCATCCAAGAGTCGAGTAACTGTTGGGTGTTACACACAATGTTAGTAACAGTGGCAGCTCTGAAAGCAGCGATGGAAGACATCAGGGTGGGATACTGGCTGTGGTGTGGACTTAGGCAAGAGAGGTTTCGTGAAGAACACTGGACACTGATCCAAGCCACCTCGACTCCTTCCTGGACGACAGCAATGGCCTTCCCTCCTGACCGGCCCCCCTGCCTCCAGCTTTGCCCCCACACTCACTCTCTTCTCAGTACAGCAGCCTTCAACGTTCTCGCTGTCCCTCAGAGTCAATGCCAAAGTCCCCACCCAGCCACAAGGCCCTGCCGGATCTCCCCTCCCCTTCTGACGGCAGCCCCTACACTCCCCTGCTCCCCCCAGCCAACCCCAGTGCCTCCTTCCTGGTTCCAAACCCACTTCAGCCTGGAGGTCTTTGCGCTCGCTCCTCCCTCTAGCAACCAGGTGGCTGGCTTCCTCTCCGTCCTTCAGACCACTGCTCCGACGTCATTTCTCATGAAGCCCTTCCTGTCCACACTATTTAAAATTACAACACCCTCCCTTCCTGCTCCCTCTATTCTTCTCCATAAAACTCATCGCCATGTGCTTACTTATTTGCGTTGATTTAACTCTGTCTTGTGCACCACAATGTAACCTCCATGACAGCAAAGAATGTTGTCCTTGTGTTCATTGACATACGGAATCACCTAGAACAATGCAAAGCACCCGGTAAGTACTTGTAGAATGAATGAGTGAATGAATGAATGACTCAAGACAGGCTTTGAAGGATAATGCAAGTGTTGTGAGTTAAATTGTGTCCCCAAAAAGATGCCGGAGTCCTGACCCCCAGTACCTGTGAATGTGACCTTGTTTGGAAGAGGGTCTTCGCAGATGATCAGGTGAAGAGGAAGCCATTAGGGCGGGTCCTCAGCCAATATGACTGGTGTCCTTACGACAGGGGAAATGTGGATATAGGACAGACACGCACAGAGGGAAGACGATGTGAAGACACGGGAAAGGCCTGAGGAGCTAGATGGGAGGCCTGGAACAGACTATCCCTCACAGCCTGCAGAGGGAACCAACCCTGCCGATCCCTTGCTTTCGGACTTCAGGCCTCCAGAACTGTGAGATAATAAATTTCTGTTGTTTAAGCCACCGAGTCTGTGGTACTTTCTTAGGACAGCCCCAGGAAACGAAAACAGCAGGGTTTCAGATTTTTACCTGCTAAGAGCAGTGGAGAAAACCAAATGTGTGTGCCTAGTGGTACCAACAGCAAAGATGCACGATCAACTTAAACATCTTATTTAATGCCTGGGATTGAAGTCCCAGCCCTGCCGTTCTCTGGCTGGGCCGTCAGTGGTCCCCGGAGGCCACTGGGCTATCTGACCATTTGCAATGTGGCAATGCTTCCTTCATCCGTGCACGTGTGGGATTGGAACACTGCCACCAGGAGACCATGACGCACCAGCCCGGGCTGCATTAATCCCACAGGTAATGGATTTAAGGTACCACAGGGAAGATGACAAAAGTGACACCGCCGGATTTGTGTTTTTCCCTGTGCCACCAGAATTTTCACATACTGTTAGTGACTCTGCTAGAGAGTTGACAAAGGCAGATGCTCCGTGCCCTGAAGACAGAAGGAAGAATTTTATTGGATGTCATCACTGCCTTTCGGTAGGAGGCAAGTCACCTCAAGTTAGGGAGCAGTGACCACAGATATCGGGGGAGCTGGCCTTGGCTGCCCCTCCCCAGAGCAAGTGCTGGGGTCGGCAGTTTTGCTCCGACCCCGGGTATGGATGAGGGAGCCGATCCCACCAGCAGAGGGCTGAGAAACCAGC
Source organism: Diceros bicornis minor (assembly GCF_020826845.1). Classification (NCBI taxonomy): domain Eukaryota; kingdom Metazoa; phylum Chordata; class Mammalia; order Perissodactyla; family Rhinocerotidae; genus Diceros; species Diceros bicornis. The sequence goes on along the minus strand of NC_080774.1, from coordinate 2,529,047 downwards.
GTGGGCCATATCTGGTTCTTGCTCCTACTAAGTAAAAAGGAAAGGAAAGAGATTTGGCTAATTTTTTTAAATCTACTAATTAATTAGGGCCTGGCTAACCTCTGGCTGCCAATGCCCCTAAAACAGTCACACACACAGTGAGCAGGCTTCTGAATGTGATCACTGGATCATACGCGTGTCACAGTGAGGGCATCAGGCACCGCTGAGCTGCGAGAGGTGGAGCCAGAGTGGACAGGGTCTTGCCACCGTGGAGCTTGCGTTCCTCACTAGTGAGGCTGTGTTGTGTCGGGGGGACAAGTTCTGTGCACTAATGGGAATGCTATTTCAGAGTCAGGGACGGCTTCTCACAGGCAGCGACATCTGACTAGAGACTGAATGAAGAGACGGAGTGAACCCTCTGAGACAACAAGAGCAGAAGCCCCAAGGAGGGGGCCATGCCTAGAAAGTTCCAGGAAGAGGCCATGCAGCTGGGGCAGAATCAATTAATCAATTAGTTTTTAAAGTCAATTAATTAAAATTATTTATTAATAATTAATTAATAAAATAATTAATATTAATAAATGTATTAATATATTATCAAAATAATTAATTCAAAGTGATAAATTTGTTGATCGATGAATTATTACTTACTTGATTGATCGATTAAATGACAACTCACCTAGTGCCTCCCAGGCACCAGACTAGACACCAGGCTATCATTGTGAACAAAAACAAGTAAGCACTGTCCCTGCCCTCAAGGGGTGGCCAATTGAACAGAGAAGACACACGAGGATCAATCATTCAAACAGATCAAACACTGCAACTGTGACTGAGCACTACAGGAGTGGGACACGGTGCCACGGAGGCCGGTGATGGGGGGTTGATTGACGCAATCTCATCAGGGTCATCAGGAAAGGCTCCCCCAAGAAGGCGATGCTGACTGAAGCGAGATATGGAGAACAAGTAGGAGCTCAGGAGAGGAGGGAAGAGCATTGCAGGTGGAAGGAACAGCCTGTGCGAAGGACAGAGGCGGGAAGGGGCAAAGTGAACATGGTGATGAGCTGGAAGAAGGCAGGCGGGGCTGAAATGGAGAGAGGGGCACAAGGGGCCAGGTGAATCTGAAGAGGCACGTGCCAGCCAGGGTCCACTCAGGGAAGACAAACTTCTTCAGGTATTTTATGCAGGAGGGGAATGAATATAGGAGCTGAGATGCTTACAAAATCATTGGAATGGCTGGGCGAGAGATTGGGATGCTGGGCCTCCTGCTTACCCCTGGAACAATTCACAACCGTCCACTGTGGGAGTTTTCACCTCTGAGGCCACAGTGGGAATAAGCTGGGCTCGAGAGCCTGCAGCCACTGTGGAGCTCTACAGCTGCCTCACACCTCCAGGAAGCTGGAGAACGGGTCCGGCGTGCCTCAGCAGAGGATTCATAACAGAAACAATCAGAGGGACAGACAAGTGGCCTCTGCCTCACTTAACCAGAACCCCAGCAGCAAAGGAGTCTGGGAAATGTAGTTTTTAGCTCTCTAATCTACACAACCGGAAAACCGGGATAGAATGAAGATGGGTAAACTGATCCACAGTAGCCAGGATGAGTAGGCGTGGGCCTGAGCATGCAAGGTTTGACAGGCAAAATTGATAGAGTTTGTCTTTGTTGTAAAAGTAATGGAAGTCCACTGGGGGGTTCTGTGCAGGAGTGAGTTATGTGGAGCATATTGGAGGGGTGGGGTAGCTGAGAGGATGTGGATATTATTGCAATAGACTCGGTGAGGGATGCTAGGAGCCTGATCTGGGATGGTGTTAGAAACGGAGAAAAGTGGTTGGATTTGAAAGATATCTAGGAGATAACATAGACAGAACTTGGCTATGGGGGTGAGAGTGAAAAGGTGTCATCCATGCTTCCAAAGTCCCTCCTCATGCAAGGGGTGGAGGGTGGTGGTGTCCTTCCCTGAGATGGTGGCTAAGACCATAAATTCAGTTCCGAACACATTGAATTTGAGATACCTTTGAGTCGTCCAAAAAGAGGCATTAAGGATATAGACAGATATTTAATGATCTGGCAACCAGAAGAGAGGTTCAGACTAGAGATACAAATTTGTAAGTTATCTACATACGGGTGTTATGTGAAGTCATGTGGGTGGAGAAGATGGGAGAGAGTGGAGTGAGGTAGTCTAGGACCAAGACCACCCCAACACTGAAGAACCCCAACATGGAATGGCCATGAAGAGAAAGACGAGCTAGCAAAGGAGACAGAGAGAGAGGCCAAGGAGGAGGGAAATCAGAGTGAGCGGTGTCTAAAGGAGGGCATGACCAGTGAGGTGGGATCCCACAAACAAGTTACGTAAGGCTTCTCATCTTAGGTCAAGATGTATAGTGTCCGCTTCATAAAGTTATCATGGGCAGTAGACGAAACACAACATGTGTAACGTGTTCACATAAGGCTTGGCACACATCAGATGACATTCCATGGAGACTATTCTGACAGGGAGGTTTCCCAGGACTAGTGTGGCTGTACATCCAGTTTGTCCAGAATGGTCCTGGTTCACAACTGCTGTCCCGGTGTAATTGTGAATAGCATCTCTTTAATCCTCAAAAGGGCCCAATTTGGACTATAAATGCTAGGATCATCCCCCTCCTCCAATGACAAGGACCGTTAGCCCAGGGACAGCAAAACTTAGTGCAAGGAGAGTGGAAAGTATCCTTTAACTGAAATAAGTCCCATCTTTAAGACGGGCTACAGAAAGGTCAGAGGTGTAATCACAAGTGGGAGGGTCCGACACACAGCCTGCTTTAGGAACAAGGGATTCAAAAATATCAAAGTCAGGGCTCCCAAAGTTAGACATCTCTGGTTATTCATGCAACCAGTAAATTTGACTGCCGAATAAAATCAATGTCAAGGTTTTAGAAAAATAAGGCATTTTTTAGCCTAAAACCACCCACAAATAGTTTCACATTTTAAATACCCTTGCAAATGAAACTCCATTGTGAAATGCAGCTTTAAATATTCTAGCCTTGAAGAAAAAAAAATCCTATCGTGGAGAGTTCTTTCCACTCATAAATGAGTCATGCATTGACGGAGCATGCAGAGTTTTTATTTTTAATTTATATTCCTTTGATAAATAGTTATCTATGGTGACAAATATTCTATCCCTTTCTACAGAGCCCCAGAGATCAAATCCTTATTATATAATGCAGTGTTATAGATCATATTACACTGATTGATTAATTCTAAACCAGAGGTATTAAAAAAGATTTATGGTATGTAAGCAGCATGAAATTTTTTAAAAGGAACCTTTGATGTTTACAAACAAAAATACTTTATTTCATTGCTGAGAGGTGATTTAAAAAAAATTGATATGCTGGGAAATATTTAAAAGAAGATAAAAAACAAAGACCAGTGGGGCAGTATCATTCATTTAAAAAGAATTTACGTTTCTGTAAATGTAACATGAAGAAATTTGACCATAGCACCAAAAAAAGAGACCACCCCCGCACCTCCCCACTGAGGACACCCCCCAGGAAAATAAACACAAGGACCCAATTTAGAAGAATATAAATTGTATGGTAAAGTGACAGTGATATGGGCTGATTCTCATGGGAAATTCCAAGACCTCCAAATGATTTTGTTAAAATATAGATTTTTTTACAAAGATCTTGGCAAGATCACAAGAAAATAAATTACTTTCAAGGGTCTGGAATTTTTTAAATGAATTTATTGAGCTATCACTCATATGCAATAAAGTTCACCCCTTTAAAGTTTATGATTCAGTGGAGTTTAGTACATTCACATAGTTGTGCAACCATCACCAATATCTAATTTTAGAACACGTCCATCAGCACAGAAAGGATCCTTATATCCGTGAGCAGTCATCTCCCTCCCATCTCTCCCCAGGCCTAGGCATCCATTAACCTACTTCCTGTCTTTATGGATTTGCCTGTTCAAGACATTTCATATAAATGGAATCCTACAATAGTCTGTGGCCTTTTGTGCCTGGCTTCTTTCACTTAGTGTAACGTTTTCAAGTTTCATCTATATTGTAGCATGAATTAGTATTTCCTTCCTTTTTGTGGCTGAATAATAATCCATCTTATAGATATATCACATTTTGTTTATTCATTTGTCCAGTGATGAGCATTTCGGTTGTTTCTAATTTTTGGCTATTTGGTACAAATTTTTAAGTGGACGTATATTTTCAACGCTCTTTCAGAATTTATTCTCTCACAGCTATGGAGGCCAGAAGTCTGAAATCAAGGTGTGGGCAGGGCCATGCTCCCTCTGAAGGTAGGAGAGGACCCTTCCTTGCCTCTTCCAGCTTCTGGTGGTTCTCTGTAGTCTGTGGCACTCCTTGGCTTGTGGCCGAATCACTCCAATCTCTGTCTCTGTCTTCACATGTGAGCCTGGCTGCCAGAGATGGGAGCAGGCCCACCTGGGAGAGATGGATGCATTTCTGAAGGAAGAGGGTCTTGTGTTCATAGCCCCTGGGGAAGTGAGGCAGAAGATGCCCTGAGCTGCATCTACAGACTGAGCCATACTGCCTCTCCCAGGAAAGTGAGTTCAAAAAGACTCAGACACATACAAGGACCTCTAGAAAGGAGCCCCACTCTTTCCATGCTGATGATTTGATCCTGGCCATACAGTTCCCTTAAAATAATTGCAATAATAATTCATACACGTGCAATTTGCTCTTATATGATTTTCTTTGCATTTAAACTATATCGTGAACATTTTCACGTGCTATCAAGGATTCTTTTGTAACTTTATTGACGATTACTGCACAGATTTCCCTTCAATGCCTTTGCTCATTATTTAGCCAATCAATTATCATTGGGCATTTAATTTGTTTGCAGTTTTTCAATATTATAAGTAGTGCTGTAATGAACATCCTTGTCTATAAGTCTTTGAGCTTACCTTTGACTATTTCCTTAAGCCAAGTTCCTCATAGTGGAATTCACATGTCAAAGATTTGCATATTTTTAATTTTGATACATATTGCCAAAATACCTTCCGGAAAGATTGTGCTAATGTAGAATCTTACTGACAGGCTATTATCTTTTTAGACTTTGCAATGTGATGAGCATAAAATGAAATTCCTTTGTTTTTGCGTTTCTTTGATTACTAGTGAGATTTATTGTGGTTTTTTTTTAATATTAGGCATTTGTATGAATCTCTATTCTTTATCTTTTTTTCATTGGGCACATCAGCTATACTTTATTGATTAACAAGAAATCTTTATATATTCAAAATTTTAAGCCTTGATCAAAACTATTTTTCCTTGTTTGTCATTTGCATTTTACATTTGCTTTTGAAATTCTTTAATTTTATGGAGAAGTTTAAATCTTTATATGGTCATGTACGTCAATGTTTTCCTTAATATCTTTTAAGGGGTCTGCCTTTTTGTCCTTGGAAAAGTATTCTTTACCATGGAAATACATACATACTCATGTAAAATTGTGTTCTAGTATTTCCTTGGTTTCATTTTTTATATTTAAATATTTAAACCACTTAAAATGCATTTAGAGAAAGTTATAAATTAGAGACTTAAATTAATTAATTTTGTTCTAAATGGTTATATAATCGTCCCAAAACAAGTTTACACAATTCACCCTTTACCCGACTTGAAATGCTATCTTTATTCTTATTTGGTCTCATCCTTGACTTTGTATCCTGTTCCAATGATCTGTCTTTATATTCTTGCCAGTCCCCCTCTATCTTAATTACTATAAATATGTGTATAATTGGTGGCATAAGTCCTTCCTTATTAGTCTTTTTAAAAACACACTTACCTTTGCATCAGTCTGGGCACAATCAGGAGACAGAAACTGCACACTGATTTAAACATGAAAAGGTTAATGTGAAGAATCATTTAATTATGATAAAAGATTATAAAATACAGGATACCCTAGGACTGCAGGAGGAAGGTCACGTGGGAGGACCCCTCACCAGCCTGGGCTCAGACCCCATTGCAGAAGGTGCAGGCGCAGCTTTCTGGATGGCAGAGAAGTTGCCTGGTTTGCAGAAGTTGCCAGGCCAGAGGGTCCTCCGTCACTGGGCCAGCAGGAAGCCCCCTGTTGAGGCGCAGAGGAGCCCCAGCATGCCCCAGCCAGGTGAGTGGCATGCAGAGAGAGGGAGGTGCCAGTGTAGGCAGCAGCCTGGAGCCCACGGTGTCCATGCCAAGAGCCTGCGGGAGGTGACTACCAGGCCATGCCAGGGTTCGAGGTGGCTGAGAGACCGTGTGTTCTGGGTGCATGGCTGAGGCAGAGCGTAACTGCCACCCAGCACATCTGGCAAGCATACTCTTCTCTGTGCAGGTTAGAGTCATTTTATCTAGTCCCCAAACTCATACCACTGGACTTGAGTTAAATATTTCCACTATTTTAGAGAAAATGACACAATACTCAGTATTCTCCTCTAGGAACGTGTATTTCTCTCCATTTATTTGTACAGCCATCAGCAAAGGTTTAGGTTCTTCTTATATATTGTTTATTTACTTCTGTCTCTCTTTTTTTTTGCTGTTTATATCTACTTCTATTTCTTGCCTTGGCTAACTTTGATTCCGATCCTCTGTGAATGCCTCTACTTTTCACGGTTAGAGTTGAAGGTGACTGTTAGTTTAGGGTGAACCTTCATGACCACATCAAGGCTGTATCTTTCTATTCCTAGTGTTCTTTGTGTGCTATCAAATGCCTCCCTGGGATTTATCAAGCTGATCAAGTGGTTTTCCTTTTTAGCCATTTCATGTGATGAATTATATTAATAAGTTTCTAAATAATGAGCTATCCTTGCATTATCAAAATAAGCCTTAATTGGCCATGGTGCCTTATCTGTCTGCATAGAACTGAATTTGATTTTCTAGTATTGTGTTTAGGATTTAGAGATCTTTCATTGTAAAGGGGAATAATCTCTATTTCCTTTCTTGAACTGTTGGGTTTTGGAATCAGGATTAGGCTGGTTTGTAAAACAAACTGGCAAGAATTCCATCTTTCTCTATGTATATAAACTAATGAATTTGCAAGTTGTGGAAACTTGAACTCCACGTAGTCTTTCCTGTGTATCCTTCTTCCCAACCCCCTGTCACCCTTGCTTCTGGTCCTTGTCAGGGCAGATCCCTAACCAGTGTCTCAGCCTCCAGTCTCTGCTCCTGGAAAATTCATGGTAGGTGTCATGTCAAAACCTGGCCCAGACCCCATGCTCTTAGTCACTCTCCTACACAAGTGTCTTAGTGTCCAATAGTGAATTCCAACTGCCAAAGCACCAATCGTGGCCCTACCACTTGCTGTGTGACCAAAAGCAAATTACATAACCTCTCTGTGCCTGTTTCCTGATCTGCAAAAGAGAATAAAAGAACCCCCTTGTGTGAGTTTCCTGGGGCTGCCATGACAAAGCACCATCCAGATGTTTGTTGGAGAGAGATGAGGACAGAAATTGGGAGTAAGCACCATTGCAATTTGATGGTGCTGTTTGTCAATTTTTTAAATTGAGCTTGTATTTTGTATATCTCTGTTTTTTCTCATTTTGCTTTTCTGGGAATTTTTATTTATTTATTTATTTTTTTGCTGGGAAGGGTTCGCCCTAAGCTAACATCTGTTGCCAATCTTCCTCTCTTTTTTTTTTTCCTCCCCAAAGCCCCAGTACATAGTTGTATATTCTAGTTGTAAGTCCTTTTAGTTCTTCTACGTGAGCTGCTGCCACAACATGGCTACTGACAGATGAGTGGTGTGGTTCCGTGCCCGGGGAACTGAACTCGGGCTGTCAAAGCAGAGCGTGGCGAACTTTAACCACTAGACCATCAGAGCTGGCTCTATTTTTGTCATATTTTACAAAAGTAGCAGTCTGTTGCACATTGGAAGTAAACAATAACACCACCACACGGTCCTCCCCTCCAGATAGCATGGGAAGACTGCTCTAAAAGCCTTTGGACTTCATCTCTCCAGAAACTCAGAGGCTGCAGGTCACGCTAGAGATGATGTCACAACCAGCAGGGCTATGCTACACCAGGTGCACGGCATGTGTTGAGCACTTCACGGGTAAAGGATCATTTTAAGTATCCAATACGCCCAACAACAAACTGAGGCTCAGAAAGTTGAATAAGCCACACGAGGGCTCAGATCTGGGGAGCAGCAAAGACAGAACTCAGGTGCGGAGCTCCTGGGGTCCTGAAACCCCCATTCTTCCCATGTGACCAGTGAACTTGGGGGGGGGGTAAAACGAGGTGGAGGTGGGAGATCTGCCTTAATTACTGATGAGCAGATCCTGCTTTCTCCATCCCCGCCCTTCTTGTCCAAGCACAGTTAGACAGATTCCTAGTCTAGTCACAGTGAACTCATAAGTGTCTTTAAAGAAAAAAAAGGCCAGAGCACTGTCTCAAATATTGAGTAAGAAGCATGAGAAACTGAACCATTCCAAGAGCCCATAGCCAAAGCACCAGAATTACAGTAGTTAGAAAAAGCAAGCTTTCAAATCTTATCCTACGATGCCAGTCATCTTTACATTTTCTGAAAAAATGACAAAATGTAGCTCCAAGATCCAGTGTTTCAGATGCTCAGATTCATCCTGAGCAGCAAGATAATATTTTCTCAAACACGAGCCTATCTGTGGATTAAAGGCAAGCATTTCAAAAATTATTCTGTAGCTTAAGAAAACATACTTCAACAATTACTGTTTCCTTTTCCATGTAACCAAATTCACTGTACATTACAACTTTAAAGCTGAGATCTAAGGGTTAGATCAGCCCTTTAATCCTGCCTGTGGCTTTGGGTCCTTCCTGCTCTTTATGAGAAGGGCTGCAGGCCAGCAGCTGCCTGTGAACAGAAGAAAAAAGAGGAAAAGAAAAAGAAGACGTTGGCTGCCTGGGAACAAAGTTCGACAACATTAAAAAGGTTAAGCCACGGCATTTAAAAATCTGACACCTGAAGAATACGTGACTTAATGACACAACTCCACCTCTGTGCTCTTCAGAGTGTAGGTCAAATAAAATAACCGAGGAGAGAAGTGGATTTAATCTCCCTCTCAATAAGTATTTAACTTAAAAACGTATTCCATACCATGAGCCCCTAACTTTGTTTTTCGGAATTGAATCCGCTTTGGTCATGATTTGGTATGCCGTGTTCCAGATTCACCCAGCATTTTTTTTCATTTGTTGGTCTTCTTCTGAGTCAGCGTGGTTTTGCTGTACTGTCCGTGAAGATGACGTTGTCATGGGAGGAAGCCAACAGACTTTGCTGACACTGAAACCACACTTCATGATTCAACACAGACTCTTCATAAAACACTGATTCACAGGTTTGAATGACAGCTCATAGTTTACGAGTACGTAGCCTTGAGCAAGTTGCCTCATCTCCCTCAGGCTCTCTGCATTACCATCCATAAACCAGTCACGGGAATACCTACCTTGCAGGATTATTGTGAGAATGAAGGGAGATGAGACAGGTCAGGTGCCCTGCAACAACACCTGGCACTCAGATTTTGCTTGTGACATCACATTGTGCAGACCATTGCTCCATACTTCAACCTGCTGCTGCTAATTTATTGTCACCAAGGTAAAAAGTCACCTTAGAAGCTCCAAAGAGGAAAGACTTATCTTAGAAAAGAGCACATGCCCTGGCTCTACATCTGTGCTTGGAGTAAGGAGACTTGGGTTTCAAGAGTGCCGGCTGAAGGCAGCGGGAAGCTCAGGTTCAAGAGTATCAGCAGACGCCTCTCCTCCTTTTCCCTTTTCCCCTTGCAATTTTATACCATTTCCTTTCACTAGAAATGTTTCTTTCTTGCTCTAGATCTTCTAGAACATATTTAACACGACATTTGAGACCCTGCAGTCTCCCAATAAAAATCAGGTGAATAACAGGATTATGGTTCTTATACATAACTACTGACAATCTAATGCGAGGCTGGCCCGGTTGTATGTTCCAGCTCTTCTTAAATAGGACCAGGTGGTGTCAGAACACGGCTTGATTCAGCAGCATGCAAAGACACTGGTAACCCAAAATCACCATCAGCCTGCCCCCGAGCAGCGTGGAAGGTCTTCCGCTCCTATGCCATCAGCTAGAGTTAGTGCCAGGTCTTCACACCTTGAAAACCATACAAAGAGAAAGTGTTCAGACTCTTTCAAAAGTCCTTTCCTGAGTATCTGCGATAACGCCTACTGGTGAAGGTGAATAAATCAGATGCACGTTCGATTCTGCTAGTACAAACGAAACTTAAAATAGCAAGAGAAAAGGCGCTTTTTCTCGCACCCTCTCCTTTCCCGTACATCCTTCCTCCACAAATGCACCGAGGGCTCTCTCCCAAGAGCTGCCGACGACTGGCGTTAACAGCTGTCTACCAAGCAGTTCCGGTCTCCCCAGGCACCGCTTTCCTGTTTATACTTGTACATCAAATGCGCCTGTGGAAAATTCCCTGATTTCTTTTGTCCTGTTTTCTTTGTTCTGTTTCCATTTAGAGATGACATGTAAGGGAAATGGCTTATTGCAACAACTGAGATGCTGGGAAAAGGAACCAAACTCTGAGAAAGAAAACACACACATGCACACAGGCTGTGAGAAAGCAAACCTCGGGGCCAGCATCCCCGCACACCCACTGGCTCCTGGTGGAGGACCAGGTACGGTGCAGTGTGGACTTCTTTGGGGGAAATTTCATACACAATGGCACATCACAAAGTTCTGGAACTTTCAGCTTCAAAATTACTTTGTCTCTGATTATCACCAGGTGTCCTTGAATAGAAGCTGTGAATGCACCCTCACCCTCCCTTCAACATACTGACCTCAGGTCTCCTTGGAACCGGCCACATCCCCTAAGAAGACCTGTGTCCCTATCACGCAGACAGCGGTGGTGCCAAAAGACAAACGGCTTGGCAATGGAGGTAGGGGTCCATCCTCATCAGAGTCACCCCAAATGAGCATAAAATTGAAGGATAAAGGGCTTGCTTGCTATGCATGGAGGCAGCCCCACTCACCCCAAACACATGGCCGTTCCTAATCCCCTCAAGGAAAATGTGGAGCTGTCACCACCGTTCACTCCCTCACCATGACAAATGAAGTTCGTAAGAACAACAACATTTGCAGACATTTATTTTAATTTGTAGCGTTTAGTGGATCGGGAGAGGCCAGGAGAAGACAACCTTGAACAATTCCAAACTAAAAATAATCCATATCTGTAAATGTAACTTTGGGGAGTTGGGGGAGGCATTTAAAATCCTCAATATTTCATGAACTCGATACTGGTGTTTACAGGTTTGGTTTTGATTAGACATCCTCGCCCTGCTACTCTCTCCCCACTCCCACGGCTGGGCATTTAAATAATGTCGTAAAAAGGCTTTGATGATCCTTCTGTTTATCTTTCCGACAAAGCTGAGCTCAGATGATGCTCAAATCATACTTCTGTGGCTTTAACCCCCTGACCCACAGGAGAGCTCGGCAGGCTACTATATAATAAAATTCCCCACTGTGGGGAGAGCGCCCAGGGCAAGTTCAGAGCTAATCAGGAGAGAGCATGCCTTGCATAACTGTGCTCTGTTTTGATGAAATATTCATCTACATTGATATTGAAGCAATAAAAATTATGGTTAAAAAGTTCCATGACCTCTTCGTTATGGAAGGAGAGCTCAGTCTCGATATGTGAAATGTCATCCTCTCAAAGTGTGGTTGAGATTTTGATTTGGTGGGGTGGGTTCCTGCCCTTTACGATGAAAACTAAAACACAGTTGAAACCTTTGATCCACCAGGGCCAACGCCGATCGCATACATTGTCTGATTGTTCTCAATGGAAATAAGCTGTTGTTTTTTATCATTTTGAAAGGAATGTGTGTCCATGAAAACTGACCTGATACAGAAATGCATAAGGGAGAAAATAAAAATGATGAATACCGCCACCATCCAGAGTCTTTCTCCTTCCAGATCTATAGACTCATGTGCAGTCCACACCCGCACACACGCACACACAGGATATAGTTCTAAATATATGGAGAGAAAGAGAAAGAGATACAGGACAGAAAAAGGAGAGAGTAGAGGGAGGGAGAGAAGAGGGGAGGGGAGGAGAGGTCCTATTACAGGGGCTAGTTTGCAACTAGCTTTTACCAATAACAATGAATAGTGTACTTTTTTTGATGCCAATAAACGTAGACCTGCACATAATTTTTTAACGACTCTATAGATCACCACCATACACACCATAATTTATTCAAACATGCTCCTGCAAATGCACATTTCTGTTGTTTCCACATAGCCTCCATTTTAATGACATTTGTTCTTTATAATTTTTAGTTAGAGGTTGACTGAGACTCAGTTATCCTTAGAGTGAATTAATAAAAGGCAAATTTGAATAGAATTATTAGTTATCTAATTCTCAACTGTTATCAACTTAGTGTTTAGGAATTCATTTTCTTAATTCAATATACCAAATCTTGAGGAACGAAAAGGATTGGCCTAGAAAGGAAATGAACCTGACCCAAAAGAGAAGAATAATTATGAGAAGGAATGAAGCCGGATTTGGGAAACATTCTAAGATCCTAACAGGAGTTGCGTATGTAAGCATGGTAAAAATCAAATATATATCTACAAAATTAGTGCATTTTGCGTATGTCAATGAGTTCAATTTTCAACCAGTGATATGTCTTCTTCATTTTGGTATCACACACATCGAAAGTGTTTTTGTTTTTTTTCAGCTGTAACAAACCAAATATCCAGCCATTTGTCTTGGGAGGCAAGGAGTAGGCAAGTAACATTAATTACTCTATGTGCATCTACAAATATCATTTATTTGTACTACTAGACTCATACAGAACATAAGACCTATCAACTATTACATTGAGAAGTGTGTCAACGTGGTCGTAATGTCTTGATTTACCGTGCACTGAAATAACGTGTGTTGTATTTAAGTGGATAAATACAAACATGTACAGACTCTGTGCTTAGAAGGGTGATTCACTTAGCCATTAAGAGCATGTGCTTTAGGTTCAGAGAGACCTGGACTCAAAACCTGTCAATTGCTCAAATGTATCCTTGAACAAATTACTTGACCTCTGCAAGCCTCAGTTTCTTCATCTGTAAAGTAGGGATAATGGCCGTGCTTACCTCGCAGGAGAACTGAATGAATGATGTTCTTAAACCACTTACCTAGTGCCAGATGCAGAGCAATGTTCCACAAAAATTATATATGATGATGGTGATGGTGATGATGCTGATGATGATGGTGATGGTGATGATGATGGTGATGGTGATGATGATGGTGATGGTGATGGTGGTGATGGTGATGGTGATGATGATGGTGATGATGAAAACAATGAAGGCATCTTGGAAGCTGAAGCTGATGCTAACAAGCGTTGGATGTGGAAATTTGGTGGAGAGCTGACAAAGAGGAAGGATTTTCAGGGGAGCAGTGACATGATCAAACATATTTGACCTAAATGAGCTGAAGTAAAACACACATTGGAGAGACAGACCATTCTTTTGGATCGAAAAATGACACTTTACAAAAATGCCAGTTCCCCCCAAATCAACATGTAGTTTTCCTACATCATCAGTCACAAGAGGACTTCTCCTGGAGCTCCATTGTGGTGGCAGCAGCAGCATTAATAGCAATGGCTGTCCTTTCATGAGAGTTTAGGATGTACCAGACACAGTGCTGAGCATCTCTCCACATTATCTCATTTTATCTCCATAACTGCTTTATTGAGGTAGCACACCATTCACCCACTTACAGAGTACAATTCAATAGTTTTTAGTATCTTTAGAGTTGCGCAATCATCACCACAATTTTAGGACATTTTCATCACCCCGGAAAGGAACCCATACACATTAACAGTCATCACTCCCCATTTCGCCTCAACCTGTCCAGCCCTAGGCAACTGATAATCTAATTTTTGCCTCTATAGATGTTCATATTCTGGACATTTCATATAAATGGACTCCTTTGTGATTGGCTTCTTTCACTTAGCATAATGTTTCCAAGGTTCACCCACAGTGTAGCAGGTGTCAATGTAATTCCTTATATTGCCAAATAATATTCCATTGTATAGATGGACGACATTTTGCTTATCTATGCATCACTTGATGGATATTTGTGTTCTTTCCACTTTTCGAGTATTGTGAATAATGCTATTACGGATATTCATGTACATATTTTTGAGTGGATGTATGTTTTTATTTCTCTTGAGTATAAACTTAGGAGTGGAATTGCGAGAACATAGGGTACCTCTTTGTTTAATCTATTGAGGAACATTCAGATGATTTCCCAAAGCAGCTGCAGCATTTACATTCCCATCAGCAGTGTATGAAGGGACAGATTTCTCCACATCCTCGTTAACTCTTGCCTTTTTTATTATAATCATCCCACTGATGTGAAGGGGTATCTTATTGTGGTTTTGATTTGAATTTCCTTGATGACTGGCATCTTTTCATATGCTTATTGCCCATTTCTATATCTTCCTTCTCTATTCAGATCCTTTGCCCATTTCTAATTGGGTTATTTGTCTTTTTATTATTCTTGAGTTGTAGAAGGTCTTTATACATTCTAGATACCACTCCCTTATCAGAAATATGATCATGTCATCTGCAAATAGAGATAGTTTTACCATTTTCTTTCCAATCTGGATGCTTTTTGTTTCATTTTCTTGCCTAATTACACTGACCAGAACCTTCAGTGCACTGTTGAGTAGAGGTGATAAGAACAGACATCCTGTCCTGTTCCTGATCTTAGGAGGAAAGCTCTCAGTCTTTCACCATTAAGTATAATATTAGCTGTGGGTTTGCATAGATTCTCTTTATCAGATTGAAGTTTATTCCACTGCTAGTTTGTTTAGTGTCTGATCATGAAACGATGCTGAATTTTGTCAAGTGCTTTTTCTGCGTCTATTAAGACAGCCACGTGGTTTGGCTCCTTTAATCTATGATATGGTGTAGTACATTAATTGATTTGTGGATGTTAAATCTACCCTGCATTCCTAGGATAAATCCCACTTGGTCATGGTACATAACCTTTTTTGTATGCCCTGGATTCAGTTGGCTAGTATTTTGTTGAGGATTTTTGCACTCATATTCTCAAAGAATATCGGTCTATAGTTTTCTTTTCTTGTGATGTCTTGGACTGGTTTTGCTATCAGGGTAATACTGGCCTCATAAAAAAATTGGGAAATTTTTCTTACTATTCTTTTCTTTGTAAAGGTTTGTGAAGAATTTACATTAATTCTCCTTTAAGTGTATGGTTAAATTCACCAATGAAGCCATCTAGGCCTGGGCTTTTCCTTTTTCTTTTTTCTTTTTTACAAAGACTTTATTTTTTTAGAGTAGTTTTAGGTTCACAGCAAAACTGAGAGGAAGGTACAGATTTCCCATATATTTCCTAACTCTACACATGCACAGCCTTCCCCACCATCAATATCCCCCATAGATGGCGTATTTGTTACAACTGATGAAGCTACATTGACATGTCATCATCACTCTGAGTCCACAGTTTGTATTAGGGTTCACTCTTGGTGTTGTACATTCAGTGGGTTTGGACAAATGTATAACGACATGTATCCATCATTATGGTATCATATAGAGTATTTTCACTGCCCTAAAAATCCTCTGTGCTACTCCTACTCATTCCTCCCTCCACCAATCCCTAGCAATGGCTAACCTTCTTATTGTTTCCATAGTATTGCCTTTTCCAGAATGTCATATAGATAGAATCATACAGTATGTAGCCTTTTCAGATGGCTTTTTTTACTTGACATGCATTTAAGTTTCCTCCATGTCTCTTCATGGCTTGATAGCTCATTCCTTTTTAGCACTGAATAATATTCCATTGTCTTGATGTACCATAATTTATTTATCCATTCACCTACTGAAGGGCATCTTGGTTGCTTTCAAGTTTTGGCAATTATAAATAAAGCTGCTATAAACATCCACACACAGGCTTTTGTGTGGACATAAGTTTTCAGCTCCTTTTAGTAAATACCAAAGAGCACAACTGCTGGATTTTATGGTAAGAGTGCTTAGTTTCGTAGGAAACTGCCAACCTGTCTTCTAAAGTGGCCGTGCTATTTTGAAGTCCCACCAGGAATGAATGCGCTTTCTGGTTGCTCCACATCCTTGCCAGCATTTGGTGTTGTCAGTGTTTTGGATTTTGGCCATTCTGATAGGCATGAAGTGGTATCTCATTTTAATTTGCATTTCCCTGATGACATATGGTGTGGAACATCTTTCCCTATGCTTATTTGCCATCTGCATATCTTCCTTGGTCTTTTAAGGTCTTTGGCCCATTTTTAATCAGGTTGTTTTCTTATTGTTGAGTTTTAAAAGTTCTCCATATATTTTGAATAACAGTGTCTTTTGCAAATATTTTTTCCCAGTCTGTGGCTTGTCTTCCCATTCTCTTGACATTGTCTTTTGCTGAGCAAAAGTTTTTAATTTTAATAAATTCCAGCTTATCAATTATTTCTTTCATGGATCATGCCTTTGGTGTTGTATCTTAAAAACATCATTGCCATACCCAAGATCATCTAGGTTTTCTCCTATGTTATCTTCTAGGAGTTTTATATTTTTGCTTTGAGTTCATTTTCTGAAGGGTATAAGTCTGTGTCTGGATTCATTTTTCTGCATGTGGATGTCCAATTATCCAGGCACCATTTGTTAAACAGACTGTCTTTGCTCCATTGTATTTCTTTTACTCCTTTGTCAAAGTTCACTCGACTATATTTATGCAGGTCTATTTCTGGGTGGCCTCGGCTTTTCCTTGTGAGCAGTTTTTTAATTACTAATTAAAATTCTTTACTTGTTATAGGTCTGCCAGATTTTCTATTTCTTCTTGAGTTAGTTTCAGTAGTTTGTGTCTTTCTAGAAATTTGTTCATTTCATCTAGGTTATCTAATATCATCTTCATCTTATAGATAAAGCAACTTCAGCTTACATAGGCTAGAAATTTTCCCACTGTACAAAACTAATAAACAGTCCTGTCTTGTGCCAATGTCAAATGCAGTCTGTTTGACTCCTATCTATAGCCTTAACCACTTGATTAAACAGTTCTGTGTTTTATCTAGAAGAAAGAATGGTATAAAACAATAGTCTGGAAAGGAAAACAAAACAAATGGGTGAAATGTTCTCCCAGATGTTAAAATACATTATAAAATAATAATAGTTAAAACAGTTTAGCGATGATGCAAAGTTTTATATACAGTTGATTAGACGAGAATCAATAACCTGGAATACACACATACACATGTATGTTAATATACGACTGTAGTGGTTGTAGCGGATATTATCCCTGGCCTAACCAGCATCCGATACCCTCTCACTCCTTCCTGACAGAGCCTGACTTTATTCAAGAGTGTATCCCCTCCCCATCCAGCTATGGACCTCAGGCCGGCCCTCACTGATCTTAGGATTTGTCACCCTCTTGCTAGTGATTGGTTCATAAAAGGACATGTCATACTTTTCTGGCCAATGAGACATGAGGAGAGGTTGCCACTACGTCTGAACCAATGGGTCTCCAAGACTGTGCAACCACTGTTGTCTTAAGACCCCTGTGAACTATTATCCTGGAATTTCCCTTAACTATTATCCTACGTGGAACTTTTTCTTGGTTTATTCTCTTATTAACTTGGTGAAACACATCCTGCTGTGGCTTCCTAAGAAAGGGAAGTAAATTATTAATTCCCTGCATATCTCAAACTCTCTGTTTCACCTTGTACTTGATTGATGGAGGGGGTTGGTAGAGCATTCTCGGTTAAAAACCATTCCCCCTCAGGAGGTTGAAGATATTCTTCCCCAACTCCTAGCTTTCAATGTTGATGTTAAATAGTCTGCTGTTATTTTGATTAGTAGTCCTTGATTTGTCATCTCTTTTTTCCACCCTGTAGGTATCTATTTTTTTTCACTGATGTTACTGTCTTTTGCATCTTACTAATTGAGAGGCTTAACATCCTGTTGGCCATTTTTTAATTCTCCTTTCTGAAATATCTATTCATATCCTTTTCTTGCTAATTCTATTGCAATGAAGAGCTCTTTGTATATTATGGACATGAACCCTTTATCTGTCATCTGTGTTATGGACAGCTGCCCCAAAATATCATTTATTCATGTGTTTTATTTATGGTACCATACAAAAATCTTAGATTCTTTAATATGTTCATCTTTATATTATAATTTCTAGGTTTTCTATCTAAGTAACAATGACCATGTTAACCCCTAGGATGTAACTTACAGTCTCCCAACTTTTCTTCAAACGTTCGTATTGTTTACTTTTTACGTGTAAATTTTTAATTCATCAGGAATTTGATTTTCTATATAGTGTAAGCTGGAAAGGTAATGTGATTTTCCTCTAGATTCTATGTTGATTGTGCCTGCTACGTATTAAAAAATATTTTTCTCACTGAATTGAGAAATCACCTTTGCTATATCAAATTTATACTGGGATCTATTTCTTATCTCCCTATTATTCTTCACTGGTCTATTTGTCTATTCCAATGTTGATACCATATTGTTTGGAATCCTGTGTTCATACCTGGTAAGAAAGGCTAGTGCTTTGTCATCAATTTCTTTTTTTATGATAGCTATTCTAATTTATCTTCCCTTAAAAATATTAATATCATTTTTCAAATCTCCCTAAAGCAAGATTTAATTGAAATAGCTCTTAATTTATAAATTAATTTAGAAGAAATGACATTTTAAATGGTTGTCTTCTCATCCTAGAAACTGCTATGGCCTCCCATTTGTTCAGATCTTATTTTATGCCTTCAATGTGGTTTTATAGTTTTGGCAGAGAGGTCCTATACTTGTTGCTAATGATAATGCCCAAAGCTAGAGAGGATGCAGTGAAACTGTTACATCTACTTGGCTAGTGGCAATGGGCAGCAGCCCAATGAACTCTTTCTGAAAGCAATTTATAATATACAAAGGGCCATACCGATGAACCTTTCCCAGGGAAGGAACACCATGTTTTACGGAGTTTACTCTTAAGACATTTCCAAAAGAAAGAAAAAGCTACATGTGGAATGTAACATTGTTTATAATGTTGAAAATTTAGAATCAATATAAAAATTCAATCAAAAAGAGAGTTTTTCAACTTATGATAAATCTACTTAATAGCAAAAGCCATTAAAATGGTAATTTGTAATTTATATAACATAATTATTATATGATAAGAGGAAAAGTGGGATATAAAATTGAATGCATAAGCTACAACTGAAAATGTGTTAAAAATGTTAGGGAAAGTGCAGATGAGAATACATAAGAATGGTAAAAGTGTTATTGGTTTCTTGAGACGATAGATGAGCTTTTCCTTCTATTTCCCAAACTTTAAATAATGTCATTATTTGTTTTGACTATTTTAAAAAACATGAAGTGTCACTAATCAGGATTAAATAGAAGAGCAGCTGGTTTGATTTGGCAGGGGGAAAATTCTGGAATGTATTCTTTAGAATGCAATTTGACTAATTTTAGATATACATGGCAACGAGGGTAAACTGCCAATGATGAGTTTACAAATATAGGTCCAACTTAAACAGATAAAGTAATGTACTATTAGCAGTTTATATGCCACACAATATGCCGATGGTTTGAGAAGAGTTTCTCGCTGAAGTAGGTTAAATCTGCCTCTGCAATCTTGTTCACACGATTGATTTGTGTCTGAAACTCTCCTTGAAGTACAAAGATAAACTTCAACCCAATTAAGATTGCATTATCCCTGATTCTCATTAACAAAATTTAACATAGCAAAATTTTCTCATGCATCATCACTTATCAAATGAATAAGTTTTGTGTTCATTACAATAAATAAAACCAAAGTAACTGTAACTTTACCTGTAATCCAGCTTTACAGACCCCCATCCTTAGCTCAACAGTAAGATTAATTGTGCACCTACTACACGTTGATGTTTTAAGTATTTTATCTCATTTAATTTTCACAACAATCCTATGAGACTGGAATTATTGGTTCTAATACAACAATAAGACACTGGTGTCAGAGAGCCATGACTTGCTCAGGGTCACACACCCACGGATGTGTATTCCATCACTTATTCATTCAGATATTAAATGAGCCACCATTTTTGTGAGGTGCTAACAGTGGCCACAAGTGGTGGTGGATTGGGAGAGCTTTAGCCATAAATATCCATAATCTATCAGCTCTCACTCAAGCCAGCCCAAAATATGACTTAGTAACAAGTGTGCTTGCCATGCAAACAGGCTTCCAAAGGGCCCAGACCCCTTCCACTCTGCATCTCCCAGCGCCTCCCCTAAATGGAAATGCAAACGGTGTCCCTGGGTCTAGGCTGGGTGCTTAGGCTACAAAAATACTGAGCGCCGTCAGTCTAGTCCACAACCATGGTCCAGCACCGGGGATTCATTAGGTTCCAGAACATCCTGATAATGTACGGAAAAGTGTGTTTCTAAAACTAGGTCCACAGCGTCCAGATTTCTAAAGGTTAAGAACCACTGATCTCATATACTCAATCCAAGGTCTGTCTGATGCTGAAGTCCGAGCCCTGCTCACTATACTGTACATATCACCTCAAAGTTACATTTTCAGCATGATTCTTTATGACCCTTCTGATCAACGCAGGAAGAAAATGCTTCCTATGTGCAGTTCTTCATAAAATACTGCTGATGCATCGTGTCACAGAGCTCAGGATAATTTATTGTGATTTTGTAGCAAACAAAATTGGAAGTATTTGATTTTTGCTCTTGGAATGTGAAGAATTAAAGTGAAGATGGATGAAATTTCAAAGGTACAAATACGTAAGTAATAATACAGATTGGTTTTGCACGTCGTGACCCAAATCATTTCTGCCTCTGCTACTGGTCAGTTCATATGCTCAACAATTTCCAAAAGAGATGTATTTTATACTAGTTAGAAATTTAGAGTAACTATTATTATTAAACTTAGGGAGAAATTGAAATTTCTGCCAACAAATTTAATTACATGTATGTGACTTTATTATTGTCGTTTGAGACAATATGAACCTTTTTCTGAATATTTTTCAAAGCCAGCCCTGGTGGTCTAGTGGTTAAGATCTGGTGCTCTCACCACCAAGGCCTGGGTTCATTTCCCGGTCAGGGAACCACACCACCCTTCTGTCACTTGTCAGACTATGGTAGCTGCAGGTTGCTGTGATGCTTAAAGCTACGCCACCGGTATTCCAAATACCCCTAGGGTCACCCATGGTGGACAGGTTTCAGCAGAGCTTCCAGACTAAGACAGACTAGGAAGAAGGACCTGGCCGCTCACTGCTGAAAACAACGGACATGAAAACCCTATGAGCAGCAGCAGAGCATTGTCTGATACAGTGACAGAAGGTGAGAGGATGGTGCAAAAAGACGGAGCAGGGCTCCACTCTGCTGTCCACAGGGTCACTAGGAGTTGGAATCCACTCGGTGGCACTAACAACAACAATTTGTCAAAGTATTCTCTCATGTGTATCCTCTGCATACTACGGATGCTGAGCCTTTGCGACAATTTCTACTGACATATAAAGTAACTCGGATATCTGTGGAGGTTCAGTGTTGTTCAGAACAGAGATCAATAAGCAAAGGATAAATACAACAAGAACACTTATCTGAGGTACTTGTTTACCTTGAAATAGTTGCCCTTGAAATATACCAAGACAGGCTGCATATTTGTCCAAACTGGATGTGTCCCTGACTAAATTCTGAATTTCGTTTCTGCTTCAAAACTTACTGTAAAAACATAACTTGGCAGTGTTTCTCAAAGTTTGATCTTGATCTACTGACATCAGAATCAGCTGGAGAGCCTTCTAACACTTGAGATTCCTGTACTCTGTAGGCTCAGTTCTGTCCTGTAGCTTCATTGCTCAGACTTGGAGCCAGGAATCCTCACCTTTGGCAAGTTCCCCAGGAGGCTCTGCCCCACGTCCCGGGGTGGGAACCGCTGCATCTTTACTTAGGGTGTCTTGGGCAATAACAACAGACGCCCCTGATTCAACTGGCTTAAGCAATGAAGAAACGTTATCTCGAGTTATTGTGCTCATAGTCACAGGACGCCTACAGCACCTCTGGACATCATCGACCTCAAAGTCCAGAGGCAGGAAGGGTCCATCCCTTGTTATGCTCTCTTTTCTTCTTTTTTCTTAAATGACCTCAGCTGAAATCCTCTCATTTGTCTTTGGCCAGGATTGTTTCTCATGCCCATGTCTAAAATGAAGCATTCATGGGGCCGGCCCAGTGGCGCAAGTGGCTAAGTGCATGCGCTCCGCTGCGGCGGCCCGGGGTTCGCCGGTTTGGATCCGGGTGCACACCAATGTGTCACTTGTCAAGCCATGCTGTGGTGGCGTCCCATATAAAGTAGAGGAAGATGGGCACGGATGTTAGCTCAGGGCCAATCTTCCTCAATAAAAAAGGAGAGGATTGGCATGGATGTTAGCTCAGTGCTGATCTTCTTCACAGAAAAAATAAATAAAATAAAATAAAATAAAATAAATAAAATAAAGCATTCACTGGCAAAGGTTTGGGGGCATCACAAATAGTTTAAACTAATTTAAAACTAACCCTGAGTCATTTGAGGGGGTTTGACCCCCACCAAAAGCTGGATTAAGAAAGCAAGGAAGGTAGGAAGTGGCCATGAGTGTCTCAGGTACCAGGAAATTGTGTTCAATCTAATTCGGGAGCAACACAGCCAGTCGTCATTGCCACTTCAAAACAAAACAACACAACGCAAACAAAAAACCCACAGCTATTAGGAAAAGAAAAAAAAAAAAGTTGAGAGAGTAGGACACATTTGAAGGAGAAATAAACACAAGTGTCAAAGAGTTAAGAATGCCAATGGCACGTGACTTTCACCCTCTGCCTGACTTCTGAAAGATGCCCGAGAATTGAAATGAGTAAAGTGTGTTTACAATACAAAGGCTCTAAATAAAGCTGAACACGGTTAGCTATGCTCATTTACTCAGGAAGCATTTCCTGAGTTCATATTTGTGCAGGAACTGTGGGACACGAAGTGGAGCAAGAGGAGAATTCTGCCCTCAATGAGCTTTCAAAATAATGAAGGAAACTGACAGGTAACGTGAACTTAGAGCACAGTGTGATAAGTGCCATCTTACATACCTAGAAAGGACACTAAAGTGTAGTCACAGAGACGGAGGGTCTCTAACAAGACAGGAAAGATTAGGGAAAGAAAACTTCCTGGAGGGGCACCATCTGAGCAGAATTTTGGGGTTCACGGTGGCAGGAGCTCAGAGTGGAGTTGTGGGAGAGGAGCAGAAAGGGACAAAGCCGACATGCAGAGTCCACGCTACAGAACGTGGACTTTACCTTGGAGCCTAGTAACCTCCAAACAGTTTTGACCACGCACCCACATCAGCACATATTTTGAGCAAGCACACCCAATATATTTACATTTATTTATAATCTGCCACCATACCACTATATTATGCACATGATAAAATATACTTCAAAATAAAGAGAAAAAATAAAATTGCATCTTTAAAGTGAAAATTTTAACAATGAAATTTTTATTTGATAAAGGCTGTTTCTCACTGAAATAATTATTAATAATAATAATATTTTTCAGGAGGCCCTGTGACTGTCAAATCTGAATCATCAGCATTTAGGACTGCAAAAAGCTCGTACGACGAATAGAAGTGTTGGCTCTAACACTTTCTTGTTTGCTGATGTTTGCATTTTTCTTTTTTATCCACTCATGGTTTCATTTCAAGCCGCTTTTTCATTTTGTGGGGGTTGGTTCAGAGAGAGTCGGATTACGTAACCTGAGCCGCTGCCTGCCAGGCCACACGTAAACTGCAGCACATGTCACAATCCTCTGACAACAGGCGGGAGATGGGGACATCTGTCAACCCACCCCCATGTGGGGATACCTCACCTAGAGACACAGGAGCCACAGGAGGGCACCAGGATCATCTACATCTTAAACACTATTAAAGCTTAATTTCTTTTCTTATTTTGAGAAAAAACTAGTCATAAGTAGAAGCTCTTCCCATACCCCCTACAGTTGTCTTGTACATCCTGCCTACGAGACCACTGCCAAAGCAACTGGGACAGTACCAGTCAGGGTGGAGTAGCCGCTACTAGAATATTCCGGAATGGAGCTGGGGAGCTGAAAATAGACTAGACCTAGACTTCAGGGCCATGAAGCTGAAGAGGCCATTTAAAGTCGTGGTGATAAGGGAACGACGCCAACAGAGTGAGGAGGCTGGTAGGCTTAATCCCTTAGCTCGGTGGTTCATCCAGTGGTTAGCAGTGCTTCTCAAATCACGAACCAGTGAACTGGAATCACCTGGCAGGCTGGTTCAACACAGATTGCTGGCCCCACCCCCAGAGTTCCTGATTCAACAGGTCTGGGGTGGGAACCAAGAATTTGCATTTCCAACAGGTTCCAGATGATGCTGATGCTGCTGATCCAGGGACCACACTTTGACAACCGCTGCCTTGGTCCATCGACATTCAGCAGATGGGCAGAAGAAGAAACTCCCACGCATTGTACTAAGAAGGACCAACCAGAGCTGGAGGAAGAAAATCCAGATCACAGAAGGCAAGAAGGGATGTTGCTGGGATGGATGGAGCCAGCATCATTCAAATGGTACCGAGACGACAGGTGTGAAAGGCGTCCGTTGGATTGGGAAACACGAACGTTCTAGGTTCACGGAGGTCTCCTAGAGAATCAAAATCAGACTGTGGGAGGGTAAGAAGCGGATGGAGGTGAGGGGGTAGAAAGAACAGTACATCATTCTTTCCAGAAGATGGGCTCTGAAGGGAAAAGACAAAGAAGTAGCAATAGGAATTTATTTCCTTTTGTTTCGCTCTGTTTTTTAAGATGAGGAAGACCAGACAACATTGACATGCCAAGGAGAAAGCCCCAGAAGAGAGGAGAGTTGAAAGTAATGGACAAGGGAGACTCGTGACAGAGAGAAATCTCTGAGGAGGCAGGAAGGGGAGCTGGCGCACAGGTAAAGGGATTCAACTGGACGAGGCAGATGGAAAGGTGGCCTGCAGCAGCTCTTAATGAATCCCTCACTTTTTGCAGAGCAGGAGAAAGGCTAGCAGTGGGGGGTAAGGAATGGGTAGGGGGCTTGTGGAGACTGTGAAGGTCGGGGATAGCCCTGGGGTGGAGTGACAGGCGGAATTAACCAAGGGGGAGAGAAGAAAATGATGACCAGGGATAGTGCCCGGCTGAAGATTGTGCCATTAGCAGTAAGACCACAGAGCAGAGATGATGAGGGCACAGGGGCAAGAGGAGAAGTGACTGCTCCAGGTCTGGCTAGAGCTGAAATAAATGGAGGGATTACAGATTAGATTCATTCATTCACTCATCAGTCAACAGATATTCTTAAAAACTTGTTAGGTGCTAGGCACTGCTATGAAAGTTTGGAATATTGATATGGGTGCAACACATTCTGTGACCTCACAGAGATTTTATTCTATCAGGTTAGACAGGTAATAAATAAGCATTAATGTCAGGTAACAGAAATTACCTTGAAACAAGCAGAGCAGGTGTAGTGGGTTGAATAGTGTGCCCTAAAAATTCATGTCCATTGGGAACCTCAGAGTGTGACCTTGTTTGGAAATAGGATCTTTACAGGTAGAATCAGTTAAGAATCTCCACGTGAAATCATCCTGGATCTAGAGTGGGCTCTAAATCCAGTGACTGGTGTCCTTGTAAGGAAAGAGGACAGACAGACCCGGGGAAGAAGTCGCGTACAGATGGAGGCAGAGACTGGAGAGTTGCAGCCACAGGCCAGCGAACACCCGGGCCACCGGAAGCTGGAAGAGGCAAAGACAGATTTCCTCTGGAGAGCTCAGAGAGCATCCTGTCGACACCTTGATCTCCGACTTCCAGCCTCCAGAAGCTAGACAATAACCTTCTCTTGTTTTAAGCCACGAGGTCTGTGGTAACTTGTCATGGCAGACTTAGGATCTAACGTGCAGGGTGAGGAATGGGCAATGAGAGGTGAGTAGGGTGCTTTTTCAGGTGGCAGGTCAGGGAAGGGCCCTCTGAGGATGGACGTGTGGACAAAGGCCTGGATGGTGGGAGGAAGCCAGTCCCTCCAGATGGAGGGAAGAGCCAGGTTGACGCCCCAAGCAGGACGGAGCTCGGTGTGTGTGGCCCTACAGAAGGCCAGTGTGGCAGGGGTGCGGCTGATTGCAGAGGCGGGCAGGGGCCTCCTGCGGGCCTCACAGGCTGGCGGTTACTGGTGTTGATTCTGACTGAGAAGCCTGGTGAGGCTTAACGCTGGGCAGTCAGAGGGGTCTTCTTAACCACACGAGAAAGCCTGGAAGCAAAGAGGAGACCACTGAGGGTGGTTCACCCTCGCAGGGCCAGCACTGGTCAACCTTTATCGGCACCGGAATCCCCTGGAGGGCCTGTTACAATGCAGACCCCTGAGCGCCGCCCCAGCAGATCCTGGCTCAGGGGGTCCGGAGGGGGCCGAAAGTCTATATTTCTCACAACTCCCAGGTGCACTGTGGCCCCTGGTCTGTAGACCACACTGTGAGAAGAACTGGTCCAGGCCAATGTCCCCATTCTCCAGAGCCGAGAAGACTCGGAGAACTTAAGTGATGTGCCTGCAGCCACTCCTTAGAACAGAATGGACCCCAGGTTCCTAGACCCAGGTCAGCGGTCTTCTGCCTACCCCCCGAAAACACCCCACTGTGGCTGGACTCTGATATTCAGAATTCAATTAAAATTTTGTACTTAGGAACAGACCAACTCAGCCTCACCAGTTGCCCTTTTCTTTCAGTGAATATTCCCAGATATTCAGAGTGTGTGTGTGTGTGTGTGTGTGTGTATATGTGTGTATGTGTGTGTGTGTATGTGTGAGTGTGTGTGTGAGTGTGTATGTGTGTGTATGTGTGTGTGTGAGTGTGTGTGTGAGTGTGTGCGTGTGTGTGTGTGTGTGTATGTGTCTTGGGGCACACACTCATGTTTCCGTTCTGCTTCTCTAGTTACATCAGGTGTCTAAGGAGCAGGTGAGAAGCTGGACAGCTATTTAATTCAACAAAACAAAACAAAAATTCAACAATAACAAAATTTTTTCAAAAAAAATTCAACAAAAAGAATGACAAGATAAATATGAAGGGAGGAGGGAATTGTTTTGAAAAATCATGGTCAAGGAGTTCTTGGTAACTTGCCTTAGTTTTGTTTTTTTTTTCCCAACTCCATTTATTGCCTTACCACCAAAATCTGGATTATGAGTTTAAAGGCGTTTTGCAACCTTTGAAGGAAAGAAACTAGGTCAAAACGTGCTCTGATTATGTGGTTTTCTGCTTTAAAAACTTCAGAAGCTGATTGGTTATAGAATATGGTCAAAACTCCTGCATGTGGCATTCAGGGCTCACGATGATTGACCCTCAACTTTCTTTTCCAGCCAGCAGTTCTTATCCCGCCTGCCACCATCTACCAAGACCATATTATCAGCGGTATCTGAACTAACTTAGGATTTTTCTTTTTCCTTCATCCTATTTCCTTCTACTGGAATGCTCCTCAGCACAAGTGTCACAAATTCAGTGGCCATGAGATGAAAATGAGTCCACAGATGTCCAAGGTTCCTGCTTCTCTTTAAAAACATTAGCCTCATCCTTCAACTGATGGATGGATCAACAAAATGTGGTCCATCCATACACTGGAATATTGCTCAGCTGTGAAAAGGAATGAAGTACTGACACACCTGCTACAGCATGGATGAGCCTTGATAACACTATGCTCAGTGAAAGAAGCCAGAGGCCAAGGAGCACATGTGACTCCATTTATATTAAATGAACAGAATAGATAAATCCATAGAGACAGAAAGTAGATTTGTGGTGGCCAGGGGCCGGGGTGGGGGAGGGGAATAGGGTGCGACTGGTTAATGGGAATGGAGCTTTATTTTGGGTTGATGAAAATGTTTTGGAACCACATAGAGGTGGTGGTTGCACAACATTGTGAATGTTCTAAATGCCTTTGGATTGTTTATTGTAAAATAGTAAATTTTATATGAATTTCCCCTCAGTGAAAACAAACAGCAGCAATGAAATAACATCAGACCCAGCAAATTTGGGACCTCATTCCCTCTTGGTAAAGACTGGCTAGGACCCAGAAGCCACTGACCCCTTCAGGTACTGAGTTTAAGCTCCTGTTTGTCACAGTCTCTGCTTCTCCTCTTATGCAGTGACCAGCCCAGCTCTGATGTGCATTCCCATCGGCGGCCTGGGGCTTAGCATCATCAACAAGAGGACAGAGACTGTATTTTATTCACAGCACCCAACAGGGTGCATTCGGCAGTCTGGATGTTCCATTTTTATTGTTACTTGACTTCTAGAACCTGGTCTGTCCTTTCAATGTCATCACCTGCCCCTCCCCTACATGTCCCCGTCACTTCTGTACCAAATCACTCGCGGTCCCCTAAACGGCCCCTGGCTGCTTGGACCACAGTGCTTGGTCTGTGCCTTCCCCACTGCTCCCTGCAAATCCCAACCATCCTTTAAGACTTCAGCAGCATCATTTCCATGAAGCGTCTCCCAGCCTCCCTCCAAGCACTCAGATCATGTGGAGCACTCTGCTCACTTTCAGTGTTGATTCACCCCCTCGTGATCCAGCTCCTGGAAGGAGAATCTACACTCGTTCATTTTTCAGTTTCCAGACTCAGGCACCAAGTTATATCCAATAACTGAGGCCACTAGGGTCCTGGTCGTGCTGTCAATACAGAAACTTTTAAAAAATCAATGGTTCCCCAATTTCTTTCTGTAGGTTTTCTTTCTAAATTTTAGGGGAGATTTGTGAAATGTGATGCTTGCACCGTCAGAAGAATGAGGGGTTTTGCCTACGTCTTGTATCATACCTTCTTACATCTTTAGAAACCAATCATTTCACACATTACTCACAAGCGCAAATCTTTCAGCAGTTACGAGGAGTCTGGCATAGAGAAAACAGACACAAGGAGAGCGTGACTTCTACCCTCTACCGTCCCTTCCTGGTATTTTTCTCCCCTGCGCTGAGGCTGTGAAGATCAACTTCTTGTTTTATCGCTCCATCTGCTGGCAAGTTCACAGAACATCTTTTTCACCAACATCTTAAATCCTTCCTGGAAAAGTTAATGTTCACATCATATTACAAACTGCGCCTCTTATTTTTTAAAAAGTGAAAACCTTTGTGAAGCCATTTTTTTTCCAAACTACTCCTTGCTTCAAATGTCTTGTTTTTTCTCATAAATTCTTTAAGTGTGAATGATGTCAGGATCACAGATCTTGCCTCAAATTTCTCAAACTTCTCTGAACATAAGAATCACTTGGCATCTCTTGTTAACAGAAAATTCTTTGCTCCCATCCCAGAACTACTGAACGAGGATGATCTGGGAATCTGTGTCTCTCAGTTCTCCCAGTGGATTTTTACAATCAAGGTGGTGTGGGAAACACTGAAACTAGCCTGTTCCTTTCATCCCACAGATGAGACTGTAGGACTTGGGGAGACTTCAGCCCTCTCCAGCCTCCCCACCCCCGCCGAAGTATACACCCCTAAGTATGAATAAAAAACAATACGTTTGCTATATGAATGCAGCTTTAAAACAAGTCCCTAGAAGCAACTATATTGCCAGTACCCCCCTACATTCCTTTATAAAGAAGCTATTGAATTATTGGACTTAAGTAGTCACATA
Source organism: Diceros bicornis minor (assembly GCF_020826845.1). NCBI lineage: Eukaryota > Metazoa > Chordata > Mammalia > Perissodactyla > Rhinocerotidae > Diceros > Diceros bicornis. The sequence continues at coordinate 2,499,495 of NC_080774.1, read as the reverse complement.
ATTTGCCGTTGTCAGTCCCACTTTCCAGCTTGACAAATAATTCTGTTCTATTTTACACTATTTACAATAGTTTTACTTGAATTGCTTTTGCCCAATGAGGAAATAAACTGCTACTGAAGGCATCTAACTCTGTGCCTCATCTCAACCTGGACCCTGGGCCAGCTGCATCAGCATCACCTGAAACTCGTTAGAGATGCAAATTAGCAGGTCCCACCTCCTGAACCCGCTGAACCAGCCTCTCAGGGGTGAGGCCTGTGGTTTAACCCGCCCTCCAGCTGATGCTGATGCAGGTTGAGTTTGGGAATCCCTGCCCTACACGTTAACATGCGCGCACCCAGCACACAATTTGTTTATTTGGAAAGTTAAACGTGTAGGTACACAGTCACCTGCCATCCTGGCCTTGGAATGCAGTTTTATTTGGGGCAAAATTCAAATCTTATTTCCCTATTTGACGAGTGAAATAGCTTCTAATTTTAAGGGCCAGCTGAAGACTAGATTCACGTCTGTGTGCGTGAGGAGGACCAGCCCTGAGCTAGCATCTGCCAATCCTCCTCCTTCTGCTGCGGAAGACTGGCCCTGGGCTAACATCCGCGCCCATCTTCCTCCACTTTACAGGGGAAGTAGATATGGGACGCGCCCACAGCATGGCTTGATAAGCGGTGCCCAGTGGGCGCCGGGGATCCAAACGGGACCCCCGGGGCTCTGAAGCGGCGCGCGCACAGTAACTGCTGTGCCACCCGGCACAATTCACTGTGTTACAGCAGGGCGCGGGAAGTCCCCCGCCCACAATTTCAGTTTATCGCGCATGTGCTGCGCTCGGCCCGTTCCACCAGCAGCGAAGGAGCCAAGTCCCCCACAACCCTCGCCCACTGCGCTTGCGCTCCAGGGGCCAAGCGAGGCCTGGGCGGGGCCTGGGCTGGCCCCGCCTCCACCCGCGCGGCGCCGAAAACCGCCAACCGCACGGCAGCCAATCAGGGCGCGGCGCACGCCCGCCTTCCGCCATGCCGTTACTCGGTGTCACGTGCAGCGCAGTTTACCCCCTTGAAGTCCGTGTCCATCCGCCCAAAAAGGAGGACTGTGCCACTTCCGCCGGTGCCCGTGTCCCGCAATCGCCCACGCCTGGGAGCCCAAGGCTGACGACGAGGTGACGGGGCGGCGCGGCTCTGCGGGGCCGAGAAAGACCGGGGCGCGAAGTCCCGGCGCGGAGGGATCCGGAGTGGGATAGCCGTTGGCGGCGCGGTCGTGGCTGTTAGTGTGGCGGCGGGCGAGGACGGCTGAGGGCGGCGGCTGCTCGGGGGCGTCGCCCGCACCCGGCGCGGCAGGTCCGCCTGTGCTCGGGCTCCAGCCCCTGGCGGTGAGGCGGGGCCTGCGCAGCGCGGTCTTTGCCCGTGGGCGGCCGGCGTCGGCTGCGGCCTCGCCGTCGGCGCCGGGCGTGTGGCGGGGGCGGGCAGGCGGCGTGGGAGGGACGCGGACCCCGCGGGGCGCTGAGCCCAGCCCCACCCCGGCTCCTGCCCCCGTCGGCCCCGCGGGGGCCCGAGGGCGCCGTCCAGCCGGCCTTCCCGACAGACGCCCGAGCCTGACGGCGCTGCGCGTGGGCGAGGGGGGTCCGCGGCTCGCACAGACACGCGCGCACGCAGACACACACACACACACACACACACACACACGGCGGGGGGCCCGTGAGGGGGGTCCGCGGCGCGCACACACACGCGGCCGGGGGGGCCCGAACCCGGCGGGGGGCCGTGCGCGGGGGCCGGGCTGGCAGCGGGGGGCTCCGGGTGGAGTCGGCGTGCCGGCTGTGGGTCACCGAGTGTAGCCGTGGTGGTGGACGCGGTGTAGACCGGCGTTGGAAGCCGGTCGGGGCGCCCGCGGCGGCAGGCCCCGCGGCGTGGCCCGCTGTGGAGACGGCCGAGGGAGAGCGGCGCGGGGGGCGCGCGGCGGCCGGGCAGAGGCCTTGAGCGGGGGGGGCGCGCGGCGGGTGTGTCCGCGCGCGCTCGGAGGGGCGGTGGCCCGACGCGGACGGGGGTCCTGATGGGCGTCCCGTCGCTGCCCCTGTGGCCAGCCCGGCACGGTGCCGTCCAGGCGCCGCCGCCTCCGGGGCCCGGCCCGGCGCGCGGTCTCAGCCGGCGGGCGCCCCGCGCGTCCGTCTCGGCTCCGCTGGCTCGGCGGGGGACTCGGCTGCGTCCTCCGGGGGACGCGCCGCCTGTGGCGCTGCTGCGTGGGCCGCGCTCGCGCTCGTGGGAGCCTCGCGGTGACCGCCGGGTCGCGGCTCTGCGGCGTGCTCGGGTCCCCGTGCGGGAGGAGGGCCCACCCTCACCGCCTGGCGCCGCCGCGTCCTCCCCGGGGGCGGCGAGGGCTGGGGGCGGCCGTGTGGCCGGGGGCCGGGTGACGTGGTGTTGAGGACCCCGCGGGAGCTGTTGGAGCGGACGCGGGGGGAGGAGAGCTCAGTCGCGGTGGCTGGTGAGGTCCGTCGCCAGGAAGGAAACTGTGGGACACAGGTGATGAGGGAGCGAAGGCGGGAGTGGGGTGTGAGGGTGAGCCACGCGGGGAACTGGCAGCCGGGAGGGGCAGCCCTGTCTGCGAGCTACGTGGAGGGCCTGGCGTGAGGCTGGCCGCTCGGCCCCACTTCGCAGTGCGTCACGTGTGCGGACGCGAAGGAGCCCGGCACCAACACCTCACGTCTGTCGAGGGTCTCCCTCCTGCAGCTGAGACGCGAAGTCGTGTGTTGACAGAAGCCCCCCACTTCAGCCCTGCCGTCTGCCGCGGGCCCCGGTCCTCAGGCCGCACTTCAGTTTGTAAAGGCAGGAGCGATGCCTCAAGGAGCTGTGTGTTGAGATGTTAGAAAAAGATGTGGTTATTCCGGAGCTGCTTGTACACATTCAACAAGTCAGTTGAAAGGTAACATTGTAGAAACGGTCACGTGTAATTGTTACATTTGAGTATTGTCTTCACGTTTATTTCCTAGCAAGAAAAAAAAAATGACTGGACGAGCCAGAGCAAGAGCAAGAGGAAGGGCCCGTGGGCAGGAGACGGTGCAACACGTGGGGGCTGCCGTAGTGAGTGCTTTACCGTTTTCTAACTGTGGAAAATATCTTTGACAAACAAAAAACCCGTTGTTAAACCTGTATCAGCTTAGGTTGTCGAAAATAAGTTTAAAAACTGTGTCCTGTGGAGGAGATAGGAACTGAACGAGGAGGATCATATTCTATTCCCTGAGGATATTAGAATCTGGTTCTGGACTCTAATTGAAGAAATTTCTTTATAAGAATAAAATATTTGGTGGGACCGGCCCGGTGGCGCACGTGGTTAAGTGTGCACACTCTGCTGCAGTGGCCTGGGGTTGGCTGGTTGGGATCCCAGGGGCACGCCGAGGCACCTCTTGTCAGGCTGTGCTGTGGTGGCGTCCCATATAAAGTGGAAGAAGATGGGCACCGATGTTAGCCCAGGGCCAGTCTTCCTCAGCAAAAAAAGAGGAGGACTGGCAGATGTTAGCTCAGGGCCCATCTTCTTCACAAAAAAAAAAGAATAAAATATTTGATTACTAATTTAGATCAGTTTTGGTTGAATGCCTTAGACTTGTTTAAAACTCCTTATTTTTTCTGATATCTGTGACCTCTTGATGTAACAGGAATGCTGTTTATTTGCATATAACTGCAGAGTCAGCAACCTGGTTATGTTCAGCCTAGAGCTCAGCAGCCACCAGCAGAGGGGGAATTAGTTGGCCGTGGACGACAGAGAGGAACAGTAGGAGCAGCAGCCAAGTCACAAGGTGAAGGGAGAATAAAAAGACTGTGTGTGTGTGTAGTATGAGACATGAAATGGTAACCAGTGTACAAACTCTTTATAAATAACAAGGGGTCCCAGTGGGTCTTTAGAGTATAACAGAATTTCTCTCAAACTGTGCAGCCTGCTACTGAGTGGAGTGCCACAGGATTTCTTTTCTCCTTGGAAATGAAAAAGAGCATATCCTTGCCAGGGCCCCACATTAGCTATTACAAAGCAATTAAATTCCAAACTAATCATAAGTTCTCTTATTATGCATTAATAAACCACTTTAGAACATTCTCTTGGCATCTTTACTGATTTCATCAAAAGCTTCGTCAAAAACTTTAACATTTGAGGCTAGCCCGGTGGTGTGGTTAAGTTTGCATGCTCAACTTCAGCAGCCCGGAGTTCGGATCCCAGGCACGGACCTACACACTGCTCATCAAGCCATACTGAGGCAGCATCCCACATAGAAGAACTAGAAGGACATACAACTAGGATATACAACTATGTACTGGGGCTTTGGGGAGGGAAAAAAAGAACGAAGGGGAGCCTTTAAAAAAAAAAAAAACTAACATTTGTAACTTTGATTTATGAAGCACTTTTTCATGTGTTGTAGTGGTTCACCCTGTTTCTCAGATGCAAAATCTGTCAAAATTGACAGCCGGTAGAGTCAGAGTACCAGTTCTGATTCCAAAAGTTGTGTGTCTTCACTGCATTGTTGCAAAAGTGAATTATTTGGCTACTTTGTATAAGATTCTTCTACCGTTAATTAAATTTAGTTTTGGTATAGGAAAAAACAGACCCATCCACATGTGGGGAATTAATGTAATAATGTTGGCTTTTAAACTCTGGGGTGGGCATGGGAAATGGGCTATTCAATAAAATAGTGTTGAGGCAAATGGATAACCAGAAAACAAAGCTGGTTCCCTACTTTATTCCTTGCATTGAATTCCCATGTACTCCAAATACTTAGTCGTAACTAGTGAAATGCATAAACATTAGAAGAAAACATGGATGAATCTAAAGTAATCTTGAAGTGGTGTAACTTGAACTGTGACAAATACTGTCAATGTCAAAAGGCAGCCTGGAAACTTACTGAAATGATAGGAGAACTAATTTCTCTGATACACAGGGCATTCTAATAAATCCATGATATTAAGCTGGTGGGAAAGTGACAAAGGAAAGGAAAGGGCAGTGCACTGAGATGCAAAGGCTAATGAAAACGTTCAACTTCATCATTAAAGAAATTTAAATGAACATCTTTTACCTGTTTATTCTGCATTATTTTATTCTTTGCCAATGTTGGCAATTGTAAAACTGGCAGTTGTGCTCCGTGTCATGTAATTGTGCTAACTTGGATGGCATTTTGTAACGTGTAACAACTGTAATGGTGCCCTTTCATTAGCAGTTCCACTTACGGGAATGTATCCAGCAGACACTGGATAGGCACAACGTGATTGTGTAAGGATGTTAACTGCAACACTCAATACCCCAAAACTGGAGACCCCTAACCAATAAGAGTCAGGTAAAACTACCATACTTTACCAGTAGAGTGCCGTTCAACCATTTTCAAGAAAGGAGCAACCCACCTGCGTTATGTCAAATGAAAGCAAGTTGTAAAAGAGCATTATGTTTGCATTTTTAATAAGAACAAATGTATATTTCTCTGTAGAAAATTTTGAGGAAAAATGCATCAGTTGTTCATAGTGCTTCATTTGAAGAGTTAGGAGACAGAAGTTCTTGTATTTGTTACTATATATATGCTATTACGTGTTATTTTTCTGGTAGGAGGTGCTTTATTTTTTAAATTAACGTGCTTAATGAGAATGCATTTATGGGTGTTAATCTCTCTAAGTTGATAGGATTTTACCCAGTCCCTTCCTCCTCTAATCTTGATGCCTCAGTTCTTTTGAAACATATGATATTTGACATGTTCAGCTGTGTTCAGCATATACAGCAAAATTCCATTGAATTAAAACTTTGTACAAAAAGATGTGCTGGAGCTGTTTTAAAAACATTACGTTATTAATGCAGCCTTGACATGCAAATAAAATTGTGGGAAATACTTAAATCTAATTTTTTAAACATTCTCTGTATTGATCTTCACTAATTGTTTTTTCAGCAGTTAATCATGAATTTAGATTTAATTCTATGAAACTCAATTCCCCATCTGTAAAAAGGTAGTTACTTACCTTTATAGATAAGGATCATTGTAAGGATTAAATAATACTCGGAATAACAAATGCAAGGCCCTATTTTACCACTTTTCACTGCTTTTGTAAGTATTATATCTGAGAAGTGCTTGTCATAGTAAATGTTCAAATATCTGCTGTGTTTTAGAAATTAAAATGACAAGTTTAACAAGTTTATTGTTAATGAGACATTGTTTAGGACCTTGATTTTCATTCTCTAAAGGGGGTGTGCATACAGTGAAGGACTCCTAAATAGAATAGTAGCAAGATGTGATTTGTGGTTTTAATAAATCACTTTGTCAGCTGCACGGAAGGGGGAATTAGCAGGATTCCCAATTTTGTCCATTCTGAAATCTATCATCTTTATAGATTGACAGCTCATCAAGCTTTGGCTAAGTATAATAATAGCAGTAGTATATGTGGAGAGGGGAACAGACTTCATCAGTGTTTATATTCTGAAATTTGCAATCAGGTTTTTGCATCCAGAACTGAATTTTTTTAAGAAAAATTCAAAATTTTCAGGGAAAAATGAAAATCATCAAATCAAGCCCTTATGGCCCATTATTGCTGTAAGGTTGGATTCAGTATACCTGACTTGTCTTAGTACAGTTTATCACCCAAGGCCATGGATACTTAAACTGAAAGTCTTTGGGATAAAAAGTTCACGGAGAGACAAATATGAACAGTTACATATTTAAAGGACTTTTAAGTAAAGCCCCTGAATATCATGAGGTACAGCAAGCAACATATTGAGCAGCACCTTTAAAGTGCATTATAAATAATATTCTCGTTGAAAATTTATTACATGGCCGTGAAGTTTATTGTCAATTTTTCAGGTAAAGAAATTGAAGCTCATGTTAAAATAATTTGTTTCCAAGGTATATCAGGAACTGATATATTTTGTTTAAGCCACTGTTACTTCTCTAATGAAGTCCAAAAGTTGGCAGTTCTGGGCTAATTCTGGCGTTTGTGGTCAGAAGAGAACTAGGCTCTTTTGATTTTTTTGATTTTTTTCGTCCTGAGTCCATGACTTCCATCATTAAGGCTTATGTTTGGTTCAGAGTGTCTGTCTGAGCTCCCTCCTGCCATCACATCCAGATTCCAGGCAAGATTAGCAGAGCGAGGAACATGGAGAACATAAAAACCAGTTATCGACTCTCCTTCTAAAGCACTTTCCCAGAAGTTTCATCCAGTAATTTCTGCTTAAATCTCATGGGCCATCCTTACCTGCATATAAAGTGGAAATTCTAGTCTATTAGGTACATTACTCCCCAAATAAACTTTGTTATTCGTTAGTCAACTAATAGTCTCTACCACACAAGATAACATACTTGTCAACTGAAAGCTAGAATTTTAATACTTTACTACAAAGCCCATATTCATTCTTTGGCCTACATCATACTATCAATGTGAGATACTTATTTATATATTTTCTGCAAATTGAAGGCCTCCATAATTTAGGATATTATAACCACAGCTTTTGTAACTAAGCATGAACTGATAATCTATCCCAATAGGAGATGTGTATCATGGTCATGGGGTATGCATAGGCCCATCCCATGCATTCTGCTGGTTCCTAAGGGAATTAGGAAATCACATTTTAGGCTTAAATTTTCTAATTCAGGTTATACATTTAAACTGTATAAACTACCAATTGCTATGGCTGTAATTGCATCATAAAAATTGTGAAAAATACTAATAGTAGGGCTCTTAGGTTGTTCTCAGAATTATCGTACAGAAAAACAATTTCTCAGTCAACAAACATGCTCCTGGGTTCTTGAATCACAGTCAGGTCATCTTAATGTTTTAAAGGTATATTTGTCTTGTAAGGGAGCTGCTGAGTTTGCCTCGGGCAATGACAGGAAAGCCTTTATGGAAGAAGTTATAGCTGTGAAATTAGTCTCCTCTTTGGCCTGCAGATACCTAAAACCTTTTGACGGGATTGTTATTATCTGGAGCACCTCAGTAGTCTTTGGGTTTCATATAGTAGTACTTTGGGAATTAGTGTTGTCATTCTTTATTTCATGTTTCGTATTACTTAGGTGTATAATTTTTTTTTTTTTAAGAACTCCAGATATCTGCTGGATTTCAGGAGTTATCCTTAGCAGAGAGAGGAGGTCGTCGTAGAGACTTTCATGATCTTGGTGTGAATACAAGACAGAACCTGGACCATGTTAAAGAATCAAAAACAGGTGGGTTAATTATTAAGAATGCAGTTTCATGAGATTACTTTTCATGTACACAGCACAGTGAATTGAAGCATTTTATGTTACCTATTTATTTGTATGATGCGTTACTAGGAAGAAGAACCACATTTGGTCAAGGATCTTGCGTGGCTTTTCCATTTTCCTCTCTCTACCTTTTGGCTTTGATGAAATAGGTTATCTTTAGTTGTACTGGAACATTACACAGATCGCTTTTTCTCTTAAAACTTTTCATCATAAAGAGATTTGGTTGGTTCTGTTGTAAATTATTTAGTCTAAGGAGGATTTATTTCTAAATGTATGCTTTTAGGAATTTAGATAGGATAGTAGTCCCCAGAGTCAGATGTCTGAGAACTTGCATGTTGTCTGCTGCTCTGAGTCTTTTGTTTACAGAACTATGTCTACCTTGTCATGGTAGGAAAGATTTCAAGGAAAAATAAACTTGATATTTTGTTAATTGAATGTGACTTACTTTTACAGGTTCTTCAGGTATTGTAGTAAGGCTAAGCACTAACCATTTTCGATTGACATCCCGTCCCCAATGGGCCTTATATCAGTATCACATTGACTATAACCCATTGATGGAAGCCAGAAGACTCCGCTCAGCTCTTCTTTTTCAACATGAAGATTTAATTGGAAGGTGTCACGCTTTTGATGGAACAATATTATTTTTACCTAAAAGACTACAGCACAAGGTTATTTCAAATGCTGGGATGGGAAGAGGGAGATGGGGGCTTTCTACTTCAAATCAAAATGACCACGATCTAGTGTAGCTCTAGAGAAATCCCAGTGGTCTGCTATCTGATATAACTTCTAATAAACCCAAAGGGTGCTTTGATGTTATTTTTTTAATTTAAAACTTTTCTGTGCTTTTCATTGTTGCCTTATTAAACAGGCGTTATATGATTGGGCTTAGTTTTCTTTTAACAATTAAAAGTTTGGTTTTCCACCTTCTGGCTTCAGGTTACTGAAGTTTTTAGTCAGACTCGAAATGGAGAGCATGTGAGGATAACAATCACTTTAACAAATGAACTCCCACCTACATCACCAACTTGCTTGCAGTTCTATAATATTATTTTCAGGAGGTATGTTAGTATTTTTTTTAACACTAAGAAAAATTTAAAACACAAAAAAATTGAAAGACCCATACAGGGAATACCCGTACAGATTTTATAATGGTTTGTTAGGATCCTTGGGTTACTCTTAATGGTAATCATTTTAAGTTGTGGTGTACTGATATAAAACTCAATTATTTGCTGTAAGTAAGTGTTATGTCTTTAACTTCCCTATTTGTGTTGACATTAGATCTTTCGAAAACTATTTGAGCTGGTGCTAAAAACACACATACTTTTTAGAGCTTATCACTAACTTTATATTCCTTCCCCACTACAAGGGGTACCTACCTATTCAGGAAGCAGCACAGGGTTTAAGTCTATTCAGATTTACTTGTGCCGTCATAGAACACATATTGCATGCTCTGTAATTTACTTTCAGTGCAGATACTGTACTTTCCAAATTCACAGTTAGGAGACATGTTCTGCAAAGATTTTTTTCCCCTTGGGTGAGAAGCAATCTTGATAAGGCTGAAATTTGCATGAGAATAATGAGATATAATACTTGAATTTGTATTTTACCTTTTTAAGTTGGTCATAAGATATCTGTTACTGATGATATGACATTCATTTTGATGGATACTTGGTTTGAGTTAATGCTGTTGGTAGATTTATTGTTCTCTCAATAAGGTGTTGGCAAACTTTTTCTGCAGAGGACCAGACAGTAAACATTTTAGTTTTTGCAGGCTGTACGGTCTCTGTCTCAACCATTCAACTCTGCTTTTGGAGCACAAAAGCAGCCATAGATCATATAAGTGAAAAATCGTGGCTGTGTTCCAATAAAGCTTTATTGATGGACACTGAAATTTGAATTTCATATGATACATGCATCATTAATTAAATCTTTTGATTTTTTCCCGCAACTTTTAAAAAATGTGAAAAACCATCCTTGGCTCCTAGGCCATACAGAAAAACAGCAGGTAGGTTGGATTTGGCCTGGCCACGGGCCACAGTTTGCCAGCTGCTGCTCTAAACAACATGCCATGCTGATTGTAGTGTCAGAGATACTTATCAATATTCACTTCTCTATTCTGACCTTTGAATTTCTAGGCTTTTGAAGATCATGAATTTGCAACAAATTGGACGGAATTATTATAACCCAAGTGACCCAATTGATATTCCAAATCATAGGTTGGTATGAAGTGGAAAGTGTCTGTTCCTTAGGCTTAATGACAAACTTTGAAAGTGATGCTCTAATTTGAAATGATAAAATTTTCTGCTGTAGCTATTAATGGTACCCTTCAGGTTAAGTGAACATTTAACTTGGCTTGAATAATGGAGACATCCCAGAAAACTTGGATTGAAAAAAAAATCACATGCTATTCGTCTGTCACTGGGGAAGCGTAGAGGTGTCCAGCACTAAGTTTGTATTTGTTCTTAGGAAACAAAATTCATCAGCTAATGATTGCTTCAGAAGTTACTGTAGTGTATCAAGATTGCAGCTCAAGTGGTTTATTATAGGTTATTTTTAGGTTTGTTATAGTAATTGGAGATGCTTTCAATTAGATTGGCAACTTTTTAAAGTCTTAGGCCCATATGAAGTATAGTTTAATAAAGTTAGTATATTAATTTAAAATGAAACTTATAAAATTATTATTGTAAAATAACATTCATTGTTGAAGATCTTAAAAAGATAGGTCTTTATCTGGAACCATGTAAAACTTAGAAATAAGTAAATTTACTCAATCAAAAACTTTTGTAATGTAGACCCAGTTAATAAAGATGAAAAACACAACTTGATACATGCAAAACATGTTTGGGTATTCATAGAGGTTACTTCATGGCTTTCATTTTATTTGACAGGTTGGTGATTTGGCCTGGATTCACTACTTCTATTCTTCAGTATGAAAATAACATCATGCTTTGCACTGATGTCAGTCATAAAGTCCTTAGAAGTGAAACTGTTTTAGATTTCATATTCAACTTATATCATCAAACAGAAGAACATAACTTTCAAGAACAAGTTTCTAAGGAACTAATAGGTTTAATTGTTCTTACCAAGTAAGACTGCTTTTCAAAATGCAAAATAGTCATTTTGCAAGTCTTAAGATAGTGTGGCTTTCTAGTCCTGTAATGTTAGATAGTAGGGTTTAAAGTTGAGTGGTGGGAAGAGCACAAATTGAGGGAGGGATATTTGTAACCTTTCTTAAGAACACTTTTTGGGGAAATATACTCATCTGAAAAGGACAAATATCTAATGACTTTTATCCTTTTTAGTTTTAATTTTATTTTCTAATAGTAATTTAGCTGCTTCCCCATCTATCTAGCGTAGTCTTTTAAATTCTTTTCCCTTTCTCTTTCCGTAATATTGTATATTACTAAGCAATTTGAAATTTTCTTTTTTAGAGAGTACATACTGTCTGGTCTCTCTTAATATTTCTACACATTTTAAACAAATACCAATAAATCTCAACCATTCCGTAGGTATAACAATAAAACATACAGAGTAGATGATATTGACTGGGACCAGAATCCAAAGAGTACCTTTAAGAAAGCAGATGGTTCTGAAGTTAGCTTCTTAGAGTACTACCGGAAGGTAAGAAGTTCATGTTGATTTTATCTTTTTAATATGAAATATTTAGACATTAGGATATCTTCAGTAGAGTTTTCTAACACGTGTACGCTTGGAACAAGTTGCTTTTAAAGCTGTATATAAATGTTTATTAAGGCAGTCACAGCATAGTTAATTGTAGCTCATGAGATGAGAAGTGCCGTGTCCTCATTCTTTTTTTGCAGTAGAATTAAAGATTACATTTGAATTTAAGCATGTGGAGGACAAATAGGTAGCATACTAGGTGGTAAACAATAACAAGGTAACAGCTTACCATGCTGTCCCTTGTTCTGTAATCGACACTTTCTTTTAACTTTAGCTGAGGGTTGGGTGGGTGGGTGGTGAACATCTCTGAACCGGCAGCATCAGTGGTGCGAAATCAGCCAATGGGTTTAACTCTGAACTTTTGTTTTGCATATTGACAGAATTCGGACAGGCTTGTTTCCTGTAGACTAGAGCAGTCTGTTGGGTGATGTTCTGATACTAGTTTTATAAAGATGATTCTGGCTTTAGGTACAATCACGCAATTGAAAAAAACACCAGAGGCAAATAGTACCAAGAAAGAACAACTGTTGACTAGAAGAAAATAAAATGTTTATATAGAAATGCATACTAAGCTTGTTTTAGTGTTCAAAGACAAGCAGATCTGGCTTCTGAATCCTTAGACCGTCACATTCCACTTGATAGGCCCTGTTTAAAGTGCAGAATACGTGTCAGTTAAAATCTTAAAACTTGTAGAGCCAGCCCTGATGGTCTAGTGGTTCAAGTTTGGCGCTCTCACCGCTTTGGCGGCCCAAGTTCAGTTCCCCGTTATGGAACTACACTACTCATCTGTCAGTAGCCATGCTGTGGTGGTGGCTCACATAGAAGAACTAGAAGGACTTACAACCAGAATGTACAACTATGTACTGGGGCTTTGGGGAGGAAAAAAAAAAAAAAAAAGAGGAAGATTGGCAACAGATGTTAGCTCAGGGTGAATCTTTCCCAGCAAAAAAAAAGAAAATCTTAAAACTTGTCTTTGGAGTGCTAAAATTTCTCATTTTTTTCTACTTTCGGTAGATGATTTCATTTTTTTTTTAATTTTTTTTGTGAAGAAGATTAGCCCTCAGCTGACCTCTGTTGCCAGTCCTCCTCTTTTTGCTGAGGAAGATTGGCCCTGGGCTAACATCTGTGCCCATCTTCCTCTGCTTTAAATGGGATTCCACCAGAGCATGGCTTGACAAGCGATGCCTCCGTCCACGCCTAGGATCCGAACCTACGACCTCTGGGCCACTGAAGTAGAGCTCGTGAACTTAACCGCTACGCCACCAGGCTGGCCCTGAGTAGATTATTTTGTTTTTCTAAAAAGCTGGATAAGTGAATTGTTATATGTTTATATCTTGTGTCAGAAGTATACATCTGACTTTTGAAATGTCTTCTTGCTGGGTATCTATTATTGCCTGGTCTTCACTGCTGTGCAATGAAGGGAAGGTCACATGTCACTCTGGAGGCAAATAATTCTCTGATAAGTCCACTTAAGAGCTGATTTTATTCTGGGCAAAATGAAAACAGGCCAAGGGTCATCTCAGTTTGATTTCTCTACTGCTGTTTTCAGCCTCAACTCCTTGAGGACTTAAGGATGTAAACCAATCATGTTTAACCTAGATTCTTCTGGGTCTCGGAGGTTACTCTTGAGAAATGAGTATTAGCGTTTTCTGTGGTTTGTTTTAATAATCCCTACCAGGGATGGGAAGAGTTGGTATATATCAACAGCAAATATAAAGGAGACATCAGTTGAAAGTTTGATTTAAACCTGAAGCAAGCAAGGTCAGGGAAGATTCTCCCTTCCTCTGCCCAGTATTAAATCTTAGATGCCAGCTTATTCTTCTGTAAGTATTTTTTAAATGTTGACACACTTAAAGGTTCTGCCTCAGGCCCCCCATTACTATATATTTACTCACTAGGTGATCTCCAGTCTCGTCTATGCTAAGACTTCAGGTAGAATATGTTAATGATTCCTAAATTTCTAGCTCTAGCCTAGACATGGATAAGCCTACTTGTTCTAAATATTTGGACGTCCCAAGGACACCTTTCATGTGACCACCGCTGAGCATGTTAGATCCCCCAACCTGGCCACTATGCAGTGCTCTTGATCAATGCAGGGAATGTAACTTCCATGAAGTCAGGGATTTTGTAGTTTATATACCCCCCAATACCTAAGTAGGCACTCAGGTATTTGAGTAAATGAACAAATGAATAATGGATAATTCAAACCTCAGACCTCCATGCCTTGCTCCCTTACTTTGTACAGCTTAATTGTTTGTCAAATCGTATGACTCTACCTTGCTATCTGAAATACCTTCATCTTTCTTCTTTTTGAAGTGACTACCATCTTTTTTCTAGGCCCCATGTCTCTCACTCATTCAACTAGTGTCTTAGTTTTCATTTCTCCTGTCTTCTGATCCATTTTCGAACTCATACAAATCTGATGTTAGTCGTCTTCTACTGAACGTAATTAAGTGACTTCCTGTTGCTCCTATGTCTTAAGCTCATTGGTCTTTATCCAGTGAGACCCTGAATGATATAGCCCCTGCCTGCTTGTTTATCTTCATCTCATCACTCACCCTGGCCATCTTATCCAACCATAGGGCTCCCTCTTCCTGAAACACTCCGAATGCTTGACTTTTGCTCTTAGGCTTAGATCTCAGATTATTTCTTCAGGGAAGACTTCTCTCGCCACCAGGGATAACCAGGTGTCTTTGATAGATAAAGTTAATCAGAAGGGGATGGAGTTGAAATATTTGAAAGAAGGCGGCATTCCTAGGATTGCCTAGTAGAAATACAGTTTTAGTCATAAGTGATGGCTTGGATATATTAAAGATAATATCTCGGAAACAGATAAAGGCCTTTGGAAGGGAAGATCATGGTCAATCAGTTTTGAAAAGAAAAGGTTTGACAGTAATATTAATCAGAAGTGAACGTGCTAGTTTTTTTAGATGTAGAGGAAAATGTTAAAAGCATTGACAGGCTTTCGTTTAGGCTCTAAGAATACAGAAAGGGGGATCCAAAAGTTCTGTAATGAGGAACTGTGTATTTAAGGCCTTTTGGTGAAATAGGGTGAGAGTAGGAACACTTCTGAAATCACTACCACACCTCTACCTGTGTGTGCCGAAATAAATGATGTGTAAGGAGGATAACTGAACAGACTCCCAAGAAAGAAAATAGTGTGATAAAATAAGTAGTATGGATACATGGAACAGAGGTCAGATATGAGTGTTCTACTTGAAATTTTCTTGTCTGAAATAAGAAAATTAACTTTTTTCATAGATGATTAGTAAAGAATTCAATATATGACAAAGTCAAGG
Organism: Diceros bicornis minor; assembly: GCF_020826845.1. Taxonomy (NCBI): domain Eukaryota; kingdom Metazoa; phylum Chordata; class Mammalia; order Perissodactyla; family Rhinocerotidae; genus Diceros; species Diceros bicornis. Next base: position 2,484,324 of record NC_080774.1, on the reverse strand, counting down.
ACAGGTTAGACTTCATGGTCTCTTAATTCATGAGGATAGGTGGCCAGGACCTTGTCATATGATAGGAGTAAGGGATGGGCAAGTACCTCTCAGTCTGTGGATGAGAGACTAAGACTAAGGAAATGGCCATGATGATACTACTCTCTTGTGTGCCTTATGGAGAGGTGTGATTTTTTTAATAAAAAGTTAGAGCTAAATTAACCAGGATGTTAAAAGATACTAGGATAGTATACAGGAGATGATAGGAAAGAGAGTCTTTAAGATGCAGGGCCAGAAGCTCTCATGAAGATACTGAGCAGAAGTCTGTAGAATTGCAGAGCTGAGCTGGTGGCCAGAGAGCCATCTCATACATTATATCATGAACATCAACGTTTTTTTTCTTTTTACAAGTTGTAAAAACTTCTCCTAGACAGTGATTGCATGTGGGGAATCTTAAGATGGGGGTTCTTAATATTACTAAATTGAAATTCAACTTATTCAAAGTGTGAACATTTTGTAAAAACTTTTCCTAATTAAAAATGTCCTGTAGCATGCAAACCCCTTCCCTTCCCCAATTTATTCTTATAGCGAGACTTCTTTCAGAAGCTAGTTCTTACTATAATACGAGTAGTTTTAGAGGAATTATGCTATGCAGACCAGGAATTATACAGACTACTATTTCTAAACCAAGAAATCAAAAATTGAAGTAAATAAAACTGTGACTAAAAGTCAAAAACTTAGAACCTTACTGTCCTTGACTAAGTTTTTAGGAAAAAAGATGAGGTACTCAGTAAAACATAAAAATCACAACCTGTTTTAATAGGATTAAAGACGCATTTTTTAAACTTTACTTGGAAACTGATACCAGCTTTGCTCTTGGCATCAATTCTTAATTAAAAAAATCAGAACGCTTGTCTATTGGCATGTTCCTAAAGGCGTTTACTAGTGATACCTTTCTTCTCCTGAATAGCAATATAATCAAGAAATCACTGACTTGAAACAACCAGTTTTGGTCAGTCAGCCTAAGAGAAGGAGAGGCCCTGGTGGCACTTTACCAGGACCTGCAATGCTCATTCCTGAGCTCTGCTATCTTACAGGTACTGTTGAATTTTGTTTAGTGAAATGAAACCACTGGATTATTTTCCCGTTCTTTTCTAGAAGCCATTAAATGTTCTGTTACTCTCCCCCCACCCACCCATTCCCCCTATAAAGCCCTTAAAGCTGCTTTGTCTCCTTGAAATTCTCTTTCACTTATCCCCACCCTACACTCCATATGTTTAGACGTGATTCTTGTTTCTTTAACCGTACACCTCTAAATGTTTTACTTAAAGGTCTAACTGATAAAATGCGTAATGATTTTAATGTGATGAAAGATTTGGCTGTTCATACAAGACTAACTCCAGAACAAAGGCAACGTGAAGTAGGAAGACTCATTGATTATATTCATAAGTAAGTCATCTGCATTTCACTGGGGTATGGTTTCAATTTTTTAATTATTTTGTGTGGGTTTCAGGGAGCGGCTCCTTTGGGGGAAGTGACAGAAAGTAATTTTGTTTTCCTTTTGTATTTGCAGTATTTGGGATGGGTTTATTCTTCATGTTTCTAAGTGAGGCTACTATTTGTCAGAGAATAACAGTTAAATTTTGTAGCCCATGGCCTTTCTGATTCTTCTATTAGAAAAAGGTAATAGAAAAGTGAAATGTTTTTGGACATATCTATTTTCTCTCTTTCTTGTAACTTCAGGGGGTTTACTTTGAGGAGGAGATAGTGTGGGCATTAGAATTTTAAGTTAAAGGATATCGTAAAGGGAAACGTAGATGTGATGAGAGAAAAATAGGTTGTCCTTTGTTTCCTCACATTCTCGCTAGGATTTCAGTCCTGAGAGAAATATTGTAATTTATTGTAGGTTGAGATGAATCTCTGTTTGCCTCTGTCTTTTCGTTTTTGCTGTGTTTCCTTAAATTTAATTGTATGTAAATATGTTAAATTCACAGAGATGATAATGTTCAGAGGGAGCTTCGAGACTGGGGTTTGAGCTTTGACTCCAACTTACTGTCCTTCTCAGGAAGAATTTTGCAAGCAGAAAAGATTCACCAAGGTGGAAAAACAGTAAGGCAGTTCTTCAAGTTGTCAGTCAAGTCAGATTCACAATAAAGCAAGCAGGAATAACCTGGTCACATGCCAGTATAGCTCTGTCCTCACCTCTCTCTTCTCCCCCTAGTGTACCTCCACTCTCTGTCCGCTAATGTCAGCAAAAGAGAAGGAAATGTGGAAGCACTAGAGGGTATGAAGCTTGTAGCTTGGTCCTCAAAATAATCTGTGAGACTTAGCTAAAAGGTGGCTTAATTTTTTTTTTTTAATAACCTGAGTTACTTACATTTAAGGTATAGAAGAATTCTGTGCATCCAATTGGGTTGATATTTTGTCTGCCACAAAAGTGATATTTTACATGGAAAATTCCTGATTTATTTGGCTTCATTTTTTCGTGGACCATATGTTTGAGGGATATGTATTAAATATTGTGATACCTTTTATATTTTATTTTCAGGAAAGGAAAGCAAGTATTCTAAAAATATTTTTCCTATAATTGAGGCACTGTAAGTGCCAGAAATTTAAAGATCCTTTCATAGAAAACTATGCCCTTCTGCCTTCTAAATGTTGTATGAATAACAACCTAATCCTGTAGCTTAATATTTTAGTTGCAGTTGTTTTTATTATCTCTTGTAGAAATAATAAAAATCCCTGTAGAAATGTTGTTGGGGAGTAGGGCTAGGACATGTAGAAAGCAGTGGGTTCTTTCCTCTGATAAATATCTTTGAGTTTGTTAGCTTTCTGCCTTGCTGACAGATGTTTTTGCAGCTTGCTTTTAGTATCTGACACCTCAGTCAAGTTGCTTAACTTTCAAAGCCTAATTTATTATATCTTTATCATGAGGTAAGTAACACCTATTGTTGTAAGATTTTAGGAAAGATTAAGGAGAATGCAGCTAAAGCACTTGGGAGAGTGCGTGGTGTGAGTAGGCACTTGAGTGGCAGCTGTTTATCTGAATATGCTTTGAATAAAGTTGCCATCATCCTTTGGATACGTTTTATATCTTTTTTCCTACATTGAGGGCATTTTGTCTGTCACTATAGTCCAAATTTAAGAGTAGTACTCTAAGGCACAGATTATGCCATGATAGAATTATTGAAGACTTTTTGGCTTTATCACTGGGAATTTACAATGGAATTTACAGTGTCTCTGAACTTTCTTCTAGTTTGATTACAATCCACAATTTGCAGATTGGTCAAAAGAAACAAGAGGTGCACCGTTAATTAGTGTTAAGCCACTAGATAACTGGCTGTTGATCTATACTCGAAGAAATTATGAAGCAGCCAATTCTTTGATACAAAATCTATTTAAAGTTACACCAGCCATGGGCATACAAATGAAAAAAGCAATAATGTAAGTTTATCAAGTCATTTCTACTCTGAAAATTGATTAGTAGTCATTTGGAGGGCATGGGGACTCAAAAGTGATAAAACTATTAAAAACATAACTAGATTATCTTAGTTTAAAGATCTGATTTAGTTCCCTATAATGTAGATAAACAAACATATTTTAGTAACTCAGAATGGGTGGGAGAACCAGCAGGACTGTTTCTCAAACTATTGCTGTATGTGTTGGAAACAACATTTTGCCTAAAGGGCTACTCTTGGTGTTTTATTTCAAGTGTGTCATATGTTATAATCTATAGGAACTTTTTTATGCATGGTACATTTTTCATTACTTTTTCTGAAGGTTGGATTACATGTTTCCATTTTAGGATTGAAGTGGATGATAGAACTGAAGCCTATTTAAGAGTCTTACAGCAAAAGGTTACATCAGATACCCAGATAGTAAGTAGCTAATTGATACATAGGTGATTGTCCTGGGATGAGTTATTTTATTTTATTTTAATTCTTTTGGTGAGGAAGACTAGCCCTGAGCTAACATCTGTTGCCAATCCTCCTCTTTTTGCTGAGGAAGATTGGCCCTGGGCTAACATCCGTGCCCATCTTCCTCTACTTTATATGTGGGATGCCTGCCACAGCATGGCTTGATAAGCCATGCGTGGGTCCATGCCCAGGATCCAAACCTGTGAACCCCAGGGCCGTCGAAGCAGAGCATGCGAATTTAACCACCACGCCACCAGGCCGGACCCTGGGAATGAGTTATTTTAATGTGGCATTTGCAAATCTTAGAACTTGAGTTCATTTTCCAAATGTTATAGTTAGGTTCCCAAACTGGCCACAAAATCTGTATTTTACCTTCATAAGGTAGCTGAATTAATGCTGACTTTAGTTCTGTGCCTAGGAGCTTGTTATTGTACATTGCCAATGGTGAGGAAGGGATAGAGGAAAAACAAAGCTACCTTAAATTTATTTGGACTGAAAGGCTTTAATTATTCTAGGAAATTTGGGAAAAAACAAAGGCACAACAGTAAAAATCAGTATTTAGTTCAGCACACAAGGAAGTATAATTAATGAGGTGGCAAAGACAAATTTAACAATAAACAACATATCTATGGTGCTTTAAACCTAAGGAACTGACTTCATCTAATCTGTTCCTTTTTTTAGCCCTTAATCTCATACTTAAATGCCATAGATCAGATTATTATTATGTTGTCTGGAATAATGGAGACACCAATGATGGGAAAATGATTTTGTTGGAGGCTATAGAAAAGAAAGATAAGAATCTAGAACTGTAAATTGGAGAATACAAGCAATGAGTTAAAGAGCTGACTTCAGCTCTAAAGCTTAAACTTAGATCCGCAGAATTTGGGCAGGGGTTGGTTGGTTTGTTTATTTTCCAGTTTTATTAAGATATAATTGACATATAACATTATAAGTTTAAAATGTACAGTGCGATGATTTGATACGTGTGTATATTGTGACATGATTACCACAACAGGGTTGGTTAACTAAACCTCCATCACCTCACATAATCACAAATTTTTGTGTGGTGAGAACATTTAAGATCCACTCTCAGCAATTTTCAAGTATATAATACAGTATTGCTAACTATGGTCACCATGCTGTACATTAGATTCCCAGAACTTACTTATCTTATACCTGGAAGTTTGTACCATTCGACTAACATTTTCCCATTTCAGGCAGGGGTATATTTAGATCAGGCACTCCATTTTGTCCCCTAAATTGTCCATGCTCTTAGGAAATTTCATAGTTTGATCAGATACTCAAGCCTGAGCTTCAAAAGTTTAAAAGCCGTGGGCCTGCCCTGTGGCTTAGTGGTTAAGTGTGTGCGCTCCGCTGCTGGCGGCCTGGGTTCGGATCCTGGGCGCGCACCGACGCACTGCTTCTCCGGCCATGCTGAGGCTGCGTCCCACATACAGCAACTAAAAGGATGTGCAGCTATGACATACAACTATCTACTGGGGCTTTGGGGGGGAAAATAATAAATAAATAAAATCTTAAAAAAAAAAAAAAGTTTAAAAGCCGTGATCCTAGGTGGATCATGAGTAGATAAAAACTGTGAGCATTTAAAATAATATTTTTTTGCCCTGCCCTCTTCCTTATCTCTGAATTTATTCCAAGTTGGTAATAGAGCATATTTAACTGAGTTCTCAGGTTTTGATGGTATTCAGTTTTGTTGTTTGCTTAACGTGATTTCTTCCCTTTATTAGCATCTATCACTTAGTTGAATGTAATGAGCAGTATCTAAAAGTTAATGTCATACTTTTTAGCTATATGGAAAAGATGAATAGGAAAATAAATGATTATGTGTTTGGCTTTTATACCCCACAAATAGGTTTGGTTTCCTGTCTTCTTCCTTGAACTTAAACATCAGTTTCCTAATTCTTTGTAATGAGGACATTTTGTTGGTTTTTAGGTTGTTTGTCTGTTGTCAAGTAATCGGAAGGACAAATATGATGCTATTAAAAAATACTTATGTACAGATTGCCCTACTCCAAGTCAGTGTGTGGTGGCTCGAACCTTAGGCAAACAACAGACTATCATGGCCATTGCCACAAAGATCGCCCTACAGATGAACTGCAAGATGGGAGGAGAGCTTTGGAGGGTTGATATGCCTGTAAGTTTGACTTAATTGGAAGATAAAATTTTTAATTGTTATTTAAGAGAAATGGATTTACTTTTTAAATACTGTCGGTATTCTGTTGTATTTAAAATTACAATATTTTTATTAAAGCTGAAGCTAGCGATGATAGTTGGCATTGATTGTTACCATGATACCACAGCTGGACGGAGGTCAATTGCAGGATTTGTTGCAAGCATCAATGAAGGGATGACCCGGTGAGTGCGATTTCACACCTGTAGATGAACTGTTAGACAAAAAAAGGACATGAATCCAGGGCCTGGTATCTAGGAGGTCTGTGAGGTATAGCAGTTGCATTAATTTTTTGTTTTTAACCTACTGATTTCTCTTACATTATATCCAGCAAAAAAGTTAGGAAAGAAAAATAATTATGGCTACCCTATCTTTTTTTGTGTGTGTGTGTGAGGAGATCAGCCCTGTGGTAACATTTGCCAATCCTCCTCTTTTTTTGCTGAGGAAGACTGGCCCTGGGCTAACATCTGTGCCCACCTTCCTCCACTTTATATGGGACGCTGCCACAGCATGGCTTGCCAAGCAGTGCATTGGTGCACACCTGGGATCCGAACCGGCGAACCCCAGGCTGCCGCAGCAGAGCGCACGCACTTAACTGCTTGTGCCACGGGGCTGGCCCCCTACCCCACCATTTTTAACTTTATTCACTGGCCCTTAATTTGTAATAGTCAAACTGCATTTTAGGCTATTTTATTATTATTTATATTTGGGGGGAGGGTAAATCTCATTAAATGTGACCATCTCTAAAAACTTGATTGCTTAATCATTTTTACTGACCATTGGAATGTAATTTCAAGTTTTCACATTGACTTTATTTTGGAAGAACCACTTGAGTTTACCCAGTTACTTGTATTTCAACATAGTGAAATTATTTTCCAGTGCTTTCCTTAGAACTAAGAGAATTGCCTAGAGTAGGAAGGAATGAAAATTGAAGGTATATCGATGTATTAGCATTACTGATGGATATATTTCAAGGTCTTTTATCTTTGGAGAAGAGTGAAATCTATAAGAAATGTTTTCTCACGAGTATAGTAGTATGAGTGTGCTTCCACGTGTGTTGAGGTGTAAACCTAGGAGGCATCTCTGGGTATTATGGTTTAAATTTTATTTTCAGGAATGGAATTATAGTATTGATTTATAATAAAAGAAAACTATGTGACGTCTATGAGGGATTTATTGTATCTTGTTACTTCTGAGATTTCATAAAGTTTTTGGAGATGTTAGCAGATACCTTTAAAGGAAGTTAAAGATCACAGATTCCTAAGAGCAAAATAAACACCATAGAATAATTCAAAAAGGGAAAACTTCTAGACAGTGGAGTTCTCATCTTGGTCATGGTTTTTCTCTGAATAGCTGGTTCTCCCGCTGTGTATTTCAAGATAGAGGACAAGAGCTAGTAGACGGGCTCAAAGTTTGCTTGCAAGGTGAGTCTCCTGTGGTGTTTTCATTCTGTCTCTGAACTGGGGTCTTCAAGAAATTATCCTGAGAGCTATGTTATGGAAAAATGTGCCCAGAATCTGATAGAAACACACCATTTTTGTTCTGTGTTAATTTATTTAAAACTTTTCTGGCTTTCTTTCAGCTGCTCTGAGGGCTTGGAATAGCTGCAATGAATACATGCCTAGTCGAATTATTGTGTATCGGGATGGTGTAGGAGACGGTCAGCTTAAAACATTGGTTAACTATGAAGTACCACAGTTTTTGGATTGCCTAAAATCTGTTGGTAGAGGTTACAAGTAAGCATGCAAATTGTAAAGTATTTTTTGTTTATAAAATCACACCTTTTTATCTTTGAAATTAGTGTCACAAGATGAGAAGGTAAGTAAGAACCTAACCTGATAGGTGCAGTAGGGCTTGAAATAATGGGGCGTGGGGGTGGGAATTTCTCCTGGAGATTTTTCATGGAGAAGGAGAGTCTGGAAATGGAGAGTGGTAATGTAGTGTATCCATTCCTTCAAGGAATGACACATTGAGACACCTTTACCAATCATCTGCCTGCTTTCTTTCTCACCTAAAGCCTTCAAGTGTAGGGATCTGATTATTCCACTACATCTGTAGGCATCCACAGAATTGGTTATTGGAATAAATATTCCAAGTAGTCTTAACTTACTCTTTTTTTTTTGGTTTGTTTTTGGTTTTTTTCGTGGGGAAGATTAGCCCTGAGCTAACATCTCTTGCCAATCCTCCTCTTTTTTTGCTGAGAAAGATTGGCCCTGGGCTAACATCCATGCCCATCTTCCTCTACTTTGTATGTGGGATGCCTGCCACAGCATGGCTTAAGTGGTGCATAGGTCCGTGCCCAGGATTTGAACCTGCAAACCCCAGGCCGCCGAAGCAGAGCGTGCAAACTTAACCACTATGCCACTGGGCCAGCCCCTTAACTTACTCTTTCTTAGCCTCATTGTATGGTGAATACTTGTTTAATTTCTTTGTGAACTCGATTGGACTTGTACTTGATCAGTAAGATGATTGGCACTTGTTTGGTCTCCTAGGAGGAATGGTTTTACTTCCTCCTTTTAGATGATACGCAGAACCAAGGGTAGTGCTGAATACTACATTTGTCCTCTTTTGAAACCCACACTCGTTTTTGCCTTCCTCTGCTCTCCTAGAGACATTTTTGACCATGCCATTTGGCAGTAAATTGTATACTATCTTAAGATATCTGTTTTAATAAGTTGCATTGTTTAACTTTTGGTCTTTATCAGATTGTGAGCAAGTTGAGATAAAGTACGATTGTACTAACAGCTTAGTGCATAATATATTAAAGATCTGTGGATTTGATTTTTCAGGATACTTAGAAAATCTGGGAGGCTTGTTCGTGTGTGTGTGCGTATGCATATTTAAACACTGATTATTTTTATGAGACCTTTTCAGCCAGCATTTGGTATCATTATAGAAATGAGAGATACTGAAAGCCATTGACTATAACTGGGCTCAGTGTGATGTATGTGGCCCATGGCTGAGTAGTTAAGAGCTTGTTTCTTATTTCTAGCTAAATTGGAGGGTACTTCCAAGTCATCTTTAGCCAGATTCTAAAAGACTCCTTCTAAGTATTGATTCTACACGTTTCTTAAAATGAGATTATTATGCCAGTAAGTTCTCAGAGCAAGTCAGGGATGTTCATCTCTTTTGAAGTAATTGTGTTGCAGATTAAAATGGTGATAACCATTTGTTAATATTTTGGAAATGAAGGTTAATATTCTTTCCTATCCCCTTAAAATTTGTATTTTATCACTAAAATAATGGTATTTTATTTTATTTTGTTTTTTAAAGTTTTATAAGCTTTATTTTATATTTTTCTCTGATTTAGGTTTTCTCTTTGGGGAGGTGTGATGTTGTGGTAGGGCGTAGAGGAAGGTCTAAAATGGACTGCTCCTGAGTCTTTTATTTTTTTTATTGTTTATTACTTTAGCAATCAGCATTTTCTAGTCTTCATTGCCTTTTTCTCATATGTAGAGAGAGAGAAATTTTCAAGAAGTGGAGAGTGGAGGTAAAAGTGCAAGTTGATCTTCTTTGCTTGAGCTGACTATTTGGGATACTGGGAATAAACACTGTTGGCCATGCTGGGGCCTGCATCTCTTTGAGTCTTTGAGCCCTTTGGGTTTGGTTCCCAGGAGGACTGGTAGAGATAGCTCTCAAAGAGGAGATTCTAGCCCTAGTGAGTGAGTATCTGTGAGTAGGGTCCTCCTCAGTGTGCGGTGTTGAGCTTGGGGAGGCTGGGGGGGCTTGCCTGCCTGGCTCTACAGCTCATAGGATATACTGTTGCAGGGAAAGAGAATTTAAATTGATTGCTTGGACTAATGTGTAACAAACTATTGGATAAAATAGATTTCACATCTTCAATTGTGCTGTTATTGATGACTGCAGAGATTAGTGATCACGAGCAATATGTCTTAAAATCAGAGTTGGGTTAATTCCAGCTTTGCCTCCATCTGTGAAACAGGCCGCAACTAACCAAGATTGTTGAAAGGAATAAATGAGAATGTTTAGTGTACTTCACACAGTGCCCAATAAGCACTCAATAAATGGTAAATAATTTGTGTAGAAAAGAGCTTAAAATTGCATATAAAAGTAAAATAGTATCAAGAATTATTCCTCACTTTGAAGAAATGCAAAGTTTGAACTTAAATATTTGTAGTTATCCTTAGAACTACAATATTTGTTTTTTACTTGAGGTGTTGGTGTTAAGTTTTTGTAAAGATGCATCGTGGGTTAGCTCATTTAGGATGTTTGATATAAGAAGAAATCAAAAAGTCACTTTGCGTACTTGTGACTTGTCTTTCTGTCACTGCATTTGCTAAATTGTTTCTTGTGATGTCACAGGACTAAAATCCACTGTCTTGGTGCCTGAGTCTGTGGCTTTGTTTTATCCAGAGCTGTTGTAGCTGGACAGCAATAGATCTACATGGGTAGATGGTGATATTTCTAAAAATTTCCTGTTTATTTAAGTAAAATCACCTTCCTGTCCCTTCTGTACCTGGCTACTACTACCATGAAGGGGAGCACAGTTAGGATTATCATTGAACAGAAATTCCCAATTTGGGGTCTTTCTGACCATTTATCCAGAGAGTATACCCTGACCCACCTACAGCAGTCAAACATTACCAGGTCCATACTACATGTAAAGCCCTCTGCTTCCCAATGTTTGGAGTAAAGTGTATTTGTACTCAAGGAACTAATGTTCTATTTGGAGAAAGGGCACAGGAAAAATTGAGGCACTGATAATCGTAATATTTATCAAGTGCTTTCCATTTTGTCATTTCATTTATTCCCAAATGGATGTGTGCATTCAAGAGTGACTGTTTCAAACAATGGATTTGAAATGAACCTTTAAGAGATGGATAGAAAAGAGTATGCAGGATATTCAAGCCGACTACATACATACTGCCAGTTAAAGGGCTGCTCTCCGCGTCAAAAGGCATGTGAGAGGGACAGTGGGTCCAATCTGATACAGAGCTAGAAGTTCACCAGGTTCCAGAAGGGGGTTAGTCTTGACATAGGAAAGCCGACTGAAGAATTGAATTGGGGAGGGAAAGGATAAAAGAGGGAGAATGCTGGTGTCGATGTGTGGTAGGCTGAGGAGTGATTGAGCCACGAGAGAAAGACAGAGATCCCTGACACATTGTGAACCAGTAATTTTGAAAAGCAGTAAGTTAGACTTTGAGACTACTGAAAGATTTTAGAGTTAATATCTTATTTTCCACATAGTAGAAAATGCCCACTGAAGAGTGTTTCAAATTGTGAACTTTGAAGACACGCTGGATTTAATGTTTAGCGTGATAGGTATGTAATATGCTTGGTCTATCGATGAAACATCTACGTGACCTTGTGTTACAGGACATACATATATGCCATTTTGTTTTCTACCCACAATTTGTTCCTGATCCTTACTCCAGGTTCTTACAAGTTGTGGCATCTTAGTTCACAACTTGGATAGATAATATGCCCCAAGAGGGATATGTGTTTCTTTTAAATGGAGTATATGAATGTCTGAATGATTCATTGCTCTGAAAATAAACGTTCATCATCATCTTTAAGCCCAAGACTGACGGTAATTGTGGTGAAGAAACGAGTGAATACCAGATTTTTTGCTCAGTCTGGAGGAAGGCTTCAAAATCCACCTCCTGGAACAGTTATTGACGTGGAGGTTACCAGACCAGAATGGTAAGTTCTGTATGACTAGATGAAGATTGTTTTTTGTTTTGTTTTTTTGAGCATGGCCTCTATACTTGATCAACTTTAACACATTTACTTTTTAGTTCTCATGCTATATTTATTATAAATACTTAAGTCTTCAATTAGTTTGATCTAATATTATTACTAAAGCCCATGATTTATTAACTTAGTGTCTGAAATGATGAACAGAGGTTTCTGTGTGCAGTTTTTCTTCGGAGGAAGAGGGTTATTGTCTGTGGCATCCATTATACATACAGAGGTTAAGAGCTGCTGCTGTAGATTGCTTTTGCTTTTTTTTTTTTTTTTTTTTTACATCTGTAACCTCATCCACAGATTCTTGTTTTCTCATCAGAATTTTTAGCTCTGTAATGCACATAGTTATTCAAAGACCAAAAAGTTTCATCTGAAAGACAGTTACAGATGAGAGAAGTAGCTTCTGAGTAAACAAAGTTTTTTATGTAACCTGGGACTACGCTGTGCCATACAAAAATCAGAAAGCCAGTTAGAACATTCCAGGGCATACTGGGCACATGGCAATCTTAGCACACAGGGTTCATCTGTAAAGTCATGAAACTTAGTTCTCAAAAACGTTTTGTCAGGGTAGATGTACAGTGTGGTAAGTCATGTTCATAACAGCAACTCATTGGTCAATTGAAATTAATGCCCTCCTCATGAAAGTGAATAGTTAGGACGATTTCAGTTTTTATATGTAAACGTTTTGGAGCCTTTTTAAAAAAGGCAACTTTAATCAGGATAAAGGGTTGGCCTATGTGCAGAGTTTGTGGAACACTTGTATGAACCTTGGGTAAATGAGGCATTACTGTACTAACTTTATGTAGACAAATGATAATAGAACACAAATTTTCATTCTTTTTAATCAGTTCTGTGACAGTGGATAGAAATTTTTATTTCAAGAAGCATTATCTTGGATTTGTCTTTTTCTCAGACAGATGTTAGTTATGGCAGCTCTTCAGAAGGATGCTAACCTATTAGGGGAAAGTCAGCTGAAGACGACAAAATGGCTAAGATGATAACTTAGCAAATTCATTTCCTGCAGGGTTCTCCAACCATTCAGAATGACCTCTTGATACTTTCTAACATTACTGGTACTCTGATAACCAAAGCTCAGGAGTAACATTGACCTGAAGACAAGTGATTTAAACAAACTGCATAAAATCCAAGTTGAATTATGGAGTATGAAAAAGTTTATTACTTTTTATCAGGTGCTATTCAAATACTTGGAGAAGTCCTCCTTTAATGAATACCAGAATCATTTTTAGTTGCCAGCACTTTGGGAATGTGCTTAAATTGGGAGCTAAGGTTTTGATTCTGGCTCTCTCGTCATTTCTCTGTTCTTTGGGCAAGTAATTTAACATTTCTGAAACCCTCATTCTTCTAAAAAAACTGTAATCTGTTGTAGATCAATTCTGATTTTATAATTTCTCTAGTTTCAGTGGACATAATAAGTTGCAAAGTTAATTTCGTTTTATCTTTATCAGGTTAAATTACAATATCTCTGGCTTGATGCTTTATTGGTACCAAGAAAATGAAAAAAAAACTGATGTTATTTCTTTATATTTGCACTACTTGGTTTTTGTTTTACCATTTGGGTCCTATACTAGTTCTGTTTATATTCTTGCATTTTCTCTATTCCTCTTAAAGATTTGCTTTAAATCCTTAATGATTACAATTAGTTAAGTAGGTCTTTGTGAAATAACCCTGGGAACAGCAAGAGGGGGAGGTTCTGTGGTAAAAGCATGTTTTGGGAATGACAGTACATGAAGCTAGACCTCCTCCAGTTCCCCCACTGTTGCTGCCTTCCAGAGCCTCTGTTACTGCTCAGTCATCTCCCTCAGATGGAGTGGTGGAAACAATGAACTAAGTGTACACCATTGTAATTAGCAGCCATGTCAAATGGTTGTTAATGCCCTGAGGCATCATGACAAATGTTTAAAATATAAATGATAGTAGTGTCTAAAACATCTTTCACTCATAAGTGTTCCAAAATATTTCATGAATAACAAGTTCCTGGACTACAAGGAAGCACATTATGTCTTGAAGAGATTACATTACAGGATTACATACAGGATCTTTTCACTCTAAGAAACTGTAATCATCTTAATTTTAGCTTTCAAAAAGATATGCCTTACATACATATGGTTTTTTCTTTTGTAATTCCAGGTATGATTTTTTTATTGTGAGCCAGGCTGTGAGAAGTGGTAGTGTTTCTCCCACACATTATAATGTCATCTATGACAGCAGTGGCCTGAAGCCAGACCACATTCAGAGGTTAACTTACAAGCTATGTCATATCTATTATAACTGGCCAGTAAGTATTTTTATCTATTGATATTTCTTCACATCATTGAGATTCACTTTTCAAAATGGAATTGCTATGTTTTCAAAGGCTTGTTAATACTGAGATTTACAATCTAGAGAAGCTAGATTTAGAGTAATAGAACCTTTTTTTTCTTCAAAGGGTGTCATTCGCGTTCCTGCTCCTTGCCAGTATGCCCACAAACTGGCTTTCCTTGTTGGCCAGAGTATTCACAGAGAACCAAATCTGTCACTGTCAAATCGTCTTTACTACCTCTAACCTACAGAAGAGGACAAGATGTAGCTATTTTTTCTTTTTGAAATTATAACTTTGGGATTTTTTTAAGCTGTTTTTTTTTAACTGTTTTCTTTCTAGATGAAACTTAGGAAGGGAATTATTTCTAACATTGCTTATTAACTGACTTATTTTTTAGGTAAAAATTAAGATTTTATATTTTATCTTGTTTGCTTCCATAAATATGTTGTAAGGATTTTTTTTTGTTTTGAAAAAAATGTGGATAAAGTACTTTGTATTATAAACAGACTCTCTTAAACTATTTGAAAAGTGGAGATTCACTTGAAAGTACTTTCAGGAGTGAGCAAGTCCTACTTGTAAACGTATATTAACCTTATTTTTGAAATATTTATTTTGAATTTAAAGGAGAGAGAAGGCATAAAGTGGGAAGCTTACTACAATCGAAAGGTAGGGTTTTATTTGGGTATCTGATATCTCATATTTTAAAGATAAAAGCTGCCATTAAATAACCCTAACAAGGTATAGGAAAGGTGTGAGACCCTATAGAGAAATATGCTTATTTTTTATTTAATTTTGGGGGCGAGGTGGTAAAAAAGATAGTTGAGAAGTTTTATATCTTTGTCCAAAGAACCTTTTTAAGACTCTTTAACAGAAAGGTCCAGTAGTCTATATTAATATTACTATTACTTTGTTTTGCAACTGGGATGTCATTCTATTTGTTATAAAATAAAATTAAAGTGATTGTCACTTTGAGTAATAGTGTAATTTTTCTTTTTACTGAAAGCATATGCATTTTCTTTCCATTTAATGTATTTCTTAAACTGCTGGAGAGTACACTCAGTTAAAAGTAAACAGTTTTCATTTATGAAAGCTAAATTAGTGTCACTTATAAACTTCAGTGTCAGAGTAAAATTCTGTTAGGAGATATTGCCACCTGCAATATTATTAGTATAAGAATGGATATCCATAGCTTGTAAGAAAATGCAGAAGTCCTTTGTTATTGTGAAGTTGATAATTGTTATTATTCACATCTACATATTTATAGGAATTTTCAGGAAATTTTGCAAAGAGCAGGCTTGAAGTTAATGATTAATTGTGTGTCATGAGAACTCCTTTAAACATTCCTTATAAATGTAATGAATGTAGACATTAATGATCATACAAAAGCCACTAGAACTGTAATTTAAAATAATGTAGTTCGGTAAAGTTACTTGTCTTACCATTATTGTACTTGGTCTTATCAAATAAATACGTTTTGGTTTTAGCCTTAACATATTATGAATGAAAACCATTTTATTTTCCTTTCAGTTCTTTGAGCTAATACCTGTTTTTAACATTGTTCTTGGCTATTAGCCCAGGTTCCTTGACCTGTTTGATTTCTAAACATCAGGAGAAAAGAAACAGAGGATTGTGAAGTTTCAGAAGAATGCCAAACGAAGACCAAAAAATCGATAATAGAAGTTGCTAAAGGTTGTGACAATATTAAGGAGTATAAGAAAATCTAATCGTACAACTGTCAAAGATTGATTTGGGGCATTTATTTATGGATTTTTATGCCTAGTCAGTAACTGAAGTCGTTCAAGTCTCCTCCTTAGCAGATTTTAAACTATCCCTTAAAGTTGAAAGGCTTTAATGTCTTTAAAATATGAAAAATTGGTAAATTCTGTAAAAGTTGCAGTAGTCAAGAGACTCACTATATCATAAAGACTTTGTTGTTGCAAGGGACAAAAACACCTCAAATTAATTTAAGCCAGAAGAGGGTTTGTTTGTTTTTCTCATTCATCCTAGGCATTGGTTCCCAAATTGAATCTGTTAAACATCACTTTGCTTTGTAGTAACATAGACTACTGGGTTCCAAACCACACCTGGGAATCAACGTCTAGGGGAGAGGTGGAGTGAACTGTCTATTAAACATATCCCAGGTGGTTTGGCCAGGAATTTTGGCAAATGCCAATTGAGAAGGTATATAGAGTCTAGTTGATGAAATGATATTGGGGATGTCTCTCTGTTGGTCCTGCTTTCGTTTTCATCAGTAGACTTCCTTCATGGGGTGACCAAAATGGTCACAAAATCTAGGTTTGTGTCTCAGCTTCACCCCAATGAAAGAAACACCTCTTCCTCCTTGATTGTAGCAACACTCAGGCTGTTTACACATCTTTGAACCTGAGAGATGCACTGTCCTGATCGCTTGAGCCTGGCTCACATGCTGTATACTTGGAGTGGTTGGGTAAGATGAGGCCCATCTGGGAGTTGGTAAAAGAATAGTTCCCCAAAGGAAAATTCGGGTGCTCCAACCAGAAGGTGAAATGGATAGGTAAACCACAGTGGATGTCATCTACTGTACTTGTTAAAGGCAGGTCAACTGTTGGATAAAGGTAGTAATTCCAACTGTCCCTAGAGAGACAAGTACACAGAACATGTATAAGGGAATCCATTGCAGCACTTTCAAAGAACAAAGCAAAAACTCAGACTGAAATCCAGGTTTCTTCCTTTAAAGAGAAATATGCACACCTGAGTTCTGCTTCTTAAGGCTTTAGCGTTGAAGACATTGACTTCAAGCTCTCCCTTCCCGGTGCCTAGTCTGACCATCAAACATGGCAGTTCCTGAAGTGACCAAGTGGTTTGGCTGGTTCCTCAAAAGTGCATTACAGCAAGAAATCTACCTAGTTTTTTCTGGGTGCACAGGTTTTTTTCTCTCAATCCCCAAATGTTCCCCTCATTGAAGCTTCCTATGTAATAGTTTCAAAAGAGATTTCCTAGAACTCACAGAAATTTTGAGTATTCTCTTTTCTGGAATTTCTGTTAACAAATAGTGTCTCTTTCTGTCCTCTGTGTCAAATAAAGTTCTTCAAAAGCAGTTTCAACCTGGTGCTATGATAGGAATCTTCAGGTATTCTATGTTTTTGAGGTTTAATTCAAGTTTGTGTAATTGGTATTGTCATTCAGATACAAGATTTCAGGGACTAGGTTTATTTCTGTTTGTATTCATTATTCCAACCCAATTACTTAAAAAATCCATGGTGCAAAATAGAGAAATTGTAAAATTTTCAAGTGATCAAGTCAGTGGAGAGTCCATGTCTACGTGTATAGTAAGAGGGCCCCTCTATATAGGCCACGGTTAACAGGAGGCTGCAGTGCCTTTGCTCCAGGTAAGACTGTCCCTTCTAGCACCCTGTGCTGCCGTCAGCCGAATTCAGGTGGGAACTCTAGAACTCAGCCTCTGATGCGACCTCTCAACCCTCCCCCTCGTCAGTCAGGATCTCCCACATACACGCCTGGGAACCATTAGGATGAGTGGCATGTCCCTTATCCCTGAAGTCTTATCGCGAGCTTAGGGCTCCATGCAATCCCTGATATCTCAGACTAGTCTCCAACAAGCTGCTTAGGTAGCCTTTTCTGACAGCATCGTCTATTAAGACCTTTTACCGTATCCTGTGGAATTGATGGTCGTATCAGCAGCTTCTTGTTTGACAGGTTCCTTTACCTTCTTGCTTTAACACAGCTTGCTTTCTCCCAGGACACTTCCCGCATTTGAGTGGCACCTTTGTCCCGCATACCTCTAGTCCGTCTGGGTCTGGAAGTAGGGGAGGTGTTTTTCATCAGACACATCATCCACTCCCCCTCCCTCTAGTAGTCTGATGCCCCCTGAGTTCAGACTTCTCAGCAGGAGCTTTAGCTTCTGGCCTGCTCACGTTGTCCGGTGGTACTTTGGTCCAAGTCCTGGCTAAAACACACCAGTTAAATCCAACGTTTTGCCTAGTTGCCTGTTCCCCTGCAAACGAACATGGCTGGAGACAGGCAGCATGCTTCACTAATACACATTGGAACTCATATGACTGGTCTTGAATGATGTTCAGCACACTGCATGTCTAGCCCATCTGGCTCCTGGCTCTCTGTCTGTCGTACCTTCTCCCCTCTGCCTAGACCACCAGCACTGCTTGCATGCTCACTCTCCGCTGATCACCCTGCTTTCTGTTGCGCTGGAGATGCAAGCAGTCGTGAGGACTTCACAGGCTCCCACATCCATCTAGCGGCCTGTAGGCGCCGGGTATGTTCCTCTCCCTTGCATTATCGTGGGAGTCTGTGCCACTGGCTCAAGTTAACGACACTTGGTGCACCAGACACCTGTTGACTCAAGGACATTGCTCTAGAATCACATCTTGTTCTGCATCAGTTTTTTCTTTTCCTTATTCATTCCCAGCAGCCTACAAACCTAGTTTTCTCCATCCTGAAAAACAGGGCTCTTGGGCGCCCATGTCCTCTGTAGCTACTGTTCAGTTTTTCTCTTCCCCCTTGAAGCAAAGTTCCTATATTGTCTTGAACTCCTTTCCTCCCCATTCTTTCTCAACCCAGTGTTCTCAAGATCCTTCGGGATCTCCATATTGGTAATTGGTCAATTCTCAGCCCCCATCAATTAACCTGTTGGCATATCTGACGCTTCTGTCCCCTCTCCGAGAAGTACTTTTTTTTGCCTGGCCTCTAGGATGCCATACTCTGTGGGCTCCCCTGCCCTTACTGTTCCTTCTCAGTTTCTCTTGTTGCTTCTTCATGGTCTCCCCGCCTTGTAAATGTTGGAGTGTTTCCAGGTGCAGAACTAGGATCTCTTTTTCTACTCTTCCTCTCTTGGTAATTTCAGTCAGTCTCATGGTTCATTTCTATGAAAGTGTTTCCCAGACTTTACATCTCCAGCCCTGGTCTCCTGAACTTCACGCCTGTATAATCAGCTGTCTCCTAGACCTCTCCAAGTGAGTGTCTCATACAGTGGTTCTCAAACTTTGGGTCTCGGAACTCTCTTTTAAATTGCTGAGGGCACAAAGGGATTTTGTTTATGTGAGCTATATTTCCTGAGACTTGCCAAAAATTAAATTTTAAAAACAAAATACAGAAGCCCACATTCCATTAACTATTAGAATGATGCTGTCATCACTTCATGTAGCCTCTAGAAAATACCTTATGCCTGTGAAAGAATTAGAGTGAAAAAGGCAAATAACCTCAACGGTATAAAAAAAGTTTTGACCACAGAACCCTGATAGAGTCTCAGGGTGCCCCAGGGGTACCCAGACCACACTTTGAGAACCTCTGGTTGAAAAGATATCTCAATGTGTCCAAAACTAAACTGGTGTCCCTCAGACCTGCTCCAGTTCAGTCAGTTGGAACTCCATTTTTTCAGATGTCCAGGCCAAAAACTTTGGAGTCTTCTTGAATCGTGTATTTCTCATGTCACACCCTGGATTCCTCAGTAAGTCTTGAGTATCCCACCACTATTCCTGTCCCTGTCCCAAGCCCCCTCTGTCTCCTCTGAATTACTGGGGTGGCCTTCTCAACTCATCTTTCTGCATTTGCTTTACTGTCGCTTTGATCTGTTTTTAACAAGTAACCGGGGTGATCAAGTTCCTGCGATGGGTTCCCATTCCTACTCAGAGAAAAATCAAGTCATTGCGAGAGCCTGGCCAGGTGTCCTGGCTCTTTGTAGACCGCCAGGTACCCTCGTCCTGCCTGGCGTCCTCCGAGCCCAGATTTCCATGTGATCCTTCAGGTCTTGGCTAAAATGTCACCAGCAGAGGGACCACTTTCCAAATTTTCAACATCCCACAAGCACAGAGATGCACCCACTCTGTTCTCCTCCGTAGCTTTACAGGTATCAATAATAGATTGCCTGTTGTACTTTTTATCTTTTCCCCCACTAGAATGTGAGCTCCAGGAGGACAGTTGACTTCTGTGTCTTGTTCACTGTTGTCTCCCGACTGCCTGTATCAATGCCGGGCACATAGCAGGTTCTCAAATATTTGTTGAGTAGATAAATAACTCATACAACCCTTACCTCTTGTCAGTCGGCCCCTGTATACTTCCCAGTGGTTCTCAACCTCGGCGGTACATTCCTGTCACCAGAAAGCTTTAAAAACAACTACCGGCCGTGCCCCACCCAGTTCTCTTAAGTGAGAATCTTGGCTTAGGATCTGGACATGGGTACCCTCAGAAATCTTCCCAGGGTTGGCAACAATTGGGATAGAGTTCTACCGGCCGGAGAGATGAAGCTATCATTGTGGGCAACAACCAGTCAGGCCTCCAAGAGATCCGATCCTAAGCCCCAGCCTCTGGCCACAACTCAGCACTAGGAGTTCTGCTCCATTGCATTGTTTGCTTCATGGGCACCTGGAAAAGTAGGCCCAACCCAGTCCATCCCTGCCTATCCTCCCCACTCACCTGGCTTAAGTCCAGTGCAAGGGTGTGATGAGGGGTGGCAGGAAGAAGTGCTTCAGAGGGGGACCGTATGTCCTCAGCTGTGGCATGGCCAGGGCTGCTGTAGCACAGACAGGTACTTGGCCCTGGTCCTGGGGTCTATGGAGACTGCACCTGCCCAGGAGGCCACCAGGCCACAGAGGGTCGTTCCTGGGCCACAAAGCAGCTGTTTAGGAATTTGAATGCTTTCACCTTTTGTTAAGGGCCAACCCCTTCCCATCTGGCCCCAGGGACCTCTGAGGTTGGGGGATGGGTTAGTATATGTACTTTCTTTCTGGACAATGCAAGAATCTTTGAACACTTTAATTCCATTCTCTGCTACCAACTTACATATCATTGTTTTAACTCAACTTTATTAAGTATAATTTACGTATAAGTGAACCCAATTTGATGAGTTTTGACAAATTTATATACTCCTGTATCTCTAAAACCATCAAGATTTAGAAAAATGTCTATTCCCTCCCTGCCACAAAAGGTTCCTTCTTGCTCCTTTGCCAACAATCCTTCCCACCTTGACCCCAAGCAACCAACGATCTGCCTTTCTCCTACTCGAGGATTTCCTGTAAATGGAGTCATATAGTATGTACTCCTTTGTGTCTGGCTTCTTTTGCTCATTATAGTGTTTCAAAGATTATGTTACTGTCTGTGTAAGTGGTTTGTTTGCTAATTGGTATTCCACTGTATTGTTATATCTCAAATTGTTTATTCACCATCAACAGATGGATATTTTGAATATTTCCTATTTTGGGCTATTTAAACTAAAAAATTGTGTTCACGCCTTTGTGTGGACATATATTTTTATTTCTCTTGGGTAAATAAGACCTGGAATTGCTGGATCTATATACTAAGTGTTTCTGATTTTATAATAAGCTGACACATTTCCAAAGTGACTGTACTCCTGTCTCTTCCTCCCTGGAATGTGTGCGAGTTCCAGTTGCCCCACATTCTCACCACTATTTTTGATGATATCAGTCTTTTTAATTATAGTCATTCTAGTGGGTGTGTAATGTTATCTTATTTGGGTTATTATCTGCATTTCCCTGCTGATGATATTGAGCATCTTTTTGTGTGTATATTGGCCTTTCTTACATCTGAAAAGATGAAGTGTCTGTTCAAGTCTTTTGCACATTTTTTTAAATTGGTTGGTCTTATTGAATTTGAAAAGTTCTTTATATATTTTGGATATAAATCTTTTGTCAGATATTCGCATTATGAATGTTTCCACCCAGTTTCTGGCTACTGTTTTACTTTAAGTATCATTCAAAGAGAAGGCATTTTTAAATTGGATGAAGTCCAATTATCAGGTTTTTTTCTCTTATAGTTTGTGCTTTTCGTATAGAAAATATCTTCTTAGCCAAATTTCTATTATGTTTTCTTCTAGAAATTTTATAGTTTCAAGTTTTTAATTTAGGACTGTGATCTGTTTTGAGTTAATTTTTGTGTATCATGAGAGAGAAGGGTCACTTTTTCCTCTCATAAATATCTAGTTCTTTCTGCAACATTTCTAGAAAAGACTATATTGCCCCCATTGAATTACCTTGGCAGCTTTGTTGAAAATTAACCTACTGTATATCTATGCATCTATTTCTAGACTCTCTAGTTTGTCCCATTGATTTATGTGTCCCATTGATTTATGTGTCTCTATTTAACACAAAAGTAACACTGCCGTGGTGATTGTAGCTTTATAATAAGCCTCAAAATCAGGTAGTGTGAGTCTTTCAGCCTTGTCTTTTTCAAAATTATTTTGACTATTCTAGATTATTTGCATATCTGTATAATTTTTTTAATCAGCTTTTCAATTTCTAGAAAAAGTTTCCTGGGATTTTGACCAGCATTTCACTGAGTCATTGATCTATTTGGGGAAAATTGGCAGTTTAACAATATTATATCTTTCAAACCATGAGCATATTATATATCTCTATTTAGGTGCTTTTATAGTCTCTAAGTAGTGTTTCATACTTTTCAGTATACAGAGCTTACACATATTTTGTTAAATTTATCCCTATTTCATGTTTTTCATGCTAATATAAGTAATTACATATTATATTTTATTTGTTATTGTATCATTTATATCTGTATTTTAATTTCCGTTTCTAATTGTTCCCTGCTGGTTTGTAGAGGTACAGTTGATTTTGTATGTTGACCTTGTACCCCATCACCTGCCAAATTCACTTATTAGTTCTAATAGCATTTTGTAGATCCCTTAGCATTTTCTACACACACAATCATGTCATCTGCAGATAAAGACTATTTTGCTTCTTCCTTTCCAAAGTTTACTTCTTTCCAAAGTTTACTTTTACTTCTTTTTCTTTCCTTATTGCACTGGCTGGAAGCCTTAGTACAATTTTGAATACGAGTAGTCAGATGGATCCCCCAGCATTGTTTCTGATGGAAGAGGGGAAGTGGTCAGTTTTGCACCATGAACTGTGGTTTTGGCTGTTAACTTTATCAAGTTGAGATAAATTCCTTTCTTTCCCTAGTTTCCTGAATAGGTGTTGAATTTTGTCCAATGCTTTTTCCTGCATCTATTGAAATGATTGGATAGCTTTTCTCTTTCGTTCTGTTAATACAGTAAAATACATTATTTTTTTTCAGAATGTTAAACCAACCTTCATTCCTGGGACCACAGTTGTGCATAGTATATATCATCCTTTTTATATATTGCTGGATTCAATCTGCTGATACTTTGTTAAGGACTTTTTTTTAAATTTATGATCATGATGCTCTTGGTCTGTAGTTTTCTTGTAATATCTTTTTCTAGTTCTGGTATCAGGAGAATGCTGGCCTCATGTGTTTGGGCATTTTCTTTCTTCTCTCTTCTCTGCAAGAATTTGTATACAGTTGGCATTATGTATTCCTTAAATGTTTGGTAGTATTCATCAAGCTAAGTCCAGCTCTATATTGCTTGGAGTTTGTCCACATTTTCATATTTTAGCAAATTTATAAATATTTTCAAAGATTTAGAGAAACATTAGTCCTGGCTACTTTTGCTGATTTTTTTGGGGGGTGGGGGGAGAAATTGGCATCATTTTTTTTATTGTGGTAAAGTGTATGTAATATAAAATTTACTATTTCACCCATTTTTAAGTGTGTAGTGACTTTGAGTACATTCACACTGTTGTGTAGACTTTAATTTCTTATATCACTATTTCTTAAACTGAAATATTTTTTTAAAATTTAAGACATTCCATTTAATCTAGAATTTCAGGGTTGGTGTTTTTTTTTTTTTTTTTTTTTTTTACATTAGATCTCTAGAATTTATTCATCTTGCATAACTATAACTTTGTACCTTTGATCAACATCTCTCCATTTCCCCTTCTCCCCAGCCCCTGGCAACCACTGTCTTACTCTGCTCCTAGGAGTCTGACTATTTTAGATTGCACATGTGAGTGAGATCCTGCAGTATTTCTCTGTCATCAGTTCTTCACTTTGTAAGTGCGGTAAGTGAAAACACAATTCACCATCACTGACGTTGTGGCAGCAGTTATAATTATGTACTCCTATACATACAGTTTCATGAAGTTATGCATTTGAATTATATTTCATCTTGCTATAAGCTTGTTGGTTTTACCTCTTGATTAGAATAAACCCTATTATTTGGAGAATTTTAAAATGATTAAGACTTTTAGGAAAATTCTTTATGTTTGAGAGGTTAAGTTGTATTTTATTGTATTTAGTTGGTGTAGCTCTTTCTTCAGATCATTTCAATTCTGAAGTTGCCAAAGGGACATATTACAAATACAGTTTGAATTCACTCTCGAAGTCTTTGTTGTACGTGAGTATTTCACAAGAAATACTCAGTGCTAATTACCTTTTACTTGCCCCTGAATGGATTGCCACCAGCAATGTGAGTGTGACAGCACTTTGTAAATGACTCCCAAAACATAGGTCAAAATTATCTTAGAAAAAAAGGAGTGAAAAAAAGGAGTACCAGAAAAGTTATGGTTATAGTTTTTCTTAGACATATAGGAAAAAGGAATTCAGTTATGCTGCTATGATAAAAAGTGTCTAAAACAAAGATACAGAATAAACGGCATTGTATAAAATAACAAATTTTATTCCTATAAAATATTTTACACTAACTGTACACATGCACACACCCACACAGTACTTAACCACACATTGAGTTATTTCCTTTTAATAAATCTACCACATACTGTTATATTACAATTTACAATATAGTCCTTGAAGACACAATGGGGAAAGCTTTGTCATTCATTTATAAACCTTCCATAAATTACAAAAGAAAGGCAGTCTGAAAAGTATGTATAAAGAGTAAAAACAATTTACAAGTGGACAAGAATTACAAAATAGTAACCATCAAATACATCTGCCAGCAACTTTGTAAGTCTTTTGTTCAAGTGCCAATGATGAAGGTTGGTGTGGAGTCATTTTGAACAGACTTAAATTTAGGATGTTTTGGGTGTGCCTTATGCATTATGTGGATTAATTTATGTGTGTGCTGTTCATTGCTGTGTTTGTGTATGGCATTTTGACAAATAATGAAAGTAACATAAATCCATATGCCGAAAAATGTAACACTAAAAGCAATGAAAATTAGCTTTCTGGCAGGTTGGAGGAGTGGTACTTTACCAAACAAAGTTACTTTCTCTCCCCTCTTTTGAGTGATTTGAGTAAGTAAACATTTTCTGTGTGTTGCCTGGCTTGCTTTGAAAGATGAAAAACCAGTATCTTAAAATGCACAGCCTGTGCAACTCGATTTCAAACCCCTGTGTCTGTGAGGATGAGAGCACTGAATGCACAACACATACAAAGTGTACACTGCGGTTTTTATTCAACAGTACAAATCATTGTGCATTTATAAGGCAGAACATCAAGGCGATTAAACTAGGAATTTCAAGACCAGAGTTGACGTGAGAGTTATGCATCATGAGGCAAGCATTTTGAAAAGGGAGAAAGGTCGAAATCATTCCTTTAAGGGCAGATGACAAATGCACAAAGCCTGGAATCACATGTAGGGAGTGAGCTACCAAGAGCTACTGGCCCCCCGTGTGCTCATGAGACACCCCACCTCCCGTCAGACCTCGGGCAATAAGAGCAGGTTGGCACGGAGGCTGGGAGAGAGAGCAACAGCCGCTCTTTGTCCTGGCGGTTGGTTAAAGTGGATGGTAGTGCAAAGAGCATTTCTCTACTGGTGTCAGGGGAGAAGATTGTTTTTATAGGAAGTACTTGAGTCATGAAAGCCCTAGTTTGGAATTAAAGAAAATTACATAGATTTGGAAGTTGTCCAGAAGCACATGAATCATTTCACTGCACCCAGTTTTTTCAGCAGTTTCTTGCCTCTGGAAAGCAGCCCCTTTTTCTTTTTCGAGGACATTTCCCTGCCTCTCCCAGGACTACCAGTACCCATAGATGACGTAGGTGACCCCGAATGGAGATGGACTGTGGGGGATGGCGCTCTCCTTGCTGTACCTGAACCCTCAGGAGGAACCTAGTAGGTACATTGTGACAGTTTATTGAGTGCGTGAGTGCCAACAACATCAATCCACTCGGTAACATCCTACTGCCCCGTCTCCCACCAGGAAAGGGAAAGTGGGGGTTCGTTTCTTCTTTCAAGTTTTAAAGTATGCCATGAGAAGCACACACACCCTCTCCCACAGCGTATCTAAGACAGAGGATCTAGCCATCAGTGTTTGATTTTCAGTGTCTTTGTCTTTAGGGAAGGGGGTGGCCATTGCTTTGGCAAAACAAAGCTAGGGAATAATTTGCCTTGTAAATTAAGACCAAAAGCAGGAAAAAAAAGTTATTTTAAGTTAGGTTGATAGTAAAATTGGCCGAGTACCCATCAATAATCTTAAAAGCAAAAGTTCTTAAAGGGAATTTTGTTGTATTTGAAAACTACTTGGGTCTGTAAAATCCTGATACTGTTGAGTGCATTCCTGGGTTGATATACTATAGGGACATTGGAGATGGCACACCGGTTGAAAGAAAAAAAAACTAAAATGAACCTTAATTACAATCAAAGAAAGCTTAAAGGCCCTTATCGTATGCTTTCATTATTTCCAAGTAATTGAAGATTAATTTTTCTCAGTATAGAGCACAGGGTAGTATTTCAACACCAGTGCTTAGTCAGCAGTGCTTCACAGGAGCAGTGCTGTATTCCAATATGGTGCATGGTGACTTTGCCTCGCTCACATTGGACACATGCCTGAGATTAGATCATCTCATCTCTCCTCTCACTCCCTTACCTCACCAGAGCAAACTCTTCCTAATATGAGTGTTCATTATTCAGCAGGCAAATGATATAAGCCAAGGGGCTTCAAGCTTGCTTGGATTTAAAATCAAGGTCTAATTCTAATGGAAAACACCTAGTAAAGCATCCCAAAGTACCCCTGAAGATACCATCTATTCCGTCTGATGCAATCATTTGAGCTGCGTGTTTCCTAAAACTTAGTATTGCATTGGTATACCAACAAATCAGTCTTTCACCAAACGTGCGTGTTCAGAACACTTATTTGTGCTTTGAGGAGAAGCATAAGCTCTCTTGTAAGATAGAGGTATAGTTACTTAAGGAAAACACGCCTAGTACTCAAGCCAGCGTGTGGGATATTAAGAGCCGACATCACTTTGTGTTCGTGACTTATCGGCTTGATCTTGAGTTATGTTTTCTTAAAGTAAAATTTCCTTTAGTAAACATATTTGTTAGGTTGTGCTTTTTCCAAGAGTGGCTAACAATGCAATATGCAGCTTTCATTATGAGTAGACATTGGAACACTCTCCATGTAAACAAACAATTAGCCTGTGAAGAAATATGTTCCAAATGTTGGCCTTTCAAATAGTCTTAATGTCAATAGTAGGAAATGATTACAAAAGATGATGTATTTCACTGCAAATTCAGTTGCTTTACAACTGAGACTTTAGGTCCAATGATTTTTTGAGACATATTTCTTTTTTTTCCTTTTTTTTTCGCCCCACAGTGAAGCCTTAAGTCTACCGCCTTAGTCCGTTTAAGGTAGCTTAAGTTGGTATCTTTATAGGTATCTTCAGTTGCTCACTTACGTGAAGGCTACATTGCCTGATTAAGGTGTGAAATGAACACTCTTCTTCTGTTTCCAAGCAGATGAGCAAAGAAATAAAAATATATATATAAAAATATAATATATAAAAACTCGCAGTGATGAAATAAAATAAAAATGAGATACTAAACATGAATGTTATCTAATAGTTAAATATGCTTGAGAAGGTCTTTGATCTTTGGTAAGAGGGCTGAAATCCTCACAGGGCAAATACGTATTATTGCCCACCGAATCTGAGGACTAGCCGTCCCCTTTCACTCTTAATCAAGCTGGAATGTGCATCTATAATGTTGGACGGGAAGTTTCTTTGTGATGAAAGGCAGGTTGATTAGAATTGAGAGGGTCATTTTTTGTGGAATAAATAAACTTAAGATTTAGAATTAAGAATTTTTAGGCACAACCCCCATGGAAGGGCAGAGAAAAAATTCAGGGTATATGCTGATCGGCCCAAGATATAAAAATATCAGTGCAAAGACTGATTTAGACCATCTATGTGAGAGTGGGACAGAAGTTAAGAACAATGAACACGTCTGCTTACCCTTTTTGCTTTTGAGCGCATCGGCGTGTCTTGTGAATAGTGGGATGGGGCGTCAGAAAGATAGACTTCTACGTCATCAGGCACTTCTTCTAGGAAGTTTGAAGGTACAAGGCCTTTCTGCCCATTAAGCTCCCCCTAAAAGCACAGGGATGAGGCAGAAGAATGATTTACTCTGTCTTTCCAGAAACCCACTTCTTGCTTGAGCTAGAGGAATGTAGCTCAGAGCAGAGATGCATGGTGAGTTTATTCTGGTTCAAAAGTGGTAGAACCTAAAGGGACTCTAGTGTTGCCAAAGTACCCTGATCATAGAATACCCTTGGAGACATGCTCAAAGTGCAGGGTCCCAGCCGCTCTCCCAAGGACTTGATTTGGCCTGTCTGGGGCAGAGCTAAGGAATCTGTATCTTGGCCAAGGGGCCTAGGAGATTGTTAGGATCAGGCATGTTTAGGAACCACTCCTTGGGATCATCTCAGTTAGTGCTTCTCAACCCTGGCTGACCTCAGAATCCCTAGGGGGCTTTTAAAAGTACCATTGTTCAGGCACACCAACCTACACAGATGCAACCCATCTTGAGGAGGGGGCAGTGATCTGCTATGATCTGCTGTGCAGGCAAGATTGAGAGTACCTATCTGTTCAACCTTGTATTTTTCATCCCTCGTATGCAAGCCTACATTCTCATTATAAAAATTCAAACAAAATGAGGAAAATGGAAGTGTCTATTGACACCTCCTCAGAGATTACTGCTTCAAGTTGGTATATGTCCTTCCAAACCTCTCTACTCATTTACATATCCATACATGTACGTAGTTAAGGTCACGATCCATAGGTCCAACTGCTCACTGGACATCTGTACCGAGCAAGTCACAGCTCACCATGTCACTTCTTCCCCATCCCCCCCAACACTAACTGCCCCAGAAGTGCCCAAAGCCAAGTCCAAAATTGGCTGGCCTCAGACAACATGGGAGTCTGTTTCTCTGTTCACAAGGTCCAGGAAATGACAATATGAAAGAAGCAGCCTAGGACATCAAAATTAAAAAATGCATCCAAGGACACAATCAACAGACTGAAAAGGAAACCTACAGAATGGGAGAAAATATTTGCAAGTCAAACGTCTAATAACAGGTTAATATCCAGAACATATAAAGAACTCTTACAACTCAACAAAAAAAACAACATGATTAAAAAATGGGCAAAGGTCTTGAAAAGGTATTTCTCTTAAAAAGACATACAAATGGCTAACAAGCACATAAAAAGACGCTCAACATCACTAAACATTGGGAAAATGTAAATCAAAACCATGAGATACCACCTCACATCCATTAGGATGGCTGCTATTAAAAAAAAAAAAAAAAAAGCAGAATTAAAAACAACCAAAATAGTGTTGGTGAAGATATGGAGAAACTGGAATCTTTGTGCACTGTTGGAGGGAGTGTAAAATAGCACAGCCACTGTGGGAAAAACAGTGTGGCAGTTCCTCAAAAAATTAAAAATATAATTATATGATCCAGTAACTCTTCTTCTGGGGATATACCCAAAAGAATTGAAAGCAGGGTCTCAAAGAGATATTTGCACACCCATGTTCACAGCAGCATTATTCACCGTAGCCAAGATGTGGAAGCAACCCAAGTGTCTGTTGATGGATGAATGGATAAACAAAATATGGTCTATACATCCAGTGGAATATTATTTGGCCTTAAAAGGGAAGGAAATTCTGACACATGCTACAACATGGATGAACCCTGAGGACATGATGCTCAGTGAAATAAGCCAGTCATAAGAATACATGTACTGTATGATTCCGTTTACATGAGGTACTTAGAGTGGTCAGATTCAGAGACACAGAAAGTAGAATGGTGGTTGCCAGCGGCTGGGGGAGCGGGTAATGGGTAAATAGTGTTTAATGGGGACAGAGTTGCAGTTTTGCAAGATGAAAAGAGTTCTGCAAATGGATGGTGGTGATGGCTGCACGACAAGTGTGCGTGTACTTAACACTACTGAACTGTTCACTTAAAAATGACTTAGATGGAAAATTTTATGTTATGTGTATTTTACCACAATTAAAAATAAAAATTAATTTAAGAAAACGAGGCAGCCCCAGGGACTTCCCATCTTCCTGTGCAATAATCCCTCCTAAGCCCAATGCATACATGCCCAGTTCTCCCCCACGTTGACCTTGAAGACTCCACTCTCTGTGCACCTATGACTGCTCTAATTCTTCTTTCTCAGGCTCCATTGTTGGCTTATTTTTCTCTTTTGGTGTCACTGAGAGACTTTTTCTAGGACATATTTGCTTTTTACTGTACATATGCCCCCTGGTGATTTCTTCCACATCAAGGGTTGCAAATAACATCTGTGCACAAAGACACTCAAATTTCTATCCAGTCCAGACCTCTCTCAGTAAGTCCAACACAGCCTGATTTTTCCTCCAGCACCAGAAAAGACTTTCTCTGGGTGAGCACCAGATTGGAGTCGTTGGCTTGTGTTTGGGGACTATGTTCTGTGAAAATGCACAGCTTTGCACACGAATCCCCATCGGTACCATGTTCACATCACAAGAGCCCTGTGCCAGCTGAGACCTACACAGTCCTGCATATGCAGGCTTCCAGCTGCCCCTGCTCTGGTCTCATTGAGTAGAATGATGGATAGAACTGCCAGCACTATTTATTGTTTTCCCTCTGGTTCTTTTGGGCCTCCAACACACAGTTCTATTAAAGCACACGTCCAAAGTGCACCTGACACCACTTCACTGTTGCCTCCGCCACTACATCAGGTGTGGTCACAAGAATCTTCCAGAAGTCTACGGCACCTCGAGTTTGGCATGAACCCTATTCCATCTTGGAGAGGCTCAGGTGTCCTATTCAAACCCGTCAAGCTCAACGTTTTCTAAATCACATTTTGTCTCAACCGTGTTCCTATTCCTGCGTTCCCAAGGGCACCCATCACCAAGGCAGAATCTGGGGATCCTCCCAATGACACTCTTTTTTTTTTGTCTGTTTGTTTGAGGAAGATTGTTCCTGAGCTAACATCTGTGCCAATCTTCCTTTATTTTATATGTGGGATGCTGCCACAGCATGGCTTGATGAGCAGTGTGTAAGTTCACGCCCAGGATCCCAACCTGCGGACCCCGAATCCCAGGCTGCCTAAGTGGAGCACGGGAACTTAACCACTATACCACCAGGCTGGCCACCCGACGACACTTTCACCCCAGCTAACAAGCTGAGCTCCGGATAATATTGAAGCCGCCTTTTGTCTGCCTTCCTCTGTCATCATCTCAGCTCAGGCCTGTGTGCCTTACCTGGATGATTCTATCACTTGTCAGCTGGCCTCCTGGGACTCCCACCTCCCTTCAACAGTCCACTTTCAAAACTCTTGACAGAATGACTTTCTCTAAAAGAAAACTTGATCTTGACCTTTCCCCACTCTCAGACCCTTTACAGTCTGATCTAGAAAGACAGACCTAGAAAGAAATATGGGACAAAGTATGAATAGCCTCACTAAAAGCTGTTTGTACTCTTAATATTCGGAACCTGCACAGAAGAGAGCCTTGGGATTCCATATGTGCCCAGGTTGTAAAATTTGTTTTACTCAAAGGACACCTACCACATCAGGACTTGATAGTTTCTTGGCTGTTCTGATAAAGGGGTGGGGGGACACTGATGCAAGATGGTGACCCCATTCCCCACCCACCACTGCAGGGGATGTCCATTCAGCAGGTCTACCAGCCACATCCTTCGTGGCCCAGTGGGCGTTGGGCCAGGAAGGGGCAGCCACTCACAGGAGGTGACCCAGCTGGAGAAACGCTAAGGTGACCCCCCACCGACATTCCTTCCCTCTTTTCCTCAGGGAATATTGAGGGAGGTACTCCACAGGAGCACAGAGGCAGGTGTCTGGCACCAGGGGTGGCCAGAGCCAGGACTCCCTCGCCCAAAGGCTGGATTCCACACCACTGACAGCTGTCAGCTCAAGACAGAGGTCAGGGAGGCATTCTAAACTCTATTGGTTTTAATTAATTAGTTAATTTTGCTTATTTGTATTTCTTCCTTTTCCTATATGAAAAGTGTGTTTATTACTTATGCAGTAAATAATCCACAAAATTGAATTGTTTGGTAAATGTTTGGATGGCAGAAATTTTTAAATGTAAGAATGTGAATACATTCACTTTGTTTACACCTTATATACATCAAAAATATCTCTATTAGAAAAGAAAGAACTGTGGAAATTAATAAAAGAAACCCTAACTAAATTGGAGTAGGGAAAGCCTGTAGGGGGAGCTCTCACACATGGTCTATCACACATGGTCAATTATACCAAACAGGAAACATCTTCCACAGGAAGTAAAACTACTTCACTACTGAAGGAAGACTTCTCTCCCCACCCAGCAACAGCCCAGCCAATGAGAAACACCACAGATCAGCCAATGAGAAGCCCTTTCTGCCCTGAACTGTTACTTTCCCCCAATGGACTTTCCTTTAGAATAACCCCTCCCTGCTCCCCCTTTTTCTCTATAAAAGCAGCTCCCCTTTTCCCCTCATTTGTTCTCTGGGTTTGCGTATGGTTCGCCATAGCATGCACATCCCGAATTGCAATTCTTTTGGCTATTCCCGAATAAACTCACTTTGAAGCTTTTCAAGTCAACAGAACAATGAAGGTGGCGGCACCATATTATATGTAACTCAGTGAAGAGAGACACGGAAATTAGGCAAAACTTTCAGCAAGCTGTGTAAAGTTCATACATAATCTTAGAGGAAAGAACAGACAAGCAAAAAAAAGAAAAAAAAAACCAAAATGAATGAAATGGTGCTTCCTAATGTTTCAAAAACTTACGTAGTAAAATCCATCTTCATCAATTTCACCAAAAACAGTAATAATATCTCCCGTGCAAAACGTAAGTTCAGCCTATAGAGACAGAATATAAAGTTAATTGTATTTTCCTGTACAAAGTAGTAGTTTTTTAAAAAATTTCTTCATGACTTCTTATTTCTCTTTTTTCTTGTTATTTTGGTTATATTAACTTACTCTCTCAATGAAACAAGGAAGAAAGGTACAAAACTAGTGAATGCCTCTGTTGATAACCTCTTAGAAAGTAGCTACACCTCAAAATAAGGCCAACCTAAAGGGAAAGTGCTGTGGAGGCTTGATCCTCGGCCAGAATTCAAGATCCTCACCATGTTGTATTGGAAGCCCGTCTTTCAAACTAGTCAGATAGTTAACCTTAAAAACCTGGAACATTAGGAAAATGTTCTCTGCAGTGTAAGGACCATTATATAAATATCCTTTCACTGAGTGTAAAAAATCTTTACTCCGTTATTAACTAAATGTCTATTAAGTATCCGCTACATGCCAGGCACCAGCCTAGAGACAGGCACATAGAATGTAGTACAGGATGCAAAAAAAAAAAGCATTTTTATCTCTAAACATGAAAATGAGGGAAGAAAGTTCATCTCTAAGAGCCATCAGGCATCATATATAAATCAGGCCTGTCCAGAAATCTCTGAATAACTAAGCTTTGAATCTGAACCACGAGCTGGTCTCGCATCAGGTATAACAGAAATACTGGTTTGTGGATTCAGATATGTCTTGTCATCTAAGTACCTCCATAGAGGGAAAACCTACTCTCATTTCTGAAGGCACATCCTTTCCAGTTTTCATAATGGACCCAGGACACAAAACTGTTTATACAGAGCTATGTGTACCAGGCTATGTGTACACAGACCATCAACCCTTTCTTCTCTCCTTTGCCTTGAGTGTGGGGGGAGGAGGGGTTTACTGCTTTGCCTTTTTCATTGACCATGTGCGTTGGGCTTCTATTTCTCCCTTCAAAATGACCCTGTTGGGCCACCACCACTAGATGTGGACCCCAAACTGCTCTTCCAGGGGTGGCACAGGGAGACCTGGGCGACAGGGACAAGGACTTGTCAGTAGCCAGTGTGCCCCCAAGTGCGTCAGGCTCACTACCTCTCTCCTGCCCGCCTAGTGCTCTGTTGGCTGTTTACAGGGGTGGGAGCCCTTCTATGGACGGCTCCAGAGAAGGGCAGAGAAGGCTGGGGTCAGGAGGTTAAGCGTGGTGGTCATGAGCAGCCCTGTGGGTCAAGGTACCAGGCGTGGCTTTCTGTCCATAGTGAGATGGTATTTGGCTCGTACCTCAACGTCGATGTTAGGTGAGCTCTCCCTCGGATCATAGTCATAGAGGGCCACCATTCTTCGAGTCGACACTGAGTGCTGCCTGCCACTTCTCCTGTTTCTCTCTGTTTACATAACAAGGAGAAGAAGAAAGCCATTGTGAAGTTATTTCAAAGTGAGTGGTGCCCCTCTTCCTTGTCTCTGTGGCCATGGAGCCAGGTCGCACTTGGTTGGTGGCACAGAGACGACCACCCCCCCTCAAGGGTCTCATGCTCGTGGGCATTAGTGACAGGAAAGGCTTCGACTTTGAGGCCAGTCGCCTTGGGCTTCCTAGTATTATGTTTTAGCTCTAGGACAGTCCCCCTTACAGTATAGCAAGAACACTGTTCTTTCTCCAGTGTGTCCATTAAATATAAGAAAGACTTAGATGAAGCAGGGAATTCTCTGGAATAGTAAATCTAAATGATTTGGGGCAGCGCAGGGCAGGTGTGGCTTGGGGAGGCCAGGTGGGCCAGTTGGAGGCTGTGGCCATAGCTCTGAGCAGGCCCCACAAACACTGTTTCAAAAATGCTCATCCATGTAACTACTATGAAGCAACAAAATCAAGTTACTCTCTGGGCCGGCCCCGTGGCTTCGCGGTTAAGTGCGCGTGCTCTGCTGCTGGCGGCCCAGGTTCGGAACCCCGGGCGCACACCAATGTACCGCTTTTCCGGCCATGCTGAGGCCGCGTCCCACATACAGCAACTAGAAGGATGTGCAACTGTGACATACAACTATCTACTGGGGCTTTGGGGAAAAAAAAAAAAAGGAGGAGGATTGGCAATAGATGTTAGCTCAGAGCCGGTCTTCCTTAGCACAAAGAGGAGGATTAGCATGGATGTTAGCTCAGGGCTGATCTTCCTCACCAAAAAAAAAAAAAAAAATCAAGTTATTCTCCATAGACCAGAGGCATAGCCACGAGTCTGTCATCAGGAGAAGCAAGAATATGGAAAGGGATACCTTCTCTCCCATCTCAAGGGCTTCTTACATGGCTTCCCCAGTGTCCTTTCCCTGCACTTATAACAGCTGTCACTGAAAAGATGCCACTTCTGGAGAATGCTCTTGGGAGGTTCCCTCTCATTGCCTGGCTGTGTTCTGCCATAGACTGTGCCCTGGGCATTATCAGCATACTCAAGAGCACAAGAAGGGGGCACAGAGGGAATTCCTCTACGGGCTGTCACGTGTAAGAGCTGCATGCAGATAGCAGATGTGAAACTGAAGCAGAGCTACAGTACAGTTAGGTGCTGCATCATGACGTTTCGGTCAACGACGGACCGCGTATATGACAGTGGTCCCATAAGATTAGTGCCATATGGCCTAGGGGTGTAGTAGGCTGTACCATCTGGTGTGTGTAAGTACACTCTATGATGTTCACACAATGACAAAGTTGCCTAACGACGCATTTCTTAGAATGTGTTGTCATCTTTAAGCAGCACGTGACTGTATAGAGTTATTCCAGAGGTTAATTACAATGCTGCTAAGGATTGTTAATTTCACAGGGAATATTACAAGTATGAATTTCTGAAGGTGGCAATAACGATACACATGTACTCCTTATTCGAGGTATAACTTACAATAACATTCAGTATAAATAAATAAATAAAATTTTGTATAACTTACAAAAAAACTTTCTAGTGTACACTTGTGTAAGTTTTTTTTTTATTGATGTTTTAATGGTTTTTAACATTGTGAAATTTTGGGTTGTACATTTTTGTTTGTCCATCACCATATATATGACTCCCTTCACCCCCTGTGCCCATCCCCCACCCCCACTGCCCTTGGTAACCACAATACAGTTTTCTCTGTCCATGTGTTGGTTTATATTCCACATATGAGTGAGATCATACAGTGTTTGTCTTTCTCTTTCTGGCTTATTTCACTTAACATAATACGCTCCAGGCCCATCCAATGTTGTTGCAAATGGGACGATTTTGTCTTTTTTTATGGCTGAGTAGTATTCCATTGTATATATATACCACATTTTCTTAATCCAATCGTCAGTCGAGGGACACTTAGGTTGCTTCCACTTCTTGGCTATGGTGAATAATGCTGCAATGAACATAGGGGTGCATAAGCCTCTTTGGATTGTTGATTTCAGGTTCGTTGGATAGATTCCCAGTAGTGAGATAGCTGGATCACAGGGCATCTCTATTTTTAATTTTTGGAGGAATCTCCATATCGTTTTCCATAGAGGCTGCACCAGTTTGCATTCCCACCAGCTGTGTATGAGGGTTCCTGTTTCTCCACATCCTCTCCAACATTTGTTGTTTTTCGTCTTGGTGATTATTAGCCATTCTAATGGGCGTGAGGTGGTATCTTAGTATTGTTTTGATTTGCATTTCCCTGATGATTAGTGATGTTGAACATCTTTTCATGTGCCTATTGGCCATCTGTATATCTTCTTTGGAGAAGTGTCTGTTAATTTCCTGTGCCCATTTTTTGATCGGGTTGTTTGTTTTTTTTGTTGTTCAGTTGTGTGAGTTCTTTATATATTGTGGAGATCAACCCCTTGTCAGATGTATGTTTTGCAAATATTCTCTCCCAGCTGATGGGTTGTCTGTTCATCTTGATTCTGGTTTCGTTTGTCTTATAGAAGCTCTTTAATCTGATAAAGCCCCACTTGTTTATTTTTTCTTTAGTTTCACTAGTCTGGGTAGGCATGTCATCCGAAAAGATTCCTTTATGACCAATGTCAAATAGTGTGTTGCCTATATTTTCTTTTATGAGTTTTATAGTTTCAGGTCTCACCTTCAGGTCTTTGATCCATTTTGAGTTAATTTTTGTGAATGGCGATAGCAGATGGTCCACTTTCATTCTTTTGCATGTGGCTGTCCAGTTTTCCCAACACCATTTATTGAAGAGACTTTCCTTTCTCCATTGTATGTTCTTAGCACCTTTGTCGAAAATTAGCTGTCCGTATATGTGTGGTTTTATTTCTGGGCTTTCAATTCTGTTCCATTGATCTGTGTGTCTGTTTTTGTACCAGTACCGTACTGTTTTGATTACTCTTGCTTTGTAGTATGTTTTGAAGTCAGGGATTGTGATGCTTCCTGCTTTGTTCTTTTTTCTTAGGATTTCTTTAGCTATTCGGGGTCTTTTGTTGCCCCATATAAATTTTAGTATTCTTTTTTCTATTTCTGTGAAGAATGTCATTGAGATTCTGATTGGGATTGCATTGAATCTGTAGATTGCTTTAGGGAATATAGACATTTTAACTATGTTTATTCTTCCAATCCATGTGCATGGGATATCTTTACATTTCTTTATGTCATCATGGATTTCTTTCAGTAATGTCTTGTAGTTCTCATTGTATAGGTCCTTCACCTCCTTGGTAAGATTTATTCCTAGGTATTTTATTCTTTTTGATGCAATTGTAAATGGTATTATCTTTTTGAGCTCTCTTTCTGTTAGTTCATTATTAGCATACAGAAATGCAACTGATTTTTGTAGATTGATTTTGTACCCTGCAACTTTGCTGTAGTTGTTGATTATTTCTCACAGTTTTCCAACAGATTCTTTAGGATTTTCTATATATAAAATCATGTCATCTGCAAATACTGAGAGTTTCACTTCTTCATTACCTATTTGGATTCCTTTTTCTTGCCTAATTGCTCTGGCCAAAACCTCCAGTACTATGTCGAACAGGAGTGGTGAGAGTGGGCAGCCCTGCCTCGTTCCTGTTCTCAGAGGAATGGCTTTCATTGTTTCCCCATTGAGTACGATGTTGGCTGTGGGTTTGTCATAAATAGCCTTTATTATGTTGAGGTACGTTCCTTCTATTCCCATTTTGTTGAGAGTTTTTATCATAAATGGATGTTGTATCTTGTCAAATGCCTTCTCTGCGTCTATTGAGATGACCATGTGGTTTTTATTCTTTGTTTTGTTGATGTGATGTATCACGTTGATTGATTTGTAGATGTTGAACCATCCCTGCGTCTCTGGTATAAATCCCACTTGATCATGGTGTATGATCTTTTTTATGTATTGCTGTATTCGGTTTGCCAATATTTTATTGAGGATTTTTGCATCAATGTTCATCAGCGATATTGGCCTGTAATTTTCTTTCTTTGTATTGTCTTTGTCTGGCTTTGGTATCAGGGTGATGTTGGCTTCATAGAATGATTTAGGAAGTGTTCCATCTTCCTCTATTCTTTGGAATAGTTTGAGAAGGATGGGTATTAAATCTTCTTTGAATGTTTGGTAAAATTCACTGGAGAAGCCATCTGGTCCTGGACTTTTATTTTTTGGGAGGTTTTTGATTACTATTTCAATCTCTTTACTTGTGATTGGTCTATTCAGATTCTCCATTTCTTCTTGGTTCAGTTTTGGGAGGTTGTGTGAGTCTAAGAATTTATCCATTTCTTCTAGATTGTCCAATTTGTTGGCATATAATTTCTCATAGTATTCTCTTATAATCCTCTGTATTTCCGTGGTATCTGTTGTAATTTCTCCTCTTTCATTTCTAATTTTATTTACTTGAGCCTTTTCTCTTTTTTTCTTAGTAAGCCTGGCTAAGGGTTTGTCGATTTTGTTTATCTTCTCAAAGAACCAACTCTTTGTTTCACTAATCCTTTCTACTGTTTTTTTGGTCTCAATTTCATTTATTTCTGCTCTCATTTTTATTATTTCTCTCCTTCTGCTGACTTTGGGCTTTGTTTGTTCTTCTTTTGCTAGTTCTGTTAGGTGTAATTTAAGGTTGCCTATTAGGGCTTTTTCTTGTTTGTTAAGGTGGGCTTGTATAGCTATGAGTTTCCCTCTCAGGACCGCTTTTGCTGCATCCCATATGGTTTGGTATGGCATATTTTCATTTTCGTTTGTTTCCAGATAGTTTTTTATTTCTCCTTTAATTTCATCAGTGATCCATTGGTTGTTCAGTAGCATGTTGTTTAATCTCCACATTTTTGTCACTTTCCCAGCTTTTTTTCCTGGTTCATTTCCAGTTTCATAGCATTATGGTCTGAAAAGATGCTTGTTATGATTTCAATCTTCTCAAATTTATTGAGGCTTGCTTTGTTTCCCAACATATGGTCTATCCTTGAGAATGTTCCATGCGCGCTTGAGGAGAATGTGTAGTCAGCTGTTTTTGGATGAAGTGCTCTGTATATTCTACTAGGTCCATCTCGTCTAGTTTTTCATTTAAGTCTACTATTTCTTTATTGACTTTTTGTCTGGATGATCTATCCATTGATGTAAGTGGGGTAGTAAGATCCCCTACTATTATTGTGTTGTTATTAATGTCTCCTTTTAGGTTTGTTAATAGTTGCTTTATGTACATTGGTGCTCCTATGTTGGGTGCATATATATTTATAAGTGATATGTCTTCTTGATGGAGTGTCCCTTTTATCATTATATATTTCCCTTCTTTGTCTTTCTTAACCTGTTTTATCTTGAAGTCTACTTTGTCTGATATGAGTATGGCAACACCTGCTTTCGTTTTACAAAAAACTTTCTAGTGTACATTTCTGTAAGTTTTGATAAACTCATATGGTCATATAACCACCACAACCATCAAGATATAGAACTGTTCCATTAACTCCCAAAATTCCTTCATGCTCCTTTGTTGTCACCTGAGCCCAGGGCAACCACTGATCTGTTCTCTGTCCCAGTACTTTCACCTTTTCCAGAATATCATTTAAATGGAACCACACAGAATGTAGCTTTTTGAGACTGGCTACTTTCATTTGGACAATGTGTCTGAGATCCAGTCACATTATTGCTTCTGTCAATAGTTTGTTCTCCTTTTATTGGCGGGTAGTATCGCATTGTATGGATGCACCACAGTTATTTTGTCCATTTACCAGTCGAAAGACATTTGAGTTGTTTCCCATTATTGATGATTATTAGTGAAGCCACGGTAAACACTCATGTACAGTTTTTTGTGTAAGCGTAAGTTTCCATTTCTCTCCGGTAAGGATATAGGAGTGGAATTGGATTGTGTTGTAAGTGTATGTTTAACTTTATAAGAAATCGCCCAACTGTTTTGCAAAGTGGCTGAACCATTCTACACTCCCACCAGCAGCAGATGAGGGTTTCAGTCATTCCACATCGTTGCCCACACTTGGTATGGCCAGTCTTTTTCACTGTGGCCATTCTAGTGGGTGTGTATTGGTTTCGCATCATGGTTTTACTTTGTGTTTCACTGATAATATTACGAAGCAACTTTCCGTAGGCTTATTTGCCATCCATATATCTTCTTTGGTGAAGTATCTCTTCAAATCTTTTGTCCAAGTTTTTACTGGTTGGTTGTTTTCTTGTTGTGAGTTTTGAAAGTTCTTTGTGTATTCTAAATACAAATCCCTTTCAACTGAGTTACTTGCAGATATTTTCTGCCAGCCTGTGGCTTCTCTTTTCATTCTCTCAATGGTGTCTTTCTAAGCTCATGTTTAATTTTGATGAAGTCTGACATCAAGTTTTTTCTTTTATGTATCACATTTTTAGTATCATATTTAAGAAATCTTTGCCTGATCATCACAAAGTTTTCTCTTTTGTTTTCTTCTAAAAGTTTTATAGTCTTTGTTTTTGGGGGGGCTTTTTTTGATGAGGAAGATTGGCCCTGAGCTAACATCCATTGCCAATCCTCCTCTTTTTGCTTGAGGAAGATTAGCTCTGAGCTAACATCTGGGCAGTCTTCCTCCATTTTTGTACGTGGGATGCCGCCATAGCATGGCTTGATGAGTGGTGTAGGTCCCTGCTAGGGATCCAAACCTGTGAACCCCGGGCTGCCAAAGTAGAGCATGAGAACATAACCACTACACCACTAGGTCGGCCCCTAATCTTTATTTTTATGTTTAGGACAAAGTTCAATTTTGAGTTAATTTTTTAACATGGTGAGTTTGGCTTGAGATCCATTTTTGGCATATGGATGTCCAGCACCTATTATTGAGAAGACTGTCCTTTCTCCACTCAACTGCCTTTTTACCTTTGTGGACAATCACTTGACCGTCTATGTGTGGGTCTGTTTCTGGAGTCCATTCTGTTCTGCTGACCTGTGTGTCTGTCCTTTCTCCACCACCACCTTGTCTTGATTAGTTCACCTTTACAGGAAGTCTTAAAATCAGGTTACATGAGGCTACCATGTTTGTTCTTTTAGAAATTGTTTTGGCGATTCTAGCTCCCTTGCCTTTTCATACAAATTTTAGATTTAGCTTATTGATTCCATTTAGGAATTCTTTGATTTCTTTCATCAGTATTTTGTAGTTTTCAGCTACAGATCCTGCAAATATTTTGTTAGATTTAACCCTAAGTATTTCCCATCTTTGTCATGTTGTTGTAAATAGTATTACTTTTTAAATTTAAATTTCAAATTTTTTATTGCTAACGTGGAAATACAATTGGTTTTGTATACATTGACCTTGCTCAACTCACTTGTTAATTCTGGGAACTTTTTAAATAGATTCTTTGGGATTTTAAAAGTAGATTTTCATGTCATCTGTGAGTAGAACAAGTTTGATTTCTCCTCTCCATTCTGTATTCCGTTTATTCCTTTCTCTCAAGGTCCGGCACTGGTCAGGAGTTGTGGCGGGATGTGGCATGGAGTGGGGAGGTCAGACATCACCGCCTTCCTCCCAGTCTTCAGGGGGACGTTTTCAGTCTTTCACCATTGAGAATGATAGTTCCTAGGAACACATGGGCAAGTAGATATCTCAGCTGGGTTCCCTTAACTAGTCATGTTTGGAAAAGTAGAATAGAATAAAGAGACGTTTAGTCTAATTGATAATGTAAATTAAGCTGCTGTTTCTTAGCAGCCCTCTTCTGGCTTCCTAGGTCTGTCCCCTCTTTGCAGTGGTCATGGTTGACTTCGGGAAGGGAGATCAACCATGAAAGGGAGTTGATGGCATAAGGGGCCCGGAGACCTTCAGTCTCATAGATTCAACGTGGGGCGTATACTCATACGAAACCTCGAGGATTAGATGGGATTTTAACTTGAGACAATGAGTTCATGAATACCAACAAGGTTGAAACATTTTATTTGATTTTGTGTTTATCTTTAAAATGATGCATATTCTTTGAACCATTGAATTTTGTCTTTCAAGTCTGATTTAGAAGTGAATCTAATGTTTTGAGTATTAAAACCTTAAATACGAATGACATAAAGCTGATCTTTCTTTCTACAGCTATTTAGAAAAAGCAGAGGCCTTTTTAACGAGGACATTTTCCATGCACTTGGGAAAAATGAAAGATCATAAACGTCATGTTGCTTAAAACCCACTGAAAATAGTGTTGCTGTTGGATCACTGGAGCCTGCAGATTGGTTCATGATAAACGAGGGACTTTAGTATCTACCCAAATTCAAGGGTGAAAATCTTTTTTGTCTTTTGAATGAGCAAACTCCACCTGAAGAATGGAAAGCACACCACTACCCCATCATCCCTGGAGATTTATCATAGATAGGGAATGTTCAAAGTATATTAACACTGTCTTAGTCTGTTCTGGCTGCTATAACAGAGCACCACAGACGGGGGGCTTGTAAACAACACCCAATGATTTCTCACACTTCTAGAGGCTGGAAGTCCAAGATCAGGGTGTTGGCAGATTCAGTGTCTGGTGGGAGCCTGCTCCTGGTTCCTGGATGTGTCTTCCCTGTGTCCTCATGTGACAGAAGGGGCAAGGGAGCTCTCTGGGGTCTCTTTTATAAGACCATGAATCCCATTCATAAAGGCTCCACTCTCATGACCTAATCACCTCCCGAAGGCCCCATCTCCTAACACCATCCCCTTGAGGATCAGGTTTCAACACATGAATTTTGGGGTGACACAGACAGTCCAAAACAACCAGAAAGCAGTTGTTTATTTTCTGGATGGGACAGACCTTGAGTAAGCAAGGCTGTACTTCATCTTCCACCAGAAGATCACCTGTGTTTTCATAAATATTTATGTGCAGGACTATCACAATCCTGGTTTGCAGAGTGAGTTTTGCCCAAGAGAAGTCGATGGTTACTTCTCAGATTCCTTTGGTATAGTTAAATGGCGCAGACTGGATCCTGCTCAGCACTGCCACCTGCTGAGTGTTCTGTGCTGTGAAACACCTGGGAAGGCAGGAACAGCCCGCCAGCAGTTTCAGGGGTGAGCAGGGGGCCATCTCTTACCTATTTTCTCCACGGGCGTGTTCAGAGGGAGGAAGCCTTGTCTAAGAAGCTGGTCCATCATCTCCTCATCATCTGCTTGGATCTCAGAGACCATGTTACAAGGAATAAGGCCAAGCCGGGCACAGGTTTCGCCACGGTAGAATCCATCAGCATCTTTATCACCATAAACCTAGAGCCACAGGAAGAAGTCAAAGCATTGTGATTGGTTTGTGCAGAAATACATCAGTTCAACTACAGTAGAGTCATCTACAGCCAAAAATATCCTTTAAGAATACCATAAATCACCTGCCTGTGCCCTGTAGATGTGTGCATGTGGCCCGCCCCCATAAATCCACAACTCTCAGCCCAGTTATTCCCCCAGGTTTGGACAACCCGCTGGGCTTCCCATCACGTAGGGTCTGCAAGCGAGGCTGCGGCTTTGTTTGGATGAGTGTGTGTGTTTGAGCTCACACGAGGTAAAGGGGTACGTGATACCCCGCCCCACACAGAAGTGCTACGTAGACAGCACGTAGAGGTGTTCTGTCCATAACAAACAAGTTCTTCCCTAAGAAGACAGGGCAATGTGTCGGCTGTTCTAGAAGTTAAAAATCTCGACTAACAGAGATTCTTAATGTACTCTTCTCCAGGGTGAGCGTCACTATCCTTTATAGGCCCTAACTGTTTTATAGGACAAATATTATAACCACTTGGAAATGCAAGTTCTCAGTGCCCGTTCAGCAGTTTGCAAGCTTAGGATTCAAGGCCCCTTT
This sequence comes from Diceros bicornis minor, assembly GCF_020826845.1. NCBI lineage: Eukaryota > Metazoa > Chordata > Mammalia > Perissodactyla > Rhinocerotidae > Diceros > Diceros bicornis. The sequence goes on along the minus strand of NC_080774.1, from coordinate 2,440,181 downwards.
TCTCCTCTCCTCCTGAGCATCACGCTTTTTCTCATTTTCCTACTTCAGACTCTCACGGCTGCTCTTCCTCCAGTGATCAGAAGGCAGATGTATTAAGGAACTAAGGTATGGTGCCCCCAGCCTCTGGCTGGTGAGGGCTCCCTTCCTTGCCCCTTCTTTCCTTCTTCCTCCCTCCCTCCCTCCCTCCCTCCCTCCCTTCCTTCCTTCCTTCTTTCCTTCCTTCCTTCCTGAAATTTAGGTCTTAGACATATCAAAGTCTTCTTTCTAAATTCACAGTCTGTAGTATATTTTTGTATAATACGGGACCTAACAGAATCTATAGTTTACAGGACGTATTTAGGTGTGTGTGCACATGTACGCACAATCCTACGAGGCAGACAAGGTGAGAGTATTGCTCCCATGTCACTGATGAAGCTCACTAGGGAGCTGATATCCCCGAGGACACAATGGTCATTAAAGGCAGAGGTCGGACTCCACGACTATCACTGCACCAGCAGCTCCTCTGACGGCCTCGGGGCTTTCACGAGGTCGGCTCCTAATGTCCTAAAGGCCTCCCCCACCACTGCACCCCTGGCTGTATTTTCACTGTTGGAGAAGGTCTGTTGGAGAAGGTCAGCTGACTTCTCTCTTCCCTCCTGTCTGGATCCGCAGCCCCTTAGCGAGAACCGTCCCAGGTCCCAGCCCCAGCCCGCAGCCCCCTCCGGCCTCGCCCCTCCCACCTTGATGATCTGCCCTTCTTTAAAGGGAAGCTCCTCTTCTGCAGCATCTGGATTCGGGGACATGGTGAGCGGGTCATAGTCAAAAAGAGCCACGAAGATCCGGGCTGGCAGCTCCTCAGCTCCAGGGTCAGTCTCGGACTCTTCATAGAAATCTGGAGAGAGATGGTCTCGCCCGCTGTATTCATCTGGGAGCACGTGGGGACAAAGGACAGCGTGCTGGGTGACACCTGCCGGCAAGTCCCCCCATTTTACTCAGAAACTTGTGCTATGACATGAAATGTGGTTTTGGAAAATGAGGAGCATATTTATGGCACTTTAATTTGTGTCTTTTAAAAAAAATTTGTACTTCATGAAAAGATGTTCAATATCACTAATCATCAGGGAAATGCAAATCAAAATAACACTAAGATACCACCTCACGCCCGTTAGAATGGCTATAATCACCAAGACAAAAAACAACAAATGTTGGAGAGGATGTGGAGAAACAGGAACCCTCATACACAGCTGGTGGGAATGCAAACTGGTGCAGCCTCTATGGAAAATGGTATGGAGATTCCTCAAAGACTTAAAAATAGTAATACCCTATGATCCAGCTATCCCATTACTGCGTATCTATCCAACGCACCTGAAATCAACAATCCAAAGAGGCTCATGCACCCCTATGTTTATTGCAGCATTATTCACCATAGCCAAGAAGTGGAAGCAACCTAAGTGTCCCTTGACTGACGATTGGATTAAGAAAATGTGGTGTATATATACAATGGAATACTACTCAGCCATAAAAAAAGACAAAATCGTCCCATTTGCAACAACATGGATGGACCTGGAGGGTATTATGTTAAGTGAAATAAGCCAGAAAGAGAAAGACAAACACTGTATGGCCTCACTCATACGTGGAATATAAACCAACACATGGACAGAGAAAACTGTATTGTGGTTACCAAGGGCAGTGGGGGTGGGGGATGGGCACAGGGGGTGAAGGGAGTCATATATATGGTGATGGACAAACAAAAATGTACAACCCAAAATTTCACAATGTTAAAAACCATTAAAACATCAGTAAAAAAAAATTTGTGCTTAATACATAGGCAGAAATGGGCCAGCTTGACAGAGGTGGATTTGAAAAGCAAATAACTCATAAACACGAGCACCGTGTGAATCTCACCACATTGCATGTGAAGGCCAAGAGAGATACACACCTCTGCCTGAGTGACCGCACACGAGAGCGGGCCCAGGCTCAAGGGCCGGGTGGGCAAGTCCCTGGGTCACCTAGGGGGTTCAGAGAGTGCCATGCTGGATGGGCCATTCAAGGCTGTGCACAGAGACCTGAACGTGTTTCCATAACAGGCGAGCCCAAGCACATCAGAGATTTAAAGTGCATGTGTCCATCAGTCAATGTTTGACACAGGTGACAAGCTGTTCACCTAGCTCTGAATGTTTCAGTGGTAACAAATGCATTCCTCATCACCACGAATTAATGACTTCCTGAGTTCCAACTCCACTTACTATCCAGCCTCTAAAAATTCTTCTTTTTGAAATCCTAATATATATGCATATATATTATTAGATATCATTATATATATGCATATATATCATATATATATATAGAGAGAGAATCTGCTGGACAGACAATATTGTTCTGATCACATGAGAAGGACTCAGAATATCAGGGGGAAGCAAATGAGAAAAACTCCACCCATCAGAGAGAGGGGAGGGTTGGAAGAAGCAGCCAGTCGACACTTTTCTTACCAGCACCAGGAGCACAGGAGGAGGGATGAGAAGATGGCACAAGCGTGTGGAAGAGACAGGAGAAGGGGTGGAGAAAGAACCAAGGGATCGGCATCTTTCACCAGCAAAAATTGTAGTTGACAAATAAGCCCTTTAGCTGTAGGAAAGTTTAATCTTTAAAATGCAGTGAACTGCTGACGTTATTATTATTATTGTTTTTTGTGAGGAAGATCAGCCCTGAGCTAACATCTGCCAATCCTCCTCTTTTTGCTGAGGAAGACTGGCCCTGGGCTAACACCCGTGCCCATGTTCCTCCACCGTATATGGGACGCCGCCACAGCATGGCTTGAGAAGCAGTGCGTCGGTGCACGTCTGGGATCCGAACCAGCAAACCCTGGGCCACTGCAGCGGAGCACACGCACTTAACCGCTTGCTCCACCAGGCCAGCCCCAACTGCTGACATTATTTAAATTCAGAATCTTTTTTAGGATATCTAGATAATCTAAAAAATCAGTAATCTCACTTCTGCTAGGGAACACGCTTTTTAAACAGTCGCCTCATTCATTTCTTCACACTAGTTTTGATTTTGTTTATGGTCAATGAAAAGATCTCATAACTTTTTTCTAGCTTCAAATGTTATCTAAATTAAATAGTTGGAAGCTAATGGTAAGCCATGCCGTGACCTATGGAAATCTCAGTGTATGCAGTGGTGCGCTGGTTTCTCATGCACATGGTTGGTGGTAGAGAAGACCGTGAGCAGTGGGAGTAGGTGCTTGTTGGTTCATTTGGATATCTGTCGGAGATTTGCAGAAGGAACGTAAGGCCACTGGCAGTGGATCTAGAGAACACTGTGTCTGCTGTGGGAAAACATCAGTAAGGAGAACTGTGGCTACAGCTCTGCCGCATTCGCCCAGGGAGCTCTCAGTGCTTCTCTGATTGAGCTGACATGGCGTGATTGTGGGTGGGGTTAGGTCAGCTCAGCAGGGGAGGGTTGGGTGTGGTCCACACAATCCTTGAAGATCTTTTAAGTCACTCCCATAGTCTACATAGGAGTGAACGTTCTCAGTAGGTGGCTCATGCTCAGGGACCTTGATATGGGGAAAATCATGTCTTTATGTCTGTAAGTCTAGAATCACAGCGAGCATGACAAGTGGTGACACCATGGGAGGCATGTAGGCATGGAGAGCGATGAGGGGATCTGAGGTTAGTGTCCCATCAAAGGCTCCATCCAGAGTGTACGTGTTCAATGAAAACAGTGGGCAGAATTGCCCACACTGTTGCGTGACCTCTTTTTGGTTTTGGGAGGGGGGAGTGGGGTTGGGGTGGAGGTGGTTTGAGCATTCATGGTTGGTTGTGTATAAATAAAAGTGTGAGTATGAGGGACTCGGCTGTATTTTCTTCCAAAGAGGGTGCATTAGACACTTTATGAAAAGCAGACCTCCAAGGGGAGAGAAGAGTGGCCTCTGTAGAGCGTGTCCACGGAAATCCAGCTTCACCAGGGCCTGAGGTAAGCGACTGGGAGGGCCTTCTCTTTCTTGGTGGCAGGCTGAACTAAAGGAAGAACTTAGCTCCAGCTGTTGGTCTGACCCGGGAGTGGGCCCTCCTCCCCTGCCCTGATGTGGAAGGGTCCTGGCCCTGGGGGTTATTACCAGGGGGCGGCTAAGTGGGTCTTTGTTGGGAAGGAGAAGGGGTCTGCATACCATGTGCAAAGTCAGGGCCCACGACCCGCCCTGTCGGCTGCTGAGTCCGCCCAAGCTGCAAGAATAAGCAGCATCTCCTACAGGTGGACTATCTCCCTCATCACCTGACTGAGACCAGCCACCCCCACTGTTGCCGTCCACTGTAAGCTCTAAGGAGAAAAAGCAAATCACGTAATTAAACAGATCTCACCGCTTTTCACGTTCTCCTTGCAAGGAAACCCGTGCAAGAGGGGTCTCCTTTCTAAAGGCCAGGTTTCATTTCTTTAGTTATTCATGTTCATGTTTCCTCTCTGGACGTAGAGAAAATGGGCTGCATTTCCTCACTCTTTAAACTCAGTAGCCAAAATAACTGGGGAATGGGAGAACGTGGAGATTTTCACAGTCAGATTAGAATCCTCTCAAATGTGGTACTTCATTTTTAGAAGGGGATATATACCCTCAGGCTTTCTTGTCTGACGGTAAATAACTAGACTGATGCAAAGACCAAAACTTGGAAAGGAAGAAACTAACTCCAATGAAATCCTCTCTGGAGCCACATACCCATGCTCCGATGCGCTGAGGCCCTCCTTATGCTGATTACATGATTTAGGATTTACCACATGCGGATCGACATAATTTTTGTCTTTTAAATCAGGAGGGGTATTGTTTTGTTAATTTAGGAAAACTGAGACTATTAACAAGTATAGTATTTTTATTTAATCGTGACTGCTTTGCTTATTAAAACTATATTCAGGAAGTATATGGCCTACAGACTTAAGTTCCTCTGAAAAAGAAAATTGATACTTTTGGAGTACAGCAGATTTCTAAAATATTAATTACTGATATTCGCACAAGAAAAATATAAGTGAATCGGCACTAGAGGAAAACAGTTTGTTCACACTCACTGATGTTCGTTTCCCAGGGTCAGTGGCATGATGCTCCTCTCTTCTGGTGGCTGCTGAGCACATTTCACTTTCGTCTTTTGAAAATATAATGGGGCCTTCCGTACGTGTACATATGTGTATGAATATGTGAAGTGCTTGCTATTAATTAGGCTTTTTGTGTGGATTCTTGTATTGCTCCATGATAAGAAGTCAGGTACAATGAAAGCAAATCTATCACGGAGTTATTTAACACTTTCTGAGTTACGTTATTAAAGAGGCTTTTTTCTGTTAAGGTGTTAACATAGCATTATTCCCTTTCTACTAATTTACAAATTTACTAATTTAAATGAATAACTAATTTAAGTAGTGTCTCACTAAAATTAAGACACATGTGCAGCCTTTTGAATTCTTCACCTTAAGACAAACCCAACTGAAGGATTGTCAGACTCGCTGAGGATGAGGGTCACCTGGCAAGACTGGATGCACTGATCTTTTCCCTTTACTTGCTTGTCCAGTTGGCAGTCTGAATCACCTGATTTTCAGTTCTGTAGACTTTCCTTCTCCATCCTAGGAGAGTGGGGTAGGAGACGCACCAGATGTCCCCAAAGGACACCCTTCAGAGCGCCCACGACGTTAGTTGTTCTGCTGCATGAACAGCAGCAGTTCATTTAACCAGCGATGCTTGCGGTCCTCGCTCATTAAAGTTACTATGAAATGAAGACTCGGAGACCAGGGTCAACAGCAGACGCAGATCAGAGTCGTGAACTCGGGCCGGCCCTGCCTCCACCTTGTCTCTAAGGACAGTTGGTCCCTGACAAGTCATTTGTTTTGTAAGCCAGGAGAACCTATTCAAGTGCTGTGCTGGTTACAGAGGGAACTATACACAGACTAGATGAAGACCTGAGCCATGTGGCACTACACTTAGAACCCTCGAAGGTAGTTTAGGCTCAGTAGATACGTAACTCTGCTAGCCAATCTGTAATAAGAGAAATCAGTGTTTTCCAACTGTGCACATTTGTTATTTTTCAGTCAACTGAAAATACCGTTTTTAAGGATCTTTAACATCCTATGAAATTTTTACTGATAAAAATGTTCTAAAAACTGTAAAGATGGAAAAGGAAATTTTTTTAACCTATGGTTTGGACTCGATGAGGAAGAAAGGTCTGGAAGAAGGGCAAAATTTTAAAGCATCTGTTTTGCTTTAGACAGACTTGCTTTACTTTTAGTGGATGTGAAAGCAGATTGATTGTCTTTTAAACTTTAGTCATTTAAATGCGATTAGAGCTGTCTTTTCAAGCATCTAGACCGTCCATGAGTCATTTTCCTCAAGCCCCCTGTGCCGCCACACCAAGATATTTGCTCTCATCTGCTTCTACCCCATTAACAGTTCTCCCTGCTCTGTGTGTGTGTGTGTGTGTGTGTGTGTGTGTGTTCACAAAAGGCTAGTTTATCTGTGCTCATTTCCAGGTTCCCTTATCTTGTGCATAATAATACTTTTTGGAATTGTCTTTGCTGAGATTCATTCCAATAACAGAAGTCTTCCCATCTGACCTTCAGCCACCTTCCCCTCTCAGCGGATTGATTAGAATGACTGAAATGACAGCTTTCAGCATGACTGGCTGAATTCCAAAAAGTAATTAAGAGAATGGAAATGGGACGCCAGCGGATGACTCATGAGCGAGGAGGTGGCCAGATGGATGAGGGCAGCACACACGTCAGGGGACAGACACACTCAGGCCTCGTGGTGCTTTTCATAACTTTTAACCCTGGTCGCCAAAGTGACTCTCCATTACTCAGGGCTTGTTTGCATGTTGAGTTTGGCCACCATCCCTGCTCTGCTGCGTCTTTGACCGTGAGCATCTCATGAGAGCGTGAACCGGGACGTGGAGAGACGACACACTGCCATCTCTTCAGTGCTTACGTGGTTCAGCCTCTCCAGGGAAAACAATTGGTAGGAAGAAGATTGACGTAAAGAATCAATATGATGTTTTGGGAATACTTACAAATAAGTTTTATTTATCTTGTACTGTGTCTGCCTTCTTTTGGCCGTAAATAATTGAGACTTTTCTGTATTTAGTTAAAAATGCTATTCCTAATAATTTTTTAAATGTTTAGATCGAGGACTAAGCAGCCATGTGCTCTGCAGTGGAAAGAAAGAGAAAGGCGCCAACCAGGCCCACTAACCAATGGACGGGACCATCACTGGCCGGGCCCTGTGGGGCCCAGCACCGCCGTGGGAAAACCTCCGGCCCCCGTGATCTGCCCTCTCGGCCCGTCCTGCCAACACCGGGTTTCCTAAAATCTGAAGAGAAAAAAACAATGACAGTCATCAGTCTTGCCAGCCCTGGGAAGGACAGAACCGAGTCAGCCCAATCAGTTCAACTTAGAAGCAGAAGCTCTAAAGGCAACTAAACTTAGCTTTTAACTGAAAGGTTAGCTGAATAACCTGGAAGAGAAGAAAGCTGCTCGCCCAGGCACCTGTCTTCCACGGCAGAGTTGCTTTTCGACCCACGGGTAGGGGTGGGGCGAGAGAGTTCCTTGGGGGGCACCTTTTGGTTGCTGCTACTGCTGCTGAAGCCGCATGTTTTGAGCCAGAGTAAGAGGATCTTAGCACTCCCCACACCTTGGCACCTCTAACCCATAACAACCCTTCCCTAGTCTCAGTTCAGCCTGCCCTCTGCCGACGATCCCAAAAGTGGGGAAAACACTGCCTTTCCAAATGTCCTGCTTGCACAAGTTGTATGTGAGGTTACTGAAAGCTCAGAGACAGAATCTTCTGTGCCTTATCAGCTTTGAAACCCATGGCAACGTCTTGGCCCTAATTTGAAGACACCAGTCCCACTTCAGGGCTCACTGGAATGGTCCTCCTTTGTAGGTAAGTTTGCCTCTCATTTGCACTCAAGGTTAGAGTCATATCAGAGAATCAAGGCAAAACCTCCACTCCCGGGTTAGTAATTTGAGTCAGGAAGCTCTGGGGGGCACAGGGAATGAGCAGGGTTTAGGGAGTTCCAGTAATTAGCTCAGCACAGGCGGGCACAGGCTGGGGCTGCAGGGGCCTGTGGGGATGCAGCAGGCGTGGAGCGGCGCTCTCTTGTGGACGTGTCACAGACCGCACTGGCTCAGACCCAAGCCCGGCCCACGTCACGTCTCACCTGTTTTCATGGAAAAGTTCAGCATGGCAGGAGCAAATGTTCTGCAGAGAGGACACAGCCCAGAAATGAATGAAGGCTTGCATGAATCCCTGCTCTTGAAAACCAACTCACAAGCCTGGAAGACAAGGCGGGGGGTGTGTCTGGAGCTGAGGATGGAAAATTCATTCTGAAAACTGGACACCGGAAAGAAACAGGAAAAAAAAGCAACTTTGCAAACAATATGCAAAAATGGATCTCTTCAATAATTTTTTTTTTTCATTTATGGATGAAGGCCAAAAAAACACAAAAACCCAAAACAACGACAAGAAGAAAACCTTCAATAATGCCCACAGTCACAAGTAAGTCCCTGGGTTCATTTTGAGAGAATGGTGTCACCAAACGTGTGGCTAATCGTAGTTCAGCTAACCCTTAATTAAAATTTAGATTCAGTTGTCCTTTAATGAAAGCAGCCATACTCATTATTGATTCTGGGGTGGGGGAATCATTGTTCTAAAGCAAAGTAAAGAAATCTTCAGCACCGTCAAAAGATTGGGAAGCAACGGGACTCGATAAATCAAAAATGCATGGAAAACTAAAGAGAGCCAGCAGACAGATCCCCAGGGACGGACACCAAAAGAAATAAGGTGGAAGGATGAGAACAGATTGGTTTGGCAAGCGGACATGAGGAGGGAGTGTACTTCACACACCGGGGCCCCCTGGGCAGCCCGGGGAGCTGGCTGCGCACGCTTGTCGGCTGCGCAAGTTTCGGGCGCATTTATGCTTTTCTGCTGGACATCCCGGAAGTCTTCGTGCCCAGCGGGCTCGTCCCAGCCGTGTTTCCTGGGGGTGGGTCTCCCTGGGCTCAGGTGGGCTTCATCGCTCCTGATGGCCTCCACCTGCTCCCCAAAGTCCTCTTCGATGCTGTTCTGCCGGGTCAGCGTCCGCCGCCGGGCCAGCAGGGGCCTCGGGCTCCTCCTGCACGGGCACTGCCCGGGTCCCGGGCTGCACTTGGCAGCGGGGTTTCTGAAACTAAATCGCAGCTCATCTTCTTCGCTCCCACAGTCCAGCCCACTGTCTGGGCTCCTGGTGGCAGAGCGGCTGAACCAGCAGTCTTTGTCTTCGAGAACGAAGTCCTTGGCGTGGGTGCCGGCCCTGAGGCCCCTAGGTTTCACAGGGAACCGGGAGCCCTGCAGGGCCTCATGTGCCCCGCAGGGCCTGGCGGGCCTGGGCTCTCTGGCCAGCACAGTTCTGGCCCTGGAGGAGTATCCTGAGCCCTGTCTGTGCAGGAACTCACAGTGCTCTCCGTCCTCCTCTGCTACTTCAGGGATACTGGATAGTTTCTTACTGCGGTGGGTTTGTCGGGGGAACTCAGGCTGTTCCGAGAAAGCTGCCTCAGTGGTCCTATTCTGATAGCCTTCCTGATTGGGGGATTACAACAGGTGCCGGGGAGCAGTGCATGATCAGACATGAAGTGGGGCCGAGGGAAGGAAAGAAAATAAAGACAGAATTAGTCTCAGAGGCGGGGAGGAACAGAAAGCCCGCTTTCTCGTGGGGGCAGTGCATGCTCTGGCCGGGCTCTGAAATGAGAACAGAATGGGTTAAACGAGTGACGGCCGGATATCTGTCAGGACCGGACCATGCGGCTACACCGAGAGGCGGCGGCGGCGGCCCGGGAGGATGGAGGCAGGAGGCGTCACGTGGCCAAGGCTCCTTGGCTCTGTGGGCCAGTGCGCCCAGAGCAGAGGGGGTCTCCACCCCATGTACACTGCCTGTGCCCTCAGAAACTCAGAAGCCGGCTGCCACCGGATGCCGGGTGTGACTGCAGACCACTCACCCAACAGTGACCCAACCCGTGACTGTCCCCGCCACTGGACGTGTCATCTTCTTCCTAGCTCTCAGCACCCTCTGAAATCCTTCCTTCCTGTTTTGTTTTCTCCCTGGCTAAAATACAGTGGGAACCGGGCACCTTGTGGCTCAGCGCCATATCCTAGCTCCGGGAAGGCGCCTGCTACACAGTCATGCTTCTCAGTGTCTGCAAAGGCCGGGGGTCTGTCTGTCTCTCCTGGGTCCTGGACTTCGAGGCCCCAGAGGAGAGCCATGTTCAGCTATCCTGGGCTCCAGGGCCTGGCGCATGGCCGGCACCCAGTGGGTGCCTAGTGAACGTTCGTGGAACATCTGCTGTGAGTCTGCATGGCCTTGCAGAAACTACTTTCTCTGCCAGGAATGTCCCTCAGCCTCATGCTCCCCCAAAAGACGTGCACGCCCATCCAACGACCCCCCACGGAGTGTCTGTCCTTTGGAAGGAAGTCACGGACTCTCCTGGCAAGCCACGCCCTGCCTCTCCTCCCGTTGGCTTCCAGGGAAGGCTCAGTAGAGACAGACCTCGTGGGAACATTGTGATCTGCTGCCTTGCCTGCCCCCCACGTCCCGTTGGCTCCAGCACGGGGATCCTGGTGGGTTTATCCAATGCCGTGTCTGCATGTGCTCAGAACTCACTGAGGGCAGGTGAGGGGGCCAATGAGAACGTGCTCTGCCAGCTGATCCAACATCTCCCATTTGCTGACGTGATGCGGAGGGCGTCTATTCTGGGGATGTTAGGGTGAAGAAGGACAGCGAAGCACAGCCACCTGTGGAGCACAGGGGTCTAACCTGGGAGCTTCCCAGGGCCAGGCCGGGACCCTGCCTGAGTGAACCGTCCAGTCAGGAAACTGGCTCGGCTGCAGCTAAGTGTTGCCACGTGGGAAGGTGGGCGCAGTGCGGCCCAATCCCCAAACTGTGTCTTGGAATTTCTATAGAGAAACCAGAAGTCCAGATCAGCCTGTAAAACCTCCTGATTTTTAAAGAACGTGGGAACGCTGTGGGCAAAGTGCAGTCAGCATGCAGCTGCCGTGGACCCCACTTCCCACCGCCTGTGATCTCATCTCCATGTGGGACGTGGCTGTCCCTAAGGGGGTCGGCCGTGCCTGTGGGTGTGGGACTTGGGGATACGGTTTATAAGGAACCGGCTTGTCCTCCGGGCCGCCTCCCCTGGAGAGAAGGTGACCTCTCGTTTCTTTGCTGGACAGTTCACAGGAAGTACCATCCCCGGAGCTTTGTCGATCCACAGGAGAAGCCTGGTGGACACTAGGGAACACGGATGCTCTTCTCCTGGACCAACTGGGAGCACGTGCGGGAGCTCTTGGTTCTAGGCAAAGTGTGGGGGGTCGTGGGGGAGGTCACACAGACCACCCACGGGGCAGCTTGGGGCCCGTTGTGAATCCTGCTCCGAGTGACTTTGGGAGGTGGCAGGGGTGCGGGAGGAGCCAGTAGGAGCAGCAGGGGCCGAGACCATGCAGGATTCGCATAGGGTCTGGCATGTTTTTGGCTGCCTGGGGCCTCTGGGGGGGAGAACGTTGGTCAGTCTTTCTGGGCGGGAGGCGCTGGGTTGGCAGCAGATCTGGACGGTGCCTCTGTCTACCATTCAGAATGCGTGCCTCTGTGTTCCAACAGAAACGCGGTGGGCGGGGCTTTATCCCCCAGGGGACTGTCCCTCGCCAAGCCTGTTTTCATTTGAAAATCCCACAGAGGTCCTACCAGCTGCCCAGCCCTTTGTCTGTCCCCCAACCCAGGTTGGGGCCACATCTGTCCGTGCAGCCCCCAGCCTGGCACAGGGCCTGGCGCACAGAGGTGATCAGCTCGTGGGCTCAGTGGAGTGGATAAATGCCCTAGCTGGCACAGTCAGCAGCAGCGGCAGGACAGCCCCCAAGGCAAGGACAGAGGGACGCACACCTAGGGCAAGCCTCTTCGTGGCCTGACAGCAGCCTCAAGCCCAGTGTCCACTAAGGTGGCCTCCCATCAAACCCCCCGCTGACGGCCACACCAGAGCTGGGAGCAGAGGACGCCGGGGTCTCTGGTGGGACGTGTCCAGAAGGGGCTTGTGTGTGCACCTGCTGTCCCCCGGGACGCCATCCCTCCACACCCGGCCCTCCTCTGACCTCCCGTGTCCGCCCACCCTCTCCCTCTCCTGCTCCTCCTCCCACCCTCCGGCAGGGCCATTTCCCTTCCTTCCTCTTAGAGAGTCTTGGCTCCATCCCCCGAGCTGGCCCCTCACATCCCCAATCTCTGGTTCTGGCTCCGAGGCTGATTCCTCCCAGCTTCTGCTTGTCTGTGGATGAGCCCTTAGGACTGTGTGTGTGGGTGTGTGGGTGGGTGTGTGTGTGTGTGGTGGGGAGAGCTTCCCTGCTCTGTTCTCTCCCAGTCAGTCAGTTCCTGGTACAGAGCTGGGTGTCCTCTGGGGGTGCCAAATGCATTCTCCCAAACTCCTTCACCCAGACTTTTTGGCAAAGAGGAGGGCTTCAGGGGATTCCTGAATGCAAATTCAACAGCGAGAGAGCAGCCTGTCCAAATCCGTGGGCTTCCCACGGCAGGGCCAGGCCCCTCTGGAGCCGGCCTCCACAGCCCCAGCAAAGGGACAGGGATGGGGCGGCTGCGGGGAGGACGCAGAGGGAGCCGGTGCCCCTCGCCACTGACCTTGAGGGCGTTGTGGGAGGTGCCGCTGGGCCGCCGCCTGCCCCCGTCTTCCAGCTGCATCTCGGAGTAGAGCTCCTCCTCGTCCTCCTCCATGATGTCTGAGAGGTCGGACCCCCGGCTGCTCTCCGTGTGGTACTCGTCTCCATGGCAACAGTGCGGCTGGGGGCAGGCAAAGGGGACACGGATGGAGGGGCGTCTCTCGGCCGTGGAGCTCCTCCAGATAGCGGAGGCCCCGAGGCCCTCCTCACTGCCCCTTCCCTTCCTCGCTCCCTTGTGAGCTCGTGACGAGTCTGGGTGTCTGTGTGCTCCCACATTACAGGTGAGGAAATGGGCCTAGACGTCCACATGCTCATCAAGCACCGGGAAGACCAGACCGGGTCTCCCAACGCCGAGCCCAGGCGGGAACAGGCACAGAGGCCCTGGGCCCTGGGCGGGACCGAACACCACTTGTAAGACACACGAGGAAACATGACTTTCTGGGTGCCACCAGCATCTCCAGCTGAGGGGCTGAACAAAGGCTCCACCAGAGGTTGCACACTCAGTGCAGAAGGGCGCAGAGCACAGTCCTGTCTACACCAGATCCAGGGTCACGCACTGGAGAGGGGTGGGGATGTGGGAGTGTGGGTGTGTATGCACAACGTAAAGGCATTTCAGATTTTAAACAATACCAGGTAGTCTAAAATACACACACACACACACACACACACACACACACACACACACACGCGCATGCAGGGTTGTCTGGAGAACAGCCTAGTCCGGGCAGGAGGTGGAACCCCTGTGCGGGCTGTGTGCACTCTGTGCCCAGCTTGGTCACCGACACCAGAAGGAAACGGTGCCATTGGGGAGGGACCCAGGGAAGAGGCTGGGACAGTGTAAAGGTTTAACAGGAAAGCCGCCTTTAAAATTAAGAGGAAATATTATAGAATTTGAAAGCTAGGGATATCAAATTCATGATGTGGATACCAGCTGACCTCTTACTGGCGATGAAACATGACGACCTCCCCCCAAGTTGAGTACACTTGGCACCACGCACACCGAGATGCCAACAGCCCTGATGGGGGCCTGCAGTGATGGTGCCATGTCAACTTAGCAGCCACGTCCTCACGTACAAGGAAAGTGCTCCATTATCCAATATCTCGAGTATTTAAAGCAAAATAAAGGTGCCACAAATCAAACTGCACACCCTGACGAGCTCAGATTTATGAGGGAAAAACACCCATAAAGATGCTCTGTCTTTGCTGGATGGTGTTGACTAAGAGCAGTTTCTTTATTTTCCTGGTGGGCGACATGACAGATGTATCTAATAGCATCCCGCGACATATTTATTAAAAACACCCTGGTTTTGATGACTGCCCTAGATGAGGACGCATAAGCACTGCTAGTCACATTAAGTTCACGCTGCTGAGAAGGAGGCAGTGTGACGCTCCAGGCAGAAGGCTCCGCCTGAGCTGCCCGGTGAGAGAGGCTGGAACGTTCTCGGCCTGAGCGGCTGCTGTGTCAGCGTTTGAGCTAGTCCGGCCCTAGTTCTTTCAATCAGGCGCCAAGCAGAAGCATAAAAGGGAATTGGTTTTAAATGAATAAACAAAGATCAGACTTCTTTTATTGAGGTCTTCCTGATGCTTATGGGAAAGCTCTCCCCGATGAGAACAGTCTCATTGATTCAAACCCAGGGATGAGTTAGGGACAAACTCATGGGATGGAAGGAGGCCTCTTTTTTTTGCCAGAGACATCATTGACAAGCCATTCATAGGAATCCTAATCCTCTCTTGGTGGTGGGCTTGTGACCCTGGTCTGCCTACTGAGATGTAGTGGGAAGTCTGATGGAGCTTCTGGAAAAGATTTTTCTCCCAGCTAAGAGAAAAGTGCCTGAGGACAAAGCCCCCCCTTTTTTCATCCATGTCTTCCTTCATTCTTGGGGTGCTGTCATATGAGGGTATAATTATTGGAGCAATGGCAGTCACTCTGTAACCATAAAAGGCCAAAAGAATGGAAGGTTCAGAACCCAGAGCCTGGACACGATTGAGCAGCTGAATCAACCTTGCAACCTCCCACCTGAGCCTTCCTGTGACGTGGGCTAATCACCTGTCTTCATTGTCTTACTCATTACTAGTTGGGCATTCCATTTCTTTTGTTAAAGTTAATGCAGCTAGAATTGTTTTAATCTTACGATAAAGAAGTCGGGTAACTTGCCTACGGTGCCACAGCTGGCAGCGGCAGAGCCGGGATGTGATTCCAAGTCTGTGAGCTGCCTTCTTACTGAGGCCCTGACACGGCCCTGCTGTAGAAGCATGTGCTGAGGGCATGGATGATCCAATGTCTGACGTGTCTTCCACCTCTGACATCCCAAGACTTTAGGACTCTCCAGGCCCTACCCTTCCTGTTGTCCAGGACTAGTCCTTGACACCATTGAAGGACATTCCCATTAGACTATGCAGGACCAGCAATTGGAGACCACACCCACATTGGATGGACTTGTTACTTATGAGCCTGGTCTGGGAAGGCAAGCATTGACACTGTTGCTCTGAGTGTAGGATGCTGACCGTTCGATTTCTGAATCTCCCATGATGCCTAGCACAGAGCAGATGTCCAAAAACCTTTGCCTGATTAATGAAAGTGAATTCACAAATGGTAGGTTCTGCCTAAATTGAGGCCAGGTGGTCCTCTGTGGATTTACCTGACCCCAAAATTGCCCCTATGACCAGCATGGGGCAGTCAGGAAGGGTGGAAGCTTCACATTTACACTTTTGAAACTGTCCCCACATGAGGTCACCAATGCACAGGCATCATGAAATGTACACTTTCCAACTCGACCATGATGGTTGTAGCCGGGCCTGGCCCCTCCTCGTCTTTCTCATGGACCGGGGATCTCCTGGTCTCCAGAGGCCTGTACAGAGACATCCATGCTAGGGGCTGATGGACGGGACACTGGGGCTGACGGGGGGACACTCGAAGCTGACTAGGGGTCACTCAGGGCTGACTGGGGGACACAGGGCTGATGTGGGGACACTAGGGACTGACTGGGGACACTGGGGGCTGACTGGGGGGACATTAGGGGCTGAGGGATGGGACACTAGGGCTGAAGGAGCCACACTGGGGGCTGACGGGGCTCAGCTCCCACACTCACCGGCTTGCCGAGCTCGGACCCCTTGAGGAAGTCGTCCACCGAGGCGCCCCTCCTCCTGACTTCCGGGGACTCATAGCTGTCCTCCTCGTCGGAGTTCGTGTACTGTCCGCTGCTCCTCTCCAGGAAGATGCTCCGTTTCTCTAACTTGGAAGGAGAAGGGGAAGAAACGGCTGAGGGAGGCTGTGGGGGGGCAGGCAGGGCGGCGGCCGAGGGGAAGAAGGCCTCCAGGCTCCAGTCTCCTGGGCCCCACCCTTTCCTTCTTGACCCTGCAGCCCCCTGGAGCCACCTCGTGGAGGGACGGGGTCACATGACCCACCACGCTGGCTCTCGGGCGGGTTTTCTGATATGCCTGCTGTGACAAGGCTGCTCCCCTGCCGTCCCCTCCCACTTACCACAACTATTTCTCGACTGTGCTGGGTTCCTATGGACACCAATGACATTCTCGTCTCCCTCCATTTGACACCTTGGCCTGGCTCTAAATCTCATCAATTAACATTTTCTTCAACAATGAATCTCAGAGGAATCTGCTTCCACTCCACACCTCCTGGAAGGTGGGCCGGCCAGGACCCCACAGCCCCGGGCTTTCCTGGGCCCAGTCTCTGGCTCCAGCCCACTCTGGGGGTCTTAGGGTTGCAGGATGCGTGGCTACCATCGGAAGGAGCAGAGAGGGGCAGTGCTCACCTGCCAGGCCCTTCCTGCCCCTGGAGCTTGGCCTGAAGCCCCAAGCACTGCTGTTTGGGGCCTGGGTTTCTGCTTTGTGGGAAATCAGAGCAGTGGGGCAGTGGGCCCGACATAAATGTGCATGTTCTGAAGGACTTCCTCTAGTCAGAAGCCACAAATTGGTGTTGAATTGTTGTTGGTTTTTTTTGCTGAGGAAAATTGGCCCTGAGCTAACATCCGTGCCCATCTTCCTCTATTTTGTATGTGGGACGCTGCCACAGAATGGCTTGATGAGCGATGCATAGGTCTGCATCCAGGATCTGAACCCACGAACCCCGGGCCGCCAAAGTGGAGTGTGCAAACTTAACCACTGCACCACCGGGCTGGCCTCTTGAATTGTTTCCTTAAGAATTAGTGGCCAATATTGACCAAATTAGGAGATATCACATAAAAGCCTGGATTTCCAGTTTTTCAAGAGGTGCTGGAGCGCTGTCACTGCAGCTCACATCCCTCCTGGTATCCTGGACGTGGCCTGCGTCACTCAGCTCTGACCTCTAAGGGTCTGCGCCCCTCCAGAGTTTCCCTGGCACGGCCGCCAGTCCCCGGGATGCCCAGGAAGTTGGGGTCTCCCAGCGGTGGCACGGACATCTCCACTTGCACCTCAGCGAAGGTGCTGCCAGGAGTCACGTCCTGGTGAGACCCTGCAGTCCAGCCAGCCGGGGCTGAGAGGACTGCTGTCCCTGTCCCAGGGCCCTGAGCACGGGCTCGCAGCAGACACGCTGGGCACCTGGTAGACGGATGCACCCCGGGAAGAGATGGGGATTTATCCCATCAGGGCAGGGCTCCTGGCCCAGCTCAGTTCCCCCCCAACTCCCAGGCATAACTTCACAGCTGTTTCTTAAAATCTCATGTCTCGTTGCCCATATCATCTGGAATATGGCCCCACCATAATCTAAATATGCCTTCTCCCCATGGCCCAGACAATTTCTAGTAACAGGCATGCAAATATATTTATGTGTACGTATGTCTATATGTGTATGTATGTGGATATGTACACATGTATGTAGATATATCTAGATGTGTGTGTGTGTGTGTACACACACACAGAACCCTGAAGTGAGCAGAGCCAGGAGGTGTGCCTGCTTTAGGAACATGGGTCCCCAAGCCGACTCCAGAAGGCCCCTTTCAGATCCCTGACAGATCAAAGCCTGGTTGGTGGGTTATTCACCCCCATTTTCTAAGCCAGTTTGGTAGATAACCATTTCCTCTGATTGTCTGGGTCCATATTTGCAAAAAACCCAGCATTTTTTTTTTTTTTGTGAGGAAGATCAGCCCTGAGCTAACATCCATGCTAATCTTCCTCTTTTTGCTGAGGAAGACAAGCTCTGAACTAACATCTACGCCAATCCTCCTCCTTTTTTCTCCCCCAAAGCCCCAGTAGATAGTTGTATGTCATAGTTGCACATCCTTCTAGTTGCTGTATGTGGGACGTGGCCTCAGCATGGCGGGAGAAGCGGTGCGTCGGTGCACGCCCGGGATCCGAACCCGGGCCGCCAGTAGCGGAACTCTCGCACTTAACCGCTAAGCCACGGGGCCAGCCCAAACCCAGCATTTTGATTCCATCAGGATCAGGCCTAAATGCAGCCCAAGGGGAGGGTGAAGGACACACGTGGCATCCTTCCTTCCAAGTCGAGGCAGTGGCTCTGAGCGTTCCGAGTGCTTCTCTCTGTAGACTCGCGGGTGTTGCTGGAATGTTCCATCCCAGCTGGGCTGCAGGGACGGAATGCATTCCAGGAGCAGTGGAACCAACGAGGAAAAACCCAGCCTTACCCTGCTGCTTTCGGCCACTCTCTGCGCAGCTTCCCGGGCCATGGCCTTGGCGACGGAGGTGGAAACCGGAGCCCCCTGCGGCTGCGGGAGGATCCGGCTGGGCGAGGGCGACCGCCTCCCTGGGCCCGGGCCCTGTAGGCTGGGCGCTTCCAGCATGTGCCCGTGGGCCGGGGCAGGCGCCCGACTCTGCTCCCAGGCCTCGTCCACTCTGACGTGGGGACCCAGGTGTTCATCTTTGGTATCGGGGGCTCCAGCACTTGCTAATGGCTTCGGTGTGGGAGCAGTTCTCGGGTGGGGGGTTGGAGGCACGAGGAGGTCGGCGGGAATGGCAGCAACCACAGAGTCTATGGATTCGCCCTGTGCGGAGAGGGTCCGCACGGTCACACACTTGGCTTCCAGGCTCCGCAGCCGCACCAGCTCCACGGCTGTGCCATCCGCCGTGGGGGCGATGACCTCAGCCACCTGTGCACAGAGAGAGCCAGCTCACAGGCCGCCCTGGGCATGGCGGGCAGCTCCTCTCCCTGCACCCGTGAAATGGGAGAGGCCAGCCCTGGGACTGCCTCTCCTGACCAGGGACTGGGGCCCCAACTACATCCGACTCAAACCACGCTGCACAGCCTGGAAATCAGCTAAGTCTCAGAGAGGGGCCGGGCTGGGGGGAGGACTGCCGCCCCAGGATCTGCTCAGCTTTTGGAGTTGGAAGGGGCAATTAAGCACACCCCTTTTCTTCCATGTTCAGCACCAACTCAGAAAGAGATGCAGGGCTGCAGAGGGACCACACATAAGGTTTATTACTGCCAAAGCTGGGTGGAGGGAAGGGGCGAGGCAGAGGCCAAACTGGGCTTCCTACTGCAGTGGAGAGGACAGGACTACAGCCTCTTCTGTACCAGCAGGGCCTGTGTGGGCTTCCCGCACGGAGTGTGGAGCAGGGGGCAGTCATGCACCTGCAGGAGGAGGGGGAGCAGAGGGGAGTCGTGCACCTGCAGGAGGAGGGGGGCAAGAGGGGAGTCGTGCACCTGCAGGAGGAGGGGGAGCAGAGGGGAGTCGTGCACCTGCAGGAGGAGGGGGGCAAGAGGGGAGTCGTGCACCTGCAGGAGGAGGGGGGCAAGAGGGGAGTCGTGCACCTGCAGGAGGAGGGGGGCAAGAGGGGAGTCGTTTATCTGCAGGAGGAGCTCTCACAGAGAGAGCAGGAGGTAGCTCAGATATTCACATCTGTCTATCTGATACCTCACCCCTTGCTCCTTGTGGGGAACGGGGTGGGGAAGGTGGAGGACAGACAGGAGCCTCCCCAAGCCCTCCCCAAAGGCAGTCGTGTCTATTTCATGTTCCAGGACAGGGATGGGGGCTGAGATTATGGGTTTCCCTACAGTCAGCATAAGGACAGGCTTGTTTCTCAGAGTCAAGGCTGGCCATTTGTCGATGTGCAGACCCTGCAGGGTTTCCCAGGAGGGCTCCCCTTGGGCATTAATACCATCTTGCCAAGAATCAGTTTGTTGGAATTCACAAGCCAGTCATGTCTTGAGGGGCTCTGGTATTGTGGGACTCAAGACTTTGGTGGACTTTTAATACTGGGAGGAGGAGAACAAGAAACGTCCAGAGCAGGGCAGATAATCAGAGTGGGAGGGAGGCAGTGAGAATTCTGGAAGGAGGGAGGACAAAAATGGACGGGGGTTCCCCGCATTCTGTGGCCGGGCCCTGGCGTGGCGGTGTAGGTGGTGTTTAATAAGTGCTGGTGGGTCTCGGGGATTGAGTAGGGAGAGGAGACGCTTCCAGTAGTCAACCCCACACTGACCCAGTGTCAGGTCAGTCCTGGGTGCACCCCCAACAAAAACTCACCCTGTGCCCCTTTGCATACACGCCGTAGCCCGTGACGTCGGCTCCGTTGGACAGCCCGGTGGTCGTCAGAGTGGGCGGCTTCCAGGAGACCTGCACGCTGGCCGAGGTGGCCCCAGCTTGGACAGTGACATCTTGTGGGGGGGCCGGAGGACCTAGGGGGGACAGAAGGCAGAGAAGTTTCACGGCATGGCCTTTGGCTGGTCTCACCTGGAAACGGAGTCACGCGTCACCCGTTAAAGTCGCCAGGGCAAGGAGGTGAGATTACGAGGTGTGGAAGCAAAGCAGAAAGAGCGAGGGAAAGCAGCAACTCCTGGGATACGACGCCGCACGGTTACCTTAACCTCGGCATTCACTGTCGCTTCCGGAACCACCTGCTCCCTGGCTCTCAGCTTGTGCGATGGGACAGAGCTACCTGGACCCGTCTCCAGGCCAGCCTGTGACTCAGGCTTGGCCAGTCAGCCCCGTGATCGGTTCAGGACGGGCCAAGGAGATCCCAGCGTTTGGCAGAGAAAAGAGAACCCTCCCTCCACCTCTCCCCTCCTCTTCTGCTCCCCCATTCCTCTTTCCACCTACTCTCTGTCCCTCTCTCTCTCTCTCTCTCCCTCCCCTCACTGGACTTAAGAGGACGTGAGCCTGGACAGCAGAGCACCCATCTTGCCACCTGGTGGGAGATGGAGAGAGACGGGCCCTGATGAGGCCGTTTGAACCTGAGAATCCAGCTCTGCACACGGACTTTCCAGCTGCACCCGCCGACATGCTTCCTTTTGTGCCTAACCCGGTTGGAACTGTGCTGGCTGGACCCTCCGAGAGAAAGTCTTGAGCAGCTGATTTGAGCAACAAGGAGGCAGGGCTCATGTCACTGGTGACGTGGTGACAGCAGGACCCATTCTGCACTGAGCCCACGGTGGGCCCCTTTCCTCTAGGTCTGTGCACGGCTCCCCACATCCGCCTGCTTGGAAGGACACAGCATTTCATCTGGAAGGAACATGTTTGTAACCTTGAGGGAAGGCTTGACACGCCCCATGGCCTGGCTGAAGCCCCTGGCTCCAGATCTCTAGGGATCTGCTCACTGAGAGTTTCCGTGTGCCGAGCCTTCTGCTCACTCTCATACCTCATCTTGCTGATCCTCACTCCATCCTGTGGTCTCAACACATCCCCACTGTGCACAGGGGGACACTGAGGGAAGTCACTCAGCTCCTACATGTGGGAAGCAGCATTCACCCCAGCACGAGCCTGTAGCCCACCGCCAACGGCACATCGACCCCACTCTTGATAATGAGCTGTGATAAAGGTCTTTAGAACCTCTTCACAGCCCGGCTCAGAGGTTAAATTCTGCCCGGACAGTTCCATTAAATACAACACAGTCCCTCAGTATCCTTAAGGGCAAAGGTCAAGCACTGAACCTGGTCTGGGACTTCTCTCCCACCCATCTGCGGTGAAGTGAGGCCACAGCAGAGGGCCAGGGCTCTGTGGGTGAAGGAGGACTCGGGGAGCGCTGCTCTGCCAGCTGTAGCCTGTCTCTCCACACGGGCGCAGAGACGGCTGACCCGGGACATGCTCTGAGGTCACCATGCGGGGCACTCAGTGCAGTACCCCCCGACACCTGAGTCCAGATGGAGCTAGGATCACGAGGCTTGCCCCTCTCCTCTCCTCCCAGGGAAGATCCCCCCATTCCCTCCACTGGTTTCCCCACCCACAGTCCAGATCCTCCTCCTCTGGGCAGGCAGTGGAAATAGCCTGCTATGGAACAAGGCCAGGGGCCCCTCAGCCCTCCCGCCATGAAATGACACGGCGAGAAGATGCCATCTATGAACCAGGAAGTGGGCCTCACCAGACAGCGAGTCTGCAGGCACCTTGATCTTGGACTTCAAGCCTCCAGAGCTGTGAGGAATCAATGTCTGTTGTTGGAGCCCCCAGTTTATGGTCATTTTTTGTAGCAGCCCCAGTGGACTAGGATACCCCATCACTGGGAGTCAGCCTACGGGAACACGCCCTGAGCTCGGGGTCTTCTCCTGGGTCCCCACTCCCGTCCATCTCAACGTGAGCTTCTCAGGAAGCCCTTCCCGACTGTCCCAGTGGATGTGCTCATCTCTCCTCGGAGTCCCTGGCAGTCCCTGTGGTTGGTGCCCCTCATTTCTTCACCCCCAGCACCGATCACAAGACTTCACAGGAGGCAGCAGTGGAAGGAGGGTCCTCAATATCCCAGTATCATGATTGACGTCCCGGTGGTCAGGCAGGAGACCAAAAGTCGTTGCAGAACATGGATAAGTTGACCCTTTATAAATTAGTTCCTACCCAGACGCTCCTCTCCTTAAAGCAGTGCTGTCCCACCCACCCTTGACCTTCCTGCCTTGTGGGTCAGACTCTGGTGATTATGGATTTCTCGAATAATGGAGAGCTCAATGAAAGAAAAACTGAATCCGTCATGAATTGAGAAGCCAATCCTGCGCTAGACGGAAGACCTTATGCGGTTGGTAAAAATGATGCCGGAGGACGACTGGATTGTTTGTGAACCTGCTGAGAAATGAGGATGGGCAGGGCTGGGTTAATTAATCTCAGAAGAGAAATCCAGCAAGGAGAGCATCAAGACAGGCTTGTCAAGGGAATTATGTGACTGTCCCAGGACTGAGGCAGCCTAGAGGTCACACAGCATGCCCTCAAATATTTGCCAAGGAGGCTACTCTTCCCCCGATGTTGGGGCCCCCATCCTGGCACAGCTGACCCGCTCAGAAGGGCCACCTTGTGTGTGCGCCCAGCAAAGATCAGCACGACAGAAATTTCTGTGGGTCCAGGTGGTAGCTGCCCCTTAGCACTGGGATTCCGATAAATCAGAGGACAAGCAGGCCCAGCAGTCTCGTCCCCCTTATCCCATCTCCTCATAATCTCCCGGGAGCACGTGTGGGAAGGGAAGGCAAGGGAGCCCATCGCCCCTCCTGTTACAGCGGAGAACGCCGAGAAGGAGCCAGCAGTTTACGTAGGAGATGTGCCCAGACCCAGAATAGCGTGGACAATGGGACTCCCTGTCTTCTCTCAAATCCGCCCACATGGGAGAGGGAGAAGGAGCAATTCTGGAAAGAGTGTGGGCGCTTCACTCACTCTCCCATGGCTGGGAGAGGACGCCGAGTCACCCAGGATGGTCTCGTTTTCCCCGTCTTTTGTAGGATGAGCCTCTTGCAGATGCAGGTGTGAAAAGAAATATTTTCAACAACACGGCCCCTAAACAAAATCCAAGTATTCTTTCCCTCTCATGCGTGCACACACACACACACACACACACATGCGCGCGCGCGCACGCGCCCATATTCCACGCTTCCTGGGTGATTGAAGGCATTTTCCAGGGAAATGGTGGCTGCCTGCAGTGTTCTCCCCTGCTCCCTCCCACCCCCTTCTCTCCCTTGGGGCCCCCGGAAGGATGGGCTCACCTGCAGGCAGCGTGGAGAACTCCACGAAGGCCTCCTTCTTCTCCCGCTGCTCCAGAGGCAGCTGCCACGGCATCTGGTGGGGTTTGGCCAGAACCTTCACCCTGTAGGCCATGTTGGGCCTGAGGTTAAAGAACTGGTACTTGTACCTCGCGGCCTTGACGATGTCAAACTCCTCCTCGTTGAGGAAAATCACGTGGCTGTAGTTGCTGTTGGTGGGCAGCCAGGACAGCTGGGCGGAGATCTGCGTGATGTTGTCCACCCGCAGGTGCGAAGGGGCCACCACCACGTCCTTGCCCACCAGCAGCGTGCACTGCAGCTCGTCCGAGCTACCCCTGCTCGTCACGCACTGCACGGAGATGCGGTAGGTGCAGGCCGCCATGTCAAGCTTCTCGACGAGGGCCTTAGTTCTGCCGCCCAGCGTGAGGCTCAGGCGCGCCTCCCCGTCCACCAGCACGGCGTAGCTGCTCACCGTCCCCCACCCCGGCGGCACCGCGGGGGGCTCCCAGCCCACAATGACACTTTTGGCGAGTTGTTTGATAAGGGTGATTTTTCTAGGGTAAGGCACGATGTCTTCTCCAATGTCGTCGATGTTCACATCCAGCGTCCCCGCGCCGTTGTCGGTGACGGAGTCCGTCTGAGTCGGGGAGTGGAGGTCGAAGATGCGCTCCCCCTCCACGCCGAAGCCGGAATGGTTGATGAAATTCTGATCCTGCTCGTTTCCCAGCACACTTGCCAGTCTCGATTCATTGTCCTGGACAAAATCCACAAAGTTGGAGGGCACCAGACCCCTCTGCCCGTCCAGGAGTTCGCCTGTAGGGTAGAGGGACAGCGTTATCCCCCAACCGCCCCCTCGGGCCCTGAGTCCTGGAGCAGACTCTGCACCTCTCTCTGATGGGCCATGCGGGAAAGCCGCTCGGGTACAGTGGGATTCCTCAGCTCTTTCCAGGAATCCGCTCACGTCACCTCCTCAGGGCCTCGCCCCCATGACCTGCACCCCGTTCTTGCCGTCTGCCTCACCCCCCATCAGTTCATCTGGTTTTCTCCATGGTGCTCACCGCAATCTGAAACTTCCGTGTTCACCTATCTGCCTGTGTCGACGAGCCCTCCCAGCTGGGGTAACTTACGCCCACGGGGGCGGGGACCTTTGTCACCACAACGGACCGTCCTAGAGCGACATCAGGCACACAGTAGGTGCTTGGTTAATGTTTGTTAGAAGGACGAACAAACATGTAAATACGTGGGTTTCGGAGGTTAAAAAAGTCAACGTCTCATTATTATTTTTGATTGGGGGATCACACGAATAGGGATTAACAGTGACTTTCCCCCTTGCAAAGCACTGTGTCCATCTTAATGAAGTTCCCGACGTGTCCACTGGGGGTGAAACCAGACTATCAATTTGGTGCCGGAACCACCTGTAAGTTAAGTGGCAAAAAGATGCCATCAAACCAGTTCTTGTGGCAACAGGTAGTCACAGTGGGGACCCCTTTTTATTTCGTGAAATGGCCTAACTTCTGTGTGTTCTCTTTGCTAGCAGGGCTCGAAAGCCTGCTAACAGCAGTGGCCCTGGAAACTGAGAAACATTGGAGGAGTTTCAAAGATGACGAAGTTTGAGTAATCTTCCAGCACAAGCAGGCAAGGGCCCCGTCCCCGCCACATCGCAGGGTGTCTGCAGAGGGACAGCTTGAAGGAGGCTAAGGGACTCAGGGAGGCTGGGAAGAGCTGAGCATTATGGTCTGCTCCCAAAGACCCCTGACTCAGGGGCTATGCGACTGGCCCAGGGGAGGATGCAGCCATTTAACCCATCCCGTATTCCACCAGAATGAACAAAGCCTCTGACTCTGCTCCCGACCCCACCTAGGGAGTGGGTCCTGAGACAGTGACTCTTCACCTCGAGGATGTTCAATAAATACAGCCTCCTTTCCACACAAGGGAGATGATGAGGATGATGGTGCGATGACTAGCATTTATTGAGCGACTACTGTGTACCAGGCCCTGTTCTGACCTGTTCATACCTATGAGCTCGTTTATCCTCACAGCCACCCCACAAGGTGAGAACTACCACTGTCTCCATGCTACAGCCAGGGAAACTGAGGCACGGGGAGGTTAAGTAAAGATTCCTGCTGTCAGACGGACAATGGGACTCTGAGCTTGGCAGCCTGTGTGTGATCAGGCCTCTGGGAAGCTTACGTGGGCACCAAGCCTGATGTAAACGTTCTAGACATTTCCAGTGAGGCTTTTCTGGCAGCTGCCTTGGGCACATATTTCTACACTGGTGTGAAAACCAGTGAAAGTAACGTGAATTTATGTTAAAAGTTCAAACTCTTTTGCCACCAGTCGTGGTGAAACTTCCCGGTGGAGGATCCACAGCCCCCGACAACACTCCTGGGAACTGGCGGGAAGCGGCTCAGCCCACAGGCTCCTGAGCATCCCCGAGGGCGGCTGGACCTCACACCCGAGATCACCCAGGACGAGGGCTGAGGGGCATCGTCAGCTCTAAGAAGACTCCCTAAGGTCGTGGGAGAGAAACCTGTTGATTTAGCAAGAATTAGTCCTCTGCTCGGGGGAACCAGGAAGAAACCAAGACCCTGTTATCTCTACGGGGCAACTGGAGAGCTTAGGCGACTGAGGGATCTTGATTCACGAAGCTGCTCTGCCGTCACACGCTCATCCTCAAGCTAAAAAGGTGACAAAAGGTCGGCACTTCGGGTGGGGGTTCACACTTCCTGATTTCGGATTGTGGGCGGTGGCTGTGAAGACGTGGGGCCAGACCACCCTAAGCGAACAACAGAAGCTGAAGGTCAGTGGGATGGCGCTGAGCCAGGTGAGGCACCTGGAAGGCACCTTGGCGCTGCTGCAGAGGACGTGGAGACCCGAGGCTGCTGGGCAGAAGATGGAAGGGGGAGGAGAGACATTTTGGGAACAAGAGGGTCCGTCAGCCCCGCGTGCCGGGAAGCTCTGCAGAGACTAACGTTATAAAATATCCCCCGAGGGGCAGAGGTCTGCTTGGAGTTGAATATGGGAAATCCCACTCATCATCAGAAAGGGGAAACCCCATAACTCTGGCAAGCGGGAGGGTCAGAGTAGAGGACCGGGGCAGCCAGGAGTAATTTGGGAACCTGGCCTGTCTATGGGGCCCCTGGACAAATTAGTCTGGTGGGTGGACCGGCCCCGTGTGCACCGACCATCCCCCACACCCTCACAGACCTTCGTAGAAGCCATCCTCATCCATGTCCCCATAGACGTAGAGGTATTTCCCCGCCGTGAGGGGCAGCTCGGCTTCTGGGTTCTCATTTGGCCCATCGAAGGGGTTGTAACTAGAGGAAGAAACAAGATTCATTCAGGAGATGCGCTCGATGGAGACGGATCCCGGCCCTTCCCTCACAGAGTGCGGGCCTGGCACGAGGCTCCTGTCTCCTCTTACTGGGAAATTGCAGACCCACATGATGGTTCAGTGCGAACGAGTCCTCTGCCCTCTGAGAATTCAGGCCATTGCTGCCTTGCTCACAGATGCAAAACAAAAAGAAAATTCTGAAACCAAGTTGAAAACTCAGAGCCCTTCCTATTAGATGACATGTTTAGGATTCTGATACTTCTGTTCACACCTGTCACTTCTACCATGACTAGAAATTTCCAAATTAATAAGTAAATAAGAAAATTAACTCTCTGATCTTTCAATATGTATTATTTAGCGAAGGTAAAATCATATTATATATACTATTTACTAATCTGCTTATTTCTTACACTTTGCAATATGGCAGGACTATCCTTTCACTTAATGAAATATTCTATCATATCCTTTTTAATGGATGTATAATATTCCACTGAATAGGTTGACATACTTTATTTACCCAATTTCCTGATGTGAGGCATTGATGTTGCTTCTAACTTTTGGCTAACATAATCAGTGTTGCATCAAACATCCTTATAAACATATCTTTGCACACTTCCACACTTTTTTCCTGAAGACAAATCCCTAGGAAGTATGTTTGTTTGGTCAAAGCACGCACATTTTAAGGTCTTGTACATACTGCCAAAATGGCCTGAAAAATGATGCACTGTTTTACCTTCTCCTCCCCTTAGGAGTATAAAAGTGTCCACATTCTCAAGTCCTCCAAATATGGGAATTAACATTTTTTAAAGTCATGTCCAGCTTGCAAATAAAACATTTGTTAGGTGAATTTTGGATTTTCTAATGAAAAAGTTTATTAATTTAAAATAAGAGAAAAGCCCTCAGTAAGAAAATTCAAATAACATTACTGATGGTCGGAGATGACAGCCATGCCCTGTAGAATGATAATAACCACACCACAATGACCCACAGCAGCAGCACCATGAAGTGCACTGACACTTTCATGTACATGTTTTTTGGATCACCGCTGACTCTCAGTGAGGGAAGAGGAGAAGGTATTATTATTGCCAACTTTAATAACCAAGGGAAGTGGGAGGACTAGCCCAAGGTCACAGGATCACTATGTGGTGGGCGTGGACCAGAGTTAAGGCCTTCTGGCCCCGTCTGTCAGGTTTAACCACGCCGAGTCACTCTGTCCCTCATGGTCCACAACCAGAGGTCTAAGAACGCCATCCAACCATCTGATGGTTCCACCAAGTCAGTCTTTGCCAGGGGCAATTGGCATAAGGCGTGAACACAGATGGACCTATAAGGTGAAAGCCGGGGGTAAGTGAAGTGGGAAAACGGTTCCTGGTAGAAGGAATGGCGTGGACAAAGGCCTGGAGGCAGGGAGCAGGGTCCCTTTGGGGAGCTGAGGGGCCAGCCTGTTGGAGAAGGATCGGGGAAGGCAGGAACATTGAGACATGAGGGTTGGCAGGGTCCAGATCAGTGTGGATTCAATCTCCAGAGCTATGAGGTGCCATGAAGGAGTGTTAAGTTAGGGCATGACATGATCACGTTTGCACTTTACAAAGACATCTCTCTGGGTGCGGTGTGGATGGGGGGCTGGCAGAGGAGGTGGACGAAGACGCTGGATTAGAGGGTGACTTCGGAGATGATGGAAATGGGGATTGTCTGGACATAAGGGTGAGGGTCCAGGGTCCAGCATGACTCAAAGCTCTCTGGCTTCAGGGAGAGTGGATGTGGATACGGTTGCTAAGCAGGGGTCCAGGGGAGGTGACGGGGTGTGCGGAGGAGGGAGACCCCGTCAACTCGTGGTGAATAGTCCTCTCTTTGCCTGGTGTCACACTGGCTGTGGAATCTGTCCTCAGGGTGCGCTAGCTCTTGGGCCTCTGTCTCCAGGACAAGCCGTCCCTCTCCACGACAGTGGAGGCACTGTGAGCCCAGCGGGCACTCTGCAGTTGGCCCTGCACACTGCACAGCGCAGCTCCAAGGGACCAGGCACACCGCTGGGAAGGGAGGCGGTGTGGTTCACTAGGGCCCAGCTTGGCTAGAAAAATAAACCAGCTCAGCATCCCGGCCATTGCCCTAATTTGCAGCATTGAGGTCTCTGCCTGAGTGGCCGTGCCCCCTCCTGACCCACAGACAGAAAAAAAAAAAAAGAGCCCCTCTCCTCTCAGACACACGGAGGGACTGGGCCCTCCTCCTCAGGCCCCGCTGACTGTGGCCTCACATCTCTCCCAGCGCCGTGGCTGTGTCCCCACGGACAGTGTGACGGACATGTATGTGGGTGCAGACAGCACTCAGATCAGGGGTGGGCTCTCCTCAGGGGTCAGCTGGCATCCTAATCAGGAAGCCCACAGCCCAGGGGCAGCTGCTCCCGTGCTTCTGTTATCTGA
This sequence comes from Diceros bicornis minor, assembly GCF_020826845.1. Taxonomy (NCBI): domain Eukaryota; kingdom Metazoa; phylum Chordata; class Mammalia; order Perissodactyla; family Rhinocerotidae; genus Diceros; species Diceros bicornis. Next base: position 2,410,908 of record NC_080774.1, on the reverse strand, counting down.
ACGTCGGAAGTGGGTTTTCATTGATGACCTCAGCGCATTACAATCAGTAGAAAATAATCCACTAATCAGCGTAGTAGTTATTGGAAGCAAAAGGTGTTGAAGGCGGATGGGTTGGCTAAGATTAAGCTCACTCCCCCACTGCGTGAACAAAGTTTAAGGGTCTAGGAGGGTGGCATCCACGCCCTCGGGAACGGCCCCTGCAGTGTGAGTCCTAAACAGTTCCCAGCACAGCCACCAGTTGGAGGACTCTGGCCGCCAAACGCCAATCAAGAGGACAATGCACGTGCCTCTAGAATATCGCCGTGCTTGCCTCGGGCCAACCTGGCGTGCAAAGAGTCCTTGGAGTGTCTAGAAGGACAGAGGTCTGCGTCTTCATTGAGTGTAAAGAAAAGGTCTGAACTGTTTCCTGTCTGCTCGTTTGGGACTATTTAATTCATAAATGTCTCCGTATGGCAGAATGTGGTCTGAGGCTTGTTTCATGATAACCAGGTAGTGAAGTTGCGGGGGGCAGCTAATTCTCAGCCAGCTTGAATTTTTTGACGACTACCATAAAGAATCCAAGCATCGTGTGTGACCAGATTGGCTCATTAGTTCTCGCTGAGCAGGGATACCGAAGGGCCTCCAAGGAGAGATGAGTTGTCGGTTGTAACGCTGCGGTGGAGCCCGGGCCCTGGACAGACAGCAGCGTGCCAGAAAGGCTCCAAACGGGAGGCTCTGGGCAAGAGGGCCCCTCTGAGTTTCAGCCACCTGTCATGGGTTGAACGTGTCCCCCAAAAGACATGTTCAAGTCCTAACTCCCAGTACCTGTGTATGTGACCTTATTTGGAAATAGGGTCTTTGCAGATGGAATCAAGACAAGATGGGGTCATCCTGAAGTGAGGTGGGCCCTAATCCAGTGGCTGGTGTCCTTATAAAAGAGACACACAGGGAAGAGGCCTGCGAAGACAGAGGCAGAGATTGGAGCGATGTGTCTATAACCACGGGGGCCTGGAGGCACCAGAAGCTGGAAAAGAGGAGGAAGGAACCTCCCCTGGAGCCCTCAGGGAGCAAGGCCCTGCTGACACCTTGATCCTGACCTCTGGCCTCCAGAACCGTGAGAGAATAAATTCTGTTGTTTTAAGACACCTACTTTAGATAATTTGTTATGGCAGCCCTGGAAACTAATACGCTATCCAAACTCTTTCCATCAGAACAGCCAAACTCTTGTCATCCTCCAAAGCTGGCTGAACTGCCCAGGAGAAGGCACATCCTCAGCTCATGGAGGGTTCCCAGACCCATCGCCTCACATGCCCAAGGCCTCCCGCGCTCACGGGGGCTCAGAGGTGCAGAGAGGAGCCTCGCTCTTACCTGTAGCGGGCGACACACAAGTGGACCTTCCCCGAGTATCTCTGCTTGGAGGTATTGGAATTCCATTCATTGTCCATCTATTAAAGACACAAATGGATATTCAGGTTATTGAAGCTGTAGGTTTCACATTTTATGCCAGAAACACACAGGAAATCCCTTCCACAGTCTCGCTGGGCTTTTCGGCCTCAGAAGGTGGAACTCCCATGGATGCTGCCACATCCGTATTCTCAGTCTTGGGCCTGAGCCCAGAGACGAAGCGGGTGCCTCAGGGAGGGCTCCTTGGTCACACAGAAGGACGTTTATAAAGAGCTCCCCACACCAAGACTGGACTCAAGCGAGGACCTTCCCCAACGTAATTTAAGGTATGGGATGCTCACTGAGCCAGACCCAGGGTATGTGTCAGACTCTGCTACGCTCCTTGGACAACAAAAGACAGACAATGATTTGTGCCCTCCGCCCTCAGGGCTCGGTCCAGAGAGGGAGACAGAAGCGCGTTGGATGGTGTGCAGGGCTTCAGGACCCAGACGTCCAGGGAGACTGCATGAGAAGGGGTCCATCCCACTCTTCTCTGCTGTCCCAGAGTCTGCAGAGCACGAGGACTGCCCACGGGTGTTTCCTTACACCGGCTACAGCAATCTTGGGGGTCGGGGGGTGAAGGATAGGCCCGTTGTTGGCCAATGGGGTAGAGGAGGGCGAGTCGTCTTTTCTCACGGGAGCAGGAGTGAATGGGAGCAGGAGCGTGTGTTCTTCCTGGGGAGGAAGGCACTGTCTGCTCTTGTCCCTCCTCATAGTGCTACACTCTCCACACCGCAGTCAGAGTGGCTTTTCAAACAGGAATTAGACTGTGTCACTCCATCTTAAAACCTTTCAGTGGCTTGCCACTGAAACTGGACAAAAAATCAAGAGCTTCCCTTTGGTGTATGGCCCCACTTGTCTCCCCCTCCTCCCAGCTCCACGCCAGCCCAGTGGACCCCTGGGCTCCTTCGTCAATGCAACATAAGTAGCCCAGTGGCCGTTCTGAGGAAGGCCGCCCTCTCCTCTGCCTCACCACTCTGGGTCACTGGCTTGTTGTGCTGTCTTCACAGCACTCACTGTTACCCAACTTTTTAAGCGTTGACTTGTTTATGATCTATCTCCCCAGGAGAACACCGTCTCCATGAGAGCAGGGACCTCACCTGTCTGTTTGTGGGGCCCCTCACTTCCTGGCACATAGCAGGGGGTCAGTGAGGACGGGTTGAGGGAATCAATGGGAGTGAGGGAAGAAGCGGGGAGAAAGAAGAAAGAGGAGGAGGATGGGGAAGATAGACTGGGGGAGGATGGCCGATGTCCACCCCACACACCACGGCACAGGCAGGCCGGCTGGCCCTCTGCCAGGACAGGACTCACCTCTGACTCAAATCTGCATCTTGGGCTCCCGGCTCTTGACAGAAAGGTGGGCTTGACAGACAGAGTCTCCGGCTTGTCACCGGAGAGCGGGAGGGGCCGGATATATTCACCAATCGTAGTGCGGCTTCCAATAGTGCTCTCCTGACCTGGCCACGAGTATCAAAACAATTTGAAAAAGACACAAATGAAATGATAAAAGTGCCTTGGTCATTTGCCTTCTCCGTGTGCCTTTTCCCCTCATGGGCATCAGCCTGGGGTTTTTCATTTTGGGATCCACCCGTCTCCTACTCTCAAGCTACACAGGCTGGTCTGACCCCACCTCTGCTCTGTGCCATCCATCTGATAGAGTCCACTCCCGGCTATAACCAGCGTTTGGCAGTGATGGCGGTGTTGCACGCGAGATGGGAAGGTGCAATCAGAGGGAAGTTGGTGGGAGCCGTTGGCAAGGAGGCTCTCCCTTGGCCTGTATTAATAGTGAGAGGATATGAGGCTCAGTGATGCTGCAGCCATATCACCACCAGGAGGAGGAAAGTCTGTCGGAAACTGGGGCCTGTTCATAGAAAGAGGAGCGAGAGGATGGAGAGAGAGAGGAGCTGGGTCCTGGTGACACGTTGGGGCCCTGGATCCAGCTGTGCCTGAAGCTAACCTACCGGCTCTTCATCTCTCAGCTGAAAAGCAGATTCCTGTGCTCACTCCAGGCTTTGCTGCCCCTTATGACAAGAGCCCCAACTCACGTACAAATTGGCCAAAGGGCCAGGTTTGTAGCTGAAAGTACTTCTGGTAAGAGCCTTACAAGGACTAAGATAATTCTCTGCCCTCCTGTCCTCACCGGGTTGCTGGGCTTCTCAGCGCTGCCCTCGCACGGAGGGAGCCCTGAGCTCTCTGACCAGCGCTGGCCTCGACGGTCAGATCAAAGTCGGGCATTCTTTTTAGGACCCAGATGTGAAATGCAGAAGCAGCTCTTTCCCTTCCCTGCTTCCTCGGCTACGCGGTGGGCGGAAGATGCTCCTCCCCGGCTGTAGCCGTCACATCCTGGCACTGCCTCCCTGAAGAAGACGACTTACTGAGTCCAAATCAGGAAACACAACGTGATTCAAAGCAGCGTGAGAAGAGTTCCCACAACGGCTGTGCAGAAGTCACCCGCCAGAGAGCCCCCACGGCTCCAGCCTGACCGAGGAAACAGCGAGAACGCTCCAGCGAGACAGGGAACTGATGCTGCAATAGACACGGGCTCCTGCTGGGATGTCAGAGCCCGGAGAGCAGGGCTGAGCTCTGTGCACCGCTGTACCTTAACGCCCTCAGCAGGTGCCAAGTAAGCATGTGTTGAACGAGTCGACTCCCGTAGGCCTCAGAAAAGCAGCTGAGAGCAGGCCCGGCCGCAGACCAGCACCGCTCCTCTCCCCTCGCCGGGCGATGGAGGAGCGGGACCCCGCACAGGACGTGCCCGGGCCAGTGGCCTGTGACTGGAAGTGATATGTCCTGCTTTGGGCAGAAGCCCTTCTGAGCCGGTGTGTAATCTGCTTTTTCCTTTCCCCTGCAACGGAACATTCCAGACAGAGGAGGCTCTGTTTGCAGCACTGCAGAGTAAAGATAAGGTGCAGCCAATTCCCTAAGCCAGCCTGAGGAGGACAAGGAGCATAATCAAGACACAGACGTGGCTGTTTAAACCCGGGAGATTTGGGGGTGTTTGTTACTGCAGCAGAACCTGGCCCACCCTGACCGATACACGGCTCAGTGAATGGCGTGGGATGACGTAACCAATAAAGGGGAAATGAACATAGCAGAGTCACCTCGTATTCACACGTAACTTGCACAGTCCAACTCCCTAGAGGAAAATAATTTAATTAGCGTGGCGGATTTTCCCTGCTATCCTACTCCGAGTGGATGTGAGATTAGAGGCAGAAATAGGCTGTGCCCTTGGGCAGCACTGGCTCCTGTGGGCCCCACGTGGTGTGAACATTGCATCCTTGTGATTTGAATGGTTAAAGAGTCATATTTTCTGGAAAATATGGCCGCTAAGCCCAAAACAACGACTTTACCTGGAGCGTCACCAAAACCCGCTCCCATACTGGAAGGAAAACTGGCTGTGCAGGGGGTGGTCCTGGGAGGTGGCGTGCCTCTTTCCAGCATGCTCCCTTCCTAGGAGAGTCCAGGGATAATTGCGTCCATGTGCAATTGTCGCCTTCTCTGTTGTCAGATGTGACTCCACTGTACAGAACGCGAGTCCCCTGAGGGCTCTTGATCAACCCTTTATCGTCCTCCTCAACCTCGGGGCCACCTGGCCTCAGGCGGGAGGGAGATAAGGGGAGAGCACACATCTGCCCGGGTCAGTCTCTGGTCTTGTGCTGGCCCTGCCTGTTCCTGTCGCCCTCAGATCCGTGGAGAGGAAAGCCCAGCCCAGCGGCCGAGTTCTCCTGTGTTGCTCACTCTTAAAGGCGCCCCTGCCCTCTGCAGTCAGGGAGCCACCTTGGGGAGATTTCAGGATTGCAGGAGGAAGCTCTCTCGTAGGCATTCTTCCCGTGCACTGATAAGCAATGCCAGCACAGTGAGGAAGATGCTAAGTGCTCGAGGGCCCTGACCCCAGGGGCCCGGAGTGGGGCGAGGTAGCAATGAATCACATGAGCTGGGTCTGTTAGGATGACGATCTTCCCAATGGCTAAACGGAAGCCTTGGTACAAACCTGCTCTGCTACCAGGATCCGAGCGATTAGCTTAGTGTAGACGCAGTCCTGTTTTGCTCTGTTCTTAGTCAGGTCCGTTTTCCATCATCGTGAGTCAGAGCCCTTTTTCCAGGCCCATCTCGACACCGATTCTCTCGGATAAATCACTGCTCCCCTTCCACCCAGCCGCGAGCTTTCCCTGGAAGAACACTGATGTGCTGCGCGGAAGAGTTCACAGAGCAGGCTGAGACCCGTTGTTAGAAGGGCCTGCTTGCAAGCATGGGCCTGGCTGCATCCGGGGACTCGGCTTCTACAATGTTCCCTAACTGATGAGGGTATTTTGTTATTAACTAGGCTGTGTCCACAACGTGGTTTATGCCGGGCCCTGCCTTCCCTCTGGCAGTCTGGAACTCTGGTGCGTGCCAGGCAGAGGTGCCTACATGACCAGCCCCCCATGAAATCCTGGGCACCGTGTCTCTAATGGGCATCCCTAAGGAGCAACACTGCACACGTGTGGCTGCATTTTTCAATGCTCAGCGGGTGCTCTGTGTGGCCCTTGCGGGAGGGACTCCTGCACGTGGATTCCTGCAGACGTGCCCGTCTCTTTTCCCTTATGATCCGACCGTGTCCCCATCCCCATCTCTGTAATAGATCTGAGCCATGAGCTCAACTATACACTGAGTCCTGGAATCATCGGTTGTACTGGGGGCTTAGGGACCTTGAAAACCACGCGTTGGCCAACCTCATATGACCACTCAACCCAAAACTCCTTTTTCGTCTAGTAAGAACTGAAACTGTCTTACCACTTCTCACCTGTCAGGTTTCACAGCTCAAACGTCATTTCCCAGAGGTGGTCCTCCCTGGACACCACCTCTAAGCAGCGCTGGGTCACTTTCTATCTCATCACCTGTCTTTACACATGTGTCTGGTGGGAGGACCTCTGGTCATCCATCTGTCCACTTGTCTCTTGTCTGCCTCCACCCACAAGAGGTCTGGCCATCCACTTAACATCACAGCCTCACACCTCGAACACGGCCTGGGTGCACCGTGTGCTCAGACGTGTGTGGGGGACATTCAGACCTTCTGTTCCCTCTGTCTTGTTGCCATAGCCCCTTAGCACTCTAGCTAATGCATGAGCAGGAAGGGAAGGACTTGGGAAGCGGGTAAGCAGGGAAAATGTAATTTATCAAGATACGAGCAGCACCACCTCGCTTTAACGATAAAAAGCACCAAAATGAGGGGCAGGCCCCGTGGCTTAGCGGTTAAGTGTGCATGCTCCGCTACTGGCGGTCCGGGTTCGGATCCCGGGCGCGCACCGACGCACCGCTTCTCCGGCCATGCTGAGGCCGCATCCCACATACAGCAACTAGAAGGATGTGCAACTATGACACACAACTATCTACTGGGGCTTTGGGCACAAAAAGGGAAAAAAAAGGAGGAGGATTGGCAGTAGATGTTAGCCCAGGGTCAGTCTTCTTCAGCAAAAAGAGGAGGATTAGCATAGATGTTAGCTCAGGGCTGATCCTCCTCACACACACACAAAAAAGAGCTTATCATACATCTGATAAGAACTCGGAGAAATTTAGAAGTTCTCTCTCTTTTGTGGAATTCCAAAGTGGGGTTCTGACACTCATCTCCTCTAAATTAAAAAAAAGTCAACTTTTTAAACAGATGGATATAACCAGGCCTGCCACCCGTTAACCTGTGTGTCGGGTTAACCTTCGTCGGGGAGAGCGCCATCAGACAGACACCGACCTCGTGTGGAGCTCCCTGGCGACCCTTCTCCACCACTTACCTTTGCTGAGGGAGGGGGCTAGTCCGTTCATGAACTGCGGGAAAGGCTTGCTGGGGGATGTGGGGGCATCCAAGGAGGCCACAGAGCCGCCGCCCAGCAGGTCGATCTTGCCCGCCTGCTGCCGGAACTTCTCCAGGTCCCGGGACAGCAGGCTGAACTGCTCACTCTGCGTCCGGCATTTCTCCTCCAGCTCTCGCACCTTGCACTGCACGGGAGAGGCACGGACATGCGGTCAGCCAGGGGCGCTGGGTGGTGGGGACGTGCGTGTGAGAGTGTGTGGTGTGTGCATGCATGTGTGCTGTGTGTATGTGTGAGTGTGCATTGTAGGCATGTGTATGTGCGCACATGAGAGTGTATATTGTGTGGTGTGTGTGTGCACATGTACTGTGTGTGCGCACACGTGTGTGCATGTGTGCGGCAGGCGCTGCCTCCTACCTCCAGGAGAACAGTGGTAACACAAGTGCCTGTGCAGCCTGGCTGGCGGCTGAGTTCCCTCACAGGGTGAGCGTGGGAAACCACAGGTGCCAAGAAATCCTGCAAACACTCAGATCCCAGCCAACAGCGGATTGTTCTGGGCTCTGTGTGCAGCCCGGGCGCTTTGAGGTTGGCATGCCTCACCAGAGCTGTTTGAAATTTGGAGTATGAGACTGTGACACAGCCCGGACGTGGGGGAACAGCTCAGTTGCTAACTCACTGATGCATTTTTCTCCTGGGGGCTGGTGCCGCTCGTGCTGCAAAACCCCAAAGAACATGGTTTTAGCAATAGAAGCGAATTTCTATCTGCTGGACTTGGTTAATACCACTGCTGCCATTTGCGGAATCCAGAGGCATGTCGGGAGCACGAGGGAGGGCGGGAGTCTCCCTCGGGGACACGTGTCAGGGAAGGGTGAACCCGCCAGTTCCCTCCTGTCTCTGCGGCTCCTGCCTGGCTGGTTCTCAGATTGGGTGGGCATAAGCAAGCCCCTCTCTCCTCTCCAGGGACTCACAGACACTCACGGACTACACTCCCCCTCCTGGTGCAGAAGCAAGGCTCTGTCTCCCGTGACGAGTGTGTCAGGCACTCGTCCACAGGTGGGCGCCCGCATAAGGGGGCGCGTATCGAGGGTCCCTCTGCCTCTTCACCATGCGGTGTCCTCTTCATGGTGCTTAGCAACCCCCCAACGTTGTATTAGCCCCTGATTATCTCTCGTCTCTCCAGGACTGGACGGTAAGATCCAAGTCTTTGTTGTCTGGTTCCTGATACTCTCAATACTCTGTACAGAACAGGCACACAGTAGGTGTCAACGAAAGTGAACCAGGCATCGTGTACTTGTAGTGGTGGCCAGTTTCTTCTGTGTGGAGTCCCACCTTGTCTCCGTTCCTCACTCGATGATAAATGGAAACCCCCACTGGCTGTATTATTAATTTTGTATATTGTCTACTTTTCCCACTGAAATGTCAGCTCTGTGAGGGCAGGAATTTGTGTCTGTTCTTTCCTGCTGTGTCCCCAGCACTGGGAACGACCTTGGCACTGAATAGGACCTCAACAGATGCTGGGTTTAATACAGGTGTGCAGACAGGGATTCAGCAAGAGCAGGGACAGGGCCGGACGGGCCCTCAACCTGACTCAGCAATAGACCCTCCCCCCTCCCCTCCTTCTGCATCCTCCTCCTCCTCTTCCTCCTCCCCACTCCACTGGCATTAAGCTTCTCAGCTCCTTAGTCCAGAATGAAGTGCTATTTATGCTTGAGATCACGGATTTCTAAAAATAAACGTAACAAATCCCAAACCTATAATTAATTTCTTCGATTCATTAAAAAAAAATCTGCAGGATTCTACTTTTAAAAAGCTGAATGAGCTTGGCTGCGATAGCTGTCTCCACCGAGGAAGGCAGAGGACTGAATTGGGTGCTCCTGGGCACAGGTGGGGAACGTGGAGAGGGCCAGATGGGCATCCTGCCCAGGCCTGCCCATCAGGGAGACGCACGCGATTCGGAGCAGCTCTGGCCCCAGAGCAGGACGGCGACGTCACTGCCTCCAGGCCAAGGGCTCCGGCTCCCCCAGCTCAGCCCTAAGTCGTGAGTGTGCCCCAGGGCAGAGCCGAGGGCCCTGGGGGACAGGCAGGTCTCAGAGGAGCAGCTGCCAACCCCCTGGCCTCGGGCGTGGAGGGCATCAGAAGAGCCTAGAGCTCCCTGGGTCATGCTTCCCGGGGCTCGCGGTGGTGAGTGGGGACGTGAGGTGGCTTGCGGAAGAGCGTGGACACTGTTTAAGGGCCACGTATTCATGTCGATGTGCGTTAGGACAAACACGACCGGCACACCAACTCCACCATATCACGTACATGTGAGAAACGACCTAACGAGAAAAGCGAATTGATTTTTCATTATGTCACATTCTTGAGATGACAAAAGTACAGAGACGGAGAACAGAGCAGTGTTGTCAGGGTTTGGGGTTGTGGAAGGTGTGACTACGAAGGGGTGATGAGGGAGGCTCTTTAGGATGGTGGCGCCATCTGTATTCCTGACTGGTTACGTGAACCTACGTGTGCAGCGAGTCCCATGCAATTACACACCAAGGAAGAAAGAGGAGTGAAGGTGAAAACTGGCAAACCCAGATAAGGTCTGAGGTTTGGCTCCGTGTATCCTGCCAGCGTCGGCTTCTTGGTTTTGACAGCGGACTCTCGTCACGTAAGACGCTGAGTGAGGGGTCCACAGGAACCATCTGTGCTGTTAGTGTGACTTCTCATGAATCTAAAATTATTTCAAAATAAAAAGTCGTTTTTTTTCTTTTTTTCTGGGAAAGATTCGCCCTGAGCTAACATCTGTTGCCAATCTTCCTCTCTCTTTTTTTTTTCCTCCCCAAAGCCCCAGTTCATAGCTGTATATTCTAAGTCCTTCTAGTTCTTCTTTGTGAGCCGCTGCCACCACACCACGGCTACTGACAGACGATGGTGTGGTTCCGTACCTGGGAACCGAACCCGGGCCACCGAGGTGGAGCACACTGAACTTTAACCACTAGGCCATCAGGGCTGGCTCTTAGACAAAAAGTTTTAAAAAGTGAACACATTTAAATAAAATATGAAATAATAATAAGACGCAGCTATGGTGAAATTCACAGAGGTGGCACATGAATGGCTGGTGTAGGGACATTATACCAGATGAAGTGCAGCCGAGGTCTCAGTGAGCCTGAACTGGGGCTTGGCGTTGGACACACATCTGAAACAGAGGTCCCCAGGCTGAGCTGTCTGACCTGATTTGCTGGGGGAGGTGGTGGGTGGAGCACAGAGCGGGTAGACGGTCTGCTCTCTGCCACGCCCCACAGGACTCCAGATGTGATTGGGGGAGAGAGGCCAGGGGTCATGCAGAGGCAGCTGGACGGCAGCACATTTCACCTGCTACTATTAACATGATGTCCTTGGTACCCACCGCTGGCAGAGCCCAGGACCAGGGCTCGCCAAGGGCCCCCATCAGTCACTCCCTCCTTCCAGGGAGCATTTCTTTGTTCTGGGGTCCCCTTCTCTGATGGGGCCCATGACGTGCCATTTGCCCCAGCAGCTGGCACAGGAGGTGCCTGTAGAAACTCGTGTCAGTTCTGAAGAGCTCACTCAGGCTCCTGCCATGACTGACGCGGGGAGGGTCCTGCGAGCAGGTAGATTTGGAGCCGACGTCAACCCATCGGTTTAAAGTGGCCGTCCACAGAGGCGGTGGGGAACGCAAAGGAGGGAAAGGGAGCAGGGAAAACCTAGGAAACTGGGGGACACGGGAACCAGGGTGAGTGTGTTCTGTCTAGAGAGGAGTCTACTTCTCAGCATCCGTCCAGACCCATTGTGGGCAAAACTTCCAGTCTCCTGCGAGAAGCAGGAATCTTCATTTTAATGTAAAATCTCTCAATCATTAAATGTTGGCAAGTATTTCGAAGGCTTATAAACAGTCTGGGGACAAGGCCCATCTCGAGGTGGACATGGTCCGTGGCGCCATTTTGTGAATCTCCTTCTGGTGAGGACGTGGATAACATTCCCGGCACTGGGTCGGGTTGTGACCTTGTGGCCCTGTGGTTGGCCTCCAGCTGTGCCCACGTAAGTCCCAGACACAGAGGGTAATCCCTCCAGGGTCTGGGGCTCCGGGGGCTCTGGGATGGATACTTTACAATCTTTCTGGATGGACAGCGTACGTCCGGGGAGTTGAACTTCTGCTCTGGGGCCGTGACTGAGGATCCCACCCCAGGGGTGGTCAGTGCACGTTAGGAAGGCTACGCTCCAGAGGCGGCTGCCCCAAAGACGTCTGCTCCCTGTCTTGCCGTGGATGCCCCCGGCATGCTCACCAACATGAGAAAAAAAATGGTGAAATTATCAGCTTTTTCCTAAGCATGATGAATGGGAGAAACAGGTATTCGTTGGTGAAATAAAAGGTATTCAAGATCCATTAACTGGCTCAAATATTTAGTGCTATCCTGCCCTTAATAAATAGAGCATAAGACTGGCAAAGTCCTTAGCCCGCGTGCTCTTGGGCACGGGCAAGGCTGGGTCTCTAAATGGTCCTGTGTCCGGATACAATTCGGAGGATTTCTGGTTGCCCGAGGCTGCCGGAACCAGGCCCTGGCAAGCTGACACGCTTCCCTCGAGTACACCTTCCACGGGAGCTGGTGGTGGACGCTCCTAACAGCACAGACAATTGGGGCTTCACTGAGCTACCGAACAAACTCAGATGTACCGCTCTGTGCCTGCTTGTCGACGAGTGTTTGCTCCATACGTGTCTGCACGTGTGGGGCAATTTGGTTTGAGACTTGCTTTCATTATAACCCGGAGCGACGTTGTAGGAGCCTGGCTGAGCCTCTCCCACCTCAAGCGTCTACCAAAAAGAATCTGCGAGTTGTGCCCATCACACCTAATAGTTTGCTTGTCTCTGCAATTCCTTGCCTTGTTCCTCCTCTTGGTATTAGAGGAAGTGGCTTCAAGACAGCAGGTGCCGACTCTCAGAACCCAGGCAGCTTTCCTGTTCGCACTAGGCTCAGGGAGAAAAAAAGCTGAAACAGAAGTGGATGAGAACTAGAGACCCATTATACTCGAAGCACATCGCATAGGCCAGTGCTCCCTCGGGAAACTTCATCAGGCCCCCTGCTGTTTCCTTCTTCCAGAAAAGAGGCGGGTTGTTTTGCAGGAGCCTCCAGGAAGAGTCTCCAGGCCTGGCTGCAGCTGGTGGAGGCGTGGGTTGCTGATGCCAGGCCCGGCAGCTGGGGCCACATGCCTCCAATGGTCCTTGAGTCACCAGCAGAAGGAACTGCTTCCAAAGGGTGCAGAAAGACAGCAGCGACCCCATTGTTCTGCCCCGGCTGGCTTGTTTGGACGTCACCATTTATTTCAGGATTCAGAGCATGGTCTCGTCCTGGTTGGGCGGCGAGGGGGGTGGGGCGGGGACCACTCTGCGTGAGTTAACCCAGTGGCGGCGTGCGCATCTCCAGCCCCGCTTCTGCCCCCAGAGCCCCGGCCACCTGCAGCATCCGAGCGCAGGGCGGCTGCTTGGGAGCCACTGTGTTCTGATCGAGGCAGGAGCAGATGGTGCAGTCATCAGGCAAGAAAACTATAATTGGAATAAAGAGCAGAGACTTGTACATTTGGACATGGGTATTTATAAAGACAGAGGAAAACAATCCCGAGACGTGACTGCGAACTTTCCCAGGATCCTCCATGTGGTTTTCTCATCCGATTTCCCGGGCTCCACACACAGGAGCCTCTGAGTGGGGCCCTGTGCCCTGTAATTAGTGTGCAAACCAGGACAGTTTTGAGAGTAAAGGGACGCTGGGAATAATAAAAACAGCAGGCAAGACCAGGGAGCCTCCCAGGAGAACTCGGTCACCCTGCATGCGGGCGATTTGGGAATAAATTGTGGAAACAAGGATTGCGATGCTCTCTATCATTTGCTGAATACCTACTGTGTGTGCAGGCACTGCCGGGGGCTTTCTCTGCATCATTGCTTATGGTCAGAGGGACTCCAGGGGGTAAGTTGGTATGGGTCCATCATAGCCTGAGGAAGACAAGGCCAAAGTCACACGCCCAGTAATGGGCAGGACAAACCCAGGCCTCTGAGTCCAGCTCTGAGCTGCGTCTAGATCCTGGTCCACCACTCACTCATTAGGGGACCTGGAGGCAAGTCACGTAACCTCAGTGGACCTCAGTTTCTTCATCTATAAAATGGGGTGAAGCGTGCCTTCCAGAATCCAGTGGCAAATTCTACGTACAGACTCTGGCAGGCATGGTAGGGCTCCATGAGCAGAAGCTAAGACCTTCCATCCTCCAAGGGCAGAGGCTCAGTCTGTGACTTGCCAGAGGGAAGGCTGACTGGTAACTCAATCACCTGAGCTCCATTACACTCCTCGGTAGACTGGACGTCTGTTTTCAGCAAAGTGCGATGGCTCGTTTGAGCCCGGGCAGGCACATCAGAACTCCCTACTCCTTATCGTCAGCGAGAGGCATTGTGGATCTCTTGACAGTTTCACGGTGGTCCCCAATGAAGGAATACCCTTCACGGTCAGTTTAATGCTCAGACCTGCTCTGGCTCTTGCCTGCAGCTATAACATACACGGAAAAACCCTATAAACTCATCTGAACAAGCTCTGGATTCCGGGATCTTTACAGGTAATTGCTCTGAGTTCTGGAATCTTTCCAGGACAATGCAATCTTGTTACTGAAATGGAACAAAGTAGGAGCCAGGGGAGACTCTGCTAAGTGAAGGTGGCTGTTGAATTAACATCTTGCATTCTATAATTTGTATGGATTCAGCTCTATTAAAACACCAGTGTCCTAAACATGTGCTTTGGTTCCTATGATTAAGGCATCCATCAGATTGTCCAACTAAAGCACAGTGAACTCTAAGCTGGTGGGTCAGATCCCTCGTTGTCCGGTTTCTGAACTGATTCCCATTTGTCACACAGGTAGCGCATGCGCAGATAAGCACATTCATTGATGGGAACTCAGAATTCTTCTGCTGCCCACTGACTAGCTATTGCCCTCGGGGGCTGATTGTGACCTGGAAGGGGAGGCGTTAGGGAGACCAAGATGGAGTCAGAGTAAGTCCTTGGGCAGCTGAATTCCCGAATACCGGAGCGTGCAGAGTTTTCTTGTCCCTAACCACCTTACCTCCCAGCTAAGACTCACGGGTACTGGGTGGCTAAGGCTCTGCCCCGGAGAGCAGAGGATTCTGCTCTCCCGTGCCCACCGGAGGAAAGAGAATTCCTAAGAGATACAGGATGCAAAACATTAAGTATAAATCTTCTTCACCTGCTCACTTCTCAGATCCTCAACTTGGCTAACATTCTGTCACCTTTAGTGTCGAAACTGACTTGTCTTGCAAGGATTCCAGGATTCAGATGTGGCAAAGACAATGCTACGGCTCCACCGCATTCGGCTTCGTTTCCTGGGCCCAGGGAGTCTGCACCTGGGCTTCTCTGGCAGCGCAGTTGGGCCGTGTCGCTAACTTTGGCTAATGGCCCACAAGCCGGGGTGACGTGTGTCGCTTCCGTAGCTGAGGCACAGAAGAGTAGATAGGAGGTTTCCGTGCCACTTGTCCCAGCCACGGTAACCAGGAAGCCCTGTGCTCCAGACGGCACAGTCTCGAGACACAGGCAGCCTGGGTCCCTGAGTCACCGCTCGGAGGAGAGCTGTGTGGAGCATTCCCAGATCTGCAGTGGACCTTGTTGACGAGAAATGAACCTTTACACGTTAAGCGCGAGATGTAGGCACACCTGAGCCCAACCTTATGAACACATCTGAGAACCGGTTCATCTCTTTGGTGGGACAAAGCTGCACTCCTTCACACATTCATTCACCCACACCACGCTCACTTGCCAATGATTATGGAGAATTGTAACTCCAGCCTGGCAGCGCCGACTTCTCCCTGAGGCCCAGAAGCACGGTCCCTGGAGCCACAATACAATTAGCGACTCACAGAAACGTTTTCATTTTAATTTCCTTTAAAATTAGAAGAAAAAAACAAATACAATAATAATGAATACGTGATAATGAATCCAACCTGGATTATATTCATCTTCACACTCAAGCAAATATGAAATAGAATTTTTATGGAGGAGGAGACCTATGAAAGCAAAGGGGCCCAGGGCCCACGAAAGTCACAGAGCTGCTGGACGCTGGACCCTGGCCTAGAGAAGATCCCCAGGCTGTCTCAGGGTGCAGCCCATCTGCTCTCAAAAGTCTCCTAAGTGAGACCCAGGGGTGGAAGAAGCCTGCACAGGGTTCCCCTGGCTGAGACGAGCGAGGGCTGAGGTCGCCGCACTTTGAGGCTTTGCTGGAGGAGAGGAGCACAAGCATTGGGAGTGATGGAGTGATGTCTTCTGAAGGCGCCCTGAAGAATCAGCCAAAAGCAACCCAAACGCACACGCAAAGCACACGGCACTGGCACGCTGGCAGGAGCAAGCTCTCCACGGGCAAGTCCCCCTGCAATGGACCCCAGAGCTCACTGCCTCCCGAACCCACACCTTCACGAGCACCTCAGTCGCGGGGGCGTTTCTTCCCTGCAGACACTCCTCTCAGAGACTTGAGAGGATGCTCCCAGGCAGACCTCCTGGCCTCAGGGCCTGGCTCAGCTCTTACGAGCTGTGTGTCTTTGAGCAAGTGGCCAGTGTCTCTGTGCCTGGTGGTCTAATCAGTGAAATGAGGGTAACAATGGTAACAACCTCCCTGGGCGGTCTGAAGGGTTCAGTCTGAGGGCACTCGCCAAGTGCCTGGTGTATAGTGACCTCGTGACACATGTTGTCATCTTCTGCTGCTGCACCGCCCCAGGAGGCCGTGATTCCCAGTGTAGCTGGTGTGAGCCGACTCCCAGCTCACCGTTCAGTACAGTGTGGCTGCAGGAGAGCGGCCCCCGTCTGCAGGGGGGTCAGCATTCTGGGGTCAAGGGGAGCCGTGCTGTGACGCGGCCGTTGAGGGTTTGGACTCCGGAGCCAAACTCCTGGGGTTTGAGTCCAGTTTCTGCCCCTTACCAGTGAGGCCTGGGCAAGTCACTCGACCTGACCGTGCCTCGGTTTCCCCTGGGTTGTCGTGAAGATTGAGTGACATAACGTGTACTGTCCCTTAGATATCCCTTAGCTGCACCCTTAGAACACTGCTCAGCACAGAGTAGGTGTTCAATAAATGCTGTCGTCCTTGTCACTGTTATTGTTTATATTATTACTGTTTTCTCTTGCTTCTTTGTCTTGAAATAGCTCCTTCATAAAGTGCCAAAGAAACTGCTTAACGGTGTCTGGAGAGGTCTCTTCTCTTGGCTGTGAGGTTTGCACACAGAGCTCTCCGTCTCCTTCTATTTTCAGTTAACTCCTGACTCCCTCTTCGCTAAGCCCCCAGCCAGCCCCGATTGCTCCCCGGGTGTTGGGACTACTCTCCCCGTGGAGAGCAAAGACACCTCCCCTCCATCATCCCCAAACATCCTGGCCCTTCATTCACCAGAAACCTGGTTCACCAGAAACCGGGGCTTAGAAACATCCGTGGAACTGGATTTGTGTAGATGAGTGTTTTGAGGGGTTTTGATTTAACACGTTTTCTGAGACAACCCTTATCCAGTAACTCTAGTTCTATCTAGCTGTTTATATTATATCTAAACAACCCGAGGAAGTGGCTGTTCTGCTTAGTAGAACATCCGACTGAAGGGGGTCACCAGCGTGCCGTGTAGGATGGAAACACCACGCTCTCCCGGAACACGAACACTTCCAAATGATAGCTACACTGCATGCTTCAGATTGCTCTGTGACGAGCTGGTGGGCAGGATTTCACACCTGTGGTTTCTCAGCCAACACTCCTCATGAAGGAAGGTGGGGGCGGGAGTGGAGGCTCAGGTCACTAAGGTGCTGGACCACGGACTGGCCAAGACCCCTGGGGCTCCTCCTGCTCCTGTGTTCTCCTTGCCGTAACTAGCCGTAACTACTCTAAACGATGCTTCTCGAACACCAGCTGCATCAGAACGACCCGGAGGGCTGGTAAAAACACAGATTTCTGGGCCCCTTCTCCAGAGTTTCTGATTCAGCAGGTTGAGGGCAGGACCCCAAAATTTGCATTTCTGACAAGCTCCTAGGTGATGCCAATACTGCTGGTCTGGGAACCCCACTGTGAGAACCACTTATCTAGAAATGAGAAAAGCCACATCTTCTACGAATTCATGATCAAACTTAGAGTTTTGGAACACACTCAAAACCTTGTTCCGAGGGACAGCTCAGTTTCTCCTCTTCCCCGGGTAGCGAGAAAGGCAGCTGCCTGTTAGAGGGAAGACGGGAGCCGCCACCCACGCCTGCCAGGAGAGCCCACTGTCACTCACAGAAGACACAGAACAACAAGGTGGAACGTTCAGGCGCCAGGTGTGAATCCTGATGACCTACCGACTGAATTTTGGGCTCTCAGCCGGGCTATCAATCACGTGGCTGGCCCCAGGGTAGAATCAGTCCTAGCAGTGTCTCCCCCTGTGGTCACCTGAATTCAGGGAGCCTGAAAGTTACAGCCTTGGCAGGAAACGGGAAACCAGGTTCGCTGGGCCTGCTCAACACTTCAGAGAACGGAACCGTGTGATCCAACACCCAGGTTACAGCACAGCCCCCAAGGAGCTCCCGCCAGCAGCTCCTCAGCTCCCCCACCCCAAGGAGCCCGACCGCCCACTACCTCATCAGAACGCTGCTGCTGGGTCAGAACCTCGAGCTGCCCAGTTTCGGAAGACCCGGTGGGTTGAGCGGGCCCAGGGACCCGTGGCTGCTCCCATGCACGGGGAAATGGGGAAAGCACCACCAAGCACAGGGGGCGGGAGCACATCCTTCCCCAAAATACCTGCATGCTGTCCAAGGTGTTCTGGGTGAGGAGCAAAGCAAGACACAATTACAAGAAGATGTGTAAATAAAGAAGAAACACGGTTCTCGGCACGTCTGCACTGCCTTTTCCGTTTTCAAGTCAAAGCACGTCAGGACTGTTGCCACATGTCAAAGCATGCACTGCCACCAGCCCCAGGGGACGTGACCTCAGCGGGACTGTCACAGAGTGGCAGCTCAGAAGGCGGATTAAAACAACACAGACGATCAAATCAATGGGCTTCGGGCCACTGGAAAAAAGAAACTACACTTTCAGCCAGCAGACTATGCAAATGAAAGTGCGGTGGGCGATTCAGGCAAGGGGAAGCCAGCGACTTTTCAGGAAGATTTATGGGGAATGGGGGCTCTGTTGCCGCTCTTCCCAGGTTATGCATTTTCCCACCTGCTATTCATCACCCTCATCCCTCCAGATATTCATTAGCTAATGGACGCTTTCAAAAAATCAATTTTAATATATATGATGATAGTGAAACCTTTTCCTGCGGGAGGAATAGATTTTAAAAGGCACTGTAAGAGATGCATATATTCTGTTTTAAGTGGCTGCTATTCCCCTGGGGACAAGGGACGAGGTCATCTTAAAGGAGACAACTGCTTCCCATACCTGCGGATGGCAGGCCCGGGAGAAAGCCACGCGGGGCCAACCCACACTGTGCAGCCCCCCTCTGCTGCTGTGTCTGTCACTAAGGGGTCAGTAATATCATGACCTCTGTCTTTGGCAGGTAGAAGGCCTGGTCTGCTCATTATGGCCTGTTTATTACTCATGGAGGATGCAGACAGCAAGGCCTCCGGGGTGACCCTATGAGTTCCACGCAGATTTGCCCGTCTGCTCCCTCGGAAGCTGCCATCAGGCCACAAGCCAGGGACAGAGGATTGGTCACTCCTGACACCCACGCACGCTGGTGGGACTTGGCGCCACGTCCCTGCCCAGCCCCCACCATCAGGGTGGGTAAGAAAGGCCTCTGGGTGGCTGAGGAGGATCACTCACATCGTGCTCACTGCGGATGGCACCTGGGGCGGTGCCTCAGATGGCGTTCGCTGCTCAATTCCCCAGGTGGTCCTTTCTCTAATCCTGCAAATCCCTCCCCACCTACCAACCGCCACACGCTTCCCCAGGATGTGCTGGCCCTTGAAACTTATCCTCTACACTTCATCTGACGGCAGGACACCCACAGGAATGGTCTAGCCACCCTTTCTCCTCGGGGAAATCACTCCACGCCAGTGAGCGGGCCCATCCTGTTTGCGTTCCCCTCGAGAGGAGCCGGCAGAGGAGAGCAGACCACACCTGAGACCCACAGTCCTGATGCTGGCTGTGTGGCCATGGGAACATTGCTTAACCTCTCTGTGCCCAATTCCTACATGGGAATCGTGTAGGTTGCTTGTGATGCCGACATGGGAGGATGTGTGGACGGCACTGAGTGCTGGTACCCAGTAGGCGCTCAGTAAATGCTGGCTGTTGTTTCCACTCGGCATTAACGTGACTCTCTTGCCCTCACCTGCCCCAGAGAGACGCCGGCAGGGCCTCACTCACCTCTAGCAGCTGCACAGCGCCTTCATGTTCTTTCTTAGCTTCAACCTGAGCCTTTTTATGATAAAAAGAAAAAAGAATAAACGTTTAAAGGTGGGAAAACAAGAGAATCAGATCAAAGCCTAAATTATCGGGGAGTGGGTCACTAACCTTCATCCCCTGATAAGCCTCTAAATTCTAGGGGTCTTAATCGGTTCTCATTTTTCTCATCCTTATCTTGGGCAAGATGGAGTGGATTTTGGTTGGGTTTGACACTGTTTGTAAAAACACTCTTTGCACCCTGATCTGGCAGAGGATGGAGAGGCTGGTGGGCGTCAGCGGGGCGTGAGGGGGAGGCTGGCTCTCTTCCTGAGAAGGGGTCGAATGCAGAAGGCGGCGAACCCAGAGCAGCAGGATAACTCCTCCCACAGCCTCGGGTGGTGCCATCACTTCCCCAGACATCTTAACTGTCTGGGGACAAAACACAGTCACACGAACTCGACCCCCAAATAGCTCCAGGTCGGCGGAGATCTCACCAGGCCCTGGAGAGGCCGCGACGGGGGTCCTGAGCACCTCACAGGCTCCCAACAGCTCAGCCCAAGGCAGGGGGGCTGCCCGCTTCCAATTACTTGAAGCCAAGCCACCCGCTCCACAGAATAAGACATTTCACAAGTTTCACTAAAGACATTTCTCAGGATGGCTGCTGCCTGGGCCAAATGGCAAATTCACACAAAACTGGATGCAACATCATCATTTCTTGTCCATATGTACTCTGAAGCTCCAGCATTGTGATGACAGTGAATATCTGTTCGTTGGCCTGCCGGGCACTCATGTCCTTCTCTCCTGGGAAGAGTCCCTGAATTTGCCGGGGACCCAGCACACCCATACCGAGCCCATGAGTTCAGTTCTGGACTCTCGGTGATTGGTTTACAGCAGGGTGGACGGCCCGAGTAGAGCAATGAGACTTTGTCTGAGAATGCTGGGAGAGAGGGAGGCCCCTTGCCTAGTGGATTTGAACCTGAGTGGAGGGGAGTTTGGAGCAGCTGCAGACATGTTGCCACCATGAGGGGCGAGGCTACAGCAGCCAGGGGCCTCCACATGGAAACCAAAAACGAAGCCAACACAGGGGAGAGAGAGGCACGATAGCAACCAAGGTCTGATGGGATTTGGGGGGCACTGGACTCAGCCATATCTGAGGCTGGATGGTCTGGGCCCTGCTTAGCCATATCTGAAGGATACAACTAAAATTCTCTTTTTGTGTTTTCTGTCACTTGGAACCAAGAGTCTTACGGAATATGATCGTCAACTGTTAAAGAACGTGACACTCCCCATTTTAAAGCTGGAGACACCGAAGTTCAGTATGAGTCTATGTCATAAGACAGAAGAAAAGCCTGCACCACAGCCCACGTTCACTATCCCGTCAAATTTGTTTTGCTGGTCTCACAAATGTTCCCAATGAAGCAGAAAAACACGAATTTTTAAAGAGGATTATCTCCCACGGGGCACCTGCCTTTTAAGATATCGAGCGCTAATAAAGAACCCATTACATTAAATTGAGATTTACATCTAGAATTCTGGGTTCTGGAGGAATATGTCCTCCGCGGGCCTGGAGACTGATTAGCAACGGATTATTCAACGTCATAAACAAGTCAACAAGCCTCATCTTAGCAGCTTCTGCTTCTCACTCGAAAACTTCTGTGGGTCGGCAAGGGGGAGGGCTTGGCTTCCCCAGCACAGACCAAAAAGGAAACATCATCTGAGCTGTCCGTGGCGTTCACACACAGGCGTTTCGTTCTCACAGATTCCAAGGAGGTTTTTAAGAGCCGGGGAAGTGAACAGAACACAGCAAATTAATTACACCATTCTTGAATTCAGCTCCATCTTCAAACGCTTCAAATTGTTCCTTTCAAAGCAAAAACCACAAGAGTGACAATAAATAACAAAATAGGAAAAAAAGACAAACGACGAGAGAACATATAGGGATTATATAAATAACACCGCCATTGAGCCAGCGAGTGGAAGATCGTTTTCAACCGGCAGGATGAAAAAACAACAGAACACTCCAGCGCAGGCTGTTAGAACCCAGCCAAGTTGGCAAGAACAACTTCGTTTCCGGCTTCAAGTGAAAATCAGGAGTTCGTTTTCGTAGGCTACTTGCAAGCTGGGCCGTTTGGGCAATCAGAATAGATTGTTAAAATTAACAGTTCAAATTGGCAGTGCTGAATTCTTCCAAAAACCTAAGCAACAGCTTCAGCGAGGCTCATTTTGGGGGCCAGTGTCAATCTGTGAAGAAGCTGTGACCTTCGTTTAGACACGATTTCTGACAGAGCACAGTGAAACTGGAGAGGGACCAGGGCTCTCAGGGGCCTAGAGGCCTGCTGTCAGAAGAAGAAGCCTGTCATCCAGGGGGCCGAGTGTCCAGGGGGTGGGTTAACACGGAGCAGATGCAGTGATTTCAAGGGAGGCACAGGTGCACAGAAGGGACGGTAGGTCTCCTGTTGGCAGAGTTCTGGACGTTCGGCTTAGATAGACTGGGCACTCAGGACAGTTGGCCACCCAGCACCACGGTGACTGGGCTGGGATGATGGATGCCAGTTAGGATGGAGCAGGGTGAGTGTCATCTATGGATGCTGATAATGTCAGCTCCACAGAAAAGCAAATGAGATTTATGGAGCTGGGTTGAGGGCTGTAAGGACCCTCAGAGCCGGCCCCTGAGTCCTGCAGCCCTGGGGAAGCAGATGGACATACGCCATCATTCCAGGAGCGTGTTGTGGGAGAAAGCAAGACCCAGGCTGATGCTGCACTGAATGAATGCAGAGGCTCAGTCTGTGATCCCCTCGCCATCTACACACAACAACTAAATCCCAGCGTCCAGGGGAGGCCCTTGAAGTGTAGGCGAAGCATTGATTATGAAGTGCATGGCGAGTTCTCTTAGTACCTTAGCTTCTCCTAGTATCGCACATTTCAGTCACAGCCTGAAAACCAAGAGCAATCACTTCACTCCGGAGAGACTGTAAACAACAGGACAACCAGTCAGGTCTGCAGATGGACTCTAACTGTGGAACCTCCTTTGCTTGTACCCTGGATCATTAGAACTGCTGCTCGTAATCGACAAGGATTAACCTGCACAAGAAACTGAGACTCTGAGGAACAGGAGCACTGGACCTGGTTGCCGTTTACCTCAAGAGAAGGCACCAGTTTCGGAGTCAGATCCCCCAGGGGACCTGGAGCACTTTCCTTAACCTCAGGAGTCTCATCTGTCATGGGCCTGCACCCCACAGGTTATGGTGAGGGCTGACGGGTGTCTCCACTGCTTTCCTCATCAGGCATTGATGGAATATTGCTTAGAATCTATCAATGGTTATCTTAGTAATATTACTTGAACCACAAACCGCATCAACTGACAGAAGCTGCTAGATCTCCCCTTCCTTCCTTCCTTCAGTCCTTCCGTCCTTCCTTCCCTCATTTCTTCATTAATTCAGTGCTCTTGAGCACTTCATTCACTCAATACTTGTTGAGTACCTGCTCTGTGTCAGGCAATGCTCTAGGAGTGCAGACACTCCCCTCTGCAGACAGACAACAGGCAAATAGATAAAGAAGTGAGCGAGCGCATTTTGGCATCACTAAGGGGGGTGATGTGGCAGAGAGCACGGGGCAGGGAGTGGAGTCCATCTAGGCAGGTGGCCGGGCAGAGACTTCAATGACAAAAGTCAGGCAGCTCTGCCTGGGGACCAGGCATTCTGTGCGAAGACCAGGAAGGGGGATGGTTTTATGTGGTCGAGGGACAGAGGGGGCCAGTGTGGCTGCAGCAGGTGGAGAGAAGGGCGGGTGGGAGGAGAGGGGGAGGCAGAGGCAGGCGAGAGATTAAAGGAGGTGACACGTGCATTCTAGATGCTGGGCCCGGAACATTCTACACTTAGAATAAACGTTCACAGGGCAGGTTTTCTTACTGTTGTCACTGTTCATAGCCTGTTCTCACCCCGTCTTCCTGAAGGCCATGTCCCTAGCCCCTGAAACATTGCTGACACAAGGTGCTGAAGAGCTGTTTGTTGAATGAGTGAAAGCAAGGATTCTCAACTGAGCTCGGGGCTCCATGATCTCCACGAAGCAGGGGTCCCACAGGAGAGCCAGGGGGCCATGGCAGCCGGTGGGTGGGCGGGCGCTCTGCTTGGCTGCCTTCTATTTTTTCTAAACTATGCCTTCAACCAGTGCCCAGAGAAAAGGGTTGGCTGGACAGACGTATCTTACCCCATCCCCACTAGAACAGCCTTGGGCATTTGGATCGTTTGTTCATTCATTCTTTAATTCGACGCCTGTGTTCACTGGCACATTAGTTCGCTCGCTTCTCCCAACCACCATATTGGGCAGAGAGACGAGCTGAGCTTGCACGGAGAGGGAGGCGCCTGGAGAAGGTGCTGGATTCCGGGTCCCTGGTATCAGATGGATGAATGCCGGCACTGCCTTAGGGTGGCCAGGTCTAGAGGTGAGGCTGAAACCACAAAGGAATCTCCGAGTCCTGTAAAATGTGGCAAAACCCAGCTCTATGGCATGGGAAAACATACTCCTGGCTGACTCACACACCGTACATGGAGAAGAAGAATATTACGGATCCAGGAAGCAGAAGGTGCAACAAAGCACAGCGAGGTGTGAAGGTAACGCCCGAGACGACGGTGAAGGGGATTCCCAGGCCCCACTCAGCCTCAGGAGCAACAGCCTGGCCTAGAGGAAGGGCCAGGGCTCCAGGCGGCGGTCTCTCGGGGAAGAGGAGTGAGAGCATCCCCTGGGGAGTGGGGCCATCTTGAGAGGAATTTTCGCTCTGCCAGAGAGCTTGGGAATAAGGGAGACGGGCACGCGGAGACCTAAGCAAGCAAGCAGAACGAGGTGATTACTGGCAGGGAAGAGAAAAAGTTGTACGAGAAGGAAATGCTGCCATTGCAGATCCTGGGGGGACACGTGAACAGCAGTGTTGCTGAGGACAGGGGTCCAGCATGGGACATGATGTTTGAGATGATCCAGGCGGCGACATGCAGGGGAAGGTTGGATAGAAGAAGTGGGGTTCAGAGGCGGGATCTGACTTGGAGTCTAAATTTGGGGGTAGCCACACATAGATGGTATTTAAACCCACAGGAGCAGACGAGGTCGCTGAGGGAACAAGTGTACACAAAGAGATGTGGCTTGCAGACCAAGTTTTGGGGTACACCCATGATGTTTAGGGGGGATCTGTGTCAAAGGAGGAAAACTCAAAAGAGGATGGTGGCCTGGAAGCCTGCAGGGGTAGGGATCAACTGCCTCAACTGCTTCTGGGTCAATGAAGGGGCTGAGAACTAGCCACTGGGCATGACTTCCATGCACGGTGACTCAACATGAGCCGCCATGTTGACAGGGTGAGGCTGGGGGACCCGCTGGAGTGGGCTCAAGTGGGAGCTGCAGTCAGAGAGAAGAGGCAGCTCTTCAGAGATATCTATACTGCTGCCTCGTGAGGAGCATCTTTGGACCTCAGATAGTTCTGGGGACTTTTATCGTGGTAAGGGGACAAGGGCCAGACTTTGGTCGATCCCTAGCCTTACAGTGGAGGCATTATGGCTTAGTGGGTTAAGTGCAAATCCAGTCTGTATTGCTTACTAGCCAGGTGACGTTTGGTTAAGTTACTTCATCTCTTTAGTCTTCAGCTTCCTCCGTTAGAAACCCGGATGATAATAACAGTATGGTTCCTAGGGTTCTACTGGGGACTAGGCAAGACGTTGCACGTTATGAAGAGTCCCCGGCACCCAGCTGATACCTAGTCTATTTTTGCGTAAAAATGTCATTTGTCTCCTTAGCACTCCCTGAACACTCTGATGTCTTCCCCCAAGACGTCCCAGGTCAAGACAGGCAAGTCTTAATACCCTGTCCCACGCACCCCACAACCTGTGGACGGGGTCTGTGCCACCCCTGCAGGGTTACACGTAAAGAAAATGCCCCTCCACTCTGTTTTTCTCAGAAAATGAAAACACGGAGATGCCTGCTGGCCTGAGAGCACTACGGTGTCCATATATGTTCCTCCCTTTATAACTCGGAGTCTCTCCTCCCTCCTCTGAAAATTCCCCACTAGTAAACTCAGCTGAGCACATCTGAGAGAAACCGTGTGTGTTGGGGCTTCACAGAACTCTGAGATCTGAAAATTCAGTTTGTGGTTTTTTAGTGCATAAAAGAGAGGAGTTTGACCAGACTGATCCCTGAGTTGCACACACACACGCACCCCCCTCCTATCTTTCTGTTTGTGTGAACAGTTTAAGCTAAATTAAATCACTACTCCCTGTTGGAATAACTTGACCGTAGTCATGGCTGTCAATGATTTTTTAAACTTTCCACACAATCAGAAAAACGTGCATTTCACAAGCGTACGTACATCTCAGTGCCCCTGTGACTGAATTTCGATGGATCCAGAACAAATCAGCTGTGGTGGACCGTCCCTCCTGCCCAGACCTGCACTAATATTTGAAGACTGAGATGCCGAGTCAGCCTGGAGCCTCCTCTCCTTCATGCCCCGCCCCCCACTGCGGCTCTGACCACCCACCCTGAGCAAACTTGATTAACTCCCCCTCCTAATCATTACTGAAATTAACACTGCCGCCAGCCCAGTCCTAGATGTCAGGCTTCTCAGTGTGGTTCACCAGCCCCCTCGCTCCTCCACAAATCAACCCCGAAAAACAACCAACGTGATTTTCCAAGAATTGAATTAGATCCCGTTATCTTGTTTCATCCCTCTAAGGGCTTCACTCTCCCTTGGAATGAAATTAGGCTCCTCCCTACAGCTGTAAAGCCCCAGGAGTCGGCCCTCGGCAGCATCTCCTGCCCACATCATACTGCCTGCCTCCCAGCCCCGGGCCTCCCAGCCCCGGGCCTCCCTCTCTCCTGGCACGCGGGCTGCTCCCTCCATGGGACTTGCACTCTCGAGGGCCACGCCTGCTGCTCCTTTAAACGTCACCCCATTTAAAGCCGTTGTCCCGTCAGTCCATCACTTCATCCTGTTTGTTTCCTTCACAGCACTTTCATGATCTAAACTTAATTAATTCTTCATCTACTTGTCCACTTACTCTCACTCTGGGGGGCAGAGGCCCGGTCTTTCTCGCCACTGCGTTCCTGGTTTCCAGAACAACGGCTGAATGGCTGACACACAGGTAACAGACAGCCGTTTGCTGAAAGAATGAATGAATGAACGGCAATCTCAGTCAGCAAGTGCAGCATGATGGCCGTCCATGGTGGAAATCAAATGGAAATGAGAACCTGGAAAGAATTTGCCAATCTCGTTCCGCTCAAGGCTCAACCTTCCTCTTCTAACGCTTTTTTTAAAAAATCAGAGCTCTAAGAAATCACAGAATTGGCACATTTGTATTTCATTAGTGTCTCTTCCTCTGCTCCCCACACTGAAGAAGCATCAGTGTATCCAAAACAGAGACAATGATGGATGCAGGGAAAAAGGCGCGAAGGGAACTGGATGATCCTCAGAGGAGAGTATGGGAGCTGAATAACACCATTGGCTCGAGTGCATTTTCCTTGGCACCAAATGATTGGTAAATAAAACTCCAGGCTCCTAGAGAGGCTCTGTTGAAAAAAACCGACCTGCCACCCCGGCTGGACAATATTTGTATTTCTGCAAGCTTGTGATCCATCTCAGACGCACCCAGCCTGGGGACATGGCGTCTGAGGTGGCAGAGAATGAGCGCAGGTACCATTCGGGCATCTCCCGGGCACTGGAAGGTTGCTTTTGCACAGCGGGAGAAGATAACAGTAATATTGCTGCCTGTGTCCAGTAATATCCTTTCTGGATAACATCTAATGAAACATTGCGTCTCAGTGTTCCAGCCAACGTATTATGACAGGTAATAAGCACCGTGACGGTCCCCATCAGTGTCAGCTTAATGAAGTCTGTCCTTAATATGAGGCCTCGATAAGTGATCAGAGAAACAGCGTCAGCAGTTATCTGCCCGATGCGACTGGCTCTGCTAATAAACTTGGGAGAAAACACTCCATCCCACAGATGCCTGTCGCCAGCCAGGTGGGGCCAGCAATCGTGTGACTTTATTCTGAGATCAAAGACCTGGAGAGGCTGTCAGATGGCAGAGGGGCCTAGCCAGGGGGAGGAGGAGGGGCCTGCTTCCCATCCCAGCCACGCCTGGTGAGGCTGTGGGAGAGGACCTGCGCCAGCGGTCCAGCTCAGGAGGGCCCCCCACAGGCCAAGTAGAAGCCTGCGGCCTGTGTTTCCATTTGTCTGTCCACCTCAACTAGATGCTCTGGCTGAAGGGCCGGCTGCCCTCGGGGGAGGAGCAGGCAGGGGCGGGTGGGGGACACTGGGCTTCAGGACGGAAATACTGCAACAACTATACACAGGGACCCCAGCCCCAGGGCTCTGGAAGGGACCCTCACACCCATTTGGAGAGAGAGAGAGGAGCAAGGCTGATGACTAAAGATGGGGGCGTTAACTTTCCCCGCCTCCCTCACATCACAAGTGCTGTGGGGACACATGTGCAACCAGTCAGTCCTTCCTCCTCCCCTCCCTCCAGCTTCTCATCTTTCTTCTTCCTCTCCTCTTTCCTCCATTTCTCTCCTTTTCTTTCTGCTTTTCGTGTTCTCTCTTTCTCTCCCTCTCTCTCTGTCTCTCTCCCCTTCTCTCTCTCTCTTGCTTTATTAATGAGATCGCACTATAAATATTGCCCTGAATCCTGATTTGCTCATTTGGTAACATATCATGTGAATCTCCCCGAGAGAGCAGACACAAATCCAAATTATTCCCTTTAATGACATCATCCTGGTCATGGTGTGGATGTACCTCGACTTACAGGAGCGTGCCCTTGGATGGACATTCAACTTAATCCAGTTCCCCGTCCCCTACCCCTCACAGCAGCACAGCAAAAAACACCCAAATCCTTTTGAACTGGTTCCCACGCTTCTTGAGGGCACATTCCCAGGACGGAAGGCTGCAGGGTCAAAATATATGTGTGTGTTTGCTTTTAACTGATGCTGTCAGGTTGCTCGCCCCCACAGCGGAAGCAATTCACCCGCTGTCAGCGTCCACAGGAGTGTCCTCTTCCCTACGACCTCGCCAGCATAGGGGGTTCGAGCTTTCCGTCTGTTTTCGCAGTATAGAGCACGAACACACGTCAACTCAGGAGGAACTAGGGGCACAGGGAGGCGCAGATGACCAGATCTCTCCAGGAGGGAGCAGGAGGCGCCCTGGAGCCTGTGAGGTCTCAGGGTGAGCAGCCAGCCCCACCCACCCCCGAGCCAGCGCCCCTCTCGGGCCCCCCAGCCCACGGCCTGCCCCCTCCCTCCGCCCCCAGCACCCAGGCCCGCTTACCTTCTGCAGAAGGTCGATTTCCTGCTGCTTGGCGTTGAGAACAGCCAGCGCTTGTTCATGCTCCAATTCCAGCTGCTGCCGCCGCTCCGCGGCCTCTCGCATGTGCTGTGGGGGACAGGGCAGGTCAGGCCAGGCGCAGCAGGGAGTGGGTCTGTGCGCCCGGCGAGCTCCCCACTCTGACTCACCCGCCTGCTCCAGAGCACCACCCCACCCCGCTCCCGGGCTCTTCCTGAGGGTGGCAGGAGGAATCGGGAAACCCTGGTACTAACAAAGCTTCCACCTCCTGTTTTTACTTTTTATGTTTTAAATGCCACGAGCATTGGAGCAGAACTAGAGGTTCTCATGCAGAGGTGAGTTCCTCTTTCTCCTTGTTTGGAAAAAATTCTCTCTCTCTTCTCTCCATTTTTTCCCAGGTCTTCTGAAAACAACAGCCAAGGATTATCAATCTTTTCCCGTGTACTGAGTATTGTCCCAAGCTTTTTACTGCTATTTAAATCATAAAGTCCTCATCATAATCGCAGGACGCAGGTGCCATAACTGGCCCATTGTACAGAGGGGACACCGAGGCTCAGAGAAGCTGCCCTTGCTGGTCACATAGCAGGTAAGTGTGTCTAGGACTCAAATCAGAGGCTCTCAGT
The DNA here is from genome assembly GCF_020826845.1 of Diceros bicornis minor. Classification (NCBI taxonomy): domain Eukaryota; kingdom Metazoa; phylum Chordata; class Mammalia; order Perissodactyla; family Rhinocerotidae; genus Diceros; species Diceros bicornis. The sequence continues at coordinate 2,381,410 of NC_080774.1, read as the reverse complement.
GGAGCCTCTGAATTGCAGGGTTTGGTCCTGTCTGCTCGCTCTGCTCAACCAGGGTGCTCAGCCCCCGCAAGGCCCCTGCCAGCCAGGTCTACTTTCTGGAGCAGAGACAGGGGCGTGCTCCCCGCTGTGCTCTCCTCGGGACACCCCTTCTGTCCTCCACGCAGAGTGCAGCTCCGCCCCGAGAGCGCCAGGACTGGACCCTTTCCTCTCACTCCGAGCATCTCCTCACCTCTGACGACTCCTCACCAGCCAGAGTCGCCCCCAGAGAGCCCAGCAGTGAGGAGCAGAGGCCACCAGGACCGCGAGGCTGTGAACAGTGACACCTGTGAGCTCTGGTGTCTCGAGGAAATGAGCGAGAAAGACCCGTGTGGGAGAAAGGCGCGACGCGGGGCCGGCTTTCGCAGAGCGGGTAGTCGCACCAGAATTTCACGTGGCCTACCCACCCTCCTAAAGGGCTCGGGAACCAGGGCCACAGCATTTGTATTTAGTTTTCATTTCATTTCCTTTTTTTTTTTGTATAATGAAATATGTGCAAAAGGCGACTTAGCAATCAACATTTAAAAATCTGGATCTTTGATATACAAGCCCAGATTCCTTCAAAAATGGGAAGGTTTAGCCAGGCATTCCACCTGGAAGCAGCTGGCAGAAGCGGAGTCAGAGCTCTTCCCTTCACGGGACACATGCCCTCCTGTCTGCCACTGTCCCCATGGACCAGTGTCTCCTCCACATGGCCTGACATGTGAGGGTGACTGTGGCATAGAGACGGGAGGCACCCGTCACAATGGGGGCACCTAACGTACCTTCCCCCTTGGCTTGGATTTGTAAGTGACTTATTTTCATTGTTATTTAAAAATTTTATTGTTTAATTCTTTCACTTATTTTTATTCCCCAGGCTGGGGAAGTAGGCGTGGGGAGATAAGGTCGGAGGGCAGAGGGGCAAATTCTATTCTTTTCACCATTTTTGTGAAGTCCACCCCACCGTCTGCCTCCAAAAGCTCCTTTCTTCTGGGAGGGGTCTCGGAGTGGAACCATTTCAGCTGCAGATGGTGAAGGTCTCAGTTTTCACAAAGTTCTGAGGTTTGTCTGCATTGAAAAAGTGAAGTCTCTCCCTGTGCTGGATTTGTCTCCGGTTCTGAGCTGAACAACCTTCAAGTCCCCTCTATCATCTCCGGAAAAGGATTCGAGTTCGCTCGGAAGCTGCAATTACCCGGCACCTCAGGAGACAAGTGGTGGTTTCACTGTTGCTGTGGAAACTTGCACTAGAACCGGGGATCCCGGGAAAACAGAACCCCCCAAAATACGAACAAAGTCCCATAAAACGTGGAAGCGGGCGTGTCTGTCAATTACTCTAACCCATTCAGGTTGGGCCGGAATGGCTCGTTCGTGTCTATCTGTGGGCAGGACAGACAGAGAAAGAGCACACGTGTCCTCGTGCTCCGGCCTCTGGCCTGACCAGCTCCCGCCTTCCTGGGCAGGAAGAGTGTCGTTTGCTGTGTGGCCCTCCCAGGAGCCAGTCCTGACTGCTGCTCTCCTGGCCCTGCAGAGCTGTGATCACCAATTTGGGTCTAGCAATTCCTAACAATCTCTTACGACAGACTCCACTCCCACCTGCCCACCTCCAGCCCACCGTGATTACAAACCCGGGCACAGGACACAGGGCATGCTCAGGAGCATGGGGACATGCCACTAGGACAAACTGACAGAGCCACCAGGAATTCTCTGCGCTTCTGAGACGCTTCGGGAATTCTTCCCCAAACACTGCACGCTGATTGGGAGGGCTGTGACTTTTCTCCAGCGTTCCGCTTCTTCTTAAGGTACCGAGTTACTAACACTGCTTGTCCTCCACCTTCACGGGGTCGCTGCCGAGTGCAGGGACTCCTCTGTGTGAGGCTTTCAGATCTAAGAGGAACGTTTCTATTCCATTTCTTCCTCCTGTGCATTTGCTCAGTCAGCCAGCACTCATGGGGCACCTGCTATGCACAAGAAGCTAGGCACACAGAGCCGCAGGAGTCTGCCTTCAGGAACAGACCCCGTGACACACAACAGCAGAGGAAGGAGGCACCAACAACTAAACAAACAAGAAAACGTCAGCTCGTAGCAGAGGTGTGCGGAGGAACCACTGAATTGCTGTTCAACCACTGTTCGCTTACAAGAATGGCGACTTCACACAGCCCAACACTGATACTATTTCAGCCCGATACGGGGATGAAATGCCCGTGTAACGTGACGGTGAAAATTTACTCACTCACTCATTCATTCATTCAGTCATCAAATAATCACCAGGTCTTTGTTATGCCCAGGCACACGCTGGGCTCTGAAGGCAATAACAACACACAGCAAACAGAACCAGCTCTCCCGGGGCTCACGTTCTAGTGGGCAGACAGACCACATCCACGTCCATTCAACAGTATGTAGCGTGTCAGGTGGTCCTAGGTGCCAGCGTGGGGACACGTGGAGCTGCAGGGCGGCAGGGGCTCACGGGGTTCAGTGAGGTGTCTGCAAGCTGCCCCGAGCAGACGGAATGATGGCTGAGACCGAGGCCGGTGAAGGGCGTCGGGCTGGCTGTGGGGGGTCTTCCAGGCAGAGGGAGCACGGCGCTGCAATGTTGCCCATTCTCACCTGGACGCGGCACTAAGTCAACTGCCAACAGGGCTGTGAGGGTGTGAAGACTGCACTGAGCTCCCAGAAGCCTCCGGAACATTCCTCTGCTCAGACACTGGCTCACTGCTTGGGCGATGTCCCGCAGGAAGGAAAGATGTGCGGGAGGAGGGCTTTCTCCTCCGTCGCTTCAAGGAGGAGCATCTTTCAAGAGTATCTGGGACCACGTCAACTTCGATCTCAGTGGTCAGAATTGGCCAGATGCCCAGCCTGGGGCTGACCTCTGGGAGCCAGCCCCCTGAAGGGTCTCTGCACACAGAAGGCGGGTCAGGTCCTTTCCTTCTCAGAACCTCCCGTGGCCCTCATCGCCCGGAGTAAAACCAGGGAGCTGCCGTGGGGCTGCGGGTCCTGCTTCCTGCCTCCTCTCTGACCTCACTTCTACCACTCTCCATCTCTTCTCTCTGCTGTGGACACCAGGGCTTTCTTGCTCTTTCCAAAGACCAGGCAAACCTCCGCCTCAGGGCCTTTGCACATGCTGTTCCCTCGTCAGCCACACTCCTCCCCCAGATACTGAAAGAGCTGTTCTGTCAAACTCCAGTCTTTGCCCAAATACCTCCTCTCAGTGAAGCCCCCTGGTCGCCATACTTAAAAGAGTGGCCCACCGCCCTCCTCAGCCGTCCTTATTCTCCAGCTGTTGTAATGGGCTCCAGAGTGCTTACCGCCATCTAATACACCATACACTTTACCTGCACACCGTCTGCTTCTCCACCCTAGGATGCGAACCTGTCCCCGGCTGTGGTTCCCGCCCCTGAAAACTCGCTCAGTACAGAAGCCAAATCCTCAGTGTTGCCCACACGGCCCTTTGGGATCTGCCCCTGTGACTTCTCGGAGCTCAGCTCCCCCCCTCCCCCTCGCCCACTCTCCCACCACTGCGGCATCTCCCAGCTCCTGGAACTTTCCAGGCATTCCCCGTCAGGTGCTTACAGAACAGCACAGGTGCCACAGTGACGGTGGATGTGTGCTTCCGGCATCTCAGGTCAGCAAAGGGTGGAGTGCAGCGTTTAAGAGCCACACGGCCTGGGTTCAAATCCCAGCTCTGCTGCCTCCCAGCTCTGCAACCCCGGGCTAGCGACTGAACCTCTCTGTGCTCCATTTTCTCCTTCTGGATAAATTGTTCATCAGCATTATTATCAACATGTAAACGGTTAATTAATTAACAGTTAATTAAATAACTAATGTTGGTTAGTTAATTATGAATTAACACCTGCTTTCTAGAGGTGTCTTGAGCATCACACGAGTTAGAATGGTACCTGGCATCAACTAGGTCCCGCGTTATCTTCCACTCTGAATATAAGAAAGCCCCGTCCTGCCGACTCTGCGCAGTGGTATGTAATACCACATCATGGAATGCTGCTCTGGAAAGAAACTCCAGGTGCGTGGGGGGGGGGGCAGGACGTACGCCGTGACCAGGGTCTCTGCCAGCAGGACAACGAGCGACTAGGACAATGGCATTAGTGAGATGACGGTGATGAAGAAGAAGATGTACGGGGCGGGCAGGCGGCCTAGTGGCGCAGTGGTTAAGCTCGCGTGCTCCGCTTCGGCGGCCCGGGGTTCACAGGTTCAGATCCCGGGTGCAGACGTACTCACTGCTCATCAAGCCATGCTGTGGCGGCGTCCCATATAAAGCAGAGGAAGATGGGCATGGATGTTAGCCCAGGGCTAATCTTCCTCACAAAAAAAAGAAGATGCGCTACCATTTGTTGAGCGCGTGCTGTGTACCAGGCACTCTCCGGTCCCCACACCATCGCGTCTAACGCTGAGAGCTGGGTGCGGTGGTAACTGTTTTACAACAGGCAACAGTATCAGGGAAGCTGAGAAACTTACTCAAGGCCACACAGCACACGTGCGGCAGAGCCGGGAAGCCGTCCCAAGAGTGTCAAACCTCAAAGCTGGCAGAGACCTCACCACTGACCCTCACCACTGACACTTACCAACAGCCATTGAAACGCTCCCAGGGGCAGATCAGCACCTCAGGTTCCAAGCAGCCAACCTGGTTTGGATGAACGATCGTGCAGCTGTTTAATCACACTACTGTTCCAGCTCATTTTTATGCTTGTGTTTATTTTGGAAGTGGGCACTGCCAGATGCAGCCTGCGTAATCTTTATTTAGCTTTGGGAAGGAAGTTATTAGTGGAAGGAGGAAACCGTTTTCCTTACAAGGATTCATTAGCTACATTAACTGAATCTGGAAATCGCTCCAGCCGTGTTGCTGTCGGCTTTGGGGTCACTGGAGGATAATGAGCGACGGACACCTTTGTGGGCGCTTAGAGGCGACAGGGAGACGAGGGCTGGTAGGTTAGACGGATGGAAACACCTGGGATGGAAATAGCTTTTAAACTTCTGAGGCTGATGAACCAAGTCAACGTGAAGTAGTTGTCAGAAGAGCATCAATGTGTAGAAGTATACACCCGTCGAGGGAAGCCGTGTTTGCGGGTAATTACGGCTGCCCGGCTGGGAGCACAGGATGAGCCGGGAGCTCAGATCTCACCTGTCCCTTCAAAGCCACGGTCCCCTCCAGCCGCGGCCCATTTATCTGCTTCCTTTCTCAACAAAACCGCTTAAAGGTTGTCTCTAGTCGCTGTCTCCTTGTGACCACTCACGCTTCGAGTTTTTTCAATCTGTCTTCCCTCCTACCACTCAGCTGGCACCCTCCTGCCAAGATGACCTAGAAGCTCCCTGTTGTCCAAGCCAGTGCTCACTTCTCTGCCCCAGTGACTCAATCTCTCAGCACTGGACACGTGGGCCACTCCTTCGTAAAACGCCCACCACTCCTGGCCCGGGACCCCACACTCGCCCGGTTTTCCTCCTTCTTCCTCCGCTGCCCCCCTGCCACCATGATCTCTAAGCACTGGCGTGGTGGCTGCTCTATTTATAATCTCTCTTTAGTTGATCTGATCCCGCAACACAGTTTTAACTGCCATTTATAAACTCACGCTTCCAAGTGAAATCTTCGTCTCTACGCTCACATCCAACTGCCTACTCATCATCTCCACGTGCATGGACAGGAGGAATCTCAAATATAGCCTGTTCAAAATAGAGTTCTTGATTTTCTTTCTCAAACCGCTTCCTTCCCCAGCTGCCCCGTCTCAGCAACGGCACCGTCGGCCACTCGGTTCCTCCAGCCAAAAGGCGGGGAGTCATTCTGGAGCCCCCTTTCCCTCCTCCTCAACGTCCAAATCATTAGAAAATCCTTTCCTGGATCAGCCTCTGTCTCCATACCCACTGCCACAAGCCCCAGGCCAGCCTCCCTGCTGGACCACAGCCAGACCTAGAGTTGGTCTTAGCCCTAGAGTCCTGGCTGCCCCCAGACAGGGCCGCCAGAGCGGCCGGGGTGCTCTCTCCAAAACAGAAATCACCCCTCGGCCACCTGTGATGGTGACTGTTATGTGTCGACCTGCCTGGGCTTAAGGGAAGCCCGGAGAGCTGGGAAAACAGTCTCTGGTGCGTCTGTGAGGGTGTTTCAGGAGGAGACTAGCATTTGAATTGGTAAACAGTAAAGCAGATGGCCCTCCCCGGTGTGGGTGGGCCTCATCCAATGTGGTGAGGACCCACATAGAACAAAAACGTGGAAGAAGGGTGAGTTCACTCTCTCTGCTTGAGCTGAGACGTCCATCGTCTCCTGCCCTTGGACACCGGCGCTCCTGGTTCCCAGGCTCAGACTCAGACCGGGACTTACACCATCAGCCCCCCTAATTCTCAGGCCTTTGAACTTGGACTGAATTACACCACCAGCTCTCCTGGGTCTCCAGCTTGCGGATGGCAGACTGCGGGACTTCTTGGCCTCCGTAACCGCGTTAGCCGATTCCTATAGGAAATCCCCCCTTACATGCACATCTCTCTACATATCCTGTTGGTTCTGTTTCTTTGGAGAACCCTCACTAATACACTGTCTTCTGTTTCAAGCACTCAATGGCTGCTGATTGCCCTCAGAAAAAAATCCAAACTTGTTGCCAGAGTTGACAGGTTCCTCCGAGATGGGGCCACTTCTCTGGCTGATCGCTCACCTCTCCCCTCTTCACTATTTGTTACACGCTGGCCTCTGCTCAGCTCCAAGTCAAGCCAAGACCACCCCCACCTCCACATCTTAGCACATGCCTTTCCCACGGCCTGAAAGTCTTGTCCCTGTCTCTTCACATGGCCAGCTCTTCCCAGCATTTATCCCTGCCAGGGATTATCTCGTTTACTTACATGTTTATTCTGTGTCTTCCTGCCTCACCCCTTATCTGTGAGACCCGTGAGATTAGGAACTCGTCTCCATCTGCTGAGAACACCCCAGGGCCTAGAACTGTCTCTGGCGTATAGTGCGATGGAATTGATGGTGGTGCAATGAAGCCACTCGTCCAGAACATCTTCCCACAGCTCCAGCCCACACCCACCTTGCCTCTCCATCACTTACTGTCTCTATCATTATTCTGCATATAATATATGCATATTATTATTATGTATGTGTTATTATCATTATTCTACGTATAGACTGTGGTCAGCTTTGTACTGTTCTGATTAATTTTATGTAATTCTCACATTCCCAGATAGACCATAAATGCCTTCCCCACCACCGCCCCTGCTCCATGTGCATACTCCATGGGCAATAGAAGCCTAATTCAACTTTGCCAAATGGAACTGAGCCAATGAGGATGGATGGAAGATCTGCACTGTGCCTGTTTTATATTTGGGGAGATTAGAAGAGAGAGAATTCTCACTACCAGGGATCCCACATTTTAACCAAACCTAGAGTCAAAACTGTGAACCAGACACATAAATGAATTCTGCTGGAGGAAAGCCATGCTGGTAGAGTTAGTGTCATAAATTTATCCAACATCCTCCAGGCGATGGGTTTTGAAGGTTGATAAGGGGAGAGTAAAGTGGATGGTGGGAAAAAAAGCTTAATCCAAAAATAGGAGAGAGATCAGCTTTGAAGGCTGAAATTTGTGGAGTTAAGTGGATGGTGAGAGAAAAGATAACTCAGACAGTGGATGGGCTGGGGGCTGTGAGATGAATATCAGTGAGATCTCTGAACCAGCCAAAACAGAGGAATAGACAAGACTCATACTAAATCTACTCATATGTTCTGGCATAGGACACACTACTGATTCATTCTGTACAGCATTAATTATCCAAATATAACCAGTGTATATGTCTATGTTGAAACACCCATAGAGAATCACGGTGTTGCTAGGTTAATATTTGTGAGATATTAACAAATGTTTCCTGTGTCACGACCCTCTATTTCTCCTCCATTCCTCCCCACGGCCCACCCAGATGGCTAGTCTGTTCTACGCTCACTGCCTCAGGGAGGGATGAACAGGGGAAGGGCAGAAACAAAGGACTCTCCTGGGCTTTGGTGCACAGACCCCACAGCCTTAGGTGAATTGAGAAGACAACACACCAACGAGCTCTTTATGGGAACTGCCTGACACTGGAGCTTCCCTCCTCATCTGCAGAAAAATATTGCTTCATCAGAGGTCGACAGACAAACTGAGAACTCACGCGTGTACAGACACTGTTGGATTCTGGAGAGAAGGGTTCTTGCCTCTGCTTTCTAGAAAGTTCCAGAGAGGTGAGGCCATAGAAAACTTAGGGCTAACAGGTGAGTCTAGAAAATGGAGCTTTGAGCAGCCTGGCAGAGATTTCTGCACCATACTGGGATAACCAAGAGTTCACATGAACTCATGCAAGGAAACTAGTAAATCCTTTCGCCTTATATTTTACAATAATGTCATGTAACTTTTAACCTTGTCTCCGAAATGATGGAAAGAACTAGTAGACTGTGGCTTTTGTATTTTTAAAGGCTACATGTAAATAATGAGAACTGGACAGAATGATGGGAATCTCAGCATAGGAATGCTTGGGCCGGGGCAAGATGGAATCCCTGACACCTTGGTGTTATGTGTCCCCCACCCAACTTAGGTTTAACCTTATGCACCAGTCAACTGTCCTATCGCCCTCAGATCTGTGTCTCCCCACTCTGTCCCATATCATGGAGAACTACGCCTCCCAGGCTGCCTTGCTCCTGTTTCCATGTGATTAGCCAATAGGAGGCACCAGAGGGCAGGGGGAGGAGAGAAGCCAGGTATTTTTCCCTCTCTCTGCCTCCTGTGTTGTCTCCGGAGGTGGTTCTAGGTCACGCTGGGCAGCCCTCACCCATGGCTCAGCGTCTGGCTCTGGGGAACATCGTCACGCCCACTGTCTCTTCAGCCTGAGAGTTGGTGTCAGCGTCCTGCTGTGTGCATTCGACGTCTCAGCTCTCCCATCGCTGTGTAACCAGTCCCCCACATTAAAGTCCCTCCATCTGAAATACCTATCCTGGTTCCTGCCTTTCTACCAAAGTCTGGCTGAGAGAATGACAGAAAAGGAGGAAGCCGACCCCACCCTGACCTTACATTTCTAGCAGTCTCAAATGAGTGTCTTGGAAGAAAATTAAGTAACTATGGGAGAAAAATGTTATATTTCTTTCACTTGAGTTTTTACAGTTAGAATCAAACCTGGATCATAGATTGACTGTGACAAATGGTAGAAAAAAATGAAAACCCACTGAAATCTGAACCTAGCTGACAATGTGCAAAGTAGAAATGAATCTGTCCAGGAAAATGTACAGTCTGAGCATGGCTTGTTTTACTTTATCCACACTTTAGCTGGTTTGTTTTAATATCCCTTAATGAGTTTTCTTGAAAATTTCCTACAAAAAAGAAAAAAGGTTTTGACGCTTCTTCTCAACTAGGAAAGTTATTCCTTCCATTCTCAGTTGTTAGTTGATTTGGACTGATGGCTACTGTCACAAGCCTGTGATGTCTCCTGGCCCCGATGGCGAGACGCGGACACGTAATCTCAGCCAGTGGTTTACGCAGAGTGGATGGAAGAGGTTCAAGGAGATGCTCCCTGGGCCCAGGCCCAGGCTTCTGTGTAGGCAACCTTCTTGCCAAAACACCAAAGGCTGAAGGCCCAGCGAGCCAAGAATGACTAGAGATGGGTCAGGACACGAACTCCTTTCCATTTGATTTCTGACATGCACTCATCTGCTGAATAAACTTTAGGAATGATGTAAAATGGAAGCAAACACATCTTTCCATCCCGTTACTCATCTTCTCTTCACAGTTACTGTGAAGACACCCAATGGATGAATGAACGACTTTCATAACCTTAGCCTTCCCCAGTTCTCCCACCGTGCAGGCTTACCCATCAGCCCCGTGGCAGGCCGCTTAGTGCCCATGCCAGGCCAGCTGTCGTGTCCCAGGAACATTTCAAGGTCATTTCTGCCTCCCTGACTTCGATTAAGATGTTCATTCTGCCCTAATGGTCCAGTTTCCTCCTACACGTTCACAAATCCCCCTGTGCCCCAGGCCCAACCCAGACTTCACTTTCTCCAGTCTTCCGAATCACTCTCATCCTACTGATGTCCATCTCTACAGTGGACGTCAGCTAACCTCATCTGCCCGGCAGGTATTACCTGCTCGGACGATAGCAGCATCTTGAATTCTCCCAAGGACATCACCTTTCCCTACTCTCAGCCTTGTGTCTCGGGGGGAGTAACCCCAACCCCTGGCTCCAGGGTTCACATGTGATCTGCGCTCCTCTGGCTACACAAATCCAGAGCTAGAATAATGGGTCACAATTCTGAGGCATTTGCCAGAAATATTGAGAAGAAAGGGGGTGTTCTCTTCTATGGGTGCTAGACTGGTAGAATGCAAGCCAGGGTACCACCTGTGACCTGACTTGGTGTGAGCCTGCCTGTGAACTGGACCAACACAGAAGAAAGCATAAATAGGGGCCGGCCCCGTGGCTTAGCGGTTAAGTGCGCGCGCTCCGCTGCTGGCGGCCCGGGTTCGGATCCCGAGCACGCACCGACGCACCGCTTCTCCGGCCATGCTGAGGCCGCGTCCCACATACAGCAACTAGAAGGATGTGCAGCTATGACATACAACTATCTACTGGGGCTTTGGGGGAAAAAATAAACAAATAAAAAATTTTAAAAAAAAGGAAAGCATAAATAAAAGATGAAGAGAGACTGTTCTTGATGACATCATCTGAACACCTTGATTCAGCTTTGCCTGAAGCCCAACCTATCTCTCAGATTTCCCACTTTATAAACCAATGACTTCTCTTCTTTTCCTTAAAACTATTTGACATAGGTTTATGTGAACTTTATTCGAAATGGTCCTAACTAAAATATTTTTAAATAGCATTTATGACTGCTACAAAACTTAATTCTATAATGTCTCAAATTATGCACTGAGCTTTCATGACTTTTGAGTCTTGTCTCTCAAAATAAAGAGACAGCTAGTGGATTATGACAGCTTTGGGGGCTGTTTCAATTCCCTGTTTAGGGAAGAAACAGGCGGAGAGCTTTCCGGAAGCACAACGACAGCTTCTCAGCAGCAGAAGGAGTATCCGCTGTGGTGCAGGGAGCCGGGGGTGGGTGGGTGGGATGTCAATGTGCTTGGTTTACTGGAGAGTTATGACATTAGAGGGACCAGGGTGGGCCTGCTAGGTACCAGCCACCATCTCTCTCCGAGGACCAGAAACCAAATCCTGAGATCACAGTCGCCGGCAGCAAATGTCCTTATTCAAGGACATGACCTCACCCACAGGCACCTGCGTGTGTGAAGGCTGAGACCCACCCAGGAGTCCAGCGACAGAGCCCACTGGGGGGCGTCAGTGAACCTCTGGGCTGGATTGAAACACGGGCCACAGTGAAACCCACACTGGAACTCAGCCACACTGGGAAAGAGACAGGGAGTGTGCTCGGGCTTCAGGTGGGCGAGGGGAGGCAGGTGGGAAATCACAAGCCGACACGGCATCTCCCGATCCCGCGTGTGGGGCCATGGCAATTAAGCCCTCAGTGGTATTTACTGTAGCTTGTACAACTAGAGAACAAACTTTGTCTTTCTCACTCCTGTAAGCAGATGGCTGGTTTTCCCAGAGAGCCCTGCCCAAGGTCACCAGCCCCAGACCTCAACATCCTCATCCTCGTCTAAGTGCACATAACGTTTACCAAGTTCTAGAAGTACTGTTGTGCTAAGTATTTAACACATGTAACCCATTGGATCTTCACAACAACCCTTGAGGCAGGTAATATTTTTATTCCCATTTACAGAGAAGGAAACTGAGGCCCAGAGAGGTTAAGTAACTTGCCCAAGGTTCCCCAACTGGTAAATGATCAGGCCTGGATTTGAACCCAGGGAGGCCAGCTCCCTGATCTGTGCTCACATTCTCTCCACGCTGTTATCCCTCTGCTCTATGGGAGACTTCCTAGGGGACCCCACCCATATTTGTGCAATGCACTGATATTCAGCAGACTTTCTGAAAGAGAATCAACGTAAGAACCTTTCCTGCAGTGCCCTGAAGTCACTCCCAGTCCCTCTGCAGTTCTCAGGCCACTGAACACACTGCCCTCGGCCACGTGGCCAGCGCAAAGGGCAATGGCATTTCTCCTGGGAGGCAATTTGCATTGTCATTCTTGTAATTCCCACAGACCATCATGATTCTGGCTGTCCCTGGGAGCTCGAGGGGCCCCTGGGTTCTCACAGAGAGTGTGAAACCCCTGGCTGTCACCCCAAGACACACTCCCACCAAATTCCTGATATTTGGCTTCCACCCCCTTTATGAACATCTTCCCGATCCCAAGGGCACATGCCACGTCCCGTGGGCACACTTCACATCTGAGAAGTCCTGAGGATTATGCACCACAGCAAGAAGCGCCTGTCTAAAGTGCTCTGCCTGTGGCAGGATTTATTTTTAAAGCGGTGATATTTATAGTCGACGTCGACATCAACACAGGCGCGTGAGTAGCCTACACGTGTCAAGACGCCGCTTCCCCAGGAAAGCTGGGCTGTGACACGCAGCGAGCAAGCGAACGCGGAGCAAATTGCATCATCTCCTTGACGACAGATCAAAGGGGGATTTGTGTGGATCCTGCCCTGCCTGGGCGAAGAAATTAGGGAAATGTAACTTCCCTGAATAGCAGTTAACAGCCACGCTTTTCATGTCACATTCGCGGGATCTGTTATGCACGGCAGAAATAATGAAGCATTTCTGTGCACATGACTTCCTTCTGCATGACACGTGGTGAAGAGAACATGAGCGCTCGCTGAGCTCCTGTCTTCAAAGCAAGAAAGGGAGGCGTTTAAAGCTGTTTGTTCTCCACGTCGTGTGACTTCCCGTCCCCTCTACAGAAGTCAGATCCATTCACAAAGAATTAGCTTGAAACGGAGCCGTGGGAATTCTGGAAGCTGGAACACATTTTAGCCACAGTATCTTAGATTCTCACACTGGAAAAAGCTAGGAAGGTAGAAGCCCCTTTCACAAAATCTTGGAGCCTTCTTGATTCCTGATTCGTCCTTAATCCACTGGGCAAGCCTCTCTCTTTCTCATCCGCTTGATGGGTACGCTGGCATTTTCATCTTGAATGCTTATTAAGACCACTTTCTGAAGCACAACTTTCATCGAGTCCAGTGGCCCCCAACCGTCTGGCTTGGGGACTAAGGCCAGCCAGACAGAGGGGGTGCAGCCAGCCGGACCTGTCTTCAAATGCCATTTCCGCCCCTTGCCAGCTGTGTGCTCCGGGGCGAGTTACGCACCTCTCTGAGTCTGTTTCTTCATTTTCCGAATGGAGGAAAAGAACTCTGCCTTCCCAAGGTTATCATGAGGACCGATGAAATATTAGATTCAAAGTGACCTGTGCAGAATTACATTCTACATAATTATTGATCAGCTGTGGTCTAGGTCTGTCATTTTATCATTTGGTTTCTGTTTGTTTCCTGTCCTTTTCACCCTATTTCTCCTCTCCTGCCTTCTTTTGGGTGATTTGAATGTTTCTGAGTACAGTCATACGTCACATAACAACGTTTCGGTCAAGGATGGACGGTATATAGGACGGTGATCCTGTAAGATTAGTACCATACGGACTACGCGTGTAGTAGGCTACACCATCTAGGTTTGTGTAAGTGCACTCTGTGATGTTCGCACGACGACAAAATCGCCTAACGATGCATTTCTCAGAACATAGCCCCATCATTAAGTGATGCATGACTATATTCCATTTTATGTATCTATTGAGAGTTTGACTATTTTTATATAACTTTTGGTGGTTGCTCCAAGGATCTCAATATACATATTTAAATTTCAATAATCTATTCAGAACTAAAATTTGCCACTCCAGGTGGAACGCAGAAACAGTACCAGCATCTCGGTGTCTTTACTTTCCCTCTTTATGTCGTGGTTGCCCTGTGTGTTATTACATCTACACATGTTGAAAACCCCATCCGACAGTGTGATCATTTTTCTCTGGATCATCATACATATTCTAAAGAATCTAAGAGGAGGAAATAGTCCATTATATTTTCCCAGCTATTTACCACGTCTGTCTCTCATCCACCCAAATTTCAGTGAGCATCAACTATGTGACAGGTGCTAGAGACGCAATACGGACAAAAAAACAAAAGTGGCCTCTGCTTGTGTGGGACTCACGTTCTGGTGGAAAAGACAAGTATTCATGAAATAAGCACATAAGAATGCCAAGTTGTGACAAGTGCCATGAAGAAGAAGTGCTCAATGCTGAGTCTTCAGTCACTAACAGATGAGTCCTAGGGACATTAGCTTCCCTGAGGACGTGACAGATGAGAGGAGTTTTGAATATCAGTAGGAGTTGGGTAGGAGAAGAGGGAAAGGCAAGGCATTCTATACAGAGGGAATGGTATGTGCAAAGATCCTGTGGCAGAAGGGATCAAAGTGAGTGAAGGTGAAGGAAGGCTGGTGTGACTGGAGTGGGGAGAGCAAGATGGAGAACGTTGGAAGGGAAGGCAAGGGGGCTGGCAGGGACCAGACCACCAGGGCCGTGAAGGAATGCTATCCTCATTCTCAGAGCGATGGGCAGCTGTGCGAGGATCTGGAGTGGGGTATAAACACTGGATTTGTGTTTGTGTGGAGAAAAGATGGGAGGAGGAAGACCAGTTGGAAGCTTCCGATGTAAGCAGAGTGACCGAGAGTGGCCGTGTGGTCTCAGGCAGTGGAAGTGGAGGCAAGGAGACGCAGACTGGCCTGGGGATACTTGTGTTACTTCTCTGAGATCGAGAGGACTTGTCACGAATTGAGGGTCCCAGGACGAGCTGCTGGGTGGGTGGACCGTGGACCAAGGAAACAGAACCAGACTGGGTTTCTTATTCAGGGACCGTGGGTTTGTGCTGAAATGGAGTTTACCTCCTGGACACATGCTTTCATTTATCCAAAAATAATGACAGAAGACTTACTCTGTGCCAGATGCGTGAAGCTTAGAACAGAATGACAATAAGTCAAAGACTGTCTCTGTCCTCGTGAAGCTTACATTCTACTGGGGAGGGGCGTGCAGAAAACAAACAAGTGATCTAGCAAGTGACTAAGGATGTCAGAGATTGGGAGAAGGTGATGACGAGGCAGGATGGTGTGCAGGGGGAGGGAGGATAGAGACCCTACTCGCGCTGGTCAGGGAGGTGACACTCAGCTGAGACCCACACGGTGACGAGGAGCTGGTCAGGCAGAGTTCTGAGGCAGGAGCCAGCCTGGCGCATGTCCACTGTGTCTGCGGGGGGGGGGGGAGGCTGGTAAGAGGTGAGGGAGGGAAGGGGCAGATGGGGAGCAAGCGAGGCCATCCCCCTACTATGGGATCAGTTGTGTCTCCCAAAACGACACGTTGAAGCCCTCAGCAGACTACACATTTGGGTCACTAGATATGGACCTGGCAGTTTTTACTCACTGCACAGTGATCCGCAGTCTGGCCATTCCACTCTGGTGACCATGGCGGTTGTTTCTGCCAGCACAGATGACGCTAGGATAAGTATCCCGGGCCACATAGTGGGGGCTTTATGACTTTAGGTGGACTCCCAGACGTGGGACTGTAGGGAGAGGGTACACACATGTTAAATACAAATGGACAGTTCCAGAACCCGGAAAGGCTGTCACAATTTACGGTGGGCCAGCCCTGTGTGAGCGCCCCTGCTCCCCACGCCCCTGCTCCCTGGGCACAGTCGCTCCTGGGCATTTCTGAATCTGACGGAGGGGCGCGCAGCTCACTGTGCTTTAATCTGCGTCTTCCTGATGATTTGTGTGGTTGAACATCTTATATGTCAGCAGCTCGACCTGATGGGCTGGTTGGGGCTCCCTGCAGAGAGCAGGGAACCTGGAGAAAATTGTCGCCTCCGGGAACCGGAGAAAATTGTCGCCTCCACGGTGGGGGTGGTGGTCAGAGTCTCAGGAGAGCGGGTCCCATCCGCTCGCTGGGTGAAGAACCAGACGTGTGTGTCCCACAGGAGCAGCCTACGAACTGTCAGTGCCTCCGGCCAAAATCTACCCCCACGGAGATGGAAATGGAGAGTGAAGCTTCCAGAGCCTAAACTTCCCATTTCCTGCTGGTATCTGAGCGTCTGGATAATGCTGTCAGCCGCTGGATCAGGCCCAGCAGGAGTCTGGCTGGAAATGGAGCCCCGAACGCTATTCTCAGGTTCCAGAGATCCTGGAGTTGGAGCATCAGAACATGAAAATGAGCAAGAAACACTGATTAAGCCTGAACAGGCCGGCTGGCAGGCTCGGGCTCGCAGGTGTGGGGACAAAACTATGTGCAGAGACCAGGCAATGGAGGGGCCGAGGAGAGGAGCTGGAGATAAAGGAAGATTAATTGTCACTGCGAGAGTTACTTATTAATCCCAGATAATCAGTTGTTCATTAACACAAAATAAGCCTCAGATTACCTATATTCAAGTGGACTAATCTGCTAATTATGAGAACAAAACGTGGTCCTGAATACTTTTTCCTTTTTCTTTGAATCATAAAACATAACATGTTAAGTTTACTCAATCAAAAATGCTTTTATGTGCCTGGGTCAAATGTCTAGCGTTCACGCTAGCGCTGTTCGGGTCAGAGACCCAGAGGGAGACGGACAGAGGTCCACTCGTGCATCTGCTCCCGGCGCTGCCTGCCTGCAGGCCGACGGGCGATACTGGGGAACGTTTAAAGTAACGGGATGGTCCTAATTAAGTCAAGATTTCAAACATGAAATAAGAACCAGTTGCACCTTGCCTCACTCCACAGTCTTCCTGGAGATGTGCTAACACGTAAAGGGTTGGGGGCTTCGCAGTGGTCAGTGGGGTGGGAGGGACCACCACCCCGGCAAGTGACGCTCCCCAGGAACTCAGCAGAGACGGGTGTGGAGTTTGGGATGGTGGGGCCAGGGGGTAGTTATTTCCCTTTGGCTCATTCTCCAAAAGCAGTAGCTTTCTCAACAACTTTTTGAAGATAACGTATTTGCAGGAAGTAACATGATGAATATGTATCACAGCAGTGGCTCTAATACACACAAATGCCACAGTGAGGGGGGCCCTGAACACACCCCCGGGCGCTGGCGGACACCACAGCAACTGACACGCCACATAGTTTAGAGAACGCTGCACGACCACCAGCGTGCAGAAGGGGAGCGTCCCACCTGAAGGCCAGCGGAGCCCCTACCGAGAAACACAGCGGGGGAGGGAGCGCAGGTGACAGGCTCCTCTCCCCAGCGCCTTGGAGTCCCGGAGAAGCCCCCACAGGCGGTGCTCTAGGAAAGACCACGTGCCTGTCCCCCTGCCCCCACCCTGTGTCCTGCCCCCCGCAGCTATGAGGACCAGGCAGAGACCCCCGGGAGGTAATGCCCTCCCGTCACGTGACCCCCCCCTCTGAGTCAGAACCTAGCCTCGCTCGGTCTCTCCAGCCGTGGGCCGCCAAGAAGTGACAAGCGATGTCACCCACTCTGAGCACGTGACGGCTGTGCTCACGTTCGGTAAGGATGGGACCCTGGATCAGGCTCCCTGCTCAGCAGGCCACCGCGGCACAGACATTGGAGGCAGGAGAAACGAGAGGTGGGGCATTTACCGCCTCCTTCCTCCCGCGTGCCACACTGTGGCAGTGGCTGCGGGGCTGCCGTGACACAGCACCACTCCCTGGAGCGCTTAAAACCGTGGATGTTCATCCCTCACAGTTGAGGAGGCCGGAAATCTGAAGTCAAGGTGTGGCAAGGCCGCGCTCCCTCCGAAGGCCCCGGGGGAGGCTCCTTCCCGCCTCTGCCAGCCTCCAGTGGTGGCCGGCAATCCCTGGCCTGTGGCCGCGGAACTCCGGTCTCCGCCTCCAGCATCACGTGGGCTTCGTCCCTCGCCGTCTATGTCGCTGTCCCAATCCTCCTCTGCTTTCTCCTACGAGGACGCCAGTCACCGATTAGGGCACACCATAACCCAGCAGGACCTCATCTAGCTTGATTCCACCTGCAAAGACCCTATGTGCAAGCAAGGTCACAAACACGGGTTCTGCGCGAACAGGAATCTGGGGGCCCGCTCGCCCCACCACCGCTGCCCAGCAGCTTCTCCTCCACGGCTGCGGCTCCCCCTGGGCCCCAGCAGCTGCACTCAGGCGGCCGTGGACGGCTGCCGCGGCCGCTGGTCTCTCTGCTGCGCCGCCCCGGCCGGCTCCCCCAGCGCCCGTCTCTGCAAACGTCTCTGAATTGAGCCTCCTTAAGTTGAACTCTTGGAGGCACCCCTCTCCCCTGCCAGGACCCTAATCCTGTCCTAAAGCAGACAGATGTCTCCGTTCCGCCTGACAGACAGAACAGTCGTGCGGGTCCTGAGCAAGAGACACAGCAGAGAGAGGCTGGAGGCGCCCGGGGCGTTCGTGGTAACCGGAGCGGCACGAGTGGCGTCCACTTTTCCCTGAAGCTGGCAAACGCAAGGATCTAGAATGCCCTGAATGTCGGGAACAGGAAACTCACGTGAAAAACACTTCGGGCTTTTTCTGCAGAGGATTTGAGTCTGAGAAGCTAGAGAAAAAAATCCTTTGGTTTACTCTACTTTATCACAAATTTAGACACTTGTGCCGAGACCTGAACAGGGCTGTCGGGCTTGGAGGCTCGGAGTCGGCGCGAGGACATCTTCGTCTGGCGGTCACCAGCCTGGGCCCGGCAGACGCTGGAAATCATGAGTCCCTGTGTCCTCCTGGAGGCTCTGTCTGTGCCGGAAAGAAGCTGCCCTTGACTTGCGGCTGCGTTTTTGCAGAAGCACCTGTGAGCCCCCGAGGAGCAATCCCGCTAGACCAGCATCCCTGACCGCAGGCCTTCAACCGCTCGATTCTTCTCCGTCACGGCAGAAAGCGTCTGCAGCGACAGGCCAGGTCGACAGTCGCGCAATCTCTTGCTCACTCACTCATTCACTCACTCATTCACTCACTCATTCATGGATGCATTCACTCATTTACTGACTTAATCAATCAATCAGCACTTCTCAGTCCCTACCATATGCCAGCTTTTGTCCTGGGCACTAAAATAGACACAGTCTCTCTCAAGGATGTTACATTTTGGTAGGGGAAACAAACAGTACACAAGTAAACAATTAAAACAAGCAAGATCAGTTTTCTTTGAAGGAAACGGAACAGGGTGATGTGATAGCGACTGGCGGGGTGGTGGCCCCTTTAGATAAGATGGTCAGGAAAGGCATCACAGGAACCGGGACCTAACTAACCAGGAGACAGAAATGTGCTGAGGGAAACAGCATTCCAGGTGGAAAACACAGCAAGTGCAAAGGCCCTGGGGTGGAACCAAGTGCAGTATGTTCCAGAAAGATAGAGAGGGCCAGTGCAGCTGAGCACAGAGTGGAGAGGGGTCATGGCAGGAATCAGGGGTGAAGGGTTAGGGAGGCCAGAGAGTGCAGGGCCCTGTGGTAAAGGTCAGAATTTAATCTCTGCACAATAAGAAGCAGCTAGGAGGTGTGAGCAGCACAGGGACAAGATCCGACTGTTGTCTTATCAAGGTGGCTGTGGCGCTGCAGGGAGGGTGGGCTCTAGGGGACAGTCATCTTCGGAAGGGCGTCCAGAAGCCCTGTGAGCTGAGGCCTCACACTCTTGGCCATTGTAAGCAGGCAGCTTAGAAGTGACCGGTTTCACTTGGAAGATGAGAATATACTGTGTCTGTCCCTCATTCATTCAGCCCACACACATTTCTTATATGGTTTCTTCACGCCAGGCTGGGCACTGGGGATACACTGATGAGAAAAAAAAAATACCTAACCTGTCCACATTGTGCTCATAGTCTCCTGGAGGGTGACCAAGACAAAGCCATCCAGACAGCAGACACAGCAGGTGCAAAGGCCCTGGGGTGGATGGAGCACACCCATGAGAAGAACAGAAAGGAGGCCAGGGTGGCTGAGAGCGAGGAGGAGACTTGGCCTCTAAGACTTTAAGTGACCTCGTGCCTCTGTGTCTCCCTGACCTCATCTTCTGGGCTTCTATCCCCATATTCATTCTATTTCTGCAGCTCTGGCCTCCCCACTGTCCTCAAATATGTCAGGCACCCACGCCTGTCTTAGGCCTTTGGACTTGCTGTTCCCTCTGCCGGAACATTCTTTCCCCAGATTTCTGCACAGCTCCCTCCCTCCACCCTGGTCTCTGTCCAGATGTGACACTGTTGGTGAGGCCCTCCCCGACCACTGGATAGAAAGAGCATTCATCTTGACCACACTCTGTCTCCCTGCCCTCGATACATGACCTGACACATGAATTTGGGTATTAGCTCTCTGCCAGAATACGGGCACCAGTTCAGGCTACTTTCTCCAGCACCTAGAAAGTGTCTGACACGTATTAGGTCTCCATAAATGTTTGTTGAATGAATGAGTGTGCCTTAGGTGTGGGTTTGATCTGGTTTTTCAGCGGGGCAGTTACCATGGGCCTTGAAGGGTCTGCAGGAAGCCAGCGTCCGAGGCCTCTGGGAGCCTGTTTCCTCTTACAATCAGGATAGATGGTCCTTTCCCGGCTGTTCAAGTGCAAAGGTACTCGGCAGACCCCGATGCAACGAAAAAGGCCTCCGAAGAGAACCGTCTGTTGGCGGCCTCATGACCGACTATAGACCGTCAGAGAACAGTCATGCATCGTCTTTGCTAAACTGAACTATCGGCACTGAGACAAGAGCCACATCAGCGATATCTGGAAACACAAAAGCCAGCATAGGAACTCAACCAGCAGACCAATTACCAGCTCAGACGCTGAGTGCACACTGGCACAGCTCCAGAGCTGTAATTACACCCGTTAACACAAAGTGAGCATCCTTAATTTACTGAGCGTCGTGTCCCCTCTGCCCCCAATCACTCTAAGGACTTTGAAGACGGGGTCAGGTACGAAGTAACACAATGTAGTCGACAGTGACCCCCAGATGTTCAAGCGACAAGACACAGTGATCGCCATTTGAGCATCACACTTCAACCCACATGGATTCCTCCTGCCTTATGCCTCGTCTGATGGTTGAAGGAAGCCACCTTCTTGATGGTTAGCAGGGCGGCTCCCAGAGTAAGGACCAAGGGCTCTTCTACAACAAGGATCCTGTGGTCACAGTGCACTCCATCTCCAACACAAGGTGACTCCTGGACCCCATTTTCCCACCCCTAATGTTCTGCATCCCAGCAAATGACATCATTTCTCACCCAAAAAGTTACCTCCCAACCCTTGGCGTCATCTGGCTCCTCCCCGTGTGTCAGACCCCACATCCCACCCATCAGCAAATCCTGTAGATTCCACCTTGAAAATATACCCAGAACCTGACACCCCTCACTCTCTCGCCTCTTCCCACCTTGGTTGAAGCTGCCGTCATCTCGTATCTAGAGCATCGCTCCTAACCCATCTCCTTGCCTCCATTCCTGTTTCTCGTGGTTTTTTCTGTGTAGCCACAGGAGTGACCCTTTACACACGAAAAGCAGATGCAATTCGTCGCCTCTCCACCATCCAGCGGCATCTGTGGTAAACTGACGACACGTTATGCCACAATTCTCCATCCCTCCTGCACCCACTTGCTGGGTGAGGTGACTTCACAGCTCCTGCAAGCTAGAGACAGAGTCTGGTTCTCTCTCTCTTGGAACTGGGCTGGCCTGAGACTCGCTCTGGCCGATGGGAAGCGATGGAAGGGACTTGCGCCAGGCTAGCCTCGTCCTCACGAGGTCTCACGTGTGTCTGCTTCCTTCGTGGCCTGTCGTGCCATGATTGGAGGTCTCAGACAGCCTGCTGGAGCATGAAGCAGCAAGGACCAAAGCCAGTCACCCTGCAGAACCATCCTACATCAGCCCAGAGCTAGCCAACTGCCTGAGCCCCAGACTAGAGACATATCCAGCCAAGTCCAGCCGAGATGACAAGCGCCTCTTAGCCAACCCACAGACTTGTGAGCAATATGAAGGGTTACTGTTGTAAGGCACTGCTTGTTACACAGCAGTATTGTGACAACAGGTAACTGATGCAATATCTGATGGCACTGGAACACATTCCAGAAGTCTTGGAATTCCACTTGGCCTATGAGACCCTGCCCCAGCTAGCCCCAATCTAGGTTTCATTTTTCACCTTTGCCACCCCCCTCCCCCCCCCGCTCACCAGCCACCTCGCTGGTCCTCGAACACCCCAAGCATCCACCCGTCTCAGCTCCCTCTGCCTGGGTCCTCCTCCCCTGTATGCTGACCGGGCCCCTCCCCCCCTCCATTCAGAAGCACTCCCTCTGCTCCACTGATATGTCGGAGAGGCCTCCCCACTCCTCACCTGAAGGGTCCCCACGTCCCTTCCTACTCCTTCACTCTAATTTGTTTTTCTTCAAAGCCCTTATCAGCGCCTGGCACCATATTCCAGACACAGTAGGTTTCTTCTCCATTGACTCTCTCCTAGTAGGATGTCCAGGTCTGTTTTGCTACCTGCAACATCCCTGGTGCCTGGAACAGGGTCTGGTACAGTCAGTGCTCCATCTACACTTGGGAATGAACGAAGGAATGAACGAAGGAACGAACGAATCGTCACGGGCCAGGGACACCCCTGTACCTTTGACTGTGTAGACCCCTGTCGAGACGCACGGGTACACCCCTCTCCCTCAATAAGGATGCTGGCGTGAGGCAACGCCCACCAAAACAAGGCGGACAGTCTGTCGAGCCCCCTCGTCCCGTCTCACTTTGCTCAGTCTCTGACACTCTTCCGTTCCTGGCGTTTTAAATTCCACAGACCGGGAATGTGTCAGGAATACGACTTTTCCTGTTCTCCGGTTCTCATTGAAAAGGACTCTTCCCGGGTCCTCCCCACATGTGGGCGACCCGGCCTCAGCGAGTCTCCCCAGTTTTCCTTGCAAGCCACTGGCCTGCTGTCCTTCTTCCCCAGAGATAACCCTAAAGAAGGGCACGTAGGAAAATCGCCCTCCAGTGCTGTGAAGATGGTCCTGGAGGTGTTTTCCACTATGTTACTCTGCGTCCTCTAACACAAATTTCCAAGTATAATCAAGTTCAGCATTCCACGTTTTGCTTTCCAGGGGAAACACTAGGCTCCCTCCTCTTAGGAGTGAGAATTATGTAACTGCTCACTTTTCCTTTTATTTCGGGGCTGCTGGGAAACTCAGGCCGAATCAGAAGCTGAGAGTAAGGATGTCTGTCCTCCAAGCTGGCTTGTTGGAGTCCTCCTTTCTCTTTACCTGAATTTTGTACCTCCATTCATGTCATTTGAGCATGTTATTATATGTGACGATTCTGGCAATTTGACCATATCCTTGGAAAGAAGCATGATAAAAACACACACACAGATAATGAATCTGTCAATTATTATTTTTAGAAATATAAGAATCAGGAGGGATTCAGATCAGGTTAAACATCTCTGGTCTGGTCCCTGCGGCGGCTCTGGTCAGTTTCAGTACTGTTCTAGCTGGATTGTCTTAGAAAACGGCACCAATTTCAATATGGGTTTCACTAAAAGCTTTTATATTTTGAAGGAAAAAATAGATTCCATTTGCAATTCAGTAAAAACCCATGATGGGCGTGGTTCTGGGAGCCAGTCACTGGGCTCTCCCCCACACTGGCACTCAGCATCTCCACTCCTCCCAGATGGAGGTTCGGGGTTGGGAGCAGGGCTGTCGGGCCAGGTTTGGCTCCAGGTACGTTGAGATGGGATCCGCACCGCCTCATGTCCTCCCCGGCTGGCCTCGAGCCTGGTGGAGTCCTCTCTGGCTCTCAGTAAGTCGGTTGACTGATCTGGCGTGGGTTTCAATTCAGTTCAAATCGCCGACAGCAGGAGACCAAAACACCACATTCGGCGGGCTGTGGGCGAGTCCAGGCCACTTCCGGAAATGCAAGGTCATCATTCTACTCAAGTTTGCAGAAAGGGCAGGGCTGGGCCTCCACGACTCTCTAAATCAAGTCAGCTGCATCTCAGCCCAGCTCACCGCCTCCCCCCTCCATCAGCACTGATGGGCTTTGCTGCTCAGGGGAAAAAAGACGAACTGTGAATAGCTCTTTATTATGACGACAAAAATACCAGCAGAACAGCATGAGAGCTGCTGTGCTTTTCAGCCGGTACCAGTCGAGGCGATGCTTTTAACACGTGCGTGCGCTCACCCCGCTGGAGGGGACTCTCTGAGAGCCACCAAGCTTAGCAGGTTCTGTCCAAAAGCACAGGGATTCCTTCACGCCCGCAGGGGACCGTCACCTCCCCACCTCTCCCGCCTTCTCTCAGTCACAAAGGCTCTCTCAGCGCCAGGTGTGGGAAACGGCCAGATCACAGAGGGTTTTGCAAATTTGCAAGACATGCACTTTCCTTCACCTGCAGCAGAATCACCCCTTGAAAAGGACAGGCTCTTTTCATCTCCATTTCTTCCTTCTCTCCCTTTCTCCACAGAGCAAAATCCTTGAGAAAGAGCTTGTTTGCTTCCAACAGGGCCCCCCCAGTGGGCCTGGGCCTGGCACGTCCTGCAGTGCAGCCTCCTGCAGGGCCTTCACGCTGGTCTCCGAGCCCCGCCGTTCACGCACTCATTGACACTGGACAGAGAAGAAGAATTTTCTGGCGTAGGTATCAAGGGCCTGGCTTTGCTCCAGGCACGGAGACCAGAGCAGGAACAGACAGAGCGGTGGGAGTGAGCGGCTGGGGAGCCATGGACAGGAGCCCGGGGAGGGCGGCCGCACGCACAGGACCGAGGCCAGGGAAGGGCTTCAGGCTTCAGGTGAAGGAGCTGGGGGTCACGGGGAGGGTTTGGGGACGACGTTGGGATATGATTTCCATGAACAGTACTGCTCTGGCTGCCACGTGATGAACAGGCCAAAACAGCGTGGGCCAGCTGACCAAGGGGAGGCAGTTGCCGGAACCCTGGCCCCATCACCCTGTCACTGTTCCCACGGGGCCTCACAGCCACTAATCTCTCCCGTTCTTGCTGCTCTCCAGATGACCGTGTCCACCAACTGTTGTCAGTGGACAGGCTGCCCGCCCAGCTGACGTCCTTCTGGCAACTGAGTCCCCATCCCATGGGGCCAAGGGGACGTGCCCATCCAGGTCCCCTGCTCTCCCCTCCTGGACCACAGCCAGCTACCCAGACCCTGGAGTTCCCTGAACCAAATTCCCTGAGCTCACCCCAGGTCCTGCACAGGCCTCCTCCTGGCCTGTCCCCCTAAGGGGACATGACACCCTGGTGTGTGCACCCCCCGGCGGGCAGGCAGCCAGGCGAGGGCTGTGTGCAGGGCGCGATGGACAGAACCTGGACGTAAGCCTGGGGTGTCCACCATGTGCAAGGCCCGAGTGCTGAGGTTCAAACCCGAGGTCAGACGGGAAGGGCTGCGTGACCCACAAAGCCGGTCAGAACTTCACCCACTCCGGGTGGGGGGAAAGACTGGCCTGACCCACGGCCGGCAGGTGGGGCACACGGAGGTGTGGAGGTGAGAACCACAGCCCGAGCTTGGTTCACATTCAGGGCCGGTAGTGAGAGAACAGGGCACCTTACTTTTAAATTGAAATATAATTCACACACCATAAAGCTCACCCTCTTAAAGTACACAATTCAGTGGTTTTAGTATATTCGCAAGGTTGAGTGATCATCACACTATTTGATTCCAGAACATTTTCATCACCCCCCCAAGAAACCCCGTCCCCCTTAGTGGTCACTCCCCACTGCCCGCCTCCCCCAGTCCTGCCAACCCTCATCTGCTCCCCCCTGCCCCGAGCTCCAGCAGTGCCCCAAATGTTAGAGATGGAGTTAAAAATCAGTTCTGATGAAGGTGGGCCGGTGGGCAGCACCGCACCATGTTCCAAGCTTGGGAAATACAAACGATTAAAGTCATGTAGGTACCAGATTGTAGGACTGGAGGTGATTATTATTTTATTCTTTATGTTTTAAAAAATTTTCCCACAATAAGAATCCAATAAAAATTTAACACTCAAAAAAAAAAAGGGGGGCAAAGAATTCAATCGCTTAACTCAGCGAGATCAACAGCAAATCAGCCCACCCATGAAATATTGAAGGAGATCCCAGCTCATCAGAAATGCATGAGGAAGATCCAATTACCTGTCCCTGGTAAAACAATTTTCTGACTTAGCTATTCTCTTTATAATAAAGGTCATTAAACATCTGAGGAGGCGCTTAAAATTCATGAAGTTTGACAAACCAGTGTAGACACCTCTGGTCCTCAACCTAAGACAGCCTGATTTCCATGCAGGAGCGCTGCCTCCCGCCTCTCGCTCAGCTGTGTTTAACATCCTAAGAAATGGAAATGCATAATTGGTTTTACGGGATGGCTTCTAGAAACATTCGGATTTTGTTACTTATCACTTTTTATAGCATAAAAAGGGGCAAAAACAGCCCCCAGAGCCCTGAATTCCGATGCCGGCTTCCAGAAGAGTTGCAACCACTGTCTCCCCGGGCCGTGCAGCCGCTCCTTCGGCGCTGGCCCTAGGGAAAGCAGACGCGGGAGCCCAGCCTACCTTCAGGACCTGTTCCAGGTTCTCCAGCTTGGCTTGGAGCCGGCGCGTCTCCCGCGCGGCCAGATCGCGTTCCCTGCTCACGACGGCGAGCGCGTGGCGAAGGCGCGCATGCTCCGCTCTCACCTGCGGGAGCGAGGACGGAGAGCAGGCGCCGGTCACGAGGCGCCCGGGAGCGCGGGGCGCCGCCCCGCCAGCGTCTCGCACCCCCCCTCGTCTCCCTCCCTCGTCTCCCTCCGGAGAACCTGCCCCTCCCCCTCCTCGGTCGTGCGCTTGACCGCCAGTCCGCTCCTCCCGGGCGAACACGTGTGACCGGGGCTGTCCGCTCCGCCCTCCCCACCCACCGCAGCCACAGTGATTGGTTCAGCACTGGGACGTGCCCCAGGCCTGGCCAATCAGAGTAACACACGATGGAGACAGTGATTGGCTGCGGAGGGGCACGTGACCCAGGTGCATCCCCGGAGAGTGAGAAATGAGACTTGCCCACTGCCCTGGGAAGGTTGAGGACAAGAGGCTGGAGGGACAGCGCGGTTTGCTGTCGTGAGAGAATAACCCATCTGAGAACAGAGCCAAGAAAATGGACATAGAGCCAAGAGAGGCAGAGGGAGAGGCAGGATCCTCATGACATAGTTTGAGCACCAAATCAAGCTGAGCCTGAAGCTAATATTTTCCTTTCCATTTACTTGGGCCAATAGCTTCCCTTTGCTTGCTTACACTAATTTAAATTGTCTTCTGTCCCTTTGAACTGAAAGTCCTAACAGATACAAAAGTGTTAACCAAATTGTCCCAGATCCTAATCTTTTTGTCTAAAAATTTCACCTGTTTTAAAAGTGGATAAAATGGCAACAAGGCTCCACGTGGATTAGAATGATGGAGCCACGTCCACTCTCAGACCACAGCCACCAGGGCCATGTCTGGAACTTATCTGGGAGATACCGCTTATTCTCAACCCCTCGTACGGCTTCTTTGAAACAGAGGAGGGCCTGCTGTCATGAGAGGAGTTGCCGCGGCTCATCCCTGTTGCTTTTCATTGTGGAGCACAGTTCAACCCAACCACAGACTTGCACTTCTTTCCCTCCCCTCAAATGTTACAACACGAATTACGGCTTCAATAACAGGCTGTCACAAAGTCCTGCTTGTCAGCTGCAAAAGAGGTCCTTTCTGTTTCAAACACTTTACATACCAGTGTTAGTTTAACCTGACGATTTCTGTGGCACCAAAAGAAAGGCAGGCGCCCACTTGGCATTCCTAAATGAACAGGGTTACGGGGAAGCTGTTGTTAAGGGGTCGGCGAGAGGTCTGATTCGCAGGAGTATTTTAGTGCCGTTTTGCTACAGCGTGACACATCAGGCAAGGAACCTGGAACAATTCACATGCTCCAGGTGAAAATGTCGTGAGCTATTGGCACTAAACAGAACTCACATTTGATCCTCAACACCGGGGTAAGGGTCTGCGGAAAGCCATCACTTCTCACGTTCTAACTGGTCAAGAAAATTGGGCTTGGGAGTAATATTCAAAAGCCCGGAGTCTGGTGCACACAGAAGCCAGAGTGAGCTTTCTGAGAGATAGATCAGATCGTGCCACTCCCTGATTGAAGCCTCCCGTGGCCGCCATGGAAATTAGGATGAAATTCAAACCCCTAGAGTGGCCTGCAGCATCTGGCCCACCCACCTCTCTGATCTGAACTGCTACCCTGTGACCCCCATTCACCACGTTCCAGCCGTCCTGGCCTTCTTTTTGTCCCTTAAACAGGCCAACCTTATTCCCACCCCAGGGCCTTTGCATGTACTGTTTCCAATGC
Organism: Diceros bicornis minor; assembly: GCF_020826845.1. NCBI lineage: Eukaryota > Metazoa > Chordata > Mammalia > Perissodactyla > Rhinocerotidae > Diceros > Diceros bicornis. The sequence goes on along the minus strand of NC_080774.1, from coordinate 2,353,230 downwards.
GGCACATACCTAGCCACCTCCCACTCCACCCCCAATCTTTGCAGGTCTAGACCCTTCTCATCAACCATGTCACCTCCTCAGACAGGCCTTCCCAACCCACTTGAGGTACTGAAATCCTCCTCCCCACCTGCCCACCTCCATCCCCCTCACCGCTTTGCCATGAGTTATTTTCCACATTTATCACCATCTGAAATTATTCTACGAGCTGTTTACATTTTTCCTGTGGTTGATCTTCATTAGAGTGTAAGTTCCAGTTGGATAGGAGTTTTCTTTTGCAACTCAATTCTTTACCATCAGAGCCTGGAAGAGTCAGTGGTCCAGGAATGTGGTGGACTGAATGGAAAGGCGTAGAGATAGACGAGCTGATGGAAAGGTGGCCTGCGTTCCTGGGTGGATTATTTATGTTGGTCCTTCCAGATCCACTCTCCACCCTCATCCGTCTGCTCTGGGCCTCAGGAGGCCAACCTCCCAAACCATCCAGCTCCTAATTAGGTTTGGCCAGGGGGGACCACCCGCTGGAAATCGGGGGCATGGAGAAGAGTGCGGGCGGTGTCAGCTCCCTCCCCCTCACCCAGCCTGCAGGGTCGTCTGTGCAGAAGAGAACTCACCCCACAGGCCTGAGGCTGCCGTCCCTAAAAGGGCTGCTGGCAAGTGTCTGGGGCTTGGATTTCCGGAAGGTTCTCACCATTCCCTGACTGATAAGAGGGGCTCACTGTGTGCAGACTGTCTGCACAGACCATGTGGTTTATGCTGACCACCTGCTTCCTTCGCGGAGTTGGGAATTTGGGGGGTACAGACAGAGGTGCCCACGTGACAGCCTCCAATAGACACCCTGGGCGCTGGGTCTCTCCTGGGCTTCCCTGGGAGGTGGCACTTCACAGGTGCAGTCACACCTGCAGGAATCAAGCTCGTCCTGTGTGCCCCCCAGGAGGGCTCTGGAAGCCTGTCCCTGGTCTCCACCCCAGCGCTGTTCCCTTTGCTCTTGGCACCTTGGATCCTTGCTCTGTAATAAATGGTAGCCGTGAGCGTGACTGTGTGCTGCGTCCTGCTAGTCCTTCTCGCGCCTCTTCGAACCTGGGGGTGGTCTCGGGGACCCCGACACGGTGTCCTTCTACTGCAGCCACAGCTCCGTCGGGAGGGCCTCTCCCACAGGCTCTCCCTGTGCCCCTGGTGGGGGGGCGTCACAGCGCCCTGGCTGCTGCTGCCCCAGGCCCCCCCGGCCCCGCCCACACCCAAAACTCTGAAACTCCCCTCCATCACCCAGTTTGAAGGTGTCATCTATTTTCTACTGGGCCTCCGGGGATAAAATCATAAAAAAAAAATCTTCCCACAGCAGAGAAGCATGCTGAACAGCCCAAAGTCCACACGAGTCAGGTGTTTCTGAGAAACGCATTCAGACTCGTGCTTCACAGGGAGGCCAACTTGGGTGTCAGGCTCCGTATGCAGAACTCATTTATTTATGGACATTTATTTATGATCCGGTCCCTTATAAGAGCACAGAGCAGTCAGGAGTCACCCGCCAGGGGCTCTGGTCAAGAATGGACAATCCCCAACCTGCAGACAGGTCACAGCCTAACCGTGCATCTGGAAACCGACTGGCAGGCACGGACACTCTCCCACAGGGACGCCACAGGGTGGTTAGGGCAGAGGGAGAGGTCACGTCCGCCTGTCAGTCCTGTTTACCCTGCAGTGGAGCCAAGACGCTGAGCTTCGTAGAGGGAAATACTGCGTTCAACACGGTAACTTAACAGAAAGCAATAACATTGGGGGAAAAAACCAAGTTTCATTGGTCTTGAAGTCAATGCTTTAAAGGAGAGTAGAAGAGGATGAGGCTGAAAATGCAGAGGGCTTCTGGGCAGCTAGAAGGGTCTAGAATTTGATGGCATTTACTCTTTACTAGACCTCATCGCACACCAAGATTGTGGTTTTGCATTTATTTCTTCCACTTAAAATTTTCCGTCGTGTCCCCTTTATGCTCATCAGGATGATTACGGTCGTCTCTCTGGTTTGCACCAGTGGCAGGAAGGTCTGTTGGTAAGGAGGGAGGGGGGATGGACAAAGGGATTGGTGTTTTTGGAGATTGACGTGGGCTGAATGATGGGCCCAGAAGGATGTCCTCATCCTAATCCTAGAACCTGTGAACACGTGACCTTACACAGCAAAAGGGACTGGCAGGTGTGATGCAGTCAAGGATCTTGAGATGGGAGACTGTCCTGGATATCCAGGTGGGACCAGGGTACCGACAAATGTCCTTGTAAGAGGGAGACAGGAGAGTCTGAGTCAGAAGAGAGATTTCGAAAACCTTATTCTGCTGGCTTTGGAGATGGAGGAAGGGCCCACAAGCCAAGGAATGCAGGCGCCTCTAGAAGCTGGAAAAGGTAAGGACATGATTCTCTCCCAAAGCCTCCGGAAGGAACACAGCCCTGCCGACACTTAGATATTAGGACTTCTGACCTGGACGGTCTGATTCCAGTGTCTCCACAGTTAAGACAGGAGAAGGAAAAAAAGGAGTGTTGGAAACCTTAGGTTAAAATTGGTCTTAGAAATCTCAAAGACCAACCTGTTACATGAAAAAATATCTTTTTTGTGATAATCTCCTCTCTTTCCCAAGAAATGAGGACTCGGTACTGCTGCTGGCCGCGGGGCTTCCGCCGCCCTGTCGGCCCCCTTAACTCGGCCCACACCTGTGGAAACGGCCCTTGGTCACGCTGCCCACTGCTTTTTGGGGTGTGCCGTCTTTTTCCTGCTGGGACCAGGTTGAGACCCTAAGTGACACAGTTCTCCAACGACAGGTGAGCAGAAATCTCTGGGGGACGACAAGCCTTCATGAACACGGGGCTTCGTAAGAAAGGCTTTGGCTGTTCCTCCAGCTGCGGCGAGGATGATTCTCAGTGCTGGATGGCCACCCTGTTGTGGAGCTCACAAGATCCACGGCCCCGCCGGACGGCGCTGGAGGGGGCGGGAGCCTGTGTCCTCGTCAGTCTCCAGCAGCTGCCTCTGCCCTGGGCTCTGGATTTCTTGTCTCGTGAGAACAACGACGCCCCTGGTGTTTCCATCACCAAGCTTGGGTCCCTGCTACATCAGCTGGAAAGATCCCAGCTGATAAACCCGGAGATGGGCGTTCTCTCTGCTCCTGCCTGGACACAGGGCTGATGCCTCCAGACAGAAACCCTCTCGATATCAGCTCAAACGGGCCGCTTGCAAGGCTGGCACCTCAGGGCCTTTGCTTCACTGCCCAGCTGGCCCATCCAACCCTCACGGTGCCAGGGCCTCGGTGGAGAGGCCCATTGGCTCACACGTGCCCTGGTCCCCGGCTGCCTGCTGTCGGAGCTCAAAGCTGGTCACTCGCAGAACAGAGAGCGCTCCTGTAAAGCCAACCCACGTCCCTGTCAGTTACACTGGGACTAGAACGTTCTCCTGGGAACCAAGCCAGGTATTCTCCTTCTAACGAAGAGAGAAGCCTCAGAATAGCAAACAGGAATCGGAGAGATTTTCACTAAGACACATAAACTACCCCCCACCCAAAAGAAGAAAAAGAAAGTTCCTCGATGTTCAAAATCAGGGGCCCAGACAGTTTCTCCTTTGTCCTGATTAAATGGAAAGATAAGAATAGTCCGCTCTCACAAAACTTTGTTTTTTTGTTTTTTGTTTTTGTGTTTCTTTGTGAGGAAGATCAGCCCTGAGCTAACATCCATGCCAATCCTCCTGTTTTTGCTGAGGAAGACCGGCCCTAAGCTAACATCTATTGCCAATCCTCCTCCTTTTTTTCCCTTTTTCTCCCCAAGGCCCCAGTAGATAGTTGTATGTCATAGTTGCATGTCCTTCTAGTTGCTGTATGTGGGACGTGGCCTCAGCATGGCCGGACAAGCTGTGTGTCGGTGCGCGCCCGGGATCTGAACCCAGGGCCACCAGTAGCAGAGCACACACACTTAACCGCTGAGCCATGGGGCCGGCCCCCAAAACTTTGTTTTTTGACTAAGGAAAAATAGATGATATTCAGGTAAGTCCACTGGGCAAAGGCCCTCACCTTCCAACCAGAGGGGCTTAGCACCAGAAATCCCAAATGTCCAGGGGTCACACCTATAAACGCCCATAATTTTCTCACAGTAAGATAAAGAAGAGGGACCAACAGCTACTGAGCTGTGTGATCATCGTTCACACCAGCGACTCGTAACTGGACCCAGAATTCTGGCCAACAGGCAAGAGGAGCTCACAGGTCATGGGTTCAAGGTCATGAATTTAATGACCTACATAGTACCTGGCTCCAAACTAGGGTGCCACCAGGTCTTGTAGCTGCCCAAGACCCCCTCATCGCACAGACACTGCAACACGTTAATAACCGGGGCACCAGATCCAGCCACTTGACTCACGTTTATGTTGAAATACAGATCTTGGTGGCAGCAACAGTGCTCTGAGTGGAAACACAGCCTAAAACATTTGGCAGCAGTTACCCAAGGAGAAAGTACCCTTGAACCTCTGATCTGCCACGGGAACAGCTTCCCCACGGGGTGAGTTTGATGAACCCAGGTGAATAAGAAATTTAAATTATTTTCCTGAAATCCGTAGAAAGTTGGGTTTGCAGGCTTACAGGGCGTTGAACACAGTCATTGACCTGTGTCCTGAGTTCCCAGCTCATCTGTTTCTTTCCACAGGGCCACCTGCCCGAGGGAACTCAATCTAATACTCCTGAGTGTCCAATACCAGACTTTGCACTTCAGAGGCAATCATTTCTGGGCAGGCATCAGGGAAGACACTGACTTTGCATCTCCTTGCATCCATAATGCAGGGCTCTGATCATTAATTTTGCTTTCTTAATCAGGGCTACTAAAAAGCAGATTGCACATCCAAGCCAGAATCAGATGGGGAATCGGGAATTCCCAGACATCTTCCCGGGAATCAGGGGTTCCTTGTGTTTCTGCAGAGTCGCAGGGACAGATCCCAGTGGACCTGGTGCCGTGGGTGAAACTCCCCCCAGAGGCACTCAGCTGCCCGTTGGCCTCCAGTTCCCCTGAGACACAAAGACGCTTGGCCCCAAGCACCTCTGTTTATCCCGGTGACCCTCCCGCAGACGGCCCATCCGGGCACTCTAAAGAAACACTGTGCCCTGAAAAGCTGGCACGGGGCAGGACAGATCCGTGAGGCCCTGCCAGTCTCCCCACCTCCCCTCCAGAGCTCTGCTATTCCCGTCTGTGCCGTGAGTCACTGGCGCCCTCACACACCCCTGCAGAGCTGAGGGGAAGGCAAGCTCGTGGTCTGTGCCTCAAAGCCTTGCTTCAAAGGCCAAGGTGGGGAGGCAGCAGAGGAAGAAGGTTCAAATCTTAAGTGGAAGAATAATGTCGGATTTTGTGAGAATCCCATGGGAACAGGGATGGCCATTAGCATAGCCATAAACTAGGTCCAGGAAAGGAGCCCCGTGCCTTGGCGGTGATGCCCACGGGCTGTGGCTCTACCCAGCTGACTAGCCCTGCAATGCCGTGACTGTGCTCGGCTCTGTCTGGCTCTGCCCTCACAAAGCTGGAACTGTGATGTGAGTATAAGACAGAAGGCCATCCCGGGATCAACCCTCCCTACATCCAGCTCCCACCAGCCACACTGTCAGCCTGCATCGGATGCCTGAAAACCACCATGATTTTACATTTTGTTCCTGTTTAAAGAAAAATGCTCCTGGGCCGAGAAGGTCACTAAGCCTCATTATGCATCCACACCTCAGTGTGAGTGAGTTTATCAGACTCTTTTCCTGAGAGCAGGTTGGAAAGGAAAGAGGACAGAGAAAGGGGGGCCGACAGGAATATGGGGGAAAGGGCACTAAATGGAGAGTTGGGGATGAACTAAAAGCACATCTTTTAGAAAAATATTGTGGTCGAATACACATAACATAAAATTTACCATCTTAACCACTTTTAAATTTACAGTTCATTTGCACATTGTGCAACCATCATCACCTTTCATCTCCACAACTTTCCCCACTGAAACTGAAACCCCATTAAACACTAACTCCCCATCTCCCTCTCCCAGTCCCAGGAACCCACCATTCTGCTTTCTGTCTCTATGAGTTTGACTCCTCTAGGGACCTCCTGTGAGTGGAATCATGCAGTATTTGTCTTTTTGTGACTGGCTTATTTCACTTTCCATGATGTCCTCAAGGTTCATCTATGTTCTAGCATGAGTCTGAATTTCCTTCCTTTTCAAGGCTGAATAATATTCTATTGTATGGATGGACCACATTTTGTTTATCCCTTCATCTGTCGATAGACACCTGGGTTGCTTTCACCTTTTGGCTATTGGGAATAATGTTGCTATGAACATGGATGTGCAAATATCTCTTCCAGATCCTGCTTTAATTCTTTTGGGCATATACCCAGAAGTGGAGTTCATACAGTAGTACTATTGTTAATTTTTTAAGGAACTGTCATCCTGTTTTCCTTAGTGGCTGCACCATTTTACATTCCCACCGACAGTGCACAAGGCTGCCCATTTCTCCACATCCAGTGTCTCCACATATGACAGCAAAGGCCTCTGCTACCTTCGGGCTGGCATTCTTGTAGGAGGGGACAGACAAACACAGAAATGAAGACACGTGACAAAGTGATAAGAGATATAAGAAAATAACCAGTGGGTGAGGTCATACAGACAAAAGGAGCAGTGAGGGAGGGGCACAGACTGGGCAGCCATCTGTGGCTGGAAAGTCTCGCTGAGGAGGTGGCTCTCAGGCTGAGACATGAATGACAAGAAGCTGCCAGCTCTTTGAAGATGAGGCAGTAGAGGTCTAAGCAGAGGAAACTGTTGAGTGCTGAGACAAGCTTGGTGGTCAGAGTGGCTATATCTTCATGAGGCGCAGATGGAGTGGCAGGTACTAAGGTGGAGCAAGATGGCGGCCATGGGGACGAGTTTCACTTTCATCTATGGGAGGCACTGGAAGGTTTGCTCAGAGGAGCACCATGACCTGGTTTGTATTACAAGGTCACTCTGGCTACTGCTTGTCACCGGGGGATGCCAAGAAGGGAGACAGATAGGCCAATTAGGAGACTGTTCCAGCATCCGGGCAAGAGAAGTTGGCGGCCTGGAGGATGTGACAGCAGTGGAGACGGGGAGAAGAAGGTCTGGGGTCTGCTGGTGTTGATATGGCCTAGGGGTGAGTTAGATGTAGGAGGGAGGAAAGGAAGAGTCCAGGGTGGCTCCCAGCATCTCGGCTTGACCAGTTGGGTGGATGGCAGTGCCATTTACTGGGATGAGAAGAGCTGGGAGAGGAAATGGTGTGGGAGAGAGGACATCCAAAGTTTTGTTCTGGTCTTGTTGTGAAGGATGCAACCCTAGTGGACTTCCAAGTGGAGATGACTGGTAGACAGCGGACAAGAGAGTATTGAGTGCTTTGTGCAGCGGTCATATGAAGAAACGTAAGAGGCGTGACCCTGGGTCCCAGGCCACCCTCCACTGGTGGAGTTCAGTGATCCTCCTCTCTCTGCCTTCCCCTAGGCCCGTCCCTGCCACCCCCGTGTCCCGAGGGCCCACGAATGGAAGCGGTCAGTTACCTTGTCGCGATGCCCGGCCCTTGCGGGAAGGCCTGCATAATGGAGTCTCAGGCGATGCTCTCCCTGGGCAGCATCCTTCAGTTCACTCTCCTAGGACAAGAGGAAAGGGTACGGTGAGATGACGCACCAGCCTCAGGGGCACGTGGAGTATGGGTCAAGGGCTCTGACTTGACATTAGACCTGGGGTTGGGTATGCTTCTGCAATTCACAAGCCAGGGAATGTGGGCCTGGTGTCTTCTCTCTGCACCATAGGTTTCCTATTGGATAAAACGAGAGTAAGGACACTTCACAATGATGTTATAAGAATATAATAAAATAATACACTATGCACGTAGTGAAATGCCCGGCAGATGAACCACGTCTGATACGTGGCATGCATCCCTGCGTTACACGTTAGTATCCTAAAGAGGCAACAGAACTCCCCTCCACTGGAGTTGTTAAGTCAAACTTTGACCTGCCCCTTCCCTCACAAACACTCCAAGCACATTGCCATATAAACAATACAGAAAATGTGAAAAGGTTTGCCCTGCTCAAAAACGAGATAAAAATCTGTAAGGACTATGAATGGCTGGGACACGTGTGGTCAGTGGAACACCTGAGACCTGCCAGATTCTGAGTCCAGAATTTAGGGTCCCTTTTTTTTTAGGATATGTGGGACTTAAAGTGCCCCACATGACACTAGAGACCTGAGCAAATGTCACCACCTGACTGAGGCTAAGGTCAGGCTCCCCAACCCCAAAGAGAGCTGAAAACAATTGGTGACTTCTGCCCGGAGCTCTAGTCTATATAGGGTGGTGCCTAGAGAGGCAGCATGTGCAGACCTGGCTCAGTGTCTGTGCTGGGTTTCTCCCTAATATCAGTGGTTCAGGAACTCTGAGCTGCCAATAACAGAACATAACTCACGCCTGGGAGCATCCAGGGTGTGGGATAGTTACTCCAAAGAGGTAAGAGGGGGGTGGGGGTGAGCACAGAGAGAGAGAAACTGGGGCTAAAATCTTCCCATCAAAGATGAGTCTGAAAATGGAAATTCCAAACACATAAAGAAAACTCATGCTACTAAAGAGATCCAACAAAATCGATAATCAGATGAATTCACCCCAGAGGAAATGAAGATAATCAAGCAACCTGAAAACGACTTCAACAAGGAAGTTGAGGATCCTCACGAGGATAAACGAAGGCATGACGTCCACTCAAGGGAACAGGAAGGAAGCACCAGGGACAGTTCACAGCCGGCAGTGGAAGGCGCTGCCCCTCCTCAGCAGGTCTGAGGCTCCTCGCCTGCCTGTATCTACAAGTTTGCTCTCTCTTCGCCTCCCAGATGAGCTCCCATGTGTGAACCCACGTCCTGGATTGATGGGCAAATCTCCTCAGTAATACTTTGAGGGCTCTGATTTTATGCTCTGTTCACACGCACAATAGGACCTGGGCAGGGAATTGTGGGGTTTCAGACACCTTCCTCAAGGAGGAAGGCCCCTTCTGGCTACTTTCAGGTTCCGCATTTCAGTCAACCTCCCTTCCCCCTGGTCGCGGCCACCACGAGCTCCCCCAGTCCCTTGTAACCTCACAGTTCCACAGGCGTGAAACTCAAGGAGGTAACCTCTGCGTACTCACCACGCTGCTCTGTTCTGGAAACAGTGATTCCCCAGACTAGAGGAAAGTGCTTGATAACGTGGCGAACACCTTCCCTCTTCTGGGATGTCCCCCATAGTCTATGTTCATCATTGTCTTTCTTAAGTAAAGTAAATTACAACGTAGTCCCCTGCTGGCTCCTTGGGAGAACTGTAGACATTGTGGGGCATGCCTCAAGTGTGACAATCGATTGGGATCTTCAGGGGATGGGAGTACTCATCAAAGCACCTGACCCCTGACCTTGAAGGCTTTAGATGCCCCAAGGTCAACTAAGGCAGCAATATATCAGAGAATTACAGGAGAAGTTTTAAATAGGGGTAGGATATGGGTTCTGAGGTCCAACTGCCTAGATGCAAACTCTAGCTCTTCACTTGTGAGCCGTGTGGCCTCAGATGCATCGCCTGGTATCTCTACACTCTCTAGATCTAAGGATGTAATAGCTCCCACTCAACCAGATGTTGTGAAGATTAAATGAGGTAATTCCTGTAGAGCTCCAAGCACACTCCACTGCACACAATCACAGCTCAGACGGGTGGTCCCCTTCCCTGCTGAAAGCACCACCACCAATGCCCTCATCTTCTACCTTCTGCCGTCACCGACCACTCAGCTCAGGTCGTCACCCCTCTTTGAGTCTCCCTTAGAGGAGTGGATTGTAAGACAGGATCATCAGGCAGAGAAACAGGGCTGGCTCAGTCATCCAATTTTCTGGTGGTTGTAGAAAAGTTACATTCATCTATTTTATTTATATTCCATCTCAGTGAGTCAAAGTCAGCTGCTTAACCTGATGAGATCAACCTTCTCAAGGAAAACAGCTCAAGATCTAAATCTAGTCCAGGAAAAACCGATCCACGGCGTCACTGTGCAAAGGGAGAGGAACGCCGCCATCTCTTCCCAACGCAGTCTCCCCAAATCGGTCTGAGCATGATTTGGTGCTTCGGGGTACCACTTACTATAGTGGTCCCCCCACTGCAAGAGCCAGTCACAGAAAGAGCTGCTGAAAGGCAAAATCATCCCCAAACGAACAATCCCCGGCCCCGTGCTTCCAGTCACAAAGTACCTGAGCAGAGTGTCAGAGCCCTTCACAATGATGCTGAAACCACTCGTCGACAAGACGTCCATCCAGGAAAGGCCCAGAGAAAAGAGTGAAGATGCCAGTCTGAACCTGCACAGACTATGTGATTTATCCGCCAAATTATGAGCATCTCGCTTCCTCCATACGTGTTGCTCACCCCTGAGGAAAGCCCAGAGGTGGGTATGGGACGGGGATACCTGAGGTTTCGTCCACAGGGCTGCAGGTACAGCACAGTGGTCCTCCCCGCCCTCATAGTCACAGGGCAGGGAAGCTGCTCTGACATGCATGTATCTGCAGTGCTTAGGGGAAATTTCAGAAAATGGATACTGCTCACGCTTCAGATCCTATTAAGATGCTGAAAAGCAAGCAGACTTACCCTGGAAGCTCTCATCATTGACACAGTGCAGGACCAGAGCTGCCCACCCAGGGAAGCTGTCACCGCTCCAATTAAATCCAGCCTTTCTGAATTAATCAGCACCACCAAAGAAATGCCAGCAAGCAAAATACAGATCACCCTATGTATTGGTCGCATGCTTGAGACCAGAAGTCCCTCAAAAGATGTGGGCTTGTAGTCGCAACACGACAAAACGAGACTCTCCCAACAGGCGCGGGTGGCACTGCTATGACAATTCACAGGAGAAGGAGGAGGGGGAGGATGGGGTGGATTTGAGATAATCTGACACTCCTGTCTGAACAACGAGGTTTTCACAGCCTGGGGTATGGCGGCCAGCCACGTCGGGGCCTCCGATCACAGGTGGACTCGCATGGTTCCATGCTGCAGTGTAATTTATGCCCCTGTTGGCTGCCCCTTTTGTGGGGGTTGACACTGTTGACTACTGACCACATCTGAGTGCCTGGGAATGGAGTTTGACAACACACACCCACAGCCTGGAGACGGGGAGTGGTGACTCATGCATCGCCAGGACTGTGATAAGGAAGAACTCTCTGAACGCTAGCTGCGTGAAACCGCCCTCCAGCCCAGTCTTCTTGACCTGACACAGTGACTGCAAAGAGAGAAGCAGCAGCTTCTGTACATCTGTGCACGTCTTCAGAAATGTAACAGCTTTCCTGTCCAAGAGAGAATTCTCAAGCTTTGCAGCGGGAACGGTTTGAGTCTTGGATCCTTTAAGTTTAAAGCCATGCAAAGTAAGAGGGTTTAGGATTTACCAAACAGTCAAGCATAATGAGACAGGCTTATGAATCAAAACGCACAGTTTGTTGACTTGAATTGTCTGCAACCACAGATAGGAAGCGATGAGATCTCTATAGGTGACACACTTCACAGCTGAACATGCAGAGGTCAGGACCAGCTCCAGGCAGGCTGAGGGGAGAGTTCTGGGATCTGACGTGGGGACTACTGGGACCGGGTACCCTGAAACCTCCCTCAAAGGGCAGCTCCAGAAAGGGCCAGTTAAGGAGATTTAATCCATTCATATCCACTAACATTAAATCAGGATAACCTTGTTTGATTTTCTATCTCCTGTTTAGCAAAATTGTGGGCAGAAGTATATTCCAATGAGGACAAGGGAGGAAAGAGCTGAGGCAGGAGTTGAGAATTCAAACGCCCCAGGGAACAGCAGCAAATATGAAGGGGCAGATGGGGCGGGGCCTAGAACATTCTAGAGTGATGGGGAATGCAGCAATTGGTGAGGCTCATGCCCATCTAAAGAGCAGCTGCAGTCTGGCTCCAAACTCTTGGTGCCACGTAGGAATGAGAACCCAGCCTCACCGGCTCTTCTGGGCTTTTAGGAGCTGGGACTCTGGGTTCCCATCTCAAATATCCCTGTTTTTAAATGTTGGCTATTAATTCAAATAAAAATACACACCACGTACTCCTTCCTATAATAAACACGACTGAAGGTTGAATTGGCTTCAAAATGGGGCACTTTGTAATAGAAGTCAGACCTGATGAAAGTCCAAGTTTTGGTGGGGTGAGGTGGGGGTGCAGGAAACCACAAGGCCATGTAATTCCCAGGGGGGAAGGGAGAAAAAGGGGGAGATGTGGGGTTACCACAGATAAATTTGTCCACTTGCACCTAATTCTGCCTTGGCTACCTACTATGAACTGAACTGTGCCCCCCCCCCAATTCATATGTTGAAGCCCTGACACCCCAGTATGACTGTATTTGGAGACAGGGCTTTTAGGGAAGTAATTAAAGTTAAATGAGGTCCTCAGTATGGGGCCCTGATGCAATAGGATGGGTGTCCTCATAAGAGGAAGAGACACCAGAGAGCTCTCTCCACTCCCGCACAGAGGCCACGTGAAGACACAGCGAAAAGGTGACCACCTACAAGCCAGGAAGAGAGGACTCCCCAGACACCAAACCACCAGCACGTTGACTTCCAGCCTCCAGAAGTGCGAAAAAATAAGTTTCTGTTGTTTAGGCCATCCAGTCTGTGGTATTTCGTTATGGCAGCCTGAGCTGACTAATACACTTTCTCTGCCTCAAACGTTGAGATTTACGGAGCTTCTCCTCTGAGCCAGCAGCTGATCTGAGCTCTTTGCTTTCTTCTTCTTTTTAAAATCTCTTCGAGTTCCCACAACAACCCTATGGGGTGGACACTATTATGCCCACTTAGTGCATAAGGAAACTAAAGCACCAAGACTTCAGGAACCTGAGCCATCAGCCTCCACGCAGCAGGTGGCGGGATGGGAGCCTGGGCGGGCGGCTCACGAGCGTGGGACCACTCTGCTCTCTGCGCTCCCAAGGGCCTCTCATTCTCTTCCTGAATTGCAAGGCCCAGCAGCTTTCCTGGTCCTGAGAGCTGCTAAGAGGCTCAGAAATGCCCCCAGTTGGGAGGGGTGGGGGTTCTGGAAGGCCTGGGGCAGTGTTCCTCAGGCTGGGGACTGCAGATACAGGATTGGGTGGCCTATGAAAATATTTTATCGGTATTTTTTTATTTCCATGAAATCTGAAAAGAATAAATAGAAGCATATTCTGTACTGCCTTATCACGCAGTACTGCATGTCAATGTTGCATTTGTGTTGTGTATTATTGCACCGGCTCGAACAACTACCATCTGCACTGCCCTGAGATAACGAAAAGACAACAAGGGCTAATATACACGGTGCTTCTGTGCAGAAGGGAAGCCAAATGACTTCACGTGCGCTTAAGAACCAAACATTTTCCAGGAGTTTGAAAGAGATCAGCGGTAGAAATGTTGACTCAACTGTCAAATGACACTGTCTTGACTTACTTATTATTCAGTAAATAATTTACTTACTATTACATTTATTATTAAGTAAAATAATATCATCTGACACATTAAATGACAGTAACTTTGAATTTTGAACTTTGTTGGCCTCATGCATTTGTTTCCCTCTAATCTGTTCATTCATTTTGGCTTAATGGTTTAGAAACACTGTAAAAATTTTATAAACCAGTTTTATCACTGGGCACATGTAATTACGTTATGAATTATAAATATACAACCATATTGTGTTCAAATATAACATAGATTATGTAGTTATAATATGCAAGTCTAGTATAATCATATTATATAAGAATGATGTAATTATCATCAATTACAATAAGATATAAAAATAATTTAAGTCAGTGCTGGGATGTGCTTGATAATATTTTTCTTTCCGAAAAGGCTTCATAAGTGATTCTAGCTAAAGGCAGGGGCAGGGAGGATGGAGTAAACGGAGGAGAGGAAGGAAGAGAAGAAGACAGCGGAGTGTGTGGGAGCCTGGGGTGAGAGAGCAGGAAGGGGAGGGAGAAGGAGACAGAGGTGGAAGGAGTGCTTTGCCCCTGTCTAGGGTCCTGACCGTTGCTGAGCCCCACTCCTGCCACTGGTGGTCAAGGCCCAGGAGAGCTGGCTAAGTCATCATATGAGGTGGAGAAATCACTGAGACTGGAGAACCTGAGTTTGAGGCTTAAACCTAACATTTGCAAGTGTGATTTGGGGCAAACTGTTTAATCCTTCTGAGCGTTCTTGGCCATTTAAATGAGATATGCATACAAATGCACTTTGCAAAAGGCAAAGGGCAATTTGAATGTGAAAGATTGCTTTGTGAATAAAGAAACTGCTAGGAAGCAACTGTTTTTGGTTCCCTGTAACGCTTTGGTGTTCGGGGAAGTGAGAGACAAATCCAAACCTCTCAGTTCTCTTCTATATTCAGAAAAATCTATAAATGGGCACTTGCTTTAACTATAACAGAAACACGCTATTCCCCAGCTGTTTGATATTCAGGCATAGTATGTATGCCAATAATTATGGAGAAGTACATTGTGCTATTTAAAAGCTATTTTTCTAACACAGGTTAGAGACAAGCTCAAGGGGAAAAATATCACAGACTAGGCAGGTTCTAATGCAAGCTCATGACCTAGAGACACATTTGCATTTTAAATAAGGCTTCTCTCGATGATTGTATTTCATCAACTTCCATGTACCTACAATGTATGCTCTGTCCTACTGTTGGAAAACCAGCACAGTTAAATTTATGTTTGGTTCCCATTGGTCACTATCATCAGAATATAGGCTGCCCCGAAGACAGCTCTTCTGCACCGAAAACAGTGGGGTTGAACGCATGAGAATTATTCTGCATGAGATTGACAAAGGTTGAGAGCAAGGGGAGAGGCAGAGAGAACAGTGAAGACGCCACCTGGCTGAGGATGCAGAAAAGTTGGAACCCTTGTACGTTGCTAGTGGGGATGAAAAATGGTGCAGCTGCTCTGAAAACAGTTTGATGGTTCCTCAAAAAAGTTAAATAGAATTACCCTGTGAACCAGTAATTCCACTCCTAGATGTATACCCAAAAGATTTGAAAGTATGTGTTCAAATACTTGTACATGAATGTTTACAGCAGCACTATTCACAATGGCCAAAAGGTGGAAACAACAGTTTGGGCCATCAGCTGGTGAATGGATAAGCAAACAAAAATGTGGTCTATCCAGATGTGGAATATTATTCAGCCATAAAAAGGAATGAAGCACTGATACCTGCTACAACGTGGATGAACCTTGAAAACATGCTCAGTGAAAGAAGCCAGACACAAAATCTCACATACTGCATATATTTGATGTGAAATAGCAAAAATAGGTAAATCCATAGAAACAGAAAGCACATTGGTGGTTGCCAGCGGCTGGCGGAGAAGAGAATGGGAGTGACCGCTGACGGGGACAAGGTTTCCCTTTGGGCAAAGAAAATGTTTTGGAACAAGACAGAGGGGGTGGTTGTACGACACTGTGAATGTACCACATGCCACTGAATTGTTCACTGTAAAGTGGTTGATCTATGTTATATGAATTTTACCTCAATTAAAAAATAAAGGGTGCTGCCCAACCCTCCATCAACAGAGCCTGAAGTGCTGTGAGGGAAGAGATAAAGTATTTTCCGACAGTGTGTCTCTGTAAGCGTCTCCTGTTGAAAGTGTCTCCCCTCACCGTGGGCCACTTTGGACAACTGGTCCCCGGACGCAAACATCCACTGCATCGGGTCCTCAATTGGTAAGCAGCAGTCTTTTCCAATCTTTTCCCTTCTCGGGGAAAAGCTGACACTTGTTAGATTTATCTCCAATATGGCTCCTGCTGAAGGAACTTTCCGGGTAATTTTTTCTCTATGTGATTTTGGCATAACCTGCTGACTTTAGAACTGAATTCCCTCATAAAATGTGACTCTAACACACACTTGTTCACCATATGTAATGCGTAATAATTTATCAATTATATTCCACGTACTCCCAAAAAAGCATTCAAGGATGCCTGTAACAAAAATATTTATGCAATGAGGAAGTCAAAAATAATGATAAAAAAAAGGGGAACAATATGTAGACAAATTTACACCAGGAAATCATATAGAAAGAATTTTTACCCACTGACTGAACATCACATTTAAGCAGTGAGCTTGCCTGCTGCTAATGCGAAAGGAAAACTTATCAATTTTAACTTTGTTAATGTAAGGGGTGAGCCTCCTAGGATCCTTCTACAAATGACACCGCAATGAAAAGTATTTAAGTGCCTTTTTAAAAAAGCATTTGCTATTTCAAGAGATGATTTATCAGTACTGTTGCAAAATGGCACTGCTCCCTAAAAACCATCAGTGTTCCGCTCTCTCCTTCCAACCTAGGGGCTTTCCTTCACCGAATTTCACACTCTTGATCACGGCAACTTTGAGTTATATGAGCGTATGAAAGTGGGGGTTCTGCAAACTGGCCCCACGAGGCAGAGTCAGGCTGTAAACCTGGACGAATTGAGTAGCTGCTGACTCAGTAAGTTTCTTTCCCAAACACCGATCACTTCGCTTGGTTACTGACTGAATTTGCCTTATGACTCAGAGACTTCCAGGTGTTAGAAAGTACATATTTTAGTTGAGGTCCTAAATCTGTCTTTCGTTCATATCATGGCATATATAATGCCGTAGAAAACAGACCAAACTCCTTTTCTACATGGATGTTCTCAGATATTTTTAAGTTCACTTTTTAGATTGAAGTAAAACACACATACATAAAAGTGCACATGTCATAGGTGTACAACTCTGTTCATTTTTACAAAGTGTACACAATGGCATAGTCATTACCCAGATCAAGAAACAGAACATTTCCAGTAGCCCTCAAATTTCTCTCCTGCCTCCTCCCAAGCAAGACTGTCCCAAAATGTAACCACTGTTCTGATTTCTAGCACCATAAATTTGCTTTGCCTGTTTGTTAACTCCATGCAAATGGAATAAAAATATCTTTTTAATGTCTGGACAATTTTCCCAACATTTTATCCGTGATTCATCCATGAGTGTGAAACAGCAGTGTGTCCTCCTTCATTGCTGTGTAGTATTCTCTTGTACGAATATGCCAAAATTTATTTATTCATATTCAACTATTGTTGAATATTAGGGTTGATTCCAGTTTGGGCCGTTAAAAATAACGCTGCAAAGAACATTCTTGAACATGTCTCTTGGTGGACGTGTGTGTATATTCAGATTAGTATTTATCTAGAGATGGAACTGCTGGAGCATGGGATAGGCATGTGTTCAGCTTTTCTAAAAACTGCCAGTTTTGAAGAGTGGGAAGTGTGTGTGTGTCCCCAGAGCCCCATGTCCTCGCCAACGTTTGGTACCAACAGTTCTCTTCCATGCTAGCTGCTCTGTGGAACACAGGGGTGCCCTGCAGCTGTGGGAAGACAGCCGCATTCACCCAAGTCACAGAGTCCTTGTTCTGGAAGTCAAGGGGCAGTGATTTCAGAGGTTCAGACGGAGCTTCCCTTGCACGCAGGTTTCAACCCCAGATGCCTCCAGGAGCCTAGGAGCTACAGAAGCAAGTAACACAACCTGAGCTGCAGACCACAGGCAGTGGTTAGGACTGGGGCAAAGAGAAGAGTGTCCGCCCCTATGAGGGAAGCATCCATCACTCAGCTCTAGCTCATCGTTGACACTAAACGTAGGCTAGCATCGCCACAGCTTCTATTTCCGAAGGGACACCAGAATCAATATTTTTATGTAAAACTTCCCCATTTTAAGATGCTGACAACTCAGGAAACCCTGTCTGACCTGGTTGAGGGTTATTGGCTGCCATTTTGCAACCTCTACTCAATGATTTTTGTCCAAACTCACGTTCACATCTTTGTTGACCTGCTCTCAGGCAGGCTCCCTTCGGCGGGGGACTCCACAATGAACAGCGGCTGTTCAGCTTCTAAATGGGACTGTGTCATTTTTGCACCTTCTGTAGGCGGAGTGGTCTCTACATCGAAGGTTAGGTGCTCTTGTTTTGATTCTCCAAACATCACATCTCAAAATCACTTTAAATCGAGTTATTTTTGAACGAGTAGGTGAAGCCCCTCTTCTTCTCTTAGATGAACCCTATCCCGCGGCTGCAGGGGTCTGCTTGAATTCTCCGTTGCTAGCGGCATACCCATTGTGAAGACGGGAAGGCAGATAGAACTCAGGGCAATCCAAGGTCTTGGGGAATGTGGGCACAGTGCAGAAGTGGAAGTACAGACTGTATGGTCTAAAAACTTGTGCTCCTTTAACATACAAGCCCAGCCATGTCCGCAGGGCCTGGGCCTCCTGGGCTCTGACTCAGGGTAAAGGCTGGGGGTGAGTTGGCAAAACCACCCTTGTAGTCACTTGGCAAAGCTTTTCCCAAACCAAGCATGTTTCTCTGATAATTTTAGGTGGTGCATGGATCTGGCATTTTAAACAATTGACTCATACCTGAGAAAGTCACTCCCCTCCTCGACCCCTTGAAGTCCTTCTGCAGAGTGTCTCAGCAGGGTGCTGAGCTCCTGGCCCATCTCCTCATCTACACATAGAGAGCAGCTTCAGGCTCTGAGCCCAGTCAGGGCACCACACATAGAATTTCAATGACCTTTTTTCTATTTTCTATTTTCCAGTTAGATTAAATATACGATAAGTGATACGGGTTTTTGTTTTGTAATAGTGATACAAAGGTTCTTTTAAAAATTACATCTAGTTTGTAAATGAAATGACTAGAACATATTAATTAATAGTGCTTCTTGGTGAGAGCTGGTGGCGATGATGGTGAGGATGCAGCACAAACCGTGGAGCTGGGACATGTTGGTTTAGTGGGAAAAGCACTGGATCCCCGTTGAGTCCTGACTCTGAAATAGGGTGGCTGGACACTGTAGGCAAATTGCTTCAGGTTTCTGTGCGGCAGTTCTCTCCTCCGTCTGAGGGGGTTGGGGCCATCCGCTACATCTATCACAGATGGCTATTGGGAAACCTAAGTGCTTTGGCGAAATAAAGAGCTTCAGTAATGACAATAAACATAGTTTTTTATATTTTTTGTATTTTGTATTTTTTATATTATTTATAGATTTTGATCTAGGCACCAGACACTGATCTATGCAACATTACATAGACCAATTCATTGACTCCTTGCAACAAGTCCTTAAATGGGCCACAATTTTTACCCCATTTTGCAAATGGGGAAACTGAGGCATGGAGCAATTATGTGACAGAGCCAGGGGTGTGTATGAGAATGAGAGAGATAGACAGACTGGCTTGTCCAGCTTGTGGAGCTGGGGGGAGGTTCTCACCCACAGATATATTATTTTGGGTCAAAAACCATCATCCCCTGGTTATTGCCGTCTGCAAGGCAGATGAGCCCAGAACAGGTTGACACTTTTAATCCCTATACTTAACAATAATTGACTCAATTTATCCCCAAATAGAAGCTCATGAAGGAAAACCCAGCTCTTGCTTGATTTTATGAATCGTCCTCTGGGAGTGGTTCCCAAAAGGGCTTGAGAATCCTTTTGTAGCATCAAAAAAATTCATCTCACTCCAATTACATGATAGTGTCTGGACTTTTATTTATTTGGGGCACTTATGGATTGGCTAACTATCACAATAAACTATCCCCAAGTCTACCCCTGAATCTGGAGCCCTAACACAAAAATTTATCTGGGTCTACACTGTCCAATATGGTAACCATCAGCCACATCCAGCTGTTTAATTTTAAATTTAAGTTCGTTTAAATCAAATAAAATCCCACTACATAGAGCTTAATTCCCCTCCTCTTGAGGTAGGCTGGACTTAGTGACTTGTTTCCAGAGACTAGAATGTGGGAGGAGGAGAACTTTGTAGTTATATATAGTAACTCTGTAATGGAAAACCTGGCAGACACCACCCTAACCACGAAATCAAAGTCAACAGCACCAGTGAGAAATCATGCTGGTGTCATGTGCCCCTTGGTGAGATGTGACGAGAGGGGCACTTCATCTCTGTGGTATTTTTCCAAAAACCTGTAACCCAAGTCTAATCATGAGAAAACAGACAATCTTAAATTGGGGATATTCTATCATCTACCTGGTTAGAACTACTCAAAAGTGTCAAGGTTACAATATATAAGGAGAGACTGGGAAACTATAAGAAATCCAGGCAGACTAAGGAGGCAGGATAACTAGATGAAATGTGATGTCCTGGAACAGAACAGTGATGCCACCAAAGCATTTTATGTCCCTGCTCTAGTTAGACACAATGTCAACTGAAGTTGTATATTTGCAAATGCTGGGACTGGTCCAGGGGAAGATTCTCTGAGCAGACAGGAGACCACGATTTGTCTTACTGGCTCTGCCTCAAAACTTTTACCTTCTGCCTCTGTGGCTGACATTCATATGAGTGGAACATGTCCTCCATGAATCCCCTGGCAGTGTAGGACGTAGGGCGCAGGGCTGGGAAGAAGGCAGCTCTATCATACCCACGGTCTCAGGTTAGTGAAGATTCAGAAAAGGCAGGTTGGGACTCGACCATGGAGGCCCCCAGCTCTCCCACTGGCTAGCTGTGCTGCTGTCAGCACATCACTTAACCTCTCTCTGTCTCACTTCCTTCGCCTCTGGAAGTGAGCATCATGACTCATGGTCCTTGGGAAGACTGAAATTACCAGCCTACGTGAAAGATCCTGGTACAGATCAGAAAGAGAATAAATGTAAGTTTCTGTTCTCCCCGTGCAGAATTCTCAACCCAGGCTGTGCACACATGGTGAGCTCACATTGCAAAAGAAAATCTTTTTCTATCATAAATTCATTAGCCCCGGGGAACAGAGCAACACATCCTGATTTCTTCTGATGGGAGGAAATGAGATTGCCTGGCTGTCTAGCACGGAGTAGTCATTACAGGATCTCTGTTAGTGCTTAGAACCAGGTCCAGATCGTTTTTAAAATTTCCCCTTTCGCTCAGGCTGGACTCAAGCCTTGCTAGTCACGAGCGTGCTCGCTCTTGCTCTATCCCTCTCCAGATGGAGTTGTCAACAAATTTGCTGTTTCCATTCTCATTCATGCAGCATCACTAGACTCCAAAAGCAAAATGCATGGCTGTAGAACCCTTCAATGTGAAAAAAAAAAGAAGATTTTATAAATTTCTCACAGTGTTGTTTGCAGGAGATTATTCAAAGTGGCAGCATAAGACTGGATTTGTCATGTGGCCCCAGGGCATCTAAATAGTTATCAACATTTAAAACTAGGAATTTAATATAAAAATGAGGATTTACACTCTCTGGTGAAACATCAGAAGATTTGGCAGCTCTGGGTCTGCATTTCCATGTGGTCACAATTAGCTGAAACATCCATGCTTATTTTTCTTTGGTCCTAACTGTTCCTACAGATTTCTGGGCTCCTTTGGGAAACTGCAGCTCAGGGCGGTGAGATGACTTAACTAAGGTCACACAGTGGATCCACCTCAGAGCCCAGGTCTCTATCTGAGCCTTCAACCTCTTCCTCCCACATCCTGCACCCGTCCCGCCCACACATAGGACTGACCCCACACTTACATTAGTGTGCACTGTTGTGAACAGCACCCGTCTCTGTGCCCCCCTGCACGCCAGAGTCTGCACACTTCAGCTTTTGAACGTCTGAGCTATGATAAGCAAGCGTGTTTTCTAAGCAGCAAAGTAGATTTTACAGGCTTCGCATCAATAGAGTGAGTCTTGAGCATTACGGATCTGCTGCAGGGCCAGCTGGGCGGCAGAGAACCCAGCAGTGTCTGTTTCCCAGCTGACTTCCTGTGCCCTCCTGGCTGGGCCCTTGAACCACGGGCAGTGCCAACCGTGGCTTCTCCCTCCCACTCTTCTCATGTCACGTTGCCAGGGGGTCATGTGGGGGTCACCACTGTGCAGTTCTAGTCCCAAGGGAGGTGGGAGGAAGGAGGAGGGAGGGAGCTGGGCAGGGAGGGGGATAAAACTCTGGGGCACGCCTGTGGCTCTGCAGACCCTCTGGGGCTGGTGGTTAATTATCTTCTGTGACTTTCTAGACCAGGCGACAGCAGACTGTGGCTCACAAGACAAATCCAGCCTGCCTCCTGTTTTTGTGGATAAAGTTTTAGTGGAGCACAGCCATGCTGATTTATTTACAAAAATCCCTATCACTGTATGATTTGTATATTATTTGTTTCCTTCTTTGTTTCTCTACATAGCATTCACTGACGCTGCGTCACCTGACACTGTTTCATAGGACATAGCACCAGTGAATGCTATACAGAGAAGTAAAGAAGGAAACAGAGATTTCTAGAAAACAAGGCCAGGGAATGTGTCTCTGAGAAGGTGACATCTAAGCAGGGACCTACATGAAGTGAGGGAGCGAGCTACATGGACATCTCGTGGAAGGAATTCCAGGCAGAGGGCACAGCGAGCGCAAATGTCCCAGGATGGAGCAGAGGGGGGAGGACAGCATAGTGAAGGCGCAGTAGGAGGGGCAGCCGGGTGTAGGCCACGGAGGAGTTGGGGCTTTATTCAAAGGCTGACGGGAAGCAGCGAAGGGCTGAAAGCAGGGAGGGGAAGATCTAGCACAGATCTTAAAAGGATGCCCTTGACGACGAGGATCAACAGGGGAGAATGGGTTTTGGGGGATGATGGAGGGACTGGGCAGACCCACTTGGGGGCTAGTGCAGTTGGCCAAGAGGAGGGCGGGTTGACCAAAGGATGATGAAGGAGGAAGAGGACTGGGGCCAGAGGACCCTCCAGAGGACCCCAGCGCACGCACATTTTCCGTGAAGCAGAATCTCCAGTCTAAGATTTCTCCGCTAACCTTCAAACCAACTCCATCAATTCCCTAAGGCTTTTCCAACCCGACATGAATTTTTATCACAGAGTATCTGTTTAATCCTTTGCTTTTGAAAACACACATAATCCTGCTGCAGAAAAAGAAAACAGTGAATTGATTTTGAGAAAAGAGGGTGGTGGGTGAGGAAGAGTTCCTGAACTCGACAGTTTCAGGGAATTATTAAAGGAATAATACCGTTCTTATCAAAAAGGATTCGTTCTGCATGACAACGACACTCCGACCCCCACAGTCGGAGGCAGGAGAGCGCCATGAGACAGCAGCCCCAACGCGATGCGCGCCTCCAACGGCTTCCTGTGACTCAGAACATAATCTGACTTGACAAAAGCTGTTTGATCTCAGAGACAATGAGTTTCATCCAATGAGACCCCGGGTTTCCAATGGGATTTTTAACACTGTGAAAGGGAAAAATAGACATTCTGTTGAAAGTAGGAGCAAAACTGATTTACAAGGATGCTTTAAAAAAATGAAAAATCATGCTCCGCATTGCCATTATTTGTCATTAATCCATTAAAACAACATTCCCATGGATCTGGTGACTTGGTTTTTGGGCCTTGATCCATCATAAATCCGCGGGAGAGTATTCGACCAGTGGGTGCACCACTTCTTCCTATAAAAAATGGGGTGACACAATTTGCCCTTTCCACCTCTCAGGGTTTTGGTGACGAAATGAGAATACATGGGCTGGTTGTCTTCCTACAGTCTCTGGAGCCCATGGTCATTCTTCAGTACTCTGCTCTACAGAAGGCTAGAAGACTGAAAACTACAGTCCCGGCCACTGGAGACACTGGCAGGAGATGGAAGATGGGAGCAGAGGAAGAGGGCTCTCTGCCCCCAGTCTCCGTGTTCCTTCTGCAACAGCAGCAGCAATGAGCAGCTCCAGCTCCAGCATACTTATACATTGCCACATGTGCAACATTCCCTTGAAAATCTGAGCACTGGCTCCATGGCATCACTCTGGTGGTCCCAGCATAGTAGCACCCCATTTTCTAGGGGGCCAGATGCTGAGACAGTCCCTCCTCCATACTGCTAGGTCCCATGATCCCCCTACCTTTCTTTCGTCCACAGTCCCAGGAGTGGTGGCTGCTCCCTGCAGTACTAACCTGTAAGTTCCGTCAGCTCTCCCTTTTGGTTCTTCTAGATTTGCAACAGTGTATCATCAATATCCTGAATTAAATCGCCTGTGTTTGACACCTGGAGACACCTGTTGGCCTAGGGCATCAGCAGGAAAACCCAGCTCAGCACTCGGCCTGGCCAGGGGGCATGGCTGGAGAGCTGCTTCTCTGCTATATTACTTTCCTACAGTGGCCTTAATAAAATACCACAAATTAGGTGGTTTAAAACAACAGAAATTTATTCTCTCGCAGTTCTGGAAGCCACACGTCCAAAATCAAGGTGCCGGCAGGGTCCTGCTCCCTCTGAAGTTTCTAGGGGAGAGTCCTTCCTTGCCTCTTCTGGTTCAGAGGCTCCCAGCAGTCCTGGGCTGGGAGCTGAGTCACTCCAATCTCTGCCTCATCGTCACGTGGCATTTTCCCCTGTGTGTCTCTGATCTCTTCTTGTAAGGACACCAGTGACTGGATTAGGGCCACCCTAATGTAGCTTGACCTCATCTTAACTCAAGCAAAGACCCTATTTCCAAATAAGGTCATAATCACAGGTTCTGGTGGACATGAATTTTTGAGGGACACCACTCAAGCCAGTGCACCTGACTAGGAGACACCAGGTAGCCCGGCCAGGGAAGGTCCTTCCCCCTGACAGGTGTACCAGCAGCACTGCCCCAGGGGACCAGGTAAACTGCAAACCAAAATAACCTGGCAAAGGCTCTGACAAACCAAATTGTCCTTGGAAGCAGCCCACAGAAGCAGACCAGGAACTCCCTGTAAACCTAGACAGAGAAACCGGCTGCTAAACCAACTCCTGTGTTTGAAATCAGAGTGGTTTCAGGCCCGGAATGATACGAGTATGTGAAACCATTCTGAAAGTTACAAAATATGACATACACACAAAGGGTTGTCACTATTGATTTAGATAAGTTCCGAATGTTTGTAAACAAAGAAATTAGTGATTTCTTTGAAGACCTGTAAGCCAGAGAGCAAAGGCATTAAAATCTATATAACATTTTCCTTTTGAAAATAATAAATTTCACTATAAAGAAAAAAGAAATCTAGAAAACCATAGAAAAGAAAGGAAAAACCAGCTGTATTTCCAGCACTCAGAGACATCACTCTTAACATTAAGTTGTACTTACTGTCAGACTTTCTTCTCTCTAGATGTCTAAATATTAATACTCTTTTTTTTTTTTTTTTACAAAATTAAGATCATATTGTATGCACTGTTTTAAAACTTAAAATACTAGAAGTATTTCCTTAGGTCATAAACTATTCTCCTAAAATAAACGTTTAATACCTGTGACCTATGTCAGGTTTGCTCTGCCTGCTGTGTCCTCAGTATGGACGGGTGACAGCAGAGAGAGCAGTGGTCTGGCCCAGAAAGGACCCCCGATCTCTGAGTCGTGACATCGCGCAGTGACCTAACAGTGACCAAACTGTCATCCAGTCCTTGGGCTCCTAGAGGCATATTTGTCTCAGGAACCACTGGGAAGCATGTTGGTAGGACAAGATTCTTGGGACTAAATTGTATCTATTTAGCATTGTCTTGCAACTGTTTCATTTACAATTAAAAAAAAAACAAGTCTACTAACTAGGTAGTCAAAGGCAAAACCTTCTCTTAAAGAGTCTCTAGCACCTGGCACAGTGGTGAGCGCAGCAGACGCCCGTGTGTATCCGAATCGCACACATCCTTGCTGTCTGGTGCAGTGGCTGCTAGTGACCGGTGCATACAGGGCTCTTGGAAAGCGGCTAGTCCCAACTGAGATGTGCACAAAGTGTAAAGTACACACCAGATTTTTAGGACTTAATAGAAAAAAGAATGTAAAATAAAGTATTAACTATTTTATATTGATTTCATATAGAAGTGATAATATTTAAGATATATTGGGTTAAATAAGATATTATTCAAATTAATTTCACCTGTTTCCTTCTCATCACTTCCTGTAATGTGGCTACTAGATAATTTAAGACTTTATTTGTGGCTCACATTCGAGGCTCCCCTTGTGTGTCTATTAGACAGTGCTCCTCTAGACCCTAGCTAGGAAACGTGACAGAGGAACAAACCCAATTCAGAACAACCATAAAATATCGCATCAATGGGAGAAAGGGGACCATTTTGCAGCCCCTCTGAAAAAGGCTTCGTTTAAGCTAATAGGCCCCCAGTCTCTGTATCAGCAAAGGAAGCCATCTTATCACCAGTGCAGGCAGGCGAGAATTTGGATTTTTTTTTTTATACAGGAGTTAAAAATATTATATTTTGTGCCATCATCCTCCTTTTATCATAGTTTATGATATTGTGAAAAAACAAAAAGCCGCAGGATTTAGGATTTATCAAAAGGGACTTAGTTCCATTCTTAGCACAGTGTCTTGGCAGGAAAAAAAATTAACAAAGCTTGTGTCAAGAAATCAATAAGAAGCACATAGGAAATAAGGCTTTACCATGACACATTCTCCTCCTGGAATAGAGTCTCGTCCCCTTCGAGGACATCACTGAGACTTATAGAATTCACGCCTTGTTTCCTTCTGTCAACTTTCTTTCTTCAACTGAAGATTTAAAAACATTATCATGTTTTGATTCTGCCCCAGAGGCAACCTCCTTTTTGGGCGAAACTAAGCTCACTGTGCCTACAATAAAGCTGAGAACCTGGCAGCCCACCAGCTGGATACAGCCCGTGGACACCAGGCCACCTGGTGTATTTTTATTTGTTTGTTTTTTAACTAGAGTTATTTGCCAATACTTCAGTATCAAAACAATTCGTGTAAAATATCTTGAATTTCAGTCTTCTCCTGAAAAATTGGAAGTGCTGGCAACCGTGGTTGGTTTGCCCTGAAAATGCACTGGCTGGAGTAAGGAGGCTGGCCCGTAAGATGGGATACCTGCCCTTCAATTAGTCACAATCCCCACCCTTCCCTATAGTCTCCCTGACACGGAAGATGACGAGAGGGGCAGTTTTCACTAACCATTGTACTTGTGCTGTTACATTTCTCACCTTATGAGAGCATTTCCCTCTGCACACACTTCCACAGAGACTGCGAGGATGAAATGTTTCTCGTGTGTGTGTATCCTCTACTATATTCTTTGAATGAAGATGCTTCTGTCTGTCTTCCTCTTACACAGCAAAACTCGGGACGCTTAAGGCTCTTTATAGTGAAGACACTAAAAAACATTTTTAAGCTCATGTATATTCATATGTAAAGAATTCTCCAAGCCTTGAGTTTCTTTACTGTTACTTAGGATAGTTGATTTCCGGGCCAAATAATGGGAAAAATTCTCCTGGCCACAGTCGTGTGGATTGTGCATAAATACCCACCCCTGATCTGTTAGTATAAGCTTCGGTTGTGACATAGAGACCAAAGGCAGACTGTTTTCTCACCATCGTATTTTATAACTCTGTTAGTGGACTTAGTATAAAGTTAACCGAAGGTCTACATTTCACGCTAACACTGGCTGTAGAAATCTCTCTCCAACAGTTTCCATCTGGAGTCCTTGTGACATAATAAAACCCAACAGAAGCAATCCTAGCCTGGCAACAAGGTACGGAGATTACACGGCTTCCTGCTGCGACAGCGAGATGAAATGCCTGATTTACTCTCTTAGGTCAACCCTGAAATGGGGAGGATTCAAGACGTGGCTGCCTCTTTAGCTGTTCCAGGCCAGCTCTCAGAAACTCTCTCCTGATGCCAGGGGATCTTTGGGAAGAGCCTGATCACACAAAACCCCCCAAGCTGCTTCTGCTCTCAAGCATTCTTTTGTTTTTCTTCTCAGCGATGATAGACTAGAGAAACTCAGCATATTTAAGAAATACCCATTTAAGTTTCTAAACACGACGTTTCTACCAAGAAAGACATAATCCCTCTCTTAGATCTCCTTCCTCCTACTGAAGAAGTCTTTATGCTGCTGTTGATGATGCACAGACCTTCATGTACGGGGCTAAGGATAATCCCATCTTCAGTAGCCACCTTTAGCAGGATAACTTGCCCTGGTCATCCTCCAGTGACTGGCCACTACCCAAAACCATCCAAGACTGAAAACCACTCTCATTCAAAGCATGAAGAGAAGGAACAGAAGACAGAAATCCATGACTTGTTTCAATTGTGCCATGAAATGAAGAATTCGAACGTGAGTCATAGACACAGTTCTGAACCATGAAGGGTATGGTAATAAAGTAAATGGAGGCACAGTGCTGAACTTTCTTCCTTATCTCTGTAATTTCTGGTCTTCCACTTTTAGCACCACATCCTGGTATGATCTCCAAGTCCTGTCTTTGTAGACAAAACACAGCAGCTGGTTTAAAAGTCATATATCTTATTTCAATGCTTTTCATTGCAATTCCACAGCTGAAGCTAAGGTTTTGATCTCCTGTCAATTAGACTACAGAATGTTTTCAGACAATCTTTCTATCACTTCCACGAAACTGCCCTTAAGATTCCTTCTCTAATCTTTCTTGGGAAGGATGCTGCTCACATCCATCTTACCTCTTGGACTTTGTTTCAATCAGGTAAGACCCCTCTTGAGATGCCCGCACTTGGGCTCTTGGTTGGCAGCTGTGTGGCGAGATAATTTTCAAAGGACTTTTGCAAAATTGACTGAGTGCCAATGACTCTGAAAACATATCTCTGGAAAACTTCCACATCAGTGCTAATAATTTCATCTCCCCCCAGTTAAACAATCCTAGGAAACTTGCAAGTGATGCCGACAGAATACATTTTATTCAATGTGATCTCCATTTGGAGGTGGACAGGCCAATTCAAACATGTAACCCTAGGCTGGTGAGTACTTTGTCATTTTCCGTAAAGCTGAACCAATACTGAGTATTCTCAAATCCAAATAAAAATTTCCTCTGCCATACAGACTAAGCTGGCACCCAGTGCCCATCCTGGGGATGATGTGACAAATAGTTTCTAAATTAGTGTGAGAACTTCGACTTTTGATCTATAGCTACAGTGAAGAGATAAAGCAGCACACATTGGCAAAGTAATTCAAATAATCCTTAAAACAAAGTATAGCTATAATTTACATTTGGACTAAAGTAAGAGAAAGGGGATAAGCACGCGTTTTTATCTTGTGACAGGGAGGGAATGTCTGCTGCCTCGTTGCTGCTTTTACACGATGTCCATGGACGTTCTGCTTCTCTACCTCATATTCCTAGGGACCCCCAACTCACTCCCCTGAAAAAGTTTCAATGTAAAAGACACGCAGAGAGAAAAGTAAGATGTTCAGAAAGCTTTCCTTCTCAAAAAAAAAACAAAAACCCAGGACCATTGGTGTTTGAATAACGGTAAAAATGATCCCATAGCAAAGATGAAGATAGGCTGAAACTGTAAAATTCAGATTAAAATAATTCTGAATAAAGTGTGTACTATAGTTAATCATACTGTACTAAGGTCAACTTCTTGGTTTTGATAAGTGTACCATGCTTATGAATGATGTAATCACTGGGGTAAGATGTATAAAGGGTACACAAGAACTCCTTGTACTGTTTTGGTAATGTCTAGGTGAGTCTAAACTTATTCCAAAATAAAAAGTTTTTAAAAATTAAACTATAAAATGCTAGACAGAACATGGATGTTGTCTGCCAATTAGCACATGATTTAACAAATAAACAAGGTTCTCTTTCTACACCTAAGGTAAAGTATTAAATTCTGGGGGAGATTCTAAAAGACATAAGAGGTATCCTCTGTCCTCAAGGAGCTTATGGTCTACTTGGGAAAACAGGGTCCATAAATATAGGAACTGTTTAAAAATGAGATTTATGGAACATAAATGATTTACAAAGCTGCACATGAGTAATTACAAAATTATTGAGCTGAAAAGTGGATGCAACACATTCATTGGAAAGAAAGCATGCATGCACACGCTGAAAATGATGGCTTGCTGCATTGTGACCTCCCAGAGGGTGGTGTTTATGTGCTGTTTACTTCTGATCCCCATGATGCCTGACATCCAATAATCACTAAGTCAATTGTTATTAAATGAGTGATTGGACATAAGTGAATGGAGATGCAACTTGATCTAAGTCTTCAAGGGTTAACGTGGAATTGACTAGAGCAGGAATTACACAAAGGGAGGTAGCCTTGGGCAGGAGCTCCAAGTGTGGAAGTTCAAGCCACTGCCAGCCGAGAAGACCCTCTGCCAGCTGGCCTGGCAAGTCGCATTTGTAGAGATAAGAGGGAAGAGGCTGGGGTCAGACCAGGGAGGGGCTTAAATGCCAGGAAGAGAATTTATATAATTGTGCCCTCTCCTTAGAACCCCACAAAATGTTTCCCATGATTTAATTCATTTGAGATATTTCTCACTTTATCTTTCCTATCTGTGTTCATGCATACAGGTCCATGGTCACTCAGACATTGCATGAATAAGAAATATTAATTAAAAAAATAAACAAGTTTTGCTTAGTTTGTTATTTAAAAAATAGTAGAAGAGAGAAGCCAAGATGGCGGCGTAGGCAGACTCTGAACTCACCTCCTCCCACAGACACAGCCAATTTACAACTACTCGTGGAAAAATTACCCCTGAGACAGAACTGAAAACTGGATAAGAGGAACTCCTGCAGCAGAGGACGGTCCTAATTGAGGTGGAAGAGGCAGAAACTCCCTTCTGGAGAGAAAAAACACCACCTTCACAAGCCGCAGCACCTCACAGCTGCCCAGGAGCAGCCCACAGGTACACTGCCCTCCCTGGAGGAGAGGGGCCCTGAGCTGGGGAGCACCCCCGCTGTGGGCATTTTGTGGACCCAGCACAATCGAGACGAGTGACATAATATCTGACTTTGCCTGCTACTAAAATATTGGGGAGTACCCCCAGAAAAGCTGGTTCACAAAGAAATTAAAACCAGCTCTTAAAGGGCCTGTGCACAAACTCACCCGTTTCAGAAAGCAACCTAAAATCACCAGAAAGAAAGGTACACAGTGCTTTAGTGAAAAGAGACTCACCTGATAGGCCCTGAGTGCATCTCAGTGAGGGGTGAGACCTCTCCAGGGACTGGGACATTGGCGGCGGCCATGGTTGTGGCCTGGTGTGGGCGTGCTGACACAGACGCCATTGGAGTTTTCCCTGGGGCATTCTAGCCCAGGTCTGCCCCAGCCGCTAGAGCACCAATTTAATCCAGCTCAGCCAGGGCAGGCAGCCCACCCTAGAGACTGGCCCCACCCAACAACAAGCCCTCAGGCAACTTGTGGGCCTGCATAGATTGGTGACTGGATTCTGTGCAGCCTGGCAACTGAGCCCACTTCAGTGGGGCAGGGCATGTACAAGGAGCAGGTGGAGAGTGTGGGGCGGTGGTGGAGAGTGTGGGGCTCCTGCTGTGGAGAGACTGGGTCCACTTCAGGAGGTCGGGGCGTGCACATGGGGCAGGATTGTGTTGACTGTGTGTGTGGACCTGTGGGCGGCAGGGCTTGTCAGCTGCAGAAGACTTGTGCTTCTCAAAGACATAGGGGGTTTGCCCCACCTTCCAAGGCCTGAAACAATTGGGTGCTCCTGTGCCTGAGGCCAGCCCCACACAGCTGCAACCCTCAGAGAGCTGACAAGAGACCTACAGGCTGGAGGCTTATAGCAATTGTAAGCCCCTGAGCCTAACAACCTGCCATACTGGGGGCCTACTCACTTAAAAGAAATACTGCAACACAAATGTGGTATTAGAACTTGCAGCCAACTGTGCTGGGGCTCCCCACACCTGATAAAGAGACTGAAGGGCCCACAACAACTACAAACAGCTGAGCATTACAACAGCTGGCCAGGAGTATAACTCGGCCTCCCTGGGCACCTACAGAGAGAGCAAACAGGCCACAACAGAAGGGCACATGTAGCCCACATAAGGGTCACCCCTGGAACATTGAGAACTGAGGGAAGCACACTGCAGACCTCCTAAGGCATCACTTACATAAGGTCACCTATCCAAGAGCAGGAGATCTAGCTGACCTACCTAATACCTAGATACAAGCACAGGGAAAGAGGCAAAATGAGGAGGCAAAGGAATACATTCCAAGTAAGGGACCAGGACAAAACCCCAGAAAAGGAACTAAGTGAAACAGAAATGAGCAACCTACCTGACAGAGAGTTCAAACTAAGAGTGTTAAGGATGCTCACCGATCTGGGGAGAAGAATAGATGAACTCAGTGAGAATGTCAACAAAGAAATGGAAGATATAAAAAAGAACTAATCAGAAATGAAGAATACAATATTGCAAATGAAAAATTCACTAGAGGGACTCAAAAGCAGAGTAGAGGATACAGAAGAAGGGATCTGCGAGCTGGATGAAAGACTAGAAGAAACTGCCCAAGCTGAACAGGTAAAAGAGAAAAGAATTAAAAAGAGTGAGGACAGTCTAAGGGACATCTGGGACAACATCAAGCAAACTAACATCCGTGTTATAGGTGTCCCAGAAGGAGAAGAGCAAGACAAAGGGGCAGAGAATCTATTTCAAGAAATAATAGATGAAAACTTCCCTAACCTAAGGAAGGAAACAGACATCCAGGTACAGGAAGCACAGAGAGCCCCAAACAAGATAAACCCAAAGAGGCCCACACCAAGACACATCATAATCAAAATGTCCAGAATTAAAGATAAAGAGAGAATCCTAAAAGCCACAAGAGAAAGTCAAGTTACATACAAAGGAAACCCCATAAGGCTATCAGCTGACTTCTCAGCAGAAACCTTACAGGCTGGAAGAGAGTGGCACAATATATTTAAAGTGCTAAAAGGAAAAAACCTACAGCCAAGAATACTCTACCCAAAAAGGTTATCATTCAAAATGGAACGAGAGATCAAAAATTTCCCAGACAAGCAAAAATTAAAGGGTTTGTCACCAAGAAACCAGTGCTACAAGAAATGTTAAAGGGACTGATTTAAGGCAAAAACAGAAGACCACAAATAGGAAAAATTATCTATTTCCATGATAAGAGGGTAATGGATACAAAGGCACAAAAAAAAGGTGTGATATGATATCAAAAACATAAAAGGAGGGAGGAGGGGAGTTAAAGAGTAGAGCTTTCAGACAGAGGTCAAACTAAAGAGACCATCAATTCTGTATAGAAGAAGAAAGGAACAGAGAAGGACTACTAAAACACTGAGGAAAAAAAAGTTAAAAAAATGGCAGTGAGGGGGCCGGCCCCGTGGCTTAGCGGTTAAGTGCTCGCGCTCCGCTACTGGCGGCCCAGGTTTGGATCCTGGGCATGGACCGACGCACCGCTTCTCCGGCCACGATGAAGCCACGTCCCACATACAGCAACTAGAAAGATGTGCAACTATGACATACAACTATCTACTGGGGCTTTGGGGGAAAAAAAAAGGAAGAGGATTGGCAATAGATGTTAGCTCAGGGCCGGTCTTCCTCAGCAAAAAGAGGAGGATTAGCATGGATGTTAGCTCAGGGCTGATCTTCCTCACAAAAAAAAAAAAATGACAGTAAGTGCATACTTATCAATAGCTACTTTAAACGTCAATGGACTAAATGCTCCACTTAAAAGGCATAGGGTGGCTGATTGGATAAAACAACAAGACCCATATATATGCTGCATACAAGAGACACACTTCAGACCTAAAGACACTCACAAACTGAAAGTGAAGGGATGGAAAAAGATACTCAACGCAAATGGCAATGAAAAGAAAGCTGGGGTAGCAGTACTCGTATCAGACAAAATAGACTTTAAAACAAAAACTGTAAGAAGAGACAAAGAAGGGCATTGCATAATGATCAAGAGAACAATCCAACAAGAGGATATAACACTTGTAAATATCTACGCACCCAATGTAGGTGCACCTAAATATATAGAGCAATTATTAACAGACATAAAAACAGAAATAGACAGTAACACAATAATAGTAGGGGACTTGAACACTCCACTTACACCAACGGATAGATCATCCAAACAGAAGATCAATAAGGAAACATTGGCCTTAAATGACACACTAGAACAGATGGACCTCATAGATATATACAGAGCATTCCATCCAAAAACCGAAGAATACACATTCTTCTCAAATGCACGTGGAACATTCTCCAGGA
Source organism: Diceros bicornis minor (assembly GCF_020826845.1). Lineage (NCBI taxonomy): Eukaryota > Metazoa > Chordata > Mammalia > Perissodactyla > Rhinocerotidae > Diceros > Diceros bicornis. The sequence continues at coordinate 2,319,378 of NC_080774.1, read as the reverse complement.
CTGATCACATATTAGGCCACAAAACAAGTCTCCATAAATTTAAGAAGATTGAAATAATACCAAGCATCTTTTCTGACCACAATGGTATGAAACTGGAAATCAACTATAGGAAGAAAATCAGAAAAGCCACAAATACTTGGAGATTAAACAAAATGCTACTGAACAACGACTAGGTTAACAAAGAAATCAAAGAAGAAATCAAAAAACACCTGGAGACAAATGAAAATGAAAATATGACATGCCAGAATTTATGGGATACAGCAAAAGCAGTTCTGAGAGGGAAGTTTATAGCAATATAGGCCTATCTCAATAAATAAGAAAAATCTTAAATAAACAATGTAACAATGCACCTAAAGGAACTGGAGAAAGAAGAACAAACAAAGCCCAAAATCAGTAGAAGAAGGGAAATAATAAAAATCAGAGCAGAAATAAATGAAATAGAGACTAAAAAAACAATAGAAAAAATTAATAAAACCAAGAGCTAGTTCTTTGAAAAGATCACCAAAATTGACAAACCTTTAGCTAGACTCACCAAGAAAAATAGAGAGAAGGCACAAATAAGTAAAATCAGAAATGAAAGAGGAGAAATTACAACAGACACCTCAGAAATACAAAAGATTATGAGAGAATACCATGAAAAGCTATATGCCAATCAATTTGACAATCTGGAAGAAATGGATAAATTCTTAGAATCATACAACCTTCCAAAACTGGATCAAGAAGAAGTAGAGAATTTGAATAGACCAATTACCAGTAAGGAGATCGAAACAGTAATCACAAACCTCCCCAAAAATAAAAGTCCAGGACCAGACGGCTTCCCTGCTGAATTCTACCAAACATTCAAAGAAGACTTAATACCTATCCTTCTCAAACGCTTCCAAAAAATTGAGGAGGGGGGTAAGATCCCTAACTCATTCTACGAAGCCGACATTACCCTGATACCAAAACCAGACAAGGACAACACAAAAAAAGAAAACTACAGGCCAATATCACTGATGAACACCGATGCAAAAATCCTCAACAAAATACTAGCAAATCGCATACAACAATACATTAAAAAGATTATACACCATGATCAAGTGGGATTTATTCCAGGTATGCAGGGAAGGTTCAACATTTGCAAATCAATCAACGTAATACACCACATTAATAAAATGAAGAATAAAAATCACATGATCATCTCAATAGATGCAGAGAAAGCATTTGACAAGATACAGCATCCATTTATGATAAAAACTGTGAATAAAATGGGTATAGAAGGAAAGTACCTCAACATAATAAAGGCCATATATGACAAACCCACAGCTAATATCATCCTCAATGGTGAAAAACAGAAAGCTAACCCTCTAAGAACAGGAACCAGACAAGGATGCCCACTCTCACCACTCCTATTTAACATCGTACTGGAAGTCCTAGCCAGAGTAGTCAGGCAAGAAAAAGAAATAAAAGGGATCCAAATTGGAAAGGAAGAAGTGAAACTGTCACTATTTGCAGATGACATGATTTTATATATAGAAAACCCTAAAGAATCCACCAGAAAACTTTTAGAAGTAATAAATGAATACAGTAAAGTTGCAGGATACAAAATCAACATACAAAAATCAGTTGCATTTCTATACACTAACAACGAAGTAGCAGAAAGAGAAATTAAGAATACCATCCCATTTACAATTGCAACAAAAAGAATAAAATGCCTAGGAATAAACTTAACCAAAGAGGTGAAAGAGCTGTACACTGAAAACTATAAAACATTGCTGAAAGAAATTGAAGTCACAAAGAAATGGAAAGATATTCCGTGCTCTAGTATTGGAAGAATTAACATAGTTAAGATGCCCATACTTCCTAAAGCAATCTATAGATTCAATGCAACCCCTATCAAAGTTCCAACAACATTTTTCACAGAAATAGAACAAAGAATCCTAAAATTTATATAGAACAACAAAAGACCTCGAATAGCTAAAGGAATCCTGAGAAAAAAGAACAAAGCTGGAGGTATCACACTCCCTGATTTCAAAATATACTACAAAGCTATAGTAACCAAAACAGCATGGTACTGGCACAAAAACAGACACACAGATCAATGGAATAGAATCGAAAGCCCAGAAATAAACCCACACATCTATGGACAGCTAATCTTTGACAAAGGAGCCAAGAACATACAATGGAGAAAAGAAAGGCACTTCAACAAATGGTGTTGGGAAAACTGGATAGCCACATGCAAAAAAATGAAAGTAGACCCTTACATTACACCATACACAAAAATTAACTCCAAATGGATTAAAGACTTGAATGTAAGACCTGAAACTATGAAACTTCTAGAAGAAAACATAGGCAGTACACTCTTCGACATCAGTCTTAGCAACATATTTTCAAGCACCATGTCTGACCAGGCAAGAGAAACAATAGAAAAAATAAACAAATGGGACTACATTAAACTAAAAAGCTTCTGCACAGCAAAGGAAACCATCAACAAAACGAAAAGACAACCTAACTATTGGGAGAAGATATTTGCAAACCATACATCTGATGAGGGCTTAATCTCCAAAATATATAAAGAACTCATGCATCTAAACAACAGAAAAACTACCAACCCAATTAAAAAATGGGCAAAAGACCTGAACAGACATTTCTCCAAAGAAGATAGACAGATGGCCAACAGACACATGAAAAGATGTTCAAAATCATTAACTATCAGGGAAATGCAAATCAAAACTACAATGAGATATCACCTCACGCCCGTCGGAATGGCTATAATTAACAAGACAGGAAACAATATGTGTTGGAGAGGATGGGGAGAGAAGGGAACTCTCATACAGTGCTGGTGGGAGTGCAAACTTGTGCAGCCCCTATGGAAAACAGTATGGAGATTCCTCAAAAAATCAAGGATAGAGCTACCATATGATCCAGCTATTCCACTGCTGGGTATTTATCCAAAGAACTTGAAAACACCAATGTGTAAAGATACATGCATCCCTGTGTTCGTTGCAGCATTATTCACAATAGCCAAGACTTGGAAGCAACCTAAGTGCCCATCAAGGGACGAATGGATAAAGAAGATGTGGCATATATACACAATGGAATACTACTCAGCCATAAGAAATGATGAAATCCAGCCATTTGTGACAACATGGATGGACATTGAGGGTATTATGCAAAGTGAAATAAGTCAGAGGGAGAAGGTCAAATACTGTATGATTTCCTTCATTAAGTAGTAGATAATAACAACAATAAAGAAACACGTAGAGAAAGAGATTGGATTGGTGGTTACCAGAGGGGAAGGGGGGAGGGAGGAGGGTGAAAGGGATCATTCGGCACGTGTGTGTGGTGATGGGTTGTAATTAGTATTTGGGTGGTGAACATGATGTAATCTATGCAGAAATAGAAGTATAATGATGTACACCTGAAATTTATACAATGTTATAAACCAATTTAACTGCAATAAACAAAAAATTTTAAAAAAATAGCAGAATGCAAATAATAATTTTATTCTTCCTTACAAATTCTTATATTTCTTAATTGTTTTTTCTTCTCTTATTGCTTTGGCAAGGACTGCTACAGCAATAGTGAACTGTAGGGGTGAAGACAGCCCTTGTGATTAGTCGTCTGTGTCCAATTCACAGAAGTATGTATTCTTGACAAAAGAAAATTCCTAAATGTAGTAAGGGAAAAAGGGACCAGAGAAAATTGAGCAGGTCCTCAGTACATACGCACTCCTGTGGGTACCTCTAGGGCTGCAGAGACCTAGAGCATGCTTCAAGTAAGATTTCCAGTTAAAGGCAATTCTTTTCCACAAAGGGACTTTCCCGTTATCCTACAGAATTTTATTCATATATTAAAACACCAAAACACCAAACAGTCTAGCAATTTCACTTAATGTTAGCAATAAACTATGAATTACAAGCTTAAAGGAAAACATTTTGACTGACAGAACTACATCCCACATTAACCACATGAATCATGAAACCACTGTTAAAGTTGTTTCCAAGGCATTGGGTTAAACTGGATAATGGGTTGCTTGTACTAACAATTTCTTCAACACCTATAAAGATGTGTTCACTGGCATGATGCTAAGGCAGGGCAGTGACATAAAATCAATAAGAAAGCTTCTAATAAATGAAAGAATAACAACTGAGAACTCATGAAGTCCACATTCTCTGGGATAATTTTGGTTAGTTGGGGAAGGAGGGAGTGGGCAATGTACACAGGCTCAGGAAAAAAAAAAAGATTCCTTTGATACGGCAATCACATAAGCAGTGCTTCCTTTAACACAAATTATCTCTTCTTTCCAAAAGTGACTTGATAAGTAAATAAATTCATGAAAATAAAATTAGCATATTAATATATTTTCCAAGACAATTACACAACTGCAGTAAGTTAGGACAAGATTTGTGTCTAAAATATAATGAGACATAAGAATGGCAATGAAGATAATGGCTAAAACAATAGCGAGAGCATTCTTTTACAAAATAGTACTCTACTAAAATATGACATATTAAAAGCCGTTGGTAAGCTGATAAGGAAATGGGCAACATTAGTCCTGACACTAAGAATTAATATAGCAAGGTCATATTTTCATAACAAATCTACTTGTTGATTCTTCCAGTTTAGTATAAAAATCAGTAGACAAATTAGTGATAAAAAGTATCATGTTCCTCTTTTGTCTGCACTGGTCATTGAAACTGATTAGGAAAGTGAGGTTGTGTACCCCAAGCTGGACTGAGCCTCGTGCACTGTCCAAGGTGCTGATTGCAAGATGGCCAGGGCCATTCCATTCTGCAGCAAGAGTTCTCTCTGGGTAAAAGGTACAGAACGGATTCAGGGAAAACATGGAGAAAAACAAAGGGCAACATATATTTGGCTAGCTCGACACCAAAGAGGGTTTGATAAAATATAATTAACATTAATAGTATAATAATTAACACTTATTGAATGCCTCTGTGTGCCAAACGCTGTGTTGAACACATTACCTACATTTTCTCTTTAACATTTACAACAATCTTAAAAGACAAGTATTATTATGATGATTATTCCCATTTTAATGTGTAGAATTTGAATGTTAGGGGTTACATGACTTGACTAAAGTCATAGAGCTACCAAATGGCAGTTCTGGGAGCTGATCTAAAATCTCTCTCTCCCCAAACTCAATATCAGGATGGAGAAGCTGTGAGGAAACTATACTTAAACTCACTTGGTTGGTGGTGGAATCTAAGAGTATTGGCAATGTGTGGGATTTAAGGACTCCAGATTTATGAGGTCATGGTAAAAGTTCCAAGGGGTTAAGGGATCAATACCCATTCATACATCCAGCAAACAGTTATTGTGGGCCAGCCATGTTCTGAGTTTAGCGTATAAACAGGTAACAGTCTGTTAACCCATTGCTCTTGGGGAGCAGAGAGTTGAATATAGACCCAAAACAGAGGAAATACGTGTAATAACAAATGACAGGGACTCTGGGAGCAGATACAGTAATTCCAGTTTCAAATCCCCATCCCACCACTCACTGGCTGTACCCTCTTGGGTCACAACCCCTGTGAACTTTAGTTTCCTCGGTTCCTACTCACCTCATAGGCCTTCTCTGGGGCCTGAATGACATAATTCGGATTAAAGGCTTGCTACAATGCCTAGCAAACAGCAAGTGCTCAGAAAAATGCTAGAAGTTATTATCTTTCTGTCCCATCATTCAAGTATCTTTAGTGACTCTCCTGAGCCCCCAAAAACTGGTAGAGAAAAAATATAAACAAGATGTGAAATCTCATGTCTGAGATTATAAAAATGGACATAATATACAGTCCTCCTAAAGTGACCACATTAACATCACTCTCAGGATTCAATGACAGTCACTTAGGCTAAAGAATAAAACTAAAAATGAGGGAAGTTGTCAGCGAAGGCACAGTTGAACAGAATTCTTAAATGTTTATTTTATTCATTTAACAAATATTTAAATTCATTTATCACGTGCTGTTCTGAACATTTCATATACATTACTTTAGCCAAGGATCACATGACTCTACGAGGTAAGTGTCATCACTCCCTCCATCTTATAGAGAGAAAAATGACACAAGACAGGCTAAATGGCTTGCCCAAGGTCACACACTGGGACTTGAACCCAGGGAGCCTGGCACCAGAGTCTGAACACTTGACCACTACCCTCTATTGGCTCCCTCGGCTAACTCCTGCCTCTGTTAAGATAAATCTGGAAACAGCTTCTGTTGATCAGATTCAACATAAAGGGCTAGCAGGAAAAAAAAATTTCCAAAAGCCCATCTCAGCTTCTGGTTATGACAGCTGTTAGACAAAATAAGGGACAGCGTGGGTTTCACATTACGCACCACTTTCTGTCCTGGACACAAATGACCTTTAATATGTATATCTGAGCCTCTGAAGTTGATTCCATTTAATGAACTCAAGGATCATAAATGCAGCTCTGAGCACACACCACTGCATTTCATTTGAGGACAGAGATATGATTATACTACAGGAAAATATATGAAGTGGCAACTCTCAAAAGTGTAAATATATCAATTTCCCAGAAAAAAAACTTAAATGTCTTAAAATTTACCAAGGGGTCTGTCTGGGTGGTGGTGGGAAGGAGGGTGAGCTATTCAACAGCGGCCTCGCCTCTGACTCACAGGAGGCATTTTTATGATGTTTTTGTGACTTTGACCTTGGAGGAATTTCTATATAAAACAGCAAAGACATGAAACTGCTCATGCAAAAGCCAGTCGCATAAACCAGAGGAGGGAGGTTGTCTGAGACCTTGAAAATAACGCTCCGTGTCTGGCAAAAACTTAATAATCATCTGGTTCCATTGTGAGCAATAATCACAAAGGCGACCCGGCAGGCCAGCTCGCAGAAATACATTTCGGCGGGCCGGGCTCATCGCCGCGCACAGAGAGGAAGCTGCACCATCAGCAACCTTAGTGGTTGTCATGGCAACGGCGTGGCACCACAGGTGAGTTTCTCTGCCCCCTTGTACTTTGGAAAGGAGGAGAGAAAATGAACAGAATCAACAGCGTTGTGTTCCATTCTGACTGGGGTTCCAGGCCTGCCGTACTTGGGTTCCCCGCTGTGAGAGGTTCTATGCTTTAAAGTAGGGTTGTTTATTTTAAATCCCACCACAGTAGGACTGCCCTTGCGGGCTCTGTATGCACTCTGTCTGGCTGGATCTTCATTAACAGGTTAAGGGATGAGAAGCGATGCACCCAAGGCCTCTTCTTTGCATTGCTTGCACAGGATAAATTCATGGCCAGTGGATTGGGGTGCTTTCCAGGAAGCCCTGGAGAGCTGTAATCCTCCTAGCTATTTGCATCATTTTTCTCTTACCGTGTGTCTAAGACAAATGATTGGAACTTAGGAAGCGAAATCAATCAGGGTACTGTCTGGAAACAGATGGCTCCTCCAGCCGGGACACTGATGAGTTAAGGGAGGAACTGTATAGAAGAATGTGGGTAGAGGAGAGCCCAACAAAGGATGCTCCGCACCGTGCTCAGAAGCCGTTACCACCCCTGCACCTGAAGGGACAAGGGGATGAGCAGGAACCGTGGGGGGAGAATGCAGCGCTGCCAGAAACACTGCCCCCAGGAAGGAAAGGAGAGGGGAGGAAATTCCCAACCTCTCTCTCCCCAGCCCTTCAATCTCGAGGGTGCCTCCCATCAGCCAAACCCGCTGGAAGGCAGAGGAAAGGAGCCCGGGTGGGGCAGTGCAGAGGATCAGCCCCCCGGGGTCACAGGACAGGATGGAGAAGGGTGGGGAGTAGGTCAGCAGGGGGAAGGGGAGAATGCCAGAGTCGAGGCTGGGGAGAGTGAGCCAGCATCCTGGGCCTCGAGGGACAAAGCTAAGAAATCCTTTCCCCTCTGTGAGTCTCAGCGTGCTGATCCACATGAGACAGCCATATCGTCTTGTGAGTTGAATCGTGTACCCCAAAATTCAAATGTTGAAGTCCTAACCTGCAGAAGCTGAGAATGTGATCCTATTTTTAAATGGGGTCATTGCAGACGTAATTAGTTAAGTCAAGATGAGGTCACACTGAAGTAGGGTTGGCCTAATCTGATATGGCTGCTGTCCTTATAGAAAGGGGAGATTCAAACACAGACACAGATGCACCAAAGGCCACATGACCATGAAGGCAGAGAGTGCGGTGATGCATCTACAAGCCAAGGAATGCTAGAGATCACCAGCAACACCAGCGGAGAAGCTGGAGAGAGGCCTGGCACAGATGCTCCCTCACAGCCTCAGGAGGAACCAGCCCTGCCGACACCTGATCTCAGACTTCTGGCCTCCAGACTGTGAGACAGTAGATTCCTGTTGTTTAAGTCGCGCACTTTGTGGGACTTTGTTATGGCAGCCCCAGCAAACCGGTACATATCCATCAGCCTGTCTGTGAAAATACAGTCAGGAAAGCTGTGGATCAGGGCGGGAGGCAGGCAGGAGAAAGGCACCACGGACCATAAACTGCACCTGTGTGCTCTGTGGGCAAAGCCAGCTCGGATTAGAAGGTTTGAATTAGAGAACATGAAACGGAGTGTACTTACACTTCCTCAGAACACTAAAGTGCCCACTTCATTATCTAAAATATCCCCACAAAGATACAGAGAGAATATTTTCAACGGTCCCTTTCTCTCCACCTGCGGAAGAGATGGCAAGTTCTCCTGTCTACCCTCTGTCTGGTTGGAGAAGCAGGAACCATAACTGACAAGTACTGAACCTAGAAGTAGGTCCTGTTCTGAGCCTCTTACACATATCTATTTAGGTCCACAAGACACCCTAAGGAGGGCACTATTTTATCCAAATTTGATGAATGGGGAAACCGAGGCTCCTAGAGTGGCCCCTCGCCCAATGTCGCACACTGGTGGATGGAATGAGATGTAAACCTGGCAGCCAGACGCTGCGCCTGCTCCTGGTCCCCACCACGCATCTGCCTCCCCGGCGATGACTCGAGACTTCGGGGGGCTGAGGCAGCTGCAGGTGGGACTAACCAAAATGCACCTTCTGTCACCAAGGAGTTTGGAGAGCAATGGCCGGGACACAAGAAATGACTTCCTGTGCACCCTCCTCTGGCTTTCCAGGATAGGACCAGGAGAACTTTTAACTGATCAAATGGGGATGGACTTGGTCACCTGTAAGTCAGGATTCCACACGGCCCTCAGCCTGGGCCACTCACACAGCAAAGGTGTTCGTTTTTGTTACTGGATTTTAAGAGAAAACTTTCCATCTTTGGCAGCAGCTGGTCCTACAGCGTGAAAGAGGACGTGCATGGGGTCAGCTGCCGCCAGGGCACGAGTGCCTGGGGGGAGGCGCTCATGCACCCCGGCCCCGAGAGGACCGGGCAGCCGGGGGTAGAAGATCCCCCTGCCACCCAGAACTGGACAGATGACTCTACAATGGTGTCCTGCCACCCAAGCCATCCGCACTGCAGACTGAAGAGCCTTCACTATAAAAGTGCCTCGTGAAGAGGCAGGTCCTGAGGACGTGGGGTGAAGCCAGGTCTGGGGTGTCATTCAAGAAGTTTAAGTGTCAGAAGCCAAGGCCCCTGCTGTGTGTGTGATTTCCACTTCCAGGTGGTATCACAGTCCTGGGGCAGCAGTGAGAGCCTTCCCAGACTTCTTCCTTCCAGAGTCTCACATCTCCTTGTTTCAAAGAGAGGGCAGTCTCTGTTAACTAACAGAGGGGTATAAAGTGGGGGGATGTAGCTCATTAACTCTCTCTGATTTTTTTAATACAAAATTGTGTCAATATACCTCTTTATTTACCAGTTCCACTATTGATGGCATACTACTTCCAAGACTAGGTCGTTAAGACTGTGGCTTCCGTCCTGGGGACCTCTGGTTCTCTCTCTCTTTGGGCCCACTCTCTGGGGAAAACCAGCTGTCATGTTGTGAATTGCTTTATGGAGAGGTCCACACGGATGTCCCCATCCAACAGCCAGCAAGGATCTGAGCCTGCAACAGCCAGGTGAGCAAGCTTGGAGGTGACCTCCTGCCCTGCCCACGGCCAGGTGAGTATACTGGGAAGTGGATCTCACCCAGTAGGATGAACTGGGGGGGCAGACGCTCCTCTGTGGGATGCCTGCAGCCCCCAATGATGCACCTGGACTGCAAACTCAGGTAGGCCCTGAGCAGAGGCCCCAGGTAAGCTGCGCCTGGATTCTTGACCCTCAGAAACTGTGAGACAATAAACGAGTGCTGTTTTAAGTCACTGGTTTGGGGGTAACTTATTACGGAGCAATAGGGGATTAAACAGCTACCCTGAGAGACTGATAAAAAAAAATTTTTCATCATTTTTGCTCCTGGAGCTATCTGTGGACAGTACCGTGACCTTGATCATCACCCCACCTGCATCTGGGGACAAATCATGGGGGCTGGAGTCCAGCTGCCTCCTTCTTTCTGCCACTGCCCTCTCAGTAGCTGGCTTTGAGCAAGCTCTTAAGCCCCCGTGACTCAGTTTCCTCGTCTGAAAAGTGAGGGTGATAATGGCATCTGCCTCGTCAGGTTGCTGTGAGAAATAAATAAACAGGTGTAAATACGTGCTGAAGAGAGAGCTCAGAATTGGGTCAGAGCAGAGTAAATGCTCAGTCGGTACTAGCTGTTGTTATTACTGTTAACGACAACGATGATGTGATTCTGTTCACCCGGCAGTGGGACAAACACAACTCTGCAAGGGCAGGCTGAATTGTCCTGGGGCTGCTCTTGAGTGTTTTTCAGCTGGCCAAGTCCATCGAATCCTCCCTCATTGTCTCCGGGAGAATAGCTCACTAATGACACGGGAGCCATTAGCACCACAGATATATCTGAAAATAAACGTTTCCACAGTTACGATCAGTTTGGACATATGGGATCATAATATTTTGTGATCACCAACAAACACACCTCTTTCTGCAAACAAACACAGCTGCCGGGGTGGGGCCCCACTTTCCCACATCCTGAGATTAAGTGTGCTTGTTCTCCTCCTCCCAGTGATGGGGACAGAAAGCAGCCACCGGCACCTTCCACCAGGGCAGGCCCAGTGTTCGTGAGCAGGCGCTGCGATGTAGCTCAGGGCTAGCCCCGGGGGCCCAAGGAGAAGTCGTGATGTTAGCCCAGGAGGGAGAGTCAGAGAGGAGAGAGGGGAGCAGAAGTGAAGTCAGCTCGAGGTTTAACGTGCTGCGCTGGGCTCCCGTCCAAAGAGCAGGCAGCCTTTCTCAGGAGGGCTTCCCCGGGGACCTTCCAGGTTCCAACGGGCACTTGAATCTCTCTGCGAACAGGCAGAATCTGGTCTAGTAGGTCTGGGGAGGAGCCTGTGATTCTGCATTTCTAACAAGCTTCCACACGAGTATTTTTCCTGCTGAAATGATGTTAAATAGCATTTTACTGTTAACACTGTATTTTTTCAAATAATTTATTTACTTGGTCATGAAATTGAGATTGTCAAGTGAGCTAGAACCAGGCGTCTCTAACAACCACGATCCCCACTCATCGGCAGACTGCGTGCTGGGCCCTTGGCAAGTGCCGGGTTTACAGGAGGTCCTTCCATCCTCGCAGCTCTGAGGCCACGGGCTGTAGTGACCAAGGATTCTGGCTTGGAAGTCAGAGTAGCCGGGAGTTAGCAAGGATTCAAATTTCAGTTCCATTGCTTTCTTTTCTTCCCCTCAGCTTTAATGAGATATAATTGGCATATAACGTTGTATAAGTTTAAGGTATACAATGTGATAATTTGATACGTGTCTACATTGTGAAATGATTACCACAATAAGGCTAGTTAACACCTCCATCCCCTCACATTATTACCTTTTTTTTGTGATGAGAACATTTAAGATCTACTCTTGTAGCAACTTTCAAGTATGCAACACTGTATTGTTAACAATAATCACCCTGCTGTTCAGTAGATCCTCAGAACTTACTCATAGTATACCTGGAAGTTTGCACCTTTGACCAACATCTCCCTATTTCTGTCACCCCACAGCCCTGGCAACCACCAGTCAACTCTCTGTTTCTAAGAATTTGGCTTTTTTTTTTTTTTTTCTTAGATTCCACATATAAGTGAGTCATACAGTATTTGTCTTGCTCTGTCTGACTTATCTCACTTAGCATAATGCCCTCAAGGTACATTCACGTTGTTGCAAATGGCAGGATTCCTTCTTTCTCACGGCTGAATACTATTCCATAGTATATACACCACATTTCCTTTATCCATTCACCCCGTCGGTGGACATGCACCAGCTCTGCTGCTTTCTCACGAGATGACCCTGAGCAAGTTACTTCACTGCTCTATGCTTCACATTTTCAATTGTAAAGTGAAGAATAGTAATACTTCCCTCAGGGGGTTGCTTACAGATAGTCTCTGTATGGAAATCTACGGTGAGCACTTAGAACGTGGGAAACACTCATGAAATGTTAGCCTTTATCACTAGCATCGCACCCACTGTATGGAGAGGGAAACTGAGGCTTAGAGAGAAGGAGTAATTTGCTTAAGGGCACACAGCTGTTACACAAAGCTCCGGAATTCAGATACAGCACCATGCCAAAATCAGGTTTGTTTAATCCAAGAAGTGGGAATTACAGCTCTCATAGATGGAGCTAGAAAGTTGCAACGTAGAATTTCTATTTTCCCCATTATGTTCAGTGACCGTGTGGAAGAACTCATATGTTCTAGATTCCAGGCTATCATTCTTATCAAAGCCCTCCTCCCTTAACTTCATCTCCTTTTTTGACTTCATTGCAGATTCAATTTTTAGGGGAGGAAGGGGCTAATCAGGTTTTCTCAACCTTGGCACTATCGACATTTGGGCTGGCTAGTTCTTTGTTGTGGGGTCCTGTCAGGCGCAGGGCAGGGCGTTCAGCACCGTCACTGGCCCTCGTCCACCAGATGCCAGCAGCACCCCCAACCACCCAGAAGGACAACCAAGACCATCTCCAGACTCTGCCTGATGTCCTCTGGGGGCAGAATCGCCTCCCTTCCCTCCACTCCCTCCTTTGAGAACCACGGGGTCTAATCTACAGCCACAGTCACTCCTTCCACTGTCAACTTCTCCTTTCTATGATCCAGCTTAATGATTATGAGAGCAACGCGTAAAGTACACTTCTTTCCACCAAACGTAAAACCCCTTCTGGAAGAAGTGTGTTCAACGGGTGTAAACCAACCTTCTAGACTCTGCCAGGGGTGCTTCATCACTTTCCCACCCTGTGCCCATATGGAAATTTCCTGGTAACCAAGTGTTATGGGTTGAATAGTGCCTCCCAAATTCATATGTTGAAATCCTTCCTAAACTTCCGGACCTCAGCATGTGACGTTACCTGGGAACAGGGCCGTTGCAGATATAATTATTCAGGTTGTATTGAGGTCATCCTGGAGGAGGGTGAACCCTAACCCAAGATGACTAGTGTCCTTATAAAAGGGGAAATTTAGACACAGACACACACAAGAAGAACGCCGTGTGAAGATGGAGGCAGAGATGGGGGTGATGCGTCTATAAGATGAGGAATATGAAGGACGGCCAACAGCCCCCAGATGCTGGAGAGACGAGTGGAACCAGTTCTCCCTCACAGCCTCAGAAGGAATCAAACCAGCCAATGCCTGATCTTGGAATTCCAGCCTCCAGAAGCAGGAGAGAAAATTGCCGTTATTTAAGCCCCCCAGTTGGCAATACTTCATGGTATAGCACCCTAGCAAATGAATATACCAAGGCACTTCTTTTCCCAAAGCCTGGCATATTTTAGGTCTTCATTAATTTCTTTGAGGTCTCAAATCAGGGGTTAACTGAACATATTTGGGGCCGCCAGCCAGGCCCAGGTCAATGAGGTCAAAAGAGAAGGATGGAATAAACAGCTATTTGGGAACCAGCCCAATAGGAACAAGGTCTCCCAAACCTAACATCCACTTTCCTCTTCATTGCAGTTGTTTGAAGCCTTCACTCCTTGATGCAGAGAGCCTAGGGCTGGTGCCTCCTGTGGTATCAGTTGTGATTTTTACAGAAAATCGAATGCAGAAAACAGATTTTTATAATTCAAAACAGACCATTAAAAATATGTGGATATTGGGTAGCTCTGAAATACCTCTCAAACCTCATTCTCAGTTAAGGGTGAGCGTTTGCCAAATATAACAAAATATTTCAGGGAGCAGTGGAGGCAATTCTAATAAGGTTTTTATCCTGTTTTAATTTTAAACCTAAAATGCACCCACACAACCCCTTGTTCTATATGTCTGTTAAACAGACTTTAGAACACAATCTTCCTTTCTCCAAAGTTTGAAAAGTGTCTTAAATTTATCTGAATTTGTCTTTTATTAATAACTTTTTCTGATCAATATAGTAATAGATGTTCCCTGTAGAAAATTTTAAAAATATAGAAAAGTGCAGAAGACAACTGAAAAACGATCAGACTCTAGGAAAGTGGCAGTCTTTGATCCGTGAAATGAAGCGTGAAAGAAGACAGGTAGACCAGATACACCGTCAGTTTGTAAACCTTGTTAAATTTTACGTCTCCTCTTTTAGCCCATTTACTTCCTAATTGTCGGCAAATGAAACATTTGCGTCTAACCTAACATTGAAATTTGTCAAATTACTTCAAAGTCATCCTCCAAGAAACGTGGAGTGCCTTATCCACAAGGAACAATAGTTCTACAAAATCTACAAGAAACAGAAAAACAATTCAAAGCAGCTTAATTGAACAGGAAAACCACGAGCTCACGTGACGGCAAGTCCCCGTGGAGCAGCCTGCAGCTGACTTGATCCCGGGTCCCCTGGAGCACTGGCTTCTCCTCTCCCACGTACCGCATCACCCTCGGCTGCAATCCAGATGGTTCAGCAGGTCTAGTTATCTCTGCGTGACCACACCCAAGGGAAGCCAGAGGAGGGTACCTCTTGGAGCTCACGCAGGAGAAAGGCACACCTTTTCTAGAAGCCACCTACACCTTGTGACTGTATCACACCCTGTCCAGGACCACTTGAGGGCTCCTCAAGACCAGCGGAGCTGGATGCTGGCTGCAGGGTGGGTCTGTGACCCTGAGGCACATGGGCCGCCTGGGAAAAGCGGTGGATACCTGAAAAAAACAGAGGTCTGTTTGGTAGGAATCAGGGGAAAATGGATGTTAAAAGGTGACCAAGTGTCCTGTCAACTCTAGAGGAGTTGTCTGTGTCTGACAGCTTGTCAGAATTCCACGGGGCACCTTCAAGAGCGAAGGGAATGTGAAAGGCAGTGGAAAATCATTGAGCTAGGAGTAACTCCCTGTGTATTTAATAAAATCTAAACAGAAATCTCTGACAGCATGACTCGGCGGGACTGACGGCTCGGGGAGACAGCCTCTGACTTGCCTCATCTAATCTCCAGGACTAAACTGGAAGCTGGAAGCCGTGCACGCTGCATAAAATGTATCTGTTGAGATACATTTGTTATGCTGTATGCAGTTCAAAATCTAAAAGGGCTTTTCAGAAACCGTTCAAAAGTCTTAAGTGTTAAGTGACACAAAACGACCCACCCTGTCAATTTCGTATTTCCATCGCCCTTTAAACCGGTCTACATTTTTCTTTCACAAATAAGTGAACGGCCAGACACTTGAAACCTGCTCCTGCGTCTTGCCGAGTCTTTTGCTCGTCGAGATATCTGGGTGGCGTCTCAAGTTCGAAGTCCAATAATTAGCTTGAACGTGAAGCAGCTATAAATTGGCTCAAATACAAAACGGAAGGAAAGATCAAATGCGCGTCTGAATGTCAGGGGAGCTGAATTTCCAGATCAAAAGTTAATAGGAAAAGGTTTGGGATTCATCTCCAATTGTTAATGAAGTCGTTCAGAGGAATGAGTAGTCAAACCACACAGGGAATAAAATATGAAAGTGGTAACTCATAATGGAGACTGTGTTGGGAGCTTTCATTTTTAATGTTAATATCCTTTGAAAGGAGAAACAAATACCCTTTATTGCAGCAGGGGCTTGATTTAGGCGCAATTATTTTTTCCATGATGTTTACTTAAACCCTCCATGCTGTTCATTCAAGCAGGTCAGCTGTTCCAAACCCAGGGTTACGTCACCCCATATGAAGATTGACGAGTAATTGGGGCGGGTGTCCCAGCACCATCTCTCCTGCGTTGTTGCAATGCCATCTTTCCTCCACCGACTCAGCAGCTAGTGATCCTTTCGATTGTAAGTCAGCTTACATCGTTCTTCCATTCACAACCCTGCAATGGTTTTCCGCTGCAATTATGTAGAAAAGCCTAAGTCCTCCCCAGGCCCACAAGACGCTGTATGATCTGACTCCTCGGACCTCATTTCCTGCTACCTTGCCCCTTTGCTCACTCTGCTTCAGCCACACCTGCTGTTCTTAAAGCATGCCGGGCAGTCCTTGCCTCAGGGCCTTTGCACTGCCGTCCTCTCTACCTGGGAAGCTCTTCTCCTAGATATCCATTTGGCTAATTCCTTCACCCTTCAAGTCTTTGCTCATATTCTGTCTCTTCACTGAGGCCACTCCGACCACCTTTAAAAAAAATTTCAAGCTTCCTCCCAGCCATGTGCTCCCCGTCTCATGTCCCCAGTCCCCTTAACACTGTATTTTCTCCCAAAGCATTTCCCGTTAAAGCATGCAACACCTTTTACTTTTTTAAAACACTTTTTAATTGAAGTGAGATTCACATAAAATTACCCATTTCAAAGTGAACAATTCAGTGGCGTTTAGTACAATAAATGGCCAACAAGCATATGAGAAGATGCTCAACATCCTTAGTCATTAGTGAAATTTGCAAATCAAAACCACAATGAGATACCACTTCACACCCACTGAGATGGCAATAATTAAAAAAACGGAAAATTACAAGTGTTGGCAAGGATGTGGAGAAACTGGAACCCTCGTACGTGGCTGGCGGGCGTGTGAAATGGTGCAGCTGCCGTGGAAACAGTTTGGAGGTTCATAAACAGAATTATCATATGACCCAGCAGTTCCATTCTCTTGCTTTTTAATTATGTTTTATTATTATCTGTCTGTCCCCACTAGAATGTGCGTTCTGTGAGGAGGCACGGCGTTCTGTTTTTCTGCTGGATTCCCGCCCCTACAGCAGAGCTCAGAAAAGAATTGGGGATTGATACATATTTGTAAATTAAATAGATAAACATGTGGATGATGCGTCAGTCTCATCTTAGAAAAATACGAAGCCATCCCCCATTTTCCTGGTATTTGTAGAATAGCACCCCATTAACTCGGTGCTTCCTGCTAATAGCCCAGCTACGGAGCCCACCCGTTTCTCCTCTCTCTGAATTTTTTTGGCTCCAAAACATGTGTGGGGGCTTACTTTGTAGATCTTCTTATTTATTGGAGCCACGCTTGTTCACAAAGCAGCACAAAAGCTAATATGAAAAAGAAAGTTAATGAAATAAATAGAAATCACTTATTTCTGGGTTGCAGCCACACAATATTCCAACGTTGCTGGAAAAGTGGGCAGGAGGAACCACTCCACTGCCATATTCAATTATCTTTTAAATACTATTGCTTTCACTCTCAACAAGGAGCGATAAAAATCTGAAAACCTGTATTGGAGATAAGGTGCTTTCTGTCCAGCTCCTAAAGAGACCTATGCGGTGGAATTTGTCATCAGTAAAGAGGGTTAAACCTGTGACCCGCCTACACTACACAGGACACCTGCAATGTGGGGAGTTAGGGTGGGGTTAAGTGTGCAGGACGGGAGGGAGAGAATAGGAAATACCTTTAGGCGCAGGGAGGGCGGGGTGCGGGGGGCAGTAAAGAGACTAAGAGAAGTGAGGATAGTTGGTATAAAGAGCTGTGACCAGATGTAACTTGCTTATGTGAACTGTGGTTCACTCTGGGAAAGGCAGAATCACAAAATACAGCCCGGGAAAACTAAAATTCTTCATAACAAGGGGAACTTTTGAAATATCTAAACTGTAGAAAATTTTGTGATGAGTGTATTCATAGAATTATTCCCCGTCGATTCACAAGAAACAACAGTGATTTAAAGACACAAAGATGTGTTTCCCGACCTGAGGTTTTCAGGCACGGGGTCTGACACACAGGCGTACCATTGTGAGGAAGGCCACTTGTCCCACAACAAAGATGTTACTACTGATAAAGCACACTGACACTGATTAATTTGTTGCTTTTCTTATAAATTAGGGTTTACAATGTTGCTATATTACAATTGCCATTCATTTGCACTCTGATGTCCTTCACGGGGGGGGGGGGGGGGGGGGGGGGGGGGGACACACGTTGTCTCTCGCTCAAGTCCATCAGCCCTCTGCCCCCTGTCCTGCTCTGCCAGTAGGGGGCACCAGGGAGACGGGAAGGACGGAGGAGGGGAAGGAGGCGTCCCTTAGGTTTCCTGTCGCTGTGTCCCTGCGCAGGCACTCCACTGGAAAGAGGCAGATTGTTCCAGTAGCTGCATCGTTATGCCCCTCAGAGACACCAAGGACAGCCAGCCGGCATCCCTCCCTGTGCTCTGGGTCCCGCCCACCATGGCTGTGAGGGTCAATAACCCAGCCTTAGGGGGTCAGCCGCTCAGCAGCCCCCTTTCTGCCTTCTCAGTTCTCTATTACCCCACTAACAGTTCTGCATATTTATACAAAATTCGCTCTGTTGAAAGAATTGACGTGCTCTCTGTCTCCTGGCTCGACCCCTAGTGACACACCTGTGTCTTTCAAACAAGCCTCAGTCTCTCTTCCCTGTGCCTTGGAGCCATCTTGTCAACATCATCTGCCATGTGTCAAGGAGGGAAAATGAGAAGCGCTGTCACAGAAGCATCATCTGCCGTGTTTCTTCCCAAAGATTTCCCAGCGATTTGAAATCTAACACCCGGCTCTCCCTCTCTTGCCCCTTAGTAAAGGTTTATTCGGTTGTAAGTGATAGAAGCCTTGGGCTATCGTAAGCTAGAAGGTAAATTTATTGGAAGGATGGTGGGGTCTCTCCTAACATCCAAAGCACAGTTCAACAGCCAACCTTGCAAGAGGGGAAACAGGACGTCTCAGGGGTGTCCTGCAACAGGAGTTTGAGAACTGTCCAGAGGGCTGCACCTCCCCAAACACCATCAGTTCTAAACAGTAAATTCCCAGGACCCCGAATCTGATAGCCAGGCTTCCATCAGCGGTGTCTCTGCTCACATCAGCTTCTGCAAGTGGACAGGATTTCATGGTACCCACACGGACCCTGGAGAGTCGAGAGAGTGGAAAACTGTCGTGAGCCAGACACTCAGCCCTTTGATCCTAATTCCTAATACCAGGTATTTCTAATACCAGGTGAGGATGACATGCCCCTCGAGGGAAACTCAGAAGCAATGGAGCGACGAACTCAGCAGCCCCCAAGACTCCAGTCACAATCAGAGTACCTGTCACACTAACAGACCGTTTGTGAACTTGACATGCATGCTTCGTCCCAGGTGCTTAAAGCTAAATGCTTTGCTTTGAAAGCTCTATTGAAAACACTTCCAGTTCCCCAACCCCGTAGTCACATTTCTTATATAAATGATTTGATACAACCTATTTTGCAAGCTCTTTCTTCCAGCCAGATCCTATTGGGTGGGCAGAATTACCTGAGTGCCAAACAGGTATTTGCAGAGGTATAAAAACTATTTCCAGACAGTAGGGGGTTCTCCAACGAGAAAAAACATAGAAATTCCTAGAGTCGACTTCCAAAATGCCACATGCCCTTCTCACACAGCGAGACCAAATGTCTGAGCATCTATTAATGACAAGAACATCAGTTGCCGTCTACTTCCCTTGCGACCCCCACACAGGAGCTTGGGCAGGTGCCCTGTGTGTTCTATGATTGTCTTCAGGTCCATGAATAGACTCCTATTCACACGGGATGAAATGAAGAAGCATTGAGAGCATCTACTAGGCGGTCAGCACACTGCTGGCCTGGAACACGCCAACCCTCTGGACACCTGGAACAGCCTCATCTGGTTCTTCCCATGCCATCAGTGAGGTGGAATGCCCTTGATCAAACCTACAGGACAGGCATCTAACACACACAGAGACCTTCAAAAGGAGCCTTCCGGAGAAAAGTAGACCTTCAATAGTTTAGAGAACAGAGCATTTCTCTCTGGCCACCTAACTAACGGAATCCCCGTGCCTCTGCTCCTCCGTCCTTGCTCTGCCCCCAACAGCTCACTGCGTTCCACCGACTCTCTTCAACAAGCCAGGACTGACCCGCAGAACCGACAGCCGGTGATCTCCAACGTGGACAGAAATCCAATCCGTATTAACTGGGCATGGAACCTATGCAAGGGTGCATATAAATAATGAGCTCATTGAACACCAATCTTGCTGTGCACAAATTCATTTTACTCACAACTCTGCCGGAAGAGAACACCACCACGTCTGCCTCAAAATGACGTATCTCAATAGTCTCTAAAATCCAGACCCTGTGGAGAGAACGCAAGGGTTTGCCTGGTGGAAAGACACTCTTGTTCTTCCTTCTCTCCATAACTCATTAAAACCTGAAAGTTAAAACCTCTTAACGGGATAAATGTTAGAAAGGAGAAAGATGCGGATATGTCAACGCCTGCAGAAGTACGGCATGAGACAAGAAAGAGCATAATGTAAGAATCAAGAGATTGGACCCTGGCATTCGAGAGAGACTTGAACTGAAGCACCAGCTCTTACAGTTGTCCTGTGAGTGACCTTAGAAAGGTCTCTTACCTGCCCTCGTCCTCGTTCCTCCCTCGGAGAGTTCCTACCACATAGAGTTAGTTACAAGAGTTCAGTGAGATAAGGACCGTGTTCAGTACAGCGTCTGGCCCTTTTTAAGCCCTCAGTTCACTTTCATTATTACAATGATCATTAGGAAAAATCAACAGTCACATAATAAAAATAACAGCAGCAATTAAATGGGTATAGTAATAGTTAATAGCAGCCAGGATTTTTTAAGTGGGTAGAGAAATTGATAATGGAGTCAGCAAATACTTGCTGAGTGTCTACTGTGTTGGGCGCTGTTGTAGACCCTGGGAACACAAAAATGGGGGGAAACAGGCAGAGCCCCTGCCTTTGTGGAGCTTAGAGTTGACTGTGCAGCAGAGACTGCGAAAAAACGCTATTTGAAATAGAAATCAACTGCAGTCATTTTCCACATGCTAGGGAGGTGGCCGAGGGGCTTTGTCTGTGAAGCAAGGGGCAATTCGGAGTGAGGCGGAAGCTGGTGGTGGGAGTGGCATGGGATGGTGTGAAAGTGAGTGGTGAGAAATCCCGAATCCCTGCCCAGATGTCCTTCTCACCCAGAGCACGGGAAGGACCACAGCAGATGTGGCCACGCACCAACGCTCTTCTTCCTCGGGGGCCAACAGGGACCTAGCCAGTGGATCCATTAAAGGAATCCAGCACCTCCAGACACAGTCAGAGCATGGACGAGGCAGGTGCCAAATCCTAAGAAACTGGCGAGAACAAACTGTAGGCACTCTGTGGCAACAGCTTTGTCAGAAGAGAAAAAAAAAATATATATATATATACACATATGTATATGAATATATACATATATGAAAAAGAGCACAGAGAAGATGATAAAGCAGTATCAATTGTTGATTTGGGGTAGGATCAGAGGTAAATAATTTCTTTCAGTTAAAAATGTTCTTTATTATTGGCTTAATACTTTTAAAGATAGATAACTGTGTCGGTGGGGGTGGGGGTGGGGGTGGTGTTTAATGGAAATCTAGGTGAACCATATAAATAAGTGAGTGATTCCCATGATCCAGGTCTAATCAGACATTAGTAGTGGGTCTTAAAAGAATTCTTTCCCCCTTTGCTTCCTTGCTCTTCTCTCCGGAACCTGGAGAACTGGTCTAGGACAGAGCACAGAGGTGGCGGGACTCAGGGCTTTGCTGAGGGCAGGCACCTGCTTCGGGTCCCCAGTGATGGGGAGCGGTCGGGGACCGGATGTGGAGAGTGGTGGGGGTGATGCCGGCAGGGAGCACGGGAAGCGGATCCAGGCAGCGCTGCCATGCTGCAGAACTTTGAGATGTGTGTCATTTTGAAACCTCCCTGGGGCTGCTCCAGGCCTCAGGGCCAACCGTTGGATGCAGAAATTCCCCTTCATCTCAAGTCGCCCCCGTGTATGCCTCCCTCTCGGCTCTCTTTCCAGCCTCTGCCCACGTCTCTGCAGGCACAGGGTGGAATTCAGAAGTAAAGGAGAAGACAGAGTGCCGTTTCTGAAGGGAATGAAATGGCAAGCAGGGTCTGCGTCTTTCTGTGAGTTTTCATTTAAATGGACTATCACCGTGCTAGGGTGATGCTCCTGAAACAAGGTCAAGCTTTAATTTTTCTCCCTTCAAAAGGATTTCTAGTTAAACGTAACTAGCAAACAAGGAAATCACCAAAGTGAGGAAAAAAATCCATCAAGTGGATTAAAATGAAATCCCGTCCTACATCCTGCATTGTTTCAGCTTGGAGAGAACACTCAAGACGCAGCATTTTGAAAACCAAGAACCAGCCGCCCCTGCGGGGTGGCAGCCGCGCGTTTCTCTCCCCTTCACCACCCAAGGGACCGTCCAAGGGGGAGCCACCACCCCCAGACGCAGACAAAGAGGGAAGAACGCCTCTCCCCCAGTCGGTTTAGGAAAATCCTTGCACTAGAGAGTCTAATTCGCATCTTGCTCTGTTCCCAGAGAGATAAGGGAATTCTGGGGCCAATTATTTCCTTGCAAAGAATTTCTGTTATTGCTCTCATTTTATTTTTTACATAAGTAAATTCCGAGTGTGTGTGTGTGTGTGTGTGTGTGTGTGTGTGGCACACGGGTATGCACTGTTCCATGTGGAATGTGCCTTTACAGGTGCGCCCCTCTGAGTTCAGACTGCGGGTGTCTGAGGCCCAGCCCCGTGGTTGCTTTCTCATGTCTGGGGTTCAGGTGAGAAATCTTTCACAAGCTGCACCACCAAGAGCACATGGGGATTCAGCCTGCTGGGGCATGAGGCAGGCATGGACAGGTGGTCTGTGACTCTCCTCCTGGGCGCTAGAGAGGGCACCTGGAAGCCATGGGCAGCCCCACCTCACCCTGGGCCTCCCATACTGCTCTCATGCCACCTCCCGCGTACAGGCACACTTCCGTCTCGAGACTGGGGCAGTCGTCCAGGCCGAGACTGGGGCCAGCCTTCCTCTCCTTCCCCTCAGAGGGAAGACTGAACTCCCTGGACCCCTGCGTTGGGTGGCATCATGTGACTGGTTCCAACCACTGAGTTGTGAGCAGAAGCAGCAGGTGCCCCCTTCTGGGCCTGAGGAACTTGGCTGGTGCCAAGTGCTCCAGGCTCATCAGCCTCTGGCAGGGCAGCCAGCAGCGTTTAGACGGTGGCTGCTAGACCTGCCTGGGTCCCTGAGGGACAACAGCGAGCAGAGTCCTGCCAACCCAGGATGGACATGCAGCTTGAGCAGGAAATAAGTGTCTGAGGTTGGGGAATGTTTGTTACTGCAGCACGATCTAACTCTTCCAGACTGACACGGGAATAGATTTCAACTATCCAAAACTCTGAGCAACACACGTGAAATTTCAATCAAGGTGAAGCCCTCCCCTATCAATAAAAACACAAGATGTTTTCAGGGCTCTTTTTTTACTGCTACAAACCATGCTACACTGTATGTATTTGTATTTAATGGTTATTTACCATTCCTTGCATGCTCGCAGTTGGATGGCTGCAGTAGCCAGGCACCGTTCCAGGCACCGGGGCTCCAGCAACGAACAGAACGCACAAGGCCCCTGTCCTCGTGGTGGGAGGAGACAGGCAACAAGTCGATATAATATGCCAGGAGGTGGTAAGTACTATAAACGTCAAGTGGAGTAAGAAGATGGAGAGTGCATCGGATGGAGGGGCGGCCAGCAGAGCTGTGCTGGAGCCAGCTCACGTGAGCTCACGGGAGCCAGTGCTGCGCACCTCTCCCCATCTCCGTGTTCAGCGAGGTCACCCGGTAACTTGAAAACAATCCCGGTGGAAGTGTTTATACCACAGAAATGGGCAAACCCTACACACCAGAGTTTTGTGGGGGGTTTCTTCCCAGGGGAGATGGTTCACCAGAACACCCCTGGACACTTGAATCAAGGCGGAAGGAACGGGATGAGGGAGCGAGCCATGTGGTGTGTGCAGGAGGAGGAGTGTGTCAGACAGAAGAAGCCTCAGGTGCAGAGACAGTGAAGTGGGCTGTGCCTGGTCTGCTGGAGAAGAGCACAAGCCAGTGGGCCCGGGGAATAGCAGGGGATGGGAGCAGATGCGGTCCAGGAGGAAGGGCTGCAGGCCACACGGGGCCTTGTAGACAACAGGAGAACTTTGAATTTTACCCTGAGTGTGAGGAGACAACTCTTTGACCTTCCTGTATCTTTAAATGTATAGTTTACAACCATCAGACTAAAGCAGAGACAAAAAAAAGGGAAGGAAGGGAGGGAGGATGGAAAGAAAAATGGAAGGGAGGGAGGGAGGCAGAAAAACAAAAGAGAAGGAGAAAATGCAGTTTCGTGTCCAGGGACGTGAGTGTTTCTCCTCAGTGCTAGGTGAGAGAGGCCTGCACTGCGGCTCCCACACCCCTGTGTTCGAGGTCTCAGCAGGCACCCACAGCCCTCGGAGCCTTGAGCAGCCCACCCACCAGCCCTGAGCTGCACGGGAGGTGCATCCTCGGAGGGAGCAGATGGTCCCTGTGTGTGCACGTGTGTGTGCGCGCTTGCTCATACGCAGGACCAAAGCAACCACCCAAAAAAGAGAATCAGACCAAACTGTCCTTGTCTTCCAGCCAAGTGGTGGGTAAGCCTGCGTCTCAGTGGGTCTGGGAGGTGGAGAGAGCCGGGGATTAAGCTGGCAGGCAGGGAAGATGGTTGGGAGCTCTTTAGCACAAGCTGCCACGAGCAGCAGGAGGAGGCTGCCGCGGAGCCAAGAGGCATATGCACGCACCACATGCCGTCAATTGAAGGCCCGAGTCCTAAATGAATCACACCAGGGAGGAGATTGCAAAATGGCGTGTTTCCACTGCAGTCGGGAGGGTACAGGGCCTGGAAGCAAAGATCTTCATGTCAAAAAAGCCTAAAAATACGGCTAAGGGTGGGTGGGCAGAATAGGAGATTTTGGACAGAGCTGAATACAAAAAGAAGTCAAGGGTGGCCCAGCCCCTTCCTGCATGATCTCGTGAAAAGCTGAAGATGACACAGCTGGCTCCAGCCCCGGGTTTGGCCTCTCTGGGTCCATCTGGTCAGGCTGGGCTGAGATGTATTGTTCTTTTCTTGCCTGGGAAGACCACCTATCCCGTCTTCCGCTGTAGCTGTTGCCCTGAGCATGGGCCACACTCTTGGGTTCAGAAAGACGTAGCAACACTAAGCCCACAAAATTCTGTAGGGAAGGCAGGCTTTGGTGGCCACAGTCCCCACCACTCCCTGCTGCTCTGCATTTGTGCCAATTCTCTCACGTCCCGCCTGGTCCGCTCATTTCACTTCTTGGCCCGGCTCACATAGGCTTTTGAGTTTGCAAACCTTGAGACAATAAAAAAAAGTGTCAATAAGAAAAGGCCAAGAGGAAATGGACCAAAGTAAAGAGTGTCAGAGTGGCTGATTGGTTTCCTATTATCGATTTCCTCAATCTTTCTGAAATGCGTTTCGGTAGCTTAAAAGTATTTTGAAAGTGGTTATTAAAGTGACCACAAGCACTTTCAGGGACCAGCCAGGGACTGTGCACTAGACCATCTCCTACAAAATCATTATATTTCATAACTGTGGCTGGCCCTGAGGAGAACTTGTAAATTAAGAGGAGAAGAGACGGGGGAAGCATGTCCCCATGTCCTGTCTCACACCAGGCGGCTGGCACTGCCCACTGCATAATTTTCAGCTCTTGGAGGCACAGGTGGTCTCACCCTCTCCCTCCCACACAATCCCGTTAGTGCCTCCCACCCAGGGGCCCAGGTTCCTCAGCCCTCAGAACATTCCAGCACCAGTCCTAGTCCCAAGCCTTTGCCCCTGTTGTTCCCCCATCCCCTGTCTGAGATGTCTCTCCTCCTTTCTAGCCCAGTATTCCAACTCCTCTCCAATCTTCAAAACCCAGCTCAAGTCTCACCTCCTCCAGGGAGCCCTCCTTTCCTCGCTCCCAGCTCCAGTCTCTTCTCGTGCTCTGAGCTCCGTATCAGTATTTCCCAGCCCTCAGGCAAGCAGGCTCCCCTTCCCTATCTGTGCCACATCTGCATGCCGTCTATTCTGTTCATCTCAATTTAAATAAAATATTTTTTATTTAAATCAATTCACTTTCCTTTAATGCTTTCTCAAATAAACTCACTTTCAGGGAGACTTGATTTCATTACATTGAAATGGAGAACCAGTATCATTTACTCTAAACTGTAACCATAAAAAGAAATACAAGAAAAACCGACCATTATTAGATCCTAGCTAAACCTGCTGTCTGCCCCGGTTACTGTGCCCCAGACGTGTCCTTCACCCGGGAGCTAAAGGGAGATTGGCTCTTGTTGGAGAGGTGGGCAAGACTCGTTAGCACCAACCTGGGACGTCCCATTTTCAGAATCAGAAAGATTTCAGGAAAGTAGAAGAGAGAGCCATTCGAACACCACGTGATTGAATGCATTTGGGGACACATCACTCCATACACAGCATGTTCGTTTTGTCACCTGATATGCACCGTATTGTTCTGTCACCTGTTTAACATATGAATTTCTTGTTTCATGCCCGAATGAAACAGTAAGTTCCGTGAAGAACAGCTTCCCCTATGGGTCCACCAAGATGACCACACCAGTCGAGCTCACAGAAGGTATTCAGTATATGCTTTGATTAAACTGGTGTCCCAAACATGATTAAAATTCTGCCTCAGTCCCTGCAAGTCTCAGGGGTGATTTGCAAAGATAGAATCAGGGATTCCTTCTGAAATTAATTCCCTCCAGACTTCTGTGCAGAGCACTGGGTTCCACGCTTGGGAGCCTGGCCTTGTGTCCTAAGTCCTCTCCAAGAAAGCTTGGTGACTGTACGTACATGGGATGTGCTAACCAGTCATCGAAAAATCGATGCTCTGATCTCCGGCTGCAGTCAACACTGACAGGGAAACACACGATCCCCCTCAGGAAGACCCCGACAGGGGCTACAGCCCAATTAATGCCAGCAATGTAACGTCATCTCCTTAACCGAGAGTTTCCTACACATGTGCACGCACACACACATTCACAAGCACACACACACACCTTTGTTCTGTTTTGTGTTGCTTTCTGCTGAAATGAGTGGAAACAGACTCATTTTTTAAAAAAGAAATTGCTCTCAGTGAAAAGCACTCATTTCTGCACTCAAGGAATCCTTTCTCTTTCTCAAACAAAGCCCCTCATTTCTCCAACCGGGGTCCTCTTAGCTGGAGGAAAGTGTCAGCCCCAAGACCAGACGGAGCCTGTGCATTTCTGCTCCTTCAACGCAGGCGAGTAACTCCGGACGGCTCTGGACCCAGCTGACTGTGCATCAGCCACTCAGCCCCTGACAAACGCCGTGCTCTCCAGCCGGGCGGGCGGGCTTCTGCCCACGAACTAAGGTCACCCATCGCCCTGGTTTACCTGGGACTGCGGGGGGTGCCTGGATGTGGGACTTTTGGCGCTAAAGCTAGTGAAGTTGTGGGCAAACTGAGGCGAGCTGGGCACCCACACGAACACTCCTGGCATTCCTGCCTCTGCAAGGGTTGTCTCCACCTCAACTGCCCTCTGTGCCTCTGCATTTACTGGAACCCCACCAACCCCCCGGCCATCCTGAAAACCCCCAGGCCCCGGACCCGCCTTCCTCCGGACTCCTCAACAGGCGCTCTGTGAACTGCCTCCGGCTGTGGCTGATTCCTCATCACCCTACAGTTCGTCTCTCCAGGAGCTTCCGGAAGTCAGGTCTGTGACTCCCCAGTTTCTCCCCGCATGCAGCTGGGGGTCAGTTAAGGGCCCTGAGCACCCCCAGCTCCTTTTCCTCCTGGTACAAGATCCCCAATACCCACTTTCCTCTCTAGAAAAAGCCCCTAAACTCTCCCAGCGTTTTTATAGGTTTAGGGTTTTATTTTGCGCCATCAGGTCTGTAGTCCATCTGGAATTTATCTCAGTGAGGTCTGGAGAGGGAATCTAATCGCGTGTTTTACTCAAGTCGATTAGACGGGTGCTCAAGCCCAGCTCCGTTTGTGGAGCGGTCTTTCTTTCACTGCTGATTTGAAATGAAAACAATTTCAAATATCAAATTCTTCTGTGCAGTAATAATAATAAACCTTTATAGAACGCATACAATATCCCGGGCACCGGGGTGAGCACTTCGCACAAGGCGAGTCCTACTGTTAACCTCGTTTCATCGACAAGGACCCTGAAGCGTAGACAGTTTAAGTCAGCGCTCCTCAAAGTGGGGTCCCTGCACGAGCAGCATCAGCATCGCCTGGAACTTGTCAGAGATGCAGATCCTCGGCCCCACCCAGACCCACAGAGTCAGAGCCTGTGGGGAGAGGGGCAGCCATCCGTGGTGTGACCAGCCCTCCAGGTCACCCTAACGCACACTCCAGTTTGAGAACCGCTGGTTTAAGGATTTTGCCAAACGTCACACAGCTGGCAGGTGGATGAGTGGGCTCTGATACGAGCAGTAGTGCTGTAGGACCCACGTGTGTGATCACGATGCACATTCCATCCCTCAGACATGCATAATTTAAAAATAAATTATTATTTTTTATTTTACTGAGATCACATTGGTTTATAACTTTGCACAAATTTCAGGTGTATGTCTTTATATTTCGGCTTCTGTGTAGACTGCATCATGTTTACCACCAAAAGTCTAGTTTCCACCCATCAGTGTACACATGCGCCCCTTTACTCCTCTCGCACTCCCCCTGCCCCCTTCCCCTATAGGAACCACCAATCTGGGTATCTTTCTGAATATCATGTCTCCTCAGGCAAGGGAAACAAAAGAAAAAATAAACAATGGGACTACATCAAACTAAAAAGCTTCTGTATAGCAAAGGAAGCCATCAACAAAAAGAAAAGACAAACCACCAATTGGGAGAAGATATTTGCAAATCATGCATCCGATAAGAGATTAATTTCCAAAATATGTAAAGAACTCATACAACTCCACAACAACGAAAGTTTCTGGTTTTCTGAGCGGATGATTGATCGCTGTGTTTTCTCTGACAGAGAGGCCTCACCTTCACGCACTGATGCTGTCAAGTCTCTAAAAACCCGGTAGCCCGACCCTCCATCTCATTACAAATATTTCTAAATATCATTATTTCCTCCACCTAACTACGATCAAAGCTCAGAGGTTAATAATAGTGATTGTAATAATAATAATATGAGATAGTAATTATAAAACAACATAATAGAAACAGCTAACAGTGGCAGAGAGCACACCATGTGTGCAGAACAGTTCCCATGTTTTATCTTATTTCCTCCTTGTAACAACCCTGCCAGGTCGGTCCAATTCTTGTTCCTCTTTTCAGAGGAGAGAACTGAAGTGTGGGGTGTTCAGACAACCAGCCCACATGGCGCAGCTAACGAGGAAGAGAGCCAGGACCCAGCCCAGCAGCGTGCACTCCCGTTATCAGGGCTCCAGGGGCCAGTGAGGAACAGGGGAGGAGGGAATAAAAACGCCCCCTTCTGCTTCTGCTGCCCAGCACTGGGGGAAGGCCTGGGAGAGGAGGCTGGAAGGGAAGGCTTATCTGTGCTCTAATGGGGGGATGAGGCGTTGGAGTGCCCCACACAGCTCCATTCCTCTCCACGAAGAAACTGACACCTTGTGAAAATTCCAGGCTGCCTTCAAGCCATGGTTCCCAAATTCATCTGCGCTTTGGAATCACCGGGGAATTTTTCAAAACTTCCAAAGCCCGGGCCACACCCCAGACCAACTAAATCCAGCATCAGTGTCTCGATGCCCCCAGGTGCAGACATGTTTTGGAACCGCTGTTCTCAAGTGGGTTTCTGGGAGGGGCTGGAGTTCTGACGCTGTGATACAAGCCAAGTAAGCATGCGAAGATAGAAATCTCAAAGGGAAACTCATGAAAAGATGTCCCATGTCGAAGTTTCTACATCAGGAAGGCAATCCTCCCGCCAATGGACAAGGGGACGTCCACGTTTGAATACGCCAGGGAAAAGCCATGTCATGATGGGCGCTCCCAGTGCATCCCGAAACACCCGGGAGACGGAAACCCGCCCTGAAGAACGTTGTCCCTACAACCCCGAAGCTTAAGTCCATCCGCCGACCGACAACACATGATTGCTCCTAATTAGCCGCCATCTTCCCCGGAGGCCAGATGATGGACTCCCTGGTGAGGAGCACAGAGGCCACACAGCCCCACAGCAACAAGTGCGCGCTCCTGCCCTCCCTCGTCTCTCTGCTTCGCCATCAGGTCCCCTGCTGGAAAAATAATTCCAGCACAGCACCATTAAGACTTCCAGTCTACTCCAGGCCTTCCTGCAGCCCTTGCTCGTCAGTGGAAAGCAGGCATTTTTTGTCTGGAGATCAAGTTGAAAATCGTGCAGCTAAAGGATTACAGATGAGGGTAGAAAAATAAAAGGTTTGCACCTGCACTAAGTTTGCAGACAGAGGTCCTCGCATTTCTCTTGAGCACAGAGCTGGTCTGTGTAACTTGTGGACACCGCCTCTCACGAGGAACAGCCAGAAAATTCCACCTTCTAGTTTGTCTCTGACACTGTTTCCGCAATGCAATTTTTAAAAACCATCCAGAAAAGGCTAGAACTGCAAGGATTCCACCTTCCATTTTACTAGCAAAACAATCCTCACCCTGCTGTGGTGTAGTGCTGGGCGCAAGTTGCACATGAACCTCCCTGGGTGAAAATGGAGGGCAGATTCCAACACTCAGCATCAACAAACAACAGCAACACATTTCGACCTCAAGCGAGAGAAAGGTTCACTCCTCCCCAGGGTACATAGCTTCAGGTCCTATTCATTGGGTTAGTTTGCTCCCGCTACTAAAGAAATCAATTCAGCCTAATTTTCCTGGGTCCTGAGTACAGAACCAGAAACTCACTTAAGAATTAGGAGGTTAATAGACAGAACAATCCAGAGTGACTCCCGCGCGTTCTCACACGGACAGAGCACGCCTTGGCTGGGGGAATCAGAGAAAATCCATTCTCCACAGAGAGCAGTTAGCAAACTTTTTCTGCAAAAGGGCAAGCAACAGGTTTACTTTTAGATCTTGCAAGCGAGACTGTCTCTGTCGCAACTTCTCCAACGGCCACCATAGAGCAAACGCAGCTCTAGATCATACAGAAGTGAATGGGCATGGCTGTGTCTCAATAAAACTTTGTTTACAAAAACAGGTGGTGGGCCGGAGTTGGTCCATAGTTTGCCAACTCTTCTGGAGTGTTGAAAAGTGGAGAAAAGAGAACCTCAGAGCACCCACAATTGAAGTATTTCGGGGGATGTCTGAGAATAAAAATCCTGTTATAACCCAAGATGACCGGTCACATCTCTGAGAAGGCCTAGGGCTGCCATAACAAATGACCACTAACTTGGTGGCTTAAAACAACAGAAATGTGTTCACCCACAGTTCTGGAGGCCAGGAGTCTGAAATCAGGGTGTCGGCAGGCCATGCTCCCTCCAGGGGCTCTAGGGGAGAATTCTTCCTCGACTTCTCCAGCCATCAGCACTCCAACCTCTGCCTCTGTCTGGACACGGCCTTCTCTTTGTCTCTGACAAGGACACTTTGTTGGATCTAGGACCCACCCAGATACTCCAGGGCGATCTCATCTAGAGATCCACAACTTAATTACATCTGCAGAAACCCTTTTTCCCAAGGTCACCTTCACAGGTTCTGGGCATAAGAGAATGGACCTACATGTGGGGAAGCACCATTCAACCCACTACAGAGATACTAAAAATTACTCATTGTTCTGAAATGCAAGTTTAACTGGGCATCCTGCAGTTTATCTGGCAACCCTACAGAGGTGCTGAGTCTCGGCATTTCTTAGCTGCCCTGCACCTGCCGAGCAGGTTCCCACAGGCCTGGAGGCAGGAAAGCAGGGCGGAGGCTGTGTCTGGGGAGGAGGCTGTGTCTGGGGAAGAGGCTGTGTTTGGGGCGGAGGCTGGCAGCACACACAGGATGTCTCCACCGTGTCTGCGGGTGAACTCAGTGTTGGACCCAGGGATGTGCGGCTGGGCGTCACCAGCATCTCCTCAAAAGGCACGTGAGAAATGTGAGGCTCTTGCGTGATTGCTTCACTACTGGATGACCAGCACATGCAACAAACTGGTTGTGCTAGTGACTTATGGGTTAAGAATGTCCTAGTCCACCTGTGCAGTTGAGTCAGAGCAGGCTTCTTGACGCCCACCTGTCCCAGCCAGCCCGTGGGAGTTCTCTGGAAGCTCTAGACTTTCCCGTCAGTCTCAGCGCCAGGGAGGTTGTGAACACAGGGAAGGAACGAGCGCATCCCCCTCTGCTTTCACAGCAGTGCTGCCTGCCGGCGTTCGTTTTACTGTGTGAGACCCCCTGGCAGTCATGGGGAGGGCATGGAGGAAGGGTGACACCCACACCTGCCAGGGTGTGTGGGGTTACATCCACCCCAGGGAGCGGGCTTGCCAGGTGGCAGTTTGGGAACACGGGGGCCTGCCTGCTGTGAGGACTCTGGCTGCAACGCTGCCAGAAGCGGAGAACAGTGGCTTCTGCTCTTGCCCTCTCGGTTTCATTGTCACACTGTAGCCAGAGGGATTCAAACACCAATCAGGTCATCTCACCCTTCTGCTTAAAACCCCCCAGGGCTCCGCTTCATCAGGATGGACTCCAATCCCTCTGTACGGTCTCGGCTCCTTGAGCGCACCTGCTCTTTCCTGTGCTGCCCCCTCTGCCGGGAATATTCTTCCCAACTGTTCTCTGCCTGCCTGGCCAGTTCCCACCCGTTCCTAATGCCATAGCCCAGGGGTCACCTCCCAAGAGGCTTTGCTTGTTTTGTTTAGCTTTGTGGAGGTGTAATGGACAAACTGTACCCATTTAAGGTGTACAACCTGATGTTTTGATACATGCATCCATTGTGAAATGATCACCAGGATGAAGCTAATGAACACACCCATCACCTCACATAGTTACCTTTTTTGTGTCTAGTGAAATCACTATGAAACTCTGCTTATAAAGAAGCAAAGGATGATAATGCCGACAGCCTGCATTTATTGAGCACTGACTGTGTGCTAGTCACTATGCCAACGGCATTACTTGCACTTCCTCATACAATTGCTCACAAAATCCAGTAGGGGCGCTAATATCCCCCCATTTCACAGGCAAGGAAACCAGGCTCAGAGTACCTCGCCCACCCGTACACAGCCCATAAGCCACAAGGCTGGGATTTGAACCCAGACGACAGGGCTGTAAAACTCATGTTCACAACCGTATTCCGCAGCACTCACTCACGTTTCAGGAAAACCATGAAGAGTGAACCCACAGGTACGCAGAGTGCAGGAGCCAAGAACAATTTGCTCTTCTGTGTCATTTGCTGCTGTGGTCCCAGTGAGTGAAGCCATGCCTGGGACACAGTGAGTGCTCGGGAAACGTTTGTTCAATGAAAAACGGATGCACATTTTAGAGCCCCTAACATTACACTGGCATGCCTGTGCCATCAGGAACTTCCTCATCGTGTCAGCCTCAGCCTGCTCTCTTGAGATTTTTCAAACATACCCAAACTATATAGCCAATCTACACATCTTAATAAAAAATAGCTTAGATTAAATGGAGAGATTCCGTGAAAGACAAATGACCGAAGTCCATCGAGAAGAAATACATAATTTGAATAGCTCTATATTTACCAAAGAAATTTAATTTGTAGTAAAGACTTCCCACAAAGAAACCTCCAAAGGTGGTGTCACTGGGGAATTCCAACAAACATTTAAGGACAAAATAATCCCAATTCTGCACAAACTCTTCCCAGAAAATTGAAGAGGAAGAAATACTACTCAACTCATTCTCTGAGGCCAGCATTACCTTGATACCAAAACCAGACAAAGACATTACAAGAAAAAGACAGGACACTATGCCTCTTAACCATAAACACAAACATTAGAAGCAAAGTTTTAGCAAATTGAATCCGAGAATGTATATTAAAAGGATAACACGTCATAGCCAAATAGAGTTTATCTCAGGGAAGGAAAGTTAATTTAACATTTGAAAAATCAATCAATGTAACAAAATACAATGCAAATCATATAATCATCTAAATAGATACCAAGGAAAGCATTTGAGAAATTACGACATCCATTTCTGATTACAAATCTGAGCAAAGTGGCAACAGAAAGAAACTTCCTCCACTTTCCTGGTGGTGGTGATGGTTTCATGGATGCATACGTGTATCAACATGTCTCAAATGATGCTCTTTAAATATGTGCACTTTGTTTTTTAACAATTATTCAAAAAGTAAAAGTAGTAAAGTCACACCTGATTTGGAGAAAGGAACTTAAAAGTGTGCTTAAAATAAAAACTATACAGAGTTAATTTTTAAAATACTGAGACATCCATAGGTAATTCTTTTATACAGCAGTCCATCTGAATACTCATTTACCTGAAAGGTGAGCAAACATTTCTTTAAAATCCATGGAAGCAGAAAAGGAGTTTATTTGCTATGATAGGCTTCCTAGCGATGTATGTTGTAATAATGTATTATCATATTTTGATCACAAATCTATACCTGAAACAGGGAAGACAAATTTGAAAAAATTGTATTTTTGTTCATGCGTTACAAGCAAAGCCATCAAGCTAACAAGCACACAGAGAAGACAGCTTAAAGAATGCCTCTCCCCCTTGTGTGCCTCACTCCTGCTCCACGAATGTCCTGAGAGTAGTTTTCAGTATCTGTTGCTGCATTACAAACAGCCCCAAAACTGGGGCTTAAAAGAACCACTTCTTTTGCTCAGGATTATTTGGTTCAGGAATTCAGGAAGGGCTCAGAGGGGTGGTTCGTGTCTCTTCCACACGGCAACGGGGAAGCGTTGTGGTGGATCCGCTCCTGAGAAGCCTGTTCACTCACGTGTCCGGGGCCTTGGCGGTCCTGGTCTTTCTCTCCCTCTCTCTTTCTCTCTCTCCTTCTCCCTTTCTCTCTCCCCCTCTCCTTCTCTCCCTCTCCCCCTCTCTTTCTCCGTCTCCCTCCCTCTCTCTCTCCCCCTCTCTTTCTTTCTATAATAATACTGTCCTCCAGGGCTTCCCACGTGGCCTGAGCTGCTCACAGCATCGTGGACTCATGGTTGTTGCACTTCTCAATTCCAGGAAACTGGAAGTACTTCCAGGAAATGGAAGCTACTGAGCCAATTGGACCCCACACCCCAAGTCGGCACAATGCCCCTTCTGCACTGTTCTGTTGGTCAAAGCAGCCGCAGGATCCGCTGAGAACCGAGGGCTGGAGAGACGCACTCCAGCCCTTGATGTGGAGCCAGTGGTCACAGTACAGAAGAGCAGGCGATATTTTTACAGCCATTTTTGGAGAATAAAATCTGCTAGGGTAGGGTCCTAGTTTCACTCATGGCATAGACCTACTCTGCTGATTATTCTCCATTTGCCCCCTACTCCGTTCTCCACCCAGCCTTGTACCCTGGGGGTGGGTGCAGGCTGACCACTGTGGGCTCCATCCCTCGGCTGGATGCAGCCACAGGAGGCACCAGCGGGAGATCAGCAGGTGGACAGGGAGAAAGGTCAGAGTACTGATTCCCCTGAGCCCACTCTGCTTTAGCACAGTCCTGGCAACAGTGTCCCCTTCTGCGGCCACAGCTTGTCGGACGACCCCTCTCCTCGCTCCAGGGGTCAACCAAACTGTCATAACGCTGCCTCCTCCCCTTCGAATTTAGAGGTGAGCACATCTCCCTGCCGTGACCAGACCCCGGCCGCGTTCCCACCTCTTACTGGTTCTCTGAACCGTGCCCACATGTCTATAAATAGTCCTTAGAGTCTCTTCAGAATCCCAACTGAGAGGCCCTCCATTTCCTGCCGGGACCCTGACCCAGACATTTCCCACAAGCCACACTCGACTCACGGCAGGCGCTCGACGCCCTTGCTGCATGGACGAGCCTGTTTGAGGATTAGGATCCAGTCAACCCCCTACTGTCAAGGCTAATTCACTATGTGATTTAACCAACTAGAAGCACCAGCAATCATCAAGATCACCAGCTAAACAGAATCGGTCCAAGTGCCCGGAACTCCTGGCCTTGAGGGGCCCTGGACAGATGCTATCGGCTGCCCAGAGCCACGAGGCCACCCACTCATGCTGGGGCGGGGGAGGCTGGCGAGGGAGAGAGCAAACTCACTGGTGGATGTGATCATCTCTTTTATTGCTTGTTGGATTGGCAGCTGCTGGATTGGGGCACATCCATCATGCTGAAAAGCGAGCTACGTCCATGGATTAAAAATTAATTTACTCTCCAGTCTGGCTTCCAGCTTGATGCCTTAATTGAGTTTCGTTATGACAGTGATGCTGAGCTCCAGGGCATAATTTAGCCCCGTCCAGAGGCCTCGGTGTTTGGGGAGAGGTTTATGAGCTCTGTAATGCAATTATCTTCCCACACGCATAGAAGGCTTATCTCTGAAGTCACTCTAAATTCATCCTGGGGTCTTTATGCATATGTAACTAGGAATACAGTTATGGATCTGCTTCTTCAAAGACACGCTCGGCAGTCTTGAGTCTCCAAAGGGAAAGATAGGAGAACTTGATCCCATTGTTGAGAAAGCCACTCTTTGGAGAAGCACATTAATTAATTAAGCATTTAATTGAGCAGCTACTATGTGTTTAGTATGCAAATCAGTGTGATATAATCCCTATAGAAGCTTACAGCATCCTTTCAGCTAAGTGCAGTGTCAATGAGAAGGATTAAAGAGACAGCTCTTTATTATTCCCCCATAGCCTCTGGCCAAGACAGGTCTCCAGAGATTTTTTTCTTTATTTAAGGAATATTTATATAATGCTGACTTTGTGCCAGGCACATCCCAAATATTAACTCTTATTATCATCAGAACCATCCTAGGGTTGGTCTCACATTGCTCCCATTTTGCACATGAAGAAATAGGGATTCTCCTCTCCATCTCTCTTCACACTCTGACCTACCTTCATCTACCTTCATCACTTCAGCCCTGACGTTTCTGATGTTCTGCACATTCAGCATCATGAGGTGGGTTGGTCGTATCCCAGACACTCCCTTTGGAGTCATGAGAACGGGTCCTGTAATGGTCTCCTTCCATTCTGAGGCATTTCCCTGCATCTCCAGTGACTGGTTTGGATGGTGTGCACATGTCCGGAGACGAGGTCACCCTTGTTGTTGTACAGGTGGAGTGTGCTTCATAGGGGACACCCCCCTGGAGTGTGTGCCCCCTTCCCAGGCAGCCTGGGCAGGGCTGCCACTGACTTCTTGTCTTCACTTTTTGAGGTGGTAAACATACACTTGTAACCATCATCTTAAGTATGTGCAAGTAGCAGCCATTACAGAATCGAGCAAACAGATGGAGACGGCCACAGGAGAGAAGAATTAGTGAAGGAATGGTTAGGTTGCATTATATTACAATAACTCATGTTAAGAACATACGTCCATTTTAATGGAATTTGGTGTTCCCTTAGCACGAATGGAGAAGTGTTATTTTAGCAGCTCCGAAATGGACTTATTGCAATTATATTTTTTTACCTGTGAGAATTGACCCTACATGCAGATTGTAAGGAGCAATTTACCTCCCTAAAAAAGAGAAGGACATATTTCTCATTTACACAGGTGAAATTTTCAACTGTGGCATTATTCAGCAAAGGAATACAACTTCCAATCGTCTATCTTGTAATTTTAAAACCAAAGTCGACACCCTGGTTCACATTCAGAATATATCAAGAAATCTTACATATAAAAAAGGAAATAAATGGGCAAAAGATAAATTCAAATTATTAATAAACACATGAAAATATGTTGGATCTCACTAACAATGAAAGATATGCAGAGTCCAACAATAGGTTCCCATCAGATGTGCAAAAACCCACAAATCTGACCCTATCCGGTGTTGACAAGGTAGGGAAGCGTGTCTGTTCACACAGTGCTGGCGAGTGTGTAAACTGGTCTACCCCAGTGGGGGCAGTTGGGAGAATCTACTAAATTAAAAGTGTGCGTGTCCTACAAGCAAGTAATTTCAATGGGATTCACTCACATGCGTACTCGAGGAAGCAGGTATAAGAATGTCCATCACAGAAAATGGGAAAAATCCATGGAGAAATGGATAAGGAAAGTTCACCAACCCAAATACATCTTCCAAACATAATGCAGAGTGAGGTCAGCAAGATATGGAATCCTGCGCCCCCTGGGATATAGTTACGAAAAAATCTACATTAAAAACCTCATGTATTTTCTAAGACAATAGACAGATGGATATAGATATACAGGGACATAGATATGTGTAAAATTACATTTAAAAACTTGGTAGGGGGACCAGCCCCATGGCCTAGTGGTTAAGAGCACGAGCTCCGCTACTGGCGGCCCAGGTTCGGATCCTGGGCGCACACTGATGCACCACTTCTCCGGCCATGCTGAGGCCGCGTCCCACATACAGCAACTAGCAGGATGTGCAACTATGACATACAACTATCTACTGGGGCTTTGGGGAGAAAAAGGGGAAAAAAAGGAGGAGGATTGGCAATAGATGTTGGCTCAGGACCGGTCTTCCTCAGCAAAAAGAGGAGGATTGGCATGGATGTTAGCTCAGGGCTGATCTTCCTCACAAAAAAAATAAAACAAAATAAAATAAACCCCACTCCATAAAATCAATCAATCAATCAATCAATCAATAAAAACTTGGTAGGATATACAATATCCTAATAATATAATAGATGCTTCTGGGGTTTGAGGTGGTATTGGGTAGATTCTATAAATTAAAGAGGAATTTAGCCTTATTTATAATGCTTGATTTTCTTTTTAAAGGGCAATATGTACGATTGAGTTGGTCTCGTCAATAAATCAGTGATGCGGGGAAAAGGTGTTCTCAACTAAAAGTGACTAAGAAGACACGGCAGCAGATGTAATATGTGGAGCTTGATTGGATCCTGGTTCAACAAAAATAACAAAGTACAAAAGTATCCTAAGGGGGCCGGCCCGGTTGTATAGTGATTAAGTTCACACACTCCACTTCGGCAGCCCAGGGTTCACAGGTTTGGATCCCAGGTGCAGACCTGTGCACCGCTTGTCAAGCCATGCTGTGGCAGCATCCTGCGTACAAAAAAATAGAGGAAGATTGGCACAGATGTCAGCTCAAGGCCAATCTTCCTCACCAAAAAAAGAAAGAAAACAAATCCTAGGGACAACTGAAAAATTTTGAATGTGGCCTGGGTAGTGGATGATATTGGGGAATTACTGTGAATTTTTAGGTATAATAATAATATTGTAGTTATGTAGGAAATAACCTAATTTTTAGATGATGCAAGCTGAAATGATGCAGTGGTACAATATGTGTGACTTTGAAATAGTTCAGTAAAAAATAGATGGATGATAGATTGATAGATGGGCAGGCAGCAAATATGATACAGTTTTTAAATGATTGGATCTAAGTGGTGTGCATGTGAGTGTTCATGGTACTATTCTTCCAATTTCTCAAAATGCTTGAAATTTTTCATGAGAGAAAGTTAAGAAGGAAAGAGCAACTTGTTGAAAGTATGAACAATGAAAATACCTGGAAGCAAATCTGGTAAAACACTGGCCCGGAGATTCTGTGTGATGGGAACTGCACATGTGTATTCTTTTCTTCTCTGTACTTTTCTTCATTAAAAACAGCACTGAGAACATTGCATTCCCGGGATCCCACCATCTCCCTGTTTTTCCACCACTAACGCCCAGAATAGGTCATAGAAAGAAGCACCGACTCCAGAGATGTAAGCATGGTGCAGGGGAAGGCATTCATGCATCCGATTGGTTTCCCGACTCTGTCCAAGAAACGGCCGTGACAGCACCAGGGTGGGGACGTGGGGAGAAGTATAGTCTGGGGAGGCAGAGGCTGAGCAGGGACCTTCCAGAAAGGGTTCTGCAGAGCCCCTCTCAGTGCTCGTCCGTCTACTACAGCGAAACTAACAGAGGCTCTCGTCCAACCCTGTCTGAAGGCCTGCACTTCGCAAAATGTACATTTTCCGACCAAGCTAGAGACTACGAACTGGAGACATTCTAGAACCTTCCTCTCACTTTCAGATTACGACGTGTGCAGACCTTTGTCCTGATGCCAGAGGATGGCTTTTGTTTAAGCAAAGTCAAAAATAAATAAAGTAAAACATTTAAAGGCTACAAGAAATATTCCAACCAACCATGACAACTCGAATTTTTTAATGTAAATATGGCTTGTCGTGACTCAGGAGCCCAAGTTGTTGAAAGCACTCCTTATTCAAGTTTAATTTCTATATGTGGACGCACTTGAAATCCTGTAATAACCATGTACAGAGTGTTCGACCTGAACCTGAGCATCCGAAAACTGCTGATGGAGTTAGACAATGCTCCTGCTAGAGGGAGAAGGAGTCTACAGATGACTGGACGTGCGAGGATTACAGCTCAACGGGCTGATCAGGACTATATTTAATAGACTGGGCCCCCTGCTTGGTAGATTTCCTCAGGTTTGCCACCCACAGCCCCAGCGAACTGTCACTTCCCGGGTGTTTGTAGCTTCCCTTCACAGGATTTCTGCAGCGTTTCCACACCCGGGACCGTGTTTCCACACACCCCACATGAAGACACAGCTCATTCATGATGCTTCGACCGTCTCCTGTGAGTTTCTTTGAGAGAGGTATGAAAACACCCCCTCCTTATGTCATCCTTAGAGACGACTGCTCTCCACTCAGCCCGAGGGTGAGACAGACACAGGGACGCCCCAGGAGGAGCACGCTGCTGGTCAGATGCACAGGGCAGTCTTCCCGGGGAGCCCCGGGAATGCTGGTCACTCAGCCAAGTGTAAATTAGGGGCCTTTTCCGCGCTCTTCTCTCAACTCTGACCAAAGGGAAGCATCGTTCCTCCATCGTTCTTCCAGGCTTGGGTTCTGCGCTGGGCACCAGCAACAGAGGACAACCATGGCCGACAACCAACGAGGGAGTTTACAGGAAGGATGTGGATATACGGAGGGAATAAAAGGAAGGTTGGAGGACCAGGCTCAGGAAGGTCGGGCTGCCCCAGGCAGTCTTGGGGAAGGAACTCCAGATAGTTCCTATCCCCCAACCTGGAACTCATCATTGAAATGAGTATGCTCCCACTCTTTCGTTTTTCCTTGCTTCACTCAACAAAGACTCAGAATTCTAGGAGAGAGCACTGATTGGTCAGGCTTACATGTCCAATCTCCCCCGCCTCAGGACCAGGGCAGGAAAAGGGAAAAATCTGGCAGAAAGAGCCTCTAGAAAACTCTTTGGTTTCTCCAGGGGGTGGGCCTGGTACCTGGATAAATAATTGAATAAAACTGTAGACAACAGTGGAGGGGGTGAGCCTACAGTGGGCACCAAGGAGGAGAGGATGGACACTGGGCAGGGTGCCAACAACACAGCTGTGGGCACCATTTACATCATCCTCTGTGACCTGGAGTCGTGCAGTGCACAACCCACCCAGCTGTTCAAAAGCCGTCTCCTGGCTACTCTGCTGTCTCTGGGCATTTCAGGGAAGTTTCAACCCTGAGAGGTCAAAGACACCTTCTGGGCCGGGCCACTTGGTGTGGCTGGGTCCCCCTGGGATGGGGAAGGCAGTCCCAGCTCTGCAGGATAAAGAGGCTTCCCCAAGCCTAGACTCTTGTTGGGTGGGACCCCTGGCCACTCATTGTTCAGGACTCCCGTCAATGCCCCCAGATTATGTTGCAGGGCTCACCTGGTACTGTCACAGGGACCCCCGTCCCGTCTGTGGGAGGAATGAGCCTGTCTGGCTGCCTCTGTTTCTAGACTGGAGGTGAGAAAACATGGGGAACGTAAAATGCTCTGCTGTTATCTTGTTCCTCCAGTCCTGACTTCCCTAACCAGCTCACCTTGCTGCTTCTACCCTTCAGGGCTCTGCTGCGGTGCCTCGGGCTTTGTTTCCAGGGTACTTAGCAGGGAGGGTCCATGCCATCTTATGTGGACCCAAATTGTATAACTTTTAAAAGGTTCTGCATGCTCATATATACAGTCATGCTCTGCATCACAACGTTTCAGTCAACAACAGACCAAATGTATGACGGTGCTCCCATGAGATCAGTACCACAGAGCCTAGGTGTGTAGGAGGCTGTACCATCTAGGTGTGTGTAAATACACTCTGTGATGTTCGCACAACGATGAAATCACCTAACGATGCATTTCTCAGAACGTGTCCCCATTAAGTGACGCATGACTCTACTTAGGTTTTTTAATCAATAAACATCTGTCTCTTTGATAAGCAAGCACAAAAGTGTAAAAACAAAGTAATATTTCCTGGCAATCTACAAGAGATTAACAATGAACATTTTGTGACTCATAAAAAAAAAGTTTTCCTCCTTTAAATTCAGTGTCAACCTCCCACCTGCGTTGGGACACCTATGATGCTTCAGAAACACGCATTTGTCAGAAGTTCTAGTTGACCAATGATGGTTTCCGAGTTCACTCATTTCTATAGGCTCCAGTATGATCGACTCATAAATCCAAACACCGTGTTTCACAGGCCAGGAAACTAGAGGCTAGGGGTGACGTGCCTCCAGCCGCACAGCTTGTAGGGGTAGAGCCCGGACTCAGCCTCGGGGCTGATCCTCCACTCCACCAGCGTCTCGGGGACTCTGCCAGCATCGCTGCTCAGCACCAGAGGTCCAGGCACGCCCGGGCTTCCTGGAGCTCCATCTCCATCTCTCATCCAGTGCTCGCTCTGTGCCAGCTTCTCCAGGAACCCAGCATCAGCGCTCGGCTCTCAAGAGCCGCTGTCTCCTCCTGCATTTATGGTGGCCTCCCTCCCTCGCTCTCTCTGGGCTGCAGCGTGACACACAATAAATCACAGGGCTGTTTTCTTGGCCCCTCATCTTTCTCTCCACTGGAAGACTGAGCATCATGGAGCTTTATTTATCATCAGTGCTGCCTTCTGGTCCTCGGCTGGAAGATGCTGGCTGCCGCTTACAGACCTTCACTGCAGGTATAAATTGCAGATATTAACCGTGCTGGCAGTGAAGCCACCTCCTACAGACAGGATTTACTGTGGCAGCGAGGGCTGTGGAAAGTTCAGAAGGTTTCCACAGTCTTGATTTAGAAGGCCCTTCATCTGTTACTGCAATCTGATCACTTTCTCCTCAAACAGCTCTATTCCAGCCCTGGCACACACCGGACAGAAAGTCTTGTATTCTTGCTTGAAATGCTGTCAGTGTACACTTTATGAAGAGCTGACGCCTGGCAAGCGGGACACAGAATGCGCGTCCACCCACTGCCTATCAAGGAGCTACTTAAATGCCCTCATTGAAAAGTTCTCTGTCCTGCAGGGCGCCTCCGAGAGACGACTCCAGACAGAAGGAAGGCTCCTGGAAGTAGGAAGCCGGGGAAACTGTGATTGGCTGCTGTTTGTACCTGAAACAGGTCCAGTGCATCCTCTGAGGACCAACTCCTGGAGAGTTCAGGGGTCGTGAGCCCCTCCCAAAAGAGGCCATGGGACTGAGGCCATCTAGATGCGCACCAGCCTTCCGGAGACAGCCTGATAGGGCAGGTGGGGGCGTGCCATGCTGCACAGCTGGGCACGGTGTGTGGTCACCCTGGGCCAGAGAAGAGGCCTGTGCAGAGAGCATCTGCTTGGGATGACCCGTGGGCCTGCCCAGATTGGAGAACTGACCCTCACCTGTGGGTGCCATCAGCCTCACTCTTCCACAGCTAAAAACCAGTGGTCCGTGGCCAGCGTGTGTCAGCTGGCCAGGGAA
Source organism: Diceros bicornis minor (assembly GCF_020826845.1). Lineage (NCBI taxonomy): Eukaryota > Metazoa > Chordata > Mammalia > Perissodactyla > Rhinocerotidae > Diceros > Diceros bicornis. The sequence goes on along the minus strand of NC_080774.1, from coordinate 2,275,667 downwards.
AGGATATTTTTCTCATCTGTACTTAAATGACTTTTTAAAATTATTTTGGTTTTTTTATAAGGTTCCACCTTTTTTCTCCATCTCTTATATTTACTTGGTTTTGGCAAACCTTCGGGTCACGGTGGGCAGGTCACGGCGTGCCAGCTGCTCTGCTACGTACAAATGCCCAATCCAGAAAGGGTTTGACCTGGCTTCTCAGCGAAGGAGAAGCAGCCCTGTGTCGGGGTGAACTGGGGGCAGAGATTCGCCGGCAGGAATCACAGACTCGGCACACGGTCTAGTCGTGCTCACGACCGTGACTTATTATAGGAAGGGACACGGAGCACAGTCAGCAAAGGGGAATGTGTGGGGACGAGGTCTGGGGGAAGCAGGCCCAGGCCTCCAGATTCCCCTCCCAGGGGAGTCACAAAGGACACACTTAATGCCCCAGCATTAAACTGTGAGAGCACCTGTGAAGTGTGGTCACCCTTCACATTAGAGATGCTCATTAGAGACCCAGTGCCCAGGGTTTTATTGGGGCTGGTCACGTTGGCACCTCTTCTGGGCTCATCCAAAATTCCTGACCCCAGAAGGAAGCAGGCAGTCAGCACGAACGACATGGTCTGTGCAGACAGTCTGGACACAGCCAGCACCCTCATCAGCTGGGGAAAGGTGGGAACCCTCTTGAAATTCCAGATCCCAGACCCCACCCGAGGGCTGGCCTTTCCAGCAGGCCTCTCCCAGGACGGCAGCCTCGGCCTGCGGAGCGAGCTCTCTTGCGCACACCCCGGGGCTCCCAGCCAAGAGCCATGTTTCAGTCTCCGGCTCCACCTGCACGTCCAGTGCACGTGCAGATTAGGACAAGGAACCAAGTCACGCGTCATGGGCCCCGCTCACAGCAGAGCGCTGTCGGCTCAGCCAGCTGACCCCCAGCTCTGGCCAGTCAGGGACCTCGCCCGTGTCCTTCTTCCATGCAGTTTTTAATAAAGAACATGTCAATATTTTAAACTTGGATTGTCATCTTGTTTTCTACATCAGGAGGCATCAAATGCCTTTGGGGAGAGTACGTGCTCTCCAGCTTGCGGCAGACCCCCTCTCAATATTCACACCGAGCCTTCTTCACTCGTTACGTCTCCACCACGGCATCCGAAGACTCCTGACCCCAGCCCCACCGCCACCACACGGGTGGTTCGCATGCACGCGGTGTGCACTTTCTCTCTCTCTCCCTCCTAGGCTCACTCATTCTACCCCAAAACACAACCGCAGGTTGGAAGAAGACGAGGAACAGTGGCTACTCCCGCACATTGTGAAAGAATGGTGTTTTTAAAATAATTTTTAAGGCACCGTTTTGACGGGACTGTTAAGACTACGGTGGAAAGACTTTAGAGGAAGTGGCAAATGAAGATCAGGAGAGACCTGGAGAAGGTTGTCCGAGAGTGGTTCTGTCTGTAAACGACAGGCTGCCCCGTTAACCAGACAGGGCCAGCGTCACCCCAGGCTCCCCCCTGGAAGGGCCTTAGCTCTGGACTCAGGCCCCTTCAGAGTCAAGGCCACAGCTCGCAGGTCTGAGACTGCCACCTACAGCACAGAGCCCTTCCCTTCCCCACTTCACACCTGATCATTACCAGAGCCTCCGACCCCCTCTGGTCTGCGGTCCCGCCTGCTCGAGGCTCCTCACACACACGCTGTGAGTGAACTGACACAAGGCCGCTCACACCCATCGCTCCCTTGCCTTCCTCTCAGATAAATCTTCTGGCTCTCATCACAGGCAAAGACCAAAGAATGAATCTTTTCAGTAGAATCCATGTGGAATTCTTTCTGTCTTCTGCGGCAGTTGTACCAAAGGGGAAACGCCCCTGAGAAATAAACCAGGCCCTTGGTTTCAAAGAATGGGCAACGTCCTCCTGTTCAAAAGTCAGGCTGATGACAGATCAGCGAGAATGGAGGGTGAGCGTTTGAAGCCTTTCCTTCTCGTCTCAGCTGGAGGGTCAGTGAAGTGAGCAGAGAGGGCTCCTGGCCGTGTGAGCAGGTCGCTTCAGTGTCAGTGCTCCGACATTCAGAGCAGAGAGCCTCCAGTCCTCAAAGGCCCGCAGATGGACCCAAGTTCTGAGTTAACAGGAGGCACACGAATCAAATTGTTTCAGCAGAGCAAGAATAGCTTACTTGTCTGGGCAACTTGGAGATGTCATCCAATGGTTAGAGAAATTTGGACGTATCAACTGATCTGCAGATTTCTGACCCTTCTCCAGCTCTAAGATATTTAAGAAGTGTAACTCTCCTAACACGCAGCCCCAGGCAACTCCACAGATGAAGAGTTGATGACGTTCTCCAGGCCCCGAGTCAGCAGTTGTTTGCACACAACTTATCAGCGATGGGCTTCATAGGTTGTCTAAAGAATCGTTTACGCCTCTTATGTAATCAGCGCTTCCCCTTAACTACATTCCACCCTTGTGTAATCAGATCAACCCAGAAAGTCCTTCTTGGAGAAAATTGAGTTAAAATGTTACACGTGTTAATTGCCCTTTTAAGAAAATATATAGAAGCTGGATGTCCTGGGTGCTTCATCTCACCCCTCGGGCTGGGCCCCAGTCAGATGAACAATACGGAGATCAGTCTTATAGGGACTTTGGAAGGTGCTTCCCGGCAGCAGCCCCCTTTATCTGCAGAGGTAGAGACGTGGAATCAGAGAGGATGTAACCAGAGAGGGAGAGGGTGTCTCCTGGGTTCTGTCTTCACCAACATCAGTTCACACAAAGGGGACAGGAGGCGTTCTGGCTCGTGCCCGTGTTCTCTGGAACGGAGGGCTGAGCCTCCAAGGGAGAGATGTCACATACAGAGCATGGTGGAGGCGTGTCGGGAGCCTGTCCACACTCCCCTTCCATCATTCCCTCCAGTTTCTCGATTCACAAGGCTCAGAGGAAGATGACTCTACCCCGACTCTAGCGATAGAGCGTGTGACCTTGGCCCGCTGTTTGGTGCATTCTCTCCCACTGGCCACCTTCAGATCTATATGTGTGGCCTCAGCTGGTCCAATCAGAGCGACTTTTGGGAATGTTGTTGCCATGCTGCCATAAAGATATTCCATTTCCTGCCAGATGTGGATAAGAAAGCTTAAAACATCTGGAACAATTAGCAGCTAGCTTGGAATCATGTGGGGGAGTCAGATATTGAAGCCAACTCCAAGGAAGGCAGCCCAGACCCATGGAAAGAAACTGAGTCAAATCATGGGAGCCACTTGATCCAGCCCTACCTGAAGCCCTTTCATTGCTCTTTGGACCCTAAGATATGCTAACCAACACACATGACACTACTGACCTCTCACCCTTGGCACACAACACTGGTTCTCCATGCACCCTTTTCTGCCAAGCCTGGTCACAGCCTCTGCGTCCTTCTCAATGCCGTGCTCTTGGCAGCCTCAGCATTAAACAAAGCTGACACAGGATGAAGCCTACTTGTCATTTCTGCTGAGAGATGAAACTGGCGTGTCCTTAGAGCTAGTGTGACCAGAGCTTTTATTCAAAGCTCTACCCCTAGAGCAGTGTTTGCTAGGGAAAATTGCAGTCCAGTGAAGGGAGATGTGCCATTTGGACGCAGACAGATATGGGTTCAAATCCTGGTTTCATCACTTACCAGCTGTCGGACGTGGGCCTGTGCTTTGTTTCCCTAAGCCTTCACGTCGCTGTATGTTTAATCAGGATGGGATTTTTGGCATCAGTCTTAGAGACTTGTTTGTGAGAGTTCAACCAGTGAAGCCTGGGAAGGTCTCAGTGCCAGGCCTGGCCCACAGGGGGGCTCAGCACAGGTGGCCGTGAGATATGAGCTTGGGGTCCTAGAAAAAGAGGAGATGGGATGGGGCATCTGAGCCATGGGCGCTGCGAGGAGGAGTGGGGCCCCTGCACCCAGCTTAGGCTGGAGGCTGACACGGTGTCCGGGGCACCAGCTGTCTGTCCAGGCTGGCACTAACTGTCCTTCTTGGACGGGCTTTAGCCAAGCTCTCGTGGCTTCCATGCTGGAAATCAAGCTGCCCTTTCTTTGTCTGCTCCTCTGGGTCCTGTTTCCCCTCCAGCCAAGCCCTCTGCGGGCTCCTCACAGAGACGTGACAGGAGAGCTGTCCTGGCCTGGGGCAGGAGCGCCGAGCGCCATGCTGACCAGCTCGGGACATTCGTGTCTTCCCGCCGGCTGCAGGCTCCTCTCTAGATGGACTGGGCTGGGGGTCCTTGACCTCTGTCTCGTGCACTGCTGCCTGGGATAGTCCTGGCACAGAGTGGGCGCTTGGTAGACATTTGTTGATTGGTTGAGTGGACTGTTCTGTGCCTCAGTTTCCTCAGATGTTGAATGTGTTTAACAATAGTACCCGTCTGTAGGCGGTTTTGAGGACAGAAGAGTAGGCACTCGGTACATGCTGTTGTGGTTGAGATTCAGGTGACTGTGCACCAGCCCGAGTCCTGTGCCCTGCTGAAGATGGCAAGAGCCAGAGAGGGCAGGGAGGGGACAGAGGGACAAACTGGGGAGACAGAGAGGGAGAGGGAGAGAAGGAGAGAGGGACCGACAGGAGGAGGGGGAGGGAGCGAGGAGGAGGGGGAGGGAGAGAGGAGGAGAGGGGAGGGAAGGAGGAAGAAAAGAGAGGAGGGTGTGGAGGTGAGGGGGAAGGGGAGGGGGAGAAGGGGACAGCCAGAGAGAGACAGAGTCTGTGTGTGTGTGCGTGTGTGTGTGCGCGCGTGTGTGTGTCTGGTCCTCTTCAGACGATGGGCATGGAACAGGTACCTTGGACAGCTCCCACCTGGGACACGTGCAGAAAGAATAGCGCCTGTAACAGAAGATGTCCTTTGCTCTTGGACACAGCACCAGTCTGTAGGTTTCTTTAAAAATTCAAAATGTTTGTGTGAGTGTGTGCACCCGACCGCTTCACTCTCCTGCTGGGCACAGGGATCCGTGCCTGTCACAGGTGAGAAAGCAAATGCTTTTGCCTGAAGCACTTCCCTCCTGGAGCAGAAGGGCCAGGGCATCTAAGGGGGCAGCTTCTCCACCTGGTTCATCTGGACGGATTACTTGGGTCTTACAGGCGTGTTGGCCGAGGACTGAAACCTGCATCCATCACCACGGGGAGATGCCTGTCACTGTTCATGAAAAATGGTGCTTCTTCTATTTATTAGGCATTTTTTTCCCTCAGTTCTCCCCTCCAGAATTCCTACGTCACACTCCATATGCCCAGATAACCAATGTGTCTGCCTCCACACTTTTCTCCCCACCATATAATCAAATGCAAGCAACTCTATGCCCACATTTAGATCCTTTTGGGTTTTGTTGGCTGGTTTATTAAAAACGGGAATTTCCTATGTGTGTATGTATACATATAACTCGTTTTACTCACTTAAAAGCATGCCATGTACATTTTTCATGTCTCTAAATATTTTTAATTACTCTGTGGCAGTCCATGGTATGCATACACCACAATTTAAGAAAAATTTTTCCCAGCTTTATTGAGGTATCATTGACATATAACATTGTGGATACACTGCAGTTTTATTCAACATTATATTAAAAGACATTCAAGTGTTTGTTTTTATTTTTTTATTGCCTCTACAGGGCAATAATACAGATCCTGTGCATATATTCTTATGGTTTATACTGTATGGAATCCATTTCTAGACATTTCTGGGTCAAAATATGTGTATGTTCTTTTAATTTATGCCTCTGACAGCTCGCTGTCTAAGCAGACTCTAGGTCTTGGCCTTCCTACGGTCACGCCTGGGCTGTCCTAGCCCTTACATGCTTGCCAGCACGGGGAGTGATCGCTCTTCAATTTTGCTGCAGAGCAACGTGTGACGTTGTTCTGTTAGGAGAGAGTGTTTCGTCCGTCTGTTTACGTTGTTCATCTAATTTCTGTCTCCCTGACGACAGGTGTTTACTGATCTTTGGGCTTTCCTCTTCTTGTTAATGGTCTTTGACCTTCAAACAGGGGTGATCCTGAATTGGAGCAAAGACCGTCTTGGAAGCCTGAGCAGCAGGAAGCAAGCATGTTCCATGTCAGCCAGTGCCTTCAGACTAAGTCAGACCAACTAAATAGTCCCCGAGCTGGGCTGGGGCGTCCCCGGGAGGTGGGTCGGGAGATTCCCGCGTCTACATTCCAGCCAGGAGGAAAGGAAAGGCAGAGGGGAGGGCTTTCTCTGTGAGGCCCGTCTCTTTACTTGGAAAGGCAGGGTTCTGTGGTGGACGTTCTCTCTCTGTGTTGCAGATGCAGCCTCTGCTCCTTTCTGCTCTGCCCTTCGCCCTTCATTCCTGAGGTTCTTTGGCGGATGAGGTGGTGAGAAGCTGGGATATTTATGGCTGCCCCACTGGCCCCAGAGCCCAGGTGGTAACAGCTTCCCCACGTCGCCAGGCCCTGGGGCTGTATCCCTCCTCGTGGCCCCTGAGCCCACCCTCACGGCTGCGACAGTCCCCCAAATCCTCCCGGTCACTCCTGCAGTGTGGCGTCTGCTTTCTCCTGGATCCTGACAGACACAGCTTTCCAAGCACTTCCACTCACACCTGCTGGTCAGAACGTCACATAGGTGAATTCACCTTCCACTGCTTTCCAACCCCCCAAGCTTCCCAAGTAGGGGCCCAGGACGGTCCTTCATGGCACCCGCGATGTTTTCAGGTACAGACCTGGCAGGCACTTCACTAGTCATTGATTTGTAAATCACATAATCATCATCAACTTAATATTCTTTCTCACTCTTTATTTTTTCCGATGAGAAAGGCTCCACTTGTGTTAAATGTATTTACACCTCTGTCTCACATGGTCATCTCCCTTTTGGAGTAAGTGTGAGCGAGCTCAGGTTTGAAGCCTCGGGTAGTCCCCAGAATCTAGCTGGGTTTGAATAACAGTGTTGTTTTCCTTGTATTTATTTTTACTACTGCTTTTAACCTTCTATTTCTAGCAGGAGTTTCCACTTAATGTAGTGACATAAAGTTTCTTTTTCAAATAGACTTAGTACATCAATTTAAAGAGAACATAATAATATGATAAGTGATGGTAACGTTACTAAGCAGATGGGGCAAAATCCAGGAAGGTGGTGACTCTCACAGATAAATATTTGTGAAGCAAATAACACAGTTGTTTGTCTTCCAGACCACAGGTGTCCAACCCCCTGCTCTAATGTCATAACGACAATGTTTGCTGCTCCCCTCTGCCTGTGCCGGCTGGCATGGCAAGTTACCACTTTCCTGAACTCACAATATCAAAGTCTTTGAGCAGCTAGATCGCGTCTGACTCATCCCTAAATATTCCACAGTACACAGAGCAGAAGCGCTGGATAAAGTTTGACTAATTAAATTGTTCCCTCTGCCTCTTCTATGAATCCAAACTCTCTTCCAGGGCCCAGCTCTGGTCCCCCTCCTCCAGGAAGCCCTCCTTGATCACGCTGGCCCATAGTGTCTTTATCTCTATGAAGAATCTGTTTTGGTTTTCTCTGCATCATTCCCCATTCTTCCAGTTCTAATATTCCAATTTCCCTCAGGAAATTACTGCTCTCCTACTCAATCCAGGCCTGGCCAAAGTGTCATCTGTCCTCAGCCAAATAACTGCTCAAGGAACAGACTATGTCTCAGGTTGATTGCCAAGTTGGTCCCATCAGAGACAATCTCGAGATTTCTGTTGAACTATCAGGAAGAGGCAGCACCCTTCCTTCCCGCTTAGGTTGCTGGGAAAGAGGTTAGCTTAGAGCTGCTGGTGGCCACCAGGTGGAGAGAGCCTGCCGAGATGAAGCTGGTACAAGGGAAAGGTAGCTTAGGAAACAGAAAGAGACATTGCTTCAGCCTCTGGATCCATCCATGCCTGAAGTCCTTCTTTCAATAAATATCCTGTTTTGCTTAAGCCAGACTGAGTTGACTGTTCATTAACTTGAAACCAAAGGAGTCGGGACTAATATACTATCCTTTGAACCTCAGAAGTTCATCTTATCTGTATTAACCATTTGAACAGAGAAAGACACCATGTCTCCACGTCGTCACATGGCCTTCTTATAAAGATATCAGTCCTTGGCTTTAGGGCCTACCCTAACCCAGTAAGACCTCATTTTAACTCACATCTTCGTTACATTGGCGAAGACTCTAATTCTGAATAAAGTTACAGTCACAGGTACCAAGGGTTAGGATTTGAACATATCTTTTGGGGGGACAAAATTTAACTCATTACAGCTACCATCTTGCAACTACTAGGAAAGTCAGTCAGACACAAAGCCCACACTTTAGAAGGCAGGAAGGAGAGAGAGAAACGAGCTGGACACATGGGTGACACGTCCAGACCTGCCTCACCTGAAGTGTACATGACATCCCAACTCCCCTCTCCTTTGCCTCCCAAGTATTCCTTCCTATTTAAGCCCATTTGAATGGGTTTTCTATTGTTTTTGACAAAATGCGGTGTAACTAAAATGGGTACAGAGTTTCCCAAGTTTCTGTTCTCGTGAGGGTAGGACGGTCTCCCCAAAGCAGGACAGATTTCTGGGCACAGTGACCAGGGACCCAGGAGCCTCCCACCCTCTCCCGGTGGTAAAGATCGGGCCTCCTTGTTCTTAGGTTTCTCCCGCCTCAACTTCCCTGGGGCAGGGTCTGTGCAGCTGGAGGGAGGGGCTCCCGCTCTGTCATCTCAACAGGCCTGGGTGGCCTCCTTTCTGCGGGGGGGCCCCACTCCCGGGGGCCTGGCGGCTGTTTATCCTGCAAGGCCACAGCTAAACAAACAACCTGGAGGCCAACAGAGTTTCAAACAGAAATTCAGGCAAAATGCCTTCTTCAAAAGCGTCGAGATGGAAATATTTCCTTACAGCTTTGTAGTGTAAATAACCTTGAAGTCAAAATTCTAGCAACAGAAACAAATAGAAGACCATGCATGGAAAGGATGGACAAGAGATCTTTCGGTCTTATCCAATTATATAGTGATCTTGCTAATAATGTAAGTCACAGCCCACCTGGAAAGAGGGGGAGGGAAGGAGGGAGAGAGAAACAGAAAGAAGGCCTGAATCTCCACCCCAGACTCTCATCAGAGACGGGTCTTTGTCCAACAGCCAGAAGTGAACAGCTTTCTTGCTGATGAAGTTTCTATGTTTAAAAAAAATTACTTTGGGGGCCGGCCCAGTGGCACAAGCAGTTAGGTGCACGTGCTCCGCTTTGGCGGCCCAGGGTTCACCGGTTCAGATCCCGGGCGCGCACTGACGCACCGCTTGGCAAGCCATGCTGTGGCGGCGTCCCATATAAAGTGGAGGAAGATGGGCATGGGTGTTAGCCCAGGGCCAGTCTTCCTCAGCAAAAAGAGGAGGATTGGCAGATGTTAGCACAGGGCTGATCTTCCTCACAAAAAAAAAAAAAATTACTTTGCAGGAAGCTACCTTTGAATTATGGCACCAAATAGGCAAAACTGGAAAAAAATATGTTTTTCTAATATGTTAGTATTCATTCATTCATTTATTCATTCAATTATGCAATCATTTATTCAACTTCCTATGTGTCAGAGAAACACTCTAGGTGCTGGGAATACTGAATAAATAAGGCAAAATCCTGCCCTCGTGAAGTGTATATTACAGAGGGTCACACAGACCGCAGACAGACAAACAGATAAACGTGGCTCCAGGTCATGCCCGGTGCTATGAAATAAGATCAGTGCTTTACAAAACCAGTTGCTGCAGCTCCTGACCGAGACCTCTTGTTCCCTCCTCTCTTCCAGGACCGAAATAACGGTGCCCTTTACCTACTGTGTCGTTATCGATTTCTTAGTTCCTTGGGAAACAGACCCTTCAAATTCAAAGAAACCTAAAGCTCCCCAGGCTGCAGAGTGGAGCTTCTGTGTGTGGGTCATCCACACTGGTCAAGCGGGGAGACACGTCAAGTGGAGATGTTGGAAAGCCACAGATCTGGACTAGGGGGCCTGGGACATTTTCATGGAAAACAGGCAACGAGCGAGCACTTTTTCTTCCTGACGTAGTGACTGATTAGCATGTATCCTTAATCTAACAAAGCCATGTCGTCATGGGAACCAGACTTATTCCACGGCCACTGGTTAAAAATTAAGTCCCGCCAGTGGTAATGTTCCCTTATCAATCTCCTCCTCCCATGTGTACCAGGCAGCTGGCTGCTCTCTGCTGATAGCATCTGCCAGCGGCAAATGCTCTGTTGCCTGGTTACTAATTGGTGACAAGGACAAACCCTGACTGGACAGCGGGTCCAAATCGCCCAAAGGCTGGACACTGGACGCTGTGCCTGGACAGGGTCGGTAAGGAGACGGCCCTGCAGACAGCACGCCGTCCTTGACTCTTCGCACCCAGGAGAAGACAAAGGGACACGTGGGAGAGAACTGTCCTCCCCACCGGGCTCCTGGAGGCACCGAGGACCCCGCTCACGGCAGCACGTGGCACGGCAGCGTTTCACTGGAGTGTGCCCACCGGCACAAGGACTTGACGTAGGAGAGGAGAAAGAAAGAGGCTCCCGGATCTGGCAACCACAGGGCACAGGGACTGTAGGGGCTGCCCTCACCGTTCTTCCGTCCAACGCACCCAGATGTGGTCTGGTGAGAAGGGCAAGCAGGGTGCCCCCCCCTTCTCCGGCCGCAGGGTGAGAACGAGACCAAGTCAGGCCAGTTGAACAATCCGTCCCTTGAATTTAATCTTGAGCACAGGGACTCAAAGACACAAACCAGTGGTTGGAGCAGATTCATCCTGGCCAGGTCATCCTGAGGCCCATCCATTAATATCTGCTCCCTCATTCCTAGGTCCTTCCCCTTCCCCTTGATTCTCATAGAGAATTCCTCTTCTCCAGACAGCCGGAATTAGGTTCTGCTGTTTGCATCCAAAGACCTTGTATCAGTTTGCTAGGGCCGCCGTTACAAAGGACCACACACCAGGCCAAGAACACAACAGAAGTGTATTGTCTCACGGTTCCAGAGGCTGGAAGTCCCAGATCAAGGTGTCTGCAGGTCGGCTCCTTCAAGGCTGTGAGGGAGGATCTGCTCTGGGCCTCTCCCAGCTCCTGGGACATCCTTGGCATGTCTTGGCTATAGAAGCATCGCTCCCGATCTCTGCCTCCAACTTCACACGGCCTTCTCCCTGTGTGCTTGTCTAGACGTCCCCTTGTATAAGGACACCAGTCATGCTAGATTAGGTTCCATGCTAGTGACCTCATTTTGACTTGATTACCTCTGTAAAGACCCTGTCTCCAGATAAGGTCACGTTCTGAGGTACCTGGGGTTAGACTCCCAACATTTTAGGGGGAACACAATTCAACTCATAAAAGACCTCTAAGTGATCCAGAGTGAACCACCCTGTACAGCCTGGTGAGCACATGGATCCCGTGGTGAGGCTGGGACCCCACTCACATACCGTGGAATGGTTATGTTAGCACTGGGCAGACAAGCAACACGCCTTGAGATCTGGCTGGACGGAGAGGTTTGCAAACACAAAAACACACCTCTGTGAGGAGGAAGAGGTGGTCTCACAGTGAACGATGAGTTCATCTTTTTACACCAGTCTCCTGGGAACATGGTCATTCTTACATGGGGAATAACCTTAGATGAACTTGAAAACTCTTGTTCCTAATCACAAGCTTTCAGCAAATGGGTCTTCTGACCGGTGAGTGTGAAGGTGGCAGACTTTGGGTGGATCCTTCCCATGAGTAAAAAATACGGAGCCCAAGCAAAGATACTATGAAGTTCTGCCTGCCTTTTTGAGCCTTACCATAAATGTGTCAAGACAGTAGGGAAACAGCATCAGGACTGGGAACTATAAGTGCGTGATTAAGAGATTCTGATTAAAACTAAAGCCAATACAGAGGAAATTGACTAAGATTCCCAAAACATTGTTTGAGCTCCTGGATCAAACCATTCCCGAAGCCAGAATCTACTCTCTCTTCAATTACACCAGTCAATAAACTCTCCTTTTTGCTTAAACTAGTTTGAGCTGGTTTTCTGTCATCTACAAGCTACAGGGCCTTGACAAATACAACAGATAGAGCAGAGCAGGCCCCAAAGGCCTTTCTGAGAGGACGGCCACATCAGCAGCCTCATTTCTCTATTCTGCAGGACAAAAGAAGCAGGAAAACAAATTCTAGGGTCTGGATTTGCCAAGAGACCAGAGTGAAACAGATGCTATCAAGACCCATAGGCCACAGCTGAAGGCTGAGTTTCACAGCAGTTCCTGAAGCCCTTGACAAACACATCTGCACTTTCTCTGCTTTCACTGCCCTTGCAGGAGGACAGAGAGCCGTCGCTGCGTCAGGCCCCGTGGTGCAGTCGGCACAGCAGTACCACATGTGCTTCCCGACAGGCCCAGGACATCACCGATGACCACTGACTGTAACCGGCACCAAGCCTTCGACATTAACAGAGCCCATTCCGTTTTGACTTGTCTGCTTTCAAAAAAAAAAAAAAAAGAAAGAAAGAAACAGAATGGAATGTAAAATACATAATTGTGTTAGTCGTGAAGAGTAATGACGTTAAGAGCCATTTGGACAGACATTTCCGCACAAATGATATTATGCTGAGACAGTCTGCGCTGGGGCCTCGACCACAAGTGAGGCCGGAACGGAACCAGGCGGCGGCTCTGTCTGAGGGTCGCCTGGGGCCTGGCCTGGAGCACAGGAACCGCCGGCCACTCACAATGTTGCATCTGAGGTTTCAGGTGACCGGGTTTTACGTCACTATCATGAAACCGTGGGTTAATGTGTAGTTATAATTTTTTATAATAAATAACTCTGGTTTTTTTCTAGTAACTGTATGACCTTATCAGGGTTTTGTTGATTGGGTCTGTCTATTTTGTGGCCTGTAGAACACTCTGGAAATATTGGGTTGGTTGATGGATTTAGGCAATGCCTTCAGCAGGCTGACAGTCACAAATTCTCCACAGCAGCAGAGACGACAAAATCTCTCTCTGACCCTACCCACGGCTTGGGTGCAATCCGTTCCAAGAGCTCACGGCGTTGAGTAAAGAGTTCACTCCTGCCAACCCCAGGAGGCAGGAACCCCGGGAGGTGGGGACACTCATCTAAGGGGGCAGTGGAAGAACAGATGGTGCGAGCCAACATGCCAAGATCCTGTCGGTCCATCTCCTGCCAGGGTCAGTGATTCCTGGTTCCCACAAATATTGACTGAGCACCTACAACGTACAAAGTCAGGCTGTTAGGCCGTCTATACACACACACACACACACACACACACACACACACACACATAAATATATAGAAGAAGGTCCAGAAGGATCAAACTGATGACCGCGGTTGGCTTGGTGGAAGGGAGACAAAGACACTCAAGTTTTTACAAACTGACTATATCAATTCACTGCCTGAGTAATGAAAAATGAACTTTAAAAGTGGCAGAGCAGTGTATTCCGTGCTTGGACACACACACACATGAATGTGCACACACACATACATGCCCATCCCAGGTTTGTATACGCATGTGCCTCTGTGGATCCAGGCCTTGTGTTTGCATGTGTATTTACATAAGCGTGGGGAAAAGTCTAAGAATTCTGAAAGGAAACATCAGTCTGGTGATACTGATGGTTGATGGGGACTAGGAATGGGAAAATTACACGGGCGGACTTTAACCTTTTACTCTATACACCTATGCTTGATGTGACATCAAGGAGCATCTATTGCCCTTGAAATCTGACAAAGGAAAATGATTTTAAAGATGCTCCTACATGTTCACCACCTCTGTGAACATGTTGTTAATGAGACAATTTCTCCAACTTGGGTCTATGAATAAAAATGTTAATGTTTTGTTTACACAGCGGGGCCTTGGCCCTCGTCTCAAGGGATGGTTGCAGTCATGCTGAGAATAATGATCATTACAGATTTATGCATACGTTGCCCTCGGAGAGCTTGCACCTTAACAATGGTGAAGGTGCGTTTAAGGGGGTTCTAACTCCCTCCAGATGGCGGGTGCTTTCAGAGAACTGCCTCCTCCAGTCGGACCTGCAGCCCCTCTGGGACTCACTGGCTGGACCTCCTGTTTCGGTAAGCAATGAGGATCTAGTTTCTAATTGCTTTCCCTTCGTGGTGGAATAATTCAATCGTTCCACTCCCTTCCAAAGTGAGAACAAGAGCTAAATTTCATGCAATAACTTAATGATGCATCTGCACTTCCAAGCAGCCAACAATCTATCAAAAAAAAAAAAAAATGAGCCCATTCCGAATATAGGAGAGATTCACACGCACGCAGATCACTCCTCTTGGTAGCTCTCAACCCCAGAACGGCCAGAATAAACAAAATCAAGTAATAAGTTCTCGAAATAACCTGCCTGTTACCCCTAAGAGAACAGAGTAACTTCTGGGTCCCACAGGCCATGTAGAAAAATGAACTTGAAAAAAACACACAAATAATAACCCGCATCACTCAGTTGAGATGTATCCTCTTTGAAAGGGCTCTTAATGACGCAGTTTGTCTGCTGAGAGCATGCAGATAAACACTTCTTCTATAAATGAGATCCATTGAAGAACTGATACTGTTACATTGAAAGTGACGACAGATAAAGGGTTTTGGAAAATTTTCCAGGCATCTCCCCACCTCTAAGGACCCTGCCTTTACTAATTAAATAATGATTTTTTTTTCAGCTGTATAGCGATGGAAAACGAATGGTTACAAGCATATACCCTATATCTGAACCAGCTGAGTTTCACATACAGACTCGTTCTGCCTCCTGCCAGGGAAAATGAACACATAAGAAAGAAATCACACGATTGGGTGTGAATTTAAGTCTGCGGAACACATTCTGGCTGGGCCCATTCCTACCACCACCGCCTCCATCACCACTGTCACCATCACTACCACCATCACCACCATCACCATCACCACCATGATCACCACTATCTCCATCACCTCCATCATCACCGCCACCACCACCACCATCACCATCACCACCATGATCACCACCACCACCATCACCATCACCACCATGATCACCAGCACCACCATCACCAACCCCACCATGATCACCACCACCACCATCACCAACCCCACCATGATCACCACCACCACCATCACCAACCCCACCATGATCACCACCACCACCTCCATCACCACCACTACCCCCACCATCATGTTGACTGGATTATGAGATTCAGACCCATTTGTTTCCATCAGGAGCAACCTCCAATGCCAAGCCCAGGCAGGGGCACCAGAGGTCCAGCTGGTTCATCTTCTGCTTCATGCTCAAAATGCTTGACTAGCCACCAGCACCCGGCCAGCCACCCGCCACATGAAAATCTTTGGCAGAAAGAAGCAGCTATTATCCTTACCACCTACAACCATCCCATGATCACGTGTTGAGAATTTCTGCCCTGTGTTCAGATCATGCCTCCGCACAGGAGCCCTCAAACCAAACTTCGCACAAAGGAGTGAGCGAGCCAGCCCAGATTTCTCTCCTGAACTCTCCACGTAGCCACCCCACTGCTAATTTCTCCCTATGTTTAGGTGCAACTCAAACTAAAAACCGAGTTTCAGTGCAAAATTGAATCTGAATCTTCCCACAAATCTGATTCTCTTTCAATCTTTCTCGTCTTAGGAAATCGCACTTGCCCTCCACTGGTGTCCCTCTTAAGAATATGAAAGCCATGCCTGTCATGCTTCTGCCCCTCTCCAGCCCAGTCCATCACAGTGACTGGCAGATCCTTCTGCCCAAACTCACTTAGAATCTCTCTAAGGTCCTTCACTTCCACCACTAACCCTGGTCCAAGCCACCACTGCCACTCGTCTGGACTACAGGGTGGCCTCCTAATTCTCCATCTCTACTTGCCTCCATCTGTACTCAGAATCTGGGGTGATCTTTTTAGAAGGAAAATTTGATCATGCTGCTCTCCTACCTAACATCTGTCACTACCGGCTGGCCATTGCTCCTAAGATTTAAAATCAACATCGCAACACAGCCTCTAAGGGCCTGCATGAGCTGCCCCTGTCCACCTCTCCCCATCTGTCCAGACAACCGCGTTTCACACATCAAGCTCTTTCCTGCCTCAGTGCCTTGGCACCGCCATTCCTCCCATGGCACCGGTCTCTCCACGAAGTACAGACACTTGCTTTGTTCGCCACCTGCCCTCCCCAACTAATTGACATACAGTTGGCTCTGATAAACATCTCTTAAATAGACCACTAAACGATGAGAAGATGGACACTGCCCCTGACTGACACAGGAGGACGGGACCTCAGAAGGAAGAAAGGACAACTTACCACAGAGTTCCACTGCTGGGTTCTGGTCTCAGGACACGAGGTAAGAAATTCTGGGGTGGGTGGGTCTTCCAAAGGTCGGGTCTGACCAAATGCGTCTTCTGGACCCACAGGCTTCAGGTACGATGGGTCATTTCTGAACTGTAGAAAGAAGCTTACAATCTTCTGTCACAAAAGAACGGCTTCTAAGTTGGCTTCTCTGTCTCTTTCACCTTCCTCTATGCCTAAGACGCAGGGGAGGTCAGAGAACATGCTCTCATGTTCCAGTTCGTAGTGCCTCAGGCTACGAGGGTGACAGAGCCAAGACTGAACTCATAGTCTTCCCAGCCTGACAGTGTTCTTTCCACTGTTCTTCAACCAAATTTCCTGGTGTAGAAGAATGCAAAAATACCTGCATACCCTGACATGAAGCTTCCGTGACTCTTTGAGTAGAATTCCAAATTCCTGGATGTGAGTGGGGCTGATTATCCCTCTTTGTATAATTGTGACATGCATTTGGCTATGACAATGGGGGACACGATGGAGACCACATGTCAACATCCAGGCTTGCTTTGGACACATCCTTAATCATACAAACGTAACTGAGGCCCGGTGGATTATGAGAAGTGTTACTATACGTCAAATTAATTAATAAAAATCAATATAAAAACCAATGAGCACGCCGCGAACTCTCAGAGAATTCCCATCTTGCCGCCAAATATTTAAAAACAGAAATTCCTGGATTTCAGTAGACCTTCCAGTTAACATAAACAATCAAAATATCAGAAGTTGTTTTACTTCTCTCTTTGTTTGTTAATAAAATGTTTTTAAACTTCTTAGAATCACAGAATAAGGTGATCATTTGAATTATCTTAGATTTCATACAAAAGCTCCCAAGTGTCCACTGTTCAAAGCAGCCGTCATGGGCGAGTGGGAGAACAAACGGCAAGGCGGGCTTTAGCCTGGAAAACAGTCTGCATGACCAAAATTCAATTTGGTTCAATAGAGCAGCCATCTTCTGAAGACCTGTGAAGTTCCTGGCAGTCGTTAGACCCAAGCATAAATAAGATCGAGTCCTTCCAGGACCCACAGTCTGACGGGGAAGCCGGAACGTTCATGTATAATTTTAATTCAAGGTAGACTTTAATAAGATTTAGAATGATGTGCAGCGGAGATGCGAGGGGAAGATGTCTAGACAGGAGATTGGAGGTTTGCTTCCTGGAGATGGTTAATGACAGCGCTCAGGATGCAGAGGCAGCAGGTGGAGCTCCCAGCAGCATGTTGAAAACAGAAATCGGCAGGGCCTGCCTGTGGAGGTTGCTCCCCAGCCCCACGTGCACAGTGTAGGTAATTGGGCATTTCCCCGCCCAGCCCTCAAACCAGGCAGGAGACTGGAAACACCATGTTGGTAGAAGACAATAATCCAAGGCAAAGACTCCATGTAGTGACAACAGGAGCCTCCACCACCAAGTGTTCAGTTCCCTGTGGTCACCCCAGAGTGAGCCCACCCCATACAAGCCCCACAGACAACCACCAGGCTGTCAAGACCTTGCTCTAAAACCAACCAACCATCCAAGGATTCCTCACTACATTAAAAAACCTCCAACGCGGAAGAGTAAAACCAAAAATAAAACCCAGAAGAAAGAGAGATGGTGCAGGCGACCCAAAGAATCTCTACAAAGGGGAAGAGAACAAGATGCTATGAAAGGACCAGCGATGGACAAAAAGAATCTTGTGGATGAAAAGAGTAGTTGCTAAGATGAAATTTAATGTAAATGGCAGGTGTGAAAGATAGAGTCAAGGAAATCTCCCAAAGTGATAAGAAATATAAAAGAAAGAAAAAAGATTTTAAAGATCAATCGAGGAGGTCCAACTTTTCCCAATAATTTCCAGAAGGAGAAAATGTAGAGAAGGAAATTGTCAGGAAAATATAAGAAAGTTTTCTAGATTAAAGGATCTCATGAGTGCTCTGCAAAATGCGTGAAGAGACCACACCAAGAGCATCGGGAGATTTGAGAAGATGAATGATAAAGAGAAGACCCTCAATACTTCCAGTAACAAAAAATGATGTGGAATTTTAAAAAGGAACAAAATGAGTTAGAGCATCAGACTTCTCAGCAGCAGTCTTGGAAGCTAGCAGAATGCCTTTAAAATTCTGATTGAATATTATTTCCAGCTTAAGATCCTACACCCAAACAAGCAGTTGATCAAGCGGGATAGCAAAGAGGAGATATCGCCACACGTGCAAAGACAAAATTTACCTCCAATGTATTCATTCTCAGGAAATGACTGGAGAATATGCTGCAGTAAAATAAGAGGAAAAAACCTAAAAGAGAAAGCCACAGAATCCAAGAAACAGTAGATCCTAGTGGCAGAGAAAAACTCCAGGGTGACAGCTGGGCCTCAGATCTAGAGTAGTCAGATTGGAGCAAGAAGACAGAGGGTTTTATGAGTACAGTATCTAGTGAAAACGGAGATGTGAGAAAAGTTTTTGATATGATAAAGAGCTGGGAAAGAATTTTCAGTATGTGGATTGCAAATGGCACAATGGAAAATGAGGCAATCAATAACTCCAGGAAAAGTAAAAATCTGTACAGGGAAAGAAATGTAATCACAGTCAACTAACTGGTTCTACAGTTGACAATTTATACATAACAAGTTAAACACTAATTACCGACTTAACTAAAGTAACAATTTAACTATATGCATAGGTCGGGGGGTGGGGTCTGAGAAAGCAAAATCATCATCTGCCACAGAACTTCTGAACCTCAGCACTACTGACATTTGGGCCTGGATAATTCTTTAATGTGGGCACTGTCCTGTGCATTGTAGGATGTGTAGCAGCATCCCTGCTAGTAGCAACCAGATGCCAGTAGCACACCCCCCACCCCAAGTTGTGACAAACAAAAATGTCTCCAGACATGACTCCTGGGGGCAAAATCTCCCCTGCTTGAGAACTACTTATCCACCATCACAGAAAGTGCTATTTTTGATTTATGAGAATAGACAAGTCAGAAATAGCAGTGTAGGCATATTATTCAGGATTATTGAGGTAATTTAAAGAAGAAACCACTTGGAAGTGTTAAAAGTGGGTTAGAGGGACTGGGCAGTGGAAGGAAGACGAGGCAAGAGTTGCTGGTTTTATTACACACCTGTAGGCACTGTTGACTTTTAATTACGTGCACGCACTTGAAACTTAAAAATACAGTCGGAGCTCAAAAGAAGGCCTGTTCTGTCTACTTTGGGAACTCACTGAAAGTCCTCACATACGAATCTTGTTTCAAAGGAGATCTTACACTATTACATTAACCCACTTGATATGTGTAGGTCTTCTCTTTAAATTACGTGAAACAAAGAGCTATCAAATAACAACACCTTTCTTTAAAAAAAACCTATACAACTCGTAAAATCATTTGATGTAACCCCACTGGTCCACCTACTACATTGTGGGAATGACAGCTGTAAACAATGAAAGCCCTGGGGAGGTCTCTGCACACAATCAAATGGGCAGAACAAAAAGTGTGTCTGACCTAGAGACCTCCCTCTAGAGCCCCACCCAGCAGAAGCCCCTCATGTGTGTGAACCACCTCCTCGTAATGCAAATCACCCAAGACCTTGCGGCCACCAACCCACTTCCTGTTTTGTCCCTCTAAGGGATCGTGTTGTCTCAGAGAAGCAGTTAAGGATGATATGAAAAATAAGAATACAGGAAATCATGATAATTTGCAAGTTAGGAAAATATTTCCTAATTCTATAAAAGAGAAAAAGATTTTTAGGTAGGACAATATTCCTAGTCTCCCAAAGCTTGTAGAGAATTTCAGTGGTCTCTGCATAGAGTAAGTAAATTTTCTTACTTATCTTTTCTTCCTTCATTTCTCCGGGCTCTGGGGCTGTGCTTCCTCAACCACCTTCCATCCTTTTCTCTCTGCCTCCCTTCTCCTGTCCGCTCTTAAAAGGGGCCAAGTGGCTCACAAATCTCTCCATCACACCAGGCCGACTGGAGAGCTTGTTAATGATTGTAAAGCATGAAGAGCTACTCTGTAGGGTTACATGTGAAGTATGATTATTATTAGTTCAAAACTGGTCCAACAAGATAGTGCCTTTGAGGGGATGTGCATAACCAACTCTAATGGCTCTGAAGTAAAACTGAATAGAGAACTCAGCTAACACTTTGTACAAAGTTTTAATTAACAGAGCTGTTTGGGCAGACAGGGAAGGAAAAGCCACGATTCATTGATGCTCGTTTTACTGCAGCCATCAAACGCCAAGCAACAGAAAACACTGCCCACCTGCTCCGCCCTGTAAACGTGTTCTTCACGGAGTACAAAATAAATTCTCCTGTCGTGAGGGAAGATCCCGTGCTGACCACTTAATGTTAGTAACACACTCAGCTCTGTTTATCTATCTATTTACTACAAGGTTCTCCCTACATTGAAACAATAAAAAAGAATGCACTGGTCTTATGGCCAGCATGAGCCGCCTGACATTTTCACATATATTATTTCAGCCAATATTGGACTTATATAAAATAAAACTGCTACAATTATCTTCATTATCTAACTACGTTCATCTAAAACTTTCACAATTTTAAACCTGGTCTTTAGCTGGACTTAAGGAATTGGCAGATGCTGTCCAAAAATGGAATGTAAAGCAAGAGTGAAAATTTCTACCGGAGACATCAGAACTTGAATATGTGCTGTTTTCATGCCAATTATGTGATGCTTAAACGAGCAAAAACGAACTCAGTTTCAGACTGGACAGGGATTCCCTGAGGCGGTGAGGTTGAACGGAGAAATCATGGAACTCCCACCCTGCAGCAAGTGGAACTCTGCTGCCTTCGTCCTGAGCCACGTCATCCTGCGAGATTCCTGCTCACAGTTTAGCCACGAACTGACCCTTGATGCAGAGGATCCCTCCTGAGCAAATTCAGCGCTAAACACCCACAGGGTAGCAACGTCATCTCAGCCACAACTAAGACCCAAAGGCTTTGGAACCACGAGTTATCACAAACTCCAAGGCTGCAAAGTACCTCTTCCCATCTCAGTCTGTAAGGGCAGTTCTCCATCCTCGAGCCAGGTACATACAGGAGGTGGCTTTTCCTGCCTCTGCATCTGAGCCATAGCTCCTTAACCCACCAGACTCTGCCCATCCCCAGAAGCAGGTACTTACAAGATGCGAGGGCTCAGTGCTCTAGTGAATCAGGAGGACGCGTCTTGGCCCCCCAGGCAGCACCCACTCCCTCTCCCCGTGGCCGCCAGCCTCTCCGGGCCTCCGATGTTTGTGCTCGGCTTCAAGCTGGAAGACTGTTTACTTATTCATGGACTGCCCCAACCGGCCAGGAACTGCTTTGTGTCAGCTGAATAGGACAGTAATTCAATCTCCAAATGGGAACTGTTCGGCGCATGGCATATCTGTCATAATGAGTCACGCAGATAAAAAGAACACGGCTTTCAGAGCCACAGTGAAACTTGTGTTTTGACGACTAGTGGTGTTATAGGGCAATACCTTCTTTTCCTCCACCACTCTCTTGCGTCTGAACCTCCCCACGCAGCATGCATCCTCTGTGAGATGCACGGCGGAGAGAATTACATGTGGGGATCATATCCTTTGGAGAAGGAGCAAGGATGCAGGAAATGCTCCCTGTTCTCTTGAAAGAAGCTTGTACCCTTGGAGAGAGAAGATGGAAGTGTTTGGGAATCAGCAAGAAAAACTCAAGGGTGATGAAGCCAGAGGAAAAAGAGTTCATCTGTACCAAGGTTTACTATGGTTTAATGCTTCATGTGCATTACCCCAGTGACAGCGGGGTCTCCGGCACGCAGGGATAACGGCATTCATTAGGAAGTTGTGGAGTCCAAAGAATGGCCCAACATCTAGAGCTGAGCAGAACCGAGCTGGTGACAGAGGCAGACTACTGTGGTCCCCAGAGACCCCAACTCGTGGAGGGAACGTCTTGATCTCGTTCCTGCCACGGCTCATGCCTCCCAGTAACTTCTTGAGAATTTAAAACCTGCACTTCGTCTGATTTCTTTGTTTCAGCCACATGAAATCCTACGCCTGACCACCCCGTCTTTCTCCTCCATCCCACCCTGTCTACCAGGCCCTTCCTCTCTCCACTCCCTTGGACTCCCGCCTCAAAGCTACCCTCTTGCCAATATATCCTGAGCTGTCTTCCCCCTGTTCTCCAGTCATATCAGCCTCCAAAACCCCACCCTCACTCAACAGCATCCACTGTCTCTACTCCCACTGCACGGGCTGTTGATTACGGCTGTAGGAAACCCACAACCTAGGCAGGCCGGTGCCCTGACTTACCCTGTCCCCCAGCTCCACGAGGGTAGGGACATACCCGTCACGCCCTGTGAGGTATTCTAAGCACCCGACCGTGTCCAGGCAAAGCGGCTGCTCGACCATTTGTTGAAATACCAGATGAATGCAGTCTTCAACTTCACTGTTGCCTTGAAACACGCGTCAGTCAGGATGGGCTCGGTCGTGCTGTGGTAACACATGGCCCTCGAGTACCAGAGGCTTAAAATGACAGAGGTTTAGCTCCCACTCACTCTGGGTCTGTGGGGTGTCAGCTCTAGCTCTCACCTCATCTCACTCGGGACCCAGACCGATGGAGCAGGAAACAGGAAATAGAAAACAAGAAAATGTTCGCAGTGGCATCAATTAAAAATTCCATGTGACACTGTCACTGGATTCTGAGATGTTTTGCTGAACTGCATCTTCCTGTTTTTGCCTACCTCGCGCCCTTCCTGACTTTGGGTCTTGGCTCAGACATCGCCTCTCCACGGAGGCTGTCTCTGGCCACCCAGTCTGAAGCACACAGCATCTTCCCCAACATCGCCATTGTTCAGCATCAGTTGTCACATGAGCAGATAAGGTCTCTGAGAGCAGAGCCCTTGTTCGTCTCACTCCTGCCGTGCCCCAGAGCCTAGGGCCACAACACAGTAAATGCTCAATGAACATTCGTTGAATGAATGAATAAAATAGCATCTTACACTGGAGAAACCACAATATTTTGGTGTAATAAGTTATAAAATTAGTGAGTTCAAGAAGCAGTGCCATTAAAATGAAAGTAGTATAATATTAACCCTACTCTGGGATAATCTAATAAGAGTTATGTAATTAGAACAGCAGCTTTGGGCCACATATAAAGAATCCTGAAATTGATGAACAAGCGGGACTTGTCGGAGTATTCCCTGCACTATTTGCTGGGAGAAAAAGATTTATACGACTTGGTGAGAACTGATCCTAATGAATGACACAATGAGACGGAGCAGCAGCAGCTCGGGGTAAGTAGCCTTTAGGATTCGTGTCTGTTTTCCTATTTGCTGTTCATCCAGCAACCTTCTAACCTAGGCTTGGGGTGTACAGCTCATGAGAAAGAGAAGAAAGACTGTGCAAATTACTAGTACCCTGAATCAAACCAGCTCTATTGACTTTGGTTATTAAGATTTTCTTAACACTATTCGGTGAATTTGGTGACTGTTTTGGCATGGATAGATAGGCTGATAAAATCAGGTTTTGCAGTATGCAAATTTAATGACCAAGGGTTATAATGACCCCTAAGACCCACCCCAACTTCCTTGGTGAATGATATACCTGTTTGATACAAGATGGCATTTGGTGAATAACTTGTGAGTTATTCGATTCACGTCCAGAAGCAGAGACATCCCAACATCTCGCTCTCCTGATTTCTCCACAGTGTCCCTGGATCAGTACATATTAAGGCTACCCTGTTGGGGAATATGCCACTGGTTGGAGCTGCTTCAAAGCATCCTCACAAGCAACCAAGATGTCCTTCAATGGGTGACTGGATAAACAAACTGTGATACACCCAGACAACGGGATACTATTCAGCGCTGAGATGAAATGAGCTCTCAAGCCACATAGAGACATGGAGGAACCTAAAAGGCATCTTACTAAGTGAGAGAAGCCATCTGAAAAGGCTACATACTGTATGATTCCAACTATATGACATTCTGAAAAAGGCACAACTATGGAGACGGTAAGAAGATCAGTGGTTGCCAGGGGTTGGGGGAGGGGAGATGAACAGGAGGAGCACAGGGGATTTTTAGGGCAGGGAAACTACTCTGTGTGATACGATAATGATGGGTACATGTCATTACACATTTGTCCAAACCCATAGACTGTGCAACACCGAGAGTGGACACTAATGCAAACTCTGGACTGCAGTCAATAATGTACCAACGTTGGCTCATCAGTTGTAACAAATGTCCCACACTAACACAAGATGTAAGTAACAGGGGAAACTGTGGGGTGGGAGGAGAGGGAGTATGTGGGAACTCTGTACTTTCTGATCAACTTTTCTGTAAACCTAAAACAGATGTTTTTAAAAGTCTATTAATTTTTTAAAAACTGAACCCAAAAAAGTATCCCCACCCCTGTAATTACTGTTCTTTTGTACACGACAAGCACCGACACCATTCAGGGTCAGTGGATTTCTCCCTCTTCGCACGCGGAGCCCGTTGGGGCGGCCCCAGGAGGACGCACACGCTCTGAGGGCAAGGGTTTGGGACGGCTGTGTCACTGCTGAATCCCCAGTCCCCAGAATAGCGCCTGGCTCACAGAAAGGGCTCTGTAACTGTTTGTTAAATAAAAGACTTCATTTCTTGTGTTTCTGCTTGGCCATGAATAACAGACAGAACATTAACAAGTGAAAATTGAAAGCCGAGATAAAAACCCCCCAGGAAAAGTAGACAGGCTGCTACATTCTCCGGAGATGTAAGTCAGTATAACGTTTCTAGAGAGCTGAGATACTTGGATCACTCTGTAAATTACTGGCGTGTAAGGGAGCCCTCGGCATCCCGGCATTTTGGTTCCGGGATGCGTGGCCCCGAGGGTGCCTCGCTTGCCTTCTCGTTGGTCCTCGTCAGTGTGAGTTATTAACTCTAGCTTCACGCACACACCGTTCCTACAGGCTGCACCACGCACACCCATGCTTGTCAACCCACAGTGGATTTCTCACTCTCTCTCTCCATCAAAGCCGTTTCAGCGACGAAGGAAGGTGGGGAAAGAACCGCCATCTGGAACCATCAATGCCGCTCAAAGAAAAAGACTCTGAGCACAAGAGAAAGGGGCCACCTCTGGGGACAGCATGTACCTGAGCTCAGGGCCGAGAAGCAATGCCTTGCATTTAATTAAACACATTTACCACTCAAGAGCAATTTCATCAGCTTAATCATCTTACACAAAAATTAATTTTGCTCCTGCTAAGAGCCCTGGAACGGTTCTGTGTGAAACCTTCTATCACGGATGAAGCTGTTCTTCAGCTCACTTACTTCTTTAGTTTCATGCTGAAGTTCAGTGTGTGGAGTTACTTTCTAAAATAAAATTATTTCAGGATTTGATTTTCTGTTTTAATGTTAATTATTAATGTTAACAACAGCAGCTAACATTGTGAGTGCTCATTATCTACTAAGCACTGATCTAAGCATCTTGAAGTGTCTCATTGAGTCCTCAGAAGACCCTGAGAGGTGGGTCCTGGGATTATCTGTGCGTGTTACAGGTGAAGACACCGAGGCACGGAGCAGTCACCCTGTGGGTCACACAGCTCAGGAGGCGAGGAGTCAGGATTTGAACTCGGCAGTCTGGCTTCACCACTGCCCCATAATGAGCAGTCCCGTCAGATGACCAGTATAGACCAAGGGGAAATGTATAATTACTCCTGACTGCCAATGTTTTCAAAGAAAAAACATTCTCTTTTCCAAAAGTGAGAAATACCTAATTCTATTTTCTGGGCCTTTGGAAATATTAAATTGAAAACTTTAATACTAGAAAACTGCTGGGAATGTTATAAAGTAAAGATAGGGAAGACCTACCCCCCATAAAGCCAAGTCAAGTCAAGAGAGCAGCCTTCCTGGTGCTCAGAGCTGTGTCTGTAAATATGGGAAGAACAACCTCAGTCTCGCCATCATTTTAACCAATTATGACATGTCCCTCGTAATTCCGGCACAGTGGTTTATTCTGAGCCACTTAAAGATGCCACATCCTAATTGCAAGATCACAAAAGTGTCTGATACTCCTCATTCCTGTTCTGTTGTTTGCCATTTCCAAGAGAGAAAGCTGAATAATTAGCTAGATCACGCCACCCGACCGTACCTCGGGGACAAGCCTCCAAGTGGCTGGAGAACAATTCCATTTGACAGATGACTTATGTGACATTAAGCCTGGCATCCCGCCAGCTTGTTTTTTGATTATGACCCCAGCCTACTGTTTATTCTGCATCATCATTGTTGCACGCAGCTCTTCTCTTCTAATCAACCTCGTGGGCTGAGAAGTGCTCATTAGTGCCTGGGAACCAACGGGAGCACAGAGCAGAAAAACAAACTGTGGATATGTTGGTCCTGGAGTCACGGGGAATGAGGAGGGTTGAGAGCACTGGAAAGTGAGTCAGTGCATGGAGGGCGCCTCGCTCCCCTTGATAGCTGCACAGCCAAGAATACCCGGGACAGAGGAGGGGAGGCGGGTGGTACAGCGAGGGGTGCTCAGTGCGACTGCCCCAGACTCGGGCCCCTCAGACCCATGGCTGACGATGCAGCAGTGGCAACCGGGGCCAAGCAGACACCAGGAGATACCTTACTGCCGCTGTACACCCACATCCTTCATTACTCCTGTCCTCGTCGTAGGGATGAGAACACCCAGGCAACACGAGGTCACACAACTTGTAAATAGCAGCCCCAGATTCGAACCCATGTCTAACCACTGCACTCCACTGCCTCCTGCCCTCAGGGCCTGAAAAATCTTTGCATTGGTAGCAGGGGTTTAGGGGACAGAGCGTGGGAACGTAAAGGCTAAGGGACGTCATATCAAGAAATCATTGCCCAGCCCAACATCATGACGCTTTCCCCGTTTTCTTCCAGGTGTTTTACGGTTCCAGGGCTTACGTTTAAATCTCTAATCCATGTTGAGATGATGTTGGCATGTGATGTAAGTCAGGGGTCCAGGTTCACTCTTTTGCACGTGTTTACCCAGTTTTCCCAGGCCTTTGGTTGAAGGGACTGTCCTTCCCCATCAAGCAGCCTGGGCGCCCTTGTCAAAGATCCGTTGATGTGTGGGGCGTGGTTTATCTCTGGGCTCTCTGTTTGGTTTCAGTTATACAAGACGAATAAGTTCTAGAGATCGGCTGTCCAACACCATGCTGATAGCTAACAGTGCTGTATTGTGCTCTTAAAAATTTGTTAGGAGGGTGGATCTCATATTAAGTGTTCTTACCACAATAAGAAAAATAAAATAAAATAAAATAAAAATAAAAGACTGATTGGAAGAGAGAAGATGGTTCTCTATTCAGGATATCTCAAAGGGTACCCCAAACTTCAGGGAGGTCCCTGCCCTGACTAGGGCTCTGAGTTTGCTCTTAGAAGTCAGACTGTCCCAAAAGGAATAATAACTTCTGCTATTTTAACAACCAACGTCAACTAACATTTATTTATCCTCTTTTCAGTGCCAGGCCTTATTCAAAGTGTTTTACCTAAATTAACTCATTTAATCCTGATGGCAACAACCTTATGAATCAAGTGCTGCTATTATGTCCACTTTTTGGATGAGAAAACTAAGTCATTTGTTTGGGATCACACAGCTCGGCAGCACGCAGCTGGACCTAAGCCAGGCGGGCTCTCTGAACGGGCGTGTGCTGTAACCATCATGCCACACCGCCTCGCCCTGGGAGGGAGGGGTTGGCAGGATGCCAACAGTGTTTCCCTCAGCGTATCTCCATCAACACTTGTCTCAGACCCCACCTGATTGTACAAATTTACACCCCTCTACTTGCTTTCGAGTTTGAGTCTTAGACTAGGCCCATTCTAAGAGCCCAATTCCTAACTCTCTGTGAGTCTCCACCTCTCTCGCTCCCTCGGGGTCCTGACTGTGGACTGGCTGATGATCCGTAAAGTGAAGCGCCCCCCGATGGCCGCCGCCGTCTGTGCCGACCTCGTGCTCTGCGGGGAGAGGGAAGCTGCTCCTGAGGCCGCAGACAGCACGCCACACGTCCTGGCCGGGGCCTCCGACGCCCAGGCCCGCCCGGCCCGTCACACAGGCAGGCGGCGCCTCCTTGATGTCGTGAAGGGCGTGCGGGTGACTCCAGGGAGAGGCAGGAGAGCCCCGAGGCTGGGGGGCGGCACCCCATGGGAAGGATCGCAGGGTCAGCAGGCAACGCGACCATGTGAGAAAGCTTCTGGGAAGAAGAGAGCACGTTCCTACAGAGATCACCTACAGAACTCAAGGGCGGGCCCCCATCCCACAGATGAGGAAGCTGAACCCCACAGAGGCGAGGGGAAGGAAGCTCACCCAGCTCACGCCTCGAGGAAGTGGAGGTCTTCGTTCATCATTCCCTCATCCGCAGATTGGTGGATCACCCTCAGCACAGACACACCAGTGGACAAGAGAGAGAGAAATGTAAGGTCCTCACTCCACAGGAGCCACATTCCACTGGGAGACACAGCGACAACAAATACGCAAATAATAAGACAATTACAGCTCACGATAAATGCTAGAAGAAAATAGAATGAGAAGGTGTGAAAGCAATGGGGGGGGGGTGGCTATTTAGAGGCAGCCTATCTAGAGGCAGCTATTTAAATAGTGTAGTCAGGGTGGGCCTCTCTGAGGAGGTGTCCTGTGAGGAAATACTAGAATGATGAGAAGGAGTCGGCTGTGCTGAGACATGGAGAGAGAGAGAGAATCCCAGGCAGAGGGCACAGCATGTGCAAATGCCCTGAGGCAGGAGCAGAGCCAACAGCCACTCTCTCAAAGCACTGCTGTCCTCACTAAGGATTCCACCTCTCACTGCCAGAAAAGCTAGACTGTGGGCTTGGGGGGTCTGTTGCCTCTTTCTTTAAGACAAAGGAAAGGAAGTGGGGAGGCAGACTAAATGCTGAGGGCCTCAAATTGCTCAAACAAATAGTTGCTATGAGACTGGACCATGGAGAGGGTAGTGTGAGGAAATGCAGCGTCTCCTCCGCTGTGGTCTTAGATAAACGAGCTTTCGCAGCCCTCCCAGGTTTTACTCTCTTAGGGCATACACGGGCAACATTAAGAGGCAGTAAACCCGGCCCCAAGATGCATGCTGTGTTTAAATACAATCCGTATCGATTCAGACTCTGCCAGTGGCCTCATTCATTGTCCAGCCCAGGGAGATTAACCCTTATAAAGAACCCATATACGTTGGGTGGGAAGATGAAAAGTATCGTTACTTCAAGGAGCCTTAGCATCAAGCGCAAATCAATTTGTGCAAGACACACCTGTGTCTCAACCCGACACCTGAGGATGGTGCACAGGAGTCACGGAAGAGATTTCAACACCGAAGAAACCTAACTACAGTCAGACTCCAGAGTCAGCACGGCCAGCAAATAACATCAGCAAAACCACAGGGCAGGCCAGACACTCGGGGGCGCATGACCACGATGATCATGCTACTTGGGTGCGTCCTGAAATAACCCTCTAGAAAGGGAAGGTCTCACGGAGGCACCAGGTCTGGCTTGATTCAAAACCTGACGGATCTCTGATGGTTGTGGCCCACTGGGATTGCCCACATGGGCAAGTGAGCCAATTACGACCAGGCGCAGGTTACAAAGATGCTCCCAGTAGCATGCTGGAGCCAGCACCCACCATCTCCAATCGTTAGATACTCAGGAATGTTCTGAGTCCACTGTTAAACCAGCGATAGCCTGAAATCAACCATGATCAGAGTATTTACACCACGGAATTAGGCAAAGACTACAATCAGTGCTTTCTTTTCTTTTCCAGCGAGCCAGTTTGCCAGCACACCACTCTCCTAAAGCCCACTTCTACTATCCAGACAAGGAAGTGAATCAGAATCAAGACTCACACATCATGTGTGCTGTAGAGCCACCCCAGCTACACCCCTGGAGTTCACTGCTCCCACCTCTAACCCTGGCCCAATGTGAGGCGGGGTCAACCAATGTCACGGGCTGAATGTTTGTGTCCCCCAAATTCACGTATTGAAATCCTAACCCCCAATGGAACGGTCTTAGGAGACTGGGCCTGTGGGATGGGTTCAGGTCCTGAGGGTAGAGCCTCATGACTGAGATTAGAGCTCTTATAAAAGAGACCCCACAGAGCTATCCCACCTCTCTGTCACGTGAGGACACAACAAGAAAATGGCTGTCTGGTCCTCACCAGAACTTGGCTGTGCTGGCACCTTGATCTTGGACTTCCAGTCTCCAGAACTGTGAGAAATAAATGTCTGTTGCACAGAAGTCACCCAGTCTGTGGCATTCTGTTAGAGCAGCCCAAATGGACTAGGAAAACCAATCAACATTCCATCCCCTGACCATAGTAATGACACAGGGGAGGGCCTATGACCGAAACTGGACCAAAGTGAATTTTAAGACTGAGAAAAGTATGCTCTTTCCTACTGGAATTAAATGAGAAAGGACGTAGCCTGGGGGAGGTGTTAGAAGCCATCCTGTGACCATGAGAGGAGCCAGCTTTAGCCCAAAGACAGCACAGAGAGGAACAGAAAGAAACTAAGTCTTGGTGGATGTCATTAAGTCTCTGGATCAAACCATGCCTGATGCTCTGAGCTTTCAAGTTATTTGAGTCTAGACACTCCCTTTTAATATTTAAGCCACTTGAGATGCATTTTCTTTTAACGGAAAGATTTCCAACCAACGGAAATGTGAAACCAACCCTTTACAGTTTGGTCCTCCTTGCCTAACTAAATGGATTCATTAAAGCTCTTGCAAATTACTAAATCGCTTAATAGCTTTGTTTGTACTCTCAAGCTTTTAAAGGAAAAAGAAAAAACCACCATCAGTGAAGAACACTTTACGTCTCACCCGAGCGTTGAAATCCGTGAACGCTGAAGCATATTTGCGCAGCAGAGGTGATTAATTTGTTTTTCCACTGCTCTTAATGACTTTCTGTTCCCATTTCATCCTTGAGGATGCTTTTCTGGCACCAATCAAAGGCTGTAAACACACACCTCCCAGTGATCGGATGGCGGGGGATGGTGGAGGTAATGGGGATGTTTCAAGCTCGGGGCTTTAAAGAGGGATGGGGGTCATGAAAGGGGCACTCCCTGTTTAAAGCATGAAATTGTACAAAGCTACAGTTGGAAAGAGACTTAACGGTCACCTACTCAAGAACAAGAGGGAAAAAACAGGTCCGAGGTTGAACAACTTATTGACGGTCACAAAATTTCAACTCAGAGCCAGGAGCCAGGCCGTGGAGCTCCGCTCTCCTGACTCTGGGGTCACAGGGCACTGGGCATCCCAGCCAGGATGGTCCGACAGCCACGGGAAGGGAAAGCCGAGGTTTGCCGGGAGCAGCCTCTCTCCGTCTCCTGGTGTGGGGACCGGCGTCAGCCTATGTGAGTTTCATGGACTTGCCTCGTGCACGCATGGACACACATGCACACGCACACACACGCACAAACTTCATGCCCTGTATAAACACTGAAGGGCGTCACCAAAAGTGCAGGATTGGTTATCACTGAGTGTACACGTCACTGATTATTTTGTCCTTAATATTTTTATGCATCTTTATTTTCTAACTTCTCTATAATAAATAATAACAAATGAAAAAAATTTCCTCAAGGCTTTCAAGATAAGAGGAAAAAGCACATTTTGCATATTGCTGACGGGAGAGGAAACGGACCCAACTCTCTGCGAGGCGATCGGGAGCTATTTATCAAATAGCCTTAAAAACCTGTATTTTTTGACCCAGAAATTCCACTCTGATAAGTTTATCTTAAAGGATAATAATGGACATGACTGAATTATCTTGTCTTTTAGAACCACACACATAATGTAGTCATTGTTTAAAAAGCATAAAGAAGAAAATAAAAACTACCTAATATCCCCCCAAAATACATTCAACCTAAATACTCCATTTTCTAAATATCCCAGCAAAATAAGATTCAAGCAAAAACATCAAATGTTATCCACGATGATTTTGGTGGGATACGTTTATGGATGATTTAAATTTTTTCTAAATTATTTTCTATACTTAATTTCTACAACAAATATATATCACTCTATTAATCAAGTAAGAGCAATCTAAAATTACTATAATTTTAAAAGGAAATGGAGCGTGCACAGTAGTTATGACTGCTTAAAGAGTTAAGTAGTGAGGGACCCCAAGAGCCATTTCTAGTGTTGATTCCACAGCAATGTGGACCCAAGGTTCTCAATGAACCCATGACTGGGAGGCCCCGGGAACAGGGTCCTGGTTTTCCGCCCCAAACAACAGCGACAAGGTCAGTCAGAGACGTGAGGAGGAAGCTGACGGACGAGGGTGTAATTGAAGGGGGCGGAATCATGCTAAGCGAGTTGGTATGAAACCAGCTTCTATAGCAAGTGAGGCACTCAAGTGTGGGGTTTGACGCAATGCGCTTTTGTTTCTTCCTCACAAAATCAGTCAGTGCGGGTGGTCCTGGCTGGTGGCACTCTCCCTCCGCGCGGCAGCTTGGAGACCCAGGGCCCTTCCATCTTATGGGTCCCCCGTTCCCTGGGGCCTCGCAAGCCTCAGCATCCGGCCGGCAGGACGGTTAAGAAGCATTGTGCTTCTCCGTCATCTTGGCCCAGAAGCGACACACATCACCTCCCCTCTCCTCTCGTTGGCCGGAACTCGCCCCGTGGCCCACCCAGATCCGGGGCTGCCGGGAAACGTGCTCCTTAGCCGACAAACAGCCTCACAGCCACTCTATGCCGCGGGACAAAACAGCTTAGGTGAACAGCTGGCTCCTCTCTCCACAGGGGGGTAGTGCGGGCAGCAGAGGAGACCCTCAGACAGTGGACACCCCTTACTGTGACCAACGCATCCTGCTTCGTCCTGGACTCTCCCAGTTTGTCACCGAGAGTCCCATCCGTCCTGGGAACATCTGGAAAGGGACCGTCCCACCCCCTCCCCAGAAGTTTGACCAAGATAACAACCTTAAAAGGGAGGATCTGAGGCCCAGCTGCCCTCCCGGAAGAGGACACGGAGGTCCTGGGGCGTCCCGCTCAGTGACTCCCGCAATGGCAGGTATGGAAACCTGTCCCACATCCCTTCTGCCCACGGGCTCGGGATAATCTGAAGTGGAACCATGTTTGCAGGTGGGAGGATAAATAGTAACACGCATGCCAGGGCTCTGAGGAGGTGGAGGCTGTACTGAGGACATAGTCAAAGCTGCAGAAGCCAAACCTGAGGGCAGGCCAAGTGAGCGTGGGTGAACCCCTGAGTGACCTTGCTACCTACTCAGGGAGAGCCGGTGGGGGCCGGGAGGGAGGAAGGAAGGAAATCGCTTCTGCTCCTTTAGCACCAGAACCGAGGGGCATTGCCTGGCGGGGTGGCTTGCAAGCTGTGCCACAGGGTATGTTTCTACCCCTCACGTGCAGTGTGCTCTCTAGAGGCCAACCTGTGCCCCCTCCCCAAGAGACAGCTGCCCACTTTGTTCTTAAAAGCCCCCAAGGGCACATTAGAGCACCCTGCAGCCTGTGCTGCCAGCGCCTGTCTGGGCTGCACACAGAGCTGCTTTTAACGCCACGACTGTGCTGCTTCTTATTGACACAGCCCTCTGTTCCATGCGAGCACCTCGAGGCACCTCGTGCCTCTGTCTGCGGCCTCGGCCGGGGAAGCCCCCCCACGGGGCCTGACCTAGCGGCGGGGGGCTCTGTGCCCCCTCGGGCAGCACACACGGCCTGTAGGCCCGAAGAGCAGGTCGTGTCTTGGCGTTTGAAATCCAGACAGAAGCATTCTGAAGGTCGCGCTTTCAAATACAAACGCAGACCTCAGTCCTTCGCCCTGGAAGCCCGAAGTTAATCTGACTGTCTGAAGATACCTTTTCACCAGTTCAGTAAATGAGATGGGGCTTGAGTTGTTTTCTTAACCGATCGTTGCTTTCTGGGGGGCAGAGGGGAGAGACGGGGACAGAGAGTTCCCTTCAGAACAGGCGGTTGCTCCTATAATTTATAATTTGGGTCTTTGCCCTAAAAGGAAATTGCCAGAACTAAATGTGAGCCTCCTGACCTTGAAGGAAAATATCAGAGAGATTTCAAGAAGTGTTTTCTTGAAAATTTACACAGTCTTGTTTTTTAAACAGAAAAATTGTTTTTTAAACCTGGTTTGTAAATGTCACAAGAAGGGTGCTGAGCACGGTTGAGACGGCTGCAGAGCGTGCTCATTTCTGTGTGGAGAGAAGATTACGGCTGGGCTCGGGACAGAAGGTCCAGCCTCTGGGTTTTACGAGTGCCTCAGCTCCAGAGTGAGGCTATCCGTGGTGCTTCCTGGGGGGACCGTTGGCATTAGGAGTCCCACTGAGATGGGCCCCTTTCCATCTCACTCTGCAGGTTCCAAATGGCGCACAGTTCTCAGCACCACCTGTGGGCCATGTGGCACAGCAGGCAGGCAGGGGTGACAGAGGAGCACGCCACACTGGCTACCCAAGGGGCCTCTGGGGTGCTCAGAAAGACAGGTATAAAGGAAGGAGTTGTCAGAGTGAAGTGCACGGACAATGATAAGACAGGCGGTGTGATGATGGCAACGAGGATGCTGATCTGCACTCACTGAGTTCTTCCCGGGCGCCAGGCAGATTCTGAGCCTGGCGTCCGATCACCGTAAGTGTATTGAGTCATTTAATCCTCATTGCCCCCTATCGAGCAGGTAATATCACCACTCATCTTAGAGACGAGGAAACTGTGAGCAACGCTGAGGTTGAGTGACTCATTCACAGCCACACGGTCAGGAAGGAGAGGAGGTAGACTTCACACCCAGCATCCACCCTCAGGCCCTGAGCTGGCCCACGGCCCCCTCCTGGCCCTGGCATGGTCATCGGAAAACTAACATAACTGCACAGTGGTGGGTCCAGGGGAGGAGACCCGGACTTCCCCTGGGCAGAACCTGGATACAGCCTTCTGGATGGGTCTTTTCCTTTCTCCTAATCTCTTCAAGGAACCGGCCCTTTCGACATTGTGTGTGAGACATACTGCAGGGGCCTGACCCAATCAGGCCCTCCTGGGAGAGAGGACCAGCTTTCAGTTTAGACGAGGCTGACGTGGGACTGGATCTTCTAACAACTAAACTGGGGCTCCTCGGGGGACAAGACTGAGGATAGTCACCACCGAGAAAAGTCAATGCCATTGACCTACGATTTCATCCGAGGGGACAGCAACCAGCTAACCTTGTGGAGAGGGTTTGGCAGGGGCGGTGAGAGCAAATAATGAAGATTTATTTTATTATACTTACGAGTTCCTCTGTTCAACCTAACAGCTTTAATGGTCTTTCACAAAGTATGTGATTTCCAATCTCTGTTGCTACCCAACATGTTTCTTTTTAAATTTCCCTTTTGGTATATATTTTATCTCGTTTAAATATGCCTATGCTGAGAAGATTCAAATCAGAGAATGAACAGCTGGACATGAGCCAAACCATATTTCAAATGTGGATATATTTAGGAGCAGAGAGTTTTTGCCCTGTGATGCTGAATCCCAGGGTGCAGGACTTTTTTTCCCATCCTCTCTCCATTACTGCATTTGACCTTCCCAGCACTTACAAAAGACCACACCAACTAACAACTAGCTCAAGAGAGTGGCTCTGTAGAGGGCAGGGGGCCACAGCATCCGGAGCCTGAGGCCACCGGTGAGGTCAGCCTGGAGCAGGGAGACCCAGCACAGCCACAGGGCTCGGATTCTGACTCCAAGGATTTCCATCTACTTCACCGAATTCAACAACTCCCTTCCGCCTGCTGCGTTGGGCGCCAGCCAGATGCCCCTGGTTCTGAAACACCGCACCACCTCTGGGACATGACAAGGCCTGACTTCTGCGGGCAAGAATGGGAATTTTATTATCTGTATTGATATATTTATAAGAGATGCAAAAACTCTTGCATCATCTCTGTTCTGCATTTGGAGAAAAGGCAGCATTTCAACTATGAAAAAGAGGAGACAATGGCATTTTGAAAAAAGGAGACCAGGAGAGTCATATTTCACTAAGTAAATTGACAAAAGGTCAAAAAGCTTGATCCTTGCCACAGATGTGCTTCGTCTGCAAGCTGAACCGCCATTTAAATATTTATAAGCAAGAGCTGTAACTGCAGCTATGGTCGCCCTGAGCCCACGTGGGAGCTGGGCGGGGACCATTTGATAAGAAATAACGAAGTTCCCTTCCGAGAAGGCTTCTGTGCAGGGACAGGCCGACATTTCTGCTGGGGAGGATTCCACCCCCACCAACCGGCCAGTGGTCACTGAGCGCTCACTGCTGCGTCCTGGATCCTAAAAGAACACAAGAGACGCTCAGGGGTAAGGGACCAGGAAGAGGTTGCAAACATACACATGAAGATGTGCCTCGACACCCCGCTCTGTGACCTGCTCCCCCACTGCTGTCTCCTCGTCCACCCCCATCTCTCCAACATTCCAGCACCAGTGCTCCTAGTAAATCACTTTAATTCCGCCTTTGTGGGAAAGACTGAGGATCTGCATGAGGGAAGATCCAGAAGGGTGTGCGTGAAGGGGGCAGGAGTGGTTGAACCCAGTAGCGTCCAAGAGAATACAATGCGAGCCATACACGCAATTCTAAATTTCCTAGGGGCCACCTTTGTAAGAAGTAAAAAGCTATAGATAAAATGAGTTTTAATAGTCCATTTTATTTGACTCGATGTATCCAAAATATATAACAAATATAAAAGTTGCTAGTGCTATTTGACATTCTTTTTCTCTTACTAAGTCTTCAAAAACCAGTGTGTTATTTTAAAATTATGTGTTTCTATTCAGACTCGCCACATTTCAGAGGCTCGAGGGCCACATGAGGCTCCCGCGTTGGGCAGGCAGGTGTAAGGGACGGGAGGGGTACACAGATGATGCCGTACTACGGGAATGAGAGGGCAGACTGGAGAAGGAAGGGAGGCAGGAGCTGCTGTAACACACTTGAGACACGTCAGAAAGTGGAGTACTGGCAACAGCCCCCTGGTTGGTAATTGAGAGTAAATATCCCCTAAGATTTTGCCTCCACCTCTTCTCTTCCTCTCTGCCCTTCTCCCCTGCGGAATCCCATGGAGACCTCCAGTTTCAATGATTACCTTTATACAGGTGCCACGTGACAAGGGAGCTCAGGGAACACGTAGGTCCCCGAGAAGATTCTGGTGGAAACTGTGTGGTGGGGAACTGCGGGCGACACGTGGGACCCGATGAAGAGGATGAGATCTAGTTTACACTGGAGGTAGAGTAGTCCACACCACTCTAGTCTACACTACGAGCTCCTGGCTCTGGATCAGAAAGAGTCGTGATTTTAAAACGGTGCACACGGGACTCTTCCTCCTCAAACTCCAGAACCAGTGGCCAAAACTTGTCTCCAGCAAACGCTGGAGTCTGCCCCGCCTGCGCCCCCCACCCCAACGTCAGTGCTTCTGTGGCCAGCGAGTGCCAGCGAGGGCCCTCTGCTTTCTCTGACCATTTCAGGTTAAGACTCCAGGAACCTCTGTATGGTCATGTGCAACTTTACGTGGTAGAGCCCACCAAGGCTCCCGAGATGTCACTGCCAGAAGCTGAAAAACGCAAGTCAGGTGGATCTCGTGTTCAAATATCCGTCACCTACCCACTTACAAGCCATACGATTTCAAATATTTCATAACAGGGTGGGGAAAGGGCCCTTAACATGGAATACAGACAGAAGCACTGCATTTCAAATGAATACATGATCCCACTGAGGGCGGCGGGGGAGCTTCCCTGAGTAACTTATAAATGCAGCGCGTGAGGTACGTACCCTTAAGCTAGAGACAAAAAGAACTGCCAACATATTGAACTCTACTTAGCAGCCCATTCGTTCTCTAGGATTGAGCAGATACATAAATCTCTTGTGTCAGATGGATCTGGGTTTCTCCCTGTCAGAGAGGGGAGTTAGAAACATGGAGGGGAGGTCACAGGGAAACCTGCAGGGGAGAGTGGGTTTGAGAGTACAGTTACGAGATCGTGGTTCCAGATGGAGATAAAGAGATACATGGACGGACTTGGAAATAGACATAGAAACACACACATACCCCAGCTCTGTCCACTGACAGATCCTAGAGGTAGTGACACCCCAGTTACAATGATCGCATCTCACACCCAGATCTTTGTTTCTAAATAGCATTCTCCACCAAAAGAAACAAGGGCTCCTTCAAGAAATGGCTGATTCCAGAAGTGGGCCAGGGAAAATACAAGGGGAGCTGGAAGATCTTATGCTAAAAACTGAAGAAGAGCTGAAACATGATGGTCACATGTCAAAAAGACATAGGAACCAGCCTGAAAGGGCTCCCACTGGCTCTTTAATATGAGCATTAAAATAAATAATGATAATAAACTTAACCATTGAATAAAATAACCATTAATCTATACTGTTGTAAATAAACACAAATATATAAGTAGAGGGAAAGAAGAAAGCCAACTAATAAATACTGAAGGAATGACAGAAAAATCATGACTTTGTAACTATCATAAACAGTAGCAATTGATCTGGAGAAGAGTCATTGCTGGATGTTAAAACGGGAGAGCCTTTGATGAGGAGCAGAATTGACGTGGTCCCAACGTCCCTCCCACACTTACTCACCAATTACAAAGGGAACTGGGTTGTTTTACAGCAGAGGAACTCAGACAGTACCTTGACCAAGTGAACAGGCTGCATCACCTCTGCCGCGTTCCAGCCAAAATGTGAAACCTGAATCTGGTCACGAAGAAACATCAGACAAGCCCTGAACAAGGAGCTTTCTGTGACACACCTGGCCTGTGTTCCTTAAAGACGGTCGAAGTAACGGAGGACAGAGAGGGGCTGAGAAACCGATACAGGGGAAAGGAGGTGAAAGAGACTTCACAGCTAAACCCAACGTGCGGCCCTGGGTTGATCCTGGACAGGAAAAGGAAGGAGGGAGGGAGGGAGGGGGTAGGAAGGAAGGAAGAGAAGGAGGGAGGAAGGAAGACGGCTCTAAAGGATCTTATAGGACATCTGAAAAAAAACTCAATAGGGACATAGATTAAATCATAGTATCGTATCAGTGTTCAATTTCCTGGTTTGATCATGTTAGTGTGGTTTTGGAAGAGAATGTTCTTGTTCTTAGGAGATATACACTGAAACACTTAGGAGTAAAGGGAGTTTCATGTCTACAATTTATACTCAAAAGGTTCAGAAGGAGCATAAGGAAACAGGATGGAACGCAAGCAATGGAGCGATCCTCATGGCATGTATAGAATCTGTTCTTGCGGGCTGGCCCCGTGGCTTAGCCGTTAAGTGCGCGCTTTCCGCTGCTGGCGGCCCGGGGTTCGCATCCCGGGTGCACACCGACGCACCGCTGCTCCGGCCATGCTGAGGCCGCATCCCACATACAGCAACTAGAAGGATGTGCAACTACGACATACAACTACCTACTGGGGCTTTGAGGGGAAAAATAAACAAATAAATAAAATTGAAATTGTAAATCTGACATCTTTAAAAAAAAAAAAGAATCTGTTCTTGCAACTTTCTAAGTTTGAAACTATCACAAAATAAAGTTACCCAAAAAGCACCCCCTTCTTTCTAAAATTGATACTAAAGGCCTTAAAACAAATAAACAGAGAAGGAAATACGGCAAATTGTTATTTTATCAGGACTTGGCTAGGAATGTGAAAGCAGGGACTTCAGCAAGAGGAGATTCTGAGAGGACGCATGTTCCTCGGTCCCCAGGGCCTTGACGCTAGTGTTTGGACCTCACGGGCTCCTTGTCTCCCAGCCAAACCACCCGTGAGCCACTCAGCAACAAAGGGTACCAGGCACTGTGCTCTTTATTTATCCTATGCTCCAAAAAATTATTTTTAAAGGCAGGACTACTTTTGTAAGACAAAGTTTTGGCCCAAGATACCAGAATATCAATCGCACCCGATTCACCCCACTTTCACTATTGCCTCCTGTGGGTTCAGCCCTGAATTCTGCATGGAGGAGGTGATGTATGTCCAGCACCTAGATCCTGGCACATAGTGATCACTCAATAATGTTTATCAAATGAAGGGAGGACGGAGGAGGGAGGGAGGGAGGGAGGGAGGAGGAGGGAAGAGAGGAGGGAGGGGAATGTCGCTGTCTTTTGTGGAGAAAGGAGACTTGACAGACTATGGATCCTGGCTGGAAACAGACAGCTCATTTAAGTTGAGTAATTTGAAGAGCGCTGAACAGAGGAATCGTTTACAGAGTTGTGGGCAGGGCACAGGCATCAGAAAGATGGGGAAGTCTCCCCGGGCCAGGCCAGCAGCATCTGGAAGCCCACCCCCAGGCCAGAAGAGGGTAGAGGAGCAGGAATGACCGTAACCGAGGAAAGGCCGCAGCAGCGGGAGAGGCCAGAGCGGACACTGCGGGTGGAGGCAGGGAAGGAACAGACACCGACTGCTCCCCCAGCCCTGGCACAGGGCGGGGCAGGGTCGCAGTCCTTAGAGGCCAGCCTGCCGGGCAAGTGCAGGATGGAGCAGGACAGAGCAGGAGGGAGCAGGGTGGAGCGTGGATCCAGGGCGCAGACACAGACAGGAGACCCAAGGCCGCTGGGGTGGCATAATCAAGAATCCGGCCAGCCTCTGCCCCTGGTCCCGGGAGGGAGCTTCTGAACCCTTGGGATTTCCGGGGTGACAAGAGCGTCCTTGTTATTCAGGGCGGCCCCAGGACCACACCTGAGTGTATCCTAATGAGGTAGCTCCTGGTGGGACCTTACGTTGTTTCTGGATGGGGGCTGGTGGAGCAGGAAAGACCCTGTGGCTACGGGGTGGGGCCCTGACCCACAGTGATGCCCTCCTGACCCTCTAGGGGTCTAGGAGGGGAGGGGCCTGGAGATTTTGTGGAAATCTGACCTAACTCCAGGTAGTTAGTGTCAGAATTGCATTGCAACTGTACATCCAAGTTCTGAGCAGAAGGCGACGGGAATAATCGTAGCCGACATTTGAATGCCGCCAATGCACCAGGTGATCGCTGAAGGCTTTACCAACAATCCGTCATCTAACCCCCACCCCCAACAGCCCACAAAGTGAGGTTAATCTTAGCATCCTACCTTCACAGACAGGAATGTCTCGGAGACAGCTCTGGGGGGTGAATCCACGCGGCCTGGCTCCAGAGCACAGCCGGGAGAATCGCCCGACAGCTTCCCGCCCCTCACTGTGGCTGGGTCTCAGAGGGCGTGTGGGATGTGAACCCGTGAAGAAAAGAGGGGAGAGCTTTGGGGAACAGCGCAAACCAAGGCACGGAGGAGGGGAGAGCAAAACAAGCCCAGGACAAAGCAGACTTGGCCGAAGCCCGGGGTTCGTGCGGGGCTGATGGGGTGGTGTCCGCTCAGAGCACGCACGCGGCAAGCACTGCATAACACACAATAAATCAGTTGAAGAACTGGAGTATGAGGTCAGACGTGAAAAAGTAAGATCCGGGGGAAGACATATGTGGAAACCCAGCAGTCTGTCCCCAGTGCGTTATGGTCGGAATAACCGTTTGAAGTTTAATAGGATTCTCCATTCTGAACAGTAGACGCTGACTGTAAAAACCACTCAAGAGGTAACAGGCGTTTTCCTCAAATGCCCACACCTAGGGTCTGTCATGGGTGAATGCTGGCCCTCAAAAAGATGCGTCCACACCCTACTCCACGGAACCGGTGAGTGTCGTGTTATTGGGAAAAGGGGTCTTTGCAGATACTCAGTCAAGGATCTTGAGATGAGGACACCATCCTGAATTACCAGGCGGGCCCGAAACCCAACGACTACTGTCCTACGAGAGACACACAAAGGAGACAGACACACAGACAGGAGAGGAGGAGGCGGTGTGCCCACGGGGGCGGAGACTGCAGAGACACGGTCACAGGCCGAGGAGTGGGGACAAGGAACAGCCTCCCCGAGAGCCACTGGAGGGAGCGGGGCCCCCCAGCACCAGCAGCTTGATGTCAGGCAAGTGACACTGACCACGGACGCCTGGCCTCCAGAACTGCTGTCTCAAGCCGCCTCGTTTGTGTGATTCGTCGCAGCAGCCGCAGGAAACACACACGGTCCTTGCGACGCTCGGAGAAGCAGGTCTTCCCGGCTGTAGGAGCACTTCCTCTCGGGAACCAGGGAGCAGGGTGGTGAGGACTCTCATAACAGCACCAACGTTGGCCTCCCTCTTCCGGCTCCCGTCTCCAGGCCTCTGCGTGCGCTGTTCCCTCCACCTGGCACACCCTTCCCCAGGTTTGCAGATGGCCGTCTCCTTCTTGTCATTAAGATCTCAGCTTAAATGTCACAGATGCCAGCACCCTGGCTGACCTGACCCCCATTCCCAACACCCTTCTCCCACTAGAGAGACTAGACAGGATAAATGCTAACTTATCCAGTCTCCCAGCAGCCATGGTTGTCACGTGACATAGATCTGCCCACCGGCAGGTCCAGCCCGTGCAGTCCGCTGAGGGACCTTTGATGACAGCTTCTACTTTTCTGATTGGAGAGCTAGATGGGGCTGGTGTCATCCTTCCCACCATGAGCACAGATGTGATGCCTAGACCTACAACAGCCATTTTGTGACCTTGAGGGAAAAAATCCAAGAGAATTACAGAGACCCTGGCCCCGAATCAGTGTCGGCAGCTCCCTACTTCCAGGCCTCCTACTAAGTGAGAAATTAAACCCCTGTTTGTTTAAGCCATGGTAAGTCACATGTCCCTACTTTTAGATGATATAATTCCTAATTGATATATTTCCTCACCAAAGAAGACTTCCCGAACTACCCTGCATTGTCCCTTCCAGATGTCTCTACCACATCCCCTTGATTCATTTCCTCTGTTGCATGAACTAAAGTTATCTTGTTAATTTACTGACTCTCTGTCCTCCTCGACACCACCAATAGAATATCAGTTCTATGAGAACAAGGACATTCTCCATCTTATTCCCCACCTTATCCCCAATGCCTAGAACAGTGCTGTGAAAAAGAACACACTCTGTGAAGATTTGTTTAACCCTCAACCTCAGCTCTGTTGAAATGTGGGGATGGACAAGTGCCTGTGGCACAGGATAAGTATCAACGCACCACCCTGTGCGCTGTGGGATGCGGAGCAGCATCCCTGGTCTCTACCCACTAGATGCCAGTAGCACACCCTCTCCCGTCCCCATAACTGTGACAACCAAAAACTTCTCCAGACATCACCAAATGTCCCCTGAGGGCCGTGGAGAACTGCTGGTTTAATGAATGAGTGAGTGAATGAATGAATGGCCTCTCTAAGTGCACACAGAAATGACACCACATGAGAGGGGCCAGCCCAGTGGCATGGAGGTTTAAGTTCCCAAGCTCTGCTTTGGCAGCCTGGGGTTTGCTGGTTCGGATCCTGGGCACGGACCTACACACTGCTTATCAAGCCATGCTGAGGCGGCGTCCCACATAGAAGAGCTACAACTCTACCACTATGATACACAACCATGTACCGGGGCTTTGGGGAGGAAAACGAAAAAAGAGGAACATTGGCAACAGATGTTAGCTCAGGGCC
Organism: Diceros bicornis minor; assembly: GCF_020826845.1. Lineage (NCBI taxonomy): Eukaryota > Metazoa > Chordata > Mammalia > Perissodactyla > Rhinocerotidae > Diceros > Diceros bicornis. The sequence continues at coordinate 2,232,099 of NC_080774.1, read as the reverse complement.
AATCTTCCTTAAAAAAAATGACACCTCATGACAGATGCTGGCGGGTGAGTCTCAAGAACCATCGTTTCTTGTCAATGAACCAAATGTTGTAACGGTCATTGGGCCAGCATCTTAGCTTAATCGTTCTCGGACGTAATCTGAGATGTGATGTGACACGATTTCAGGGCAGAAGAGGGTCATGTTTTTATATCTCCCACCTCCAACGGAAGCCTAAAATTCCACAGATGAGCGATGCTTGTCCGGCCAGTCGTGTCCGACCCCCTCAGTCAACACTGAGAGTTCTAAGATAATTCCAGCTAAAACCTCAAGTCTCTCCCTAAAACCACGCTGCTCTAATTCTAAGGAAATTTCCACAGATGGAGACAGAAATAAACACGCACTCTTGGCCAGGTCTGAATCTCACAACACGACTCGTTAAATCAATTAAATCACTTGCTTGGCAGAATTATTTATGGAAATAAGAAATCATTTTCCATCAGCAAGTTTGGGGTGGCCAAACACCATCTCCAAACGTGGGGTGAGCTGAGCTCAGCAGATTCACAGAGTCTGGGTGAACCAAACCTCGGATTTCATGAAGCATCTCTAACTTTTCCAAACTATTTCAAATCTATTCAGGACGTTGCATCTCCCAGAACAGCCCTGCAGGTGGGAAATAGAAGCATAAAGGACATCGATGGCTTGGCTAAGTCGTCAACAGAGCAAGAACCAACCCTTGAGAGCTTTAACAGCAAATCACACGCTGGGGTCAACACCACAGAGGCCAGCATGGCGGGCAGGTAGTGAGGATGAATGAGCAGGCAGGTGGGGGCCATGGAAAACTGAAGACAGCCTGCTCCTCCCTGCAAGCTGATTGTGGCCACGCAGAAACAGAGAGGGTATTGCCAGAGCCTCTGATTGTTTTCAAGAAAACTGTCAGAAATCTGGAATATGGGAAATGTTTGTGGTTTGGGTTTTTTACATTGGCAATAAATTCAAAATTGAAAACGCAACATGTTTGCAGACCTTATCAGGGCATTTAGATCAACACACTGTGACTTTCACTCTTTTCCTTCCCACACGCCTTCATTCCTTTAGGTGCAGTTTCGAGTCATTTCCTTTTTCTCACTCAGGGATTGGTTCTGCCCTCAGCAACACGAGGAAGTCCCCAAGGAATGGACAGTCTCTATCAGAAAGGAACACACAATTCTTTAAAGGAACAGCTTTGGGGAATCTACGACTCATACAGCCTGCCCCTGATCTTTATAGAGGAACATAATTTGGGCTGAATTGTTAGAACGTCCACAGAACTGCTCCCTGTTCGGGTTCCCAGTGAACTACAGGAGCTGTGGTCAGCAGAGGAGGTGGGGACCCAACCCAGCAATACCCGTCTCGGGGGCCAGCCCCCCCAGTCCTGTGTCTTGGGCTGGTGTCCAATTCTCCAGGAGATGCCATCACATCGACTTGGAGCAGGTGTCCCCTCTTTCTGTCTTAGACACAACGAGGCCAAAAGCTCATTTGGTGAAACCCTAACAAGTGGTCAATATCCCGTCAAACTCCGAGCTGGAACCGAGGGTGCCAGGCGGTGAGGAAACGGGTCACCCTCCAACTACGCGATAGCAAAGTCCCCGTGGGTCCCAGTCCACTGACCGCAGAGGCTGGGCAAACCCTGCAGCTCGGGGCTGAGGTCGGGAAGGAACTCGCAGGATGGCTTGCTCAGGAAGTCCAGCCTCCAGCCGGGAGGACAGGAGGCTGCGTGAGAGCTCACGAGACCTCTGCATGATGAGCATGTTGCCGTGCAAAGCGGAGGTGCCACGAGGGGGACAGGGCGGGATGCAGGGCGACACCTCTGCACACCTGGGCGCTTTTCATGGCCTGTTCCCTGTCACTCCCCATCCCCCCACCCCTGGTGACCGCTAATCTGCTTCCTGTCTCTGAGGATTTGCCAGCTCCGGGCATTTCCTCTAAGTGGGATCACTCACTGTGTGGCCTTCTGTCTGGCTTCTCTCACTAGCACCACGTGTTCAAGCCTCATCCACGTTGCAGCGTCCGTACCTCACTCCCCTTTCGGTTGACACATCCCATTGTGTGCATGGACCACACTGTGTTCATCCATTGATGGGCGTGTGGTTGGCTACTTATGTCTGTTCTCATTCAGTCATTTCAGTGGGCTGAGATGATTATTATTATCAATGTATTGATTTTATAGATAAGGAGCAGACTTCCGAGAGAATGATAACATTGGTCCAAAGACACGAACCATAAAGGTGCAGAGCCAGGCTGGAACCCAAGTCTTCCTGAGACACCACCCCATCGGCACTCAAAGAAGAGTGAACCCCTGTTCCTCTCACCGGCCAGCTGCCTGTGTGGGAACAGGGAGACTTGGTCAGGCGGCCTCTGGGATGAAAGGTGAGCGGCCCTCCCACTCTCAGTTTGTTTGTCCCCGTCTCTGTGCCTGTGTCCAGAGCCCCCATCCCCAGTGCCACGCTGTCCACTACGCCCTGGACGCCTTTCCCCCAGGGAGAAAGACCTCATGCCTCACTCGGGCGCGGCTGACCCTCCGTGCCATCAGCCCCAAAGCAGAACCGTCGTCTGCGCGGTCCAGGCCTCTCCTTGGACACACTGCCGCCTCTGCCCTACAGCCTCCCTGAGCCCCGCCGCACCCCTCGCTCCCCTCACCCACAGCCCTACACACCCCCCTCCTTCATCCGCCGATAAGTTCTGGGCGTCCGTCCACCTTGAACCCTCACAGTTCTTCCCCCAGACTTCCCCTTGAGAGCAGAATCCACAGGATTGGTTTCGGCTATACATCATGGAAAATCTGTGTCCAACAGTGGCCAGCTGAACTGCTTGTCCACACTGACCAATCGGAACAAAACGCTGGTCTGCCTCGCTCCGGGTCCCTCCTGCCCCCGGCCCAGGACGGTGGCCACCCTCAGCCCGGCCAGGGACAGCCCCTGCTGGGAACAGGCGGCCCGGGATAGAACATTCCCTGACCCGCTGTCTGACGTGCTGTTCTTCCGCCCACCCCCCGCCTGGCTCTCTCTGGCGTCGTTTGCGCCTCCCCTAAAAGGAAATCCCGTTCGGCCCGACCTCGGAGACGCCTGTGGATTCTAGGCTCAGCGCGCCCTCCTGCCGCAGCCCCTCGCTGCTTCCCCGGCAGGAATCCTTTCGAAGGAAGTCTCCCCTCACAAGGCCCAGGTTTGTCTCTTATCTGACACTCATCACAAGTTCTTGTGTCACATGGATCAAGACCGTGGTCAGGGAACCTCTCTGCACCTCGTCGTCCCCGTCTGCCGTGTGAACGGCACACACCCATACCTTTCCCGGGGTGGTTCAGAGCGCAGAACACGGAAAGCGTTGCACAAACAGAATCCGTGATACCAGCGTCCCCTTCATCCCACGTGAGAAGGAAATTCAACAAGGAGTTGAATCTGAGTCCCGGTGCTCTCCTGACATGATGGGTGGAAGTCAGGGCCACTGACGGTTATACATTTAACTCACCTCTGAGATTAAATGCGGTCGCTGTGCCAAGAGAGGGGCCGAGTCTGCCAAGACGAGGATTTGATGATGAAGCAAATCTCTGGCACAGCCGTGCTGGGCTGGGGCCCACGGGCGCCCTCGGCCAGGCACTTAGCAGGTAGGCTCGAGCAGCCACGGGGGCGGTGTGGAGCTGTTGCAGCCAGGGCCACATCTTCCAACACCACTCGACACGTCGGAGTGTCACCTGCCAGCTGGCCAGACGCCACTCGAAGGGCCTCCTCGGTCAGGGGCCGGGGAACCAGATGGCTTCCGTGACTCTGAGGAGCAAGGGTGTGAACCAAGACGGCGGAGACAGAAGGGAGGGGTGGCCAGAGGACGGAGGGAGGAGGGACAGCGACAGCAGACAAAGAGCAGCGGAAGCAGAGTTGGTTTGCACGAGCCCGTTTACAGGTAAGGAGTATGCACACAGCAAGTATGAAGCGTTTGTCTGGCACCTGGACGCTGCAGGGGTTAGAGATCAACTTCTGAATGACATCACCAGGAGGAAGGAGGTGTGCAGTTTCCTTTTAGCTAATTCTTCATGTTCTTACCATTTTACAATGAAAACATCACTACAGTCTTTTTCAGGTTAAAAATAATGCACACACGTACGTGTCATTGTCTCTGTACATTTCAGGCTGTAATTTTTCTCATAAAGTAAAGGAAAATTAAAGGAACACAGAATCCGTGTGAAGGGTGAGGGTCGTGTCTGTTCCGTGTGACTCTATGGTGTTTATCTTACTAGATGCTCGGTTCTTTCTCTAAAGATTCCGGGGGACTGGACACAGACAAAACAGACAAATAGGAAACAAAAGCAGTGCTTTCTGCAGGTCAGACAACTTAGGAGGGACGGAAAGGTAAGAAGGAAAAGTTTAAAAATGCAGACACGCCCATTGTGCAGAGTGTAAGGCTGAGGCGGTTTCCACCCACATACACATGTGGACACAGGGGCCTTTCCCAAGAGAGTACACTGACAGCCTGGTTGTAACTCATTGATGGGACGTCTGTTGAGCACCTGTGTGCTACGGGCACGGGCTCCAGGGCGTGAGCCCACAGCACAACATGTGCCAGCAGTAGCCCCCAGATGAACCCACAAATGACTTAAAACAGCTCTCAAAGTAAAATGGGATTTTAGAAAATTATTGCCAGGAGACCCAACAGAATGAGCCCAAGACCCAGGCAGTCCCTGCCGACAGGTTAGATCAGCTGTGGGACATCACTCATACGAGGGCAGGAGGGACACACTATGGGAGTCATTAGCGTCTTAGGAAATGACATGGGTCTCCATCGGGTTTTGCTGCCGTTCCAGACGTGGTTTGCAGCTCCCGGCCTGGTCCGGGCCGTTACTCCTGCCTGGACGCTCACGGCAGACCCCTAACAGCACGTGCCCCCGAGCTCTCCTGTCTCTGATCTGCAGTGACCTAGCTGAGTGTCTGTCCGTCCGCGTCCCCCTCGAGGAGGCAAGCTCACCCGTCTTGTCCCCGCGGGTCCCCAGCATGTTGGGGAGGGCCTGGCCACAGCAGGAGCTCAGGATGTGCTCAGTGAAGGGACAATACCTGCTCTCCTCAACAGCGGCCTGTGACCAGAGAGCTCGCTGCCTGACACCCACTCCCTCAGGCAACCCTTAAAATCCTCCCAGAGGATGGTGGGCGTCCTGCCAGCCCTCGAGGACGGGAGCTGGAGAGGCTGTAACAGGCGGGGGTGAGGCCTTTCTTGTCACCCTGGAACTAGTGACCAGAGGCAGGTGACCTACAAAGGCAGGGGCACTGAGGACCCCACCTTCTAAAGAAAGACGGACGAAGGTGGCCAGAAGCCTCCCTCAGGCTCACAAACGAGCACAGAACTGCCTGCTCTCTCTGAGCACCAGCCTTTCCCCGGCCCCCAGTTCAGCTGCTGCACTGGACCGTCAGAGCTTCCTCAACTGAGCGGAAACTTTGTGAACCCGGGCACACAACGCCTTTTCCGTAGCAACCCACCCGGTACGCGGGCCCGTGTAACCAAGACAAAGGTTTCGTGACCCAGAGCTCTGTGCAGCGCGCTTTGATACCTTCCCTTCTCTCCCGCTTCCTGAAGGTGCCGTTATGACCCACACACTGAGTTCGGGAGTCGCTGACGGGCTGAGGCCTGCAGTGTGAAGAGCCTGCAGTGCACCGCTGGGGATAAGTCATCGGGACACGTCTCCTCCCACGGCCCTCATCCTGACGCTGCCACGCCAAATGGCAGAGGTTCTGCGAGGAGCAGCGAGACGACAGGCGGAAAGGGAGCCGGGACAGTGCGGGTGGGCGTCAGCAACGACTTCCCTCTTCTCTCCCATTAGACCTGACACGTGAGCAAACAGGCCAGAGAAGGCTCCTGAGGGTCCGAGATCATCAGAAACGTGCCCAGACACGAGAAGGTGCATGTACCCGACCCCAAGGCTGAGTAGGGGAGGGGATCCCCCCCCGCCAGCAATTCGAGAGGGAATCCCGGGTGCTGACTGACTCAGTGACAGCAAGAGCCCACAGAGCCGGTCAACGTGACCCCCTCAGAGGGGTCGGGAGAGAGGCTCTGTGAGTTTCCAGGCTTCATGACGAAGGACCACAAACGGCACCCATTCAGCTCACGGTCCTGGAGGTCAGAGGTCCAGGCGGCCCGGCCAGGCTCTCTGCTCAGGGTCTCAGGGCCAGAATCCAGGTGCTGGCCCCGGCGGCTCTTGGCTGGGGCTCTGCAGGAGAATCCACTCCAGGCTTGCCCTGGGCGCTGCCGGAAGTCAGCTCCCCGTGATCGCAGGACTGAGGAGCCCGCTTCCTCGATGGCGGCCAGCGGGGGGTCCCTCAGCAACTAGAGGTGGCCTTCTGGTCCTCCACGCGGCCCCTCCGTCTTCAACATGAGCAACGGTGTGGCAAGTCCTTCTGACTCTCCCTTCTGCCCCAGCCAGAGAGAATGCCCCCCTCTGAAGGACTCGTGGGGTTAGAGCAGACCTTCCCAGGCGGCCCTCTGTCTGAAGGTCAATGGTGCCACGTAACGTAACGGGACCTCGCAGTGAAATCTCATCACACCCACGGGTTCCGGGGATGAGGGCTGGGGACCTCGTGGGGGCGTGTTTAGAATTCTTGCCACCACAGAAGTCTCTGCCATTTCCTGTTGACCGAGAACCTGGGAGAATGTGGCTCCCAGCAGCTGGCACCGTCGTGCCACCACCAGGGAGGCCCGTTTCAGAATGCAGAAAGAACAAGACAGACTCTCTGTTTTGGTGGCAGCATCTGGGCCCTGAGTCGAGCCAGACCTGATGTCTTCTCCACTTGACTACTCCAGGCTGGGGAGGGTTTTCTGTCCTTTGCAGCCAACCGTCCTGACTGAAATAATTGGGCCAGGCCCATCTTCCAGGTGGGCGCTGAGGGCTCCATTGTCAACCGTGGCGCCCGCTCGCCTCCGCTGGAATCTCCGATGCCAAGGAAGCTATAAGAGGGCTGTTCTTCCTTCTGGTGGGATCTGACCTCAAGTGTCAGGAGCGCACAGGCGGGGCCGCCCCGGCCGGGACTCAGGACCACTTCTGAGGTGTGTGAAGAATCCAACGGCCACGAGGACGCCGTCACGGGGATGTCTCCCTCCCCCTCCCCAAATGAAATGCTCTGTAACTCACACACCACCACAGTGTTCCCTGTGAAAGGAGGAACATTAACGGGCATGTTGGTGGTCGGAGGGGAGGGGGAGGGTGCAAACGGATTTCTCCTTCCTCAGAGGTCAGTTTTTCAGACAAGCTGCAAGCCCATCTCGACAGGGTCAGAAAAAGTATAAAGGGAGGGATCTACAAGGCCTCCAGGAGGCAGGGGTGCTGTTGTTGTAGCTGGTTTCCCCACTAATTCCATACAGGACCCAAGGGAGGCCTGGGATTCTCTCCAGTCTGCAGACGTGGGGGCTCTGTGAGCAGGCTTCCCACAGAGATGGCGAGGATGTAAACGAATTGAGTTTGAGCCTTCACTGTACAGAGTGTGCGCCTACAAGTAGAGGTCCAGCCCCCTTCCCTCTGTCCCTCCTCTCATCCATCTTTCCTAAAAGGAAGAGGGGAATTGCCAGAAGGCCCCTTCTGCTTAAGAGGCTGGTACCAGGTAGGACCCACCAGCTCTCCCAACAGGACAACAGCCCAGTGAGCACGCAGTGTGTCTGCACACCCAGTTCAGATGTGGAGAATACTATCTCTCAATAGAAATTGGCTGGAAAATGACGCCTTCCTGATGGTGTGAACAGCCTTATTCTCTGTGACAGTCCGCGGGTGGTTATAGCCGTGCCTGGACCATCGCCGGTAGCTGATAAAGGTTTCTGGGATGACTGGAGGCTTATAACTACCTGGGAGATGTGGTCTGTGGTGCCTCAAGGGGTCTGGGGAGATCAGCCCTGGAGGCTGCCATGGTGAAAAAGGAGCATCTGCTTGTTGGTAATTGTACAGAAAGAGTGAAGCTGCCACCGCTGCTCAAATACCCACCGGCGAGAAAGGGATTCAAGGGGCTTCTGCTGTAGGCTGGATTGGCCAGGAAGGGCAGCCTCAGCGGATGGACCCACCAGACAGAGACGGGGGGCCGGGTTTATTCCTGCCTCTGGAGTGATGCCTCCGTGTCCTCGGGATGCAGAAGAAATAACCGGGGTTCATGGCTGGAAGCCGTCCATCCGTGACCTCGTGGGGAGGGTGGGGAGGGGGAGGGAGAGAGCCCAGCAGATGGGATTTAAAACAGACCTCCTTTTGGCCTGGGTCCCGCGGGTCTGGCCCCGGCCCAGCTCAAACCTGCCACACAACCCACGTCCTGCTGCGTGTCGTTCCCCAGCTCCGCCCGCCTGCCTCCCTCTCCTCCCACCACTCGTTTATGGCGAGCCTCTTAACTGCCTGGCGTTGAGCAACCAAGAATGAAGACGATCTGTTGGTCCTTTGTTCTCCTTTTTATTTATTAAATTTTAATTAAAAACTGTTAAAGGCACCGTCCCCTGATGCACAGAAATGAATCTCGCCAAGACCCTGGAGGCCTCTTCCAGGCGAGGGTTGTTCCCCCTCCTCTCCTCTCTCGTGACGACCACCCCAGCCCACCCCAACCTCGCCCCAGCACTGCTGCACCTCAAGGCAGGACCCGAGGGATTGTGGAATCAATTTAGTAGGTCTGAACACCACTTCTTAAATAAAACAGAACAGAAAGGAATGGAGTGGGTGGGATGGGATGAAATAGAACAGACACACACTTGTAAGTTAGGAACTATTCTCATCTCCACTTTACAGACAAGCAAACCAAGAGCAAAGGTCACACTGTGAGCAGGTGCCATGAGCAGACACGATCTCAACACGGAACCTCCTCCCATAACCCCCAAGCTCAACCCCATATTTTTAGCCGAGCACTTCCCGGAAAATGCTTGTCTGTCTCCCCTTCTGGCCTGTAAGTCTCTCATGATATGACTTTATATTCTGGCACACAATGGCCGTGTAACAACTTGATTGAGTGGATGATTGATTGATTGAATGAATGAATAAAATGTGAAGAAAGATGCAGAGGCTTGGCTTATCTCTAAATTCATTTTTCCACCTTTTCCTGTAGCTCCAATCCTAAAACAATCAGCAGTCACACATGCTTGGGTCCTGCAGGAACTCACATAACAATACCATTTCATCCCCACCCAAGACGGCAGCTTATAGATTAAGTCCCAGAAGAATAGCACTTTTTAAAAATATATTTCCTGGAACCTTCTTCTTAAAGATAATTTTGGCAATTGGGAAAAGTCTGACTGTGTGTGAGCGTGCGCGCACACACACACACACAAATCCAATTCCAGCATACAGACAACCTGCGGAAGAGAATCACCCCAGCGAAATTAGGTCAACCACAAAAAGTGACAGCTATTTATCCTATATGCGTTCCTTTAAAAGCAGTGACTCTCAACTCCAGTAAAACTCCAGGACTGCGTGAGAATCCACTCAGGAGCCCACCTCCAGAGAGGCTCGAGGGCCGGAAGATAAATGTGCACGGGGTGAGGAGAGCTAGTGTTTTGGGGATCACTGCTGCTGACCCAACATGCATTTACCCTTCTTCTTTTCCACAGAACCCAGGTTTTATTGGAAGTGGTAATGCCCCAGCTAAAGAGTTACATTTCCCAGCCTCTGGTGCAGATAAGGGTGGGCACTTGACAGCTCTGACCAGTGAGATATAAGCAGAAGTCACTGAACGGTGTTCCCAAGAAAGCTCTTTAAAGGAGGATGCTTCAGCTGTCACTCACTTTTTTTGCCCTTCATCCATTACCCTTCTTCCCACCTGGAATGCAGACATAGTGGCTGGAGCTGCAGCTGCCATCTTGAGAGCATTAAGACAAGAGTCACTGTCATCAAGATGATAGAGCAGCAAGCTGGGAGCCTGAGTCTCCAATGATTCAATGAAGCCGACACACCCCTGGAAGCTCTGGACTTCCTACACCTGCATTTTTATGCCACAAAAATATAAACCTTCGTCCTGTTTGAGGCACTGCATTTTCTCTAACGTGCAGCTGGGCATGATCCTAAGTGATCCATCGGGGACACTTCCCCTCGTGCACATGGACCAGAGGGGATGTGAAAGCCCCAGCTGGTGCAGGCCATCCCTGCCAATGTGCTGTACAACCATAATCCCTGAGTGAGATCCTCCTCCGGAAGAGTGACTGTAACAGCTCTGCCCGCTGACCACATGAACACGCCAAAAATCTTGACTTTGGTGTGGACTCAGCTCCTTCCTCTTAGTTTAACCAGTTACTGACTCCTGCCACGTCTGCCCCCAGACAACCCTCCTGTCCATCCCTTCCTTCCGTCCTGGGAGTCTTATCGGAGCCACCCACGTCTCTCACCGGGACAACACAACCAGCCCGCTCCGTGGTCGTTCTTTTTCTAGCCCTGCCTCACTTCAGTCCACGCTCCATTGAGAGGCAGAGTGACTGTTTGAAAATGGTCATCTGATCATGTCATTCTTCCACTTAAAGGACTTCAGAGGCTGCCCACCACCTTTAGGATAAAGTGCAAAGTTCTTACTGCTGCTTGCAACCCAACCCCTACCTCATCACCAAACTCACCGTGCGACTCTCTCTTCTCCTCATGCTCTACCTCCCAGCCATCCTGGCCTTCATATCATCCTCAATGCCTTCTCCTAAGCTGGTTCCTCTGCCTGGAACACTCTTCCCATCTTCTCCCATGGTGAATCCCACTGCTCCCTCACATCTCTGCATAAACGTCATTTCCTCATCCTGACATTTATGATTTTCTGGACAACAGAGTCCCCATGGTCACAACTCTCATTGCAGTTGTCGTTACTGTCCCATAGGAGGTGGTGAGTGATCACAAAGATGGTGACTTCTGACTGCCCTCTACAGCAGATACAGAGAAAAGGAAGAGACCGTGTTGGACATGTTCCTGGTTATTTCCTGTTCTCCGCGCAGTTCCTGACATGTGGTGCGTGCTCCACAGACACCAGACAAGTGACCAAATAAAGAGAACTCAGTGCCTGAGTCGAGAAGTGGTGTCCAGGCCAGAGTGAGGATGAACCGGGTCTCACGACAAATCCGTCTCTAGCGAGTGGCACTCCCGTCATGAACGCAAACGTCCCAGGTGGTGGTCACAACGGGAGCCTTTCCATCGGGCCCAGGAGCCCCCTGTCAGCACAGAAATGGGGCGGCACTGCCTCCAGCTAACTGTCCAAAGCATCATTTTAGTAACCCAAGTGCCACAGATCTGACCCACTTCCTCGCCCCTCATCGAGCCTTCCCTGAGTTCCCCCAGACCGCAGGTCCCCCTACTTCTCTGCCCCTGAGACTAATCCTTTGTTGACTCTATCGCCGTCCAGCCTGACCTGCCACAAGGTTAGTGGAGGACCCTGCGTCCTCAGCCCCCATTAACCAGGATCGACACTTAACTTTTCACTTTATCTCCAGACACGTGACACCTAGTCTCTGCACGACACCAACAGCCTTGAAAGACGGTGCCCACCATGCAACCGTGTTAAATGTACAACATTTAAATAAACCACTGAAAACCTCCGCTCGCAGCTGATCAAACCGAGAATAAACCAATCAGATTTCGGTTTCATGAGTTTTAACTACGACATGGAAGCCACTTTAAGTACACATGGGCACTCTCGCTGACAAGTCACGACGTCGAGTCAGGGCTGGGGGCCACAGTGGACCCCAAGCAGAAAGGCAGAGGTGGGAGAGACTACTCCCTGCCCCCAGGCGCAGGAGAAGAAAGCCTGACTTCTGACTGTCTAAAAACAGTTCCCCTGAGCTCTGCTCCTGTTGGATTCCTGTCTGAGAGCTTTCTGCAAGAAAACAACATGCAAATTTCCACTGACTCAGCTCGTGTGAGTGAGCAGGAGCCTGGACTAGAAGACTCCGTGACTGCTGCCTGAGGGAATGCTCTGGGCCCACAGGTGTTGTGTGTCCTGAGGGCAGAAAGTGCTCCCTCCATGTTCACCTGGGAGATAAGCAAATTCTCACTGAAACAGCCGGACTCGTTCCCTCGCTCACCCAGTCTGTGCCGCGTGCCCACAGGTGCCGGGCGCTCTGAGTGCGGGCGATGCGCTAACACCCAGTCCCTGTTCTGTGGAGTTCACGTTCTCACTGCGGGGGTGGACGAGCCAGTAACCCGATGAACACGACTTCAGAGAGTGAGGCCCACTCTGAAGAAAATCACACAGACGGGAGTGACCGAGGGAGGGGAGCACAGGGTCACAGGGAGGCTCTTGAAGGGCCGAATTGCACTGAGACCTAATAGGGAGTAAGAGCTGGCCATGGGAAGACCTATGGGAAGAGCTTCCAGGCCAGGCAGCAGTGAGTGCAAAGGCCCTGAGGTGGGTGGTCTGCCCTCTCATTTAACAAAGGAGATTGGCAAGAATTAAAAATATGAAGTTCTACTAACACCACACTGCGCCTTTCTCCTTGGTTTAATGAGAAGGAATAAAGAGGAGTTGAAAAGGCTGAGTGTCCGGGGGGAATGTTTGGAGCAGTGATGTGAGTCGTCTTCAACTTTGACAGGTGAAGGTTATGCTCATGGGCGTGGAGGGAGACCGTGCAGAGAAGAAACGGGTGAGAGCAGCTCTCTGGGGAGCGGGCCGGGAGGAGAAGAAGGAGTGTGGAGGTGGGTGAGGAACCGGGAGATGCCAAGAGAGAAAGGAGCCGTAAGGGAGAGAGTGTGGACAACAGCGCCAGAGGGGCAGAGCCGGACAGGCCGACATTCCGACTGTGGGAGTCAGGAGCTTGTGGCGTCGTCAGTGAGGCACAGGGTGGGACACACGGGGAGGAAGACCACCTGAGACTTGAATAATAGGCAGCCAAGTCAGAAGCAGAGAGCAGGGTCTAGCTAATGCCGTGAACACCGACTGCTCAGTGCTGAGCGGCAGCAGCGTGATGGGTAAGAATGAGCGGGCAGTCACCCGGACCGAGTATTTAAGACGAGGATGGAGTGTTAGGCTGAAGCAGAAAAACACCAGAGGAGCTGACTGCCTGGGATCAAATCCCCGCTCCACCTCTTAACAGTCACGTGACCTTGGGCAGGTTACTGAACCTCTCTCTGCCTCAGTAGTTTCATCTGTAAAGTGGAGATAAACTAGCATCTCCTTTACAGGATCACTGTGATGAGGAACTGAGTCGACATGTGGGTAAGGATGAGAAGAAGGTCTGGTACACGGTTGGCGTAGACGGGATGTAGATGGGATAAACACTCCTGCCACCACTATAACTGCATATCACAATCTGGTCACGGTAGAAGGAAGGAGGTGAGAGGCACCGAGTAGAATCCTGTCCATCAGGAGAGAGACCAGCCTCCTAGACTCAGCACAACTGAGCCCCGCATTCTTCATAGTCGAGAGAAACCTGGGTCACTTCCATTTTCTGAGGTTCCCAGTATGTTAAAAATAAAGAAATGCCACAGCAGGATTGCAAGGTTTCTCGCATCCGTCTTGGGGACTGGAGGTGTCTCTTCCAGTTCTCCCCACGTCCGGGCCCTCAGGGACTACACTCTCCTCCCTCCAGTGGGAATCAGGCTTGGCCACGTGACTTGCCGTGATTCATAAAACGCCGCGTGTCACTTCCTCGTGACACATGTTAGGGCCAGGGCGTGATGTGCTCCGTTTCCTTTTCCTGCCTCAGCCATCACAAGAGGGTGTGCTGAGATGCAGCCGCCATCGCCCGTGTCCCTGGTGACAACGAGCAAGTGCCCCACATGTCGCCACTGAACACACAGAATGACATGAGATATACTTTTTTGTTGTTTTAAGCCCCCGAGATTTGAGGGTTGTTTGTCAACACAGCATAACCTAACCTATCCTGACAGATATAATTTTAAAGATTAAAGTTTTAAAAAAGAAAGCATTCGGGGCCTGCCCGGTGGCGCAAGCGGTTAAGTGCACACGTTCCGCTGTGGCGGCCCGGGGTTCGCCGGTTCGGATCCCGGGTGTGCACTGGCGCACCGCTTGTTAAGCCATGCTGTGGCGGCGTCCCATATAAAGTAGAGGAAGATGGGCATGGATGTTAGCCCAGGGCCAGTCTTCCTCAGCAAAAAAAGAGGAGGATTGGCATTGGATGTTAGCTCAGGGCTGGTCCTCCTCACAAAAAAAAAAAAAAAAAGAAAGCATTCGTATTCCACGTGCCTCTCTTGTGTAGCCTCTTTAGAAGATGACATGAAAAGATTCAATGGCCTTGGTACCCTAAGATCCAGCTGAACGTATCGTAAGGCCCTCCTGAACATCGGGTTCAAGTCCTGGCCTGGATCTAAATAGGAATAAGGGCGGCAGGTTCAGATAGTTCCAAGCTCCCCAGGACAGTGTGCCCTCGGCTTCCCGAGAGAAGGACTGGGAGAAAGCATCACCAAACGCAAGGAAACTCGCCGTGTGCTGAGACCCCCGAGCAGAGGAGCAAGTGAAGAATGGGCAGGGACCCTGCCAGACTCATGCCTTTGCTGCTTCTATTTTTTAAAAAGTCTTCAACCAAGAGAGTTTTCTGAAATAAAAATTAGTGAAAGACGGTTCTTATGATGGTTCTATAGATTTCTAATTACAGTTCCAATTAAAATCAAAAATCCAACACCCTCTCCACATCCCGATTCGTTTCTGAGGTTCCCTCTGCACAGGGCTCCTCCCTCTGGGCTCTAAGCTCTCAGGTGACACATCCTTAACCCCCTTCTGCTGCCTGGGCTTCTCCAAACAGCACAGACTTGCACATACTCGACTGGGGAGATGTCTGCACTTGTTTTCAAACCAGAATCCATTTCCCATTGCTGGGTTCAAGCTGTGCAGGACATTTCCCTGTTCATCTCTCTTCCTCATGTGATAACGAAACCCTCTTTCCATCCCTACCCTCTACAGCCTCTGCCACTGACAGCTCCCTCCTGATTTTTATGCTAAGAAGCTTCTGGTATGTGCACAACAGGACATGGCACCTTAATAAAGGCACACAGCACACTTGGACCCCACTCTAGCTCTACTATAAATGAGAATCTTGAGCTAAAATAGATAGGAGAGCCAGACGGGAGATGTGACTGGGTGAAGGCCGGGGGCGGCCAACCAGGAGGAACGGAGACTGATGGGCCAACAGGAGCTTAGGAGGGTCCTTCTGTCATGACGACCTTGGCTTCACCGATGCCAGAGTTGAGCTGCAAGCATGGGGACAGACAGTAGAAGCACAATACGGTCTTCAGGGCCCAAGAAATGACACACAGCACCCTCTGCGTCTCACTTGTAGTGACGCTGATGTCACTACTCCACCACCATGGTGGCCACTTAAAGAGAAGAACTCCATTATTCCCAAAACTAACTCTGAGAGCCAAGTTCCGTACTACGACAGAGACTGCTAGTGCCTCAGCGTCCATTCTCCCCTGCATACTCGTGAATAGAGTTGTGTGGCTGGACATAGGCTGCCCAGGTAATGACTACCTTTCCCAGCCTCCCTTGCAGCGAGGTGTGGCCATGTCACTAAGTCCTAACCCATGAGAAGTAAGAGAAGCAATGCTGCCACTTGTGAGTGGTGTCCACAAGAAGGGTGAATACCCCTCCCTCACCTCCACTCCATTCCCGCCCTCCGGGATGAGGTTGTGGTGATGGACCATTTGGATCAAACGGTTGAGGCCAACACCCTGGAGAGAGCAGAGCAACAAGGTAGAAGGAGCCTGCGGCGCCCCTGTGTCAGACCTGGAGCCTCACCTGGACCGTTGTTCAGCCAGGAGCACGTGACTCTAACTGTGGAAGCTGTTTCTCTTGGGTCTCGTAATAGCAGAACCCGTCTCCATGCTAACTCAAATGCATTGTCTCACTGGCCACACGACGAGGTCGGCCGCCCCTCCGTTATCCCGAACAAGCTGGCCTTCCGCCCCCTCTCCCTGGCCCTTCACCAGCGACCCTGCTCCCCTCCAGAAGGGACAGTCATGATTCACCCCGCTGAATATCGCTCAGCAGACACTGAAGTTCAGTGCAATTTTGTAAATTTTATATTTTAAATATCCCGGCTTTTAAATGTTGGCAACCTATTTTAACAATTTTTTTCTTAATTCTATGTGGGCCAAACAAATGTGTGTGGTGGCACTCAGCCTTCAGATGCCAATTTTCAACCTCTGAGAGGCATCAGGGGACCCCAATTACCCACTGTTCTAAGGAAAAATGTTGCCTGAACTGTCCCTGGTCAGAAAACACTTGACAACCTTCCAGTCAGTGTTGTCTTTTCTCTCAGTCTCAGACCAGGCTGGCCATGTCCACAAAGGCTCACAAAACCCAGTCCCTCACCAGCCCTGTTCTCTCTCTCCATCCTTCCCGCAGATGTCACCTGAATGGAGGAGACCCCTGAAACAGCAGCTTGCACCCCCAAAGGATCTGCTGAGTAGACAACCATGGCAGTGGTTTGAATACTGACCCCCAAAGTCATGTCCACTCAGAACCTCAGAATGTGACCTTCTCTGAAAATCGGGTCTTTGCAGATGTAATTAAGGTAAAATTGAGATGAGATTGTACTGGATTAAATGCAATGAGAGTGTCCTAACAGGGGAGACAGAGACACAGAGCAGCGGGCCGCATGAGGGTGAAGGCAGAGGCTGGAGTGACGCTCCACGAGGTAAGGGATACCTGGAGCCACCAGAGGCTAAAAGAGACGAGGAAGGACCCTCCTCTGAGCGCAGCCCTGCTGACACCCTGATTTCAGACTCTATCCTCCAGAACCGCGAGAGAATAAATTTCTGTCTTAAGGCACCAAGTTTGTAGTACATTATGGCAGCCCTGGGAAACCAATCCAAACACTAAACAAACACCAAATGTTCTATCACCCAACGGACACTTGTGAGTGCCTACTGTGCACAGGAAATTGTGCTAAGCGTGGTGGGCGTGCAACATGAGACGCGACCCTGCCCTCCAGGAAGCGGCTTTCTGGAGCAGACAGGAAGAACGCGAAGATCGCTAGGACACAGAGTCAACATCGGAAGGTGCTGGAGCAGCAACATTAAATTTCTGTGGGACTTCAAGGACAAGCGGGAAATAATCGCAGTGGCAGGCTGCTGCACAGCTGCTGCACAGCTCTGTGGAAGGAGGAACTCCGAGCTCAGCCTGTGTGGGGTAAGAGGGCGAGCAGGACGGCCGCTCCAGGAGGAGGGGAGGCACAAGCCTGGTGCCCCCAGGCTCTGCGCCCCCACCACGTCGGTACACTCTTCAGTTTGGCCGCTGGGGATGCCTGCTGAGTGTTTCAAACATCCAGAACGACCAGGCAGGTACTGTGGCTTCCAGAAACGAAAGCAGTGAAGCACTTTCTGTCTCCTCATCCACTTGCGTCACACATTTCACTGCTCGCATTTGAGTTTGCACCTATATGGACGGCTCAGGCGGCCGTAAAAAAACACTGCTGATGGGGCGGCTCAAACAACAGTTCTGGAGGCTGAAGTCCAAGACCAAGGTGTTGGCAGGGCTGGTGTCACCTGAGGCGTCTCTCCTTGGCTCACAGATGGCTGCCTTCTCGCTGGGTCCTCACGTGGTCTTCCTTCTGTGAGCACACACCCCTGGTGTCTCTTTGTGGGCCCACGTTTCCTCTTATAAGGACACCAGTCATATTGGATTAGGGCCCACCCTAATGACCTCATTTAACCTTAATTACCTCTTGCTCCAAATACAGTCACATTCTGAGGCATATGATGCATATGAATTTCCCGCAACTCAGCCCATAACACAACCCCTAAAGAAGCAAGGGATGCAAAGAGCAGAGAAGAATGGCAACAGCTCATCTGTAACTGCAGCACGTTCGGGGTGGAAAACAGTCAGGGGATGCAGGTGAAGGGACCCCCACACTCGGGCTGGTGTTAGATCTCGGGGCCTTGAGTGCCATCCGAGGCACTCGAGCTCTGCTCAGTGAGCGAGGTCACAGGTCCCCGGTTTCTGAAGGGAGAACAGGGTGAGGCTCTGCTGACAGCATTTTGCTGCTAATTCTTGCCCCTTCAAGCAACAGGACCCAAATCGTTCATACTTGATGGGCAGCCGCAGAATTCATTTGTTTTTCTGCAAGATCTTTGGGCCAAACAACAGTACGTCTTTCAATAATGGATCCTTGAGCTCAGTGGGCAAAACAAGTAAGAACTGACTATGTAACTTTAAAATCAAAAAGCCAGGACATGCCCCCTCCCCCGACACATCCCCTTTCCTGGCCATAGGCACTTTCTGCCGTGCACACAGCCCTCGGCCTGCTGGATGCATGGATGACCCTCACACATGGACTTCAAGGAGGCCGAGAACTCTGGGAAGGAGTATTGCAGACAAAAGGCCCCCACAAAAAGTAACGCAGCATCGACGAGGTCCCTGCGCTGATGCTGTTCTTGGTCTAGACGATTTCAGCCAATAATCCAGAACAAGCAGTTTCTATGGTCCCAGTTCCCAGAACAACTGCTCTTCATAACAAAAGAATGAGATTGACTATTTGCATTATAGCAGGGAGAAAAATCTAATCTATGGCTGGGCCCTTTGCAACGATTTTGGGTAAATTCCAAAATTGCCACCATCACAACCAATGATGAAACAACCACCTATATGATCAAGGAGCTGGAGGAGAAAATGGTAGGATGGGGTGTGCATGTGTGTGCGTGTGAGAGAGAATGTGTGTACTCCCTTCTTTTCCCTACTAGAACTTACAGAATTTCTTTTCAGCTATTAATTTCTTCCAGTAAGAACCACTGCATCTTGGTTAAGAGAGAAGGCTCTGGAATCAGATGATCTGGATTAGGATCTTGGTCCTCCCACTTAATTTCTTGGTGCCTCTACATACTCATCCATAAAACCAGAGTTAATAATAGGGCCGTGTGGAAATGCAACAAAATAAGGGACTCGAGTGCTTAGAGCAGGACCACACAGTGTGGTGGAGAGCATCGTTGTAACCATCCACTTCTCCTTCCTCCTGGGCCTAGACAACGAGACAGCGACTCCCAGCAATCGATCCATTGCAGTAAAATGCTGCTGCCCTTGGGACACCCGGAGAAGTTCATCGTCACAGGATCTTCCCGTAATGCCTGCAGGTCACCCGGTCACCACAGTGGGCCCAGGCTGGACCACGGGACTCGGAGCCTAAAATCACTGTGGCAGGTGCCAGAGCGTCGGCCGCAGCTCCACCAGGCGGCCAGTGGACCAGGAGCACAGCGCTCACCATGTATGCCCCCGTGTCATCTGCCTCCTGCAGTCACCACTAACAACAGTCACCTGTGCCATCAGCATCCTCTCCCCAAGCCACCCCCACCTTACTCCCTGAGGCTTGGGGGTACGGACCCTGTCTGCATAGCCCCAGCCTCGGGTCTGCCGGCCTGGCTCCTGGCGGGGCGCAGGGTCAGATCGCAGTAATCGGGGTCTGAGGCGCTCTATTCCCCATGTGATCCGCTGCCCCTCCTGACCCTGCTCAGCGGTCTACAGACAAGCCGCACCCGCCGCCCACCACCCGCCGCCAGCTCTGGGCTCACGTTGTTTTTCACATTTTGAGTAAGATTCAACAACTTTAATGTGTGGAGTATTTTGGATTTTGTGTGTGTGTGTTTAAATGGAGATTCCTAGGGGGGAACAAAGAAAAATAAAGTACTACCCCATAATTGAACAGCCTAGGAAATGCAGAGAGAGACAGACAGAGACTGAGAGAGGCAGGCAGGCAGGCAGGCAGACAGACAGACAGAGACAGAGAGCTAGAAGCAAGGAGGGAAGTCACAGCCCGCGTCCCGCAGGTCACTCCTCAGCACGGGGCAGAGGCCTGGGCCCCCAGCGGCCTCTCCTCTTCACAGGAGGAGGGCCCCCTCTGCGCGGTGCGGGTGAAGGAAATGCTCCACCTTCGTGGTATCTTGAGGAAGCTCAGCAAAGCCCCTCCCCAATATGCCCCTTTCTGGCCCCAAATGCCCCGAGTGGAGCTCCCTCCTGGACTGAGCAGCACTTAAGGGCCCAGCTCCCTCTGGAAAGCAGGTGGAGGACAAACCCCAGGGCCCCGTTGAGTATCCCCCAGAACGAGGACCAGGAGGGGGATGCAGGGGAGCTGGGAGGAGGCAGAGGGAGGGGCGTGAGACAGGCAGGCAGGAGGGGAACAGCTTCTTTTGCCCAAAGGAAGCCTCCGCGGGTTCTCAGTCACTGCCAGGCCCTTGCCCACGTGGGCTTTCAGAAGGCCGAGCTCCCAGCCTCTTGTTCAAATAGTAAACAAATGTGCCCCAAATGGCTGTTCTTAAATTCACAGGTAATCTTCTGTCATGTGGAGCTTTCCATTTCCTGACATGCTTTCCAAAGGCGTTCCGAGTGATTTGATGGATCCACCCACTTGCCTCCTGCCATCCCTCATAGATCCATTCTCCCAAGTGCCGAATGCCTTCCAACAGCCTTTCCAAGCTGGTCGAGGCGTGCAGCCTGGGGGATGTTCAAGATTCCCACACTCGGGTTCAACCACCTGGCTCAGATCCCAGTCGTGCTGCTGTCTGGCTGTGTGATCTCAGGCTAGTTACCTCACCTCTCTGTGCCTTTGTCTACACAGTAGTGATAATAGTGATACCCACTGGATGCGATTCCTGTGGCTGCTGTAACAAACTACAGCAAACTAGGTGGCTTAAAACAGCAGAAATCCATTCTCTCACAGATCAGAGGCCAGAAGTCTGAAACCAAGGTCTCGGGGGCCAAGGGGAGGGTCCTTCCTCCTCCTTCCAGCTTCTGGTGCATCCAGGCGTTTGCTGGCTTGTGGCCGCATCCCTCCAGTCTCTGCCTCACGGTCGCAGGGCCTCCTCCTCTGTCAGTCTGTCTGTCTCAGAGCTCCCTCTACCTCCCTTTGTTTACGTGTGAGCATTTGGAGCCCCCAGATGACCAAGGACAAGGCCTCCTCTCGAGACCCTTAACTTAATCCCATCTCAGCCGTATAAGGTAAGAGTCACAGCTCAGGGATTAGAACATATCTTTTTGCGGCCACATTCGGCCCTCTGCACCTGTCTTATAGTGGGGCTGTGAGGATTTAATGAACTAATCCCGCACGGTGTTCACAGCACGGTGACGCTGTTGTCAGCTGTGACAGTGTTAATTGTTCTCATCATTATTATTATTCAGGGACGGCATCAAATAGCATTAATCCAGAGAGTGAGAAGATGACTCTCTCCCCATTCTTTTCCAGGAGGATGTCTCGGGCAGGCGCTGGGGTGTCTCCTCACCGTCCTGCCCCTCACCCGCCAACCTGTCCTGTGATCAGAAGGGGCGGGCAGCCTCAGGCGCGGAGCCCAGGCGGGCGGGAGCGCGGCTGGCAATGGCTCCACTTGCCTTCCCTTCCCTGCGTCCGTTTCTAGGCTTACCTCATCTAAGGTGACATAAAGATTTCATTGATGGCAATCATGTAAAATTTTGTTTATTTCTAGTCTACGTAAACGTCTTTAAAGAGGAAAATGAGCCCACTGAATAAAGATATGAAGTCAGAATAGCACAGGCGTCAACAATTAGAACAGAGAGAAATCAGGACGCTGATGCTCCAGAGGGACAGGGAGAGGCGGTCCCGCAGCTCGGGGATGAAGGAGACAGGTGAGCAGCCACGGCCTGGTGACGCCCGCGGGACACACTCGGAGGGAGAGGACGCCGCCGCCCGCGTGTGGGCAACGCTGACTGGACGCTGATGTCCCCACTCTGGAGAGGTGGAGCCCAGACCCAGACAGGTGAAGGGACCTGCCTGGAGCCCGGCAGCCGGTAACCACAAAACCAAGTCCAGAGCCCAGCTCCCAGGGCTGCCGGCCTGTGCCCTGCAGGGTGCTTTTACTTCTGGGGAGAAAGGAGTCTCGTTCCCCCTTTGTCATTTCCACAACTATGAGTCACAGAACCATCGTGGGGGGTGGCAGGGAGGGGACACAGCGGTGGCTGGCTCCCCTGCGCAGCGCTGCTCCCAACGTGCTCCCGGCTGACGGAAATCCACGCCGGCGTGTGCTGCGTGCCCTCCTGTGTCCAGGCCTGGAGCTGGCTGCCCCCTCTTCCTCCCCGTCCCTCCCTCCTCCAGCTCCAGCTCGCCGCGAGGGCAGACGGCAGACGGGGAGGGCTGCCAGCTGGTCACCCGCCTGCAGAAACGTCCTGTCTTCCCAGACCGCCCGCCAGGTCTCCCAGCCGCATGTGGAGGAGGCCGCAGCCAGTCTCCTCAGGGCTCGTCAACCAGTGGAGGGACACACGGACAGACGCACAGACGCCTACGGTCACTCCCTCCCACCCCGCCATCTCTCTTCACACGTATTTCAGGCAGCTCTGCTCATAAGAAAGGAAAAATAAATAAACTGCAGAAGCATCTAGAAGACATCTGGGCTGCACTGCCCAGGAGCCCGAAGCCCAAACAGACTCCTAGGAGCAGCGCGGTGGGTACCCCTGCTCGCGGCAGAGACGGTGGCACCGGGAGACCAGCGGGGTGAGCCTACTGCTGACCTCCTCTGAGCCAGAGCCACGGGCTTTAAAGGAGCCATCACCTGGGTCATCGCAGTGCGGGCCTGTAGTGAAGAAGCCACACGTGAGCCCAGCCACGTCTCCTCGGGGCTGTTTCTGTGGATGCCCCGTCACAGGGTGCAACATGGCTGCTGGAACACTCGAGTCCCGGAGAGCAGGGAGAAGGGACGTTTCACTGTCGTGTGGACGTGGGCACTGGTGATGGGCTATGCAGCGGTCGGCTCTGCCACAGCCAGCTGAGCAGAGGCAGGGCTCACAGAGAACACACCCTGCCAGGCTCGGAGTGCGGGGAGGTCTCCGTTAACACATCAGACGGGGTCCGGTCACTTAGGGACCATTGATATGATCCTCTAATTCCATTATCATCTTAACGACCAGTCTGTTTGGAGTCCAAGAATAATAGCAGTCATAACGCCAGCTCGCGTTTATTGAGCCCTCACTGTATGCCAGGCCCTGCTCTAAATGTTTCTCAACGTTTAATCCATTTAATCATCAAAATGCCCCATTGGAGTCTCTCCGTCTGAAGGAGTGATGGCAACAGTAACAGTCATTGAGTGCTCCTCTGCACTGAGAGCGTTTCCTGTAGCGGCTCACTCAGTAATAGTCCTTCGAGGAGGAGACAGATACCACTGTTCTCCCATTTTATAGATGAGAAGGCAGAGGCACAGAGAGGTTAAGAAACGCACCTGTGGTCACACAGCTAGGGAATCGCAGAGCCAAGAAGAGAACTAGCCAGTGTGGCCAAGACTCTGCCCTCCGACCACGGTCAGTGCCACTCACTGCAGGCCGTTTCAGACAGACTGCTCACAGAACTAACTCCAGGTACTACAGGGAGAGAAGAAAGTGCAGGGATGGCTCAGCACATGCCCTGGGGGCAGTGTGGTATGGTGGTTAGGGGCACGTGCTCTGCCCAAAGCGCCACGTCAGTCTTGGCTGCACCATTCACTAGGCAGTGACCTTACCTCCCAGGTCTCGGGCCCCCATCTGCAGGATTCGGAGAAGGATAGCACCTGCCTCGTAGGGTCATTCTGACGGATACACGCGTCAGTGATGCGAGGCATTCAGAACAGGGCCCGGCGAGCAGGGAGGGTTCAGTGAACATGGGCTACCGTGAGCCCTGCTATCAGACAGACGAATCATCAATGGAATGATCAATCAATGACAGATTATTACTAACCAATAATGGAATTATTCAGAAAACACCAATTGTCCCCAATGTGGCAGGACCCCCCCCCCCACGGTACCTCCTGCCCCCAGGGGAGGGGGAGGACCTGCTCTGCTTCTGCTCGACTCTGCCTCTGTGCCTCCTGCACACCCCCCACCCACAGAATAGAAATTAACTGTGTGAAATCCTGAAATGACAGAGAAAACATTAAGTAACCAAATTCATCCTCCAGCGGCAAGATTAACTTTTCTGTTCTCAAGAGAAGCAGAGAGCTAAAACCAGACGAGCTACAGACAATAAGGCACGGGTCGGGGGGGGCAGACCTGGTGGGGTCACATACCGCCCACATCCATGCACTTGCCTGGCCCACGTCCCCCGACCCTGCGCCTGCTGTCCCCACCCCTCCAGAGGAGGCCCAGGTGGGCAGAGCATGAGCAGGAGGAGACACCCACACCTGAGGGATGCGTGCGTCCAGCACAGCGTGACCACCTGGAGGAAGGGACAGAGGGAGCCCCCCACCCTCCAGGAGAGAGGAAGACACAGGTCTCCTGCAGGCGGGGATACTCTGCACAGAGAACTAGGATGGAGAACAGATCCCGGAACCAGATGCACACCACCCTCCCCGGGAGCTTTTCAAAAGCACTTGTGTTCTGGGCCCACTCAAGGCTCCAGAGCACGTACTCTGGGATGGAGCATGGTGTCAGTGTTTCTAAAACAGACTTGTGAAGATAGAATACACCTATCATCTAATACATCCATTTACAGTGTGCAACTCAGTGGTTTTTAGCATGTTCCCAGATATAAGTGACCATCACACAGTCAGTCTTAGAACATTTCATCACCCCAGAAGAAACACTGTGCCCTTCAGCCGTCATGGCCCAGTCCCCCTAGTTCCCCAGCCCTGGGCAACCACTGATCCACCTTTGTTCTCTGTGGACTTGCCTGTCCTGGACATTTCGTAGAAACAGAATCATGCAATGCGTGGTCCTTTGTGACTGGCTTCTTTCGCTGAGCATCGTGCTCTCAAGGTCCGTCCATGTTGTAGGACAAATCAGAACCTCATTCGTTTTTATGGCTGAATAGCGTTCTGTCGTATGGATACATCACATTTTGTTTATCCATAGACAGCAGTACGTTTTGAAAGATCTGAGGACATCACTGAAAACAGATCCGGATAATCGCACGTGGTCTCTTCCTTCCTTCCCCTCCCCCCTCAGCTAGCATTTCTCCTTCCCAGACGCCATCTAGCTGTCCCCTAGGTTTGTTCCCTGTCCTTCCCTTCAAGTCCAGGTCTGACCTCTCCTCACTGTGGCCCTACTACCCCACTGTCCCATCCCTGGTCGTTGCGTCGGCCCCTCCTGACCTCCCTGCATCCGTCTCTCCCTGCGGCCCGTTCTCTAGCAGCAGCCAGTCAACACAGTCAGATCCTGCCTCTCCCCTTGGAACCTGCTGGTGGCTTTTACTCTCACCGAGAACAAATTTGAGGTCCTTCCGATGGCAACTGCATGATCTGGTCCTGCTTCCTCTCCACCCGCAGCACCACCACACCCCCCTCGCTGCTCACGCCCTGTCGACACGCTGCTGCTCGCTCTTCCTCAGTCTGCCGAGCGCATCTCCTCCACCGTGCACCGCGCTGGGACGGTGAAGGCAACGGTTACATGCCGGCTTCTGAGCTAGGCCGACCTAGGCTTCAAACCTATCCCCATCCCTCCCCAGCTGTGTGATCTTGGAAGAGTCACTTCATCTCTCTTAGACTATTGCCTCATCTGTAAAATGGGTCTAAAGGAGCAGCAATGCCCATTCACAAAGCCTCAGGATTGTGCAGATAAAAGCAATGGCACACAGCGATGCCAGGCCAATAGCAGATCGTGTTACTGCATTCTCAGCTTAAAGAGCCGTGGACAAAATGTCCCTTATTTAATTCTCAGCCTAAAAAATTGTCCAGAACTCGAGAGAAGGGACCACACCCAGGGCTGGTGGAGCTGGGGACTGTCCAGTCTGGGGGATGACGGAGACACCCAGCCCACCCTGGGCGTGTCGTGTACGCCAGTCCCCTTCATCCGTCGTTACCAAGCACCTACGTGTCAGCCACTCGCCGGGCACCAGGGACCCGGACGTGAACAAATTCAGGCAAGTTCCATAGATTCTGGTGACCGTTTGGATGGGGGCGGGCCAGGAGGAGTCCCAAGTGACCCCCAGTTCTCCAGCTGGGCTGTGTGGGTGGAGGGTGGCACTCTTCACTTCGATGTCCAGAGAATTCCAGAGGAAGTGCAGGTTCAGAGGGAGAATGAGGGCGGTTGTCACCGTCTTGTCATCTAACTCTGCAGCCAGCCTGAGACCCTCCTGTACGGCCGCCTGAGCCACGGGAACCCTGCGGTAAACCCCACCTCAGACCTCCAGACGGCCAGACCCCATGTTACCCAGACACACGCAGACCGGACATGGTAGCGGTTCATGATGTGTAACGAGGGGGAAACACCGGAGCAGCCTAAAGGGTCAGGCAGGGACAAACAAATCGGGGGACAGCGTGTTGAAGTAGCACGCAGCAACTCTAAAGTATGTTTTTGCTGCGTTTCTCACGCCCTGGAAAAAATGCCAACATCACATGTAAAATTTTTTTTAAATACAATTCAAAATAGTTACCTATATAAAAATCCTTGTGGAGAAAAATCTGAAAAAAACATGGCAATGTTAACAATGGTTGTCTCTGGGTGACAGGATTATGAGTAATATTTATTTCCTTCTTCATGCTTTTTTGATACTTTCTAACTTTCCCACAATGAACGTTCATTACTTTCATAATAAAATTTAAAAGCTGTCATTAAAGAAAAAACAGGTTCAAGATGCAGAAGCCAGGCCGTGAGCTGGGGTGGGGACCGTCTGTGTGATTTTGGGGTCCACAGAGGACCCTCTTATCCTGCCCAAGCCTCAGGCCGTGGCGGAAGCTGGTGCCCAGGTCCAGGCTCAGCCAGCGTTCCTGCCCCCCGAGCAGGTCCCAGCCTCCTGGGCAGACACCCTGCTCAGGTCCTAGGCCCCAGAAAACTGAGCTCTTCGAAGACCTGGAGCTAACAGCCCAAGTATTATTTCCTAATGCTCAGGGGCTCCCTTCTGGGGGTGAGGGATATCAGAAACAAACAAACAAACAACCTGTTGCTGTATTTTCCGTCTGCACCCCTCCATCTGAGGTAACAATGTCACGAATGATGGGGAGTGTTTCTCAGTCTTAGAAACAATAAGTCAACAATAACCGTTAGTAACACCCTGATGGAAACCAACTCTGTTGATCCAACTGCAGCAGCGGGTTCTAAACATCGTCATCACAGCATACACGCTGGGCTCCAGCACCGAGAGCATCTCATCAGAGAGGATCTGACCCAAGTGCCCCTGCCAGGTCTACCGGAGGAAGCGGCACCAACGAGGCCCACCCAGAAGGCCTGGGCGCCAAGGGCAGAGCAAGCAGGTTCTCTTGGTGGCGGCCTGGGGTTGGGGGGTGTGGAGGGGCCGATGGAGCTGACAGAGTGCGCCCACTCGCTAGTTTCCAGAAGCTCCTGGGAGCTCACAGCCGACGCTGATGGTCCACAAGAGAAGGCCTGTGCACTTCAGCCCTGTCTTCCCACCTGCTCCAAACACACCCCGTCAGCCCTGGCTGCACACAGTCTAAAAGAACCGAAGCCCGAGAGAGACTTTCATCCTTCCTGCCTTCAGACATCCAGGGCCCGTGCACGGGCGTCTGCACGGCTGCATCCTTCTCATCATCCACAGCTCAGCTGAAACATCACCTCCTCGGGAGGCCTTCCAGGCTCACCCTGCCAAGTTCTCTCACATCAGGCTGCTGTAATCTTCTGCGTGGCACCACTTCAGTCTGGTAGTCTCTCGTTTATGTTATTTATTCACCTGCTTGTTGTCTAACACACACACACACACACACACACACACACACGTCATCTCCACCATAGTAGGAACCTCAACTATCTTGTTCACTGCTCTGTTCCCAGCACATAAAATGTTACTTAGTATTTAGTAGGTGTTCAAATGTTTGTTGAATGAATAAGTGAATGCACTGCCTTCATCACTGGGCACAGAGATAAATAAGTCACAATCGCTGCCTTCTAGGAGCTTAATTCCAGCAGGGAGGGCTGCCATAGGAAGAAATAATTGTATGTATTGTGGTGAATGTGATGAGAAACAATGCAGAGACTAGTAACCAGACCAGTGGGAGGGGCGCCCACCCACCCTGGCACGTGATGGAGGTCATTGCATTTCCTTCCTTTGTTCTTTCAAAATATTTATTGACCACCCACTATGTCCCAAGTGCTTGCTCGTGTGGACAAACAGACAATAACAACATCAGGAACTAAGACAATTTCGGATGAATGGCTCCAGGCCGCCCTGCTCTCTCCGCTTCTCCACAAGCCCCACCTCTCCCCATTGCACACACGGCCGCCTCACACGTCTCTGTTCCTGCACTGCCCCTAAGGCCCCGGGGTCCTGACACCCCCCTTTGTTTGCGACATCAAGAACAGGTTTCCTGGCCTCCCAGAAGTCCCAAGGAGCCCCAGCTTCTTCCATTTTACGAGGCTCCTGGTCCAGTGGAAAATTAAGAAATGTTGAAAGGTTTCAGTGAAGTGTGACTTTCAGGTATCCATTTCATACATTCATACTTTTAACCCAACAAACCCTAGTACAATATGACTGGCCTATTCAAAGATAAACACAGATTTTTTAAAGGAAAGATGGATCCACACAGGTGGGTGGTCCAGTTGTGGTGTGCAGGTTTAAATCGCATGAGAAATGTTTTATTCTTGGAGTCTTCTCGTGGTTCATGGGGACTGAAAACAGGTTAAGTTGAGACTCGGTGGCTGTGAGCCTGGCCAAACGCCCCCGCCCCCCAGGTGCCCCCGAGAACTGCATCTGGTTCTCAAAGGCGAGGACCATTTCCCACAGGGCCCTGACCCAGAGCAGGGATACACCTGAAGGGTCCCCCGTAGCTAAGAAGTGGCTCGTCCCCCCCACTTATCGCCTACCCCGAGAGACGCCAGCCTGTCACCTGCAGACTCACCATCTCCGACTGCCTCCCACACAGCTACTGGTCTGGAGGTGTACATCTTTTACAGCCGGCGCTCAGCCATCGTCAGTGAGAATCGGAGGACTATAGATCCGCAGGGAGTAGGTCAACTTGTCACAAATGTCAGAGAGCTGGGCAACGCTAAGTGTTGGCGAGGGTGGGGGGAGACGGGAAGCCCTCTGCACTGCTGGTACAACTGGAAAAGCCCGCCCAGATGAAGCAGACACACGTCCTACGGCCCCGCAATCCACCTCCGAGACGTGCCCAGGAGGAGTCCCACCCAGGCCCACGGCGGGCACACGCCGGGACTTGCGCTGCAGCGTGGTTTGTGCCGCGGAGCCCTAGCTGGAGGTGGCCCAGCAAGCCGTGGTCCATGAACAGGACGGAATATCATACAGCAGCGGGAGGTAACTCACTGGAAACACAGGCGGCCACACGGGTGGACTGTACAAGGGTGGGGTCACGCGAGAGGAGCTGGAAACAGGACAAGGTCTAGAGCAGGATGGAAGTTGTGTTCATCAGAACACCCACGAACGTCACAGCGCCACGTGTATCACATAGATGCAAATTCAAGGCGACATATCAAACAGGTTGAAGGGGTCGCCTGTGATGGAGAAGGTAAGGGTGGGGGGTAAAGGGAAGAGGCAGAAAAGGAGAGAGAGAGGGAGGGAGAAGTGGGGAAAGCAAGGACAGCCTGTCAGGGACGGAGGAGGGGATTAAGCCAACCCTCGCACCCGGGCGGCACCAGCATGACCGACAGGCAGTTGCTCCTTCCTGTGACGCCCACGTGAGCTTTGGGGCAGGCGCCACAGCAAGACCAGACAGCTTTTCAAGTGGACAGAAGCAGAAAGCGGAGTTGGGGAAACACAAGTATGGAATATAATGATCTAATTCAAAAAGAACCAGAGAAATGACAAACAGAATCTTCTAGAAGTTGGTGTGAACCACTCCGGTTCATCCATAACAGACCAGTACAGCCAGTCCAGTCCTTCACCAGGCTCCCAGAACCTCAGAGGCTCAACCTTCCAGCAGACATGGGGAAGGCCGAGAGGGCTCAGCGGTGAAGTCCTCGCCCCCGTGGAGTGGTTGCTGGTAAGGGCTCCATCAGGGAGCCGCCTCGGCACGAGGGAGGTGTGGACACTGTGAGTCTAGACCCACCTGGGAGGCAAGTGCGCTGGGGTGGTCACACCTCACGTATAACCTCCAACCAAAGACTAAGAGAGGACGCCCCCCAGAGATGCTTAAACGCCTGTGGTCGTGCTCGAGGCCAGCGGGGTCCCGGGGCCAGCAGCATCGGCACCCCTGGGAACTGAGAAACAGCCTCCCCAGACCTGCTCAGAGACTCACTACATTTGAGGACCACTGCTCTCATTCAAACTCCCACTCTCATTCCCAAAACAGGAGGAGGGGATTTGAAGCAGGAAACGAAGGAAGCTCAGGAAAGTGCCCCCCCGCCCCGTCCCTCTCCCCGGGCCCTTTGCACACACATTGTCCTGTCCCCAGCACCAGCCACGCACAGAGCAAGGTAGGGGAGACTGAAAATCACAGAGCAGAGGATCAGCTGAGTTGGTTTGCTGCCCTTTTTTTAATTGCTAGGAGCTCTCAGCCCAGTCTGCACGTGAGCTCACTTAGGGAAGCTTTTCACACCACCCGCGCCCACGCCCTGGGATTCGGATGTGGCTGGGTCCCCCATCTTTGCAGACATAGTCTGGGGTAAGCCGACACAGACGCCTCTCGCTGGGACAGGGGCGGGGCAGCCCCTGAGGTTCAAACATCTTCCCCTGGGGACCCCGACGATGCCAACCTTTCCTGACCCAGTTTGTCACCTTCTCAGAAGTGGGGGGTGGTAAATATCAGCTGCCAGCCGCTTCCCCAAAATAACCTCAAAATGCCTTGCTCTGTGTCCTGGGTACAGCACCATATGGCCAGCCGCGCAGCCTAGACCTTGGGGCACAGCCCAGTCACCCCATACCGCAGAGGGGGCCGTCTGCCTCCCTTCCTCCCACACCGCAGCCCCACGCGGAGCCCCTGCCCAGAAGGTACCTGCCCGTCCTGCCTGGAGGCTCCGGATTCCCCTCACAGGAGCCCACTCCACACTCCAGGATGTGCAACCCCACACGTCAGGTACAGCGGCCGGGGCCAGGACAGACGCAAGTTCCAGGAGATTCCAGCAGGGCCGAGAGAAAGCAGAGGGGCCGGGGCGTCCGGGGTGGAGGAGGTAGCTATTTCCCAGAGGACCCCAAGGACTGTTCACCCCAATAACAGGGTGATATAGAAGTGCTTCCCCTCCTCTCAGTGCCTCATTCACTCCTGGTTCAGAAACTAGGCCTGGAGGAGAGGCTGCTCCATGCCCCCCAGACACAGAGGCTGCAGCCTGAACAGCCCTCCTCTTCCATCTCATCTCCAATTCCAGAGCGAGCTCACTCTTCCTACCGGGCCTGCTCCCATCTGTGCCATTACAGTCCCTTAATGGGGGGAGTGGGGGAAGAGGGTCCGGTCTCTCTAGTGAAAGGAGATGATGCACAGAAATGCCAGGTGAACCCAACGTCGCCCTTTCCCCAAGGCCCCTCCTTGCTCCCCCCATCATCCTGGTACCCTGTAAGGACGGAGACCGGCAGAAGGGTCTGAGGAGCCCCTGCAGACAGCCAGTGTGGGCTCCCTGGGTCCAGGAGCAAAGCTGCTCTTACAAAAGGCCTGAGCATCGGGAGGGCAAGCCGCACCCGCACCCCCACCGGCTCTCCCAAACCCAGCTTCCCTCGGGCAGCGTCCTGTAAACACTGCATTTCTAGGGGAAAATACGGCTTCCAGGGGGGAATCTGCCAGGCACGCAGCCTGCTGTGTGGACACAGACACACGCCACATTCTGCCGGGAACATCTGTTTTCACAAACAGATTATTCAAGTCAGTCTATGGGACATGAATTGACAAATTCTCTAGGGCAGGTCCCTCGCTCTATGCATTTCAAATCTGAGCCGGGATCTGGGTGACACAAGCAAGTCTTTCATTTTCTGGCCCACATGCTCCTGGGTCCAGGAGTAAAGGCCCGCGCAGACCCCACGAAGACCACCTCCGAAGCCCTGAGAGGCTCTGATCTGAAAGGAGGGAGCATCGCACTCCTGAGGTTAGGAAGCATTGCCTGGGGTGATGGCAAACTTTCCCAGAGGGGCTTTTCTGCAAAGCTGGGGATAGGAGGGGAGGAGGGAACCCCACACTGAGGAACCGGTAAGCCTTGCCCTACGGAAAGGGATCCATCGGGACCAAGCAGCAAAATCCAGCATCAGCAGGAGGAATCGTCTGGAAACGTTCCCCTCTCTCGGCGCTCTCCTGCACCAGGCAGCCATGGCACCGTCGCCAGCCGCGCGGCTACCTGGACCCCACGCTGAAGGGCATCCTCAAACCGCTGGAAAATAAACTTTGGCAGGGCAGAGAGTTTCCGGCTATGGCCCTGCCATCCACGCCGCTACAGCTCAGTGCAGAAAGGTGAAGGGAAACAAGAAGCTATTTTTAGAAGAAAAAATAAATCTCAGCCTACCTTAGAAGCAGCAGTGCCAGGACTCAGAGGGAGGTTCACGCGGAGACAACTGCAGTCTACTGTGTCAGATTACAAACTGGGGGCGAGAGGGAGCCAGCGAGGGAGGAGAGGGAGGGCGGGAGGAGAGGGAGGAGAGAGAGGGAGGGAGGGAGAGAGGGCGAGGGCACTGGTGTGTCGGCACTGCTTGGATTCAGCCAGAAATGATTCATTAGTTTTCTGCAGGCAGACGAGCAGGCAGGTTGAGAGAGAGAGCGAGCAGATCATCCGCCATGCAGCAGTACCACAGCCTATAAAACATCAGTGTTGAAACACACACACACACACGCGTGTGCACACACACGCACACACACACCCCAAGATGGCTTTCCCCTCCCTGCCAGTGTCTTTCTCACGGAGCTGTGGTCAGAAGCTGGGACAGAAATGGAGGCAAAACTGCAATCCAGTCAGCGATCTCCCCGATCTTCTCCAGTGGGCCACAGCGGAGGCCTCCCCTGCTGCTGCCAGGGGCCTCCCGCGACCCCGGGCCCAGGGGCCGCCAAGTCAGGGTAAAACCTGCCTCGCTGCCCCCACGTTGCTGAGAAACTCAGCGCTGCCGGGCATTAAGTGATTATGTGGAACTACGCAAGCCGCTCGCTTGGGTCTTTATCCTCTGGTCCGGCCCCCCCACCCCAAGCCTCCAGTATGGAAAGAAAATAAAATATGGTGGCCCCTTCCCTCCCAGAAGTTCAGGCTGTTGCCCAGATGGACCAGCTACCTAGCAACGCGGGAGAGGGAGAGTCGAAAGCTAGGAAAATGTGCATGCATTCTCACACACACACACAGACGCACACAATACTTTCTCCCCGAGGATAAAAGTCCCATCACTTGTGATTTAAAGATGTTAAATAACTTAGCTCATCGGAAGGAAAGCCCCGGTGCTGGGCCCCACAAACCCTAATGGGGGCTCTGAGGGGCCCTCCTCCTGACCGCCAGACAGGGACAGGCAGGAACTGAACACGTGCACGCAGCGTCCACAGCCTTTGTAGAGAAAGGAAGGACTTCTCCCGAGGTGCTTTCTATTCCTTCTCCAATTAATAGGCTTAGAAAATGGGCTGTCGGTAGAACCCAGCACAGCCGTCCACCACAGTGGTTTGCTTGTCTGTCTTAAATGAACCACAATGATCTAAAAGCTGAATAGCCAGAGGGAAACGCCTGCCCAGGACAACTTCCCCGTCTCCATGTATACGGTTGAGCAATGTTCTCCCAGTTAGGGCTCACTCCTGCTGCCCGGATGTGGACAGCCTCTGAACTGGCCTGCAAGGTGGAAGGCTGCCTTCGGTCCCATGTCCCTCAGCCCCCACCTCCTTCCACTGCACAAAGAGCTCTAGAGGATCCAGGAGTATCAGGGGTGGGGAGCAGACTGCTCCACTATTTCCCTTTTCACTCTGTACGCGGAACTCTCAGTTCCCCGTAACCATAACCCAGGGAGAGAGAGGAGACAGTGTAAGACCTCAGAAAGAAACACTTGCACACCCAAGTGCACAGTAGCACTACCCACAATCTCCAAAAGGTGGAGCCAACCCAACGTCCACTGATGGATAAGTGGGTCCACAAGATGTGGTCTATCCACGTGATGGAATACTAGTCAGCCATCAAAAAGAGTGAAGTCCCGATGCACACAGCAACGTGGATCAACCTGGAAAACATTATGCTCAGGGAAAGAAGCCAGACACAAGAGACCGCATATCGTAGGGTTCCGTTTCTATGAAACGTCCAGAAGAGGCAAATCCAGAGACAGAAGGTAGATGAGTTGTTGCCTCAGGCTGAGGGAAGGGGATGGGGAGTGACTGCTAATGGGGACGGAGATTCCTTTTGGGGTTAATGAAAATGTTTTGGAACTAGACAGAGGTGGTGGTTGCACAATGCTGTGAATGCACTAAATGCCACTGATTTATTCACTTTATTTAACATGGTTAACTTTATGTTATGTGAACTGACCTCAATAAAGAAAGAAAAAGAAAAAGACCGTGGAAAGATCCCGTGAATTGGGAGTCACAGTGGCCAAGATCTAAATCCTGACTCTGTGTGACCTTGAGCCAGTCTATCTGTCCCCTCATCTACAAAAGTTTCATATCTGCTTCTAGGCGGCGTCTGCTTCGTGGGGCTGCTGTGGTAGGCAAATAAAGTACTGGAAAGAAGAAAATAAAGCTGTTCCCCCTCAGAAATAACTCATTCTTCTAAAAGGTCTTTTGATGTCATGAAAATGGCTTTCTACCCCTATTTCTCAGCAGAGAGGGAACTAATTTTTGAAGCAATCCCAAAGATCATATAGGCCTAAACTCCAAGGTTCTGAAACAATTAAGCTACAAAAGGTCTCCCTTTTCAAGACACCGAATCCTGCCCATGCGGGGCCCTCGCCGTCTGAGCCAGCTCTGTGTTGAGACTACAGAATCATTCTTATAGTAGTTCATGTCCATGGGTGTGGCTCACACAATGGTCTCAGTGTGAGCCCATTTAGTGGACCGGGCAAGCTGAGGCCAGGAGAGGAAGCCGTCCCTGACCAGAGTCACACTGTCCGATCGGAAGAGGAAAGCAGGGATTCCATCTCTCGGCGCCATGTTCTAATCTCACAAAAATCAGGTGCATTTTGAGCATAAGATACTGGGAAATGTAAGAAACCAGAGAATTTCAGAGGGATGCACTTAGGTAACTAATGATGCCGATGTTCTGCCTCTGGGAAGGAGGAGGACCTGCTCAACACAGCTGGAAGGAGTTACCAGCTCTGAAAAATCAGCTATGGGGCTGAGCCTGGCTTTCTTCGAGAAACCAAAGAAGCTCACCCCTTTGCTGCTTGTTACAGGCGACCGGCTAGCTCCTGACCGGAAGACAGACCACAGGGAGGCATCGCTGTTAACTGGGCCCATCAGGCTACGAAAGGCTACCATAAATAATGCGCCATTTGTTTATCTGATGCTGACTGCAACGAGTGTTTGCCGGATGTCAGAGAAGCACGAGATGCAGAGCTGCACGACTGCCCCTCAGAGTCTTCCAGCGGCACGTGTGGAGAGGGCACAATGGGGCCGTTTCCGCCGGGAGCGGCCATCTGAGAGGGTGCCAGTCGTTTCAGATGCAGCGTGGTTCTGAGGGCTCAGCACCGGAGCAGCAGAATCTGCTTTGGTCATAGAGCTAAGAACAGGTCTGTGCTGACAGGGGCTCCAGCGCCTCAGCAGGCCCCCAGGTCCCACCCAGCACAGCGAGTGTTCGAGGGGGCCGATTCCAAGGCCAGCGGCCAAGTGTGGTCACCTGAGCCTCGTCCAGTAGCGCTTGGAAGGCAGGCGTCACTGTAAGCTCAGCACTGTGCTGGGGGCACTCTCTCGGACAGACCCTCTCACCGCCCCGTCCGCAGGAGAGTCGGCAGGTCTAAAAGGCAGTGTTTAGAGTCGATACTATGGTCTACCGGGAAAACCAAAGTAAACCAAAAAGCTGTTACAAATAAGAGCAGAACACAATGGAATGGACTAGAATAGAACAGAATGGGAGAATTCTACATAGATTCTGGAATAGAATAGAATAGAATAGTATATTATTTTGGGTCCCAGCAAAAATATATTTGTATGTTATTGCATATACTAATACGTGAAAATCAATAGCTTTCGTCTGTAAGAGGAACGACCAGTCAGGAATATAATGGAAGAAAAAAATTCCATTTATGATAGCATGCAAAAAGAAAAACGTCTCTGCGGACGATTCGAACAAGAAATGTGTAACATACATGTGAAGAAAACTGGGGAGCAAAGCAGGGAAATTGAATAAAGAGAAAAGCATACCCTCTGCTTGGATGAGATGCTTACACTTTATAAAATTCTCCCTAAGTCAACCTTGAAATTTAATATGATTACAATAAACATAAAGGCAGGATTTTTTTAGATCTATGTGCTGATTCTAAACTTTGTTTGAAAATATAAGCACAAAAGTATACCCTGGACAATTTTTTAGGCTACAAAAGAGTAATGAAAGGATAGTAGACTTGCCAGACATTAAAATATGTTACAAATATATAAATAAAATTGTTTGGTCTTGGTGCATGAACAGATAGATCAATAGAAGAGACTTGGATAAATCTGATTACATTTGAGAATTTAATATACGATAAAGTAGCACTTCAGATCAATATTGATTATTCAATAAATAGTATTAAGAAAACTGGAAAATTTTAAAAATATTCTTACATGAAATCAATTCCAGATGGATCAAGCATTTAAATGTATATAGGAAAAACTAGATGTCCTAGAAGAAATCAGGAAGTTATTTTCCCATTATTTTGAGATGAAGAAGGACATTCTAACCAAGACAGAAAAACCAGAGATGACAAAAGGAAAGGCTGATTCAATCTGACTACATGGAAATTCACAACTTCTGCACAGTGGAAAAATGCCATAAATAAAATCAAAAGATAAGTTACAAACTGGGATAAAACATTTGCAACTCAAGTTTCAGACTCAGGTACGGGTCCAGGGAGGCCTGGAGTTTATTTAATCTGGGGAGCCCTGTTTGAGAAAAATGAAAACAAAAACCACCAATATAAAATGGTACAAATATGACTATAAAGAATGGGAAAATAAATTGCAACAAATTCCAGACTTTAAAAAGCTGACAAATCGCACAAAATCCAGAAAAATAGCATTATATTTGTTTAATTAACTGCCTGACACACTTCTATAATACTTTTGTGTGTGTGTGAGGAAGATCAGCCCTGAGCTAACATCTGACACCACTCCTCCTCTTTTTTGCTGAGGAAGATTGGCCCGGGGCTAACATCTGTGCCCACCTTCTTCTACTTTATATATGGGACGCCCCCACAGCGTGGCTTGACAAGCTGTGCCTCGGTCTGCGCCCAGGATTCGAACCTGCGAACCCCGGGCCGCCAAAGCAGAGTGTACACACTTAACCGCAGCGCCACCAGGCCAGCCCCAATCCTTTCTGTTTTTTTTACGTTTTTTCGGCTGCATAATCTTTGATTACGTCTCCATACAACAATGGTTTCGTAACATTATTCTCTTTTGCGAGAATAGAAAGAAAGATTCTTTCTCTGGCATAATTGATCAAATTATGGTTTTTTAAAGCTGTTGGTAGTTTAAAGGTTTTCTTTTAACAAATTTTTTCACGTAAAATGATAACAAATGAACTTGCTCTTTGTTCCAGGATGTATTCTACAAGCTTCGGAATTCTGATCAATTCTATTTGATTTGATTACCATTAAAAAAGAAAATTAAATTTTGATGGGTGATATTTGTGTTTGCTGGATGATGAGGATATTCCAGACGGGAGAACTTCCCAGGTGGCCATGCCTCGGGGAGAAGGGCATCCTTCCCCTCCCCTATGGTTTTACATTGGAGGAGAGGAAGAACGTTCCACGGGCTGGCTTTGTCTCCATACATTTTGAACCTCTTTTCTCACCCACTACCCATATGCTTCTAGTCCAAATACCCTAAGATGTGTTCATGTCACGATATGATCTTGGCCACACAGGGTCGTGAAGGATAATTCAGTACAGAGAGCAGTAGAAGTAAGTTAGCCATCCCCACCCCTGGCGGCTCACGATAATTTATCCCCCAGATGACAGAAAACCACTGAAGCACATCCCACTACACCCAACTTACATGTAACCTAACTGAACCGCCTCTCAGCTAGATCTCAAAAATGCCCACAGTCTGTCTGACAGCACAAGCAGGAGGGAAAGTCTCAAGAGAAAGAGTCAATCGTCGTAAACGATTGCAGTTACAATAACTGACCTGAGTCAATTTTGTGAACACATTGCCAGGAGCCTTTCCAGAGTCTTGTAGGGGTTTATACAAGTGAGGGTCTCTGAAACTTGAACTTCATTGGCTTCATCACAAATCTGCCCCTTGACAAGCTAAGGACTACATTGCCTAATATATCAAGAGCTCTTACAAATCAATAAGACCAACAATCCAATAGAAAAGTTGGCAAAGGGTATAAATACACAGTTCAGCACCGGGTGTTGCTACAATACAGACTCCAAAACATCATAAGTGAAAAAAGGAAAAGCAAATAGTGTGTATGTATTCTTTTGTTTGTGTATAAAAAAGGAACGCTCACTTACATATGTGTAGACTGTTGTAGGAAGCTTCCGATGGTAAGAGTGGTCGCCTCTTGAGAGGGAGCCTAGGGACTGAGAGTTTGAGAGTGAAGGATCCCTTTACTTTGGCACAGTGTGGATTTTTACCATGTGCAGATATTACTGTTTCTTTTTTTACTCAAAGCACTATTGTTTACAAAAACTCATTGAACTGTAAACCTAAAAAGGGTAAATTTTACTATATTTAAAATTAAAAATGTCTTATCAATATTTTAAAACCCTATTATTAAATTACATACTTATAATAAATATACAGGAAGGAAGGAAGGGGAAGAAGGAGGGGAGGAAGGGAGGGAGGGCGGGAGGGAGGAGGGGAGTAAGGAGAAAGAAGGTAGGGAGAGAGCCGCCCCGCTAGAGGGAGAATCCAGCATGTTGGAACTCCACCGTTGGTCATTATTCCCGCCCCAGGCTGTTCTGAGCTACAGAGCGAGCACCCAGCTGGAGAGAACAAGTATTTCCACGCCCTCAGGATTTAGCTAAGGATCACCCTGGTCTCTCTATTTCAATGTTTTCACTCAAGGACTCAGTCCAGAGACGTGTCCAGTGCTCGCTTGGAGCCCGCGTACTGCTCCAGGTGTTCAGAACACAGCGGAGAATCCGGGCCAGTCCCTGCTTTACAGACTCAGGACCGGGCGCAGACGGTGCGCGCATACACAGAGAGCTGCAGCGTGTGGCTGTGATCAGGGCCAGAATGACACACAGGCAGGTAAGGGGTGGAGAGAAGTGGGCTGGTGTGGCGGGGAAGTCCCCTCTGAGAAGGAGACAGGGAGCAGAGACCTAAGGCAGGTGAGCGAGCAGGAGGTTGAGGAGGAAAGGGCACCAGGTGAGGGAGCAGCCAGTGGGAAGGCCTCGGATGACAGCGCACCTGTGCAGCTGGGGAGAGGGGAGGAGGGGGCCACATGCTGTGGGCTTTCTGTAGACGTGGCAAGAACCTTCCTTTTTCTCTCTCTGAGGTGAGCACCTCCGGAGGTCCCAGCAGAGCCCCGTGACCTCATGTCCCCTGTTCTCATGGGGTCACTCCAGTGGTCCCTGCGCAGGAGACCAGGCCCCCGGGAGGGAAAGTCACACGTCCCAATTCTGTTGACTCCGAGATTACACAGTGTGATGACAGCCAACAAGGAAGAAGCTGGCGTAGAGAACAATCTGCAGGAGCCCCTGGAAGGGCTGCTGGGGCTCTGTATCAGACGTGGCGAGGGCAGGAGGGGCGGCAGGCAGCATTTCCACGGCATCCTCATCGCCGTCCAACCTCACCAGAGGAGCAGAGACACTCAGAACCCACGTGCCCGGCGCTTCACTGGGCTCGGCCGTGTTCTCACATCGGCTAAGTCATACCATACCAGAGGTCCCGGAGACGGGCTTTCTCTTCTTTTATCTTCCTTCTGCTCAGAGTGCGTGTTTCTCTTGAGTCCCTTTAAGGACAAGACGGGAGTTGTTGACAGCATTTGGAATTTCTCCAAAAGTCAATAGAAAGAGTGGCTCAAAGCCCAGCCACACAGAGCACTGGTGGCCCTGAAGGGACCGGACTGGGGACGTCGCGGGCTGTCCTGGGCAGCAGTGAATGCTTTCACCTCCTTGTTTGCTCACACAAGAAAAGAATTGCGACTCCACCACCCGAGAGCAGAGGAGACATGCACTCCTGGGCAGGGAGCAGGAGAGACTGCGTGACAGGTCTCTTCAAGTGGCAGGGAAACTCCAATCAGGACCCGTGAAACTGCACATCTCACCAGGCACAGAGACGGTCCCAGCGGTGAAACCAGTGGCATTTGCCCAGAAACTCCAGAAGCCCATCAAGCAAAGATAAAACATGTGAATCCTTCCCGGATGATGCCTTAATGGAACGGCTGAGAGTGTAAACCAGAGTTTGCAGACCCAGATGCCTACTCGGACCAAGCAGGTGAACACAGAGCGGAAGGACTGAGGGTGAGAACCGCACGTCCCTCTGGGATCTTTCCTCTTCTCGCTTCTAATAGAGACACGGTGTTAAAAATATTTCACTTTCCACTTAATTCTACTACAATAAAAATAATAAAAATTCTACTGTAGTAACAATGATAAGAACGCACTAGGTATAGTGTTAATAGGTAGGTATTAAGAGGAGGAGCTTGGTACCCACTGCCAACAGGGTATGGCGAGGGTATTAGTCTGCTGGGGCTGCCATACAAAGTACCCCAGACGGGTGGCTTAAACAATAGAAGTTTATTTTTCACAGACCTGGAGGCTGGCAGTCTGAGACCAGGGTGTCGGCAGGGCTGGTTCCCCTGAGGCCTCTCCTTGGCATACAGAGGCCATCCCCTCCCCGTGTCCTCACACAGTCGTCCCTCTGTGTGTGACTGTGTCCTAATCTCCTCTTACAAGCACACCAGTCAGATTGGATCAGGATTCTGAGGGACTAAGGGTTAGGACTTCAACATATGAAGTTGTGGGGGACACAGTTCAGCCCATAACGTGGG
Source organism: Diceros bicornis minor (assembly GCF_020826845.1). Taxonomy (NCBI): domain Eukaryota; kingdom Metazoa; phylum Chordata; class Mammalia; order Perissodactyla; family Rhinocerotidae; genus Diceros; species Diceros bicornis. The sequence goes on along the minus strand of NC_080774.1, from coordinate 2,191,357 downwards.
CACCCTAAAGATTAGCAAGAGCAGGAGGCCACTGCCGCATCTCGGATGGTGGGGGCAGGGGGAAGGTGGCCTCGCCTGGCCTCCAGGACAGAGCTGCTCCCCAGAGGCTGGGACCACACAAGGAGATGGTGGCTGGTGGGAGCTGAAGCCACAGAGACACAGCCACGGCTACAGGGGTCTCTGAGCAGAGAGAGTGGGGGAAACACGCTGCTTCCCTCCCCCCATCCCGTCTCTGGCCGACGCCTCCCCTTAGCTGAGCCTCCTGGAGCACCCAGCAGGGGCGCCTGGGGTGTACTTCAGGAGCAGGAGAGGAGGGGACGCGCCTGAGGACAAACAGGCAAATGACCCACTCGGGGCCACTGTATGGGGCTCCAGCCCAGGGTCACCCTGTGGGAACGAGACCTCCTGATTCTTCGGGACAAACTGGGGATGTATTTTTATCTGACGTCTTCCAATTATTTTAACTCCGTGTAGGTCTCAGGTGTGCAATGTTTGGTTTAAAGTGACAAAGAAGATCGCTAGAGGTCCATTCAGACACGTACACAGGAGCTCAGTCACGGTTACACGCCCAGCCTGGCCACACCACGGTGGGATGAAGACTCGGGACCCAGAGGGAGGCCCGGCCCTCATAGCCCTTCTCCGGGCCCTGAACAAAGCAGGAAGCAGGACGACTCACTGGAGAACACAGCCCGCCCCAGCAACACCAGGGGAGAGTGTCCTGCCCAAGGTGAATTCCGGAAAGTTCCTAGAACAGGATCTTCAGCGGATCATCATGGGACAAGATGGCACTAGACGTGACAAACCACAGTCAGACTTTAGCACCGCGAGACGAAGACAGACAAGGCGGGGTCTGCTGTCCAGCCCGTGGGGACGGTACTGGCCAGTCTCTCAATGGAGAAATGACGGCACCATCCCCCGCATCCCTGTCATTGGACAGATTCTATGTTATTTGTGTTTGGTCCATGCAATTTTTTGATTGACTTTGACGACAAGATTTAAAACCTGGGGAATGCACTTACACATCTAGATTTCTGACTTCTGCTGAAAAGCCGGGTCTGGTGACCGGGCCGCACGCCCTCCAGTCAGCAGCTGACAGCGTCTGAGGAGGACACCCGCCCTCCTCAGGCAGGGGGCTCTCCTGCTCACCTCAAGCCCACCTGACTGGCCTAACTCACTTCTTCCCCTGCCTGGTCCTGGGAGCACATGAGGCTGTGGACTCTGAGTCACGTGGTCCAAGGTCGATGATGCACGCACAGGCAGACCATACGTACAGCCTGTTAGACGCAGAGGTGGGGGAGGGAGACAAACAAGTGACCCCATTCCTCAGAGAGGACCCCAGGAGAGGGCTATGGCGAGTCCTGGGCCCCCCGACACCCGCCCGCCTCTACCACTGATTCCATTTGAGCCTTCTTCCCGAGAAGATCCTCTTCACTTCCCGGCGCTCCCAGCTCTCTGGTGAAAGGAACGTTCCCTCAGGATGAGAGAGTCTGTGGTTGGGATTTTTAATGGAATCTACTCAACTTTTTCTGGATTATTTCAATAACTCAGAAATCAAAGCCACAGAACGTGAGGATGAAGTATCCGTTTCAACTTCTAAAAATAACTTTCGATCCTCTTTGGAAAGGGAAAAAATCAAAAACCAGAGAGCTGGTTGAAGATGTGGATCTTCAACCGTGTTCCCCCCATGTCCCTCCCGGTTAGAGGGCGTCCTAATACATCTTCCAGGACACAGTGCTAAATCTCTTCACTCAATGTGTGGTCACCGGCTGACCCCCCTGGGTTGCTGACCCAGGAGGAGAATACCCCTCTAAGAAGAGCCATCCAAAAGATACCACACTGATGGATGATGGTCTCAGACTAGTCCCACAGTGGGAATCTTCCACAGACCGTCGTCCCTGAGAAATGAGCCAACAGATTGTCCCCAACCAAAACTCGAGTCTGCTGATCCCATGATGTAGCTTCCGCCCATTCTCCTCAGCGGCTGACTTTCTGGTGCCCATCCCCAAGGAGCATGCACTAGAAGCCTGGGGCTCTTGAGCCACCAAGAATTGGCTACTAGTGCAACACGGTGATCCAGAACTGGCCTGCCTGTTCCAGGTCGTATCACCCAATCGGCAGAACCAAACAGAACTAACCAAATTAAGTTAATAACCACATCCTTCCAAAGCCATTGGGCTCCCTGGAGTGTGCCTTCAGTGATGAAGGTTCTTTTCTTGGAATGTGGCTAATTGGGGCACTAAATATAAACATCTCCATTTGGTTAATTTTCCATCTGGGATTCAGCATTCTATGGCTCCAAGAGAGAGGAATTCTAGAAAGTGATTCCCTACTTGTCAAGACTCCACAAAGGGGTGGGAATTAAACATGCTCTCAGGGTCAAGTAGAACCCCTCAGTCTGGGAAGGGGCTGGGTAACCTGTGGAGGTTGGGGGAGTTTCAGCCTCACCAAAAATAATTCAGATTAACTTCAAATAATTCAGATTAACTTCCAATAAACTGTGCAAGCCAAACACATGTATGGTCCCTGGTTGAGGTCCAGTTTCTAGGGGAAAACCTCTTGACAAAGCTAACAGGGACTTGGCCATTCTAACCTCAGTTAATGTCACGGTGCCCTTGAGGGCGTGCATCAGGCTGCTGCATAATTTGATTCATCCTTTGAAAATCTAAGCACCGAGAATTAAGACCCTAAAGCTTCTAGGTCAGACCCTACAGAGTAGGAAAATCACCCATAAGGGAAAATAACTGGTTTTTAGGGGCAGACTGGTTGACAGTGGTATTAGGTACAGGTCAACAAACCATGGCCCATGGACTAAATCTGGCCCACCACTTGTTTTTGTAAATAAAGTTTTATTGGAACACTGCCACACCTATTTGTTCACATGTGTCTGTGGCTGCCTCCTTGTTATAATGGCAAAGTTGAAGAGTTGTAACAGAGACTTTATGGCCGGCAGAACCTAAAATATGTACTATCTGACCCATTACAGAAAAAGTTTGTCATTTCCTAGTCAAAGGTTTCCAAACTTTTTGATCAGATATCCCCACCAATAAAAAAGTTATGGAGCATGCACCCCTAATAAATGGGTGAGATACAGGATATTTACATAGCTTCAAAGTATCTCCCCACTAATTACTTCCAAATTACCAAGGGTAAATAGTAACCCTAGAGTGGAAAATCTCTGACAGACACGACCTTCACCAGGCACCCAAGTTAACGTCACCAGAAACAGGACACACCCAGACCCTGTGCGTCCTGGGCGGAGCCCCTGAGAAGAGCTTGGTGCCGCTTCTGCAGTCATCATGCCAAAAATGTGGGACTAGATGGAGTCACGAGGAAATGTCGGGCAAACCCACATCACGGGGTGGTCCACAGAACGACTGCCCATACTCCTCACACGGGTCAAGGTCACACAGACCCAGGGGCCGGGGACTGCTCTGGACAGAAGGAGGCTGAAGAGACAGGACAACAACACGCAGGGTAAGCCTGGGTGGGACGCTGGGCCAGGAAAGAAGTGGCGATGTAGGACGTTATTGGGGCAGCCGAAAAAATCTGACTAAGGACTGGGGATTAGAGAATCGTGTTTTATCAGCGTTCAAGTTTCAGATTTTGATTGTTGTGCTGCGGTTGTGTAAGAGAAAACCCTTGTTCTTAGAAAAAACATACTGAAATATTCAGGGATAAAGGGGCCATATGTCTGCAATTTACTGTCAGGTAGATAGTTCTGGGGGAAATCTCTCCTTTTTCTCTCTGGGTATAGCTAACTAGATGATAGAAGATGATAGAAGAATGACAGATAGATATAGATAGACAGACAGATAGATGATAGGTGGATAGACAGAGAGATAGAGAGATAGAGATAGAGATAGAGATAGATAGATAGATAGATGATAGGTAGGTAGGTAGGTAGGTAGATAGATAAAACGATAAAGAAATTGGGGCAAAATATAAACAATTGATGAATCTAGATAAAGGGTATAAAGGAGTTCTTTACCCTGTTCTTGCTGCTTTTCTGTAAGTGTTAATTATGTCAAAATAAAAAGTTTTTTAAATGCAGTAGAAAAATCCCCACAGCCCTCCGAAAACAGAGCTCTCGTCTCTGAATCACCCCCGGTAGCTCACACTCGCCGAGCTCATTTATTCACAGGCCAATAAAGCAAAGAGGATTTGCCCCTAGGCCCAGAGCTGGCCGGCTCTCACCCTCCACCTAGCGTGCTGAGTCTGGGTGCCTGTGCAGCCTGGCCTCCCCGGCACCGTGGCAGGGGCTGGGTCCCCGTGGCCTCATGACCTCGGGTCTGGTAGAAAGAGCCTTGTAGTGTGTGTTGTCCTTCTCCCAGGTGGGCACAGGATGAGCACTTCTCCTACAACGAAAAAGGAGAGACGCTGAATGTTGTGTAAAATTTTGTTTGGCTAGTGTGGCATATACTACTAATTCTTTCTAATATCCATTTGTCCCTTTTTTCCATATAAACAGGACACTGATTAATTTAGGGTAGTAATGTACCCAACCAATGTTGGAGCTAGAGATAGTGATGTTACAGTATTATGGACAATGAGCTGTAAGCAGAAGTCTGATGGGGGTCGAGAGGGAAGAGTTCTGGAAAAATGTTTGCTTTCCTCATAGAGGGTAAAAATGAGGTTAGAGTTATCCCTCATTCTCCCATTTCCTGTCATGAATATAGATGTGATGGTTGGAGCTGTGGCAGCCATATTGCAATCACGAGGGAAAGGCCAAAATATTCATAATAACAGCCCTGACATCCTTGAACCATTGAATCATTGCCCAAAGCTATAACAATAATTTTTTTTCCTTTTTTATCTTAGGCTACTGAGGAGAATTGTGATAAAATATACTACATTATATCCACTTTAGACTCTTTCCTGTTCTCTCTCCCTCCCACAAGAAGATAATTTTCTCTTAAACTATGAACTTAATTCTTAAGTCCTGATTCAGGCAAAACTCCCATTGTGAGGACTCTGCATAAAGCTGATAATTCCTACTTTCCCTCCCCAAAATGAACATTTTCTACTTCTGTTTAATTATTAACATGCTGCAGATGTATTTAAAACATGACCCTAGCATAAAGTATATTTAAAACTCCAGCAAGGATTTCCATTATGCTGATAAATAAAGCATGAGTCTCTCCAGCCCGCCTTCCCTCGACTGCTCAGCTGCTCTCCCACACGCCTCTCACTTTCCCGGCGGCTCCTCCGCCGGTCTGTTTGTCCAGCCAGCTGGCAGGATCGTGATAAGGACCACACGCAGGAAAGTCACGAGCCCAGGACTCTGTGGGGACGCCAACTGAGAGGCTGCGCGTGAGGTTCCTTTGTCCAGACAGATCCAGAGAGGAAGACGAGTTCCAGAAACAGATTCTCTGCAGCCTGACTCCATCCAGGGCACAGAAAACGGTCAAAGCTGTGCTTCCCGCTCACCCCAGACCCGACGCACGACCCAGAAACAGCAGCAACCAAAATACCTGAGCCTGGAGGAGAAGCCGATGGACTCCCGGGAGCGGAGACATTGAGGGGAGGCTGGGACCGCGTGAGGCTGAAGCGTTGGTGTAAATGTGTCTCAGGCAACGATTTATTCCCGCGGGTCAAGAATTCTACCGCTGAAAGGTGTTCGTCTGGGTTAATATATCACGATTCCAAGAAGCCAGAGCAACTAGAAATGTCTCTAGACCGACTATGGGGAAAAAGGACCTCAGGAACTTTCCGGCACTTTTGTCTGAGATTGCCCAGAGCTGGCCACGGAGGAAGGGAGCACCGAAGGGTAGAAGAAGATCCCGGTGTGTCAGGTGGAGGCGGCGGCGTTGCAGAGACGCCTGTGACCCCGGGGGACAGGCATCACCGACAGCCATCCTGGGCGCCTCGGGGGTTTGACGGGATCAGAGGCGTGAAAGGTGTCTGCAGGGTTGGGCTTCCCCTTGTGCGTCCGTCGCTCCTTCATAAGGTGACCACACCCTTGGTAGTGGCTCTGTCTTCAGCCCGGACCCCAGAGCGAGACTCTTGGAGGAGACCCCAGCTGAGCCCCGAGCCCGAGGCAGAGCCGTCCGTGTGCCCGGCCACCCCGCTGACCTTCGGTTGGCGTGCACACCACGATCCGAGAGCTGATGCGTCGTCTCCTCTGACTCTTCGGTTTGTGGTTGTTTGTTACACAACAGCAGCTCGCTGCTGGCTTCCCTCACTGGAGACGGGCCCTGTGTTGCGGAAGACGAGCAAAGACGCTGAGACCTGTGCTCAAGAGCAACAGTCAACCCTGGCCGCCTGTGAATTCCGTCTGCCTTGGGAGAGAGAGAGTCATGACACGGTAACGCTGCAGAGTTCACGCTTCACGTAGGAGACGTCCCCAGGGCCTCCCAGGATCCTTTCACAGACTAAACCTCCGCGTGTGGAACCGACACGTGTCCACAAGTGTGAGTTAACACGGTAGCCTGCCGTTCACTGGTTTCCTACCACACGTGTGGAGTGGGGTCCTCAGGCCACCCCCACGCCAGCCCAGCGGTGTCTCAGAGTCCCCCGGACGTGTCCGTCTCACCCGTGGGCGTGGTGAGTTCTTGTTTTTCAAATTCAAGTGGACAACCTCCAAACGCGCGCGCAGACCTGTACGTCTTTTTCCTTGATTTGGTGTCAGGAACTCGAGAATTTGTCGTATTTTTCAAGTCTATCGTATATTCCCTTCCCTTGTACAGGCATCTTCCACTTCACGTCTCAACAGTCTCTTCCTGAAAACATCAGAAGCTCTGTAGAAATCGCTCTCCAGGATCCTATTTTCTATTATTTTACATTGGAAAAGCTATTACATGTTACACATTATCCCAAAAGCCCCAACCAATTTCCTAAAGCATAACTAAAAAACAGTAAAACTCCTATATATACACAACAAACCATCACATTAGTAGGTAAAAATCTTGAAATATCATTTCCTGACTATCAGACAATTCACATAATTGTTACAAACTCAGTTCCCCTGGGTGGAGACGCACAGCCTTCCTGCCGACACTGGGCAGCGTTTTCAAAACATCTCCACGTGATTTTCAGGTTCTAACAATCACACGTTGAGTATAATTTGAGACTGTGTACACTTATTTTGTTTACAATGTTGTCTTGAATTTTGGGATCTAAAATTTATATTTTCTCTTCAAATACATATCTGAGAAATACGTATTTAAATCATATACAAATAGACAAAATGAAGTTTGGTGTTAGAAACCACGAGGTGTATTTCCAGGAACACGCTCCCTGGAGAGACTCTGTGGGTGCGGCTGGGGCTCTGGACCTGCCAGAGCTGGGCTTGTGTCACACACCCTCCGCTCGGAAGCTGGGAGACCTAAACTGCGTTGTGTAAAACAACATAAATAATCATGGTTCCTAACACAGCCCTGTAAGAACTAAATGAAATAATGCGTCTTTCTCGCAATATTTGGCTCCCTCTCTTAGGAGAGGAATTTGTATGTGTACACGCATACCTCCCCTCCATTGACTTGAGCAGAGCCATTGCCTGGCTGTGGCCAACACACTGTGAGCAGTTGTGTCGCGCGTGTGTGTGTGTGTGTGTGCGTGTCACTTCCAGGTCAAATGCTGTAAGAGCCCGCACACGTTCGCCATGATCTCTCCTCTCCTCCACAGTCACGGAGCAGGCATTGGCATGGCGCTCCCTTCAGCCGGGTCCCTCAGAACCTCGATGGGCAGAGCCCCTGGTGACGTGTAATGGGGCTGTAGCATGACTGAGGAATAAACGTATTTTAAGCCACTGAGATTCTCAACTTGTTTGTTACAGCAGCACCACCTAACCCTTCCCCGCTGATTCCAAGTGGCTCACGTGACGTGTGCACTAAATTCCAGCTTGGAGGAACCTTGGAAACGCCGTTTCAGCTCCTCACGCCCCAGCGTCCTCGTCTGTGACACGGTGATGATGTCACGCCCGCCCGCGGGGCCGCCGTGGGACCGCAGCGCAGCAGCGCGGAGGGCACTGCACAGTCAGGGTCCGTAAGCGATGGCGGGAGTCAGAGTTCCTATCATCATCATGCGTGTGGTTGCAGAGGGATTCAGTGAACACGTTTAGAATTTAGCTGAACCAGATTTATCTATTCCCATCAACGGGGAAAATAATCTATTCCATTTCTTCTGAGAGGCCCAGCCCTGCGTCTCCAGGTCCTACCGCCCAGCTCAAGACGTCTGCCACTGCCTACGCCGTGTGGAGCACACCTGTCCCTACGGTTGTTATTACCGTTACTATTACTGATCTTCACGTGTCCTTTAGAGGAAAGGATCCAGCCAACCAGATCCGCTTACACTTCTCCCAGGTTACTCTCTTTTCCCTCGGAAAAAAAGGCAGCACAAAATTCTCGGCAGAATGTTCCCCTGTTGGTCTCCTCCAACCTCTCTGCCCGTCTTACATTTCCCTTTTCACGGTTCCACACGAGCCTGAGATGATGCGATTTTCAAGGCCAGGCATTTACACAGCCTCAGGAGCCCTTGGTAGTAACTTGTCATCTAGCTGGGCCTTCTGGCTGCTCCTCGGAGGCCTCCGGCCGCAGGGAGCTGAGCCCCACACAGATGCAAAAGCTGCAGATGCGCAGCTGCACCTGAACCCCCCCAGGACCTGGGCCGTCACCTTGGGCCAGCCTGAGAGCCGGCCTGGCTCACCCCAGCCGTTCCGCAGCCTGAGAGCATCACTACCCTCTGATGCCACCTACTGACCCTCTTCCTCCTGCCGCCCTAGTTCTCCACATCCATAACCAGGAAGAAAGTGGAGACTCCGGGCTGGTTGCGTTCTCCTTTATGACAGTTACGGGAGTGGAGGGTGGCATTCTGACTCCCAGCGTAACGCATGCCCATGATAGACAATATTTAAAAAGCCCGAAGATAAACACCAACTGTAACTCCCTGCCCCGTACAGCCCCACCTTGAAATAACCGTTGTTCGTATTTTTGGTGCCTACCTTTCCAGTTTATTTTATGACCTTTCTTTATTATGAGTATTATATTTGTTATATGTGTTTTCTATACACGTAGAACATTAGGGGAAGATTATTATTTTGTTTTTCCTAAAGTCTATTTTGTAACCTGATTTGTTCTACTTAGTAAACACTTACCCAAAATATAACTTTTTCTTTTAAATCATGGTGTTTGGACATTGTCATTACAGAAACATTCCATAACTTCTGTGACATCCGTCTCCCATCGTGTGCGTTTCTCTCGATTCTGCGGTGACTCTCCTTGGATACAAAGTTGGCTGCACATTTTTCCTTATTTCCCAGCGGTTCATTCCGAGAATCAAAACGCCTGGACCGGCTGGTGCGGGCATCTTTGCGGCTCTTGCTTCACATCGCCGACCTGCCTTCTAGGAGGCATCAATTTGCGTTCCCACGAGCAGTGCCTCTTTCCCTACATGGTCACCAACATCTGGGTCATCATGTTTACAAACCATAGCCAACTTGGTGTGTTAACAATGGCACCTCTTTGCTGTCATTTGTTTGGGAGGCAGAACAAACCAGCCACTGACCGGCTGTGTGACTTGGCCACGTCCCCTAGACGCTCTGTGCCTCAGTTTCCTCATCTGTAAAATGGGAATAATGGGAGAACGGCTGCCTCACAGGTTGTGTGAGCCTCAAACGAGTTCTGGGAAAGCCCCGGGAAGGGTGTGGCACACACGTAGCCCGTGTGATCATCTGCTCTTGACTCTTGTCCCAGGTGAACCAGTGACCTGGTGGCTTTCCAACAGTCGGTCCAGCTGCACGGGTTTCAGTGCCCTGAGCTCATAGTAGCTCTGTTGAAGCGATGTGATTTATTTGTGAGCAGCATTGATTACTACGACCCTCACCATCAGGAAGACTTGATCTAAATTTTACCCAATGGAGTGGAAAGACTTTAGGACGCTGACCTGAGTCGACAAGTTTCAGTGGTGCAGCATTTTAAGTTGAAAAGCTGTTTGATTTAAAAAATAATGAGATGAATTCATAGATGAATAGTGTGATGGACAGATGGGTAAATTGATGCTAAAGCAAATATAGCAAAATGCTCCACGTAGAATCTTGGTGTTGGACATACCTGTTTACACTACAATTCTCTCACCTTTTTTATACGTTCAAAAATTGCCATAAATCTGTTGATAGAGGGAGCTGCTTTTAATACATTATTTCATTTCTTCGCTCTCCGACCACGCGGATTTCTCGGCCTCTTTAGCCACATCTGTCTTCCTGGACTGCCTTCTGGATGTTGGTGTCACAGGCTCTTGCTCTCACCTCTTCCCTTTATAAATCTGCATCCTCCAGCAAGACAGCCTCTCGAGGGTCTTCAGCCATCTCTCTCCCGACAGGTCCCCTCCTCCGTCTCCAGCTCGCACACCGACTTTGACAGCCGTCCACAGTCCTGGCCCCTGACACGTCTGGGCAGCATCTTAAATTCAACTGGATCAAAACCAGTGGCATCACTATAGAAACCTCAAGTTCTCCCCAGTGCAGCCCCACTTCAACCTCTCCGCCAGCTCGAGACTCAGCGTCAGCATCATTTATGCTGCGGCCCGGACCACCTTCTCCCAGGTCCACGAGGTGATGTAACCCTACCTCCCGTAAGCACTGCCAGCACAGAGGGCAATCTTTAACGACACCACTGAAGAATCGAGTTTAACCTCTCACCACCTGGCTGACCTCAGCTTATGGAGGGAGTATTATTAGCAAGACGACTGTGGGGCGTTGAGTAAATTTATATGGCACAGGTGGTCTGTTTTTTCTTTCAACTCGGCAATTCCAAAGTGGCTCAGACTCCCGCAGGGCTTCTGGACAAGCTAACCCCTAAACCATTTGTTCCTGCCCTGGTCACCTATACATCCTTTTCCTCGTGGTGTCCCTTTCTCCTCATTTCCAATAGGATGACTGACAGCCACTAAGCATTGTGGGAAACTCCCTAGAGTCTCCTTCTCAGAAAGCCCAGTGTTTTATCCCACCTATTGACCAAAGAGTCCCCTGCTGGCTTGGGGTCCCTCCCAGGGCCTGAATATTCTCTCTTTGACAAAAGCATTCTCGGCAGGGATCCTGTGGGCAGTGCCGTCCTACAGGTAGCCATTGTTTGTGGATTATTCATGTCCTGCCAGCCTTGGAGGCCTGAGGTTCGGAGGGGCCCGCCCTCAGAAGCAATGATAAACAGCTCTTAAAGGGTCGCACAGGTCAGTGAGAAAATGGGATTTGATTGACATGGATTCTATTGACCCTAGGTTTTTAAGAAAAGAGTTGCCAAGGAAAAAACAAGTCACACTCCACAGCTGGTCGCAGTGACTGTGACAGAGCGCCCTCTGCTGCTCACTCGATGCTCTGCAGGCCACAAGAGCAAAGGCAGAGAAAACCCCGGAAGGCAGAGAGAGGCCAGGGTCCAGCTAATTGTCCACAGGACATCGCAGACCCCCAAGTCCTGCATGGAGAGAGGACAACAACTCTTTCTTTGAACAGCTTTATTAGGTGTAATTTACAAACCACAAAATGCACCCACTGTAAACACAGTTGATGGTTTTAGTACCTTTACGGTCATGCCCCCATCACCACAATCCAGTTCTAAAGCTTTCACCACTCCGGAGAGTTCCCAGCCTCAGGCAACCCCTGATCTGCTCTCTGTCTCCAGCGTTTCTCTTGTCCAGAAATCTCACATTCGTGAAATCCTGCAATAAGGCCTCTTTGTCTGGCTTCTCTCACTTCACGTGTGTTTCCGAGGCTCACCCGTGCTGTGGCGTGACCACCCCTGCGGGACAGGATCCCCCCGTATAGATGGGCCTCACTGTGTGTGTCCTCTCACCTGCGGAGGGACGTTTGGGTTGTCTTGGTTTTGGCTGTTACAAATGATGCTGCTATGAACACTGTATACAGGTCTTCGTGTGAATGTGTGTTTTCATTTCTCTAGGTAAATATCTGGAAGTAGAATTGCTGGGTCACATGATGAGACTATGTTTAACTTTTTAAGAAACTGCCCAATTGTTTTCCAAAGTGGCTGCACCATTTCACATTCCCACCAACAACCTGTGAGGCTTCCGTTTTCTCTACGTCCTCGCCAACACGGCCACCCATTCCTGACGCCCACCAGTTAGGGACGGATCCCTTCCTCTGGACCCATTCCCCATTCTGGGGTCTAACATCCACTTAAGAGGTTACCCCTATATCTGCCCCATGTTGGACCCACATACAAGAGCTTTTTTTAAAATTAAACCAGTTGGGGGCCGGCCGGCCCAGTGGCGCAAGCGGTTAAGTGCGCGCGCTCCGCTGTGGCGGCCCGGGGTTCGCCGGTTCGGATCCCGGGCGAACACCGACGCGCACCGCTTGGCAAGCCGTGTGTGGTGGCGTCCCATATAAAGTGGAGGAAGATGGGCACAGATGTTAGCCCAGGGCCAGTCTTCCTCAGCAAAAAGAGGAGGATTGGCAAATGTTAGCACAGGGCTGATCTTCCTCACAAAAAAAAAAAAAATTAAACCAGTTGCAACATTTGAAAGCAAGGAAGGCTCACGTTAAGATCCACGCGTCCAGCTTCTCCTGCAAACTTGGAGGTGCTGTGACCCTGTCCCCATTGCTGGCTGGCAGCAGTCAGCTGGAACGGAGTAGCAGCTGCTTCTTCCGACACGGCTCGTGCTCTGCGTGCCCGCCGCAATCCGCACCACTCCCTGCAGCCTCCCCGTCACTGAGGCTGGGGCAATTGCCGTTTCCCAGCTGTTTTATTTATCGTTAGGTTAGAATAAAATGAGATATTTCCTATACTCACGTCTATCAGAATTGAGAAGCAAAGTGGTCCCAGAGAGCCACGTATTTGAAGAAAAGATGGGAGACACCTACATTCCCTTGTGAAAGCGAAGACTACGTCTCTGTTTAGTCCACCTGCTCCAACTCGCTCGTCTAGAGTCTCTACGGCACCAGCAGGCACCTGAGCTGGTGGTTCCTGGCTCTAGGCCTTGATTAGATCATTCTTCCAACAAATATGTGCTGAGTTCAGGAAAGTCCAACATATGCCACAAAAATGCACACACGATGGCTCATTGAATGCGGCCAAATTCCAGCATCCGAATGGTAATTCCCCACTTCAATATTGGCCTAGACCAACTTTCAGTCCAAGGACAGGGTCCTTCTAGTACCCGGCCGAGGACGTATCCACTGGGACGTATTCCTCCACTTCACTCATCCACTCCTTTACTAAGGAGACGGGTTTTCAAAGTTCACTTCAGTCAAAGGTAATTTAAAAACCATACAGTAATTTTAAAAGTTTCATTTTTAATTATTCATGCATTATTCTCCAGCAACAAGACTCATTTCCAAGGACAAAAGTAGTTCCCAGCTACCAATGGTAGTACAACATGACCCCACACAAGGTGCGAGGACCGTGGTCTCACCACCTCTGGCCGGGCCTGCAGTAAACCCGGGGCGGGTTTTTCCACTGAGGCGCCAGCTTTTGAAGTAACTTTTGCAAAGGCCGGCACACGATGGAATTGTTCCTATGGGGCGTTGGAGGTGCCCTCCGATGATACATTCACTCGTTATTCACGGGGAGATGCAACTTCCCTTTCCCTGAAATCGTTCATTTTGTCGTGAATGAGCAGAGACAGGAAAATTGAATCCAACTGAGATGTGTTTCATCTGCTAGAACCGTCTGCGAGCATGTAGCAGGTGAGGCCCGGAAGCAATAAGACCTTCAGGAAATGATGCGATTCCACCCCGCTGGTCCCGAAGAACTTCTCCTGCCACAGAACCCTCCAAAAGGGCAGTGTTTGCCAGATATTTGAAGGTATTGATTTCTCTGAGGGTTTTGTGTGTCTGTGTGTGAGGAAGACTAGCCCTGAGCTAACATCTGTTGCCAATCTTCCTCTTTTTGCTGAGGAAGTTTGGCCCTGGGCTAACTTCCGTGCCCATCTTCCTCTACTTTATATGGGACCCCCGCCACAGCATGGCTTGACAAGTCGGTGCGAGCCTGGGATCTGAACCTGTGAACCCTGGGCCACTAAAGCAGAGCGCGGACTTAACCACTAGGCCACTGGGCCAGCCCCTCTAAGTGAGTTTTTAAGGCCACGTAAGCCGTGGTTGTTCGACAACCCTCAAAGACAAGGACTGGATGCCACTGCAGCATCGCTGGTCTGAGATCCCGGAACAGGTCTTCAGATTGAACAACCAGGTCAACAAATGCAATCCACCTATATGGTGGTGAAGTCTCAAAACTGTCCGTTTCTAAGGATGAGACAGCAGACTTGGAGTCTGGAGTCTGTCACATCCTATTCGGGGTGGACCCTCCTGGAGAGGGTCAGCTATACCTCCTCCACGGTTCCAGGGACGGCACCCCAGAACCTCACCCTGGTTAGCCAGCACCTCAGGCACCAGCTCGCCCAACGCTCTTACATATGGGGAGATGGAGGCCCAGGTAAGAAAGCTAAGAAAGAAAAGATATACCGTGCATCACCAAAGATATGATGATTAGAAGATGCACGATTCTTCAACGTACCAAAAGGAGACAGAAGACACAAAAATTACAACTGCAACTTGCAGCAGATTGTAAAACTCAACTCACTTTCAGAGATGATAGAATGTGAGGGGGAAGGGTGTGTCTTAGAATCTATGAAATCGGGTCATTCAAATGATCTCAGTCAGCCTTATTCACAGACAGAGCAGGCTGTGAAAGAAGGGACATAGCATCTGACGTTGCGTTGTCAAAGATCCATCTCTTGGACGTAAAGCCTGGCGTCTCCCTGTTCAAATGAAAAGTCAGCCCAGCGGGCAGTTCCCGCTCTCCAAGTCCCATCCCCACCCCGGCTTCTCCCTCAGCGGAGACCCCTGGACACGAAGCCCCCTGGTGTCTTTGGTCCCGGCCAGTCCCTCAGCCCCAGTCTGAGCTGAGCTGGTCCCCTGCTTCCTGAAGAGCTTCTCTGTGAACCGTCTCGTGCGTGCCCTGTCCTTCCACGCCCCCGTCTCCGCGTCTGGGGAGGCCCTGCAACAGCTTTGGGGGAACCCGCCTGACTCTGTTCCCACCTCTACAGTTCCCATATATAGACCCCAAAGGAAGCACACCCCTCATAAGGTCAGGGGCTTCATCTGGAGGAGGGAAACGGTGGTCCCCCCACAGGAGCCAGGCCGATCACGACAGCTCTTACACGTCCCTTCCGTACTGCGTGGCTCCCGCAGCCTGCACATTAACGGCTCAGCTCCGCTCTCTGGCTTCCCGCCCCAGCTGTACAGTGCGTGGGGCCGAGTGTGAAAGGAACGTGGAGCAGGGACTAAAACATAACTTTTCCTGTTCTCCGTGGTCTCTCTCCACGCGTCCTGGCGTTTTCATTTGCTGTTTAATGTCACGCTCCCTCAGACACGGGCACTCTCTGGAGGTGGGCATGGATCGTCACAGGTCGTGGAGGGTCCTGTGCTGCGACAGGTTCCCCTCCACCACTCACGACGGAAGCTCCATGCCCTGGGCAGGTGCAGGGGGTGAACTGACTTCCCACGGACCCGCTGAGTCAACCCACACTGGATGGCGATGCCCAAAGGTCTGCAGGCTCCACGCTGGGCCACACCAGGGACTGGATCCGGTCGGGGAGAGGTTCCCCGGCCCACTCGCCCGCTGCGTGTGCTGTGGCTGCCAGTCCAGGCAGGGACAGCCACCGCTATGCCCAGCCCTGAGACGCCGCAGGGTGTGTGTGCCCCACCGGGCCTCCCATGCCCGGCCAGGCCCCTGGGGAGGGTGCAGGGCGGCAGGATGCATGGTCCAGGGGCCAGGGTGGAGGTGCTGAGGGGTGGGCTCCTGAGCACCCGGGAGGCGGAGGGAGGATCGCCTGGGAGCATGGCCAACCCCCAGTGCAGGCTCCGTTGTCCCACTGGACTCCACAAAACATGTGCTCAAAACTAAAATTAAGAATTTTAAGATGGGGAGTGTTATGGGCTAAACTGTGTCCCCCACAAAATTCATGAAGCTGAAGTCTTCACCCCCCGGACCTCAGAGTGTGGTCGTATTTGGACACAGAGCCTTTGGAGACGAGGTAGTTAACATGGAGCCACTGTCTTAGTCCGCTCAGGCGGCTATAACCCAACACCACCGGCTGGGGGCTTATCAAGAACAGATATTTATTTCTCACAGTCCCAGAGGCTGGAAGTCGAGATCAAGGCACCAGTTTTGGTGTCTGGTGAGGACCCACCTCCTGGGTCCACCTGGACCCTTAGATGCCACCTTCTCTCTGTGTCCTCACCTGGTGGGAGGGATGAGGGAGCTCTGCGGGGTCCCCTTTATCAGGGCACTAATCCCATCACATGGCTCCACCCTCCTGACCCAATCACCTCCCCAAGGCCCCGCCTCCAAACACATCACACCAAGGGTTAGGTTTCAATATACGAATTTGGGGAGGACACAGACATTCCGTCCCTTGCACCCAGCAGCCATTCCTCTTTCTTTGGAAACGGCTTCCATCCATCCTTTGAGAACCACCTTTGTCACTCTCCAGAGTGACTGGGGGACTGACCGCATTGCCCAGCTCCGGGCTCAGCACACGACCAGGCTGGCAGAACCCCTTCCCCGGCTGTGGGGTGTGTTCGGAGGTGAGGCCGTGACCGACGTCTTCCCAGGGCGAGCAGTCCCGTGTTTGGGGGGCCTCCTGGAAAGATGCGCTCTCTCCACAGGGCAGCTGTCCTGATGGGACCGGAGCCTGGGGCCACCGGTGCCCCTCAGAGAAGCTGCTGAGAATGGAACCAACACTGGAGAAGACGGAGGAGCTGGAGCAGGAGACCAGAGAGGGGTCCGGGGGACTAAGCCCCACTGGCCGAGGGGACCTCGAGGTCCAGCCACGTCTGAGGCCAGGGCTACCTCTGGGCTTCCCAGTTATATGAGCCAAAAACTTCCCTTCTCTTGCTCACGCCATTCGACTCAAGTATTTGGCCCTCGAGGAACTAAGAGAGCCCAGAGGGACACGGACCAAATGGGGAGACTCTGCAGAGCAAGCCCATCCCTCCACCAAGGGGCGATCAAACAGCTTCCAGACGACACGTCGGACCCCAGCCGCCCCTTCCACCCCTCCGCGCCCTCCCTCCCCCCGACAGGCAGATCAGCATAAACTGAACTGTGGCTGAGAGGGTTGCCCGGGCCGCGGTAAACAACACCACAGACTGGGTGGCTGAAAACAAGAGAGGAGCTCTCTCACAGCTCCGGAGTCAGACGTCCAGAATCCAGGCGTGGGCTGGGCTGGTTCCTTCCGGAGGCCCTAGAGGAGGATCCATTCCTGCTTACCCCCAGCTTCCCGTGGCTGCCGGCACCCTCGGGGCCCCTAGGCTGGTGGCAGCATCACTCCAGCCTCGGCCTCATCTGCACGTGCCTCCTCCCTGTGTGTCTCCTCTGTGTGTACGCATCTGAGTCCAAATCTCCTTCTCCCTTCTCTTACGAAGTCACCAGTCACTGGATCAGGGCCCCTCTACTGTAGTGTGACCTCGTCTGACCTTGATCACCTGCAAAGACCCCATTTCCATGTAATGTCACATGCACAGCTCCCAGGGGGTAGGACTTGAACTTATCTTTTTGGGGGACACAGTTGAACCCACAACACTGGCTGGCTGTGAAATACCCATCAGTTCGTTTCTCTCACTCTTGTCTCCCCTTTCAGAAACAAAACGTTGTCCTGTCTCTCTTCTCATCCAAGGTCAGAGCTCAGAGAGGACGTTAGGAATGTGACCGGCTACATGAACTAAAACGGAGAGTAGCGGCCTCACTACAATCCCCCTTGTGAGATGGGCCCAGGGCTCAGCCTGGGGGTGCAGCTGGTGGGAGTCACCGAGGTCCAAGGGGCCCCATCTTCCTGCCCCACCATCCATAGCATGCAACCCCCATTTTCACGGTTACAAGAAGGCTGCCCAGCTTCCTGGGCAGGAGCAAGGAGCAGGAGGCCAGAGACCAGGGGCTGGGCCTGCCCTTTGGGAAGAGCGTCAGAGGCCCAGCCGGCACCTCAGCCCACCTCTCCCTGGGCAGATGCGTCACCTGGCTGACCCTGGCAGCAGGAAAGGGGGGATATCGCCCGTCTCCTGCAACCAAACCAGGCCCACTAGTGACGAAGATGACCAGACTGGAGTCAGTAAAGGCAGCGTCTGCGCAAAGGGCTTCTCCTTTGCTCGCTGTGGCTGTCATTCTGTACAACGTGCAACATCCAACTGCCCCAGGTCTGCCCTCGCCGCCAGATCGCAGGTTGTGAGAAGCAGCGTCGTGTCCCGTCCAGGGGACCCTCCCACCGGGCACGGTGCCTGGTGAGCAGCAGGTGCACCTGTCAGCTGGCTCCACGGAACCAGGAGTTCCTGTGGACGGGAGACAAATTCAGAGCCCACCAGGGGGTGCTGTCTCCCAGGGACGCTGCGGAGCGGTCCGTTCATTCAATTACTTGTGTTCACCCATTCATTCATCGACTCTTATTTCATTCACTTGACAGTTACCGAGAACCCACGTGCCAGGTGGTGGAGAAGGCCTGGGGAGAGGACGATGAACAAAGGCCATGCTGGCCCTTCCCTGGTGTCCCAGCGCCACCCAACGGACTCGTTGCGATGATGTAGATGCTCCACGTCCACGATGTCTGAGCAGTGGGGCAGCCACAGCCACGTGTGGCTCCTGAGCACCTGAAGTGTGGCTCGTGAGGCTGAGAAGCTGGATTTTGTTTTATTTTATTTTTATTTTAATAGCCACATGTGGCTAGTGGCTTCCCTATTAGACGGCACAGATCTAGAAGGAGGAAACAGACACAAAAGCTAGAAGAAGCAGAAGAGAATTTTCAGCACTCTTTCCTTCCTTCCTTCCTTCCGTCCGTCCGTCTGTCACAAGTTTCCCGTGATCACCGGCCCTGTGACGGGTGCCGTGTTAGGCTGGGCCGACAGAGTGAACAGGAAGGAACTGTGCCAACCCTCCCGGAGCTCACGTTCCAGACAGGGAGACAGTAACCAAGTGAGTGAATAAAACAATCTCCGACAGAGACAGGAGCAGTGATGGCAAACAGGTGACAAACAGGGGGGAGGCTGCTGTGGACAAAGCTCATCACAGGCCACAACGTGACGAACCTGGACAACGTCACCTTCAGTGAGAGACGCCAGACACAGACAGACCCTTGTGTGATTCAAAACGTCCAGAACGGGCAAACCCAGAGAGACAGGAAGTAGACGGTTGGGTGCCAGGGGCTGGGGGAGCGGGACGGGGAGTGATGCTAATGGGCACGGGGTTCCTTTTCGGGAGATGGAAATGTTCTAGAACTGGACAGAGGTCGTGATTGCGCAACATTGCGAAGGTACTCAATGCCACTGAATTGTACACTTTAAAATGGTTAGTAAAATGTTTGATTTATGTTACATGAGTTTCCAAAATATTGGAGGAAAATATTTGCTCATAAAACATTGAGTCTTTCTACCCAGAATTATGGTATTTATCGCCATTTCTTTAAAAATCCTTTTATATCCCCTCTTGGATCTCGGTTCTCTTCCGAGCGAACCAACCTCTCCTTGTGTGTTCGCAAGAACCCCTGGAGTTATAGAGAAAGTCAAAACTGAAAATGCCAGATATGTAGAAGGGAGCAAGGATGAGAGCCTGGAAGAAAGAAGACTATCATATCCACACATTCTGGGGCCTGTCAATGTAGACTCTTAGATTAAATAAATGAAGCATTTCTGTTTATCCTAGGTTCACGCATCATTTCCGATAGGTTTAATATTCTGAAAGGGGGTCCCTGACAATCCTCCACTATCCTCCTCCGAGGCCCCAGGTGGGGACCACTCCCAGAGCCACGAAACTGTGGGACGAGCCGTGGTACTGACTCAGCCACGCACCCCAGACCTCGGCCCTCCACTCACTCACCCGTCCTCCAGGCTCTTCCAGGAGGTGGCGAAGGGCTTCTCTTCCTCCTTGGGAGACGTGGGGAGCGCGCGAGCCTGGGCCGGCTGCAGTCCCGCTGTGGCTCCACTCAGCCCGCCCCGTGAGAGACAAAGCACAGGAGAGACGCGCAGGAGCCACGTCCAGCTCCGCCCAGGACAGAGGGGGCTGAGGGGCCGCGGCGTCGCCCACGCGGGCGGCTCTCCTTCCGGTCGGGGACGCGGGCCGCTGTTGGGAAAGAATGTGAGAAGCCTGAGGGCCACCTGGACCCTGGACGCACTGCCCATCGACACCTTTTTTGACAAATGGTCTTTAAACCTTGTTCTGTGTCTAAGGAGAGGGGCTGGGGGTGGGCAGGTGTGGGAGGAGGGCCTCGGGTAGCCCGAGAAATGCAGCTCTGTGCCCCTGGCAGCACCTCCCAGCCTGCAAAGCTCCAGCCCTCAGCTAACGAGGCCCAAGTTCCCTGGAAGGCACCTCCCGAGGGCACCTCTGCGGAGCCCGCCAGCCACGTCGGGAAGGGTTCTGGGGGATGCACTCTGACCCTTTCCCATCGCATTTCCGTGATGGCTCACTCTGGGCACCTGTCAACTCCTCTGCCTCAGTCCCTGGCAGGCGACCATCTTGACCTGCACAGGAGAATTCCCTGGGCCATCTTTCCAAAATGCACACATGCCACCCCCGCCCACCGGATTGGAACCTGCTGAGGTCAGGCACGAGCAGGTGTGCTTTGAGAAAGCTCCCCCAAATATTCAGATGAGCCCACTGATGAAGACTCACTAGTGGAGCTGCCCACCCCTCCCAGGCATCAGGGTACTTTCCCCAACTGGAATGAAGTGTGACACCTTCGCCCCCTCCGCCCCCGGGGGTCTCCGGCACACGCACCACGCTGACCGTCTAGGGGCTGCCGTGGGCAATGCAGATGTGATTGTCCCTTCATCCATTTATAGACCAATGAGAGAAGCCCAGACACGGGCTCTTTGATGAGATAATGGGATGCCTCTGTGCTGGGAGGATGGTGTGACCCCCCACAGATGCTCATTTCTGTGATTTTTCGAAACTTGTTTTGCCACAAAACTTGATACGAAAGGAATTCCATGGGGGGAACGCAAAGAACACTTAATTCCTACTATTGGTCATTTTTTTAATATCACAAGTAAACAAAAAGTTAATATGAAATAAATATTTCAATTAAAAGAAAAGTTGTGCCATCATGTGAAGCAATGAAGTCCACCATTTCTTCTAGATTAATCTGACAGAACCTTAAGTATGAGTCTTTCTTGGTGCTGATGTGTCTGGAGTGTAAGTGGAGGGGGGCCCAATTCTGTGTTCTTCCTTCCAGAAGACCATCTCCATGCCACGTGGGCTGCGACCTCTGACCTGTGGCGCGCTGTGCGGAGACGCAGGGAGGGGGATGGGGAGTTAATGTTTAATGGGGACAGAGTTTCAACTTGGGAAGATGAAGAGTTCTGGGATGGATGGTGGTGATCTTTGCACAACAGTGTGAATGTACTTAATGCCCCTGAACCGTACAGTTAAAAATGGTTGAGACGGTAAATTTTACATAAAGTGTACTTGAGCACAATTTTTAAAAAAATGTTTGGCTGCCAAAACCATCTCCCTCTCTGGACAGCAGGGTCCCCTTCCTTTCTCTACTTTTCAGGAGGTAACAATTGATTCCTAACATCTGGCCTCTACTCTGGCAACCCAGGCTCCGCCTGCTCCCTGATTCCCAGGGGACACCTCAATGCAGTCTTCCCTCTCAGCCCTTCCCTGCCTCCCTGTCTGCACTGCCTGTCCCCCAAAACTAACTGGCCCCATGCTTCCCTCTGAATGCTCTTCACCGGGACCTACGCCTGCACATCTGCCCTGCCCTCCTCCGACATCCATCCCGCCCCTCGCCCCACTGCCCGCATACTCGCCTGCCAGCACATTCCTGCTCCCAGCCTGCCCTCCTCTGACCCCCACCCAGCCCCTCACCCCGCCCACCGTGCACCCGCCCAACTGCGCGTTCCTGCTCCTGGCCTCTGCCCTGGCAGGTCCCTCTGCCAGGGACCCTCTCCCGACTCCTGCCCTCCTCGGTCACCTGCTCCCCTCATTCAGCCCATGTGTCATCTCCTCTGACAGCCCCACGCTGGCTACTGGGGCGAACGCCCCCACCTCCCCCACCTGGTTGCTCTCTATTCAACACCAGGTTTTAATTTCTTCACAGTCTTTGTCACTCTGCAATGGTGTTGTGTTTGTGGATTGGCTGACATTTTACGGTCGATCCCCTCGCTGGACTAGCTTAGCGAGAGCAGGATCTGTGTGGCCTTGCTCAGCGCGGGAGTGGCGCCGGGAGCGGGCCTGGCACAGAGGGTGGGACATCTGCTGACGGGTGGCTCCGCCCTCGCCGGCGCCTCTTGACTGTCTAGGGCTCAGGGCGCACACCCTCTCTCCCCGGACGGCCTCCTCTCTCTGGGCTCTCTGCCATCAGGTAATGCACGTTCTGTTTCCAGCACAGCGCTGGGTGCTGGGAAATGAGGCTCGGGGACACTATGGTGGCCGCAGTGAGGAAGGAAAGGGACTCACCCACGGAGGCCACAGTGACCTAGCAGGTAAGAGAGAACGCGCAGCCCTGCTGTGGGGCGTGCACTCGCCGCGGCCCCACAGCCCTCATTTGTTGCTGCCCATCTCCGGAAGTCCTTCAGACCCACGGCGTGAGGGACCCAGCATGAAGACAAGAGGCGCATCCTTGAAAGGGGACTCCCAAGAGGCCACACCGCTCGGGGGAATTTGAAGACGTCTGGGAAAGATTTGGGGGTAATAAGGTAACTTCCAGCCTCCTCACATCATGGTGAGACAGGCTGGGTGCTGCACCCAGAACCACAAGGGACGGTCTCAAAATGCTGGGGTGGCGCGTGTAGCCACAGACATGTAGGAAGAGTCAGAGACCATGGTATTGTTAACCAGTCCCATTGTAATGAGAAAATATACACATACGTGTACACATATATATACGCACATACACAGTCACATGCACATACGCACATATACACGTGCATTTACATGTGCACACACATGCATACATGTACACATGCATGCACGCACACGCATGTACACATGCACACACATATACACCATAGCAAAGAAAAGTGGCTGGATTTTCGAGTCACTCTTCGGCAGCTCTGAGGACACCCCCGCCCCCAGAGATGGGCCAGGGCCTTCTCTGAAGGCTGGTGAGCCTTCAGCAGAACTTTCCAGAGGGGTGGTTTCCCGGCCTGGAGAGGCCCGTCCTCTGGTGACCATGCCCCCCTCTCTCAGGAAACGCGCCCAGTGCCCGCTGACGCACCTCGGGAAGCCCACACTTGACTGAGCTCCTTTGGAGCAGAGGGGGAGGGAGGAGACTGGCTGCCGCTCGCTGAGCTGCAGTGTCACTGCTGGGTCCCTGGGCTCAGCCCCCAGGTGCTGCGTGGACTTGGGACGGCCCACCTCTCACAGAGAGCTGTCGCATGAAGGCGATGTCTACACTGTGCCACCATCAGGGACTCCGGAGAGCGCCCCTCCCCCTGGGTGCCCTGGGCTTTATTTATCCCCACCCGGGTGCTTATTCTCACGCTTTCTGTCCTTCAAAGAGCTGGCGGAGAGGAGGGTGCTCCCCATGCTTTTTTAAAAACTGAAGCAGACTTTTTATTCACATGATGCCATGTCAGTATCACATCCAGCGAAACTAACACTCTTCACTCTAGTCTTCACTCTAGTCTGCTGCCAGTCCACATGCAAATTCATCTGATCATCTCAAAACACATTGTACAGTTGATTTTGTTCTTCAAATCAGGATTCCAATACACACATTGTAGTTAGTTCTTAGTTCCCTTAAGTCTCTCTCTTTTTCCTACAGATGCATTAACCTTCATTAATCAGAAACACATCAAAAGAGCAGGAAAGCAGGGTTTTAAACAAAGGATCCTTTTAGCCGGGGAGGGATTTGAGGGCACTGTGTTCCTCTTCTTCTTTGCAGCCTGTCCCTCGGAAGGTCACGAAGCCCTTGGTGAGCCTTGCTTAAGATCGATGGTCAGGGACTATCACTCTCCCTGTAGCAGGGAGACAGACAAATTATTATGTGGCTCTGCCAAGAGGTCACACTCCTTTTTGGGGCATCACAAGAGGTAAAAAGACGGATAAATGTGCCCCAACAAGGAGACAGAGAAATACGCCCGCAGGACCCTGGGTGTCACCACTGCTTTGGGTTAGACTAATTCGGCGAGGAGCTGCTCGTACTTTCCTCCAAAATCCAAATACAAAGTAGAACGTGGTAAGTCTTAGGAAAAAAAGAAACACATTAATTGTTCTGCGAGGTCAGAGAATTAAAAGATCCTAGTGTAACCCATACACGAGCCAGGCCCCACAGGAACCAGGCTGCGCACGGAGCCACACATAAAAAATACAATTCACAAACGAATCCCAGTCTTCAGTTGTGCTTCTGAGAACAGCTTTCAGGGAATCTAACTCATAATCCACAGCAATGCTTTTTATTTCATCTACTTTTTATTTTGGGATAATTTTGGATTTACAGAGAAGGGGTAGCAATTCCTTTAAACACTGTCTTCCCTTCCATCTCCGTCCTCCACCAGAAACTGTCACCACTGACTCCCCACCCAGCCCACCGCCCCGAAGAACGGTCTCCCCAGCACCCAGCCTCTGGGGATCTCCAGGCCCCCTCTTCAGTGCCTCCCCGTGTTCAGCTTCCGTGTTACATAGACCACCGGAGCCTCAGGGCCTGTTATTTAGTTTTCTCTCCACTTGGCCCATTTCACCCTAGTTTTCCTCCATGAGCAAGAGCCCCTCCCCACGTCCCCTCTACTTCTCTCCTTCTCTCCCCCCGTCCCCTGGCTCTGTTCAGCATCATGAAAACTGGGAAGCAGGAGGAAGCACATTCACATCAGAGGTGGAGGAAGCAGGCAGTCGACTCTCTGCCACGGGAGGGACGCGTGGGTGGTCGGGGCGCTGGAAGCCCTCTCGTCTTCACGGATTGTGCCTGGTCACGGGAAGAGCCCAGCAGGAAGGGCTCAGGCCTGTGCTGACAGCCAGGGAGATGATCCTGGCTCTGCGCTGTCGCGGCCCCAGGGACCAGAGGGGGCAGTTCTGGGATAAAGTCAGATTCTACAGGAGACCTGACCCGGGAGAAGGGGCCGTCTGCATGGTGGTGTTACCTCTGCGAGATGCTGCCCGAGTATCCTGCTCACGACTCTGCTTTCCGATCTGACAGCTGAGTAAAGAGTTCTGACGGCCGGGTGGGAGCACACGCAGCCTGAGTCCCGTGGCTCAGACAGGGCAGCAGGGGTCAGGTAAGCCATTCACATCCCCCCTCGACCAGAGAGAGAAACTGCCCAGAAAGTCACCCTTGAACCAAAACCTCGGAGCTGCTCTCGGCCTCCTGGGTCCCCGGGCAAGCATTTATTTATCTGTGGACCTCCACTACAGTTTATATTAGACACATATGCCTATGTTTCCCTCTAAAACAGCATGTGGATATAAAAGACATTTCTATCATATTCTACTAAAGACACTTCGATAACCTCCTAACTGGTCTTCCTCTTTCCATCCTCATCTTCCTTTAGATGTGTCTCAACACAGGAGTCAGGGAGACGCCTCTGAAACACAAAAGTCAGATCAGTGATCTGTACACAATCTTCTGTGGCTGCCATTTTCATCAGCATGAAAGTCGAAGTCCTTACAGTGGCCCACAAGGTGCTGAGTGATCTGGTTCCCCACACCCAGCCCAACACACACACCCCATTGTCTCTGATCTCACCTCCTGCCCCTTCCTGCCAGTAGAATCCAACACACCAGGCAGGCACCCACCCCAGGACCTTTGCACGTGCTGCTGCCTCAGCCTGGAAACTCTTCCCCCGGAATCCCAAATGGATCGCACTGCCACTTGTTTTGTGTCATCACTCAGATATCACCTTTCAGTCAGATCTCCCCTGACCACCCTACATACAAGGGCACACTCTGCACACCCCAGCACTCTTTATGCGCCTGCTGAGACTTCTGTTTCTCCAAAACTTTCTCACCCTTGGCGTACGACATATTCTACTTAACCACTTTGCTGTCCATCTCCCTCCTTAGACTCTAAGACCTATGGGTGCAGAGATTTTGCCCGGACCGGTCACCACTGCATCCCCAGCACATGGACTGTTGCCTGCCGTGCAGGTGTTCTCTAAATATTTGTTTAGCCAAAGAGCTGCACGTTCATGGGAAAAAAAAGGAGAGGGAGCTTGTGTACCTCTTTATTGGAAGGCAGAACATTGCTCCGTGTCTCCCATGTCAGGAGAAGACAACCTGAGACACTCAATGAAGCAAACCACACGAGCATTAGATGAAGGATCTGGGCTTGCAGCCCCTGCATGAGAAGTTCAGATGGAAAGAGACAGAAAATCCCCCTCTGTACAGGGACGAGGAGGGAGTCTGGGGGGTAGGGGTTCCCTGCCTTCCTTCTCTCCCTGGAATAGCAGGGGCCCTGCCCCACTCAGAGGCCGGTCCCTGCCCCTCCCCTCCTCCTGGAGCCTGCAGCCACTCTCCCTTCTCCAGTAGATAGCTGTCCAGACACCCACTGTAGCAGCTCGGAATCCAGACGCCCCAGAGTCTTCCCTCCAGAAAAGTGACTCCTAAAAATCCATCAAAGCCAGGGCAGGGGGAGGAGGGCGCCCAGATTTGCCCGCGTGGAGTCTAGATCTGCTGCCCACCTTGAGCTCCCAGCTCTGCATCCTCCAGGATGTCTCAGCAATGAGCCACCAGTGCTGGGCATGCTCCTGGGGGGTCCCGGTCCAGTGGGAACATCCCTCTACGGTCCTGTCACGACTCATCTTAGTAGAGACATCAAAAAGTCTGTTGCCGTAGCCTCCCACTGAGGGGCTATGAGGCCACAGGTGGGGAAAAGCAAACGAACCCTCTCTCATCTACAAATGGGAACGCACCACAAAAATCTCTTCCTCCAGCAGGGACGACACCAGAAGCTCTTCGAAGCCACAAAGTGTCCACTGACCCTCCAGGACAGGCCGGAGCCAGGAGCCCAGGGAAGGGGCACCCCGGCGAGGCTGCACGACGGCATCTACGCCCCAGCTCGGCTCCGGGATCGCACCCCAGGCTCACCGTCCCGGGGACAGAGGCTGGACTCAGTGGCCACGTGCCTGGGGCCGCCCAGCCCTGGGTGGCCACGCGCTTGGCACCTTCCCTCTGCCACCAGGACTCAATTCCCAGGTCCTGGATGCAGCTCGAGGACAGCAGAGGGGCTCACCCACGAGGACGGGACAGTCTGCCGCAGAAGGAGGGGGACACACCTGCCCCCACCCCGGGCGCACGAGGGCCGCTACTGCCGGATCCCGACGGTGCAGCACCCTCCACGGCGCGCCCCGCCAGCTCCCACTGCTGTGCGTGGGTCAGGGGTGCAACGGTGCCGGGCGACAGGACGCTCCACTCCTGACAATGTGATCCCTACAACCAGGGGTTACCCATTATTGTCAAACGCTCAGTAATTTTTTTCTTGTTACGGAGAATCCCGTTTAGGAATTCATCAGCGGAGGGAAGTTTTTTTTTTTCAGTCTGAGGAAAATCACTTTAATAGGCCTTTCGGTTACACACAAAGGTAAAGCCAAAATCCTACTCCAGATTGAGAATGTTCAAAAAGTCAGAGTGAAGCTGCATAATAATAATGAACACACACGCTCACTGTGTCAGGTACGCATCTGAGCACTGCACATTTACTGCTCGTTTAATCCTTCTGACAATCCTGTTCAACAGACAAGGAAGCAGAGGCACAGAGTGGTTAAGTGACTTGCCCAAGATCACACAGCGAGTGAGGGGCAGAGTCTGGATTCAAACCCAGCAAGCCTGGCTCCAGAGTCTGAATCTCACGATTACACTCAATCACCTTTCTAGTTCAAAGTGTGAAAATATCCTCTTCATTTTGGGGAGAATGACGCCACTAGGGGTTATTCCGTGTCTGCGTTTGGGGGCCTGGATTATCAGTGGTCGAGGGCACTTCCACTGGGAATTGGTTAACTGGCCCCTACAAAATGGCGGCACACTGGGAAGCCAAGAGTGGTCACCACATGCACCTACCCACCGCAAACCACACCATCCCCCCAGAAGCCCAAGGCCAATTCCAGCATTTGCAAAACCCAGTCCCTACAGGGGCCGGGCGGGACATGTACCTGATTGTGTTCACTTTTGCTTCTGTCACACACACACCAGTGACACTGTTGGTAGGCTGACACTTGCACATTGGAGATTGCGGTGTCAGGAGGAAAGCCCCCAGACCAAGTCGGAATGCCTTTGCCACTTACTGGCTGGTGGCCGTGGGTATGGACATGTACCCGGCAGGACACGAACCTGAGTGAAGCAGGCAAGGTGACGTACAATAGAGAGCGGTAGAGACTGTGGCCAACCGCAAAGGACAAACCTCCTCCGAGGGGCGGCCATTTGTCAGCTCTGATGGCGGCCCAGCGAGGCCAGGTCTTCAGACGCGGGAAGAGACACAGAAATCTGGCTATGTGAAGAGCTACCAATTTGCAAATGTTGGAGACAAATTATTTTTAAAATGTAAACACTGACAAAACAACACACATCAAGGAAGATGCACTGTTAGGGCCCTACGCGTGGTTCACGTACGGCATCCAGTTTAGAGAGTCCCATTCTGTTTCCTCCACGTATTGTCATTTCAGTTGTTTCCAGTCATCCAACGTGCCTGATTCTGGCAGACCCTCTTGCCTGCTCCTATGCCGTCTCACCCTTGGCAGAACAGGATTTTGTATAAGGAGCTGGCAGCCAGCCCCCCGGACTCCATCTTGCTTGATGAAAGCTGACCACGGCCACTTCATTTCTCCTGTCAGTTACTGGCTTAGGAAAGGCCGTGCATTCCAAACCCGCCATTGAGGCGTTAGGGAAAGTCTGTTGAGGGTGGAGCTGGGGAGAGGGGAACATTTATTTAAAAGGACACAAGGAAAAATCTTACCCCGTTCTCTTGTGTTGTAAAGACATTTTGTATCAATCTATGCCTGGATCCCAGGCAGCCATTTTGTGACCATGAAGAGACCTGGCCTGAGATATGGACTCAGAGAATTAACTAAATCTGGAACTGCCCTGTCTCCAGATTTCTTATTCTGTGGAATACTAAATTTTCCTTGTTGCTTAAGCCATTTCAACTGGGTTTTCCATTACTGCAACTGAGAGTATCCTGAATGGTATACCAGTTCTGGCTGTATTAATAACATACCTCCTTACACTAGCAGCTCATTTAGAGCATTTCAGGGACCTTCTTGAGATTACCTGCTGTAAGCCCCCAATGACAAACTGAGCTGGGGGGACTTGGGGTCAGCTCTTCTGATTCCCACATTTTCAGATGAGGAAACCGGACCAGGAGGTTTGAACGTCTCCACGGCCACCAGCCAGTAAGTGGCAAAGGCATTCTGACTCAGTCTGGGGGCTTTCCTCCTGACACTACAATCTCGAATGTGCAAGTGTCAGGCTACCAACAAGGTCACTGGTGTGTGTGTGACAGAAGGAAAGAAAAGTGAACACAATCGGTTAAAATCTAAGATTCTCCGCCCAGCGGCTTCCCTACACGTTTGGGCTCATGTGCCACACGAAAGAGCCTGGAAATGGTAGACAGTAGATTACAGGCACAGGGCGTGCAGAAGAGACGGTGGAATCTATAAGCAGAGCCATATTCAAAGAAAAGGCTTTGCTGTTCCTTAAAAGCTTGGAAAGTTAACGTTCATTCATATGGTTTACATTATTTACCGTCTGCATGCATCATTTTCAATTATTCACTTTAGCCAATATTTTCTTTCGACTAACCCCCCACCAACCGTCATCCTGTTGTATAGATGGGGCCCTCCTACATCTCTTGAAATGTGTTGCTGTCAAACGTGGAGAAATGACATACAATCTGGGAAGGCTGCATGTTTCAAGAAAACAGAGGACAGCTTACTTCTTTTGGGAAGCGAGGCTGGTTCTTGCACAGGTAATGTGAAAATCACGTGGTTCTGTGTGAGAATGTTCCCGACGCTCGCACTCGTTGGCATTATCTGCCATGGCTCTGCAGGCCCTGACCCCGGTGTGGACTGATCTTTCCAGGAGCTTGTGTAGGGAGGAAAGGAGAATGAATGGGAGGGTGGTGAACTAGATTCAGGGAGGGAAAGGTGAGGATTCACACGTGACGGCCTCAATCCGTTCTGTGAATAAGAGTTGAAGTCAGTTTGGGCCAAGAACCGTGGGACAGTGGTAAATGAGCGTAGGAACTGTGTCTTCCACACACCCCCACGCCACGTGGCCCCTCTCACCCGTGGCCATGCTCTACCCTCCTGTCCCGTCCAGCCTGTGAACTGCCCCTGCCAATCTCTTTGCTTCTGCCTGGATCCCTACCTGAAGGTCAAGGTCTTGGTTCCTACAATTAACCCCCTTTCTCCCTTGCACATCATTTCTTCTCTCTGTAATCCATACATTTCCCATTAAAAAAACAAAACAAAACTCCACTGACCCACATTCCCCTCCATCTACCACCCAATTACCCCACTCTCTACAATGAAATCCCTCCAAAGGGCCCACGTCCTCCCCCCTCATTCCCTGCTGAATCCACACACCAGCGATGTCCACGTCACCAATGCAATGGTCCCTGTCTCCCTTGCCTTCCCAGCAGCACCTTCTGTGGGTGACCACTTCCTCCTTCTTGAAACATCTTCTCCCCTTGGATCTGAGGACACCATGCTCTTCACTCTCCCACTGTCACTCCAGCTCGGTCCCCTTGGCTGAGTGCTCCTCCTCGTCCAGGCTGCTCACTTTGGGACACTCTCATCCCTGGGCCACTTCTCCACTCTCTGCCTGGGCGATCTCACCCAGGCCTAAGTTAAAGTACCACCACACGCTGATGCCTCCCGACTTCTAGGTCATCAGCCCCTCTCTCCCAAGCTCTAGCCTCACATTTTCATAGGCCAACTCCATTGCTTGAATTCTGTGTCTAACAGGCACTCGAGCTCATCGTCGATGAAGTGTGAGTCTTGCTCATTCAATACCAAACACCCTGCCCCCCGCCCCAGTTCTCCCGTCTCAGCCCAGGGCCTCACATCCACCTGATACCTGGGCCAGACACCTGTGCCCACCCTCATTCCTCCCTGCTCCCCTCAGGGTCCCAGCAAGAAAGAGAATTTATGACAGACGGCCAAATGAAGAGACTTTACTGAGAGGGCTACTTTCAGAGGTAAAGGCGGGGGAACACACACGACGGACGCTGAGGAGCCGAGAGACCAGCAAGAGAATGAAGAGAATTTTCAGAGCCCAGGTGAGCTGGGTCCCTTCGAGGTGGGGACGGCAGGTGAGAAACGACAGAGCTGCGGCTACAGTTTGAGCGTTTGTGTCCCCCAAGTTCGTATCTTGACACCCTAATGCCCGGTGTGATGTGCAGGGGCGGGGCCTCTGGGAGGCGACTAGGTCGTGAGGGTGCAGCCTCATGATGGGCTCGGTGCCTCATATAAGAGAGCAGAGCTGCCGCCCCTTGCCCCAGGTGAGGACAGAGCTAGTGGTCTGCACCGCCCGGCCGTGCCGGTGCCCTGACCGCAGACTCCCAGCCCCCAGAACTCTGGGAAACAAGCGTCTGTTGTTTAGAGGCCACCAGTCTGTGGTGTTTTGTCATAGCAGCCAGAACGGATTAAGACAGCTACTAACAGAGAGGTGGTCGTGAGGCGAGGTGGGAGCAGTGAAGAAACACCCCGACCTTCCCCGTCCTCCTGGTGCTTCCCACTGGCCAACTGGTCAGAAGTCAGAGCACAAGAGGCCAGGAGACGTGCTCCCGGGGTCGGCCTCTGGGACGTGGAGCGGGAGGAGGGCAGAGAATGGGTGGGGTGGTATAGGCAGAGGCCAGCAAGCACGTTCCACTGCGGCATCCTGCACCACCCTGTGCCTCCCTGGACGGCCCAGAAGAGAGCAATGGCTGAGGCTGACTTGGGAAGAGCCTAAACCTGAGAACACTGCCCCTCACACAGACTCGTCAGCAGAGCAGGGAAGCCCACCCGGGTCCAGGCGGTTGAGCACAACCCCTGTCAAGTTGCTGGCTGACCACTGACCTCTGCAGACAGAGGGACGACCTCAGGCACGTAGGCTTAAAATAGAAACAGGAGGGAAGGAGAGAAACTAACCAGGGAGTTCAGTAGCTGCGCCCCACAGCGATTTAGCCGAGGCAAGCGACTAAGTGAAGGATCCAGCAGAGAAATGGACAAACCAAAATACAGCAGCAACAACCTCTGGGTGGGGGCCCAGGATGCAGGGTTATATACCACAGTCATAACAGTTAGATAATGCACAGATAATATGTTACCTAAAATGTCTAGTTTTAAATAAAAAATTATGAGATATGCAAGGAAACATTAAAGTGGGATGCATAATCAGCAATAGAAACCCTCAGTGTCCTCAGATTTTCAGTGGAGCAGACAGACTTCAAAGCATACTATAAATATGATCAAAGAACTAAAGGAAACCACACTATGTAACAATAATGAATCTACAAATAGAGATTCTCACCTAGACGAAATTATATATTTTTTTAAAAGATCCAAATGAAAATATTATGAAAAGTACAACAATTGAGATGAAAAAATTTACTAGAAAGGCTCCACAGGAGATTCCAGATGGTAGAGGAAAGAACTAGTGAACCTGAGGTTAGATCAATAGAAATCATCCAATATGAAGAATAGAAAGAAAAAATATTGAAGAACAATGAAGAACCTCAGAGACAGATGTAGGACAGCAGTAAGAGTGCCAACGTACATATAAGGGGAGTCCCAGAGGGAGAGAAGCGAAAGGGCCAGAAAAAATGTTTGAGGAAATAATGGCCAAAAACTTACCAAATTTGATGAAAAACAAAATATACAGAGATCCACACCCAGACACATTAATACCAAACCTCTTAATCTCAAATTCATGCCTGATATGCAGTAAGCTGATCACTGAGACACCCATGCTTGGAGGCAGAGAAAGGTTTATTTGAATTGGCCAAAAGAAGAAGGCAGGAGGATAAGTTCTCTCAAATCTGCCTTAATGAAAAAAGAAAGCAGAGGGTCTTTATAGGTCTAAGAGGCTTGGGAGGAGTAATTTCAGAGAAACAAAAGGGAAGTCCGTGTTTCTTTCACTCCAGATAAGCCCTTGGGCAACCAGACTTATGGGCATCAGTGGCAGCTGGGGGCTGGTTGTCTGGTAATTGTACATTCCTTGACAGCATTCCTCTTCTTCTACAAAACAAGCTCATAAATCCTTGTGGCCCTTGAGTCACCCCTCAGGTTAAACAAGAAAACAGCAAATTAACAAGCTTATAATGACGGGTGAATTAACTTTTTATCATCTTTCCGTGTTGGGAACAAGGTTGAAGGGTAACTAAGTTCTTACAGAATATTTACAGCAACCCTCAGGTACCCGGCTTCAACATTATAGTCAAATTCTGGAAAGACAAAGAGAAAATCTTGAAAGCAGCAAGAGGAAAATGACTCATCTCATACAGGGAGCATCAATACCATTAACAGCAGAATGAAAATAGTGAATGAAACAATGGAGGACAGGGAGCAGGGGGGAATGACATATTCAAAGCGCTGAAAGAAAGAAAGAACTGTAAACCAAGAGTTCGACGTCCAGCAAAACCATCCTTCAGAACTGAAGGTGAAATTGAGACATTCTCAGCAAAAGAAAGACCGAGAGAATTTGCTGCTCACAGACCTTCTTATAAGAAATAGTAAAGGAAGTACTTTGAACTGAAAGAAAATGAGTCCAGACAGGATTCCAATCTGCAGGAGGACATGAAGGGCACCAGAAATGGTAAATACGTGTGTTGATAAAAAAAGGCACTGTAAATATATCCTTCTCTTCTCTTAACTTCTTTACAAGACACAAGATTGTGTAAAACAATAAGTTCATCCAGATTATACAAAGAACTCGTACAATTCAAAAATAAGAAGACAGCCCAATTTTAAAATGTGCAAAAGATTTGAGTGGTATTTAACAAAGGTACATGAGGGGGCCGGCCCCGTGGCTTAGCGGTTAAGTGCACGCGCTCCGCTACTGGCGGTTCGGGTTTGGATCCCGGGCGCGCACCGATGCACCGCTTCTCCCGCCATGCTGAGGCCGCGTCCCACACACAGCAACTAGAAGGATGTGCAACTATGACATACAACTACCTATTGGGGCTTTGGGTGGGGGGAAGAGGAGGATTGGCAATAGATGTTAGCTCAGAGCTGGTCTTCCTCAGCAAAAAGAGGAGGATTAGCATGGATGTTAGCTCAGGGCTGATCTTCCTCACACACAAAAAAAAAAGGTACATGAATGGCTAATAAGCACGTGAAAAGATGTCCATCCTCACTCAGCAGCAGGGAGACACAAACTAAATCCACAGTGAGCCAGCACCAGGGACCCCCACGCAGAGCGATAACAAACAGAGCAGACACATGGATGGCAGGTGAGGATGCAGAGGGTCTGGAATCCTTATATGTTGCTTGGGGGAAGGTAAAATGGCACAGCATTTGGAAAACACTTTGGCAGTCTCTTATAAAGTTATACATAAGATTACAGATGAGCCAGTAATTCTACTCCTGAGAATCTACCCGAGAGAAATGAAAACGTGTCCACAGAAATACAGGTACACCAATGCTCAGAGCAGCTTTATTCCTAATATCTAAAGCTGGAATCCATTCAAACGCCGTGAACTGGTGAGTGGATAAATGAAGTCTGGAATACAATACAAAGCAATAAAAAGGAACAAACTACTGATCCATGCTACGAAATGCATGGGCCTCAATAACACTATGTTAAGTGAAAGAAGTCAGACGTAAAAGATGACACATTATATGATTCCATGTACAGTCAGGCACCGTGTAACCACGTTTTGGTTGATGACAGACCGCAGATGTGGCGGTGGTCCTGTACGATTAGCACCACGTAGCCCAGGTGTGTAGGAGGCTATAGCATGCAGGTTTGTGTAAGTACACTCTGTGACGTTTGCACAATGATGAAATCACTTAACAACACATTTCTCAGAACGTGCCTCCATCAGTAAGGGACACGTGACTGTATGAAATGTCCAGAAAAGACAAATTTCTAAAGAGAAAGCATTGTCAGTGGTTCCTGGGCCAGGGTGGGAGCAGGGATCAACAGCAAGTGGACATGAGAGAACTTTTTTGGGTGATGGAAACGTTCTGAAACAGGAGGGTTGTGGTGGTTACACAGTCTATAAATTTACTAAAAATCATAGAATTACGCAGTTACAATGGATGAATTCAAAGTAAATTATGCCTCAAAAAGCACTTAAACAAAAAGACAAAGGCACAGCAGGCCATACGCTCCTCTCACCCCAGGCCCCCGGCACATGCAGTGGGGCTTCGTACTCCAACGCCCTAATTCCTGGTGGAAGCACAGAAAGACATGGGGGTCCACGCGACCCAGCCCTCCTTGACCCAAGGCCACCCCGGTTGCAGACAAGACCTTTTGGGGGCTTTGAGCCCTGAGAGAGCAGCACCTGGGGAGCAGGTAGAGCACCGTGCCCACCCTGCCACCCTCCACGCCCTCCTCTAGCCCCCTCTTCCACCCTTCATCCACTCGTATTTTTGCTGCGGGCTGTCACGGTCCCCACCAGGTCTCGAGAGCACGCCTCTGTCACCCGCACTCTGAGCATCGGGGGCGGTCTTTGCTGTCGGCTCAGTCCCTGCACTCGACTCTGAGGACCTGACCTTGCCCTCTGCCCCCGGTCTCACCGTGTCGGGACACCCTCGCCCACGCCCCTCCCCTCACCTGGGCCCCGCCCGCCCCGCTCCCTGCTCTGCAGCTGCTGTTCCGGGCTGCTCTCCATCACCCATCTCTGATCCCGAGCCTGCAGAACACCGCAATCCGTCATTCTGGATCATCCCGCGTCTAACCTTTCGCAACGCAGCCTGGACTGGCGCAGGACCACCCGCCCGAGGACACGGGGAGCTCAGTGACACGCCTGAAGCACAGGTCACAGGAACGCAGAGGAAGTCATCCCCGGGCTGGGCTTTGCTCTGTGGAGGGTTTTGCCCAGGAGGGTTCCCCACGGTGCGCTCGGCTGGGGACACAGCTTATGTAAAATGACCGTGAACACGGTCTGTACTCTGGAAGGCTCTCCGGGATGCCCGTCTCCACCCTCTTTCCATAGAGGGGACCGAGGTCCCACCGCACAGGCCTGACCTCCTGACCCCGCCCTCTCCACGCCTCTGCTGCCTTTCCTGGAACACCCCCCTTTCATGAAGCCAAGGCCTCCGCCATCGTCTGTGGTCTAGGAATTCACTCTCTCGTGCACTGGGTACCGTCAGAAGATGACCACCGAGTGTTGCCTCCAAGAAAACCCAACCAAACAGGGCAGCCCGCACCATGCTAAGTGCCCCGCCTGTGTCCTCCTCGTCACCGTGAAAACACGGGTCCATCTTCGCAGCTCTTCCCGATGGTGACTAGGAGACTGGACGCGTCTTCGGAGGGCTTTTGCTGCGTCTGAATGCTGTGCCATATTCTGTCCCTTCCACGCCGCACATGCTTGGACTAACTCTAACTATGAACACCAGTTCTGGATAAAACACTGTGACATCTAGTACCTCCCACGTTGGCCCTGTCCTCCTACAGAACCAGCCAGAGGCCCCATCAGGCTTTGCTCGGCCGCCAAGAGGCCAGGCATCTCCATCTATTCATGGAGCAGGTGCGGCCCTCTAGTCTGTCCTTCACGGGGCTCCCCTTCCCATTAGCAGAGGAGAGCGTCGTGTCGTGTGGACTAACAGAGTCACTGAGGGGGACAGGCCTTGGCGCCCTCACAGGTGTCCGGTCCTGACCTGAGCGGGCGCTGCCCACCCGTTTATATTCAGCGGGGCACAGGGTCAGGGTGCAGAAGATGGACTGCGGGCGGCCTGTGCCCGGTCCGTGGGGCTGCCCAGGGCCCACCCTGACCCTGGGCTCTTCACTGACTACTCAGCAGTGGGGAGCCCCACACCCAGCCGCTCCAAGTCCAGCCCCTCCTCCCTGGTTCTTATGGAGACTGTTTAGTTTGAATGTCATCCCAGCTTAACCCGTTTCCAAACTCATGGAACGTGAGTTTAGATTTATTGAAATTAATAAAAATTTGGAGGAGATAATGTAGAGGACGTGACCTCCGGTTGACTCGCGAGTTGGTCCAGGCAATCCGAGGCTCCTCACCTTCCCCTGTCCCTAAAATGTTCACTCTGCCCACTGTTCCCATGGTGGGCGCTGTGCTCAAGGACTCGGCCTTGAGAGAGGTGGTGTTGAGGCCATCTGGATGGTGTAGTGACTGAATCCTGTTGAGGCCTCTCTGTAAACTTCAAGACTCTGGTGGGCAGGGCGGAGATCTCCTTGTCGTGGGGCCACACAACACAAGCTCGGATGTGAGTTCCCCTGCTGGTTAAACCTGCCACCTTCCCATCCGGAGTGGGCTGCCTCTTTCTTGGGTCTCTCCCTGCCCCCCGGGGACAGGGCCAGTTTCAGATGTCACCCAGGAAGCTCCCAAGGTTTCGAACCAATAAAATCCATTTAGGTGATAAAGCTTTGTTTTCTCTAAAAAGTATAAACAAAGGAACTAAATTACTGAATGTGTATATCAAGATTGCAATTTGGAAGGAAATTCACTGTGGAAGAAATAGAGAAATAGAGAATTAAAATTAATGTATGGGAATCTATCTCCATGAACTAATTTTTTCCAGGACTATCTTTTTCTTTCTTTTTAAATTCTGGTTTTTGAACATCACTTTCCAACATGGTTAAAATTCACTAAGGGTTATGGATTAAGGAAATTTCACTTAAAAAAAACTCCGAAAGAGGATTAAGAAAAGTACAGAGAATAAATAATTCAGAACATGGCGGGGGAGGACTCCTCTCATTAATAAATGTTAATGAGAATCTGTCAAATTGACATAAGTATACGAAGCCAGTGACTTTGAGACACAGCCCCAATTCCTTGACTTAGCATTTGTTGTGAAAACAAGAATTCAGGTGGGCCCTTAATGTGCTGCTGACATTTGAGACATGAACCACAGAAGCTTGTAATAACAATAATAATAAATAATAAAAACATTTATCAAAAACATCTAAAATTATTAACTTGCCCTATATTACTACATATAATAATGGCCACGAGTAAGAGTAATTTTCTTAGTGGAACAATTTATTAATGGATATGCAATAAAATATCTCCCCAAAAATCTTTTAAGAAATGACAAGGCAGAAAGCAAAATTTTTTGGTTCTCTGGGAATTTTTTTAATGTAAACATAAAATATTTGAAGAAATGATAAAAAGTCACAAATGAACCTGTAAATATATTTTAAAAAATCTGGTTTCAAACAGGTACATGAGGCTTAGACACATAAATGTGCTATCAGATGAATGACTTAAAATCTAAATACAAATCAAAAAGGCATTTCCGTAACTTCAATTATTAAAAACACAAATTCAGTAAATACTCCAAATCTAGGAAGGCTGACTTGAAGAAGTACGGTCAGAATGGTCAGGAAAGGCGAGGACTAGTAGGACTGCACTTGAAGAGAAGGTGGACAGACGGAGCTGGCTGTCCTCGGCACACAGCTCCCCCACACGGGGACACCACCACACAGACAACGTTACAGTAACACAAGCATGATCTCTACATATGTAAACATCCTTCAAGACAAGTTATATCTTCAACTTAAGCACAGATCAGTGAGCATATCCCAGTGATATGTTAAAATCTAGGTTAGAGCCAGAATACTCCCGTAGCAATTCTGAGGACAGTGATGATCAGCAGGTAAATAAACGCAACAATAGAGACTTGAATCTAAGCTAAGCAGCTGGGTGCAGAAGTGATGAATGAGTAGAATAACTCATAATTGTGTTAAATGAGGAACAGAGTTTCTAAACTGTTCGATACAACTCACATGTATTGTTTGGAAGCAAGCACACCTATATTAGTTTTCAAAGCAAACAATGTTACAATACAGTTACATGCTTATACAATCACACACAGAAGTAACAAGAGTTGACATATTTTGGGTAGCCTTCACATATTCATTTAAAATTCCGACTCGTTGCTAACTTAATAGATGTCCATGTACTAGTAAGATTTCACACATTTTAAAAGTCTAAAAATAAAGCATATTATTATACTAAAAAACATTAATGAGCAATAAAAATGTTTAATTAGCATAGATCCCTATAAACTTTGGGAATTTTAAAGTTCAGCAGAATAGCAGGTACTTAACAAGAACATTTAAGTTAACTGTATGACAGTTTAAATTTAAAAGAATTACTTAATGTCTAGAAATAATTTCCTTGAGTTTAGAAAGTACTAAATCTTGGTTTCACCACCATTTTAAATTCGGACTTTATTAATATAAACAGGGAAACACAAATCTTATTTTAAGGAACAAAGAAGAGGCCACTGCCTTTGCCATGCAGTAACTAATTTATCATCTCGGGTAACGCAACAGGTAGAAATGGAGCCGAGAACAAGAATCGGGACTTTCTGGGCGGAATCAGGCGCATTTAAACCTGATAAATCAACATGAACAGAAGGCACTTGAAAGGCTCTTTGCGGTGTTTTGCAGCCAATGTTGTCTATGCCAATGGCAAATCTTATAAACAACTGCGCAAAGATGGTTCCAATCTCACGAAGCTCCCTATTTCTTTTAAAAAGCAGTATGTAATATATAAAAACGGAGTAAATTAAGAAGTTAATATATTAAACAATTTATACACATTTAAAATTATAGATATCTTACAAAACAGCTGTGATAATAAAAATTACTATTGCAAACAATAAACAAATAGGAATTAAACATTGTATAAAACGTCTCTGAATTAGCATATGTTGGCTGGGAGGAGGGGAGAGAAGAAAGTATTAGACCTGAAATCTAATAGCTTTATAACATAAAATATTCCTAATTAAACTTCACATATATCCTTAACACTGAAATATTAAAAAAATTGAAATTTTCAATAATTCCTTTTTTTAAGGCCATTGAAACAAGTTTCACATTGTTAAATTTTTGTGGTGTGTTATTTAGGGTCCAAGGATGTTGGGTAAACTCATCACATCCATTCTGCTTACGGTTTTTTCACTGAACAATATGTTCTGTTGTGTTTCCTCCTTGAATTCACTAGTGAAAAGTCAGCACCCAACGCCACATGTCACAATGTCTGGGATTCATTCATGAAATGGGAGGACGCTGATCTGCTGCAGATGTGGTCTGACTCCAAGGACGAATGTCTCTTGGGAAATGGTTGCTATGACAATGTTGTTGCTAGGATAATTCCAAGGATCACAAGCAAAATAATTACACAAATAATAATGAACATCATTTTCTGCAAGATAAAGAAAAACATTAATTAATTTGCAAGATATCAAAGGAAAGAAATCACTAATGTCATTTTCTGACAAAATTCTCCTGAAATTTGAGATAGTTTAAAACACAAGCCCATTATCAAGAAAAAACCCCTACAGGTCACAGAAGAGGGAGGCTGGGGAAGGAAAGTCCCACAGGCCAAGCACGTGTTATAGACACGTGTATATTAAATTAAGTGCATTTAATACATTAAAATGTGTTGTTAAAACAACTATTTGCCCTTGGAGGGAAAAGGCCATGTCTGCCTCGCACCGTGTGGGTTCTCAATGAACACTCTCTACTGATCATAATAAAATTCCAAACTGCTATTTCTCAGATGCATGGTACACCTTTGTAAAACTTTAAATGAATCTATTTCTCATTTGCTGAAAAGATCTTATTTATACATTTTTTTACACTGAGGCATGATGCTCCTGTGAAATCAGCGAGCCGTTACCTCCGTCTTCCTGTGTACGTGGCCCAGAAGCATTAACTGGTTTTTGTTGTTGTCTAAATTAATAAGCTCCCTTGCACAGCTGAAAGCTAAACCACCTGAAGAAATCTAGACTCTTCCCGGAAACGCGTGTGAGGAAGGAGGGCAGGAAGTCAGCAAGACGAAAGACACACGGCCGCATGACTTCAAGCTCTCTTTTCGAAAGCAGCGATTCATCGTTTTCCATCCCAGTTACCACACGTACGCCACACGTGCATCTACGGCAGCCCATCTGCTGAGACTGCACAGGTCTAAGCCAACCTCAAGGGCCAAGCACTCAGGTAATTACCGCACGAGTTATGAGACCAGCGGAGCCAGGCCCATGGGGAACTTCCGAGTGAACTCCTCGAGCCGTCAGGACAGGCCTCTCCTCCCACTGACGGTGCTTGTTAATAGGACGTACACCTCCCGGGATGTGAGGGCTTGAGTCCCAACCATGCCAGCGCCCCCTCCACTTGCTTTCCTAGGAACTTCGCCATTCTAGAGACATCTCTTTCTTTGGCCTATAATGCCCTCCTGCCCACCGATGTCCACCCTGCAGCTCCAGAACCTGGCTCCCGTGTCGCCTGCCCCGTGCGGCCTGCTGACCCCCGCTACTGGAACCACCGTAGGGACCGGGCCACTCCAGACCTGCTCTGACTCTCACTGCTGCTGTGCATTTGCGAGCGCGAGGGCGGGCACTCCCTGTGTGTGCTCTCTTCCACATGTGGCTCCCAGCTGTGCTCTTCTGAATCCCTGCGCCCTCAATGCCACACAGTCAACAACCATTCTCATCTAGATCCCGATAAGAGCTCGAGCCAATGCCTGGACTTCTCCTTCAGGGACAGAGCACACCCTGGGGAGTGGGTGGTGTTTGAGCTGAGGATGGCTCTATCTCCTCCTGCACAGACACCAGGGCATGGGGCTCTCTCCGCCTGTCTCCTCAGTAGGAAAGAGCATCACCCCCTCGCCGCAGGATTACGGGCACAAGGATTACCTCCTCAAGGTGCCTGCAGTCCATGCCAGCCCAGAGGAAGGCTTTGCTGAACTATGTGCTGAGAGAATTAATTAATTTTTTAAAAGTATAATTAAAGACATCAACTGCTGCATTTGAATAAAAAAATAATCGTTGGTGTGCACTTTGATGTGTTTTTTATTAATGAGGATTGTTTTGTGTTCGTCTGAATTTAACGGCACTGGGTAAGCGGGCCAGCCAGGCCCACGGCCCAGAACCAGGCCCACTCTCCCCTGAGAACTACTGAGAGGAGCTGGCTCTTACTCTGAGGCACTCCCAAAGGGCACCCATGAGAGCAGCTCACGTCACAGGGTCAGATCTGAAAATTAATGTTATCTTTAGTGTAACCACATTCAATTAACCATATTATGGCCACAAGGAAAAATCAAGAAAATACATATTTTAGAAAGAATTATAAAAATATTTTTAAAATACCATTACATTAGTGAAGAAAAATCACATACACCACTTTTTCAGCAGAGCTAATAGGAAAGATACATAACCTTCTGCCTAATAAAAACAGAGGGCTAAGAGTTCTTTCTGCCTCCGAAGATGGGATGTTAACAAGCCTGACGTGCCAGAGCTCACGCCCGAAACAATTTCCAGTGCAGCTGTGCAGCCTGCACGAACGTCAGAACGCTAACTGCGACAGCTCCTCGTCCGTCAGCCATGTGGGCTGAGTGACCAGACGCTCCCAGGGAGAAGGAACTCATGGAGACCGAGAACAGTCAAGACACTGGGCACAGAAGTGATTCCTTTCCACTGTGACGTCTTATTTTTTAAATAAGGTGCCCAGAGTCTGTCAAGCCGGCAGCCACTTTCATCATAAAAGAAGGAATTCATCAGGGACCACCTGCCACAGTGTAGACACCAGGGGCACTTCACAATTCTAACCACAATGATTATGTCAAACAAACTTTTTTTCTTTTTTTTTTTTTGTGAGGAAGATTGGCCCTAAGCTAACATCTGCCAACCCTTCTCTTTTTTTGCTGAGGAAGACTGGCCCTGGGCTAACATCCATGCCCATCTTCCTCCACTTTATATGGGACGCCGCCACAGCATGGCCTGACAAGCAGTGCGTCAGTGGGCAGCCGGGACGTGAACCCGCGAACCCAGGGCCACCGCAGCGGAGTGCGCGCACTTAACCGCTTGCGCCACCGGGCCGGCCCCAAACAAACTTTTTAAGAGAAATGACTGGTATGTCCAAATTTAATACATCAGACAGCATTTTAACTTAAGGGTTAACGCAAGAAGGATGACTCCAAATGCCTAAGAAAACCAGAGGAAAAACACAAAATCTATGGAAGTTTGGAGAAAGGTGACACACAGTGAACAAAAATATACTTTAAATAAATAACTATGAGTATCTTCCATATTCAGAATCCTTTAATTAAGGATTAACAGGCATGCTAACTAAATACAGTCTTCATTTTAATAGGACAGTATTTTCAAACAAACTAGATGCTGCCAAACAGAAACAAGTTAGATGAAAGATTTTAACTCGACTGAATGTTTTTCACAGCTGGAGCCCCACTCCCTCTAATGCACAGTAAAACGACGAGTAAATACACCCCACAAAGCAACGTCCAGTGGCTGCAATTATTTTAAAAATTAAAATTTAAGAGATAAATTTTTACAAAATATTCAATGTTGTTTTCTAACTGAGAATTCACCTTCACTGCTATGGTTATTAGATTTAGTGAAGGGCCACTGTAAGGAGTGGAATAGTCTTCATGGATGGAAAACAAAAGACCGAGGAGCTGTGCCTGCCACACTGTCACATCCAAGTCACGTCAGTAAAGCCAGAAGCTTTAAAAAAGCCATGCAAGGAGAAGGCCTCAGCTTAAAAAGGAACTACCGGGACCGGCGCCACGGCGTAGTGGTTAAGTGCCCGTG
Source organism: Diceros bicornis minor (assembly GCF_020826845.1). Taxonomy (NCBI): domain Eukaryota; kingdom Metazoa; phylum Chordata; class Mammalia; order Perissodactyla; family Rhinocerotidae; genus Diceros; species Diceros bicornis. The sequence continues at coordinate 2,147,772 of NC_080774.1, read as the reverse complement.
CGCCCCACTGCTGGCGGCCCGGTTTCGGATCCCGGGCGCGCACCGAAACACCGCATGTCAAGCCATGCTGTGGCGGCGTCCCATATAAAGTGGAGGAAGATGGGCACGGATGTTAGCCCAGGGCCAGTCTTCCTCAGCAAAAAAAGAGGAGGATTGGCAGATGTTAGCTCAGGGCTAATCTTCCTCACTAAATACATAAATAATAAAAAGGAACTACCACCCAGCCCACGTGTGTTCTCAGTAAATATCACGGCTGGAGACCAGAACTCGGCAGGTCGGGCACACGCACCCCGAGACAACGTTCCTGCCCCGCTGCTCCCTGGCAGGCATTTACTACTTGTAAGTGTATTAAAATTGGGCAGGCACTACTGTTAGCTAAGTGGGAGAGTTAGTTACTTACTGTCACACTGGCAGGGGGGCAGGCACACTGACGGCATCCGCATCCTCATTTGCCAACTGATAAACCAATAATTAGAGCAATTACAGCAACCAGAACCACACACAGAGCAACAATTATCCACTTTTTCTGTCAAGGAAAAGCAAGCCGATTACATCATGGTTAATTTCATATCGCCACATTAGAGGTCACCAGTCATTTAAAATAAAACGGTCCATCGGAATTGGTTTAAAATCTAAGTTAGAGGACAGCTGATTAATGTTGTTTGTCAATTTTTAGTTTTCAAAAAGAGTGATTTTTAATTTAATAAGGCCTGACTATTTGGAGAATAAAACTGTTAGTTCTGTTATAGAACTCTGAGAATATTGTTTCATCAGTGAGAGCACTGCACGACCATATTATTTGGATAATTTTCGGAGGGACTGAGACATACCCCTGATCTTTCCCACATCCACCAGATCAGTGAACTAAGACATCAGTCCTCTCCTTAACAAGCCCACCGTCTTCTTTCTCATTGGTTTGTTGTTGGCAGTTGAACCCCTCACTGCTCCCCCACACCATATAAAGGAAATCACCCAACACCAGCCTCCAGGGGCCACACACGCTGCCCTGGGAATAGGCAGGACATGAGGAGGAGACAGCCAACATCTGAACAGACGAGGCAGAGCACAGCGAGAAGTTAAGCTGCACAGTGTCAGATGTCAGGCCTTTACATGGAAAGATGCTGATCATTTTTGAAACAGACATCCACGTTTGACCAGGTAACGTAGAGACCCCAGTCACCCTACACCAGGCTCCCTTGGCAGGGCAGCAATGACACCTGTCACTCCCCCACCTCTCATCTTTGTAAAACAATGAACTTTTCACTCGATTTTCACCGGACTGACATGCCATCTAGGTTATGGAGAAAAGGAAGGGAACTGCCCTTTGTTAGAGATTTTTTTAAGTGACAGTCTACTTCGTGCCCAGACCTCGGCTAAGCATTTCACACATAGATATCTGGCCACCTCACTTTACTCTAAGGGTCAAGATTCTAAAAAGTGAAACAGAATAATGTGAGAAGCCACGTCCTACATTTCAAAGACAATTAACACACATTAATATGCCAAAAAAAGCAGAGAGAGATGCTCTGCAGGCTGACAGGAAAGCCTGGATGTGCGTCCTCTCTGAGAATGTCCACGCACAACTATCTCAGCTGAATCTGCACACGCAATCCGACTCCACTTGTTCTGAACACGTGGAAACTCTCCTTTTACAAGGTCTTTGCAGGTATCGCACTGGACACCTCCCCCGACCCTCCCTGGGCAGTTGGCCTCTAAGAACGGCACTGTAACCCAAACGCCATCTTCGGGAGGTGGGAGGGGACACACACTGAAAGCAGTGGTTTGGTGCTTTGAGTCAACCTTCTCCACACTGCGGAGGAGGAGACCAAGTACGTGGACAAGGGCACACAGTGAGATACACAGGTAGTTTCCAGGCCCCGAATCAGAACTGAATTTTGTAGTTTCACTGTTTTCTTAGAAAAGCCTTCACTCATACACAACATACTTGAAGATTCAGATAAAGATATTAAAACCCATTTACAAAGCTTAAATGTGGGTGCTATCTGACATCTTAGGGCCACAGTCTCAAATAATTCTCTTCTTTCCTCCAAACCAAAGAATTAGCAAATAATCTCAATAAAGAATAAAGTGTTCATTGCATAAAATGTGTAACCAATGATTTTTAGGAGAATTTCCAATCCCAGTAGTTTTATATCACCCTCCAAATAACAACCCAAGAAACAGAGAACTCCCGAGTTTAAACCCATCCAACCTAAAAAAGGGAAATGGCCTGACTTTTGGTTGTGAAGGGTTTTAATTACTTAGAACACAAAACAGTTCAGAGTCAACATAATTTATCTAATAAACTTCAGAACTTTTTAGCAAAAAGAATTAAGTTTTAAAATGAAACATTAATTGAAGAAATTTTTATTCCCTGGAATAGCTTTTAAGTCAGCTTACGTCAACGTATGACAGCTCAAAACCAAATAGAGAGAAAAACACACTTTAATTCTTAAAGACCACACTCACCCTTCTCGCTTTGCTGTGGTATTTCATAGCTTTTTTCGTTTCCTCTTTAGCATGTTCTACATAGTCTGAGGCATTCGTAACATTTTTTTCTATGTTGTTGATCATTTCACCCTTAAACAAAAAGTTTCAAACTTAGAAGACATCTTCAATTGCCTCAATTATGTATCTTAAGAGGGCCACATAATGTCAATAGTTTTTACGTGAACGTAATGTGCATGTAATGGATACCAAATTTTTTTTTCACGTTTACAAAAAGATGAGACCATTGTAAATGTGCCAATACAAAGTAATCAACATTCAAATTATATTTTAAAAAGAATTAAAGGAATGGGCAACAATGCTGACAATTAAAGGCATATCAAGTAGATTCTGAGATGTGCTTGAACATGCGAACACTATGGAAAGACGAGCACAGTGAAGGAGGCAGCCAGCTGTAGGCTCAGCTCATATTGTACTATTATGCACATACATACAATGTACAAAGAATGGGCAGAAAATTGTTGAGATTTCTTTAAAATATCAGTAAACTAAGAATAGCTTATGTCTGACACTAAGTTGACTAAATTAATGAGCAAAAATGTACAGTGCGGTGAATCCAGTGAAACGTCAGGGGAGAAGACACATTACCTGGCTCTCTGTCCACCAGCAGACATACTCTTCTGCAGTGAATAGCAAAGCAGTGAAGAATGACGCACAATTAACTTACTCACTCACACTTTACGCTTACTAGAAAGTTGTGACTGTACGTATATTTTGAATTAGATATGTGAACATAATGCAATACTAATAGACTTCTAAAGCAAACGAGACAAAGCTAAGAATACAGCAATTGTTCTAATGGAACCTAATGCAACACATTTGGTACAGAACAATTATAATTAAAGTCCACGGTACTCTAAAATCTTTAATTACAAAAATAATGTACTGTTTTTATTGTCTAACTGGAGTATGTGGAAATAAGAAACTGAAAATAAGAAACTGATAGTAACCAGACTCCCAACTCTCCATTTCTTGCATCATAAAAGGCAAGGGGTCCACCCAAATCAGAAAGGAGTGAGATTGTCCCATCCAGCCTGCCATGTGGTTGTTGGTTTCTCCTAGCAAATGCATCCTACCTCAGCTTCCCACACACATTTTTATGATAAACCTCCTCAAAATAAGTGGTGTTCTTCAAAGGGTGAGTGACGCATGTGGAGAATGAATCCTGTACAGGGATGGAATTCCTACATAATCCAGGCAATCACAGAAAATCAGCAGTCAGATTTGAACCTTCTTAGAGGACTATTCCTGCCAAACAGATCCTGAAACCAGTCTCCATAGCAGCGAGGAAGCAATTTGCCTAAGATGGTTAGGTACGAAAGCTCCCACCCCACATGGCGGTCAGCAGAATTCTCACGGTCACTGAATCAGTGAATGACCCGGTCCAGACCTCGCACAGTATCTGGAAAGTCACGAACGACCTTATTCAGAGTCACAGAGGAGGTGCAAACATATCTACCCACCAGAGAGATACGCACCGGCTTGTACTATAGGCTCCATTTTATATTGTTCTAAAAACTGTATTAACTCCTTCAGTCCTCTCAGAGGGCTCTCTCCACACCCCCTTCACGCCCCACCTGTGTCACTGGACAAACTGACATCACCAGGGAATAAGTACAAGCTTCTATCTGTACCCCGTGGGGCTCAGTCTTTTAAACATTTCTCCTAGTTATTACTCTAACATATGCTTCTTGTAGAAAACTTGAAAATTCATATATTTCAGAGAAGAAAATTAAAATTCCCATAGTCCCACTATTAATAAACTGTTTGGTATACTTCTTTCCTTCTGTGAATACTGTTTCAAAAAGCCAAGCTCATGCCATACATAAACACGTGCATGTGTGTGTTACATGCACACATACATTTACACGTGTGTGTGTATGTGTACACATATAAGGTTTTGTATCTCCCTCTTATCTAAACTTAAAATTCCAGCACATTTGTATATGTCACTAAAAACCCTCCAAGTGGCTGTCCTATGGACACCCCACAGGTTAATTAACTACACCAGTCCCTTACTGTTGAAAGTTTAAGCTGTTTCCAGCATTTCAGTCTTACATTGGAACAACACTGCAATCAACTTTTGAATTTTAGGATTGGACTCAAAATAATGGCTTTCCTAGGTAAACTGGAATCAAATATAAGATTTTACTTATGTGAGTTAGGGAATGACTGCTCTCTATTTTAGAGAATTACCTGAGTCTCAACAAACATAGCCATATCCATAAACATTTCGTGCAGCTCTCGGATACTGGTCTCCAGCTTCATGATATCCTTGTGACGCGACTCAATTTCATTGAGAGCTTGTCTAGTAATTTGTGAATCTGATATAATCTTTGAAAAACAAAAACAAAAGAAAAATCAAATGAACTGATGATTGCTTTAGAAGTTAAAGAAAAACATATATATCTAAATAAAAACATCTGCGGCCACAAAGCCGCGTGTGCACTCACGTCTGAGGTGAAGATGGAAGGATTCCCACTTTCCAGCATCTCCTCCAGCTCATCGTCAGTGGTGGTTTTTCCAGCTAAAAGATTAACAATTAGAAACACCATTCAGAATGTGGTAATATTTAAAAATGACTTTTTCAAGCATAAATTAGCAACTAAAATCTAATTGAGTTGTTAACATTTTTCAACAATGTTTTTCTAACCTTTCAAACATATTTTTTTAGGCACGTGTTAACAACAAGAGAAACTAACAGAAGACTGAGAAGAGGGAAGAACTAGAAAACACTTGTGAAAAACTTTATCACCAAAATGAATAATAAAATCTAATTTTAGTATGAATGAGAAACAACTATAAAAAGGATATCGAGAAGTAATTTTTTGGCACATCAGTTTTCCTAAAAGTTTAACTTTGGTTTATGGAAAAAGGGGGTAAGCGGAATTCAGCATATACTAAATGGACATAAATAAAGACTCATAATTAGAATCAAATGCCTTAATATTTTCTAAGTTTTGGTTGTTAATATTGTTCCTTGAGTTAAATGTATTAATGCTCTCTATGACACCTGCTCACAGGTTTTTGGAAAAATCTCATTGATAATTACTATTTTTCAAAATGTGTGCCACAAAAGATAAAATTAAATGAGTAAACATCATAATAGTTAAAATATTATAATGTGAATGTTCATAGCAGCATTATTCATAATCGCCAAAAAGTGGAAACAACTCAAATGCCCATCACCCGATGAATGGATGAACATACTGTGGTCCACCCATTAATGGAACACGATTCAGCCATAGAAATGGATGAAATGCCCACCTGCTACAAATGGTTGAACCTTGAAAAACCGTGTGACGTGAAAGAGGCCAGTCACAAAAGACCACATATTGTATGACTCTGTTTATATGAAACGTCCAAAAAGAGCCGATTTATACAGATACACAAGTAGGTTGGTGGTTGCCTAGGGCTCAGGGGAGGGGAAATGGGGATACAGAGTTTCTTTCTGGAGTGATGAAAATGTTCTAAAATTGATCGTGCTAAGTTTTCCAAATAGGTACATGAGGCTTAGACATACAAATGTGCTATCTGATGAATGACTTAAATAGCTAAATACAAATCAAAAAGCATTTCCATAACCTCAATTATTAAAAACACAAATTCAGTAAATACTCCAAATCTAGGAAGGCTGACTTGAAGAAGTACGGTCAGAATGGTCAGGAAAGGCGAGGACTAGTAGGACTGCACTTGAAGAGAAGGTGGACAGACGGAGCTGGCTGTCCTCGGCACACAGCTCCCCCACACGGGGACACCACCACACAGACAACGTTACAGTAACACAAGCATGATCATTACATATGTAAACATCCTTCAAGACAAGTTATATCTTCAACTTAAGCACAGATCAGTGAGCATATCCCACTCACAGGCTATTTAAAGATTTAAAAAGTCTATGTTAGAGCCAGAACAGTCCTGTAGCAATTCTGAGGACACAGTGATGACTGGCAGGCAAATAAACACATCAACACAGACTTGAATCTAAGCTAAGCAGTTGGATGTATAAATGATGAACGAGTGGAATAATTCAAAATTGTATCAGAAAAGGAACACGGTTCCTGAACTGTTCAATACAATTCACACTTATTTTTCAAAATCAAGCATATTTGCATCAGTTTTTAAGGCAAATCTTTCTTAAGGAAGAAAAGTACGTTTTTAACAAAAATAGCATTTTCATTTACTCACTTATTTCCAGCTGACGCTGTATACGCCCTTTGCTTCGCTCCCGAAATAGAGTCTGTGCTTCATTATATTCTGTCATAACTTCTACAAACTTGCGAGATAGTACTGAATGCTATTAACATGGAAAAAATTAGATTAATATATCATGGTCACTTCTACTGAGAGAGATATAAAAACATTACATTACAGAGATTCAAACTATTATGCTACTCCTTCAAATGGAAACTAAGAGAAACAGTAACTTATTCTATAACAGAGTCTGTGCTCGGAACTTCACAGGCAGTATCTTACTTGATTTTCACAATAACCCTACTGTACTATTAATATCCCCCATTTTACAGAGGTGAAACCATGTTTCAGAGGGGTCAATCAGCCAGGCTACAGGCTGACTGGATCAGGGTTGGCACCCAAGCAGGCTGACCCCAGAGCCTACACGTTAATCACCATTTGTCAAGGAGACTGAAGTGAAGTGGTCTGAATGCCACTTGGCTGCACCATCTCTGACAGCAAGGACCTTACACAAACACTAAAATGACTCCGATAATTCTTTGCTCTTCAGAATAGAATTCTGTGGATGGGCTGAACAGACTTTTTTCGTCGTAATAAAGAGAGGTAGTGTATGAATACTATGTCCTTTCTATGCAGAAATGTTGTGAGGATTAACGTGATAGCAAAGATGAAATTATTTTGCATTTGAAAGAAGAAAGTGAAAAGACCCATTCTTGGACATCACTTCAATCTAGAGGAGGCTGATAATCAAACCTGGGTTCTTCGTATCCGAAGATCCACTGAAGTTCGGTTTCCACTCTCATCCTGATCAAAACTTTGTTCAATAGCTAGAAACAATAGGAAAGAGCTATCTTTTACACTAAAAACTGAAAGTTTTTCAAGCCAAACCTCAGACTGCTATTCTTTCTTATCTGTTCAACCCCTAATAAATGAATGGATGCTGGTAATAATTATCAACTGTTGATAATATCACAAAATAAAACAAGATGTTATATCTTAACATTCTTTAAAAGAAAAGAAACCACCTGAATGTGCCCAAGTTTCGAGGACTTAACTATGGATCTCCAGGAAACGCAGAAGACGGCGGCACCCGTTCAATGACACCACAGGGGTGCAGTGAGGGAAACCCTGAGCACGGCAAATTCTGATGGACAAATGTCCTGGCTTCTCCAACCAAAAGAAAAACAGTGCCGGGGGAAAGAGGAAGGAGAAACTGCTTTTAAAAGATCATAATTGACAGATCAACAATCACGGTGTATGGGCTTTATTTGGAATCCAATTCAAATAAACGGTAAAAAAAAAAAAAAAAAAATTAAAAGATCATTGAGTAAGTATAAATTCTTACTGGATATTTCATAATAAATAATGATAATTAATTTGACTTAGATACAGTAATAGTATTGTGGTTGTATTTTGGGGGGAAATTCCTTGTTTTACAAATACATACTGAAACATATGATGACGTCACCCATGTCTGGGACTGGTTTCCCAGTCACCCGGGTGGGGTGGGGGCCTGAGACTGCAGAGCTGACAGTGTGGACTCGGCTCATAGCAGTAATCGCCCTGCTTCTATATACGCCTGAAATTTTCCATAACAAAAGTTCTTTTTGATCTGCAGAGATTTTCTTGATTTGAATGCTATGTTGTAAAAATTAAGTACAATGTCTCTTTCTACCACATCAAGAAAACACAGCCTCTGTTAAGTGCCATAGGAAAGCTATAAACCTCTAAAAACCACCACGGCTGATGTCGAACATGGAGCCCCATAAACCAAGCTGAACCGCACTGAGTGTTCACAAGAACCTGCTGACTCAAAGAACAACTCAGGAAGAACCTGAAATGCATTCTAAAGGCTACTCAGCTTCTCAAATAACTGCAATTTAGCCAGGAATATCATAAAAACATACCACTGTAAGAGACTGCCAATACACAAGCAACTGCCTAACCCCGCTTGTGCCTAATCTGAAGGTGAACTGGAGATCCCCTCCTAAAGTGAAGGAATAACCACCACCAGCTTTAGCTCCTCAGATGCACTCCTCAGAGCTGGTCACTGAAGAATTTTAGGATGACAAATAACCTAAACAAAGGCTTACTATTCCAAGTACATACAAATAATTTAAAGTGCTCACAATTTTAACTTTTTAAAATGTAAAAGAATAAAAAATCACAAAGAAAATAATTACCCATATTCCCGCCATCAATGATTAAACATCACCAAAACTAAACTCACACTTTAACTTGGCTCGAATTTTATTAGCAGTTTTCTTGATTTCTTTGTTCAAATCTTCAAGCTCTTCTTTTATTTCTTTGAAATGAAAAAAAAAAGTCATCTGAGCTATAGTATCCAACATCAATAATTTCTAATAAACTTAAGTGGAACAATGTTTTTCATAAATATTCATGTTTGTTTCTGTCTTAAGGAAAACTCCTGATCGTGCCCGTGGTTCTCGAAGTGTGGGTCCTGGACCAGCAGCTTCAACGTGGGGTAGAAATGCAGATTCTTGGGCCCCGCCCCGGCCCACTCAGCAGGAAACTTTGCTGGGTGGGGCAGCAATCTGACTTAACAAGCCCTCCGGGTGTTTCTGGGGCCCACCTAAGCTGGAGAATAGTGGTTTATACCCATTAACTGATGAAATATTCACCGAATCCATTGCTAACACCTAGCCCTGATAAAGGAAAGCAGAAATTTAATCATATTCTGGAAAAAAAAAGTCTCCCGTGTGTTTGATTTCTTTTCTGCTATCCACCGTCTACTCAGCGCAGCTTCCCGGCGGGAGTGTGGTTCCTGCACTGTGGAGGCCGATGCCGACACCCCTGGGGACCAGCCAGCAGGTCTGGGGAAGGAGAGCCGGGCGCAGGGACCCGGCTGAAATGCACCTGGAGCAGGAGGATGTGTGCAGGGACCTGGCCCAGCCAGCACCTAACCACAGCTGAGGACACGTGCCCCAGGCTCCAGGGACAGGCGGAACCAGGGAGCAGCTGAGAGCAACCAGGACTGAGGATGAGCCTGCCAGTGGACTGGGTCCCGCTCTTCAGCCGGCATCCAAAGGAGGACGCTCCTCTCAGGGTAAGACAGCCCCTCGGCTGCTGTGCAACAGGATGGGGGACCCGTCAGACGGAGACACTGGACTCCCCGCTAACACAGGCGCAGGGTCTCAGGCGTTAACTAGAGAAACAGAAGAGCGTGACCACATTTGACCCTTCAAGATACTGAGCAGGTCATAAAGTTCCACTTGACGACGGTGGTATTTCAAATCACAGAGATGAGAGTGGGAGACTGGGAACCTCCCCTTCCAGTGGACTGGGTAATTCAGATCAGCCCTCCTGCTGAGAACAGTCAGAAAAGCTGTACAACATACTTTTTTTAATCTGCTTAAAGGCACCATAAAGCTAAAAATGCAGGAAAGAGGATCCAGGAGAAGGAAACCCCGGGAGGAGAGCCCAGCGACGGGAGTTGCCTTCACGGAGCCAGCTGAGGCTCCCAGCAGCCAGAAAACCCGTGCTGAGGCTGAAGCCCACACCCCAGCAGTCGCGGTCCCAGGAGAAGCCTCGCTCTGAGCCATCTCACTCTCTGAAGCAAGATCGCCCACTGCTGGCGCCCCAGCCAGCTGCCAGGAATTTTTAAAAATCACCTCTTAAGAAAGAAAATACTATCCCAGGACTCAAATTATTGCCACAAGTTTTCATGTACAAAGCCCAGTACTCAATCGAAAATAATCAGGCAAAAAAGAGAACACAGAACAGGAATCAAACCCAAGAAAAACAACAGCCGACAAAAACAGATCCACAGGGCACCAGCTGGTGGAGTTATCAGACACAGACGTTCAAATAATGATGTTTCACGGCGTGAAGTACAAGACTAAGAATTTTGTCAGGAAATAGGACAGTATAAAAAGGAACAAAAAAGAAACTCTAGGACTGAAAAATATGCTAATCAAAAATAAGACAATAGGTGAAGAGAGATCCCCTGACTGGAAAGATAACAGCTGAGGAGACGTCTGAGACCAAAAAGAAGGCTTCAAATAGAAGACAGTGAGACAAAATGATGGAAAATAGAGAGCAGAGGACAATCAAGGATACAGCAAACGGGTCTAAAGCACAGACAATCAAGTCTCAAAAAGGAAATGACGGAAAATGGAGCAAAGATGATTTATGAAGGAAAAACGGCCAAGATTTTTCCAAAACTGCCAGTGAAAAGATCAACCCAAAGATTCAAGAAGCCTTATAAAACGCAGGATAAATAAAAAGAAAACCACATCTGGAAACAACAAAGTAAAATTGCCAAACCCAGAGACCAAAAGTCAAGTATCTTAAAAGCTACCATTAGACAGCTGACTTAAAAAACAAACAAAAAAAAGACTCCAGAAGGATATCTTCAAGACAGTAAAAGAAAACAACTTTCAAACTAGACTCCTGTACTCAGTGAAAATATCCTTCAAGGAGGAAGATAAATAAGGATAATTTCAGACAATAGCATACTCCTGCTAAAAGAAGTAATACACAGTATTTTTTAGAAAGAAAAAAATGATCTCAGATAGAAGTTAGGAGACAGGGAAAAATGAGGAGCATTGTACAGGTGAGCATGTGGGTGGATCCCATGTACATTAACTGTAAGACAACATAAAATGCAAGTGTATATCATTTCCATCTGTTCCACACATGACAATAACAGCACGCGAGAAAGGACGGGGTGAAGGCTGCCCAAGGTCCTCCTATCACTTGCAAGCAGTAAAAATACGGGTTTATGTTCGACTTGCACAAGTCAAGAACACACACTGTAATCTACAGGACAGCCACTGAAACAACAGTAGGTAGTACACACACACCAGCTAATGGGGCAGGGGATCAAACTCTTGAAAACCAATCTAAAGCATGAAAAAGACAGAATTAACACAGAACAAGCAAGGAAAACAAAAAGCAAGGAAGATTATGACTGTTAGCCCTATTAGTCCTAATATACAAATAATTCCAGTAAATAGACTAAAAGCCCTAATTAAAGACAAAAAAAAATTATCAAACTGGATAAAAAGACAAAACCGAACTATATTTTATTTGCAAAAGATAGGAGAAACATGTAAAATATAAGGATATAGGAAGATTAAAAGAAAATGACGGAAGGTATACACCATGCACACACACCAGTAGTCAAAGAACACTGGCAGAGCTTTGTTACTATCAGGCCAGGGGGACACGAAGGCACGGGCACCACTGAGATAAGAGGGACACTCGCCACGATAAAAGGGTCAACTCACACAGAGGTATTACAATCCTAATGGCAAATGTTTCCAGGCTTTATCTGCATACGTGTCTGGAGTGGACCCCAGAAAGAGGGGAAAACAGAGAGCTAAACAGGACATCATTGGCACAATTCCTGAAATGAGACTGTGGATGTGGAGCAGACAACACTATTTTATCAATGCTAAATGTGCTGAATTAGATAATTATACGGTCAGTATGTAGGAGAATATCCTTCTTAGGAGGTTAATACTGGAGCAGTTGGGGTGCATGATCATGAGGCTACCATTCACTCTACAGTGATTCAGCAAAAATACTGGTAACGTGCATATCTCTATAAAGTGTGTATGTGTGTGCACATAAACACATATACAAACAGAGAAAAATCAAATGTGGCAAAATGTTAACAGTTGGTGAATCTAGGTGAAGGAAACAGGAGTTTTTACTGTACCATAATTGCAACCTTTCCATAGCTTTGAAAACTCGCAAACTAAACACTTGAAAAGTACGTTTCACGGTACGAGTCCTCTGATTTAGCGCGTACATTCCTAGCAATTCTGGCCAAAGGGCTAAGGTGACAAGCACACAATGACGGCCGTGTGGAATAGCTTCTAGTCGTGAAAATCTGAACCTCAGTGTGCATGCGGGACCAGTTCAGTGCTTTACTGGCACTATCTCAGAAGAGCAGAGTGGATGAAAGAGCGGGCTCCAGAATCAAGACTGTCTCAAAAGTACTGAAAAATCAGGGCTCGTGAGACTCTGGACCAGCTGCTCAACCTTTCTAAGCCTCGATACTCTCAGCTCTCAGACAGACCGAATGAAAGCATCGGCCTCAGGGCCGGCCCCGTGGCTTAGCGGTTAAGTGTGCGCACTCCGCTACTGGCAGCCCGGGTTCATATCCCGGGCGCGCACCGACGCACCGCTTCTCCGGCCATGCTGAGGCCGCGTCCACATACAGCAACTAGAAGGATGTGCAACTATGACATACAACTATCTACTGGGGCTTGGGGCGGGGGGGGGGGGGGGGGGGGCGGCGGGAAGAAGAGGATTGGCGGCGGGAAGAAGAGGATTGGCAACAGATGTTAGCTCAGAGCCGGTCTTCCTCAGCAAAAAGAGGAGGATTAGCACGGATGTTAGCTCAGGGCTGATCTTCCTCATAAATAAATAAATAAATAAATGAAAGCATCAGCCTCATAAGGTTACTTCAAAGAATAAATGAGACGCCTCGTGTCAAGGGTTTAAGGCAGTGCCTGCTGCTCAGTATATGTCAGTAAGTATGAGTCAATAACACTATTATGGTACTAGAATAATGCGAGCTCCTTGTAATAACCATTACGTACTACGTAGTAAAAGGCAAGGCTGACGTTCTACCCAAGACTGTTTGGTTCCAAAATACGACACTCCCACATAAACAGCAAACAATGGCGACAATGAACTTCTATGCAGCCATTAAAAAAGGATCATGTGAATCTACATTCATTAACAAAAATGTATGTTGTAAAATAAGTACCATATGATCCAAATTCTACACTTTTAAAATTATGTGTTTTTATACACACACTTTTTTTTTTGCTAGAAGAATATTTACCAATGTGTTAATGGTGTTTATCACAGAGGGACAAATTATGGGTGGGGTTTTTTCCCTCCTTTCTGTTTTCCAAAATGTCCGCAATAAGCATGTATTAACGCGCCGGCCCCTCAGCTTAGCGGTTAAGTGCGTGCGCTTCGCTGCTGGTGGCCCAGGTCCGGATCCTGGGCGCGCACCGACGCACCGCTTCTCCCGCCATGCTGAGGCCGAGTCCCACATACAGCAACTAGAAGGATGTGCAGCTATGACATACAACTATCTACTGGGGCTTTGGGGAGAAATAAATAAATAAATAAAATTAAGCATGTATTAACTTTGATAACATAAAACAGGCTACCTTTAAAAGATGAAGACAAAGGTGAGGAGGAGGAGGAGGGGGTGAAGGGGGGGAGGAGCAGGGGGAGGGGAGCAGAGGCTGGTCAGTAGGGTCAGATGCCAAGCAGGGAGGAAGAAGGACGAGGGCTGAGCGTGGGTAGAAACGGCAGCGGGACGATGGCGGGAGGGAGCCCAGAAGACCACGCTGTCAAAGGAAGAACCAGCTGCTGGAGGGGTGAGGCGGGGCTGCGGGAGAGACACTGCTGGAAGGACAGGGAAATGCTCTCAGGGGCAGACGCCAAGATAAGAAGACAGGCTCGAGGACACAGCCAGAGCTCATGCTGAAGAAGGAGACACACACTTCTCACTCCAAAACACAAGGAGGGACCGGGTGGACACAGGAGACGAGAATAAGACACAATGCCGACAACAGTCAACATTTACTCAGTGTGTATTTGGTGTCACGACCGTCCTGGACACTTTCACAGCACCGACTCATTTAACACTCATAACAACACTACAAGGTAGTTAATAGTTTAACTCATTTCACAGATGTGGAAACTGAGACACGGAACGTCAAGTAATTTGTCCAAGGCCACAGCTCCCCTAGAAGAGGCTTCCTACACTACAGACAGTAAGGGAACCAATTACTAAGGTAATCAACGGTGAGCAAGGGGTTCTCGAGAGAGTGTGGAACGCGGATGACGGCCCCCTCCAGGAGGAGAGCACAAAACACACAGGAGGAAGAGGAGTTGGAGAGGGAGCAGTGAGGACGCAACAGCTCCAGCTCAGACGGGAGGGCGAAGCGGACCAAGGAGCAGGACAACGGAACGGAAAAGAAGGGCAGATATGTTAGCAACAGGTGGAACTATTTAGGATGAACCATATCCAAAAAGTGGGATGAGAAGCAGGGCTATGACTCCAGATTAAGAGGAACTACAAACCCTGTTATTCATGAATAAAACCCCCCTGTTCCACGATGGTAGATGCCAGCCATATGCTGTCACTGGGATCCAACAAGTTGAGTCACATACGTTTCAGGCTCCTGCAGGGGTGGATCTACATTTTGGAGGGCCTGAAACTTATACATCTTACAAGGGCCCTCTTAAAAAAAGATACAAAAGTAGAAAGGGAATAAAGAAAAGTGCAAGGAAAAGAGGCTTCGTTAGCTTCCCAGCAAATCTTCCTCCAGAGCTTGTTACTGCAGGTCAGTGAAATGACCAACAGGCCGGCCGGCCAGCCCCACCCTCTGGTGAGCTGGCAGATGCAAACCCAGCCAGGGCCAGGCTGCAGACTGGCACCACCTGGGGGCACAGGGGCGGGGGGCCGGGGGCCCACCCTGGGCCCTGAGGCTGGCGGGGGCTTCTGGGACAGCAGCAGTCCCAGGGACCTCCCTGTCCTCTGGAACCTCTCTGCACACCCAGCCAGGAGCCTGGGTGGGGAGGGCACAGGGGGCCGGAGAGCCGACCCTGCCCCTCCTTCTCCCTCCACCCCCACCGGCCAGCGCGAAGGGCTGGGAGGGGACAGCAGCCCACCCACAGGCAGCACCCCGGGGCCCAGGATCATGGGACAGGAGTAACTGTGTTTTTCTTTTTAAAGACCAGCTAAGTAAGCAGGGGGATACTGCTTCCTACATTTTGGTTCACACTGTGGTGAAACAAACAGAAGACAGAACGCGATGGTTTTACTGAGAGCCCAGAGCGCTACTGGGAAGCACTGAGAGTTCTCAACTGATTCAAACAATAGTTGTATCTGCTGTTACTGGGCAGCAAAAGTTTTCTGGAGGTAAACTACTTAAAAGAAATTTTTTAAATTAATATTTACTCAAATTTAATTTCGCCAAGAATGAAGCACCGTGTTAGTGAGTGTTATATAGAAAGTTCTGTGGGCAAATGACTTTGTGGAGTGCTACACTAAGCAGAGTCGAACAGGCTTCTTTACTGCAGGCCTTCTCAGAGCCTTCATTACCCTAAGCACACTGTGACTTTCCAAGAGGGCGACATGGTGTAAAGAGGCTCCCAAGTGCATGTGGCCACGCCACACAGCTCTTGTTTCACAGGCCGACTGACGAGATCCGTGCCCAGGAGACATCTTGGGACACACTCTTCTAAATCCTAAGGTAGGGCATCTACAAAGGCTCAAACCGTGATTTTACAAGACATGCAAAAATCTTAAAATTAAAAATGTGGTTTTTTTCAATTTAATGCCAAGTTATTATTTTTTCAATATAAGGCTATATCAAATAATCCTCTAACAAAAAGTTGCTTTCACTTTCCTCCGAGATGGAGAATAAGAGCTTGCCCATCACCACTTCTATTCAACACTGTACTGGAGGTCAGCGAAATAAGTCAACTACAAATAGAAAGCATAAGAACAAAGGGAAAACCGTCATTACTCAAGACGACATAACTGGGTGCAGAGACAATCCAAAAGAATCTATGGAGAAATTACTAGAATAAGTAACTAGGCAAGATAGTGGGATACAAAGTCAACACACAAAAATCCATTGTATTTCTAGACGTATAAACAAACAGAAAAAATCTACAGCAGACACTATTTACATTAGCAGCAGAAACATCAATTACCTAGTAATAAATATAATGAAAGATATGTGAGACCTCTACACTGAACCTACGGAACATGACTGAGAGAAATCAAAGAAAATCTAAAGTAGTAAAGGGAAAGAACATTTTCATAGATTAAAAACCTCAATATTGTAAAGATATCAATTCTCCTCCAAAATGATGTCTGGATTCCAATTTGCAATCTCTGGCTTACCCAGACCCATCTCACCTTTAAAGTTTTCAGAACTTACCACTCCAGATCAGGGAAGCATTCCTTATAACTACCAAGGCCCTGACACTTGGGTTATTTACAATCACTTGCTTACACGTTGCCCTCGACAGACATCGAGAAGAGCACGTTCCACACAAACGCTTTTGCTTAAGATTGAAAATCACCTCTCAGTCTGTTCATCTTTAAAGTTGCTCGAACAAGTATTGTTTTCCAAATCAATCTCTTCTCCACTTTCATCTAAACACAGAATTCCACCATTCCTGTCGAACTGTGGACACAACATGATCTAAGGTCCAGTCGCTGAGATGGCCCCAAAGCTCTGCAAAGCCACTCTTCGGCGTTCTTTTGGACCTGATCGTCAGTGGTCCCCATGCTGCCTGAGCACCAGCATCACACTGGAGCTGTAAAGAACCACACGGACGCCGTGGCTCCCATGACCAAATGCACCAGAACCCCGGGGTGCGGCACGCCAGCTTCCAGTGTTTTGCACAAGCTCCCAGCGTGATCTCCTGTGCAGCCAGGGCTGAGGCCTGAGTTACAGACAGCAGGAGAGAGGCACACACACAGACAGACAGACACACTTACTTCCTTCTGGGTTTGGTGCAGAGAGAATGATGCTGTGGTTTTTCTTTACGTCTTCAACATACTGAGCTATTTTAGCTATACTGTTTCTGATCTCCTCAACCTAGGAGAAACATAAAAAGTCATCACCAGTGTGGTAAACTCAAATTTGCTATCACTTTTCATCACCTAAACAGGGAAGGATAAAAGAGGGAAATAAATGAATAATCACCACATAAAGAAACAAAAGCCTTTTCCTGTTCTCACACTGAGAATCATTTAATTTAAACAATAAAGAGAAACGTAACACATTAAGATGTATAGTTCTCTGACTAAGGCAATTTCAGTCAACACTCACCAGCAAAACCTATTATTTATTTATTTACAATTGAGACCCAAGTATTACCACAGACAATGCCCACGAGAAGCACATGCTACTGACACCAGCACTCCATGCAGTCACAAAAACTCACCCTGAAGAACACGTTGACAATAACATTCTCGTAGGGGGAGGTGTTTTCAGTTGATAAGGCCAAGCCTTCCGAGTCACCATTTTTTACCTGTAATGGTCTAAACTATTCAATACTTGTTTCAAAATGTAATTTACTCATTAGGAAGATTTGTCCAGATAGATTCATAACATCATCTTCAAAAACCTCTGTGGGGGCCGGCCCCGTGGCTTAGCAGTTAAGTGCGCGTGCTCCACTACTGGCGTCCTGGGTTTGGATCCCGGGAGTGCACCAACGCACCGCTTGTGCGGCCATGCTGAGGCCGCGTCCCACATACAGCAACTAGCAGG
This sequence comes from Diceros bicornis minor, assembly GCF_020826845.1. Lineage (NCBI taxonomy): Eukaryota > Metazoa > Chordata > Mammalia > Perissodactyla > Rhinocerotidae > Diceros > Diceros bicornis. Next base: position 2,129,776 of record NC_080774.1, on the reverse strand, counting down.
ATGTGCAACTACGACATGCAACTATCTACGGGGGCTTTGGGGAGAAAAAGGGAAGAAAAGGAGAAGGATTGGCAATAGATGTTAGCTTCGCACCGGTCTTCCTCAGTAAAAAGAGGAGGATTGCCATGGATGTTAGCTCAGGGCTGATCTTCCTCACCAAAAAAAAACAACAACCTCCGTGGGAGGCTGAATAATGTCCCCCAACGATGGCCAGGTTCCTATCCCTGGAAGCTATGAATGTTCCTTTATGGTGAAAGGAAACTGCAGATGTGACTCAACAAAGCCTCTTGAGATGCGGGATTATCCTGATTCTCCAGGTGGGCCCTCAACATAATCACCAGTGTACTTACAGAGAGAAGCAGATGGAGATGTGGCTACAGAGGAGGGCAACATGACCACTGATGCAAGATGCCACGCAGCTGGCTTTGAAGATGGAGGACGGAGCCCCGAGCCCAGGAGGGCAGCTCTAGGACTGGACCCGGCAGGGACAAGGACTCTCCCCTAGAGCCTCTGGGGGTGTGACCCTCCAACACCCTGGCTTCATCCCAGAGAAACCAACTTGGACTTCGGCCTCCAAAACTCTGAGAGAATAAATCTGTGCTAATTTAAGCCACTAAGTTTGTGGTAACTTGTTACAGCAGCCCTGGGAAACTAGCACAACTTCTCTATTTCAAGGTTAGGGAAACCCCACAGGCCGTCACAGGGGACTTGTTCTACTTCTCACATGTGGTGAAAACAACAGAACGACCACACGACGGAACGTTACGGAACTATAACAAAAGACACAAAAAGATCTCAGATATATTAGGGTAAAAGCAAATAATCAAAAAAAAAAAAAACACACACACACAGAGAACAATGCACACAGAGAACAATGTATAGAGCATGTTAACAACGATGTGAGAAAGAGGTCAAAATAAGCACAGACATTAACGTCTACTTAATGTAGACGCTGGGGCCGGCCCTGTGGCTTAGCGGTTAAGTGCGTGCGCTCCACTACTGGCAGCCTGGGTTCGGATCCCGGGCAGGCACCGACACACCACTTCTCCGGCCATGCTGAGGCCGCGTCCCACATACAGCAACTAGAAGGATGTGCAGCTATGACATACAACTATGTACTGGGGCTTTGGGGGGAAAAAAAAAGGAGGAGAATTGGCAACAGATGTTAGCTCAGGGCCAGTCTTCCTCAGCAAAAAGAGGAGGATTAGCGTGGATGTTAGCTCAGGGCTGATCTTCCTCACAAAAAAAAAAAAAAAGAAACGCTGCAGTCTACGGCCATTCCGTCTTGAACACAGCTGATCTCATCTGATCTTGCAAGAAACACCGGAATGTCTAACAAGAAACTAAAAAGAGAAGTCACCATCGAGTGGGAGAGGTGAGAGAAGAGGGCAGATGAAAACAGCAGTGGGAGCAAGGCTTCTCAGTGTCTGCACAGCTTTCGTATCACTTTGATTTTTGAAAAACGTGAACGTATGCCCTAGTCAAGAAATAGATAAAAACGTTACGAGTCAAGAACCCCATGTCCTAGAGCAGCAGCTCTCAAATTTCTGGGTCTCAGGATCTCTTTGATTCTTGAAAGTTATTGACAACCCCAAAGAACTTTGGTTCACGTAGGGTATAGCTATCTATAATTACCGTGTTGGAGAAATTGCTTAAATATTTATTAACTCACTTTAAAACAGTAATTACAAACTCACTACACATTGTGGTAGATGTTCACATCCTAATCCTGTGAATGTTACCTTACGTGGCAAAGGAGACTTTACAGATTTGATTAAGAATCTTGAGATAGGAGATTACCCTGGATTATCTGGGTTGCTCCAATGTAACCACAAGAGTCCTTATAAAACAGAGGCAAGAGGACCAAATTTAGAAAAAGGAGATGTGATAACAGAAGCAGAGGCTGGAGTGATGTGCTTCAAGGTAGAGGAAGGGGCTGTGAGCCAAGACTGAAGGCACCTCTAGCAGCTGGAAAAGGTGGGGACACGGTTCTCCCTGGAGCCTCCAGAAGGAGCCAGCCCTGCCCTCACCGTGACAGGAGCCTGCACGGCCCTTTCAAACCGCTGAGCTCTGGGACCATAAGATGAGAAAGGCGTGATATGTTACATCATGAGCTTTGTAGTAATTTGTTACAGCAGCAGTAGGAAACTAATACACGTTAACATAAATAACACATTTTTATGGAAAAAACAATATTTTCCAAAAAATCAGTGAAAATAAGAGCTGTGATTTACATCTTTCTGCAAATCTAATTTCTACCTTAATGGAAGGCAGCTTGATTCTGACACCTGCTTCCGTGTGTGGTCTGTTGCCATATCACACACTTCATGTAGCCTCTGGAAATCCATCATTGGACATTATGAGAGAAAGAGAGGAAAAAGGCAAGCCACATCTTGGAACTGTTATGAAAACAGTTTTGACCACACGAACTCCTTGAACGGGTCTCAGGGACCCGAGGGACCCCGGGTCCAAGCCCCAGACCACATTTTGAAAACCGCAGCATCAGAGGAGAGGCTAATGCAGAACTCTGCTTGCACAGAGCAGTGAACAGCTATTTCATGAGGCCTGGCTGCTATTTCCATTTACATACAGTTTCTATACAACTTCATACACTTCACACACTTATAATTTAATTTTATTAATCGTGTAAAAACAACACATAAAAGAAAAACTGATTCTTTTAAAATTTTTGCTATTTTATTATGAAGGCTTGAACACAAGTCTGGACATTTTGGTTTCAGTGCACAGATCTACATTTCAATTAGCCATCTTTAAAGTACCGTTGCTGAAGTAACTTCAGCAATACACATCTGTCACAAACTAGAAAAGATATTGTTTTAACTCTTGCAGATTCAACAATGTATACCACCAATATCTCTGTAGCAGAAGCCCCAGTGTGACCTCAAAAGCAAAGGAAACTGTTAGGCCCCCACTCGGTACCAGGAGGGAAGTGCCGTGGTCACAGTGGTGCCAGCTCCCATTTAGGCCTGTGAATGACACGATACAGGGTCTCTCTGTCCCTTACACATCATCCTCACCAAGAGGAGAGCCCCGGCCACCGTTAGAGCAGTCTCTTAGTCTTGACCAAACACTGGTCACCTGCAAAATTCCTATCTTCTGCGATGTTCTTCGTGGTATTTAAGGTCTGAATGTCATTTTCTAAAACTGAGTTTGTGTTAACAATCATCATTTGCTTCTCTATTTGTCTAAAAAGTCATTTCACAGACATTAACTATTTAACAAAGGAAAACCCAAACTTGAGAATCAATTGCTCTCAAACCTTCCCAGCACGAGTCACCTGTTTTTGCATGCATCTCCAAGGGACCCACAGCCGAAATGGATTAGTACCAGGTTAACAAAGACCACAGCTTCAGACATTCAGTGATGTGTTCTATGTAATTCCTCTATCAAGTATAACAACAACATTTAACGCTAGGAGATTCTTTAAAATAAGAAATATATTTTTACAAAGAACTGATATGGAAGAATTAAACATCCAGGTAAAGGAGATAAAATCAGAAAAATAAGGATTTTACAAAGTGGGTAAGCTAAAGACAACAAAAAGAGTCTCATTTCCAAAGTGAAATCAGGAAATCTAGTATCCTAACTCCTTTGTACCTGAAAGCAAGTTCCTGTATCTTACAATTTAATTTCATGTTTTTTCCAATAGACAAAACTAGGGGGGCAGGCCCGGTGGCGCAAGCGGTTAAGTGCGCGTGCTCCACTGCGGTGGCCCGGGGTTCCCCGGTTTGGATCCCGGGCGCGCACCGATGCACCACTTGTCAAGCCATGTGTGGTGGCGTCCCACATAAAGTGGAGGAAGATGGGCACGGATGTTAGCCCAGGGCCAGTCTTCCTCAGCAAAAAAAAGAGGAGGATTGGCAGATGTTAGCACAGGGCTGACCTCCTCACAAAAAAAAAAAAAAACTAGGATCTAACATAAATACTTGAAACTCACTGACTAGGTATTCAATAAATTCTGGCTGAATTTGGAAAACTGTAACTTGTAATATATTTCATTAACATATTACATATTTTCAAATCCATGCATTGATGGACCTGTTTAGACTGTCAATGGATTTAAGGGCCAGCTGAAACTACTAGCCTAGATTCAGCACAATCAAAATAAAATCCTGCACATGAGGTTTGCACCATTAAAAAATTACCCTGGACACATGTTTCTTTTCTTCAGGTTAACAAAGTCAAAATATTTGTGCTGTAACTCAATTTCAAAAATTTAAAATTATGCAAAATTTGATCAAATATTACTTAGGTTTAAGAATTTAAACATGGGGTAAGCCTAAAACTCTCTTTGGGAGCTAAGAGAGAGAGGGGAGGCCTTGTGGGGCAGCCTGAGGGAATGGACGAGGTACAGGGTCAGAGCCAAGGGGCACAGGCCCAGAGGCGGTGGCCCCTGCGCTGAGACCCCAGAGGAAGGCCCAACTGACCGGCACGCTGGCAAAGCTGAGCTTCCCCCATTACTCATCTGCTTGTGTCTAAGACTGCCCAGAGGAGAGCCCCTCGGGACCTAGAGCCTGAGAGTCTGAAATGTGGAAAACTTCAATCAGAGATTTGAGAAAATCTACAACATGAGCCCTTTGAGATATGTGACCGATACCTGGGGACTCAGTCCTGGGCCGTGGAGGTGAGGCACGAGAAGCGTGGGCGTGCGTGTGCTGTGCACAACTGACTCAGCAGACCCATCGGCTGGGGCACCACAACCACCAGGACCTCCACCCTCCCGAGGACCACGCTGCCCTCAGCCGGAGAACACCACTGGTCGTGGGGGCAGAACGTTTACAAAATCTACCAGAGTGGGCAGGAGGTCCCAGAGTGACCGGCACCTGGGAGGAAGTGCATCTACGCACCGAGGCGAAAGTCACTGAGAGCAGTCTGAGCGCCTGAGCAGGCAGAACCGCCCTGCCACGTGCCACCCAACCCAAGTACACGCGTCTCCTCCACATCCACGTTCCAGCATTCTCACCCAGCCCCCCAAGTCTATCGTGAAGGATGGCTCAATATTAATGAATATTTAATAGCACTAAAAATTCTAAAGAACTCAATTCAAAAAGCAACTTTCTAAAATATTAGTTTTAATATTATTTCAAATATGACAAATACATTAATATAACTGTGTTTAATGAAAAAAGTCCAACTGGGTTCCATCTTACCTGATGGAAGAAATCATCCATAAAATGGTCCTTTTCAACAACAACAGTTGTGTCCCCATCATCGTTTTTCCTACACTAAAATGGAAAATATAAAATGTAAAATTCAGATTTAAAAAATTTTCACGTCGGCATAAACAATGACTCGAATGAAAAAAGCAATTCAGGAACCTACAAGATCTCAGGTCACTAGAGCACCAACTGTCACAAGCCAGCAGGGCACCCAGAGAGGGTGACATTCAATTTGCAACATTGTCAACGTGACAGTCGACAGTTACAGCAGGGTGGGGAAGCGGGAGGGCCTGGGGAGGGTGAGCCACTTCTTCAGAAACAACGCTGGATTTCTCAGAACCGAGCACTATAGAAGCATTCATTTTCACCCAGTCAGTCAATGTAACACCAGCTGGTTTTATCTTCGAGAAGTGAAACTGCTTGTATTGCATAGTTTCTACAAAGATTAGAGATACTGACACCACAAATTAACTTTTTTAGCGTGCGTAATAATTTTCAAGGAACTTTCACATGTATGAGCCGGCGTTCGTCATTTTTCCTAAGTGAATAACTCCTGGTCATGGCCACACTAATCATCAATAAACGCTTTAATAAGGAAAGCCTTGGTAAAGAAGATCTTAGTGAGTAAAACTGAGGAAGAGAGCAACTGCGATGATCACTGGGAAGAGCCAGAATGACAGTACAGTTTAGAAATCAGGTACTTCAGTTTAAAATAACATCAAAGAATAAATTAGGAGATATTCCAGGCAATGGTTCTCAACTTGAGTTTCATCAGAATCATCTGGAGGGCTGGGTCTCTGACTCACCAGGTCTGGGGTGGGGCATTCTATGCATTCTTGAACATTCTAGAATGTTGCTACATGCTAACAAGTTCCAGGTGCTGCTGGTCCAGCAACCAACTTAAAGAATCACCCTCCTAGGCAGGCAGAATAACCCAGCAGTGAAAGCGGATATTAGGAAGAACGTGACTTCTGTCTGCAGTTACGAGGGAGAGGAGACAGTGACATCAGACCCAGGGAACCAACATCTGAATAAGTGATGTTTATCAAAGACGGGTGATGCGGGGGCCGGCCCAGTGGTGCAAGCAGTTAAGTGCGCACGCTCCGCTGCGGCGGCCCGGGGTTTGCCGGTTCGGGATCCCGAGTGTGCATCAACGCACTGCTTGTCAGGCCATGCTGTGGCGGCGTCCCACATAAAGTGGAGGAAGATGGGCACAGATGTTAGCCCAGGGCCAGTCTTCCTCAGCAAAAAATGAGGAGGATTGGCAGATGTTAGCTCAGGGCCCATCTTCCTCGAAAAAAAAAAAAAAAGACGGGTGATGCAGCATCCATTAGACAGGTCTGTGGGATTCGAGAGAAAAAGAGCAGAAAACCTGCAGGAACGCACAGTGCAGGGAACTGTTCTGAACCGTCTCCCTAAGGACACAGGGATGAGTCAGCTCAACCTCCACCCTGCCACACTGAGGGGGCAATGAATTCAGGAATTCTCATAACCCTGAGGAAAATCGAAGTCTTCACCCCTTGAGAGTCTGAAGTATAGCTTTACTGATCTACAAGCCAGGAATAATTTGAAAACAAAATTCTACTAAAATTTAGCTAAAAAAATCTGCAAAATTTAATAAATGTGTTAAGAATACACAACGCTCCCTCTGTACCATCCAGGGCCCTCACTAAAGCAAACTGATGTGGCCTAAAAATTAATAATCTCTCCCCACCCTAAGGAAGTCTCTCAATGTCACCTCAGGGGGGGGGGCCTCTTCTGGGCACAGATAAGACCCTTCAGTTAGAGTGAAGGGGGAAGAATCATGTTTGTGTAGGCTAGGGAAGGAGGAGCCTCCTTACGTAGGGGCTTCTGTGAGAAGGATGCACCGACTCCTTCATCCACCAGCACCCTGTAATCTCCCTCAGGATTACTGGAGGCCCCCGTGGAGCTGAAGGCAGGGAGGGACCGCACTCCCCAGGGATGTGCATTGCACGCTCTCCACACTGACTCCCAGGGCACCGTGCTGAGTGATTTTCCCAGCAGTGCCACCACCCTGCTCTCACATGACACCAGCTGTTGAGAAGGAGGCCTGGAATTCAGCAGCACTGCTACTGAGAATGTTTTATTTGCGCTATGTTAATAGGACAAGTATTATGGGTTGAACTGTGTCCCCCAAAAACAGACGTTAAAGGCCTAACCCCCAGTACCTCCGCATGTGAGCCCTATTTGGGAAAAGAGTCTGTGCAGACGTAATTAGTTAAGATGAGGCCATGCTGGAGCAGGGTGGGCCCTTAACCCAACATGACGCATGTCCTTATAAGAGAGAACACACGAGGAAGATGGCTGTGTGACCGGGGGGGCGGGGGGGGGGCAGAGGCAGAGACTGCAATGATGCATCCACGAGCCCAGGGACACCAAGGACTGCCAGCCATGCCAGCCACCACTAGAGGACAGAGAGGCGGGAAGGACTCGCCCGGCAGGCTTCAGAGGGAGCAGCCCTGCCGGCCCCTGGATTTCGGACTTCTGACTTCAGCACACTCCTGTTGTTTTACACCACCTGGTGTGTGGTGCTTTGCTACCACAGCCTGAGGACACTAGTACACCAATGAGGACCGAAGCACAATGGCACTATCCTTTCTCTAATCAACTGTGCTGATTAATCAGGCCATTTATCCTTGAACTCATTCAGCATGAAAAGTGTCATCTGGAAGGAAGAACGCTGTATCGGGATCAAAGATCCGGAGTCTAACCTGCTTACCAACAGTCCATTAACTTCTCTGGATCTCTGTCTCCCGGTCTGTGAAGGGAGACGACACTTGTCCCACCTCCTTCAGAGATGGGGCTCTAAGGATAACTGCCTGTGCGTGTTTCATGAGGGGCTTGATTCTCACAGGGGCACATAAACCAAAAAAGGCATCTAAAATCATTTCCAGTCCATGCCCTTAGTTCTCAGCAAAGCAGCCCTTACAGCAGCAATCAGCTAACAGGCAACAGAAACTAATGTGAAGGCAAAGCCACAAACACCCCGCCCGTCTTCTCCAGGGTCCCGCAGCACTGGAAGAGAAAGCAGAGCTGCTCCGGGACCGGGTGCCGGTGCCCCAGGGCTGCGGGCAGCACTCTGTGGGCGCTGTCCCACTGACTCCTCTAACACCACCGTCTCAGGCACGTGTCACCATCGCCACTTCATGCGCCAGAACACAAGCTAAATGGCTGGCAACGTGCCCAGAGTCTCGGAGCTACGAAGCGGCAGAGCTGGGATCTGAATCCAGGTCTGTTTGACTTGACTGAACTCACCGCCTTAACGATTCCTAGGCTGACTTTAAACCACTAAGAGCTGTCCTTGACCCCAGCCCACAACTGTCGGGCAACTTACAACACTCTGCATACACGTTCCCACTAATTCTACTGTCCCCATCTTGCCAGGAGGCAGCTGTCACACGGAGGAGAGAGGGGACTGCCTGTCCGTCTGACTCCAAACACCCCGGCTCCTCAAAAGGCACCATCCGCCTCCCCGCAGAGGACGGGGCTCCACTAAAGTCTCCAATTCTGCCACTCCAGACAAAGCTCGGCCACCAGGCCCTCCTCCAACTCCCCGTGGTGGCCTCACCCCTCACCCTTGCAAAAACGTATTTCATACCCCACTCGGGGGTATGGAAACATCCTAACGGGTCTGTATCCCATGATTTCCCTGGGGTCGTCTTCTCTTCCCAGTTGTGGGGTCTCAGAAGAAAATGACTGTGTCTTGTACGGCTCGGGGCCGGGAACAACAGGGTGAAACACCATCGTATCAGCAGTTAACTTACTGTGACTCCAACCAAATAAGCCAGGGGAGGGGAGAGAATGAACGTGGACGTGATTTGGTAGCCCTGGCGACTTTCCTTGTGGCCCAGGGCACAAGCGATGAGAGAGCATCTGCCCCCACGTGACTCACAGGGTGCCTCACATCTCACCACTCTGAACGTAACTCTAGGTTCACAGATGCCGAGTTTGTGTTTGTTTTACCTTTTGTTGTGGAAAATTACAAACATATACAAAAGTAGAAGGAATACTATAATGAGCCCTTGATGTGCCCATCACATGGGTCCAACGACGACCAATCCACAGCCTGCCTTGTTTCACCTTGCACCCCCTCCCCCCACCCCCACGGCACTAGATTACCCTGAGACAAATCCCACACAAAAGATGTCTGTTGTGTGTACCACACAGCCAAAAACTCAAGCTAAGGACTTCACCTGCCCCTCCAGGAGAGAGGCTGCCACCTGTCCCAGCGCTCAGGAGAGAGTTCTCCAACATAACACTCTCCCTAAGGAAAGTCAGTCGTTTCCACTATTGCACTTTCCACATCATATCCCAACCCCACCCTATACGGCAGGCTCTGAATACACAATTACTAAAGAAATTCAAGTGCTCCTTGGCTCTCTGAAACCCACGTGTCTGCCTGATCTTGACTCACAGTCATTCACAAGCTGGAAAGTCATTTGTTCTCCACCTGTAGACCAGGAGAGAGCCGGATTACTAGGAATATATTTTCTCTACTGTCTTCTTTTTTATTCTTATTTTTAAAGTTTTACTTATATTTCTTATTTCTACCTGGAATTCTCAAAACTATTAGATATTAGGAAACAGACCTAATAATAGTCTTAGCTTTTCCATCCATAAAAAAAGAAACAAAGATGATGACTACCAAAACCACTATTGCCCCTTCTTCACCAAATGCCCTTCAATCTTTCAAGCTGAGACAGTGTAATACCTGTCGTTTACGACAGTTGACTTATCGTAAATAACAAAATGATTTGTGGCACAGCATTTACTAAAAGCAATGGGAACACTCACCAATATGACACTTGATTTCCAAAGTGTCCAAGTGCAAGATAAATGTTCAAATATCAACATTCCGTTTCTGTTAAATTTTAAAAGAATTCTCCTTAAAAGTAGCATTATATTAAAAATACAGTTCTCCCTATGTGAAAACTATTGTCAGGAATAGACAGCAAGCAGCTCCCATGTTTAGAGACTATTTAACAGAGGCGAATCAATGTCCCTGGAATGCTCACTGTTTGGATTTCAAAGAAGCTGAATTATCACCAAGTGTAGAATCCAAAGCTGGATGCAACACTGGCTGTTTTCTCCACGTTCTTCACATACACTACACTAGGGCCTTGCACACAAATAATAATGGTGCCGAATAAATTAAATTATCCTGAGATATGTACAATGGTTGTAGTGCCTTTACTGCTAGAATACACGAATTTCTTTTTCAAAATTAAATCGTTTGAGTAAAAAAAGTAAAGAATACTCATAATTAAATATAGGTAAAAGATGACTATTGGCCAGTTTGTAATTATGGTGCCTTATGTAACAAGCTTTTCTCATATTTCTATATAATTAGTTATAGTTTCATGCTCTATGGTAAAATGTTACATTGTTTCATGTTTTTATATTTTACTACATATTTGTCTCCATTATTAATATTATATAAATACTGTTTGCAGGTACTTAGACTTCACATAAATAGTGTTGTACTTCATAAATGCTTCTGCAATTTGATATTTTTTTTCTCTCAATGATACAGTTAAAGGTTTCTTTATCTCTCACTTTTGCTCACTCCTGACAAACTAGTCATCCGTCTGTCCCTCACATCACCTTGTCCCACCTCAGAGCCTGTGGACTTGCTGTTTCTTCGGCCCAGACCTGTCCATGCTGGCTCCTCCCCCTCACTCAGATCTCAGCTCAGAGACTTCCCCTGGCCTGCCTTTCCCAGTGGCCCACCCCACCCGCACGCACCCTCTCTCATTTCCTTCATGGCACTTACCACAAAAGCCATTTTCCTGCATTTACTTAGCTGCTTCTTGCCCACTCCCCCACTGCAAGTTTCACGGGAGCAGGGACTTCATCGTTTTTTCCAACTCACGCATCCTGCCTAAAACAGTGTCTGGCACGTAGCACCATTCAGTAAAGATCAGCTGAAGGCATGAATGAAGAGCAGAGAGATAGGATTGAGATGCAGGGGTGGAGAGGAGAGAAAGCACATCCAGAAGAACAGAGAGAAAGCAAGAAACAAAGACAGAGACACGGCTGAGACGAAGCAGGTGCGAAATGAACAAGACACAAAGGGCAGAGAGGCTCTTGGCTGCTCGCTGGCCCCTGGACCTCACGAGGTCTGATGGCACATTCTGCCCTCGAAGTCTAAGGCCCCATTCTCCCTTTTAATAACTCTCTCTTTTCTGTTTTAGCTAATGGGTTTCTGTCCCTTGCAACCGAAAGAGCCTTGAAGACAACAGATCCCACAGTCATCTGCGTTTTTCTTACCATGGGCATTTTCAAACAGAAACACACCAATTCAATCAACACCTAGCGGATGCTCTGAATACTGAATACTGAGGCTTCAGAGCAAAACTGACAGCACCAAGTCTGCCCTGGAAAGGGTGAAGAGTCTGGGGGAGGGTGCAGGAAGAAACAGGACTGCATCTTTGCTCAGAGACAGGAAGATGGCCATCTCTGGGGACACAAGAGAGAAGGAGGGCGGGAAGACTTCCTGGTGGCGATGCCCGAGCTGAGACCAACAGAAGGTGTCAGGCAGGCAGAGAAAGGGGGAGAGAGAGAGGCACATCCAGTGGTTTTAGACCCAGGGAGCAGTGGGCGCAAAGGCACAGAAGAGGGAGGCCATGTCAGGCCCAGCAAACAGTATCTTACGACTGGACCAAGGAGCTCTGGTGGGAAGTGAGGGTGCTAAAGAGGAAAGCTTTTTATGAATTGGCTCTCTCTTAGGTTTTCTATTCCTTAAATTCAGAATAGACTTGCAGTTAAAAACAAGAAGTGTTAATCTGTGGAAATGTAGAGGTTTTGCGATCTTAAAAACAGGACACATTATGTATACAAATGGATATATTCATTATAGTTAAAAATAGAGAAACTATAGGTTCCACTGTGGGAATTGTTTATATGATGATAAAATATTAAAAGTTGGCAGGACCGAATAAACTACGAAATTCTAAACTATAAACATATGCATATATAAAATTATAACTATATTATAAAATTCTTAGTATTTTAAGTGTCAGTGAAGTATTTAGAAAAAAGTGTTTCATTTTATAAACTGAATCTGAATCCTTACTATATAACATTCTGCACTACATGAGCAATCTGAGCTGTCAAAAAACAACTTTAAAAATATCTGGGCAGGGTCCTGCCTGGTGGTGTAGCAGTTAAGTTCACATGCTCCGCTTCGGTGGCTTGGGGTTCACTGGTTCGGATCCCGGGCCCGGACCTACGCACCACTCATCAAGCCATGCTGAGGCAGTGTCCCACATAGAGCAACTGGAAGGATGTACAACTATGACATACAACTATCTACTGGGGCGCTGGGGAGAAAAAAGGAAAAAAAGGATGAAGATTGGCAATAGATGTTAGCTCAGGGCCAATCTTCCTCAAAAAGAAAAAAAATATTTAGGCAGTTCTTCCTGCCCTTTAAAAAATTATATTTGCAATTCATCACCTTGAATCCAGGGATTAAAAATAGTAAATTCTCATTTCTCATAGGTCTACTAACGAATACCACATAGCTACTTTGTGTTTATGTTGATTATCCTGCGAACAATTGCCACAGTTGAAATCTATAGTTTCTGTATTCTTAACTGTAATAAATATATCCATTTGCATACATAAACTTTAAAAAATAAAAAGGTAATCAAAATATAATTGAGCCATTATCTTGTAGAATAGCTATTCCATTTTGATTTCCTTACATCCTGAAATGTATTTCACTGTGCCTTCTTCCCTCTTCCCTCCCCAGGCTGTGTGCATCCACAGCATGCACCCAATTCATTTTTGTGTCTCTGCACCCAGCACATTACTTCATAGGGACTTGGCACTCAAGTGTCTGCTGGACCGGTAGTTCTTTTACTTGTTGTAAATCACAAACATCATCTTTCTAGATTTAGAGTCTAGGAGATCTTGGGCAAGTCACTTAAACTTTCTGTGCCCAAATGAATGGGTTGCTCAAAAAGAGAAACCATTGGTTAGAAGCAGCTAAATTTGTATTTGACAGATTGTATCGGGCAAACTAGTTTTGAAGTCCTTTCCAAGTAGTTACCAGTGGTAATCTGTTTCTCAGAAGGAAGCATCAACAACCACTAAAGGAAACTTTTTAGAGGCATCACAAATATTTTGTCAGTGTGCACACTGTTGATGAGGCATTTTAATTACCCAAATTAAATATTAAGCTTTACCTAGAAAAAAACACCAACCATTTAGAAACATGGTTGTGAACACATTCAACTACTCCAAGAACTGCTTGGAAAGGATACATTTCCTGGGGTAAAAAAAAAGTTTAACTTTTATATCTGATAACTTTCAGAAGTTTTTAAATACTATAAAGTTATTAAACTTTAAGTATGTCAAATTCAATTTTAACTTAATATTTTATTCTAGAGAGAACGTTGCTTTTTATAACTTTCTGAAAACATTAAAAAACTAATAAATATTAATAGCACTTATAATTACATAGCATTTTCTCTCTCCCCCCTTCTCCCCGAGTGTCGCACCTAGGAGATAATTTTATATTTCACAACTCCCTCTCTGAGTAGACAAGAGAGATACCATTACCCCCTTTTTATATACAGGAAAATTGAAGTTTTGAGAGTTTTAAAAATTATTTGCCCAAGATTAGACAACTACAGAAGCAGAAACTTCCACTAATTTGCTCTAAAACTGCTCAATCTCTTCATCTAGAGCAGGATGATACTGGACTAGAGAAGGTTACTTCTGGCCCTAAAATTCTAGATCAAAACAGGTTGACACGTTCTTCCTGACATTGCTGCAGTAAGAACTGGAATATACACAAACTTGAAGAGTAATAAATAACTGCCTTGCTTATTTTTTGCTAATCAAGCCAAGAAAAGCTGCTTATATATTCTACTGACAGATCTTTTTACTATTCTCCAATAATATTACATAAATGAGGCTATCTTTTGCTAAAACAGTTACAGCTCTTATGTTCAGATACATTCAGCATTTCTTCACTGAACAAATATTTGAGTTGCTACTTGTGGCTTGGAAAGATTCTGTAGAGTGAGATAACGCAACAGTAATTTGCTATGTTTAACGTGATGTTGATCTGCGAACTGCAGAGGTCAAACATTTAACCATTAATAAAAAGGGAAGGAAAGAAAAATCACTATGAAGAAACTTTCTCAGAATGAGTGTAAAGTGTACCTTCCATGATCCTAAGGGTGAATAATTCACTGTCTTTCTGAACCAGGGATCCTCATCTGACCCCCAGAACACAGACAATGATTTGAGAGCCGATTCTCTCTACTCTCCTAAGCATGGTACATAACTAGCGGCATTCTAGAAGCAAAGGAGAGAAGTTACTTCATTACGTGCAATGCATGCCTTAGGCCAGGAGGCCTAGCACCCTGTTCTGGAGCTGCCAGGCTTCAGAGGGCAGAGGCTCTCTCTGTGGACTGGGAAGCAAACACGTCAACAGTCAGCTTAATCACTACCCGTATTTTTCAAGAAAAAAGTCATAATGACTTCTGTTGACCTGAAATGTTTCAGGTCTTCCACATTCTGTAAACATCCGCTACAGTCTGACTGTCACCGTCTCGTTCACAGCGTCGTCATCTGAAACACGCACAAATGCCAAGCGCGCTGCTTCCCTCCCACCACGGTCACCGGCCATCCGCTGTGGTCACTCGCTGACACCTGTGCGCTCCACCAGCTGGGTGTGCTGGGCGGCGGACAAGAGTCAACGCACGGCCCCAGTTCTCCCGCGGAAACACAGGCGCGGGCCCCGCACCCGCCTCACCCCAGCACCCCGCGCCCAGCACCCAGCACCCCGCGCCCAGCACCGAGCACCCAGCACCCCGCGCCGCCGGGCGCCCCCGTTCCTGTGGCATCGTGTGCACTTATCCCACACTCCTCTACCGAGCCGCCGCCCGCAGGGTCCCGCGTCAGAGCGCGGGGACGAGGCAGGCACGAGGGGACAAGCCCCTGCCCCCGGGAGCCGACGCGCAGCGGGGCGGACCGACCAGCCCGCAGCAGTGACTGCTGCCGCGGTGCGCGCCGTGCACAGACTGCAGAGGGCGCCGGGCTGCGGGGACCTCGGGCATCAGCCGCGCAGAGCCCGGCTCAGACAGGGGTCAAGGCCCGGCCCGGCCCCTGCCCTGGTCGCTCAGTTCCCCGTCCAGGAGGCGAGGGCGGTGACAGTCCTGCCTCCGGCCGTCGGGGCGTCCGGGACGGCGGCCAGCACCCGCCCGGGGGGCCGCGGGGGCCAGCCTGCTCCGCGCTCCCGCCCTGCGCGGGCGCCACTGCCCGCCCGCCCGAACCGCTGTCCGCCCGCGCTCACCGCCGCGAGGTCCGGCAGCCGGTCCCGCATCCCCGCGGGCCGGGCGCCGCGCCCCGCCGCTCACGCCTCCCGACGCCGCGCCGGCCGCCCGGCTCCGCGCCCGCCGCCGCCCTCCCCTCGGGCCCGCGCTGCCACGGCAACCGCGCCCGCGCGCTCTGCGCATGCCCGGCCCGCGCCGCGCCCCGGCCCACGCAGTCTGCGGGAGCCTTCCTGCGGGAATGCCGCGGCCCGAGGGGCGGGGCCTTCCGGGGAGGGGAGGGGCCTGGCGGGGAGGGGCGGGGCCTGGCGGGGGGAGGGAGGGGCCGGCTGGGGCGGGGCGGGGCGGGGCCTTCCGGGGCGGGAAGGGGCCTGCCAGACAGGCGAGGAGGCGGGGCAGGGTCACGGCCTTTGCGGCGCGGCCGGGCGGGCGCGGGGCCGGGCCGGGTGGTACTCCGGCGACCTCGTCTCAGGTAGCGGGATGTGCCATTTGTCCTTTCTTGATTTGTCTTTGTTTTTGTGCATTCACACTCATTTTATTTATTTTAAAAAGTCGTGAAAAATGTAGTGACAAATTTAGCAAGGCTATGGAAATGAGCTGGGTGCGGCTTTGGATATACGTATCCGGAACAGGCCTTCTCTTCAAGGAGCCACAGCAGCCTTTTGTGTGAATAAAGGAGAAGAGATAAAGCGATGCGCATAATGCTTAAGAAACATAACTTACAGTTAGGGAATATAACTCAAAATGGCACAGGGTGGTAATATGCAGAGACCCAGGCCTTGGGATGCAGTTCTAGTGGAAGAAACAGGCAACACAGAATCAGACAAACAAACAAGAAAAGAAAATAGGTGCATGGTCATAGAGGAGAGCTGAGAGAGGGGTGGCTACATCGGACAGGCGCACGTCCAGGGTGCAAGAGTCTAGGCAGACAACAAGAGGGAACAGTCCCCAAGACCACCCTCACTTCTGACACCAACCGCAAGTTCTGGAGGTCCCCAAAACCTCCCTGAGTTTAATAATTCGCTAAGACTCACAGAATTCACTGAAAACTCTAATACAGACGGTCCCTGACTTACAGTGGTTTGATTTAGGATTTTTCAACTTTAAGATGAGGCGAAAGCGATACACATTCAGTAGAAATCGTACTTGGAATTTTGAATCTTGATCTTTTCCCGGCTATCGCTATGCGGTATGATACTGGGCATCGGCAGCTGCAACTCCCAGTCAGCCACACGATCACGGGGGTAAACAACCGATACACTTACAACCATTCTGTACCCACACAATCATGCTGTTTTTCACTGTGAGTACAATATTCAATAAATTACATGAGCTATTCAACACTATTGTAAGATGGCCTTTGTGTTAGATGATTTTGCCTAACTGTAGGCTAATGCAAGTGTTCTGAGCACATTTAAGGTAGGCTAGGCTAAGCTATGATGCTCAGTAGATTAGGAGTATTAAATGCATTTTCGACTTACAATATTTTCAGTTTACAATGGGTTTATCAGGACGTAACCCCATCTTACGTCGAGGAAGGTCTGTACTCTCAGTTAGGCTTTCTCACAGGGAAAAGATCCAGATTAACATCAGCAAAGGGAAGAGTCCGGGGGAGGACCAATGTTTGGCCTCTGTTGTCTTCTCCTGTGTAGTCAGGAAGCATTTCTGTCACAGCATTGATATATGGCAATACACATGAAGTGTTGCCAACCAGGGAAGTTCACTCGAGCCACCGAATTCTGAGTTTTTCTTGAGGCACCATCGCATAGGCATGATTGATTGCCCTGGTGGTTGATCTAAGTCTCCAGGTTGAGTGGTGCCCATGTAACCCAAAACCCCCATCCTAAATCACATTGTCACTATCTGACTAGCCCAAGGCCTCCAGGCAAAGATTACCTTCCAGGAGTAGAGAGCAAAGGACAGACTTCTTTTTGGACCAAGTTAAATTCTTTACTACCTCCTTGAAGAGGCGGCTCTTGAGCTATGATCTGAGGTGAGGACGGCAGCCATAAGAAATCTATTTGAGAACAGTGATTTGATTCTTGGTTTTTAGCAGAGGAGCTGGGGGAGCAGAAAGACTAGACAGACCAGGAGACCAAAGATAGCCGCTCGGACCTCGGTGGACTATG
Source organism: Diceros bicornis minor (assembly GCF_020826845.1). Lineage (NCBI taxonomy): Eukaryota > Metazoa > Chordata > Mammalia > Perissodactyla > Rhinocerotidae > Diceros > Diceros bicornis. Next base: position 2,112,160 of record NC_080774.1, on the reverse strand, counting down.
GGCATACTTGTCTCTTCTTAATTTATGACTTTGACATGTTTTTCATAATCTAAATCAAAATCAATATTTGATGGATGTAGGTTGAACAAAAATTCTCCATTTTGGCTAAGCTACAAATGAGTTGTTGGGGGATTCCGGGGGGCAATCGTACAGAGCTTGTCTGAGAATGGAGATAATATAAAGGAAGTAAAATTGAAACCAATACACCCCAGGACTTTTATGAGGCAATGAATTTCCTTTTTGGTTTTTTCACTCAGAACGAAGAAGCCCTGAAACATTGCTACGAGAATTAAAATAGACAACATCACAGATTATAGACTAGGAGGTAGGCCACTTCTAAAATGTAAGGTCCAGGGAAACAGGGATTTGGGTCTGTTTTGTTCATGGTTGGGTCTCAGATGCCTACAAGGTTTCTGGAACATTGTAGACACTCAGGACATCTTTGTAGAATGAAAGAATAAATGTCCAGACCTGGCTTTGAATCCCAGTTCTGCTATTTACTCTCTGTGTAACTTTCAAAGAGATTAATCTCTCTAAGCCTCAGTTTCCCTACCTGTAAAGTGATGATGATAAGGCCTGCAAGTTGAAGGGCTGTGACGTTCTCATTTCAACCCCACCATGCCTCCAGGGACCGTGATTCACCGTACTCATTTGCCATCTTAATTGCAAACAATAAATACGAATCATGAATGTTTAATCAATTTATGCTTATTATTCTTAGAAATAATTAACATGCAAAAAAAATCATCTAAACCACACTGTAAAATTTGTTGCAAATTTTAAAAACGGATTGAAAGGTTATATCTGGTTATTAACAGCAAAAAGAGCAAAAGAATTTTCTTGGGAGAAAAAAATCAGTAACATAAAATAAACAGCCTAAAAATGCATACTGCAAAATTTACTCTTAATTTAAAAATTGATGATGGGGCCGGCCCCCTGGCGTAGCAGTTAACCTCTGCTGTCGGCGTCCCGGTTCCGATCCTGGGCGCCCACCAATGCACCGGTTGTCAAGCCATGCTGTGGCGGCGAACCATATAAAGTGGAGGATGACAGGCACAGATGTTAGCCAGGGCCAGTCTTCCTCAACAAAAAGAGGAGGATTGACGTGGATGTTAGCTCAGGGCTGATCTTCCTCACCAAAAAAAAAAAAAAAAAAATTGATGAAAGCATCAACTCTTACAAATATTAGATGTGCAAATAAGGTCTGGAGGAATCGCAGTAAGTAAAAATAACTCACAGACACCTATCTGCACACAGTCACGGGCACACAGACCGATACCCTCCAATGCCAGAAGCTACAATGAATAAATATTTTGTGTTGATGAACAGATTAATGAACACAATCTTGGCAATGAAATGTACTTGGGAAGCAACTTATTCCTCTCTCAGCTAGTGACAAGCTGGCCTGATCCAGGTACTCAGACCGGCCACTGGGACTCAGACCTCATCTGCCAGGCGGACTCCTGGGCACTGGCCTAGCCTGCCCCTGGCCAGGTTCAGGCCCAGGGAGAAGACAGACAGCGCCTCTTCGGAGCTGCAACGGCAGATCCCTGAACTTCACTCTGATTGGATCAACTCGAGTTATTTGCCTCCTGCCCAACCAATCACAGGTCAAGGAGCTATGCAGCTGTGATGAGTCAATCCTGGTCATGTGACCACCCGCAGGCAGGAAGTGCCTGGCCCAAATTCTATGACTTGAAAGCAATGGTGGAGGGAGGATGGGTACCATGTGGGAAACGAACTGGGTGATACCTAGAAAAGGAAGAAGGGATTCTGGGTGGCTAAACAACCACACCATGCCACCTCCATCCCAGTGACAATAAGCTCATAGCAAAGAAATGAAAAAGGAAGAAAAGGATCTTTTCATTGCACTGTGCAGAACACTAATTAGGGCAATAATTACCCTAACAAAGTTTCCTCTGAAAATACTTTCTTAATGAAAACTTATTGATGTCAGTTTAATTTTGGTTAAATATATTTGGTCATAAAGGTTCCCTGGATCATGAATATGGCATTTAAACGTCCGATCTCTGTGGTGTGTCACTCAGAGAAATGGAGTCCCACACTCAAAAGCAGTTAAAGTTATTCCAGTCTTTATTACGGTTTCCCAAATTCTTGTATTATAACCCACAGGATCACTCTTAAAATCTTCTTCCTACAGCTTTCTAGTGTTCCATATGTCTTACACCCTATAGCTCCCCAAATACTCTCTCTCTCCACACCACACCCTGAACTTCCCCGCCACCTCCCCACCACAAAGGCCTTCTTGTGACACTTGAATTGGTCCAGCACTTCTCCCTCAGCCCTTTTTCCTTCCCTCAGCCACCATCATTGTTAACCTCTCTCTCCAATAAGTATAGGCCCAAACCTGCTTTCTCCCCCTCCCCCAACTGATTATTCTAAAACATGTAAAATGGAGGAGCAGTTGAATTGAGCTGTCTACCAGAACGTTCTCATCGTGCCAGGGAAAGAATGAGGGTGTGAATACTGAGACAAAATTTGTGATTTTTGTCGCTATTATATACATACATTTGCAGTCAAGATGTCTTTGGGGTCAAAACATAGATCACAGTAATGGGTTCAAAACACTATAGTAACAGCTACACTCAAGATTGAAAGAAATCCGCGTTCCCAAGAAGGAGAATCTGATTACTCAGCTGTTAACTACCCCCGTGATGGATGGGGGTAGTTCTCAAAGAGAGGGGTCGTTGTGAGTTGGACTTAGACAAGCACTGAAAAGGTGTCCTCTCCTGAAGGAGGCCTTCTTCGAAAGGAGAGAAGGAAGAGAGAGAAAAGGGACAGGGAAATGCCATTCAGTCATTGTGATGCACAGAGTAACGGCTCCTAGAGGCACCCACATTCTTTGGTTCATGGCCCCTTCCTCCATCTTCGAAGCCAGCAATGTAGCATTGCTCTGACCCTTCTTCCATCTTTGACTCTGACCACAGCCAGTTCTCCACGTTGAAGGACTCATGTGATTGGACAGGGCCTGCCTGGATACTCTCTTCATCTCAAGGTTCATACCGTTAATCACACCTGCAAAGTCTCTTGTGCATGGAAGGCAACATAGTATCAGGTTCCGGGGACTAGAGCATGGACATCTCTGGCAACCATTATTCTGCCTACTACACATACCCTTGGCTTATTTTTCAGAGAACTATTTGATGTATTTGTTCATGTGAATGGAAAGGAAACAGGAGGAAATACTTCACAGATCATGACTCATGACTTTTGTTGTAGCCCTGTAGTTACCCAAGAGAAAAAATACTTGAAATGCTTCAATCAGGTCACTTCTGAGCAGCCACTTTTTGAGCTACAGGCTGAAATGGCACATGGGGATGAAAAGATAAACATATTCCTGATAATCACGAAAAGCAAGGTAAAACTACAGTGCAACACTATTTTCCCAACTTCTACAGAAAATAGAAAGAAAATATATATCCCTTTGACTTAGCATTTCTTCTTGAGGAATCTAAAGTGCCATAACAATAAGAGCCCAGGATACAAATACATATGCTAAGGATATTAACTGCCGTGTTGTTTAGTGGGGAAAAGAGCTAAAAAACGCCGGCATGTCTACTGGTAGTGGCAGGTTTGAATATCTTAGGATTCACCAATGTAGTGACCGTTATGTAAGGCAGACAGTAATGGAGGGAGACACGCAGTCCTGCCATTTCCCCAGCCTCCATCTGAGCGAGGCTGTGGGTCCAGGCAGTTCTGAGACACGCTATCAGGACCGATAGCGTGTGATGAAACTGTGTGATGACTGAAAACAGTCACACGACCTTACGCTTTTGCCCCAGTTCTGAGCCATTCTAACAAAGCATACTACAAATTCATCTGGTTTATAAACCCTGTGTTATGGGTTGAAGTGTGTCCCCCAGAAAGATATGCTGATGTCCTAACCCCTGTACCTGTGAATGTGACCTTATTTGGAAAGAGGGTTTTTGCAGATGATCATGTTGAGATGTGTTCATTAGGGTGGCTGGTGTTCTTATCAGAAGAGGAAATTAGGACACAGGCACACACAGAGGGAAGACGATGTGAAGAGACACGGGGACAAGGCTATGTGATGTCAGAGGAAGACACCGGAGTGAAGTATCTGCAAGTCAGGGAATGCCCAAGATTGCCAGCAGTACCAGAAGTTAAGAGAAAAGCCTGGAACAGATTCTCCCCCAGAGACCTCAGAGAGCACGGCCCTGCCAACACCTTGCTTTCAGGCTTCTAGAACTGTGAGAGACTAAATTTCTGTTATTTTAAGGTACCCAGTTTGTGGTATTTTGTTATGGCAGCCCTAGGAAGCCAGTACACCCCGTAATTATCTTATAAATAGCACAGTTATGGTGCATTGGTGATTACTGTGTCTTATAAGAGGCAGCTTGTTCAAAGCAAGGTTTACAATGTACCACAATTTTTGAAACCCTGAAAAAATATATACTGAAAATTTAAATATACATACTGTTAAATGTATACCAGAAAATACATATACTGGAATTTTTCATATATATACTTTAAAAATTATATATCTATATATTCATATATATCTATATATTAGATATATGTATTATATTTATATAGAAAAAGATACTGTATAGATACTATACTATACATGTTATATAGATACTAGATTTCTATCTTTCTCTCTATATGTATCTGGAGGTAAATATAAATATCTAGATAGATCAGTCGATCAATCTAAAGTGTCCCAGGCCCATCTCACCCTCTGAGAAGTCCTCTATGTCCCATTTTTTTATGGCATTTTCTCTCCTCTTTTCTTAGACTAGACCCTCCTAAAGTGACACTGATCACAGAATGAAAGTTTCTTTCACAGAGAGCATTCTGTCCTACCGTGAACTGCCAACAGTCAGCTTTTAAAGTTCCTTTGCTGAAAAGAAGCAACCGTTGTTCCTAATACAAGAGGCCTCTTGCACTTATCCTAAGACCCTGAGCTTACACAGAAACACTGTCCAAATGTGAGTCCCTCCTGCTCTCTGGCCCATCTGCTCCAGCCACATGCCTCCTTGCTGTCCCTGACTCGTCAGGCTACCACCCCAGGGCCTTTGCACCTGCCATTCCCTCTCCCTGGAATGCTCTTCCCTCAAATATCTGTGTGGCTCCTCCTCTCCCCTTCTGCAGCCTTCACTCACATGTCACTATCTTGGGAAAGGCCTGTTGGTCACCTCCCTACCATCACCCCCTCCTCTGACATTCCACGTCTTCTCTAACTGCTTTATTTCTCACCTTAGCAATCGTCACCATCTTGTGTATTTCACTTGCTTACCAAGTCTATGTCCAGTTCCTTCCTTCTCGAACGAAAGCTCCATGAGACCAGGACCTGTGGGACCTGTTTTGTTCACTGCCCCCATCCTTAGGGAGTGCCTGGTATACAGTAGGTGCCCAATAAATATTAGCTGAACAAATGAATGAATCTGTGTGTTTTTTCGTCTCAGTGTCTTAGACTCACTAAACTAGAGGTTGTGAACTGCAACAGTTCAGGGCTCCAGCAGATAAGTAAGTGAGCGGAGCAGGCTGAGTGCAGAGCACACGGGGGAAATGGCACTGGGCCTTCGCCTGGGATGGGGCCTGAGGCGAATGGCAGTGTTTGCCCCCTCTGTGGGGGCAGTGGCTCTTTACCTTTAGATGGTCGTGGCCATGCAAGAAGTCAGGCCCAATGCTTCCCAATCGTGATCTTCAAAGGAAACAAAATATTTGGATTTTTATGTAATATAGCCTTATTTTTTGTATTAGTTATCTATTACTGCATAGAAAATGACATCAAAAGTTAATGGCTTGAAACAACAATAAACAGTATTATCTCACACCGTTTCTGTGAGCCAGAGATTCAGGAGTGGCTTAACCGGGTGGTTCTGACTCAAGGTGTTGTGAAACTGCAGGTAAGATGTAGGCAGGGGCTGCAGCCATCAAAGGCTTGACTAGGGCCGGAAGACCCACCTCCAAGTTCCTGCGGGCTCTGCAGGGGGCCTTGGCTCCTCGTCACATGAACCTGTCCACGTGGCTGTGCTTGTCCCCACCATACGGTGACTGGCTTCCCCCACAGTGACCCAAGAGAGCGAGAAGGAGGCCACAGAGCCTCTGTGACTTAGTTTCAGCAGTCACACTGTCCATTCTGACATATTCCCTTTGTTAGAAGTGAGTCACTAAGTCCAGCTCACACTCAAGGAGAGGAGGATGAGGCTCAACTTTCAGAGAGAGCAGTATCAAATGTGGACTCTTTTAAAACCATCCCATTTTAAAACGCTAGTTCAGATATAAAGCACTTGTGAACCACCTCAGTGCAGGACAAAGAACACCTTTGAAGGTTGGATTTAGTTCATGGGCCACGAAGGTGCACCCTCTGCACTGTCCTTATCTTTAGATGAAAGAGATGAGTGACTATATGGTGTGACTATATGACAAGTCTCTCCATTTGCTTTTAAGACGATAACTTCTGTGCTAACGCTAAGAAGTAGCATGTACTCTGTGCATCGATGTGCTCCCTATATGGAACATTGAGTGTCGGATAAAGAAAAGATCTCATTTGGTAAGTTACTGACATGCGTCAGCTGGACTGATGAATGAATTAGATAATGAAATCTTTAAGATTAGCTTCCTTATTGGTTTGCAAAGTCAACAAAGTTGATGGAAACCATACAAATAGAAAAGCTTGGCCCTATATTTGGTAAATGTTTAAGTTATTTGCTTAATGATTAGTCTTTGATATGAAATAGCATTATTAAAATTCTAATAAGCTGGTATATGTAAATCATTATTTTTATTAGAATATATCGCTGCTGTTTCTGATTATTCTTTCTGTATTCAGATGGGGTGAAGAGCAATTCACTCAATAATTCAACAAATCTTTACTGAGCTCCCATTATGGCCGAGGCACTGTGCTCGATACCTCAAATATCATGATAAATAAGGTGCTTAGTTTATTCTAATGAGGGACAGAGAGATAAAAAAAGGAAGCGTGTAAATAATTAAGCAAGATATTTTCAGTTAGTGGTAAGTGCTTTGGAGAAAATAAAATGGTTGCTGAGATGAGGAAGGGCTGGAGTGGTGATAACACGTTAGAAGGGGTGTGGTCTGAGTGGGCCTTCCTGAGGAGGTGACATTCAGCTGTGACCTGAAGAATGAAAAGGAGCCACTCAGGCAAAGATGTGGAGAAAGAACGTTTTAGGCAGAGGGACCAGTAAGTGCAAAGGCCCTGATTTGGGAACAAACTTGGCCAAGGTAAGATTCAGAAAGGCTTGTGTGGCCACAGAAGAGTTACTGGGAAAGAGGCCCGAGGTGGGGCAGGAGAGGTAGGCACAAGCTAGCTCATATAGGACCTGGCCGGCTGAGGATTTCATGTATCCAAGTGAGATAGATAGATAACCGTTGCAGGGTTTAAGAGGGGAGAAGGTTGGTCTGATATGTTTTAAGAAGATCGCTCTGTGCCTCCTGATAAGATGCACTGAGAAGGACATACGTCATTTCTGTGGTATCCCAACCCACGCTGCATAACCTGACTCTAATCCTAAGGAAATATCAGAGAAATCCAAATGGAGGGCCATTCTACAAATAACTGGCCCACAAAATACTCTGCAAAAATGTCAAGGATATGAAAGCCTAAGATGAATGTAGCATTCCACATTGAAAGACAGTAAAGAGACAGGACAGCTAAATGTAATGTGTAATCCTAGATGGATCCTGCAGCAGATAAAGGACAGGCGTGAGACAATTGGCAATTAAGTTCTGTAGATAAGATAACAATTGCAACAATGTTCATTTCCTGACTTTGGTAATTGTACAGTGGTTACGTAACAGAATGTCCTTGGTTTTAAGAAATACACACTGAGGGGCGTGCTGTTTGCTTCTTACTCAAACATCTCAGAGGAAAAAAATCACATATATATTGACATATTTTTAAAATCATATATATACGATGTTTTTATTGAGAGGAGAGAATGATCAAGAATGATTAATGTTAACATTTGAGGAAACTAGAAGTAAAGGGTGCTGAAATTCCTTGTACTACTTTTGCAACTTTTTTGTAATTCTCATATTTCTTTGTGTATATAGCTGTAATTTTTTAAACTACAGGTTAAGCATGGGTTTGCAATCTGTGTTGGGTGGCCGAGACAAGTTAAGTACCTCTGTAAACTGCAAAGCCATTAACAAATGGACGAGCTTGGACAGTTCTATTGAGGAAAAGCATTATTTCTGCTGGCTTGAGTATATTTTCCCCCTTTTCACTCTCCATAAGATGATGATGTTTAGAAGTTCTGGGATTGGGCCAGTTAATGACATTAGCAGCCAAGAACAGACCACCCAGGAGCTCCTTTTTTTTCTTTTTTGTGAGGAAGATCAGCCCTGAGCTAACGTCCATGCTAATCCTCCTCTTTTTGCTGAGGAAGACCGGCTCTGAGCTAACATCTATTGCCAATCCTCCCCATTTTTTTTCCCGGAAGCCCCAGTAGATAGTTGTATGTCATAGTTGCACATCCTTCTAGTTGCTGTATGTGGGACTCGGCCTCAGCATGGCTGGAGAAGCGGTGCGTCGGTGCGCGCCCAGGATCTGAACTCGGGCCGCCAGTAGCGGAACGCGAGCACTCAACCGCTAAGCCACTGGGCCGGCCCAGGAGCTCCTTTTAGAAGGATGGGTGCGAGAGCAGCTAATACTCTTGGTTTGACATACTGCCCCTTGGCTTTTTTTGTGGTTAGAAATTTTTTTTAAATGCCAAAAGGTCTAAACACTGGTGTTTTCATCACCCAGAATTATACGATTACCTTTTTAAAAAAAGAAAGAGGACACTGCAGATCAAGACTTCTTTGACTGCTTTTCCCAATTTCATCACACTCCTTTCTCCTCTCTCAAAGCAACAGCCAGCAGAATTTAGTCTATATCCCTGTAGTCAACTTTTAAAAATTTACATACATACATCCAAGAACTAATATGGTTTTATGTGTGTTTGTAAAAAACTTACATAAGTGGTCTTATACTACATATAATCTCTATAAATTATATATAGTGTAGACTATATAAAGGTATTACCACATATTTCTTGAACTTGCTTCTTTTCTCCACATTATCCTTTTGAGATCTATCTAACTCTGTTGACATAGCTGAACTTCATTCTTTTTAAATGCTGTACAGTAATCCATCGTATAAACACAGCATATTTATACATTTCCCTATTGATGGACGTTTACGTAAGTTCCACTTTTTGTTACTGTAAATAATGTCACAGTGAGCATTGTGAACCTGTCTCCTTATGCACATGTGTGAGTTTAACGCTACGGCATCTCCCGAGAAATGGAAATACAGGGCAATTCAGGGTCGTGAGCTATGGACATTTATGTTTTATTAGTTTCTCTCTCTCAAGAGGCCGAACCAATTTACACTCCCACCAGCAGCATCGAGATCTGCTTGGTGTTTTCCTGAGGGTCCTTCGGGGCACTCGGACTTGAGTTCCCAGCAGGCACATTCTCAGATGTGTTGTGCCCAGTTTGCGTCACTGGAGTTCCCAACAGACCTGCTTGCAAGTGCACTCAGGACTCCGTGGCTAACTCCTTGGTCATTTGGGTTCTTTGCTCTGGGAACAGTCCCCGTGGTGGAATCTTTTTGTGAGGAACTTTATTCTGATGGGGCCATTCGCTGCCTGCTCTTGCTGCCAGTCATGGATGCTTGCTTGGCCGGGGGGACCCAGACGTCAGTTAAAGAATCTGTGGTTGTCCATATAAACGCCAAACACTGGCCTCAGATTTAGGATACGAGGTGCGAGGACTCCATTCGGCCCACATCTTTGCTAAAAGCGAATGAACGGATGACGATAACCAATACTCGTGAGCTTGCGGGTCCTCCTTTTCCGCCCACGCTGACCCCGTGAGGGGGTGTCTCCAGGAGCGTGCGCGCACGGCGCTCGTCCGGGCTCCTGGCGGCCTATCCCCTCCCGAGTCTGGAACCTGGACACTCATGACTGCACCCATGTCTGTAACAGGAGAAGACCCGCCACGGTTGCGAACACCACATTTCAGCATCCTGTCTGCAGAATACGGTCGCGGAGGCTGCTGACCGATCACACGCCGTAGGAGACAGGGGGCTGGCTTTTCGGGGGGAGAAAGCATCGGTCTCTGCTTCCCTTCCCCTCGGAGGGTCCTGATTGAGGCCGGGGGCTGGGGAGGGGGCAGGGAAGGGGCCTGCGCCCCCAACATGGCGCCCCCGGGGCCCGCTGTGCCCGTGCTTGTGCAGGAGGCCGCCGGGCACGACCGGGGCTTTGTGTGGCCGCTCCCCGCGAGTTTCCCGCCCAACAGGCCGCGGCCCTCCCCTCCCGCTTCTGTTACCCGGGCGGCAGCAGGGCGCGCCGCGTCGCCGTCGGCGCATGCGCGCGCGGGAACCCGGCCTCCCGGCCGGCGCACGTGGCCCCGCGGGCAGGCGGGCGTGCGCGCGCCCGCACGGCCTCCCGCTCCCGCCGCGCCGCGAGCCTCTCCCTGCGCCCCCGGCCGACGAGTGCGGCCGGCGGAGCCGCGGCGTGCGTGCGCGCGCGCGCCAGGCCACGTGGGAGAGGCGCCGCGCCGTTGCCCCGCCCTCCCTCGGCGCGCGCCGGCGTCGGCTGCGTCTCCGGGCATTTGAATTGCGCTTCCGCCATCTTTCCAGCCCTCAGTCAGACGGGCCCGGAGACGCTTCTGGAAGGTAGCGGAGGGGAGGCCGGGCCGGGGCGGGGGCCGGGGCCGCGGGCCGGGGCCGGGGCCGGGGCGAGGGCGCCGGCGGCCGCGGGAGGCGGCGGGGCCGGGCCCGGGGCGGCGGGCCCTCTTCCCCGTGGAGGCCGCGGGCCGGGCCGGACCCGAGCGCGGGCCGGGCGGGCGGGCGGCGGGGCGGCGGGCCGGGCGCGGACGGAGGGGGGCCGGGCGGGCCGGCCGTGACCAGGCGCTTTCGGGGCCCGGCCTCCGGGCCTCCCCCGCGCGGCCTCCCCGCCGGCCCGGTGAATGGGCCGCGGGAGCCGCCGCCCGGCCGCCATGGCGCCGCGCCCCGCCCGCCGCCCGCGCGGGGTCGGGCCGGGGGCCGCCTTTGTGGGCCGGCACGTGGGGCGGCCGGCCATGTGTCCCGGCCCCCGCGGGCCCCGCTCTCTCTCCGCAGGAACATCGCGATGGCCGCCCAGGGAGAGCCGCAGGTCCAGTTCAAAGTAGGTGTCCGCGTGGGCCGGCGCGGCGGGGCGCGGCGGGGCGCGCGGGGGCTCTCGGGGCCGGGCCCCGCGTGGCCGCGGGCGCACGTTCCGGCGGCCGAAGTCGCCGAAGCGATGGCGGGGCCGCTCGGTCGGGGTCCTTTGTGTGGGGGGACCTGACGGGGTGTTGAGGTTCTGTCCCCCCGGTGGAGGTGGGCGTCCGGCAAGCCTCGCGGCTGCGTGACTCCGGGGTCCTGAGATGTTACGGGTCTGGGGTTTATTTCAAAAACGTGTTGTCCAACAGCTCGTATTGGTTGGGGACGGTGGCACTGGGAAAACTACGTTCGTGAAACGCCATCTGACGGGGGAATTCGAGAAGAAGTATGTAGGTACGTGGGGGAAAACCGTCGGCGAAAGTGGGGTGAAACGGACGAATTCCCGGACTGATGTGGGGTGTGTGTTTCAGCCACCTTGGGCGTCGAGGTCCATCCCCTCGTGTTCCACACCAACAGAGGGCCCATCAAGTTCAACGTGTGGGACACAGCGGGCCAGGAGAAATTCGGTGGACTGAGAGATGGCTATTACATTCAAGGTGCGTGTCTCGTCTGTAACTTGAACACTTTTTGAGAAATTGTAGTTTGGTCCCCTAGGGTGTTCAGTGATGATCAGATCTGTTCCAGTGAACACATGCTTAATCCGGACCGTACCAGGAGTTGTGTAATTTAGGTTGATTAAAAAGTCATTGCCTCCAGGGAGCTGACCATCATTGGAGGGGGAAAAAATTTTATGGAAGTTGTCTTGTGCCGTTTGGTTGCATGCTGTGTCATAATAGGCACTGTTTTGAAAAAACTACTTGATTTTATATTGAGGCTCATAATTTAAAAACAGTAGTAAGCAACAGACAAGCAGTTGCTGCAGCTTCAGCCTCATTTGAAAACTTATTTCTGGGTGTATGTTTTGGTGGTCATCAATGATGATTTCTTCTCCATTCTATTGAGAAGATAGTAAACAGTTTGACCAGATACTGGACCAGAAGAGCTAGGTTCTCTAGCTTACAAATGTTGTAAAAGACCAGCTGTTTTCTTTTTAATTGTGCTGAGTTTTGCAGAATTTTTTTTCCGAATGCTTGATTTAAAAATTGCAAAGAAAAATGCTTACTGTTGTGCCAAATGAAAAGATGAATAAAGAAAATACTCATTACCTGGAATCTTACTCTCGCTGAAAAGTTGTTGGGAATCCTTCCATGCTATTTGCTTTTCCTTGAGTATGTACAAATACAGGGATTTTTCCCCCAAAAATTCTTTACTTAAACTGTATTATACTGTGCATACTCTTGGTTTTTTCATTAGCTTTGAGAGGTGCCTATTCCTACAGGTCAACATAGTGACCTACTTGAGTATTCTTAAATAGAGGCATGTTATGGTGTATTCAGCCGTTTAAGGACATTGTAAAGCATAGATTTCTAGACCCTCAGAATATGGGAGGTGAGTTCTCTGGAATGTTGATTTATCATTAATCTACTTTAGGTACTTTTTTGGGATTAGGTAGAATTAGTGATGAAGGACTATAGGGAGAGAGATTTGATAAGGTAAATTGGTTTTTCATGCTTTCATATAAACGGTATTGTGTGTTACAGTGATTTAAGATTTTTAGAATTGGAAGAGACTTTGAAATTGATTAGGCAACTCTGGATGACCTAGAGTTAAGTCTGAGACTGAGTGCTAGTCCATAGTTCTTAGCATTTCTCATCCATGTAGTTGCTAGGTGTGTACTAATTTCTGTAAATTTTTCCTTCAGCCCAGTGTGCCATTATAATGTTTGATGTAACATCGAGAGTTACTTACAAGAATGTGCCTAACTGGCATCGAGATCTGGTACGAGTATGTGAAAACATCCCCATTGTGTTGTGTGGCAACAAAGTGGACATTAAGGACAGGAAAGTTAAGGCAAAATCTATTGTCTTCCACCGAAAGAAGAATCTTCAGGTATGTTTCTTACAGCTTCCATTTACTGGATTAGGGCCCTTAGATAAAATTATATATGGGTCCATTAAAGTGGTTGATAAACGTCTGTGATATGTGGATTGAAGTAATTTTATCTTTTAGCTTGCAGTGTCCCCCAGGATGATCATTGTTTGAGTAATGGAGTTTTTAAAATTAATTTTACTTCTTTTTTAAACAGTACTATGACATTTCTGCCAAAAGTAACTACAACTTTGAAAAGCCCTTCCTCTGGCTTGCTAGAAAACTCATTGGAGACCCTAACTTGGAGTTTGTCGCCATGCCTGCTCTTGCCCCACCAGAGGTTGTCATGGACCCAGCTTTGGCAGCACAGTACGAGCATGATCTAGAGGTATGATGTTTCAGTCTCAGTGGGTGCTGTGGGATTTGGCATATCACATTCCTAGTGGCTTTAATCTAGAGTGTTAAAATTTTTTCATCTCTTTTTCCAGGTTGCTCAAACAACTGCTCTCCCGGATGAGGACGATGACCTGTGAGAAAATGAAGCTGGAGCCCAGCGTCAGAAGTCTAGTTTTATAGGCAACTGTCCTGTGATGTCAGTGGTGCAGCGTGTTTGCCACTTTATTATATAGCTAAGCAGAACATGTGCTTAATCTTTGGGATGCTGAAGGAGATGAATGGGCTTCGGAGTGAATGTGGCAGTTAAAAAAATACCTTCATTTTTTGGACCTGCATATTTAGCTGTTTTGGAACGCAATTGTTTCCTTCTTGAGTTTCAAATATAAGACTGCTACAGTCACATCACAATATTCAGTGGTGAAATCTTGTTACTGTCATTCCCATTCCTTTTCGTTTAGAATCAGAATAAAGTTGTATTTCAAATATCTAAGCAAGTGAACTCATCCCTTGTTTAATGAGCATTTTAAAACCACTAATAGGGAAAGTTGTGCCATGTTAATACTTAAGTTGCCTTTGCTATTACCACTTAACTTGAAGTCTCTTAGGTTAAATTCTGTGTTTTATTTTTTGTACATTTGAATCGTTTGACATAAATGATAGGACAGGTCGACAGTATCCTATTTGGTAAGTTTTTAAGAGGTGTAAATATTGTCAATGCGTGTAAGCTAAAATATCTTCCCCACCTGCCTTTTGGCTGAGTAGTGTCTCCTGGGGAAGAGCTTGTTCAGGATTTGTGACCTGTCAGAATAAACGTGGTACGTGTTTTAGACATTTCAAATAGATATTTTAAGAATTAGACTTGGCTTTAAGTTGATGGCAAAAGTAACCATGTTCTAATGTAGAGATATTCAAAATCAGATGAAATCATACAAATGATTGTAGGAACTTCAGGAAGTCTCCTCTGTTAAAAATGAATATAAATTATGCATTTATTTGCTTTTTTGTTTTACTGTAACATTTTAATGTAAAGTTGGTATTCTGGGAAGATGTTCCATGTTTATCTGCTGCTTTTAAGTACTGCCAAGCTTTAAAGATGTCAAAGATTAAGGATTTAAATTGGACAAATCACAACTTGGATGATTTTTTTTTTTGAAGGATTTGTGTGGGCAGTGCAAGGACACAATAACCAGATAATACTGCAACAGAAAAGTAGAGCTTAAAATGCTTTCTTGGTATTGTGAAACAGAACAAAACTTTTATTTAGATTAACCATTTATTTTTGTATGGTTTCTACGTTTAAAAATGAATTGGGTCTGTCTTGCCTGAATTTGATCCCATTGACACTATGCTGTAGCAATTAGGAATCTTAAAAATAAGAGCTATTTTGCTCGTAAAGATACTGCTATAGTTCAGTTTACTAAAGTTCTTTAGATGTCCAATTATCCTTAAATGGTTACCTTCCTACCTACAAAGAAAGTGGCAAAGGATCACTTAAGTATGTGGTGAAATGAAACAGTGTAGAACTGAATAGAAGTCGATTAAGGTACTGAAGAAACTGGTACCAGTAGGTTCACTTACAGGTTGGAGTTGCTTTATATGCTGTGCTATATTCAGTTTAGAACCAGAATTTAACAGTCAAATGTGAAAAGTCTTTCTCATAATTGGGATGAAATCTTTCATTCAGATACCTAATTTAACATAAGGGGTATGTGTTTGTAACCTTATGTACAATATGCAAATATGACGTAAATACTCTGAATTTTAAGTGTAACAGTTAACTTTTGGAAGCTACTTGACTGACTTGTTTAATATGGGGTGGGAGAGAATTTACAAATCATTCATTGGAAGAAAAATTGCTGCCAAATATATTGCTTCTACTTTGCCTGGCATTTCTGAATCATCTGTAGTATTCACTATGGGAAATAACTGAGTAGTTAGCATAGATTACTATCTTGTGGGGGATACATTTCTCTCCAGTTTATACAAATGGGAAATTTTTCTCTTGATTTTTTGAAATCTGTCTCATGGGGGAAGCCTTAAACTGAAAGCCTTGCATATTGTTCAGTTGCTACAAACTAGTAATGGTTTATTCAAACAAAATCAGTAAGCGTAGTTGATAAAATAGGAAGCATTGGTTTCTTGATCCAGCTGGTAGATAGGGGTATTCATCCTATTGTTTGCTGGAATATTTCATAATAAAGTGGAAGAAAGATGGAGCACTGGTAAGATTAGCAAGGGTGAGGGTGAGGAGCAGTTTCATGATGTGCCATGGCCAGTTTTCTAAAAACCCTACAGAAGGGGTTCTTGGTCCTATCTCAAAAGTATCTAGGAAAGGGCAGAGATTTCCAAAAATAAACTTGGGAGGACCTATTTGATGATGTGTGCCTGAAGTAACTCAAAGTAGTAATTTTTGGTTTCTTTTGTAAAAACGCATAACTTATGTGTTGAACAAGTGGGCTAAAGGTTATGATTGGTTTGACCTACTGGAGTTGACACGACTCCTTGGTGTTTTGACCATCCCTTGGGCCGCGTTGGGCTGTGGGTATGCTGGCTGATGAGATAACAGGTCAGGCAGGCACTGCTGGCAGTGACATTGATCTCAGTCCTGCCCCCACTTTTAGCTTTCAACCTTGAAGCCGTGTTGGGGAGGTAAAAGGTGTGCCTAACATGGTAAACCTCGCCCTTAAGCGCTTGGAGTCCTATTCAGGAAGCAGATCCGATCTGTCTGTCCCTCGCTCCCTCCCCATTGCTCAGGAGGCCTGGAAAGCATGGCTTTGTCCCTCAGAGGTGGGGTGCCCGTCGCTGCAGCTCCACACACGTTTCTTTTCAGAGTGCCCCTTTCCCTCTTCATTGAAGAGAATCCTGCTAGTTAAGTGCGTGAGCTCCTTTAGACCTCAGGAATTGGTTTTTAAACTAGGTCAGATGTCCCTCCTGTAGACTGTCACTGAATCCCCTCAGCCCTAGTCAGAATGGGAAGGCTGCATTTGTGCTTGTCTCCCTTACTAGTCTTGCTGTGGGGGCGAGAATCTTGTCCTTTTGGTCCCTCATGTCCCTGGTGTTTTATTATATCTTCTGTGGGAACCCTGAGGAGGAAAAGAAGAGATTAGAGGTAGAGGTGGACTGGGTATCGTGGGGTGGGGTGGATGGGATGGGGTGGGCTGGAGGGGTGAGGGGGGCTGGATGGGATGGGGTGGGGGAAATGGAGTGGAATGGGGGGATGGGACGGGGGGGATGTGGTTGGCTGGATGAGATGGGATGGGGTGGATGAGATGCGGAGGGGCAGGGAGAATTTTATTGCAGCCTTCAGTCTTTGCTTATTTTGAAGTGGTGTTACCTTCTGAAGTTTCCTGTTTGTACTATCTTAACCTATTTATTATGGAGTATTTTCTTTAGAGAGTAGAGAAGGAGTGTGGACAATCAGGAAGCTTGCCAGCTTTGATTCTCTGAATTAAGATGATGCTGTTAGTAGATACTGGGTCTATGATGCCTTAAGTTCAGCCATCGGGAGTGGTAGAGGAACCTTGAGTTTAGTTGGTTTTCAGTTCCCTGCCTTTAAGAAGCACAATATAAACCATTCCAGATAACTACTCCTTTTATAATGTGGACCATTCATTCCATAAATTCTGAGCTCTGTGCTCAGGGATGTAATGATGAGCAATAGCTCTGCCCATGAAGCTTTCGTCTTGGGAGACAGGCGGGCAGGTAATGCAGCAATGAGTGTGATGACTAGAAGTGCGAAGATGGAAATGTGACAACTTTAAAAGCATGAAAGGAAGCGGGTCTCTGAGAGCCCTGTGGGTGGGTGGATGGCAGGTGGTGATCTGAAGGTATGCGGGAAGAGTTTGAGGCAAAGGGAACACATGACCGTGGCAGAGACCCTGAGGAGAGAAGGGGGCTGGAGAGTGGGAAGTGGAGGCAGGGTGTGTTAAAGCCAAACATTTGCTCTCAGAGCACAGTGGGAAGCCACTGCTGGGTCAGAGTAGCATTTTCAGGATTGATTGGGCAGCAGGAGTGGGAGGCCAGGGACCAGTGACAATTGAGCCTTGCCCCACTCAAGTCTATTCTCCATGCTGCAATATTCCAGAAAAGAGAGGGTGACACCGTGGTTATGACAAAGCTCTGTTCATCCGACAGTGAAAACGAATGAATATCCACTGTGAATGCCAGGCACCATCTCTTTTTTTAACCACCAAACTCATGTTTCCCCCACCTTCATTGAGTTATAATTGATAAGAAAAAATGGTATATATTGTGTACAATGTGATGTTTTGATATACATTGCAAAATGATTACCACAATCAAGCTATTCAGCATGTCCATCACCTCAGTTATTTTTGTCTGTGTATAAAAGCATTTAAGATCTACTCTCAACAAATTTCAAGTATAGTATTAAATGTATTCACCATGCTGCACATTAGATCTTCAGAACTCCTTCATCCTGCATCACTGAAACTTTGTGCCCTGACCCCCCTCTTCCCACTTCCCCATCCCCTGGCAATCGCCCCTCTACTCTCTCTTTCTGTGAATTCAACGTTTTTAGATTCCACATATAACTGCTGCCATATGCTGTTTGTCTTTCTGTGGCTGGCTTGTTTCACTTACCATGATGTCCTCAAGGTTCATCTATGTTGTCATAAATGACAGGAGTTCCTTCTTTTTAAAGGCTGGATAATATTCCATTGTGTACAGATACTATATTTTCCTTATCTGTTCATCTGTTGATGAACACTGAGGTTGATTCCATGTCTTGGCTGTTGTAAATAAGTTTGCTTCTTAGTTGAGGGTAAAAGATTAAGGAGCTTCCCAAGTAGTGGGGACGAGACTTGAGCTGTGTTGCCTGTTTAAAGTGACTGATAGGAATTCACCGCCAGTTTATAGACAGAACTCTCGGTCAGGTGAGATGGGCATGTTGGTCATCCTCTGGGCATGGAAAATGGGAAACCAAATTATTAGGAAGAATACTGTTCATTCCAGACACTGAAGCCAGCCTGGCAGAGTGAACTGATGAGCAATTTTTGGGTAACATTTGCTTTTTGATTTTTTTCCCTGACATGTCTGACCATTTTTTTCCCCAAAGTGAAAAAATCATATACTTTATATATTAAAAGTTTTGGGATTTGAACAGTTAAAACATACACAGTCCCCACATTTTCCTACCATTTAGAGGAAACCATTGTTGACATTTTGTCATATATCCTTTCAAATGATTTCTTAAAAAATGGATTATGCTATTTCATAATCATTTTTCACTCTATTACTTTCCTGTGTTAGATGGTTTTACACTACTTTCAGTAATTACCTGGTGATCCATAGTATGGATGGGCTGTCACGTCGTCTGACAAATTCTTTCATTTTGTCTGGTTGTTTCTGTGTTCTGCTCCTCTTTGTGCAGCTTTCAGAGTGGGTTTAGCTCTTCAAGGGAAATTTATTTCCAAGTGCTTAGAACTTCTGTCTTCTTTCACCTCTGTGTGCTTCTCAAACAGTCACGTTGTTAAATTTTACCTTTGGAAGATGCGCACTGCTTTATCAAATCCTAATAGATGGAAAACCAAAATTATTTTAAAAATCTCTGTGTGTGTGTGTGTTTGCCATGTTATCTTGAACTTTCTATCCCCAACATCTGACATAGTGCGAGATGCAAGGATCCTAGTATGTGCTGAATTAAACGCATTTTATTAAATAGCTCCCTTGCTGCCACTTATTCTATAAATTCACATTTTGTGTTTTCAGAGAGAATCCAAGTGAGGTGTACACCCTCACCCATTTTTCAAGGATTCATGTTGTGTTATGCTCCAGTTTGGAGCTCAGAAAAGGTTAGCTGGCGATGTTGGGATTGGATTATAGGGAGGGAATCTGGGAGGACGGTAGAGCTCAGCGAAGAAAGCCCCTGTGAAGAACAGGAGACTGAGAACTTCAGTTGCAAAAGAAGCCAGTAGGGGCCCACATCCCGAAGGTCCGAATACTCGAGACACATTAACATAAGAGAGCTAAGGAGTTTCTCTGATCAGCAATTTTACCACTTAGGGTGTGTACGTACCTTTTGTTCTATGAACAGTTGACAGGTACTAAGAGGTGGAGCGACCATTGCCTCTTCCTTTCTGAGACAACTTTAGGTGGTTTTGTCTATTGAGTCCTATCAGGACAGATGGAAGAGGATGAGTGAGGAGTCTTGTTACCTGATGTTGGTTATTGGAGTCCCTGCAGTTACGGGGCTGTGTAAGAAAGTAAAGTTTATCCTAACACAGAGCTGTTAATGAATTGATGACTCAAAGCTCTGGTTCGCAACTCAATCATCACTTCCCCCGAGCCCTGGGGGCTCACATCCAGACCCTCTGCCCTGATGTCTGGATTCCAGAAGCAGCGTCGCCATCCCACCCCTGCCAGGATCAGGAATGCCGCCTCTTTATGACTAACTTCTGATTCAAGCCTGGGTTGATGCAACCCAGAGGCAGAGTCTCCTCAGACCCTGTCACCCTCGTTGTGGAAGTGACAAAAGTGAGTCCCTGGAAATGGACGGGCCTGACTCTGGACTCGTGATGATTTCTCTCTGTGCCTGGGCACACTGTTACCCCTTACAAACCTGGGGTCCTACCTGCATGGGAGCGAGGATGAGGTGGGGATGGTTTGGGGGTGATCATTTAACTGTCACACAATGTGTTAAAAATGATGATGTATTTTTTAAGTGATTGTTAATAACCAATTAACCACATTTTTTACATAACTGCAAAGAACATTTTTGTATATATGGTTTGAACGTTTTTTCCCTCAGAAATAGGAATCAGATTATTTGGTCAGTGTTTATGAAAATCATTGTGTTTTAAAAGGTGTCAAACTACTCTTTGTGGACCTGATTTATTTGATTATTTTCATCATTTCTTTTAGCTCATTTTGAAATATTAAGGCTATAGTTTTAATCTGTTTTAGAGGATGCATCTTTCTGGCATCATTCGATTGTTGGTTTGTTATTTCACCTGTTTTCTCTCTCTCTCGAATGTTGTCCTGTGTGCGACCCCACCATCCTCCGTTTCTGTCGCTTATTCTTGGAACTCAGTTTCCCTGAGCTTTCAGAGGGAGGGATGGACCAGGGTAGCCTTTCTTTTCTGTGGCATTCGTGATGTTTGAGAACTATCTCCACACCGTGCGAGTTGCTGGTTCTTACCCTTGTCTACTTTTATTTGGACCCTGTTTTCCTTTGTTTCTACTGTCTCTGTCCTGCCTACTCGAGGATCTGTTCCTACAAGGTTCTGCTCAGTGTGGGGCATGTCCTAGGGGACCTCTGGCTGTGCCTGCTTGGCTGCTGTAACAAAACAACGCAGACTGGGTGGCTTCAGCACCCGACATTTATTTTCTCACGGTTCTGACGGTTAGGAGTCCAAGATGGAGGTTCGGTTCTGGCAGGTGGCCCTTTGTCCTGGCACGGCCTCTCCCCAGGTGCTCTCCTGGACGGGGAGAGCTCTCTCTCATCCTCTTCTTATAGGGCCTCCAATCGTATCCCAGTAGGGCCTCGCCCTATGGCCTCATTAAACCCTAATTCTCCCTACAGGCCCCAGCTCCAAAAACAGCCACCCTGGGGTTAAGGCTTCAACGTACGGATTTTGAGGGACACGAATGCCCAGTCCTGCAGTTTGTTCGTTTCCTGTGTCCACAAGTCGCTGCAGAACCTCCATGAACTCCTTGCAGCAACCACCTTCTGACGTGCAAGTGCCCACTCTCTGCTGTGATTCTCATGGGGGCCACTTTTCCTCACCGGTGAAGAGCTCGTTAACAAATTTGGGATTCTGCTTTCAGATCCCACAGACGCCCTGTGGCCTCTCTTTCTCCTTTCCCTACAAAGATGCTGGTATGATACAGATCTCCCAGGTATCAATGGTTTGTCCCTGGGTGGTTTTATTTTTTTTTGAGATGTTGTAATTTTTTGTTTTTGTTACCTTAGTTTCTCTGCCTTTTTTTTGTTTTTTATTTTTGCTGAGAAAGATGAGTCCTGAGCTAACACCCCTACCAATCTTCCTCTACTTTGCATGTGGGTTCCTGCCACAGCATGGCTTGACGAGTGGTATAGGTCTGTACTGGGACCTGAACCACAAACCTGGGCCATCGAAGCAGAGCGTGCCGAACTTAACCACTGTGCTATGGGGCTGGCCCCGTACTCATACATTTTTATATATTTGGTATGCTTTTTTTTTTTTTAATTTTATTTATTTATTTTTCCCCCAAAGCCCCACTAGATAGTTGTATGTCACAGTTGCACATCGTTCTAGTTGCTGTATGTGGGACGCGGCCTCAGCATGGCTGGAGAAGCGGTGCGTCGGTGCACACCCAGGATCCGAACCCGGGCCGCCAGCAGCGGAGCACGAGCACTTAACCACTAAGCCACGGGGCCGGCCCTGGTATGCTTCTACATATTGCAGTCATTGTTTTCTTTTTTGATGGTCAAATTGTGCTATCTTTGGCTAGTGGGGACCCCATCAAGTTAATTCCTGTGTCATTTTGATAGGACTCTTCTCTTAATCACGTTTTAGCTTGCAGGCCTGACAGATATCCTGTGGTCATCCTATAATATAATTACTTAATTGCTTTATCCTACTACATATCATAGGTTTAGAATAACAATCCCAATGTTACCACTATGACAATACCACTGAATGTGATTTGAGATTTCTCTGTGTGTATGTTTTTTCTTTCCCACCAATGGTATGCTGTCAAAATATAGTGTTTTAAAATCACTTGAAATAATTCTTCTCTGTGGTTATACTATTAACATGGTACAAAGTTAGGTTTATTTATTTCATTTTTTTAAGGGGTCTTGTTGTTTTTTGTTTACTTTTTTACAAAAAGGGGAGAAAAATGATTCTAAAGCCAAAACCAGAAAATGAGTTCCATTAGAGGGGTCAAGATTTTATTTCCGTTGCTTCCCCCTCCTCCTAGGTAACTAGTTTATTAGTTTTTGGTTTATCCTTCCACTGTTTCTTTTGGGAAAAAAATGCACATTTTTATATATTTTGAAAATGTAAGCACGTGTGTGTGCTTGTATTTGAGTGTATGCGATATTTATTTATATTCTCCCTTCCTTCCACAGAAGTTTTCATAGTATATGTACTCTTCTGAACTTTAAATAATAAATTCCGGACTCCCTGCATAGCAATGTAAGATGTTTTGCCTTCATTTCACAGCTGCATGAGTGTATATTATGTTGTATAACACTCCACATAGATTCAACAGCCCCTCTGATGGACATGAGGGTTGTTTCCAGTCTTTTGAGTGAGAGTCCTGTGCGGATGTAATTTCGTCGAGTTGTGCTGGAGCATCTCTGCAGTAGGTAACTAGAAGTGGGGCTGTGGCTCAGAGGGTGAAGACATAATCAACGTTGCTGGAAATAGCCAAATTCTTCCCTTTAGGCATCCTATTGATTTTCATTCCCACTGGCAATCTATTCTGTTTTGGCCACAGTAATTTTTAAAAAGTTATACATCTTTAAAAGTTTGACATAAAAATTTAGTTTTCCATTTTTCTCTTGAGAAATGAAAAGATCTGGGGATACCCCATCCCCACGTGGGTGAGGTGGGCTCTCCAGGTTGTCACAATTCCTGCTTCTGACAAATTTATGCATATTTGTTTACACCCAGCCCAGGCCTCAGTGTGCAGACATTTGAACTTGTGAATTCTTGTTATAAGTTGTACTTCATGGTTTAAAATGTTCATTACCTGTGAATGAGATAGAAAATGTTTCTGCTCTAATTGTACTTCTATTTGGGAGTGTGAGTGTGTATATGCATGAGTGTGCGTATATGTGTGAGAGAGAGTGTGTGTGTGTGTGTGTGTGTGAATCTGGGGTGTGTGTGTGTGAATCTGGGTGTGTGTGTGAATCTGGGTGTGAGTGTGTGTGTGTGAATCTGGGTGTGTGTGTGAATCTGTGTGTGTGTTTGTGTGTGTGTGTGAATCTGGGTGTGTGTGTGTGAATCTGGGTGTGAGAGTGTGTGTGTGTGAATCTGGGTGTGAGAGTGTGTGTGTGAATCGGGTGTGTGTGTGTGTGTGTGTGTGAATCTGGGTGTGTGTGAATCTGGGTGTGAGTGTGTGTGTGTGAATCTGGGTGTGAGTGTGTGTGTGTGAATCTGGGTGTGTGTGAGAGAGTGTGTGTGTGTGTGAATCTGGGTGTGAGTGTGTGTGTGTGAATCTGGGTGTGAGTGTGTGTGTGTGAATCTGGGTGTGTGTGAGAGAGTGTGTGTGTGTGTGAATCTGGGTGTGAGTGTGTGTGTGTGTGAATCTGGGTGTGTGTGCAGAGAGGGCTCAGCACAGTTTCTACCATTTTTATGTAATGTAGAAATCAGTCTATTGTGAAATTTGTAGATCTTTCTCCAGTTTTGTTCTTTTATTTTCACTGTACAGAAATTGAGTCGGGTGTGAAATAGTGGGACTGTCACCTTCATTTTAGGACTTTTCCCTCTTATTAAGAAGAAGCCAGCCCCAAGGGAAAGACATTTGTGCAGGTGAAGGCAGGCATGTGTGGGGCCCAGGCCCGACCTCGAGGTCCAAATCAAGAGTCTGGCTTTTTATGTCGAACAGCTGAGCACGGCCACAGACGTCTGAGGAAGACAGGCTTGGAGCAGTGCTTTTGGTCACAATGCTATCACTGAGATGTTGAGAAAGATGCAGATTTTACTGGTTTGTGATCCTTTTAAGTTTAAATCACCAAATACTTAGTAACATTAAATCCTTACAATACTCTAATTTAATAAAGCTCTTTAGTATATATCCTTGTTATCTCAGGATAATTGGTATTAAAAGGAGTCACTTGAAATAAATCTATTTAAAACAGGGATCAAAATTTCAGAGTGAAGAGTGAAAAATGATTAGGACTTTATTTTGAAAAATGAAACTAAAAATCATGACAAGTTTTATATTTAATGCCATTAAGCTTATAATTAAAATTATGTGCTAATTCTTGGAACAAACCAAAATGAATTGTGTTAATTTAGGAGGAACACAATTTGTATGCTAGGATTATAGTATATTCTTCAATTCATGCTTGATTTTCATAGCATAATAATAATTTTTTTTTTTCTTTGTAAAAATATCCGAGGCCTTTGTTGGTCTTTTACTGTTCAAATTATTCCCTTTTGGAGCACCAGGTCATCCTTGTTGATTTCTCTTCTTCAATTTTAGCTGGTCTAATTCTGCCAGATTCTTATTTCTTAATACCTTTGCATTAAATTTTGGCAGTTCATCAACATGACTTTTATCCAGTTTATCAAATCTTGCATCTTTTGCAGGACTTGCAATCTCTTTTAACTGATTTTTACTACAATTCCATTAATCAGGGAGGGCCGGAATTGCCCAGACAGGAGACGTCTGACTCACTGAATTGGGCAGTGACAGATGCAGCCATTAAGCAGGGAGAGATGTTTAGGAGTCATTTTACAGATGGTCATTAGTGAATGATGTAGTGTTTTGATGACTTTTGCCTCCTATTGCAACCTCAATTAGCAATGTTGGATAATCAGAACCTTCTAGACTTCCTTTGATTCTCAAAATAATCTTGTTAACCAGCCAAGGCCTCACACCCGGGACACGCTGGTATCGTGGGCCTTTTGTCCCACCACTAGGCCAAGCGGTGTGGTAGGTACTCTGGGAAGACTGGTATTTTTAGATCTATCAACAGTATTAACATCTGCATACCACTAAAAAGTCTTAAATCTGAATTTTATTTCAAAGAGCTCTCTTTCTTTGTTTCTTAGGATTAACGTGGTGGTTGCATACTGTTAGTGTTTTCTTTCACCAAACTCAAGCAAATACAAAAAACTTCAGGAAGGACCAGGGTGTGCAATGCATTTGAACGGACCAAATTAAAAAATTGATCCTGGAATTTGTACAACTAGGTAGAATCCCTATAGCCTTCTAAAAGATTATAACTGTGATAAAGTGGCTTTGATCTGAGTTAAAATTTAGCCCAATTTCTTCATGGAAGGCATGCCTTATTGATATATAGTAGTGGTGAGACTGATATATTACTTATACATGTGATAAAAAGAGCTAGTTTTTCGGGCACATAGGCACCAGGCCAATGTTAAGTGCCTTACTGCCATCTCGTTGATTAAATGAGATCCATGCTATTATTTTCCTCCTTTTAGAGATGAAAACACAGAAGTTTGGAAGATAGATATTAAGCAACTTGGCTAAGCTACCCGGTAGTAGAGTCAGGGTTTCAACTTGGGAAGTCTGCTTGCTTTCAAGTCTTAATACACAATGAGCATGCTCGACTTTGCCAGCATTCATTGCCAATTTATATTATTTACTGATTCCACAGGCATTTACTGTAAATCATTTTGTGCAGAAGGTGATCTGGGGAGGCAGAAAAAAAGAAAATACTTTAGATCTAGAAAGACATGGGTTCAAACCACGTGAAATTTATAAGCCCAAATTCTTTCCTCTGTAATTATTGATTTCTTCAATATTCACTAATCAGGTTGCTATGGTTACTATAAGGGTAGGAGTGGCCAGCTTGACAAAGAGTAAATGCTAAAATTCGTCATCTCCTACACTGGAGTCATTTTCCTTGAACATTTTAAACACCAGTTTAGTTACCACAATGACTAGAATTGACATATTTATTAAGCATCCATTTAAAATTTTTATTCTTGTTGAAGACAACAGAAGTATTGTGTCTTTAAGGTTTCAGGGAAAACTGTCAGAACTTATTTTGAGGGGCTGGCCTGGTGGTGTAGCGGTTAAGCTTGCGCGCTCCACTGTGGTGGCCCGGGTTCGGATCCTGGGCGCGCCCCGACACACCGCTTGTCGGGCCATGCTGTGGCGGCGTCCCACGTAAAGTGGAGGAAGATGGGCATGGATGTTAGCCCAGGGCCAGTCTTCCCAGCAAAAAGAGGAGGATTGGCAGTTGTTAGCTCAGGGCTGATCTTCCTCACACACAATAGAAAGAAATTATTTTGAAAAGAACTGCTGTGGTAACGGAGAAGGAGTGGTCTTGACTCCCAGGTTACACGGAGCTTTAATACGTCTGAAGAGAAACTTCAGCAGCCCTTGCTCTTGAATCACCTACATCAACTGACTGTTTTACGTCGTAGAACTTTGAACTTGAGAGCAGTCCCCCTTGGCTGATGCCTGCCCTCTGGCCCCCTTGCGTCTGCTGTTGGGCACCAAGAACTGCACCTGGGCCTGTGCGTCACCCGGCTCGCATCTCGCCTGGGCCGCCAGAGCCGCACCTGGGTGGCTGGGGAGTGAGGGCGGGAACTCGGGGAGCAGAGCCCCGTGTGAGCAGGGGCAGCCCCTCCTCGGACATCGTTCGGCCCTGCAGGCCCTGGCTCCCTGTGATGGGAGGGCCAGCCCGGAAGACCTCTGAAATGCCTTTGTCATCGTTGTTTTGGACAGTAAGTCCTGCCTTCTGTTTAGACGGCTGATTAATCTCAAAAGGTCATTTGGCCACATCGTTGTTCTCTCCAGAACGTGTTTTCTTATTTCTTTCCATGTGGATAGGCTGAGAATTTTCCAGATGTTTAAGCTCCCTTTCTCTTTTGACTAACCATTCCATCTTTAAGTCATTTTTCTTTTCTTGCATTTCACTGCAGACATTCGAGAGAAGACAAGCTGCTCCTTCAACACTGTGCCTAGAAGTTTCTTCAGCCAAATACTCACAAGGCTCACAAGTTCCACCTTCCGCAAAACACCAGGACAGGAACACCATCCAGTCAAGCTCTTTGCCACCCTCTAACAAGGATCACCTTCCTCCAGTTTTGAAAAACATGTCCCTCATTTCTGTCTAAGACCTCACCAGAATGGCCTTGACCATCCCTGTTTCTGCCAACATCCTGTTCATGACCACTTAGGAGTTCTCTCAGAAGAGGGAGGCTTTCTCCACAGCTCTCCTCCACCACCATGGTGTTCACACAGCACTGCTTCTGATCAAGGAACTCACTTTGCAGCAAAAGAAGTTCAGCAATGGGCCCACGCTCATGGAATTCCCTGGTGTCACCATCTTCCTGCCACCTGAAGCAGCTGGCTTGGCTGAAGGCTGGAATGGCCTTTTTAAGAGTCAGGTACAGAGCCAGCCAGGTGGCAATGCCTTGCAGGGCCGGGGGGAGGCTCTCCAGAAAGCTGCACGTGCTCCGAATCAGCATCCAGTACACGTTGCTGTTTCTGCCACAGCAGGATCTGTGGGTTCGGGAATCAAGGGGTGGAAATGGGAGTGGCATCACTCACTATATCCCTAGTGACCTGTTAGCAAGATTGTTCTTCCTGTCCTGAAACCATATGCTCTGCTGGCCTGGAGGTCTCAGTTCCAGAAGGAGGAATGCGTCCACCAGGAGACACAACAATGATGCCATTGAACTGGAAGTGAAGGCTGCCTCTCGGCCACTTTGGGCTCCTCATGCCTCTGAACCAACAGGCAAAGAAGGGAGTTACGGTGTTGACTGGGATGACTCATCCGGACTACCAAGGGGAAGTTGGACTCCTGCTCCACGATGGAGGAGGTAAGGAAGAGTGTGTCTCGGACATGAGAGATCCCTTAGGGCATCTCTTAGTATCACCCCACCCTGTGGTTAAGGTCTATGGGAAACTATAACCACCCCATCCAGGCAGGACTAGTAATGGCCCAGACCCTTCAGGAATGAAGGTTTGTGTCACCCCACTGGGCAAAGAGCCACAACCAACTGAGGTACTTGCTGGGGACAAAGGGAATACAGAAGGTGTAGTGGAAGATGGTGGTCATAAGTACCGGCTATGACCCCATGACCAGTTACAGAACTGAGGATCGTAACTGTCACCAGTATTTCCTCCTTATTTTGTTATGAATACATTTGTGTGTATATATATATGTATTAGGCAAATACCTTTGTTTTCTTTCCTTTCTTGTTCCCTTATCAGGTAACCTAAGGTGACTGATTTCATATCATAGTATTTAAGTGTTAACTTTACATCTTACTATTTAAGTTACAGGATATCAGGGGAGGGGTAAACATCACTCAAGGACTTTACCTCCTGTTCTCAGTGCGTTTTTGGTTGTACACAGGATCGTTGTGTCATGTAGGTGGAATATGACCTTGTTGCTGTCTTTACTTGGAGATTAGGTATGTTTCAAGGAGATGAGCATAGGTGTCAAGTTGACAAGGAGTGGACCTGTGATGGTTACTGTTATGTGTCCACTTGACTGACCAGGCTAAGGGACGCCCAGGGAGCTGGGAACACATTATTTCTGGTGTGTCCATGAGGGTGTTTCTGGAAGAGCTTAGCATTTGATTCAATAGAGTGAGTAGAGATCTGCCCTCATCTGTGTGGGTGGGCGTCACCTCATCCATTGTGTGTCCTCCTGGAATAAAAAGGTGGAGGAAGGAGGTGTGCGCTCTCACTGCTCGAGCTGAGACATCTGTCCTCTGCTGCCCTCGGACATCGGAGCTCCTGGTTCTCAGGCCTTTGGCCTTGGACTGAAGGACACCACCATCTTTCCTGGGTCTCCAGCTTGCAGCCTGTGGGACTTCGTGTCCTCCATAACCACGTGAGCCAATTCCTATAGTAAATTCTCCTCTTATATATTTATCTGTGTGTGTCCTATTGGTCTGTTTCTCTGGAGAGTCCTGATGAATATGCTATTCCTCTATCAGTTTGACTCAGTTTTGTTTTCAGTGGCTTTGTCCTATATTTCACTCTCTGGTAAGAAAATCCTCCTCTGTTTACCACAGTTTCCTTGGCTGTTCTTGAACATTTCTTATTCTATATGTATTTAAAAATACTTTATCTAATTAAAAACATTATGATTCCATTGGAATCATAAAATTTTAGAATAATTTGAGGAGAATCAGTATTTTACAATTAGTTTTTGTCATCCAAGGTTACAGTGTATATATTTTTTTCTTTTTTAAAATTCAGGCTTTACTTTTTTTTTTGTGAGAAAGATCGGCCCTGAGCTAACATCCATGCCAATCCTCCTCTTTTTGCTGAGGAAGACCGGCCTTGAACTAACATCTATTGCCAATCCTTCTCCTTTTTTTCCCCTTTATCTCCCCGAAGCCCCAGTAGATAGTTGTGTGTCATAGTTGCAAGGCTTTACTTTTTTATAGCAGTTTCAGGTTCACAACAAAATTGAAGAGAAGGTACAGAGATTTCCCATATACCCCCTTCCCCCACATGGGCACAGCCTCCCCCATCATCAACATACCCCACCGGTGGTACATTTGTTAGTTGATGAACCTACACGGACGCGTCATTATCATCCAAAGTCCAAAGTTTACATCAGGGCTCACTCTTGTGTTTAAAATTTTGAGTTTGGACAGATGTATAATGACGTGTGTCCATCATTATGGGATCATACAGCGTAGTTTCCCTGCCCTAAAAAGCCTTTGCTCTCCACCTATTCATCCCTCCCCACCCCCCTCCTCCTGGCCGCTGCTGATCTTACCGTCTCCGTAGTTGTGCCTTTCCCAGAACGTCATATAGTTGGAATCATACGGTATGCAGCCTTTTCAGATGGCTTCTTTCACTTAGTAATGTGCGTTTAAGTTTCCGCCGTGTCTTTCATGGCTTGACAGCTCATTTCTTTTCAGCACCGAGGAGTAGCCCAGTGTCTGGATGGACGGCTTATTTATCCATTCACCTACTGCAGGGCAGCTTGGTTGCTTCCAGGTTTTGGCAATTATGAATACGACTGCTATAAACATCCGTGTGCGGGTTTTTGTGTGGACGTAGGATTTCTCCTCCTTTGGGTAAACAGCAACAGCGTGATTGCTGGATGGGATGGTAAGAGTGTGTTTAGTTTTGTAAGAAACCGCCAGACTGCCTTCCGCAATGGCTGCACTATTTTGCATTGCTAGCAGCGATGAAGGAGAGCTCCTGTTGCACTGGATTATCCTCTGAAACCATGTTCACCTGAGGGTTTTTAGAGGGCTTTTTTCTGTCGTTTCCTAGGCTAATATATCAACCCTTATGAAAGCAGTTTTGTTAAATTACATTTTTCTTGAAAAATAAATATTTTACTTAGGTCTTCTAGTTTATTTTCACAGACTAAAGAAAATTGTTCCTTCCAGTTTTCTTTAATCTTCTTTCTCTACAACGAATTCTCCTTTATCATTTCTTATTTTACATTTGAACATTCTCTTATTTTTATTAAATATATTATTTAAAAAATAAGTTCTTGGATTTTAAAGATAGCTCTCAAATTTTTGCATTTCTTAAATAATTAATGTTTTGTTTCCTCTTTATTAATTCCTTTCTTCTTTCCTTGGAATTTTTCAAATTTTCTTTTTCTAATTTCTTTAATTTCAACATTTAAAAAATTAATTCTTATTTGTTAAAAAATTATATTAGACTAAATATTTTTATCAAATGCTTTAGTTGGTTTCCATTGCTTCTTATGTTACAAAGTTGTCATTTTCTATATACTGTGCAAATGTATTTTGTGTTAACTTTAAATATTTATGAGATTTTTAAACTGTCCCCAAATGGTTGTGTTTTATTTTTTCCTTTTATTTTTTCTAGCTTTATTGAGATATAATTGACATACAACATGTGTAAGTTTAAGGTGGACAATGTGATTATTTGATGCAAGTATATATTATGAAATGTTTACCACAGTAAAGTAAGTTAGTTAACACATTCTTTACATAATCATAAAAATTTTTGTTGTTGTTGTTATTGTGGTGAGAACATATAAGATTTACTCTTTTATCAACTTTCAAGTATACAATACAGTACTGTTAACTATATGCATCCTGCTGTACGTGAGATCCCAGAACTTGTTCATTTTATAACTGGAAGTCTGTACCCTTTGACCAACATCTCCCAATTTTCCCACCCCACCCCTGGGCAACCACCGATCTACTCTCTGTTTCTATGAGTTTGACAGTATATTTTTCTATTTGTGTAGATGTTGTTTCATGTCCTCCAATAAAAGACTACATTTTAAAGTTCACCTTGTATTTTTATTTTAACTTTATTTTTAAATTTGTATCACTTTAGACAAATGGAATATTTTTCTTCATTTTTAAGTTTTAGCTGGTTATTGCTAATATATAGAAAAATTTTAAAAAAATTTTTAAAAATTGCACTTATCTTTAATCCAACTGCCTTAATATGTGATTTATGTATTTAATTTATTTTACACATCTTTTGCTTTTTCTGGGTATTCAATCATCCAACAAAAAGAGTCTATATTATGGTGTTTCTAATATTCATATTGATTATTTTATCTTCTCATATTTTTAGATATGCTGGAAACACTAACCAATTTGAATAATAATGACAATTGTGTCTTGTTCCTGATTCTAATGGAAAAAGCATTAGTATTTACTGTTTTAAATTATCTTTATTCTTGGTCTTTGGCAAATAATTTCTAACATATTTAAGAATTTTATTTATAAAGATTTTATTAGAAATCGTTACTAAATTTTATCAATTGCCTTTTCAGCATCTACTCATCATAGTTTGTTTTTGCCCCCTTTAATTGTTTGATGTAACTTTTTAATGTTGTTAGATTTCCTGACATCGATCACTCTTGAATTTCTGGAATAAATCCTGCTTGTCATCGTATTTATTTGATGCATTTCTGCATTCTCTTTGTTAATTTTTGTGTCTGCATTCGTAAGGGAGATTGAGCAATAGTTTTCTAGTTTAAATGACCATTTTCAGGTTTTGGTGTCAGGCTCTGGGAGCAGACTGCCCGGGTTTGACCCCATTGCACCGCTCACTGGCGGTGTGTCCATGGACCACTCACTCTCTTCCTTTTGGTTCCTCATCTGTAAAATGAGAATACTGGTAATACTTCCTTCCCAGGACTGCTGTGAGGATTAAATGGGTTAATACACGAAAGCATGCAGAATAGTTGACATTTCGTGCACCCTTAAATGTCAGAAAAAGTTGTGCTGTCTTCTTAAAATGAAATGAGGATCTTTCTATATTTTTTATAGCCTGGAATTATATACGGAATTTGTTTACTGACTTCAGCCTTGTAGCGGAGGCACGATGTATTTATATCAAGTGGTCTTGAAATGATGAGGACACCTGAGGTGGGAAGGAAAGATCTGAACTGAAGTGTCTTCAGAGAAGAAAAGTTGTCAGTGGTGGGTCTTTGTGGTATTTGACCTTTTCGAGACAGATGGATAAACTCCCGCAATACTAAAGGTGAAGAGGATGGCACAATAATGCTGTTCACTCTCAGAAGAAGGAACATGAGGTGTTATCTCCTCGTAACAAAGCTGCACTCTCTTCTCTTCTCTGAAACTCTCAGTCTCTGCAGAAACCTTTGACATCCTTGCTCTCATCATCCAGCTGGGCCTCTTGTTTTTTTTCTTTTGTGAGGAAGATCAGCCCTGAGCTAACATCTGTTGCCAATCCTCCTCTTTTTTTTGCTGAGGAAGACTGGCCCTAGGCTAACATCCGTGCCCATCTTCCTCTACTTTATATGTGACGCCGCCACAGTATGGCTTGACAAGCAGTGCGTCAGTCCCCGCCCAGGATCCAAACCTGCGAACCCCGGGCCACCAAAGCAGAGCATGAACTTGACCGCTGCACCACCGGGCCGGCCCCGGTTGGGCCTCTTTTGATGGGTTATTAAATAGCAATATATTCCCAGGGGTGGGGGCTTGTCTTCCTGCTCTTTATTTGAAATAAGAGAGTTATTCTCCAACTTAGGAGCCGATTTGTGTTTCTAAAATTAAGTCTCACACTCAGACAACTTTAAATATAAGGTTGTGCGTAAACAGGGGAGTGAAAAGTGAGGACATAAGTCCCTGGGTTAGCCCATGCGTGTCTGATTTGAGCAGGCGATCGAGTCATTTTTGAGAGAGGTAGACCCGACCACATGACTTCATCACTCCTGATGGCGTCTGATGTCACTTAGAAGAAAATAAAAGCTTCTTCTCTTGACTCTTCACTTTGTTCCTTCCTTAAGTGACTCTCCACGTTCCTCCAGCCACATCATCATTCTGTCTGTTCTGTGAAGACGCCAAGCTCATACCCTTCTTGGGACCTTTCTGTTTTCCATTTTATTTGCCTGAAAAGTTTTGGCTCCAGGTTTTTGAATGGCTGGTTCCTTCTTGCTTTCAGGTCTCTGCACAAACGCGCCTTACTGAACACCCTTCCGAAGGTGTTGCCGCGTGCTCCAGGAGAGCTCCTCTGTCTTCTTGATGGCCTTGCCCTACTGTCAGGACTGTGGTGAATGGGTAAATTAACTCACGGGATGGCTAGCCTGCACCAGCCGGGGTTCTGCATCCTGCGAGCAAGGTGTTACGCGGTGGGCCAGGCAGCTCGTTGTAAATGTTGAAGAAAGCGTTTTGTGGAACTGTATGAAATGACTGATATTTTACGTTTTGACTCACAAGATGGCAATTTCATATCATCGAGACCGACAATTTGCATCTTCCTGGCTTTTTAAATATTCGTCACTAATATTCTCACATAGAACAAAGCTCTTTCCTCTTCCCAGATGGATTATTCTACCAAAGCTTACTCTATTTCCTCTCCTAATTCTTGACCTTTTCTTTCCTTCCCTCCAACTAAACTTTCCATCTTTAGTCTGGCTTCTCAGCCAGCTCTCAGGTGGAGAGCAGTCAGAAACAGTCTTCATTAGTGTGTGAAGAGTTGATGGCTCTTCCCTCCTGCTGGAAGTGCTGGCATTTAGAAAAGAGTCTTGGGAACCCACGGGAACCTTCAACTGACACGATTTAAGACACTTTAAGAAAGTGAAATGAAGCAGTTCCTTGTGGGTGGCTGTATTTGTCAGGGTATTTTTCTATTGCCTACGCCAGAAAATCTAAATCAAAGTGGCTTAAATACAAAGAGAATTTATTTATATGCAATGAGAAGTCTAGACTTCTGCTTCCAGCCAAAAGGGAGTCATAGAGACTGGATTCCCTACCCCAAACCCTCCGCACCCACTGAAACAAGTAAAAAATCAGACAAAATAGACGAAACAATGGTTTTTAAGACGTTCCACTTCAAACAATGACAACCAGTGGTCTCGTAGATGGAAAACATATGAGGTGAGCCCCTCAGATATTCCAGCTTACTGGAGAGAGTTTCCAGGCCGGGGCCCAGGCAGGGTGACCCTGTGGAGCCCGGCAGCCCCGAGTTGAGGAGATGGACTTGGGGTCATGGGGGCAGAAGCAACCAGAGCGGGCAGGGCAGAGTCCCGGGAGAGAGCCGCACAGACAGAGGACCTCACAGAACTGCAGAGGGTCCTGCTTTGCATCTTCAGCTGAGTGCTGGTATGGGCGTGCAGGGAAACGATCTGAACCAGGGAGAGAACCCCCCAGAAGGATTAGAGAGGACAAATCTCAGAGCACACACACGGCTGGGAATAGTTCCTGTCCCACAGCCAGAATGAAAATTTCATATCGTGTGGACATTAGGTAAAGTACACGAAAGGATTTTACCTCAGAAATGGCACAAAATTGGACGTAGACATAAAAGCTGCTCTAATCTTGCCTAAAAACTTAAAATCAAGACCTGTAGGGATTAAATTGTCCCAAATAACTTCATATATCCCAGAACAAAGCTCAAGAATATTTATAGAACACAAAAATACCCAACAATGAATAATGTAAAATTTATGATGCTTATCAACCAATAAAAAGCTACAAGACACTCAAAGAAGCAGGAAAAACATGACCATAATGAGGATAAATATTAATCAACAAAAACAAATCCAGAAAATGACACAGATGATAGAATTATTAGAAAAGGACATTAAAACACTATTGTAACTATATTTCAGATATTCAAGATGGTATAGAAGCCTCACATGATCATCCCAATAGAATCATAGCTAGCATTTGACGACATCCAATAACCGTTCCTGATTAAACTGTCAGCAAACTAGTACTAGAGAGAAACTTGCTTGGGCTTGTCACATATGGCCTTTATTATGTTGAGGTATGTTCCCTCCATACCCACTTTGTTGAGAGCTTTTATCCTGAAAGGATGTTGAATTTTGTCAAATGCTTTTTCTGCATCAATTGCAACAATCATAGGATTTTTATCCTTCATTTTATTAATGTTGTGTATCACATTGATTTGCAGATGTTGAACCATCCCTACATCCCTAGAATAAATCCCACTGGATCGTGGTGTATGATCCTTTTAATGTACTGTTGAATTCAGTTTGCAAATGTTTTGTTGAGGGTTTTTGCATCCATGTTCATCAGGGATATTGGCCTAGAATTTTCTTTTCTTATTGTGTCTTTGGCTTTGACATCAGGGTAATCCTGGCCTCATAAAATGCGTTTGGAAGTTTTCCCTCCTCTTCTACTGTTTGGAAGGGTTTGAGAAGGATTGGTGCTGCTTCTTTAAGTGTTTGGTAGAATTCACCAGTGAAACCATCTGGACTTTTGGAAGTCCATCTTGGACTTTTGTTTGTTGAGACTCTTTCTTTTTGATTACTGATTCAATTAATGACCTTACTCATTATTGGTCCGTTCAGATTTTATGCTTCTCAATCATCTAGGGTGTAGTTGAACGTAGAAACTTAGTGAGTCAATCTTCAGAGGATGGGTCTGGGACTCTGTAACTTCAACAAGTCCCCCAGGATTACCTTACCATCAGTCAGGTCTGGAAGACCACTGAGATGATTCTCTTCTCTCCAATATGATAAGGTGCTGATTTCATCAGATGACTCGCCTCCTGTGTGCAAAACCAGGCCTCTGGATGGTGTCCTCGTGGAGTTCAGTTCCACTGTGTCTCCCTAGGCCTAGAAACAAAATTCTGTTAAATAAAAAAACCTTGCAAGTGATCTTTTTAAAGTTTATTTATATAACTACACTACTTAAAGCCCTCAGAATAAAATCCGGCCTCCCCATGGTCAGGGGGACACAGGGACTCCTCGACGTGGCCGGCGCCTCCCTTCCCATACTCCCTCCCCCTCCGGCCTGCTTTCCGGTGCTCAGATGCACCAACCTCCCAGACACCCCAGGGTCTTTGGTCTTTCTGTTTTCTTGGCCTAGTCTACATTTCCCACAATCTCTTTCTCTCTCTCCTTTTTTTTTTTTGTTGGCTTAAAACAAATTTATTCTTTTACAATTCTGGAGGTCAGAAGTAAACATCAAGCTGTCAGTAGGGCTGGTTCCTTATGGAGGCTCCAGGGGAGAATCCGTGTCTGCACCTTTTCCAGCTTCTAGAGGCCGCCCAATTCCTTGGCTCGGGGCCCCTCCCTCAAGGCCCTCAGACCCGTGCTCCCATCCTCACGTCTCCTCTGACTCTGACCCTCCTCCTCTTGTCAGGACCCTGTGATGACATTGGGCTCCCGGATGATCCGGGATCATCTCCCATCAGGGTCCTGACTCAGTGACACCGGCACGGCGCCTTCGCCCCCTGAGCTCACGTTCTCACAGGTTCTGGGGATTAGGTCGTGGACGTCCCTGGGGGCCGTTTTTCAGCTGGCCACAGCTGCCCCTTCACTGACATTCTCTGTGCCCGGCTTGTGCTGAGGAGCAGGTGCTGTCCTCGCCCCTGAGGAGCTCACAGGCCTCGATCTTCACTGTCGGCTCCTCCTCACCATCCCGGTCTCCATCCAGACGTCCTCAGGGAGCCTCTATGACTGGGTCAACGTGGTGGCTCCCTTCACCCTGGTCACGCTCGGCCCCAGCAGCCTTCTACCGTGGTCTCCTCATCCTTCCTCTTCCTTTTGTTTGTTTTCCTTTATCCATTAGTTCGTATGTGTTGAGTGCCTGTGTCTGGCTCTGTCCAGACCCGAAGGTTCCTGTCCTGGGGGACTTGTCTGTCAAGCGTGCATTCTACTTATCACAAACGTCTACTGTCCCGCTGGCATGTGCGCTCCGTGGGCGCAGGGACCTCATCTGCCCTATCCGCCCCGTAACCCGGTGACTAGAAGGTGGCGGGGCAGTCAGGAGGCGCTCAGACACTCATTGGGTGAGTTCCCCTGCAAGCCACGTGGGGGCACTCATGCTCCATGCTTGTGGCTGCACGCTTATTAAGTGGGAACCTGTAAAAAACGGTCCATGGTCATCACCCCTCCAGTTTACCATCTTGAAGGGGGACAAGGATGAGTCCCTTGCACTAATGACCGCAGCACAGATGTCAGTTATTAGGGAAGAGGGCCCAGCTGTGCACCAGTTGGAACATGGGGAGATTTGGTGGCTTGGCTCCTCTCTGCGGCACGGTTCTTAGGTTCTTGCAGAGCTACTGTCTGCTCACTGCTAACGAGATCCCTGCGTGCTCCAAGGCACTGCCACCGAGGGGGTGAGGGAACCGTGTGTCTTCTGAAATGCCACGGAGAGCCATGTGACCAGAAAGTTTACACGTGGGGACCTGAGCTGACGGCCTTTACAAAAGGGAGGAGTGTAACCCCACATCTGCTCACACGACTAGTAAAGCCATCAGAGAACGAGCGTCGCTGGGAGGTCGTATCTCGGGCTGAGGCCGATGCTGTTCCTGGGAACTCAGAGTCGAGTATACGTGCTCCGCATCCAGGTTTTTAGGGAGATTATTATGCACGTGTGGACTCGCGTCCTGAAACAATTTAATGTTCTAAGCCTAAATGAAATCGTGTCTCTGCAAACTGATAGCTGAAAATATAAAATAAACCTCAGCAAAGCAGCCCAGACCCTGGCACCCCGAGCCGGCCGGTGCTTCCTGCGCCGCTCTGGCGAAACGTTAGCCGCGGGAGCACCGGGGAGTCTTTCCAAGCTGGAAAGACCCTCTGAGGCCTCAAGGTGGTTTGAAGGACTACCCAGCTCTGACGGGTGCTGCTGCTCTGGGGACTCCTACGGTTTTAGAGGATATTAGGTCTTGATGTTGGAAAGAGGGAAGGGGCGAGACTTTAGCAGCAGGACTCTGCAACAAAGGCGATCACCGTTTCTCTGTTTACGCGCATACCTGAGTGCACGAACGCATGCTCTTCACACGTCGGTGAGCGCGAGGATCCCCAGGGAGCAGGACAGGTGCGGCCTGAGAGTCTGTGTCCCACCAGCTCCCCGCTGTTTCCGGTGCTGCCAGTCCTGGGACCACACTCGAGGACTGAGGCACAATACAGTGCTCACCTCGGAGAGACGACTCTACAAAGAGCATCAACGCGCCTCACGCCCTGTCTGGGCTGCAGGGTTCGTCTCTGTCATCCATCCGAGAACACTGAGTGCCCACCGCGGTGCGAGGCCTGACTGGTACGGGCAGCTGGAGAGAAACGGTGAGTAAGATTGAACTTGCTCCCTGCCCTGTTGAGGCTTGCTGTCTTAGTTTAGGAGACAAATAATCACAGAGATCGGGAATTCCTAACTTTTAATGCCGCGAGCAGTGGAGCTCGGCGGAGGGCTGTGGACGCGGGTGCCAGGGCGTGAGCCAGCTTCAGAAGTCAGGAAAGGCCACGTGGGCTGAGCTTTGCAGGAGGAATAGGGGCTGGTTGGCTGAGGGAGTCTTAGGCGGTGGTGGGGGGTAGAGAATGTGCCGGGGTGAGGGAGGGAACCTAGTGCAAAGCCCCCGGGGCAGGAGGGACAGGGGTCTCTGTGAGGAACTGGAAGGTCCTCGCCGTTGGAACACGGTGAGGGCAGAAAGGCCTGGAGCCGAGGCTGGAGAAGAAGGCAGGGGCCTGGCGGGATGTGGGTGGTCCTGCTGGAGTCCCGGGCGGCCTGCCGAGTTGGGTAATGTCAGGATACGACATTCTAGAGGGAAGTGGGGGCTGGGCGCGCCCCTCTTTTTACCCTAAGAGTAGCATCTCCAGTTGACAAACCCTGCCAGGTGCGAGCGCAGATCACACGGGCCTGATAGAGCGAGCCCAGAGCCGGCAGGCGTGCTGGACCCTCCACCAGGGGCAGCAGACCACAGGACTTGTGCTCCAAGGACTGAAACTGCCCGAGACGTGTGGCCGCAAGAATCCTCAAATTGATGGTCCTGCAGACGTGTTCCAGATACCCTGACAGAGGCCGGAACCCCCACAGCCCACACGTACTCTCTATTCCAGTTGTCCTGTTTCAGTTTCTTCAGCCTGGACAGTGTCCAGGTGAAGATGATATACTGAACCCCAGTGAGTCTCCTCAGGAGCGTGTGACACCTCCCAGCGCCCCTGTGGATATGAATTCCCACCATGATGCGTTGCGAGGGTTCCGGCAGACAGAGAAGATTTGCCAGATGGCAAAAGCGATTAAATCCTGGATTAGGTCTGGGCGAGCAGGAGGAGCCTTCCATTCGAGGGATGATGGGCTGGTTCTGGGGACAGGTGGCCAAACACTGCGTGTGCTATGGTTCCATCCTATGTTAGAGGCATTAGGCTGCCCACACACGGCCCTGTGACTCTCCCATCCTTTCTTCTCTCAGAGAAAGGAGCTGATGGCAATCAGACCTCCAAAGAGAAGGAAACAGCCTCAGGGGTGACAACTGACAACCGGGAGTCAGTTTCAGTTGTGGAGGGAACTTTCTTTCTTTTTTTTTTTTTGATGAGGCAGATTAGCCCTGAGCTAACATCTGTCGCCAATCCTCCTCTTTTTACTGAGGAAGACTGGCCCTGGGCTAACATCCGTGCCCATCTTCCTCTACTTTATATGGGACACCGCCACAGCATGGCTTGACAAGCCATGTGCCAGTGCATGCCCGGGATCCGAACCCCGGGCCGCTGCAGTGGAGCGTGCGCACTTAACCACTGCGCCACCAGGCCGGCCCCCTGGAGGGAACTTTCTGAACGAGGGCACTAGTGCAGCTGTTTTCTTTCTTACGTTTTCTTCTGTCTGTTTGTGTAGATGGAGGCGCGAGGAGACTAAGGTTTCCACGTCATCTCAGAGCCCCGAGGGTCGGCCGGTTTCCAGGAGGCTGTGACATGTTCAGTGTGGAGACCCCCACACTGACGTCCCTGCTGCTCCTTGTCTAGGCCCCTGAAACCAGTGCTTGTATGTGTCCCCGCGCTGAGATTGGAGCGGCCAGTTGGAGTCATGCATCTGTCATCTAGACTCAGCCCCCAGGGGTGGACAGGTGGCCCCCGAAATGGCCGTCAGATATCAGATAAGGTGCTCTTCAGGGCCCACCTGACTGGATACTGCTTGGGGGATGGCTGCTTGTGGGGTCTTGTTCTTTTGAGCTGGGGGTCTCCATGTGGCAGGGAGTTGCTGTTGGCTCCCACTTTCCTTTCTTTGTGGGCACACAGCTTGACATCCTGGCCACCCGGGCGGTGTCTGTGGCTGGTGGAATGTGAGGAGAAGTGGGGTGAGGCCTCCCGTCCTGGCCTGGAGATCTTCCCCCATGACCACTGTCGCCTTGTCCTTCCCACTGGCTCAATGTAGATTCGCAGGATGGGGGCACAGGGCGCTGGCCACCCTACGGAGGGACACTCCTGCTGTTTGAGTGACTGAGCAGTGAACTCGCCCATCTCTCAGGGCGAGTTTCTGGATCGCTTGGCGCTGCGGTTGGCACTGTGGTCCCAGCACAGAGGGAGATTTTCTTTCGGGTTCAGGGACAGAGTGGTATGAGGAGAATTAACTTACACGGCCAAGTTGTCCACACTGCCTGGTGGACTCTGAGCGGTCACACCACTCAGGGCTGAATCGGTGTGACCAAACTGTCCCTCGAGGGCTCACCGTGAGCCTCGTCTCCTGAGATGGCGTCTTTGGCTTGGAGGTGAGTGCCGCTTGGATCTCTGGAGGAGGCCTCAGCCCGACCCTCCTCCTGGTGGAACTAGGTTCTATCACTCACGCTCAGAAATCAGAGATCGCTCGTGGAATTCAGCACTGCCCTCACGGATCCTTCTCTGCCAGTGCGTGTTTTATGGCCAAATGACGACCAGGCCTGGCTGTTTGGACTGTCGTAAATTCACAAGACGTGTTCGTGGAGACTCTGCCAAGGGCGTGCCGCTCAGCGGCTGCATCACTTCTAGTCGTGGGGAGGCAGGGTGGCC
Organism: Diceros bicornis minor; assembly: GCF_020826845.1. NCBI lineage: Eukaryota > Metazoa > Chordata > Mammalia > Perissodactyla > Rhinocerotidae > Diceros > Diceros bicornis. The sequence continues at coordinate 2,070,830 of NC_080774.1, read as the reverse complement.
AACTTGGCTGAGAGCAGACCAAGTATGTGTAAACATTTTTTCCCTGCTGATATCAAGTGTATTAGTCAGGGTCCTTGGCTGCACGCCGTGGACTGACTCTGGCTCTCTTGTGCAAAAAGGGGATTTTAGAAAGGATGTTGAGCGTTCACAGAATCATTGAGGGGCTGGAGGGTCAAGCCTGAAAAATAGAACCAACCAAGGGGGCTCGGGAAGCTGGACCGCAGGAATCACGGCAGAGGCCGGAATGTGGGTGCAGATTGCCCGTCACTCTCTTGGGACGTGAGGGCTCTGGAGAGGGCCATGTTCACAGAACCGCATCACGGGCTTCCCTGACTGTGCCAGGGTGGGGAGATGGAAGATCTTGTCCCCTTCAGCTTCCAGAGTGGGTATAAATCTTGCCTCCTACTGCGCCCACATACAATGGCAAATTCTTCCAAAAAAAAATTAAAATAAAAGTTTATTTCCTTTCGAGGTAAGAGTCTAGTGCGAGTGTTCCTTGTGGGTGAGGCCCTTCCATGCAGTGATTCGGGGATGCAGGCCCTTCCAACTCGGGGCTCCACCCGGTCTCAGAGCCCGTTGCTTCAGGCAGAAGAGAGAGTGGAGGTGCATCTGAAAACCTGGCTGGGATGGAGCAGAGGAGGGGTGGATGACTGATCAGTGACAAGGATAACGTAGCTTCAGAGGATGCCAGGAAACAGAGGCAAAAGCATGCAGGTGGACACTAGCAGGCCTTGCTGTAGGGTGCTCGTAGGAAGAGAGGATGGTTGGCTCTGGGACAGAGAAAAGAGCAAGTGATGTCCGCTCCAAGGGCTGGACGTGTGTATGGGGATCTTGGGAACAGAGTCCTTTCTCACGCTTTGAGGAGCAGGGGTGGGTGCTAATATTTGTTGAACAGCTATTATGCATTAGGCACTTTGCAAATACAATCTCACTGCATCCTTAGCACAGCCCTTTGGAGTAAATCCTATTCTTTCCATTTTACAAATGAGAAAACTTGTTTAACAGGCTGCAGAGGGGTTATTCAGCTGGCAGATAACAACTAGGATTCACACTGAGCTCTCGTCTGTTCCAAAGCTGCTCCTCCTTTGCCCTTTCTGCCCCATTTAGGGGTCACTGGGCTCCAGCTTTGACTTGAAATATACTCTACTTTTCACTGGGAGGGTTTGGAATGAAACTCTGCAATTTGGATCAAGATAACCCATAGGCAGTAAAAGTAAGCTGCAGGGGTCAAAGATGGAATTTCCCCACGGAGAGGCAATTTTGGGGAAAGCTGGAAGGGTTGGAGGGGCTGGGAGGGAGGAAGAGGAGAAGGGAATAACCTGGCTTGCATGTGAGCAGTTACCATCACCAAATATTTCCCTAATTGCAAAAAAGATTAGGGGATTGAGGGAGGCCAAGAAAATGGAGAACAAGTGTACTAGGCGTTGGCTTTTTTGGCAAAGCAGACTCGTCTGTAATCTTTTAAAAAGATACAGAAGGAATTGCCTCACATAATGTGATCACTTACACCAGGCTTTTATCTGTTTCTTCAGAAACATTGCATTTTGCAGGGAACCACATTAGCTGACGACGGTGAATTTGTCCGTTAATTGCTTTCTATTATAAATCTAAGCAACACAACACTACGAGGGAATGCAAAATTATCAAGAAAGCTAAAAGTAGAGATAGTCTTTTTCTGGGTTGAAAGTTCTGTTTTCCTAGTTGAGAAAGAATGTTTTAATGTTCACAGAACACCATTTTTTATCCCTTAGCAAGATTCTGGGAGACGTGATGATAAAGCTCCAAGAATCTTTGCTGGTTGATAGGTCTTATAAGAAGGGTCTGGGGCTACTCCGTGGACCTGAGGTGATGCTCGGCAATACTCAGCTCCAATAAAAATGATTTAATCATGAGCGAGGCAGGGGGAGGGGCTGGTGTGGCCATGCTTCTCCTCGCTTTAGCCTCATAAGCATCTGTGATGACCTTTGACCCAGGTGGTATTATTTTCTTTGTCAAATCCCTTTTGTGAATTGGTCAATACCACTCTCTTTACAGAGACTGAATACTGGTAGCCCTTTGACCTTATTTGGCCTGCACACATCTTTTCAGAATATTTGAATTCGTTGTCAATGTTGAAAACTCAAAAGGTTTTACACAAAATTTAGAATTCCCAGCTTCTCCAAAAACCTTACAAAAATCAGAAGATCTTGCAAAACAGACTTCATTTCTGCATGGCAGAAAGGACTATAATCCCGAGATCCCCATGCAAAAAATGCGTAGCCTCCAGAGCAGGTATTGATCACTTTCTGGCTGACAGAAGCTGACCACTCTCTCTTCCTCCATCGCTCTGCAGCAGATGCGCTCAGGCCTCACCAGCATCCTTTAGCTCACCTTCCCAGCGATGTGTGACAGTTCACACTCTTCCACGTCCGCGTCAACATTTGGGGTTGTCAGCCTTTGTAATTTTAGCCACTCTGAGTGTGTATAGTGGGAAGTCATTGTGGCTTTAATTTGCATCTTCCTAGTGCCGAGCAATTGTTTATGTGCTTATTGGCCATTTGACACTCTTCTGTTTTGAAGTGTCATTGTCTCAGAAATGGCTCTCTACCCTGAGTTTCTGCACTCCCAGAACCAGCCTCCTAACACTCCTCTCAGGGACACCAGCCCTAGCTGGGCAGCCCCCGATCCTCAGAGGGCTGACTCCAGCTCCTTGGGAACCCAACAGAAGTGGGAGGGCGAGAGATCCCCTGTTGATACCGTCTCCTTTTACGCGGAATACAGGGAAAAACACCACGTCAAGTGTTTGAGCCTTGTTTCCATTTTCCCCCAGGGACTCAAGCCTCTGTGTCTGGCCTGGGGGCAGAGAATGAGTTAGAGGTCTCATGTCACAGGTGAACAATTAGATGGGGGAGATGATGGGAGAAGTGGGAATAACATGTAAGTGAGTACCTCAAACATTATCCTACCTAGTGTTGGGGCTCATTTATCAAATGAAATCCTGGATGGAACTCTAATCTGTAAAGCAGATAAGAATGCCTTTTGCCCACCCATACCGACATCCCATCATTCCTCCCCCTACAGGTAATTTATAGTGACGCGGGGATGCCCTCCAGCTGGCTGCTAACCACACACCACTTCTGTGGCCTTTCTTCTTGTTCCATGTGGGTCCGTTTGGTCTTTCAAGCAAGACTGTGAATTCTTTGGGTCAGGAGTCATCTGTTGTATTATTCTGTGTTCCTTTCATTGCTCAGCAAGGAAGCGTGACCCATCCTTGATACTTGTTCTCCACTGATGGCTAATTCCAACAAGTCCAACGAGGCAACACAAAGTAGGGACTTGTGGTTTTCCAAACACAGACTAGTTTCTTACTAAAGAAGGCAGACGCTGCAACCAGGCAGCTGACGTTTCCCCAAACAAGCAGTTACTCATCTGAAGAACCTCAGGCTAAATATAGAAGTAAATAGAGGTCAGAAGCTTTAAGAACATAGGGCATTCTTTCATCTGCGATCTTAAAGTCTTCAAATTGGTAAAGAATACAGTATTCTTCATTTTTTCTTCTGAGCAAAATAAGGGCTATGTTTGGTTTATGTGGTTTGAAAGGAAAGAATGTTTCTCTGCTATCGATCTCACTCAAATTCTTGAACGTCATAAGGGTGAATTACCTATATTTAGAAAAAAAAAGGGTGAGTGAAGAATCGAATATATTATAAAGAACACTGCAACAAGCTGGTTTTTTAAGATGAGAAGCCCTCATATGTTCTCTAAACTTATATGAAACAGGATTTAATTAAGTTACATGTTGGATCCATTCTTCTTGTAAAGATGTGAAATGTTACATATACAGCCAGAGGGCCTCTGACTTCTGGCCCCTCTCTCTGCTTTCCTTCCAGAACATTCCTTGTGCCTTTGCATACATTTATATGTACCCAGAGAGAAACTACAGCCTGTGTGTGTGCATGTGTTTTGCATAAATGGTGTCACTTATATTAATGGTTCTGTAACTTGTTTTTTCATGCAACATGTCTTGGAGATTGTCCCATGTTAGTACCTGTAGATCTTACTCATTCTTTTAGGTGCTACACAGGACTTCAAAATATGAACATACATCAGTTTATCGAGCCACTTCTAAAGCATTTGGGGAATTCAAGAGCTTCTAAAATTCATGCGGTTTGACAACTTGCTTCCATTACCAGGGAATGAGGAATCTCGGATTTCTTTAAGCTTCCTAAAGTCCCTATCACTTTGAGGATTGTTCCCTAAGCATCTGCAGCAAGTCAGGGTTCCTTTTTGGAAACATAGTAGCATTATCCTGGTGAGGTGCCCTCTTTCTCCTACATATATATTCATGTGCCTAAGTTAATTGGTTGCCCTTCTCTCTCCCGTTCCTTGATAACCGAGATTTGAATGATGGCAGTTTCTCTATGATGTTTAACAGAAATTGGTCTACAGATGTAACCACAATGAGTCAGAGAGAGAACCCAGGCTGTTAGCTGGAAATGCCAGCATCTTCCCACATCTGCCCATGAGGAGAGGGGCTGAGAACACAGCCGACGTTGGGAGGGCACAGCTGCACGGAGGGGAATCATTCAATTCCTGGATTCAGCTGTGCCTGCAGCCAGAAACCAGCACTGGCTTTTGCCTCCCACGGACCAATAATACATTTCCTTTTGCTTCCATCAAATGCATTGGCAAGAGACACGGCCCTCACTGACAGAGCTTCCACGGCAGAGTTTGTCACTCTCCTGGTACGTTTCTTGCTGGTTTCGGCATCCTCCACAGGCTTCTGTCTTCCTCTTTCACACCCTGCCTCTCATCACTGTCGATTTTAACCTTGCAAAAGACCGAAAACGCCAACAGTCTGCAACAACTTAAATCATTACTTGTTTGACTGCCTAACGGTTACTATGTGCACTTGTGTATTAGTTCATGTTTGGCTTAGGTGAGATGGCAAAAACCACTCCCCAAAATCAAGCAAGAATTTGTTCTGTGCAGCCCTAGCGTAATCTGTTTGGCAACGCATCTTACAGTCATCTTAACTCCAGTGCACTGGGAAAGTGGCACATGGACAAGTTTTGCAGCCTTCTCATTACCTTTATGCTTTCTTGTATTTGTCATTCTTGAGTTCCTGCCAAAAGCTTACATCTAATTGCCTCTGCATCATATTTTTCCCCTCAAATAGAAAAAAACCCATGTGCCCTGTACATTGTTGTAAACACTTGCGCTGCACATTGGTTTTGTTTTCTTGTTCCACATGGCCTCACGAATCTAAAATTCCTGGTAAGGTGCCCCAGACTTTATTTCAGGCAAAGCAAAGAGTGAGTGGTACTACTTCTCTCTTAATGAGAATACTGCTGGGCATATTGGCCAGCTATTTCCATGCTGTATTATTGTGGCAAATGAGGAGGGACTTTTGTTAAAAGACTCAAGCAAGGACGGAATATGAAGGTTTTTTTTAATAGGTTAAAGAAAGAAGCGTTCTCTTGAGAAGAAGATGCTATGAGCCTGGGAAGGCTTCCAAAGTCTTTGAATTGTCACACAGGAAATCACTATAAAAACTTAAAAATAATCCTTTCAGTGGTGCCTGTGCATGTGAGCATGTGTGTGTGCCTGAGATGTGTGTGAGTGAGAAAGAACAGAGTTAAAGGCAACCACAAGTTGTGTGTGTGGTTGTGATAACTATGTATTTGTGCACTAATAGAATATAATATCAAGGTAATGGTAACCTTTAAAAATGTACATGACTTGTTTTTATTGATGTCATAACAGTTTATAACTGTGAAATTTTAGTTGCACATTATTGTTTGTCAGTCACCATATGAATGCATTCCTTCACCCCTCGTGCCCACACCCCAGCCCCCCTTCCCCCTGGTAACCACCAAACTGTTCTCTCTGTCTGTGTGTTAGTTTATCTTCCACATATGAGTGAAATCATGTGGTGTTTGTCTTTCTCTGTCTGGCTTATTTCGCTTAATATAATACCGTCCCAGTCCACCTATGTTGTTGCAAAGGGGACGATTCTGTCTTTCTTATGGCTGAGTAGTGTTCCATTGTATATATATACCACATCTTCTTTATCCAGCCATCGGTTGAGGGACACTCGGATTGCTTCCGTGTCTTGCCTATAGTGAACAATGCTGCAATGAACATAGGGGTGCATAAGCCTCTTTGGATTGTTGATTTCAGGTTCTTTGGATAAATACCCAGTAGTGGGATAGCTGGATCATAAGGTATTTCTATTTTTAATTTTTTGAGGAATCTCCATACTGTTTGCCATAGAGGCTGCACCAGTTTGCACTCCCACCAGCAGTGAAAGAAGGTTCCCATTTCTTCACAACCTCTCCAACATTTGTTGTTTTTCGTCTTGGGGATTATAGCCATTCTAACAGGTGTAAGGTGATATCTTGGTGTAGTTTTGATTTGCATTTCCCTGATGATTAGTGATGTTGAAAAAATGTACATGACTTTTTTTTATCAAATATTTTTCTTTTGGAATATTTAGGACATAGAGAGGCTGTACAGTGTAGTGGTTAAGAACATGGGTGCTGGAGTAAGACTTTCTGGGTTTGAATTTTTATTCCCCTACTCATAAAGTGTTTGACCTTGGGGAGGGAGCTTACGTCACCTCTCTGGGCTTCAGTTTCCTCATCTGCAAAGCAAGGATTAAAAATAGCATGTATCTCATCAGGGTTGTCATAAGGATTCAATGAATTACTATAGGTAGGCACTTAGAACAAGGTCTGCATGTGGTTACTGCGCTGTAAGTATCTGTTTCGAGGATGATGATGAAGATGATGAAGATGAAGAAGATGATGTTGTCTATGATGATGATAATGATGATGAAGATGTTCTCTATGATGATGTCTGTGATGATGAAGATGATGATGTCTATGATGGTGATGAAGATGATGATGTCTATGATGAGGATGAAGATGACGACGATGCTGTCTATGATGATGATGATGACGGAGATGGCTACAAAGAAGGGGTAAGAATCTAATCTACTTCTACCAAGACTTTGCACTATCTGGTAGTTGGCCTGTTTGAGGAGCTCTTCATTACGACTGCAGAGACAAGAAGTCTAAGAGCCAACTAAGCAAAAAAAATGCTTGTTATTAAAAATCTCAAAAAGGTCATGGTTTTGTTATATTTTCTCCTTTATCAGAATGAATGAAAACTTCATTACTTTGCTGCCTCTTCTGCGGCATTTAGAGGTCTCGGATGCTGTGTCCTCTGGAGATTCTGTTCAGTAGCTGCACAGCTTCAAGGTTATTTTCCTACTCAAAGGAAAACAAGACTGGTTGTAGACACAGTAATAATTCTGGAGCAAGGCTACATGCAAAGGTTTTGTCTCCCACTTAATGGCTGTTCCCTTAGGTCTGAGTAAGAGTGTGACAGTCTGTGCAGTAAATGTCTATTTGCCTTGCTGGTTTACATCAGTGGTTTATTCTTTCCCCACAGAACAACCTTCTGAATGCTATGTACTCCTTAGAAGTATTTTATTCTGACCTTGCAAATGATTTTGGAAAGATTTTCCTGAAATCATCAGTATATAGATTGGGAACATTTTGCCCTAGAACATATTCCAGTACTCAAATGGACTTTGGCCAGTCCACCATCCTCCACTGCAGGATATGATTTGGAACCTAAACCCAATGCTCTCAGAAGAATATACTGTTCTGTAGTTTAATATCATTAATTTAAATAGATTAGAAATGGTATTACTTTCTACATTTATATTATTGCTTGGCATACTCTTTTGTCTGATAACCTCTGAGTACACGTGCAAGGGAAATAAAAAAAAGGATAGTTCCTGCCATTATAGCGATAATTTGATAAAGGGGCAGAAAAGGAATGAGACATGTAAATGATACCCATGCAACCAGCATAGTAACATCAATACTAGTAATTAAGAGTTTAAAGTATTCTGTAAGAGATTATGAGCAGGACTCAGGAAATAGGATCTTTAATGATTGCGTAAATGGTGTATTTTTCTTCAGTGATGTGGAAGAACTTGGAATTGTTAAGTATGAGACAAACAGATGAGTTCAGGGTACAAAAACTTTGTATTTTCAAAAATTCTTACATTCTGAGTTAGACAATTCTTAAGTGCGGTTTATAGACCTCTAAAATTTAGGGTGAAGGAAGTAAAATGATTCAGACTGAGACACATTAACTATTCAGGTATCTTAGTTCTAGGAACTGGACCATCCTCCTCTGAGGCCAGTGTGAAAATATCAACATTAGCCATCACTCGACATGTGTTTTCTACTGTCCCTTTCCCCCTGAGGCACGGCTAGCGTTGAGCACTATTTCAAAAGTACCCCCATCTCCTCTGTACCCCAAATCTATATATACACTGTGGGAGCCTTTGGTTCTCTAAACCATGCACCCTCCCCCCCCAGCACGAAACCCTCACGGGCAAAATCATTCCAGTTACAGCATCTTTTTTATTCCCTTTTTAATGGGAGAAGAGTCAGAGCCACTAAGCAGTCAATCACATTCATCACTTTATTTTAGAAACAGTACAACATGAGATAACCCATCTTCTCTGGAATTTTTAGTGGGTTGTAAGTCTTTATGGGAAATGAGGCTGACTAGCAACGAAATCTCACAGCTGGGAGTTTGCTAAACTCTTTTCTCCCAGGGTTTACTAAAGATTTTAGGACCAGCAATGCCTGGGGATCTCTTAGCTATATTATCAACTAAATTCCAAGTAAAATAGTCTTTCTTTGCTTTTTGAAAATGTAATTCTAGATAATCTTCTTTGGGATAAAGTGAGAGATACCAAAAAACAAACAAACAAAAAAAAACAAAAACGCACCCTGATGAGATTTTTGTCAGCTGGAAAGGGAGAGTTTTAATAAGTTCATTCCCCCGCCGTTTTTGTCATATCTACCAGCCAAAATATCTAATCTATTAAATTCCAAGTGATATCACTAAAGAACAGAGTTTGGTGGGGGTTTGAAGGCTCTGAGATTGATATTGGGTCTAATTGTGCTCTAGGGACTCAGAAGAAAAGATAAAAGCAAGGTACCTTTTGTTCTGGGAAGATTCGTGGTAGCTGAGAAAGCAAGAGAAGCAGAGAGGGTGCTTCTTCCTTGTTTTTTCAGAAGTTACTTTTAAGGAATTGACTGTAGTGTCAGCTGCCTCCTTCCCAGTTCTGTTCCAGAGCAATTGGCAAGAGAGGCACATTCCATGGACACTTAGCAAAACACCACATTGAAAACAAATAAATATGGGTGAGCCCCATAGAAGGATCCCAGGGCGATGTCTACGGGGCCCTGAAAGGGTCTTTTGTTAACAACTCCAGCCGCTGGGACCCAGGGAAGGACACCGCGGGGCCGCTCCACTGAAGTAGATAAACACACTTTAGAAAGCGAACCGAGAAGTAGATATTTCCACCCCCATTAAATTACAAACCGAAAAGTAAACAAGGACATTTTTAGTTATGCAGGCAGTTTCTGAAGCGGTTCCTGTGGGCAATGTGTGAATTCTCAAGAGCTTCACCAGCCACGATATGGAACAGACCGGGACTGGGATTCAACCTTGAGATACGGGGACTCCGGGAGTGCTCGGGGAGGGGGGGGTCCCCAAGTCCCTTCCTCTGCCTCATAGAGACCTGCTCTCAGATCCCAGGTGGTAAGCCTGTTCCCAGAGGGCTTCCACAGTTTTGGATCTTCTCACAGTATCCAGTGAATGTCTCCAGTGTCCAGGCCACTCCTTAGGGGCCCCTGACATGGCGGCAGGGTTAGGATGTGCTTCAGTCTGCCCTAAAGGACTCACAGCTCACAGTCGTCACCATCTAAGGCCTCTTGGGCCCTGGGTGCGAGGGGTGGTTGCGGGGGGGAGGGATCACCTTGGAATCTGGTTATTTATTTAATTCTGGATTTCCGGTGGGTTCAGTACTACCTTCCTTGATTCCAGTCCCCTGCTGCCACTAGCCTGCTCCTTTTCAGCTTCTTCCTTCTTACCACATCGCACCATCATCTACCCGATTGCTCAAACCAAAAACCTGGGAGTCACTGTAGACCTCTCAGATTCTCTCCTTGGCTTCATCCACCTCATCATCAAGTCCCACCAGCTTTGTTTCCAAAAGTTTCTTGGATTGACCCACTTCTCTTCACTCCCACTGCTACCGCCCTGTGCAAGCCACCGTTACCTCTCGCCCAAAGCTTCTAAACTAGATTTTCTGCTTCCAGGGGTGCCTTGCCCTCCAATAGTCTATTACCTACACAGCAGCCAGAGCAATCTTTTAAAAATATAAATTAGCTCATGTACTGTCCTCTTTGGAATCTTCTAGTGGCTTCCCATTCCATGTTGAATCCAGCCGGACTTGCTTTCCATGGATAGAGCTGTTCATGGTCCAGCCCCTGCACACTTCCGACTCCCTTTGTTGCTGCGTGCTACCACGTCAGTTTCTCTAATCCTCATGAATACCAGGCTCATTTTTGCCTTAGGGAAGCTCGTGTTCTCTGCATCTGGCATGCTCTTCCCTCAGAGTTTTGCAGGCCCAGTTCCCTTAACTCATTCAGGGTTCAACTCGGATATCACCTGTTCAGCAAGGAGGACCTTCCCAGACCGTCAGCTATGATAATACCTCCATTCCCTCCTCTCAGTCACGAAAACCAACGAGTGTTTTATTTTATTTACAGCACTTATCATAATTTTCAATTTTCTTGCTTTTTATTTACTTGTGTGTTGTGTGTTTCTTCTCCCCCCTCCACCGGAATAATAAATTTCTTGAGGGCAGACACCTGTTTTTCTTGTTCACTGCTTCATCCCCAGCGCTTGGAAGAGTATCTGGTATGCAGTAGATGTTCAATAAATATTTAATAATAAGCAAGTCCTCTGAAAAGACAGCGGCAGAGGGAGTACAGAGGATGGGTATTTTGTGCAGGGTCTGCTGAGTTGATGGTTTATGGGTGCATGGGTAGGTTATCCACAGATCGCTCTTGCCTAGCTGTAGCTGAAGCTTCTGGGAGTGTATGCGTGCATGACAAAACAGCTTTGTTGTGGGAGGGAGGCAGTAGTGGCAAGAAAAAGGCTGATTTGGGGCTCTATCTCATGCCTTCTCAGCTTCCATTATTGTGTGAGCCAATTCTTCATAGTAAATCTCTTTCTCTCTCTCTATATATATTATATTACATATAAGATTAAAAATATATATATATATTCTGATATTCTGTTTCTCTGGAGAACCCTAAGTAATATACCTTCCCTCCCTCCATCCCACAGATATGTATTAAGCCTCAATTTGATTCGATAGAAAGTTGATATGACCTGGCCTTTGTGCTCTGGGAACTAATAATCCGATAAGAGAGTTAAGACAAGGACACAAAAACCCAAAATTCAAGGCAGAATTTACCAAGTGCCACAAGCTAGGCATGGACATGATATCTGGGAGTTTGTGGGGGGCGGGGTGCAGACTATAAAGGGGTTTTGGAGCAGGAGCCAAGCTGTCTGGGTTCAATTTCCTGTCCCCTTTTAATTACCTGTGTGATCCTTGGCAAGTTGTTTAATGGTCTGTGCCTCAGTTTCCTTTCTGATAACATATGGAAACTACTAATACTTATCTCATAGAATTAGCAGAAATATTCGACAAAATAAAGCGTGTAAGACGCTTAAACAGCATCTTAATGTTAAGCATTCAACATGCAGGACTGAAGATGGAGGCATTCCATCCTAAAGTTGCGTAGGATTTGAATTTGGGATGAGGATGGGCAAGGAAATTCCAAGTGGAGTCGTGTGAACACAGGGAGTAAGAGGGGCAAAGGTGAAATATTCATTTTGGTGGGGAAAACAGGAAGGAGAAGATGACGACAATATGGAAACTTATGTTGGACCATAGTGGGGAGGGACATACTAGTAACCATTCTCTCTTTTTTTAAAATTTTTTTTATTGATGTTTTAATAGTTTTTAACACTGTGAAATTTTGGGTTGTACATTTTTGTTTGTCCATCACCATATACATGTCTCGCTTCACCCCTTGTGCCCACCCCCCACCCCATTGCCCCTGGTAACCACAATACAGTTTTCTCTGTCTATGTGTTGGTTTATATTGCACATATGAGTGAGATCATACAGTGTTTGTCTTTCTCTTTCTGGCTTATTTCACTTAACATAATACCCTCCAGGTCCATCCGTGTTGTTGCAAATGGGACGATTTTGTCTTTTTTTATGGCTGAGTAGTATTCCATTGTATATATATACCACATTTTCTTGATCCAATCGTCAGTCAAGGAACACTTAGGTTGCTTCCACTTCTTGGCTATGGTGAATAATGCTGCAATGGACATAGGGGTGCATAAGCCTCTTTGGATTGTTGATTTCAGGTTCGTTGGATAGATTCCCAGTAGTGGGATGGCTGAATCATAGGACATCTCTATTTTTAATTCTTTGAGGAATCTCCATACCGTTTTCCATAGAGGCTGCACCAGTTTGCATTCCCACCAGCTGTGTATGAGGGTTCCTGTTTCTCCACATCCTCTCCAACATTTGTTGTTTTTGTCTTGGTGACTGTAGCCATTCTAATGGGCGTGAGGTGATATCTTAGTGTTGTTTTGATTTGCATTTCCCTGGTGATTAATGATGTTGAACACCTTTTCATGTGCCTATTGGCCATCTGTATATCTTCTTTGGAGAAGTGTCTGTTCATTTCCTCTGCTCATTTTTTGATCGGGTTGTTTGTTTCTTGTTGTTCAGTTGTGTGAGTTCTTTATATATTATGGACATCAACCTCTTGTCAGATGTATGTTTTGCAAATATTCTCTCCCAGCTGGGGGGTTGTCTGTTCATCTTGATTCTGGTTTCGTTTGTCTTGTAGAAGCTCTTTAATCTGATAAAGTCCCACTTGTAGTAACCATTCTCTTTGGTGAGTAATTGTATGTCACTGAAGATTTCTAAGCAGATGCCTTAACTTCTGCAACAATTTACCTGCTCAGAAATCTTTGGTGACATATAATGACTTAGCCAAACTTATTTCTTTCCTTTGCTTGATTTGGGTTTTTTTGCTCTTTCTTTTCTAGTTTCTTAATATGGAAGCTTAGAGGATTATTTTGGGACCTTTTCGTCTTTTACTATAAGCGTTCAATGCTATAAATTTCCCTCTAAGCACTGCTTTAGCCATACCCCACAGATTTTGATATGTTGTATTTTCATTTTCACTCAATTAAAATATTTTCTAATTTCCCTCAAGTGTTACTCTTTTGCCTGTGCATTAGTTGGGAGTATGTTGTTTGATTTCCAAGTGATTGGAAGTTTACCTGTCATTTTTCTGTTATTGATTTCTAGTTCAATTCTTGTCCAGAAAGCATACTTTGTATGACTTCACTATTTAAATTGGTTAAGATTTGTTTTATGGCCTGGGATATGGTCTGTCTTGATGGATGTTTCATGTGCACTTGTGTGTTCTGCAGTTGTTGGGCGGAGTGTTCCATAAATGCCCATTAGATCCAGATAGATGACCATGCTGTTCGTCTCTTCTAAATCCCTTGCTGGTTTTCTGTCTCCTAGTTCTATCTGTCACTGAGAGAGGAGTGTGGAAGTCTCCAATTCTAATAGTGGATTTGTGTATTTCTCCTTTCAATTCTGTCATTTTTTTTCTTCATGTGTTTTGAAGCTCTGTGGTTAGGTGCATACACAGTTAGTATTGTTATGTCTTCTTGGTGAATTGACTCTTTTATGTACTTTTTATTCCCCTTTACCTTTGGTAATTTTCTTTGCTCTGAAGTCCATCTGATATTGTTGTCTGATATTAACATAACCAGTCCAGCTTTTTTTTTTTTTGGATTCATGTTTGCATGGTAGATCTTTTTCCATTCTCTTATTTTTAACTTACCTGTATCATTATGTTTGAAGTGAGTTTCTTGTAGACAACATATATTTAGGTCATCATATAAAATCTAATCTGACAATTTCTGTCTTATAATTGGTGTGTTGTATATTAATTAATTATTGATAAATTTGGATTTAGGTCTACCATTTTATTATGTTTTTTCTGTTTGTTTCGTTTTTTCTTCCTCTGGTTCCTCTTTCCTGACTTCTTTTGGTGTATTGGAGTATATTTTTGCATTTATTTTTATTTATTATTTTGACTTTGTCTATATCTATTTGCATAATTTTCAGTAGTTGCTATAGGGATTACAAAATACATTCTCAACTTTTCAGAGTCTGTTTACAATCAATATTTTACTACTTCAATTTCAGTGTAGAAATCTTGTCACTGTAGAGGTCCCTTCACCTCCTCTCTTTATGCATAGTTGTCTTGCATATTACATTTGCATACATTGAGGACTCCAACAGTCAATGTTACTTTTTTTTTTTTGCTTTCAACAGTCAAACATGTTTAAAAGAACTTGGGGGGAGTAGGAATAGTATATTATATTTACCAATATATCTACTGTTTCTGTTACTCTTTCTCCATTCCTAGAGAATGGAGCCAAAACAAAGTAAGTGGAGACTGAGAAACAGAGGAAAACTAAATTCCTGATGACCTTGACTGATCCTGAATATGGCCATACTGTCCTCCAAACTTTTCATAACTTGAGTAAATACATAACATTTTTTCCCATTTGTTTAAGCCTGTTTTGAGTTGGGTTTTCTGTCATTTGCAACAAAAAGCATTCTGATTGACACTGTCTTAAAGGAGGAAGTTTTGGGGAAAGGTATTATGATAATTTTTTGGTCATGGTTTAAGTTATAATAGGCTAATCAATGACAAAATTGTGGTGAAATTCAATTGGATTTCAAGTTCAAATATCTTTCTTTTTTTGATTTCTAGTTTAAATCCATTTGTAGGGTCTTCAAGAAATACAGCATTAGAATATTTGCTGGTACAGGTTCTTCCGGGAATAAATCCCTTGAAACGCAGCTCTATCTTTGAAGGGTTTTATGGAGCTTGACATTGTTGTTCACTGAGACAGCGGGTAAAGTATTAATTAATTGCTAGTTTTGCTGCAGTGGTTCAGCATGATTTTCTCAAAGATGCAAGATGATTGTCTTTTTCTCTGTAGCTGATTTCACTTCTAAATGGCAAATCATATTGTTTGCTGGGTGATATGTCAATTGCTCCTACTGTGATGGTGGCGGTGATGACAGATGATGATTACTCAGTGCCTCGCTCTCTCTTAAGATCCCATCGGTTAATATTTAGAGTTGTTTATTCCTCAGTTGCAGGTAGGTGAAACAAAAATGCTCTTGTAGGTAGGTACCCCATGACTGTTTAAGTGGCTGAGTTAAGAGACAAAATGGAAAATTCACTCTGGGCTGAGAAATCATCTAAGAGGAGTAATCAAGATGAGGCCCAAATCAGCACGTCATACTGTATCAGTTGGGGATTATTTTCAAGAAGAAGTAACCGAAACTAGAGTCCAGTGGTTTAGCCAAAGAGAGGGACAAGTATGGCAGTTTATGATGTCACCAAGGACCCACACTCCTTCTAACCTTTGGCTCTGCCATTCTTAGCCTACAGGACTTTTGGGGCAGGTTTATTTGGATATAATTCATATGTAGAACAAAATCACCCTTTTTAGAGTACAGTTCTATGAGTTTTGACAAACACGTAGAGTCCTGTAACCACCACATAACAAGATATAGAACAGGCTCAAAATCCCCCAAATTTCCCTTGTGTCCCTTTGTAGTTAACATCTCCTTTTGCCCTCCACCCTGACAACCACTGATCTGCTTTCTGTGTCTACTCTTTGGTCTTCCCGAGAATGCCATATAAATGAACTCATACAGCACGCAGCCTTTTGAATTCGGATTCTTTCACTTGGGATAATGAATTTGAGATTTATGCTGCTGTGTGTTTCAGTATTTTTTCCTTTTTAGAAAAACTGAGTGGTACTCTGTTTTATGGATGTACCATGGTTTGTTGATTCATTCACTAGTTGAAGGACATTTGGGACACAAAGACTGGAGAATTTGGAGATGATGAATAAAGCTGCTATGAATATCTTCATACATGCTTTTTTGTGACCGTAAGTTTCATTTCTCTTGGGTAAGTACCTAGGAGTGGGATTGCGGGGTCATGTGGTGGGTATATGTTTAGCTTTATAGGAAACTGCAAAACTGTATTTCAAGTGGCTAAACCATACTTAACAGTAATGTAGGAGAGTTCCAGCTGTCTTACCCCTTCACCAGCACTGGGTCTTGTCGATTTTCCCCACTCTAATGGTGTGTAATAGTATCTCCTTGTGGTTTTTATTTGCATTTCCATAATGGCTACAACTGTTAAGTATCTTTTCATGTGCTGATTTTCCGTCAATATATCTTCTTCGGTGAAGTGTCTCCTCAAGACCCTCTACCCATTTTTTGTGTTGTTTGTTTTATTGAGGTTTGAGAGTCTTTTATCAAGATACACATTTTGCAAATGTTTTCTTTCAGTCTTTTGTCTTTTTATTTTCTTACTGCTGTCTTTTGAAGAGTTTAGGTTTTAAATTTTGATAAAGTCCAACTTCTCATTTTATCTTTTATGGTTTGTACTTTTTGTGTCTTTTCTAATAAGTGTTTGCCAACTCAAGGTCACAAAGATTGTTTCCCCTATGTTTTCTTCTAGAAGTTTTGTAGTTTTAGATTTTTTTTGTTTAGGACTGTGTTTCAATTTGAGTTAATTTTTGTTACGGTGTGAGGTATGAGTTGAAGGTCTTTTTTTGCATGTGGATGCTCAATTGTTCCAGCTCATCTGTTGAAAGACCATCCTTTCTTCATTGTGCTTCCTTCACACTTCTGTTGAAAATCAATGAACAACATAGGTGTGGGTCTATTCCTGCATTTTCTCTTCTGTTTCGTCCATATATGTGTATCACTTTTTGCTAATTCCACACTCTGTTGATGACTGTAGCTTTATAGTAAGTATTGAAATCATGCATTGAAGTCCTCCAACTTTGTACATATTTTTCAAAATAGTTTTGGCTACTCTAGTTTCTTTGCCTTTCCATATAAATTTTAGAATCAGCTTGTTGATTTCTATCCAAAATCCTGGTGGGATTTTGATTGGGATTGTGTGATTGGGATTTGAGTGGGATTATTTGGGGGAGAATCAACATCGTAACAATATTCAATCATCCAATCCAAGCACGCAGTGCATCTTTCCATTTACTTAGGTGCTCTTTACATATTTTGTTAGATTTATATCTATTTCAATTTCTGATGCTATTATAAATGATATTTTTGATACTTTAACTTCCAATAATTCATTGCTAGCATATCCAAATACAATAAATTTTTTGATGTCAACTTTGTTTTTTGTGATCTTGGTAAACTCACTTGTTAGTTCTAGCAATTTATATGGTATAAAGTTCATCCATTTAAAGTGTACGTTTCAATGTCTTTAGCATATTGATTATCATGTAACCATCACCATAATCTCATTTTAAACATTTTCGTCACCTGAAATCCAGGTATCCTCCTATCATTTGGATTTCTAGTTTAATTGCATTATGATTAGAGAACATACTGTCTATGATTGTGATATTTCATATTTGTTGAGGTTTTTTTATGGGTCAGAATACAGTCTATTTGGGTGAATGTTTTATGTGCACTTAAAAAGGATATCATTTCCCTGTGGTTGAGTGGAGTGTTTTACAAATGTCACTAGGCCAAGTCAGTTGAGAGTACTGGTCAGGTCTTCTATATCCTGAGTGATATCTGCCTGCTTGTTTTATTGATTACTGAGAGAGGAGTCTCTAAACAGAGCTGCGGGTTTGTCTATTTCTGCTTTCAATTACAGCAGGTTTTGCAACCTGTATTTTGTGGTCCTTTTGTCAGACACGTACATATTTAGGGTTGTTATGTGTTGTTGCTGAATTCATCCCATTATCCTGATGTAACGATCCTCCTTAACCCTGGTAATAGTTCTCCAGTCAGCTTTGTCTGATTGCAACAATTCCAGTTTTCTTTTGTTTAGTGTTTGCAAGATACATCTTTTCTACTTTACTTTCCAGCTAGCCCTGTATGTATATCTACAATGTGTTTCTCTAGACAGTGTTTGGTTGGGTCTTTCCATCATGTGCAATCTGGGAATCTCCGTGTTTCATTTGGCGTGCTCAGAACACCTACAGTCAATGCAATGATTGATGTGATTGGGACAAAATCTACCTTTCTTTTCAGTTACTCTATTTGTTTCATCTGTCCTTTGTCCCCCATTTATCCCTCTTTTTTTTTTTTTTACTGCTTTTGCGTTAATTCAGAATTTTTTATGATTCCATTTTATGTCTTATTGTTAGCTTATTATTTACACCTCTCTAACATTTTTCCTCTGGTTGTCCTAAGATTTACTGCGTGTCTTTCCAGTGGTTATCATAGGATGGATCTCCTTATTGACCACGTACTGCCTTCCAATCATATTATACCACTCCGTGAGTCGTGTGAACACCTCACAGCTGTGCACTCCCATGCTCTGCCTCCATCTTTTGTGATATTTTTCATATATTTTTCTTTTATATATGCTATCAACCCACAGCATATTCTGCTCTTATTTCTTTAAACAATTTTCTTTTTATAGTAATTAATAATAAAAGAAGAGGCCAACTTGGTGGTGTAGCAGTTAAGTTCATATGCTCCGCTCCAGTGGCCCGGGGTTTGCAGGTTCGGATCCCGGGCGCAGACCGACGTACCATTTGTCAAGCCATGTTGTGGCAGCATCCCACATAAAATAGAGGAAGATGGGCATGGATGTTAGCTCAGAGCCAATCTTCCTCAGCAAAAAGAGGAGGATTGGCAACGATGTTATCTCAGGGCTAATATTCCTCATAAAAAAATTAAAAAATAAATAAAATAAATAAAAGGAAAATGTCTTTCTATTCACCTCAACTGTAACCATTTTTTTTTAATTTTTTTAAATTTTTTAAATTTTTTGTTTATTGCAGTAACATTGGTTTATAACATTATATAAATTTCAGGTGCTCATCATTATACTTCTATTTCTGCATAGATTACATCATGTTCACCACCCAAATACTAATTACAACCCATCACCACACACATGTGCCGAATTATCCCTTTCACCCTCCTCCCTCCCTCCTTCCCCTCTGGTAACCACCAATCCAATCTCTGTCTCTATGTGTTTGTCTATTGTTGTTATTATCTACTACTTAATGAAGGAAATCATATGGTATTTGACCTTCTCCCTCTGACGTATTTCACTTTGCATAATACCCTCAATGTCCATCCATGTTGTCACAAGTGGCTGGATTTCATCGTTTCTTATGGCTGAGTAGTATTCCATTGTGTATATATACCACATCTTCTTTATCCATTCGTCCCTTGATGGACACTTAGGTGGCTTCCAAGTCTTGGCTATTGTGAATAACACTGCAATGAACACAGGGGTGCATGTATCTTTATGCATTGGTGGTTTCAAGTTCTTTGGATAAATACACAGCTGTGGAATAGCTGGATCATATGGTAGTTCTATCCTTGATTTTTTGAGGAATCTCCATACTGTTTTCCACAGTGGCTGCACCAGTTTGCATTCCCACCAGCAGTGTATGAGAGTTCCCTTCTCTCCACATCCTCTCCAACACATGTTGTTTCCTGTCTTGTATTTTTGGATATCTTCATTGCTTTGTGTAGATCCAAGTTTCTGTCTGGTGGCCTATTGTTCTACCTGAAGAACTTCTACATTTCTCGTAGTGCTGGTTGGCTGGGAATGGATTCTTCCAGTTCATGTTTGTCTGAAGAAGTGTTTATTTCGCTTTCATTTTTAATTGAGATATAATTCACATACCATACAATTCACTTTGTTAAAGTGTAAGATTCAGTGATTTTTAGTATAGTCACAAGATTGTGCAACCATCCTTGCTATCTAATTTTAGAATATTTTCATCACCCCCCTAAACAAACTCTATACCCACAAGCAGCACCTCCTCACTCCCCCTCCCCAGCCCTCTCCTTTATTTTGAGAGAAACTGTTACTAGACATAGCGTGCTGTGTTGCCATGTCCCTTTCCCCACCTGCCCGGCGCTTTCCATATTTCCCTGTGTTGTTCATTGGCTTACTAGTTTCTGAGAAGAAGTTGACTGTAATTCTTGTCTCTGCTCCTCTGCATGGAACGTGTGTTTTCCCTCTTGTTGCCTTCATGATTTCTCTTTTATATCTGATTCTTAGCAGTTTGACGATTGTGTGTCTAGGGGTGTGTGGTGTGTGTGCATTTAGTGTTTATATTACTTAGGATTGTCTGAGCTTCTTGGGTCTGTGGTTGAACGTATTTCATTATTTTTGAGTATTCTTGGTCATCATCTCTTCAAACATTTTTTTCTGCCCCATTTTCTCATTCTATTTCTGAAATTTCAATTACACATGTGTTAGATTATTTGATATTGTGACACTGCTCCTTCAAGCTCTGTTTCTAAAAAAATTATTCTTTTCTTTTTCACGTTGTGTTTCACTTTGGGTAATTTTAATTGACCTGTCATAAATCTCCCTGATTCTTTCCTTGCCTGTGTGGCGTCTGCTGAGGGGCTCAGAGAAGGAAGATTTTATCTGTTATCTATTTTATTTTTAGAGACAGCATTTCCATTAGAAATATACATTCCTTCATATAGTCTCCATCTCTCTGCAGAACTTCCCATTTGTCCAGAGATTGTGTGTCATCCTTTGCCACTAAAGCATTTAACATGTTAGTCACAGTTATGCAAAATTTTCTCTCTTATAGTTTTGATTACTTTGTCTCTCTCTTTTTTTTTGTGAGGAAGATCAGCCCTGAGCTAACGTCCATGCTAATCCTCCTCTTTTTGCTGAGGAAGACCGGCCCTGAGCTAACATCTAATGCCAATCCTCCTCCTTTTTCTCCTCAAAGCCCCAGTAGATAGTTGTATGTCATAGTTGCACATCCTTCTAGTTGCTGTATGTGGGATGCGGCCTCAGCATGGCTGGAGAAGCGGTGCGTTGGTGCGCGCCCGGGATCGAACCCGGGCCGCCAGTAGTGGAGTGCGCGCACTTAACCGCTAAGCCACGGGGCCGGCCCTGCTTTGTCTCTTGATAGTGGGTTGGTTTTCCTCACTTTTGTGTGTGTGTGTCGTAATTTTAGAATGAATGCTGGGTGTCATATGTAAGATAGTGGAGACTGAGGTAAATAGTATTCATGCCAGGAAACGGACCCAGCTCTTTTCTGCTAGGCTGTGTGTGTGTGTGCACGTGTGTGTACATGCCACGCATGCAGTATGTGCATGTATACGTGTTGTGTGTGCGCATATGCGCGTGTGGGCACGTGTGCATGTGGGGATGTGCGTGTGTGTTGAGTCAGTCTAGTCGGGAGTGGAGCTGGGTTTGGGTTCTGTTGCCGCGGTGACTTCAGTGCACGGCTGGCCTCAGACGCCTCTGGCAGAATCCTGCACGTGGGGTGGGGTTTGCTTTGGCAGAGGGCGTCCCTCGTGTTCCCCCTGTACTTTCAGTTTTAGGCCTTTCCCGTGGGCCAGAATGTCAGCGTGTCTCTCCTCGCACTCTTGCCTCTCCCGTCACCAGGATGCTGGCTCTTGCCAGCCTGGTATGGGGGACAGTGGGAATTCTGTCTTCCTGGTGCAACCTTAGTCTTAGGGGACCCTGTGTCCCTGTGTCCTGGGTGGATTTTCTTGGGGGCTCTGCCCCTCTCCCAGTGGAAGGAGACCTTTCTGCCCCTCCCCTGGGGACAGAGGGCTGTGTCTCTCCCTCCTCCGGCTGCAGAGGCTCTCCCCTGGGCTCTGGGTGCAGGGGGAGAAGTGAGGACTCTGTTCCCGGGGGAGAAAGCTCTAGGCAGCCGCCATGCCTTTGCACAGTGGTGCCACTCACCTCTCCACATGTGCAGAGTGTCTCTCCAGGCTCCCACCTGCCTCCATCTCTCCTCTGAGCACCTGCTGGGGTCCTGGAGGAGGGCCTGGGAGGGGCGCAAACTCTCTATTTGTCTGCAGTGGCCTGAGGTCCTGGGTCTCACACTAGCCCACACGGGCCCGCCCGAAGTCATTACAGTTCTTTCACTGAATTCTTCTTATCTGTGTGTGCCCATTTTCCTCCCGTGCCCTGCCACGTGTGAGCCAGCGCCCGTGTCCCCTCTCTCCTGAGAGGTGTCTGTCTTCTTAGACTTCAGGCCAGCTGCTTTCCCTGAACCTCCTCCCACTAAGGGTTCAAGAGAAGTCACGGTTTTGTAGATTCTCTGGCTGTTCCTCCCGTGCGTGAGAGGTAATGCTCCTCCAGCTTCGACGTCCTAGAGGGAAAGGACGTGACCCTGAGTCATTCCCATCACCGCAGGAGAGCTGCTCCCCCTCCACTGTCACCTCCATGTTCCAGCCGGAGTAAAGGTCAGGGTCCGGAGGCTTCTGGAAGAGCAAAGAACAGAAACGCCCTCTCAGCCGGAGATGCCCGCCTCTCTCTCGTTGTTGTGTGTGGGAACACACACAACAGGGGAGAGGGAAGTGATCATTTTTACTGAGCTGATGGGCACCCAATGTCCCTGGGATTCTGCGCAGGAAGAAGGAGGGGGAGAACAGAGTTTGGGAGGCAATTAGCCACATCTGCTGTGCGTAGTCTTGCCTAAGCCCTCCTCACACACCAAACAGTTTCTTAAGCTGTTACCCATCCCCTCCTCTTTGGAAATTAATGAAAGCTATGGACCCTCTCCCCCCAAAATTTCCCATGCGTGCATTCAAGCGAAGTTGTGCATGTGATTTCGAGGCATTCACTGACTCCTTGAAAGCCTGAGACCCATGGGACCAACACACCTGATGGTTGGTCTCATCCTTGGTTCCCGGAAGCAGAGCCTGAGGCACAGACTGTGTGTGAGCAGTTTCCTTGGTGTGATTCCAGGGGCAGAGGTGTTTACACGGGGAGTGACACAGGCAGGTGCGGAGGCAACTCCAGGAGGTGTTACTGAGTTGCTGCCCCTGGAGGGGAAGGGCAGAAGGGGCAGAGCTTATCCCCTGGGTCCTGGGCCTCACTGGGCAGGGCTGCCCCATGTCAGTAAGCCCCCCATTTCTGGGTGCTTGTGCACGAGGCTGAGTGGGCTCTTGTCCCACCTGCTGAGCAGAAGAGGCCCAGACAGAGCCACACTCTGGCCCGCAGGAGAGTTGTGGTCAGGAGTGAAGCTGGCAGCAGCTGGTGTGGAGAAGGTCATCCTAACGCGGCTGGAAGGAGAAGCGAGGCTGAGAGGACGGACAGCGGTGAGCAGGAGGTGCCCGGGATGCAGGCCGGCAAAGGGGAGCATCGCCTGTTGCTCCGGCCTCCCTGTGCTCCTGCCACTTTCCCGCTTGTGCCCATGTTTCACTAGATGCCAAATTACTTGTGGCTTCTCAAACACGTTGCATTGACCCAGGACTCGGTTGCCAGGGACAGAAACCAAGCTCAAACCTGCTGGAGCCAAAACGTGAAGTTATTGGTCTCTATGTGAAACTGGCTTTAGGCATAGCAGGATCCAGGGGCTCAACAGACGTCATCAAGTCTCTTACTGCTGTTTTCTCATTTTTTTCCTACTGTGGGTAATTCTCTTTGTAGTGACAAAAATGGGCATCAGCAGCCTTCATTTAAGATCATTCTGGGTTAGCAGCTCTATTGGGGAGGGGGGCCTTCTCTCTGCTAGGGTCGATACATTCATCCCAGGGAAGACACTGATTAGTACCGAGTGGGTCACGCGCACACCTCTGGGTGATCACAGGGTCCGCGGCGTGGAGGTGCACGAGTGTTCCCCCTGGCCCCATGCCCACTGTGATACTTGCAGTCCCCGTGTAAGCATGTGGGGGGTGAAGGAAGCGTTTTCCAAAGAGAACCACATGCTTTTATCAACAGAAGGGAAAAGGGAGGCTGGGCTAGCAGAAGCAACATTTGTCCATGAGACACGCCACGCTGCATCTGGAGCCTTAGCCCATGCCACAGCTTCTTTCTGGAATGTTCTTCTTTTCCTCGTCCATTAAGAGAAAGGATTCCCTGGCTCCTCGTCTTGCAAACTCTAACTGCTCTAGTTTCTATAGTACCTGTGCGTTGTGTGTGCCCCTTCACACGGGCTCAAGGACCACTGCTCCTGCTGGGTCCGTCCCCTCGGAGTCAGCGGGGCGGCACACGCACAGCTCTGCAGCTTCTCATCGAGACGACGGTTTACCGCAGGCGGCGAGGCCGGGGGAGGGGCGGTTAGGAGGCTTCACAGCTGGTCCAACCTCCTCAGCATCTGGGCGACTTACTGCATTCTTCCCGAGGTCCAGGCTTTCCTCCTCTGGGCACAGGCCCCGTACCGTGTGAATAATCCAGTTAGGTCCTCGTTTCCAGCTGGCTTCACACTTGGCTTCATCTCTGTAAAAATTTATTGAATAGAGCCTAATTGGAATTTAAGGTCCCTCTTCTTTTTTCAGCTTTATTGAGGTATAATTGGCAAATAATATGGTAATATATTTGAAGTGTTCAGTGTGATGATTTGATAGATGTATGTGTTGTGAAAGGATTCCCACAATTGAGTTAATTAACACATCTGTCACCCCACCTCACATATTTATCTTTTTTTTGGTAAGGGCACTTAAGTTCTGCTCTCTTGGCAAATTTCAAGTGTACCATACCATGTTACCAGCTGCAGTCCCCATGTTTCATGTTAGATCCTCAGACCTGTTCATCTTACAACTGAAAGTTCATCCCTTTGACCGACCTCTCCCATTCTCCCACCCCCAGCCCAGCCACCATTCTACTCTGTTTCCATGAGTGCAGCTTTGTTGTTTAGATTCCACGTAGAAGGGACATTAAGGTCCCATTTTTAATACTTGATTAATGTCTCCCTCAGTACGAACCTCGTATACTTTTACCAAAGCATGACATTTTTTTCCACCCCTTAAGGTAAACACACACGCACTCATTTGAAAAAATATCCTTTTAATATTGACTCTTGGATACCTGTTAGACACTTAGTCCTGTTCTAGGGGTTGAGCATGCAGAGCAAACAAGACAGAAAAACTTCCCTGCTCACGTGGGGCTTACATTTTGGTGGGGAGAGATTGACAATAAATGAAATAAACATTTAAGATCGAAAGGATATCAGACAATGATAAGTGACACAGAGAAATATAACAGGAAAGGGCTTCAGGGTCCAGACGCAATCTGGGCATGACAGGAAGGAGGTGGGGAGGCGAGGCGCGCACGGGGATCCCCCGTGCCACCGCCCCAGCCTCGAATCCACCAGGGCATTTCCAGAGTCTCCGCACTCCGGGAAATGGGGCTTTAAATGAAGGTGGGCTCATAGCCACCTCCGGACAAGGAGAAGGGAGAGCAGTGAGGGATGTGTATTAGCACAAACTTGTAGTCTGGGATGGAGATCAAAAGGCAGTCTACAGGTGAGTGTAGACACCCGGAAGGCACATTCTGCTTAATTTGCTTCATTTCCAGCTTTTATTACTGCCTCTGAATTGGGGTGCCTCCCGTTATCTGACGCTAACTTTCATGATGGAAAAAGAAACACGTTGGCTTTGTTCAGACTTGGGAATGGTCCATATAGATTTAGCAATCTGTTTAACCTGCGCTGAGAGGAATCTGCCTCTGCTGCCCCTCCTTCTGCATCTTCCACTTTCCTCCAGAGGGAGGCAGCAGGAGGGACTGAGAACTGATGAAATGCAAAGATTAGAGGCTGTAAATCAGTCCCTCCGAGGAGGATCACCCCTAGGCCACAGGATAAACGTCGTTATTACACACAGCCCCGTGTATTTGGAGTTCACAGTTTTCCAAGTGCCACAAGATAGGAGACTGTTCATAGAATTATCCAGAACCCTGCTGCGGCTGTGCAGGGAGTTCAGGCTGTCCGACCATTGGGGAGGTTGTGGGCTGCAGGCACAAGTTAAAAATAATCACCAGGTTTTGACATCACTTTATTTCTCCCCCATGGAGACCAGAAGTCATTCTTGCATCCTCGTTGTTAGGAAGTACTCGGATTCAGGACTCTGTTCCCATTTAAAGTCAGGACAAAGGAGATAATATCAGTTAACATGTAATGGGTGTTATTTTTTACTTTATAATAATAATCATAGCTAACATTTATAGGGTGATATTTGTTCTTTGCAAAAAGTTAGCTAGCATTTATGGAGCGCTACATATTTTCCAAGCCCTGATTTAAGAGCTTGAAGTGTATCATCTCATTTCTCATGATGGAGTAGGAACTATTACCTCCGTTTTATAGACGAGGAATTTGAAACGCAGAGAGATTCAGTAACTTGCCTAAGAGCACACTGCTAGTAAGTGTTGGATACAGTACAGATATTAGTCAAATCACTCAGCTGTGACTATAACCGTGTGTGTGTGTGTGTGTGTGTGTGTGTGTGTGAGAGAGAGAGAGAGAGAGACCATGTATTTGGAGTCGATGGGATAAACTTTTGGTCTTGAGTAAACTGAGGCATGGTCTGGCTAGGGTTTGACTCTCTGCTACCACACTGAGATCACTGTCCTGGATGCTGGGGGGGACGTGGGGTTTGGTGTAATTACACAGGCACCTTGTAAAGAATCTCAGAGCTTTCATTCACCTCTGAAAGAGTTAAAGAGAAAACTGCGGTCAGTGCTTCTGCAGAGGGCCCGTGAGTGTGGTTTATTTGCTTTTTCCATCCATCTATCACCTTCTTTCCTTCTCTGGGCAAACGAAACTCAGTTCTAAACAGCGTTTACGGTTTGTGGTATATTTCGTATTTATTAATATTTATGCCGACATTGAGGGTGCTGACTAGAAGGCACCTAATGTATATACACACTCCCACATCTGTTTGGTCTGCTTCTGCACCTAAGATCCTGAAAATATTCCCGATTGTTCTTAACAGGCTGGTGTTAGGACCCAGGAAGGACAGTGCAGCGACGGATATAAATAGAGAAGCAGAACAGAGCAAAGTTTGAGGAGAGAGCCTGACATCACTCACTCTCTCCACCCAAGGAGCTGGGGGCCGGGCGAGGTGTAAGCTTGAGTCAGACCAGAAGGAGTTGGCCAGCGAGCGCTCCAGCCCCGGGAGCGGGTGGGAGCCCCAGGACCGCGTTCCTTTAAAGCCTTCTCGCTCTCCCCACTTCAGGGAAACAGAAAGACGTCCCGGGCCAAACCTGGATGGAGACAAATGAGCACTCCTGAAATAGAAGGCAAACAGTGACGGGCGGACGGGCGCCCCCTGTGCCTCGGTGCTGCAGGCACAGACCTGTGTTGCCTTAAGGACGGCGGTTAGGAACTGGGTTTCTCCTCCTGCATCCCGCGGCTGGTCTGGTCCTGCCATGTGGTTGTCCATCACCGAAGACTCTCAAGTGTGGAGACAAGCAAGAAGCACCCACTAACTCTCCAAGACGGCTGCGTTTCACCAACTTTAGAGAAACAGACTTTTTCTTTCCGGAACCTGTGAAAATGATCCTTTCCCAAGGAAGTGGAAGTTAAGGAGGACGCTTGGTCACGGAGGCTCAGGAATTTCACTCGGGCCCTGTTGGCAGCTCCGAGCAAGCCATGAGGAGGCTGCTGCCCCTCTGCTGCTGGCATTCCTGGCTGCTGCTGTTTTACTGCGACTGGCAGGTAACGTCCCCCCGGCTCGCGTTGAGGCTGGGCTAGAGGGCTGCAGGGAGCGTTCCCGTGTGTCTCACGATGTGCTGTTTTGTGTGCAGGTGCACGGAGCCCGCTCCGGGTCCCAAGCCCACCCAGGTAAGGCAGCTCCTTCTTGTCCTGTTCACCACCCGCTCTTCCCACCTGATGTGGGGTCATCTTGCCTGATGATGCAGTTCATTGGTTTCCTCCAAGGCCGTGGGCAAGTGGCCCTGCTTTGGGCCCCCAACCCCAGCCAGCGGCCCTGCAATGCGTTGCCCTCCGGGCCGCTCTGCTCGTCCCCGACGCCTGTCTTCAGTGTCTCGGAGCTGTGGCTGGAGGAGCAGGTCTCTCTGCACCCAGCAGCCTGTCGCTCTTGGTCATTTGAAACCCTGTGATTAAGGAGATGTAGTGTTCTCAGGGTTGAACGACTTCTGCCTGTCTCTGTGGCTCACATCCCGTGTCTTCAGTGCACATTCCCTTGCACTGACTTAGAGCTTCAGCCGGTCAGCCCCACGGCTCTGTCGCACCCATCCTGTCGCTGTCCTGACTGTGGGAGCTTGGCTCCTCCAGCCCCGACTGAGCTCACGAAGCAGCAGGAGAAAACCTCTCAGCCACCGGCTGGGCTCACTTTTCTTCTGCCGTCGTGAGTCCTCGGTCGAGAAGTCTTATGGTGAGGCTTCTTTGGGGAGGACGGAGGAGGCATGAAGTTGTCACACGTACGGGTGGTTGGCACAGGCAGGGCGCAGGCGGACAGCGTCGCGTGAGTGGCGGGGACTCACTTCGCTGGTGGTTGTCTCCCATTTGCTCCTGGGTGGCCCCATACTACTGTCCCCACACCCTTGCTCGGAAGCCAGAGAACAAACCCTGACCTGTGGGTGGGCTGCCCCTGACTCAGAGCCATAGGGGATCTGGTTGGACCCCCCCAATTATCATCACAAGCAGCCCTCCCACCTTCACGGGGACTAGACTGTAAGGATCAACTGGAAACTATGGGCACAGCTGGCATTCCTGGGACCCCATCCCAGGTAAGCCAGGACCTGGGAGAAAGCCCTGGTCAGAACCTTGTTGGCTGTAGTTAGACGGGGGGGTGGGTGTTTGTCTCCTTTCTGTCCCCTTTCTGGTGACGCAGCACAGAGCTAGGACATTCCCACCATTGTTGTCTTACCAATTTCAGTGGTTGAGGTGTTGCCATTTCTCTTTCATCCACGCGTTCAAGTTAAATCTTCTGTTGAAAAAGGTGTGAATTTCCACATGCTCCCCTTTTCTCAACCAAAATGCTGAAAGAAAGAAAAAGGATTTCTGTAGCTTGGAATAAAGAAATCATCCAGCACCGCATTAGAGAGAGGTCATGTGTGCGTGAGACTCCCCCTTCTCGCTCATGCCAGGCCTATAGCTCATGCTGGTCCTCCAGCAGAGGAGGACTGGGGGTGGAGGGAAGGTGTGGTCCACCAGGAACGGCAGAGCCGACACGGCAGCCCCTAGACCCCGGCTGCACTCAGGGTTAGAGAGGAAGCCGTGAGGTGCTCCCAGATTGGGCCTTGGCCATGCACGTCCGCACGCCCACATGCACAGACGTCCACGCACGTCCACATGCACCCACATGCGTCCACATGCCTTATTGACCTTCAGCTCCAAGGAGGGTTTGAATTCAGTCTTTGTTCCATATAGAAACTTTGCTCCCCTCATGTCCTAATTTAGGGTGGAAAAAATTATTATAGTTTATTATATAATAGTTATTGATCAACTAACTGCCTTAGAGAAATAATAACAGAAATATCACTAAAAAGAAACAACAAACATTGAAGACTGTGGAGAAAACTGAAGGAAAGGGCATTTGGATCTCTCAGCTCTAAGTCTTCTTTCCAATGATGTTCCACGTCCACTGGTTTCCTTCTTGTCTCCACATCCAGTCTCCAGCAAGCCCTCTCCTTCTCATCCTCCCTCACCTCACTTTCTTTTAACCTTTTATTTCCTTCTCTTCCCCTCTCCTTCCTTCTTGTTTTTTTTTTTTTTTTTGGTGAGGAAGGTTAGCCCTGAGCTAACATCCATTGCCAATCTTCCTCTTTTTGCTGAGGAAGACTGGCCCTGAGCTAACATCTGTGCCCATCTTCCTCCACTTTGTATGTGGGATGCTGCCACAGCATGACTTGATGAGCGGTGTGTAGGTCTGTGCCTGGGATCTGAAACCGTGAACCCTGGGCCACTGAAGCGGAGTACACGAACTTAACCACTACACCACTGGGCCAGCCCCTCTCCTTCCTTCCTTTTTAGATACGATGAAGGTCAACATTTATTGAACACTTAAGTGGTTTTTTCCCCACGTGGACGAAACCCTATTGCTTCCTCTCCCTTTGTCCCTCCTCCCTCCCTCCCTTCCTTCCTTCCCTCCTTCTCTTTCTCTCCCCCTTGCTTCCTGTCATCCTTCCTCTCCGTCTCCCTCCTCTACCTCCAGTCCTTTTCTTCTTTCTTCTCTTCCTATATCTTGGACTCTGCTCAGCCCCCTTTCCTACGGAAAACTCTGCCCCCCTGTTGTCCGTGTAGCATCAGCATCTGGGGGCCTCCCTCATTTGGCTTCTGACCATTCAGGCCTGCGGTGTCTGAGGAAGAGCCCCCGTGCAGAAAACCTGATTCCCAGCACTCCTTCTCAAGAGCATCCACCCATGGACCCAGCAAACACGCAGAGAGCCTGTTCCTCATAGGAACACATTTGGAAACAACCTAAACACCCGTCAGTGTGGGAATAACTTAGATTGTAGCATGGTTATTCTAGGGCCACTAAGCAGCAGTCATCAAGTGCTGAGATGGCGGCGTATTGGGACTTTCATGTAGATTCCGTGCAGTCCTCTCAACAATCCTTCCAAGCAGTGATGTTACTCTCCTGCCGCAGATGAAGAATGCGTCTTTCAGAGAGAGTCAGTGATTTGCCCAAAGTCCATGGCTAAGGAGCCCTGGTGGTGACCTAAGGACCTCACACTTTGGAGGGAGCTGGGGGAGACAGACAGGCAAGGAGATTAGTGAAAACAACAACAGAGTGCTCAGTAGCGTGAGGGAGGTGTGCGCAGGGTGTGAGGTGAGACTAACGTGGTGGTCCCCAACATAGGCTGAACACTAGTCTTTGAAGGCCAGCCTATTCTCCACCACGACCACAGCAAACTTTCTCCTTGAGGTTCTCACAGGACCGGTGAGCTTTTCCTGTTTCCTCACTGTGGCGCCTGGCACAGGGCCCTCCCCTTAGTAGATGCTCAGTAGATACCTGTTGACTCGATTCTGCGCTGTCAGTCGAAGATTTGCTGGTCATCTGGTGAGCTGAACCAGTAAAGATAGTTAGCCCGCATCATTTCAATGCCCAAGGGGAGTTTCGGCTTGGTTATCTGGTCTGTACCAGTTACCTACACCAGCCCAGCTAACTAGAAAGTTGCCAGATCTTTATCTCTACCACGGAGATAGGTGTTTAGTTTTGGAAATGATTGACAAACAGCTTCCAGTCGTTTTGACCTTTGCACTACGTGTGACGTGGATCGCCATCTAGAGATTATAGCACCTTGTGGCTGAAAGGAACAGTGGAGGCTGTCCCGTCCACCTCCCCATTTGACAGTTGGTGACAGTGAGGCCCAGAGAGGGCAAGCAGGGACTGCACTGCACATCTGAAACCTTCTCTCTGGCTCCAGGCGGCCCGATTTCTTGCTCTGTTCCCCGAGGACAATGCTAGGAAGCTGTGATGGTTGGTAAACCTAATTGGCACTGGCCAAGAAATTGCAGGTCATTTTTAAAAAGGTTATAAACATGCCTCTTACAGATAACTTTCGTAATGAGAAAAAGGGGACTTTAAAGAAACATGTCATTTTCCAGAAGTTTCCTGGCCCTGGGGTCACGGAGCAGCTGGTTCCAGTCCATTTCCAGGAGGTCAGGCAGTTCTCCTCACCATCCTAGTTAGAGGTTGGGGAGGCCAAAGCAGATGATTATAGTGATTATAGTTTCCTACATTTACATAGTGTTTTTTCTGTGCTAATCAGTAATTTTTTCCCTTTATTTTTGTTTTTTTAATTGAGATATAATTGACATATAACATTGTATTAGTTTCAGGTGTACAACGTAATGATTTGATATTTGTAGAGATTGTGAAATGATCACCACAGTCAGTCTAGTTAACATGTGTCGCCAACACAGTGTTACACAGTTTATAAAGAACTGTCAGAACCACTAGGTCATGGCAGAAACTTCATTCTTCAACTTCCTAGTGCAAAAAAAATGTGTCTATGATGAAATTAAAAAAAAATAATGTTTATACCCTATCGAACAAATGGAAATTTGGCAAGTAGAGATTTTTTGGGGTACTGGAATTACATATGTATTCTTTCTATGTTTATTCATTCATTTATTCATCCTTGCATTTCATCATTCATTCTACCTATATAGTTTTTTTTTTTTTTAATTAATTGCTAACATTACAATTTTGGAGAGTTCAAATGCAAATATCTGGATTTCGGGCACACACGCGCACACACACACCCCCACACACCCTAGGCCCTGTTTTAGACATGGGAATACCATGCAAATAGAACAGACAAAGTCTCTACTCTCAAGTCGCAAAGAGTTGGATACAGGAGACAGATAACAAGCAAAGATACTGACAAGCAAAAAGTTTCAAAATAGAGTGGGAAAGAAGAGTGAGTGGTGGTCATGAGGGGCTGTCAGGAAAGACCCCTCGGGGGAGAGGGGTGCCGTTGGACTGAGGCTCAAATTACAGAGTCCGTTATGCACTAGGCGAGGAGAGCACTCCTGGCAGTGGGGACAGCAGGCAAGTCCTGCGGCAGTGGAAGTGAACCCGGTGACAGAGGCAAAGAAAGATGTAGCCACCAGCAGCCTGACGACTGGCAGGGACCCACCTCCCTCTGTGTGCTGACCAGTCAGTGGGACCCTGGAGAGGTTTTTCCCTACACAAGCTCAAGGATAAGGGTTTCCCTTTACTGACACAAAGAATAAGTAATAGGGAAGGGACAGGATAGGGGAGTCTGGAAGAAAAACTGAAGAGGAAAAATGAAAGATTTTACTGACTAGTTTTTTTTTTTTTTTTTTTTTTTTGCTGAGGAAGATTTACCCTGAGCTAACTTCTGTTGTCAATCTTTCTCTTTTTGCTTGAGGGAGATTGTCCCTGAGCTGACACCTGTGCCCATCTTCCTCTCTGTTGTATGTGGGACGCCGCCACAGCACGGCTGAGGAGTGGTGCAGGTCTGTGCCGGGGGTCTGGACCTGTGAACCCGGGCCGCTGAAGTGGAGTGTGCTGAACTTAACCGCTACGCCACGGGGCTGGCCCTGACTAGCTTTTTGAGTATTGATCCTCTTGTCTCTCTCCTTCTCTCTCACCAAACCGAATCAACAAAACATTAAATATGGCTGAAAAATTATTCCTGAAGAACTGACTTATAATTGTGGTGACGTAGGCTGAAACTCCCTCTCTCTCATCTTATTTTTTAGGCCGGGGGTGTTTTGAAGTCCCGGAATGGGCCACATTATCGTTTGGTGACGACAGCTTGCTGTCTTGTCTGAGCATTTAGTCTTGATGAGAGTTTACCTTGTGAAAACGGGGCAACTGTATAAATAGGAGATCTCATGCCACCTTCTTTTTGGGAAAATAGACGGAGAATCTTATTCCTAAAAGAATGAGATTTTCTTGTTTTGTTGACATTTTAGGGCTACAGGTTGTTTACTCCTTAGGCTATAAAAGGGAATCTAAAAAGAGTAATGTGAAAGTGTTGACTTGAGTTCTTTGGCATGTCTTGCTGGCGTCACAATGTTTTAATTAAAAAGAACTTAATTGCTAACATTAAAATTTTAGGATATTTCAAATAAAAAAATCTGGTTTCTGACTTCTCTTTAAAGATGGCAGACTTGGCAACACTGGGTAGATCTTCCTCCAGAGCCACGATGACTTGGCCTGGAAAGCCGCTTCTTTCTTTAGACAGGACACGAACTTTCCAGTGTGCCACAGCCTCCCCAAGTGCAACTTGGAGTGACACCAGCGGTTTGTTTCCAGCATCTGTTCTGACTGGCCTGTGCCTTCCGGGCTGGTGACCATCGTGAACAGCATCCCGACCTCTACCTGAAGCACCCCTTGTGGCCCCTGGCCCCTGTGGATTTTTCGGTTTGCCCCTCCATTCCTGTTTCCAGTCTGTTGGACTAACTCTGCGTTGCTAGTTACCAGACATCTGGGGCAACCGAGTGGATGTGTCACGTGTCTGCAGTGCAGTGACGTGGGCTAGCAGGCCCCCTGCTGACCCCAAGCCCCTCTTCTCTTCACTGACACTGCGGACTCTGGCTAGCGTTCGGGGTGTATCTTTCCACGTGAACAAGATAGCAACTCTTTACTCTGTAAGCCTTTCTGCCCAGGATGGACCATGGCCATTTGTAAACGGAGAGGATAAGAAAGGATTTATTATCCACAGGGTTTATTTTATGAAGATGAGAATTCTGAAGATACAACATCTGTTCTTTGTACAACAGATGTTATTTCCTCTTCTGATTTTTTTTTCCCCAGATGAATTGAATAACAAGTTAATGATATTTTCCCCTCTTCAAAATGAATATCCTAGATTTTAGGGGAAAAAAGAATGGTGGAAATGAAAACAAGTATTTTTGATGTTTACCTTTCCGATTCTCAGTGCTGCATTACTAGAGTGGGCCATTGCCAGGGGGCATCCGCTGCAGTCAGTGTCTCTGATGCGCACAGGGTCAAGTGGATGGAGCCCCACCTCTCCTTAGCCCAGATCGGAGAACGGCTTTGTACTCGGCTTACATTTTGGACTCACGTACTTAACACTTTTGAGAAGACAGCCTCACAGCTGCAAACTGAAGAATGGACCCAATGATCTGGAGCCGTGCAGGTGCTTGGCACCCTGTGCACAAAAGTCCAGATATGAGATGGAGCGCTTCCAGTTTCATCTGGAAATTTAGTGTGGACGTCGCCTATGGTCATTGTAATTGCGGAAGAAGTCTTAACATACTTTTTTAAGGAATACGGGTCCAAACATTCAAACAGAACAGAAAGATAATGAAATGTATATCTTCTTCTTCCATCTTACACCCAGTTCCTCGATTTCCTCACCCCCAACATACGTGATCGTATGTCCTACGGTATCCATCCAAACACCTCTCCCTCTCCCTTTCTCTGCTTCGCTCCCTCCCTGCCTGCTGAACAGCTGTATTTTACATAAAGAGTTCGTAGCACACACATTTTTTTCTCACCTTGATTTTTTTTAACTTAGTGTAACTTAAAGAATGTCCTACGTCATACACGTATGTCAGCCTCGTCAGTTATCCTGGTCCACGCCAGTCCATCATGTAGACACCCCGTCTTTGTGTAGCCAGCCCTCTGTGGGTGAGCGTTTAGGCGGCTTGCAGCCTTTTGATACTGTTAAAAAAAGCTGCAGCAAATATCCTGTGCACAGAGCGTATCCTAGGATCAATTCCTCCTGGTGGAATTACGAGGTCTGAAGGAACGTGCACTTGAAATTCAGACAGGTACTGCCACATTGCCCTCCAGAAAGGCTATGCTGATTTCAATCTCACCAAAAAGGGGTAGAGCTTGCCAACTTAGTGTGTCTAACTTAGTGTGTCTGACCTGTGAGCTGTGATAGGCCAGCTCATCGTAGTTTTAACGTGCTTTCAAGAATTATGAGCAAGGTTGCACATCTTTGCATATATTTAAAAATAATTTGCATTTCTTTTTCTTTGAACTGTCTGTTTATGTCCTTTGCCCCAATACTCTGTTGGTTTAAATTTTCTTAATAATAGGATTTTTATTAATATCATAAATTTAATTCATTCTTTAAAAAGAAATCAGTGCATTTCTTTCCTATGTATTATATAGACATTGTTCCCCAGTTCAATTTAGCTTGATTTATTTTTCTGTACAGAAATTTTAAAAATTTATGTAGTCAAGTTTATAACCTGATTTCCTCAGAAGTCCTTGTGTTTTATTTTATTACATTGACATTTTGATCCATCTGGAAATAGTTACGGTATAAAGAGTGAGATGGGGATCTTAAGTTTTTGTAGATGGTTAACTGGTTCTAATGCCTTTTGTGGAAAAATGTTTCTTCTCTGATTAAAACACCACTTTTATCATAAACTAAAGTTTCATACGTGCTTGGGAGTATTTATGGTACTAAGAGCTGCTCCTGCTGATCCCCTCAGTGTCCCTTGCTGTTTCATCTCCAGATTTTGCTGGTTATTCTGTCTCATTTATTTTTTATATAAGCTCCATAATCAGCTTTCTCTCACACAAAAAACTCTCAGCATTTTTACAACAAATTTCCTAATATTTGTATATTAATTAAAGGATAGTTGATATTTTTATGATTTTGAGTTTTCTTTTCCAAGAATAGGTTCAGTCCTTCATTTATTCAAGAGTTCTTTTACGTCCTTCAGCATTGTTTTATTGTTTTCTTCGTGAGAATTGTGTACAGTTTTTATTTTTTTGTTCTTAAATGTCTTCTCTTTATTGGCTGCATTTGTAAATGAGAACTTTTCTTCTATTATTTTTTAGCCTTGTTGTTTAGTACAGAGAAGCTACCGACATTTGCAAATTATATCTGTATTAGCCTCTTTACCAGGTTCTTTCCCTGTTTGTCACAGTTTTTCATTTACCAAATGCTTTTCTTGTTGGTAATAGTTGTTCATTTTCATTATCAGGCATACATCATTTGAAAATAATGATCACATTATCTCCTCTTTAAAAATTCTTTTTACTATGAATAACTCAAAGATTACTTTATTAATTTTTACTTTTCTGTAATCTGGCAGACATTTGGGGCTGTTGATGATTATTTAGTCATCTAGACTGTTATTTCCACTTCTGGGAACTAATGGCAGAGAACTAAGCCCAGAGAAGATTAGTTATGAGAACGGCTGAGCCTGTGATGGGGCAGCCCCTCCATGGACTATTCCCCAAGGTCGATTAGGAAGGCGGGACAGCAGTAAATGAATGAAGCAATTCATATGGCATTAAGTGGGAAGAGAATAATAGAAAATAATATTTCTGCACAAAATTATATCTACTCAAAGAACAAGGATCAGAAAGGAATTTTTGAAATGATTAATTTTTCGTATGGAGGAAACAGAGATAATGGAAAGATCAGGACCAAACTTAGAAATTCTTGTATGTGAACATCACATCTAAAACCAGCCGGCTGGGTGGTTTCTGAGGAAGCATTTTAGTCCTTGTCTTTACAAATAGGCTACAGTTGTCTTATCGATTACTGTTAGGAGGAAATGAGGAAAGGTTGGTAAAGAGCCTCACACAGGGTCTGGCACAACATCAGTGTTGGTTTCCTCCTCTTTTTAAATTATTCCAACCTATTTCTTTCTCTCGTCTGATTGCTTTGGTATCTCTTCTAACACAATATTAAATGATAATGAGATAATGGGCATTCTTGTCTTTTTCTGGCACTAATCGGCCTGCTTCCAGTGGGGCACCGTGAAGCAGAGCGGCTTTTGTTTTCCTCCGTTAAAAGGTATCTCTAAAGTCCTATTTATCATATTTTATCCTGTTAAGGAAATATTCATCAATTTCTAATTTATTAAGAGTTTTTTTGTAACCAGGTGTGGGTATTGAATTTATTCATGTGCTTTTAATACCTCCCATGGTCACTGTGAGATTCACTCTCCCTCAGTTCATGATGTAGTTGGTAAGTAGTTCTTTACCTTTGGCTCTGTCCTTCCTAAGGGTGATTTAACATTTTTATTATTTTTTTTCCCCAAGGATTTGAGGTCTTGGCTTCTGCTTCGCATTACTGGCCATTGGAAAACGTGGACGGGATCCACGAACTTCAGGATACAACTGGAGGTAGACATGGGTGGTGACGGTGACTGAGACAGAGGAGTGGGTGGCTCTCAGGCATCAGGGGCCACCGGGAGAGACAGACATGAACAGATCTGCTCTGAAGCCAGGATGATGGAGATTAACAAACATTTGTGTAGCTTCCCCCAGTCATTGTTATTGTGAAGTATTTTACTAGAACTTTTATATATTTTTATGATTGAAAGACAGAATTTATGATTCAAAATATTATTAAAATGTGCATTTTGCCCAGCAACCCTAAAACAGAAGCAGCTGTTGTGAGCTTTAAGCTGTAGGTGACAGATCCATCTATGTACGAGTCCAGATGTACGTTTTCTAACTAGACAAAACTGCCATAATCTACATGCCTGTCCAACAGGGGCCCCTTTGAACCCAGTGCCAAAGGCTGTGCCACCTAAGATTAGCTCACATGTTCTTGGGTCACAGCTTCAGTCAGGGAAGGCACCCCAGCTGCCAGTCGGCTTCTCTGCTTAGCAAGGCAGCTCCCCTTTGAAAAGACCAAACATCGCCTGCGATGCTTCCCACGGTCCCCAATTCCATGGAAAAGAGAGGCTCTAACCCACTCACTTCAGACATTTGCCAGAAGGAGTTTAAACCTCATCTTTCCCTGAGCCCTTTTGTTCCATTCCATCCAAAGTATAAGTTTCAAGTGATTTGGGATGCTTCAACATTTTTATTTCCTTATTGCTCTGGATTATGTCAAACGGCTGAGGCATACACAAGAAGGGGTTTACTGCACAGCCATCCTAGCACACGCTCAGACTGTGTCTATACTGGTTCAGTGGAATGGATTATTTTAGAAACCCCACATATTGCTGATTGCTCTGCTTTCCACCCCAGCACACTGGTATTTTCCTTATTCCTGTGACTTCATGTGCTGCCGTAAATTGCCACCTCAGGTTCTAAAACGTTTCCCTTAAAATCTGCAAATGGAGAAGCATTACAGCTGGTCTGTGCTGCTGGTGTCCCTAGAGGAGGAGCACCGTCGAGGGGTGGGTCCCCCAGAGGGTGCTGTCTGGGGCGCATTGCCACTCTCCTTCCTTCAGTGTCCTCCTGCTCGCCTGCATAGCGGGTGGCGATGGTGCCACAGTCGAGAACCATCCTCAAGCTCGACATTTTCTCCAACAGTCTGCCCTGCAGGGAGGAAAGTCCTTGTAGAAGCTGATTAGGGGACCAGCTCGGGTGACAGTAAATGCCTCCCCTGGTGATAGTCTGGCTTCCTTTTCTCAGGGCCTTTATTTTAAAGCCTTGGAAAGGCGATCCTTCCACCAAGTGGAAACGCATTTTGAAATAGTTCATCGTTTAGGACGCGGAAACTACAATTTTAGGAGTTATTTCAAACGAGAGGATAAATAACCATCACTAGATTTCTCTCCTCACCCCCTCAACTCAACTCACGGTTGTGACTAAATCAGTAACTTATGGTATTTTGATAGACCCTTACTAATGAAAAATTCTTCTTATAAGATGATATAATTACTCAGATACAATTATATCGTGGTTGAATTTTGTTCACCAAATGTATTCATTTCCCATAAAACTCTAACTATGTTAACGTTTGTCCCAAAACACTCGAACGATGAAGGTTTCACGGTCCTTTTCTATTGGATCCACTCTTTATGGTATAATGCTATGCTGGGGTGTTTCAATTCGATTACAGGCTTCTTAAGAAAAAAAGAGAATGCACTCCATCGGCACATGTTGCTGCAGGGGCCAGTTGACCTGCTTTGACAGTCATTCGCGATGTGCAGCTATGTTCTTTGTTGCTGAATTCTCTGTTGTTTCGTCCATTTGTCATCACATCATGGAGTTGTTTTCATGCTGTGTTTCTGTGTCATCAGTTCTTGTGACATCACAACCATTAATCCTTTTGTTAGGACAAGTTCATTTTCATATCTCTCAACTAAGTTCCCGGGGGGGGGGGAGCTGGAGCCAGCAAATTGGAACCAATGTTTGTGGCCAAATTCAGCAGAAATCACACCCTAGCTCTGGGATGGAACGGGGCCACTGGAGTTGGCCATAATATTGACTGAGAGTGGTGGAGGTCGGGGGGCAAGGTCAGAAGAGAAAATCC
This sequence comes from Diceros bicornis minor, assembly GCF_020826845.1. NCBI lineage: Eukaryota > Metazoa > Chordata > Mammalia > Perissodactyla > Rhinocerotidae > Diceros > Diceros bicornis. Next base: position 2,031,444 of record NC_080774.1, on the reverse strand, counting down.
AAGATGCTCGTTGGGTGAGAGGAACACTTCTTGCTGCATGTTGAGTTGAGAGATATGTTGGTTCCATTTGTTTTCGTGTCACTCATTTGTTGTGCTTTTTCTTTTGTTGTTCCACCCAGCATTGCGAACCCACAACCTCACTGTGCTTCCTTCCCATAATTCTACCTTTGTATATACCAATGACTCTGCCTACTCAAATTTCTCTGCAACTGTAGGTGAGCACTCGTGTATTTCTGTTCTGTGTTCTGTCGAGTTTGGATCTGCAATGAATTTAAAGGCCAATTTACTTTGTTTCTACATGAATTCACCTCATCTTGGCTAGAAAATGAGCAGATATGCAAGAAAACAGCAAAGATCCAGGGTATTGAAATAACTACTTAGAGTTAGGTCTAAAGGAAGTGTCACTGAGTGCCATATGTCAGGAGGTGTATATAAGCCTTCAAGCCATCAGCTCTTCCAAACCAGCTGCTTCTTTCCAGAACAAAACACACATACGATGAGATATTTTCTAAAAATAGAAATTGTTTGGATTTTTAAATGGATTATATTCTTTGGGAGAGGAAAAGCATGCCCTCTGAATGGAAAATTAAAGTTGATTTAAAAATACCTCATCAAAAATTTGATCTCTTACAAACATTAAAATCAGCATTTCTTCTGTAGCTGGAATTTTTTGGTAATCATTAGAAGCTGTTTTATAAAACACACACCCACAAGAGTCATGGTTGAATTATTATCTATTTAATAACCTCCAGAACCCATATGGTTTGTATTTTCCCTACGTAGCTCAAAGCAAAAGGGCTGGTAGTGATTGTGGCATCTATCTATCTATCTGGTCAGCGTAGAAAGTCAGTTCGGGTCACCTAGTTCTCACTCCTTGATCTTTTCTTTACACATAACCTGATTGCTTCAGCTGTGAGGTGTTTGGCTTCCAAAATTAATTTTTCCAATCGAACAGTCTGGTTTGGGGGTTTATACACCCTAACTCAATTATGCAACTGCTAGTTGTCCATTTCATTTTGTGATATATGGATCCCTCTCAGCAATAAGTGGATAGATAAAAATAAGGAGTTTACAAACAGTGAGAGGAGACACTGGAGCCCTCTGGGTTGGTTATCCACACGACCGTGGTTGTTAGAAAACCCGAGTTGGGGTCGTGGTCAGGGCAGAAGACCCCACCAGCCCTTCTGCACCCCTCCGGCTGGGTGGACAGCCCCAGGCGTAAGCCCATGTGGCAGACGAGGTATCGAGGCGCCTTTGACCCCAGTTAACAATAAATGCCTAATCACTTTTGGTGTTTACAGTCCTCACTTATCAAGTCTGTAAACCATTTACCTCACGCTCACACGGTCAGATACCTTTGCTATGGGAATAGGACAAAACAGAGCGAGGCTGGATGCGGGTCAGCCGGGACTCGCGGCCCTCCTTGTCGTTGGCAGGCTCCTCTGCGACGATTTGAAACCTGACTCTGGGCTTTCCTTCCAGATTCTGAAAATGGATTCTTTTAAATCGTGGGTTCCCATGTCTAAGGTTAGGGACTTTCAATTAGAACTCAAAAGGAGAGGGAGTTCAGGTGGAGTTTTATGTTCAAACTTGTAACCAAGTGTTTCACTGGAAAGTTCAGTGTGAAGATGGCCGTGGGAAGGACTCATAGAGCAGGGAGACGGAATTCAAGTTTAGGACAGTAAGGGATTATAATCATTTCACTGCTGGTCACTCAACTGTTGGCAAATATGATGATTATACGATCATTATAGTATAGCTCATATTATACAGTAATATAATGTTAATTAATGATAAAATATTAATATGATAAAATTAATTTAAAATTTAATATTCACACTAACTCATACATTATTTATAATTTAATTATTAATAATTAAATATTAAATATAATATTATAAATATATTATAAATATGTAATTATAAATATAAATAATACAGTATATTTGTATGAAAGTTGTTTGTAAGTCTGACACATCTTGAGACTTTTAATCGCATAAGATTATTAACGTACCATGTTGTCATTCTTCTCACTTAGATATTGTAGAAGGAAAGGTCAACAAAGGCATTTACCTCAAAGAGGAAAAAGGAGTCACGCTTCTCTATTACGGAAGGTACAAAACCTCGTGCATCAGTAACCCGGCCCAGTGTGGCCCTGAGGGTGAGTGAGCGCCATTCGTGTTCTTTTTAATGCGTTTCATTGTCAGGTGGCACCTGCCCCTCTGGACGGTGGCAGACTTGATGTGAAGTTCTCGTCAGGTGCAGAACGCGTGTAAACGCCATACACGGGTTTGGGAGAAGGGAAGGGATGGGGTGCCTAGATGCAGGCACCTAGAATTCTAACGAGAGACTTGTTCTGGAGACTGAGAATTAAAACACTGTCTCACAGAGATGTGAGAGCAAAATATTTAATCTTGTAAAGCAAAAAAAAAAAAAAAACAACTCTCTAGAAAGCAGACACAGCGCTGTCACATGGGACTTGGAGGGGACCGTGGCGTGTGTGGGAAGTAAATTGATGGTGTGGCGCGCTCGGCGTTATTTCTGGCTCCAGGGTGTTGATGATGGGTCCGGGCAGGGCAGCCTTTTAAGGCCGGTGCCATGGCTTTGCTTCCTTCGCAGCCGTTGAGCCTGGGGGGCGGTGGAGAGAGCTGTCCCAGCCGGTGCTTGCAGGCCTGTGGTTGGAATAAAACCACGGACAAAACATATGTATGCAAAGAGAAGTTAGGACTCTATTCCTTTCTTTTTTTTTTTCCTGTGAAAAGTAACCTGCGTCCTAGTATCTGAGCTTCAGACAATGGACATCTGGGCCACATTTCAGAACCTTCTGGGAAATTGTTCTCTGTCATCCAAATCAGCTTCAAGCCTTCCAGTTCCACTATTGTAGGCAAAATGATAATTTTTATTTCTAGGAAAAAAAACGAGTTTCACACAAGCCTTTCTGAAAGTTCTAAGGGGTTTTGGACTTCCTTGTCAAAACATCACGGTGACGAATTCATTGTACACTTCTGGGACTTACGGACCACATCCCAGGAAAAATAAACAAAAGCTTAGCAAGGCAAAAACATGTGGGAGGATACGTTTTGGGCTTTTCAGAACCCAGAGTCCTGAGAAACGGGTTTTGAGGTCCAAAACCACGGCCAGGTTTACAAAGCCGTTGTTTGAGCTGTCCCCGAGTTCAAACTGTCTTATAAACACACTAGACTTGTTTACTTCTCTAAATTGAAAACAACCCCGCCTCAGCTGCAGGGACTGAGCGAACCAGGAGGGCAGTGGTGCTCGGCCTCGCCCCTTCCCTGCCTCGGGTCAGGGAGGCTGTGGTGTTTCAGCGTGGTTTTCACTCCAGTCTCTGGGGAACGCCTCTCTTCGGGGGAAAGGTGTCTCTACAGATTCAGCTATGGACTGGAGTTTATTTCAGGTGGGATACGAATGGCGTAGGTCCAGGGATTCCAATGACTGGGGACTATCCCGGATTACTAGCCTTTGGGGGTGACAGCGATAGGCCCAGTGGGGAGGCATGGCTATTGGAAATCGGACCTACTGAAAAGTTCTACCTGAACTCCGAGATCACAAACTGGAGGCCTCTGCGCGGCTTCTGCCCTGTGGCTGTGTTTGGTTTGGCAGGCATGGAGTTAAAAATTTTTAATTAGCTACCACCATTGAAAGATAGAAACATTTCCCATAAAAATATGGATTTCCAGTTTCTCTCGAGAAAACCCCCCTGCCCCCTCATTGGGTGGAGCAACGGTGGTGGCCCCTACAGAATGGACGTTGTCCATTGGAAGGGTGGACGTCCCCACCCTTCCAATCATGGAGCCAGTGGGGACACAATGCACCTGCATAGCTTGGGCACCTGGGCCAGATGGCCAGCGTTCCAGTCTCATTTCTTATCCTTTCTGCAGTGACCTTGGACCACCACTTACCCTCGGAGTCCGAGTTCCTTATCTGTAAAAGGGGTCAATAAAAGTGCCTTCCTCGTGTAGTTGTTATGAAGACTAAAAGAGCTAACACCGGGTTGGCCCAGCTATTGAGAGGCCACGTGGGTTGATAACCCCTCTGTGCGTGTCTCCAAACTTCTCTTCTTTCACTGGGGTTTTTGTCCTAATGAGAACACCAGTTGGCCCGCTTTGAGACTGACCCTCTGACAGGGGCTGACATGGTGGGACTAATCGCAATAATGACCCACAATTCTTAATGGCTTACCTAATTGATATTCTAATCCCATTACATGTATTAACTCCCCACATCCTCAGAAAAACGAGACCTACAAGAGCTTCGGGTGGTAGCAAGAGCTGTGAACTTTGGCTTCATGGCCTGCTCTGCTAACAACTTCTTGGGTGTCGTAGCTAACTGGAGTCTTGTAAGATTTTGCACGTGGCCATTTTCTTTACAGTACAGCTAGGTTTAAAATGAAGCTGGGAACCTTAAATGAACCTTGGCTCCCTGGGATGGGGCTGCCGTGAGGCTTACTGCAGACATGGAGGGAGGCTGGGTATTTCTCAGTCTGCCCCGCTCTGTCTAGATCTCAGCTTCGTGAAGTGACAAGGCCACCGAGCATGTGTGACATGATTAGGACAACTGCATGCATTTACCCGTTTTGATTACCATATCCTTTGTTCCAGCGGGTTTCCCTGGGGCCTAACTGAGCTTGTATTTCTGAGTCCAAGAAGAACAGGATGTGAACCGGGAAGGTCTGTCCAGCATTTTCCAAATTAAGGTCCAGGTAGCAGATGAAGTATGTGAGATGATTTCAGGTGGCACTTGGAGCAATTAAAAAATTAATGGTTATATTTTTATTTTAACACAAATAGCTCATCAGAAATGTGTTTTCATAGATATTATTTAGGATAAGACCTCAGTAAGTGATAAGCTTTAAAAATGGATTGACTTGATAACGTTTCATAATAATAATATTGGTGGTATTCATATATGTTGAAAATTGTGAGGGATTAAAATGTGGGAAACATTGAATTATCCTTTTCAGATGCATAGATCTACCCCACTTCTACATTTTTTTTGGTGGTGATGGTGGGCACAAACTTATAACCCATTATTTAAAAAATAGAACCAGCATTTAAATAAAGACAGAAATGCTCCCCATCCCCAGTCCAACAGGTCAACTGTTTTCATATTTCTTAGCTTCACATTCTCTTGTGGTCTCTTTTCATATTTTCAGCTGATTTTTTTGAAAAGAATGTTTTAGGAGACAAATTTGGAGTTGGAGATTTTCAGAAAAGAATAAAACACCTGAGCAATAGCTGTCCCCCTCTCTGAGTCCTCAGATAGAAAACGGAATCTTCTTTCTCGGTCAGACCGCCCGCTCCAAGCTCTCCCACCAATGTCCTGCCTCTCCCAGAGCTTTCCTCCACCGGCTTTTCCACCTTCCTTCCTTCCTGTGAGCTGACTGTGGGTCTTGCCTTTTGGCACATGGTTCCTTCTGGGGAAGTTTTCTCACAGACACTGGGTGCAAATGCAGGAAGCTTTTGAGAGCAAAAGGCTCTTTAGATGATCGGCCATTCTTGAAGGTTAGCACAGTCAATTTTCCTTAAATACCGAGGTGTCTGTCCTTCAACTCCTACGACCAGTGAGCACAAAGTGGGGAAACTCAAAGTAGGAAGGACCCCTCCCTGGAATGTTCTAGCACCTTCTTCACTCACCTGGTGGACCTTGAGGGCTCAGCTCCAGTGTTACTCTTGCAAGGAAGAGCTCCAGACCAGGGGAGTTCCTCTGTCTGCTCTCGCAGCAACCTGTTCCTTTCCTCTCTGCACCTGCGCCTTCCATGATGACCTGCATGTGGTCATCTGTCTTCCCTACGAGGCCTTTCGCTCTGTGAGGGCAGGGACGAGTCTGTCCTGGGCATTGCTGTGTTTTGGGGGATGAAAATCAGCATCGTGGATGCTTATTACATATCTATTGAACTGATCCATCTAGTCTATTTTTCTGAAGCTTAGATCCCTTGGGATGCTTCCCCATCGAGGGTCTGATGGGCCCCTCGCCATTCCTAAAGGGGCCCAACCCATGTTTGCACCCCTCTGACGTTTAGAAAGTGATTTCTGATGTTGGACTAAATTCTCTCGTGAGTAACTTCCACCCACTACTTCTCATTCAGGTTCGACTCTGAGTCTCCTTGGCTCCTCTTGGGAAGACAGCCTTCCTGCTTTACTCGCTGGCTTTGCCTTTCCTCCTCTGTACAGCCCCTCTGTTGTCCCTCTTGTGCGTCGGAACTTCCCCTGCATATAAGCACTGAGAAGGCTGCTAATGCTCTGTAGCAGTAGCTGGAAAATCTCATTATTCACATTCCCTTTTTCTCAGCTTTGATATGACTTTTTTACCCTTTGCATTAGGTTACTAAATTCAAAAAGCTATCAACAAAATGTTAACAAATTTTCAGGATTGAGTGTCAGGATAGAAATTTCCAGAGGGGTCTGGTGGATACAGGCCAGGCATGGATCCAACTGCTGTCTTTCTCCGATGACCCGAGGTGACAGGGACCTTGGAAAGTCTGGTGGAGCAGATGGCCTCAGAGAAGTATTCATTCAGCGTGCTCATTTTACAGATGGGGAAACTGAGGCCCAGAGGGGAGCAAGACATGTCTAGAACTACACAGTGACTCAACGCAGTGTCTCTCAAAATACCATTTACACACCAGGTGCAGTGGAGTCAGCTGCAGAGATTGCTAAAAACGGAAGTTCACAGGCTCCAACCCAGGCCCTCCTGACTCCAAACCTCTGTGGATGAGGCCTGGGAATCTGTGTTTTTAGCCAGGCCCTCCAGGTGACCCTCACGGACCGTATCTCAAAACTGGCCGAGGCAGACTCTGTCCCACAAATGTGTTTTGTTTGGGGGTGTTATGTTGGTCCTCTCAGTTTTTATACTTTAACTTTAGCTTTCTAACTTCTTTTCAGCAGGATGGGTGGATCCAAATATCCTAGCTCACTATGTTTCCAGAAACAGAGCCTCTCACAGTGCTTTAAATGGTTTTTTAAAAATTAATATCCAATTCATATGTGAGAAAATTTCATAAAAATAAAATCTATTCCTCTGATTTCTCTTAAAAACCAGAAAATCCAGCAATATTCCTTGCCCACAGGCATGGTTGGTTAGGGTCAAGGGGTGACTGTTCCCTTTGGAGAGGTCCCATAGTCTCCACGTTCTGCAGTCTCCACCACTCTCTATGGCCTCACTTTCGGAGACTGAAGGGCGGCTGCCACTCGCCATGATGGCTTGCATTGTGCTGTCTTAAAGAGCAGTGAGAAGAGAAAAGGGAAAAATTTCTTATACCCATGTTTTCTATCAGATGGGAGAGGGAAAGAGAGTCCTTCAGCACCAGATGTTTCAAGAAGAGATTGGAGAGAACTTTTTGGGAGTGGGTGGAAATGAATATTTGATATACAAAAGGCTTGATCTGCAAAACAGCGTGTGTGTGCATGTTGACTGCCTTCGGGAAACAGCATGGTTGTCTTGCTCACAGATGCGGTTCTCCTGGCTAGTTGGGCCTTGAGTTTATTGCCTCTGTCATGAGACACATTGTCCCTTTGTGTCTCGAGTATCTCTCCCCCCACATTTCATATAGCACATGTTCTCCTACCATTTCAACCTCAAATATGGCTGAAGATGGAAATGCACCCAGTGTCTTTTCTGTTATCCAGATTCTCCATCACTATCACCTTCAGCTCCTCTTCTCTCCAAATTTTGCTCTTTGCTGTATCATTTCTCCCACCTTATTTGGTTGTTACTTCCTCATCCTCTAATCATGGAACTGGAAAAAAGAAAATCTAAGGATATAATGTTGAAGCTTCACCGTCTTCATAGCTCCTCTTTGTCAAGTCAAAATCAGATGTCGTTAGGGAAGGTAATTTACTCTGGGCTGTGGACTTGATACCTTTTAACTTTTCTACTTTAAGAGTAAGGTCTCTTGTATTCACAGTCAACCCTATATAGCCTAACTTTGTGCTCCTCAGTTGTTCTGTGATTTTTAGGATGAATAAGAAAGTTTTCTGAACCATCCTCTTTGTGTTTTTCGGCTCCTGGCTCTCCACAGTATTGACAATGGATAATAGTAAATCACTTGAAAATTGTACCGAGGAAGCTTGTTCAGCCAGACATAACTGTATCCTCACAGTGCTAGTGTGAGGACGTTACAATGGCACGTCATCCCCTCAACTCAACTTACGAAACACAGACTGTCAGGACAGCGAGGCAGGATGGTGTTTATGCCAAAGAATAAGTCCAAGGCCGGGTTATTTACTTTAATTGGTTCAGGTTGAATGATGTAATTATCTACATTTCCAATAATGGTAGGATGTTTTTTAAGACTAGTGATTCTTCAATTTTACTCACTTTTAAACCCCTTTTGTGATTTTTTACCATATAGACATACCACCTGAACTATTATAATACTCAGTATTTTTCTTTAAATTTTACCCACTTAGATTTAATTGAAAGGGAAACTTTATATCACTCTTATGAATCAAAGACCAATAATAATTCCCATAAGTAGGAGACACCTGTGTTACTGAATTCTGCCTGGATATCTTTGCCTGCCGAAGGCTAAATTTGAGATGTGGCATTTCTTGTTAAAATGGGGATTAGCAATTGTAGCTTATGTACAAACGGACTTTCTCCTGTTGCAAGCAGAAGAACTGAAAGACAACTGAGAAAGGAATAAGCTTCTCACACTACGAGTCGTGTTATATAAAGGTGTGTCTGTATGCTAAAACTCTCTGGTAAAACGTGTCCAAGACCGTAGGGTGTGGAATTACCGATTCATAAAAATACGTAGGTAGAAATTGTCAGATCAACCAGTACTCTGCTGAAATGTGGGAGGAGAGATTATATTTTAGTGTCTTACAAAATCAGAGTTTGGGACCTAAGGCAGCAGCCTTGCTGGTCGACTGCCTCTCGGCATCTGGAGCTTTTCTCACGTTAGCCAGAAAGCCCACGTCTCCCAGCCTCGTTTCCTCCCAGCCTGAGCTCTTTTGGATGCACCTGGCAGGTGGTCACCCCGCAGAGCCCTGCACACTCCCTGCTCTTCTCTGGCACAGCGGCCTCACTGCATGGAAAACCCACTTAGAACCCTATCGTTGGGAGATTCCCTTGACATCCTCTACTCATTTTACAAAGAAAGAAACCAAGGTCCCAATTCTGGGAAGCCTCTCCTAACCATAAACTGGGAGAACATCCAACTTCCATGCCTGAGATGTGCTGGAAAATGGGAGGTTGAACCAGCCAGTTCAGATTAAAGGCCTTCCCAACCTAGCTAAGTCTCCTCTTTTTCTTCTAAAAACCCTTTTATTTAGAAATAATTGTAGATTAACATGCACTTGTAAAAAGTAAGACAAAGAGATCCCACGTACTCTTTACCCATTCTGCAGAGGTGGCTGAATTAAGGATCTTGAGGGGGGAGTAAGCTGGACCATGTGTGTGGGCCCAGTGTCTTCACAGGGTTCTTTGAAGGGAGGCAGAAGCGCAGAGTCAGAGAGAGATTTGAGGATGGCTTTGAACATGGAGGAAGGGCCATGAGCCCAGGAATACAGCGCCTCTAGAAGCTGGAAAAGGGAAGGAACAAGTTCTCCCTGGAGCCTCCCGAGGGAATGCGGCCCCCACCTTGATGTGGGCCCAGAGTCTGCTCCCCTGAGGACCGTGAGAGACGAGTGTGTGGTTGCACGGCAGCCCGCATGTGCGAGGATTTGTCGCTGCAGCCGTGGGCAACCAGTGCGGAGGGGCAGGCTCCTCTGCCCCTTTACCCCCGTCACGGTTGGCAGGCCGGACTCGCTCCCGGCCTGCACCCACCACCCGCCTGGTTTTCTGCTTCTCTTTCCCCTTCCTCACCACATCTGGCCACAAAACTGATCTTGAGTCGGTTCCTTAAATCCGAGTAACACCCATTCCCCTTCCCATCTCAGTTCCCAAGTGACTGGCTCTGGGAAGCCTCTCCTGACCTCCAGGTGGGACAGCGCCTGGTCAGGTACCTTACGTGTCCCCTCCTTAACACTCATCACAGTCGTCGCTGTAGGACTCCTTGTGACCGCTGCCCTGCGCAATAGTGAGTCGCAGCGGCCTGGGGACCTTGGATCTCTTCACCTTTCTGCCTCCAGACCCTCACTCATAGGTGGTCATCAGCCACTAAATAAACGTATGTTGAAGAATGAATGAATAAATGAATGAATGAGGGTGTTGCCATGGACTGAATGTTTGTGTCCCCCCAAACTCGTGTGTCAAAACCCTGTCCCTAGAGTGATGGTGTTTAGGCGGGGCCTTTGAGAGGTGACAAGGATCAGATGAGGTTGTGAGGGTGGGGCCCCATGATGGGAGTAACGCTCTCATACGAAGAGAAGACGGGGCTCTCTGTGCGCACGCACCAAGGAAGACCACGTGAGGACATAACCAGGAGAGGAGTTCTCACCAGGAACCTGACCAGGCTGGCACCCGATCACAGACTTCTAGGCTCAGAACGGTGAGGCATAAAGATCTGTTGTTCAAGCCACCGGTCTGCGCATCCTGTTACAGCAGCCCGAGCTGACTGAGACGGGTGTTAGCCAAGTCCAGACCTTAGCCCCGAAGTGAAGTTGATGGCACTGGTTTTTGATGCCCTCAGTTTCCCATTCTAGAACCCTCTTGAGACTGCTCTTCCGGCTGTGGGTAATTCTCACGGAAACTTGCTTTCGGCTGGCTGTCATGGTGACAAGCTACGGATAAGTTCCCCTCCTCTCATGTCATGGTGTTATAGGTGGGCACGTGTCTCACAGAGGCCGAGGGCTACCCCTGGCTGCAACCACGTAGATTTGTAAGCAGAAGAGGATGGAGAGTCTCCTTGTTCTCCCTCCTGGATGTGCATACCCTCCTCAGAACCCTCTACCCCGTAGTAGGCAGGCAGGAAGGAGGGAGCCAAGTGCACCTCCTTGTGGTGGCCTTTGGGGGGACGTGGGGTCAGGAAGGGAACTCATCCTCTGGTGATTGCCCAATGTCAGCTGAAGAGCTGTAAGCAACAGAAACTCAACTCAGCTTGGCTTAGGCAAAAAGGGGAGTTTATTGGCTCATGGACCTGAATGGCTTCAGGTAAGATTGTGTTTGGTCATCTCTTGCTGTGCAACAAACACGTCCCAAATTTAGCAGCGCAATTGAGTATCGTCTTTCAAGTTCTGCGGGCTGACTGGACTAAGCCAGGCAGTTCTCGGGTGGAGCTTTCAGCAGCTGCAGTCCCAGTGGCCAAGACTGGAGTCATTTGAAGGCTCACCTGTGCAGGATGCCCAAGATGGCTTTCTTCACTCACCTTCTGGCCCCTCTGTGCTCCTCTGGGTGGTTTCTTTCTCCGACAGCATAGCCTGGACTTCTTCCATGTTGGCGTAGGGCTCCCAGAGGCAGAAGGCAGAGGCTGCTGGACAATAAATGACTGTGCCTGGAACTTGGCCAGCGTCACTTCTGCTGTCCCTCTTGGGCAAGTCAGGCAGAGGGCAGATGGAGGAATTGGTTCTGGTTTTGATGAAGAGTGGGCAAGGTCACGGCATGAAAGTAGAGAGGATGGGAGATATTGTGGCTTCTTTGGGAAGTACAGTCTGCCACAGGCTGGGTCCAAGTGTTCAAATCATGTCCTCAGAACTTTGTGTCTCTCCATTGCTCTGGCTCCATTCTCAAGAAGGCTTCCCAGGTGTGAGAGCCACGGTGGTCCAGAAGCTGCGGGTTGCCGTTTTATCAGCTGAGCCTGGACCATCAGTGTGATTGCTGTTGGCCCAGCCAGGGTTAGCCTGGGGTGAGTGGTCAGCCCCTCCTGAAACAGAGGAAATGAGAAGGGAAGGCTGGTCCTCCCAGGGAAGGTGGGGCTCCTGGTGTGGGAGGAAGGATGCCTGGCATCGATAACCCCTGCAGGTGGCCCTGCCCTCTCTGACTTGCTCCTCCTTGGTCCACCTTGAATCAGGAAGATGCAGGAGACGGTGCTGAGGCTGTGGGCTGGGAAGAGCTGCTCTCCCACCATGAAAGCTTCCCGCCTACCCCTGCAGCTGCCTCCCCGCCCACCACAGAGACAGAGAGGACAGCGCAGCAACGAGACTGCCTCGCTTGGCCCCGGTCTTTATAGTGCATTTTTTTCCCCTCTCTGGAATTCCTGCAAATCTTTTTTGTCTAATTCAGTGAATGAGCCCTCCCCCAAACAACACTGTCTCCCAGGGAAGGGTACTACAGCACAGTGATTAAAAGTGCAGGCTCCAGAGCCAGACCGCCTGGTTCAAATCCTGACTCTGTCACTAGCTGTGTGGCTTTGGACAAGTTACTTTACCTCTCTGTGCTTTGGTTTTCTCACCTGTAAAATGGGGACAATAATGATACCTTCCTTGTAGGGTCGTTGGGAGGATTAAAAGAATTAATACGTGTAAAATCTTAGACCAGGCAGCCTTGCTCATTGCAAGTTCTCAGTAAATGCCAGGAATCATGCTTTTCTTTATAAAATCTTCTTTATAGAGTAAGGAAATTAATTTCCTAACTGTTAAATGTATTACAAATATTTTTCTCCTGGATTGTCATTTGTCTTTTGACTTTGTTATGGTAAATTTTTCGCCTGGCAGAATTTTATAATATTTATGCACTCAAATTTATCCATCTTTTCTTGTGACATCTGGATGCTTTTCTTTTCTTTTTTTGTCTTGTTGAGAAAGACTTTTTCTCACTTTATTTTTTGGATGGATTAGGATTTACTGCTCATAAGAAGAAAAAGTATCCCATTGGTTTGTCAATATTGTGATTATTTCTTTTTCCTTCAGATTTTTTCTTCTTTGTATTAACGATCCCAAGTGCATGAAGCAAAGTTTCTGAAAATGCTGATATTAGAAGGTTCATTGTGAGTCTTTTAAGACTCTAAGAAGATGTAAACTGACATTTAAATATAAACTATTCCCCAGGTGGAAGCAATTATTTTGCAGGTTGAATTAATGAAAATGAAAAGCTTGACTTATAAACACCACTGTTTGCCTTCCATCTCCCCTTACCTAACACCAAATTGAAGGTTTTATTTTTATTTTTCTTCCTGGACAGAAAGACACTTGGCCAGGACAGGACGGAGTGGAAGGAATTTTTAAACACGAAAGTGTTTGGAAAAAACTGACTTCCATGAATCCTACTGGGAATTTGTTTCATAACCAAAGTTTCACAATGCACTGTGTTGGTTTCCCTGTGAAATTGGTTGTTTCTGAGAGTGGAGAGCACAGCGGGAGGGCTGTGGGTTTTTTCTGGATGCTGGGCCACCATGGCGCACAGCAGACAGGAGTGGTGGGGACGATCCAGCCTTTGAGTCCCCTCAATCGGCCACCTGTACAGGGAGTGGGCTCGGGAGAAGGACAGTACAGGAGCATCCTTCTGTTGTGGTGACCCACACCACAGGGCACTTGCGAGGACTTTTTGCTTTCCTCAGTGACCCTAAGAACCTAGCCCCTGTGACTTGGGATTTGACTCTGGAGCCTCACAGAGCTCAAGAAAGGTCCAGACCCCTTCCATTGTTTTGAGTGTCCTCTCATATTAAAAAAAAAATGGAGCCAGTCCTGGTGGCCTAGTGGTTAAAGTTCGGTGTACTGCTTCGGTGGCCCGGGGTTCAATTCCCGGGCACAGAACCACACTACCCGTCTGTCAGTAGCCATGTTTTGGTGGCGGCTCACGTAGAAGAACTGGAAGGACTTACAACTAGAGTATACAGCTATGTACTGCGGCTTTGGGGAGGAAAGAAAAAAATGGAGAAATTCCACACCAGGTTTATAAAATTATGCTATGTTTTACATGCTTATATTAATCATTTTAGGGCTTTGAAGCCACAAAAGTATAATGTAATGTAATTGTCACAGTTATATTGTCACAAGACATTTGAACAACTTGTAACAAATATGTGGATTCATAAGGCATTACAGTAGGATGGTTGGTGATGGGACACAAGTTTATACTTGATGACAAATGTCTTCTTCTAATTCAGTGACTCTCTAAGACTGTGTCCATAATCGCATTTGAAGATAAGGTCCAAAATCTAAATTTGGTGCCATTTATATAAATAAGGCCCAGGGCAAACGGCCCTCCACCTCTCCCCGCGCCCCCATCGTGGGCCTGTTCTGATCCGCTCCGGGCACCTCTCCCAGCAACACTGAAGCTCTCTCACCACGGGGCCCGGGCCAGGCTGGGAGGGCGGAGGCAGCTGGATTTATTTCCAGCTTTCACATACTGAGTCCAGGCAGGTTGCTGGCTTAACACACACACACATGTGTGCACGCGTTCTTACACACACAAAGGCACACACAATTTACTCACATGCAAAGAAAGGGTAAATGTGAGTGGAATCGGAGAGGCAGAACTGAGGCAATGGGCTCCAAAGGGATGAGGAGCAGCCTAAAATCCAGCCGTGCCTCCAGGCAGGTCTGGTCATTGTCGTCCCTCACGGAGGAGCCAGACACCAGGCCTGCAGGGTGATCGTGGGGCGGGGTCAGAGCTGGCCTGTTCTTCACCCTCCCTCTGCTTCCAGGGACGGAGACACATCAGCCACAGGCCAGCTCGATCATCCTGACGTTTGAGCCAGACCGTGTGTCCACATGGAGCACCACCCTTGCCCCAGTGCGGGGCTGGGCTCAGGGCTTATTAAGAATCTGCAGGCTGGGTGTCTCAAAAGAAACTTTAGCTGCCGGGGCCTCTGTGCACCCCACTCTTCCTCTGTTGGAAATGAAGTCGTAGATATCAAAACCCTTAAACGTAGGCTTCCTCTTTGACTAGAAATTCCCTGCTGGGAATTTATCCTAAAGGCATATGATCTGAGATGTGCAAAAAGGTTAAGCTTCCAATTCTGTTGGAAAATAAAAAGTTGAAGGAAACCTTAAGACCTGGCAATAGGGAGTTTTTGTTTAAAGAAAAAGTATGGTACCTGTTTAGAATGTGACACTGCAGACATAAAAAATGACGACATAAAAGTGTATTTATGGACATCAGAGGAAGTTCATGATGTAGTAAGTTTTTAAAAAATGTGGTTTATAAACCAGTATGCATGAGTTGGTTCCTTCCTTTGTAAAATATACCGATAGAAGCGGTTTTGGAAGGAGCTTCTGTAAGGACGCCTCAATACGAGGAAGAAAAACAGAACAGTGTCTGTTACTTACATTTGCAGAATGGTGTACGTTATTTACATTTGTGGGCTCTGGGGTCAGACTGCTCGAGTTTGAATCTAATCTTAATCAGTCACTAGTTTAGTGACCTTGGGCATACTGGCCTGAGTTTCTTCATCTGCATGCTGGGGATGATAACAGGGTTTCTGTAATATTTAAGAGGAGATAATTCATTTAAAACTCCTGGAAAAGTGCCTCGTACTTAGTGAGCTCTTAATAAACATTACCTATTATTATTGTCTATATTTTCTGACTTGAACATACATTGTCTCTAGAATGAGAAAAAAATTGCTTTTTATTTTGTTTTTTTTTAAACAGTTTTATTTATTTATTTAATTTTTTTGTGAGGAAGATCAGCCCTGAGCTAACATCTATTGCCAGTCCTCCTCCTTTTTTTCCCCAAAGCCCCAGTAGATAGTTGTATGTCATAGCTGCACATCCTTCTAGTTGCTGTATGTGGGACGCGGCCTCAGCGTGGCGGGAGAAGTGGTGCGTTGGTGCGCGCCCGGGATCCGAACCCAGGCCACCAGCAGCGGAGCGAGCGCACTTAACCACTAAGCCACGGGGCCGGCCCCCAAAATTGCTTTTTTAATGAAAAATAAAGACCAAAGAGAACAGCCTGCGTCTGAGAACTGGAGTCCCTCTGCTTGTCACTGATAATGACCCAGCGCCTTCCCTTTCCTCAGGGGTCACGTTTTCTTTCTTCTGGAAGACACAAGGAGAGCAGTCCAGACCGATCCCTTCTGCTTACGGCGGACAGGTCATCTCCGACGGGTTCAAAGTCTGCTCCAGCGGCGGCAGGGGCTCGGTGGAGCTGTACACGCGGGACAATTCCATGACGTGGGAGGCCTCCTTCAGCCCTCCAGGTGAGGCGCCTTCCCCGGGGTCCGCGGGAGAGGCCAGAGGAGCGAGGCCCTCCTGACGGCGGGAGCTGACGGACCAACAGAGACAGGCGCTCACGGCCCTTGGGCATCCTGGTGTCCGAGCGCCCTTCTCGAGGGGCTGGCTGGGGGAGACACTGGAAAGGGCGAGAGCGCCTCCGGGGCTGAGACGGCTCAACAAGGCGGGTAAGAGCCCAGGTCGCGCAGCCGGACGCCTGGGTTCCCCCCGACCACAGACTGACTGTGTGACCGCATCGGGGTACTTGATGCGCGCGCCTCGGGTTCTGCACCTGCGCAGTGGAGACGCCTAGCGCTGCGCTCACAGCTGGGGACCAATGGAGTATCGCGTGCACCGGGCTGGCTGTTTCTCCCGCGCCCTCTCCTTCTTCTTCTGCCTTCTCCTGTCACCCTTGTTCTCCTCCTCCCTTCCCCTCTCCTCCCCCTCCTCATCTTTCTTCTCCTCCTCCTTTTTGCTGCTGTAGACTGGAAAATGTTTGAAGTACGATGTGCACAAGCTTTCGGAAAAGAGAGGCTGGGGGTTGAGGGGAGAAGGTGGCTGGAGGAGAGGAGTGTGGAGCGCTGGGCAGGACATAGGACACGCTTCCCAGGAGGGGCTCTGGGGCACGCGGGGAGAGGACCGGCACGTGCAGGTGTGGCTGCGTTTCCAGGTGGGAGTGGTGAGGCCAGCGTGGTTCTGTCTGGGGTTCCTGCTTTCTCTGGGGTGTCGGGTGATCGGTTGGCCCCCCGGGCAGGAGGTCAGAGGTGTGGTGCAGGAAGCTGGGGGCTGGGGAGGTCTGCAGTGGAAACAGGGGGAGGCTGAGAGACGACAGGGACCCAGAGGGTCTCGGGCAGCACTGAGGGGCCCCAGTGAAGGGGGGAGACTCGGAAGAGAAGTGCGGAGGTGGAGGGGGCAGGATGAAGGCCCACAATGGTTTCCAACAGTAGGAAATGACATCTTGACATATTTAAGGAAAATTCATTTTCTGGCCCATTTAAAGGCGGCTGCGTGTCTCCCTTGTTAAAATACATGGACTCTGGAGCCAACCGCGTGGGTCAAGCCCCTCTCTGTACCGTGCTGGCTGTGTGAGCCCGGTGCCTTACCCGCTCTGTGACTCAGTGTCCTCAGTCGTGATGTGAGGATGGTCACAGTGTTATGTCATAGAGTGACGGTGAGAATTGAGTTGACACACAGGAAGAGCCTGGAATGTGGTGCGCGGTGAATCCTGAACGTGCCTGCCTTCTTCTGTGGGTGCTGCCTGCTGGGACCAGGCTCGTCCCTCCACTTCTGTAAGAGTGAAGAACTTAGTGAATTTACGGTTTGAGGGAATCCTGCCTATTTGCCTTCTCTGATCCCCAAGGCTGGGACTAATCTCTGCCTCTGCCCCCCCGAACTGCCTGGACCTGGTTCACAGGTCGTATCAGGTTCTACCTGCTCTCAGTTTCTCCTGTACGAGTCTTATCTCCGTGCCCCTTGGGGCTGACACAGCCTCAGGCACGTAGTAGGTTTCCTGAACATGAAGTCAGCGGAATTCTGCCTGTTTTTCTACCCAGAGAAGTGGGGAGAATCGTAAACATTTCTGCCTGGCAATATGCTTTTTATTTATTCATCGAAGGGATTTGTTATTCTTGCTTTAAACTCAAGGGCCATGAAACTTTGGATCTATTTGGGATCCGAGTCCTCTCCAGAGACTCAAAATTAGAAAGTTTCGCAACCCTGAGCAAGAAGCCCTGATGTCATTGTTGTGGTTTAAGACGACTGCCCGGCACGAGACCGGCACGAGACCATGCATGTCCAGAAAGGGCTGCCGCGTGCCTTCCCGCAGCAGGTCCATCAGGGTGTCTTAACAAAACACTTGAAAACAAAGTGGGTTCCTTTGTGGGGCACGCTGCCTTGAGAGTCTGATGAAGGTTCTTTTTCTTGGCAGACAGGGTTCTCATGCCAGAGAGGCAAGTAACCACAAAAGCTCATTGATGGAGGCTCCCGAATGAGCCAGGAGATGGTCTTGCCTGCCACGGCGCCACCACGCTGGTTAATGGCACTTGCTCTTGGTCAAAGCAGAGGTTGATGCTGGTATCCTGTGGCCCTCAGACAGCTTTTACTGACCTGCACTGTGGTGGCCTAGGCAGAAGTAAAAAGAATATTTTTGAACACATTATGACTATTAGTTATTATTCTATTTTAATTTAACATAGCAAAGGGTCTAATTTAAAATAACAAAGGGTTTCTTTGAGCTGCTTTTGGAATTTGAGGGATGGGGGTAATTTCTTTCTGGTGCTCCAAAGGACAGAAGAAAGTCAGATCTATATTATGACCTGTAATAGGACCCACCAAGGTTGACAGTGACCAGTCATCTTAAGAAAGAGGGCTGTGCTTAAAAACTGGAATAAATGCATGGGGAGCTCATTTGCACAGCACTCAGAATGGTGACCTTTGCTCTTTCCCAGGCCCCTACTGGACTCATGTCCTGTTTACGTGGAAATCCAAGGAGGGTCTGAAAGTCTACGTCAATGGGACTCTGAGCACCTCCGACCCAAGTGGAAAAGTGTCTCATGCCTACGGGGAGCCCAACGTCAACCTTGTGATAGGGTCCGAGCAGGACCCGACCAAGCGCTATGAGAATGGAGCTTTTGACGAGTTCATCATCTGGGAGCGGGCCCTGACTCCAGAGGAGATCGCGATGTACTTCACAGCGGCCATCGGTCAGTGAGAGGGTGAGGGGCTGTGGGCGGGTGTGACGTCTGTTTCTAGGAGGCACCTTCGCATCCACCTCCCCTTCCCAGCATTCCTCTTCTCCCCTCTCTCCCAGTACAGCAGTCAGCACTGCAGGCTGAGACGTGTCCTCACGAATCTTACAGACACAGTCATTTTCCTAGAACACCTGTTCCCTAAGATGGAGGAATGGACAACTTAGCAGAGACACAGTGAGATTAATATCCTCCTGCTGGTCACCCCGGGGGTTTTCGATATGGGTGTGATGGATGATCAGAGAAAGCTTTGAGAAGCAAATATTCCAGATCCACTAGTGCATTTGATCAACAAATGTTTACTGAGTGCCTCCCGCACGCCAGACTCACTGTGGGCCCTCGGAGAGCCCCAAGGCCACCCCTTCCTGCTCAGCACAGAGCAGTTGTTCAGATCAGGGACCTGAGGGACCTGGGTTCAAATCTTCACTCAACCACAGTGAGCCGTGGGACTTGGGAGGTCACTTTTTTTAATTGAGGTAAAATTCATACATCATAAGCTTAACCATTTTAAAGTGTGCAATTTGGTGGTACTGTGTCCACAATGTTGTGCATCCATCACCTCCAGTTTCAAAACATTCTTATCACCCCAAAAAGAAACCCAGCACCCATGAGCAGTCACCCCCCATCCCCCTGCCCCCAGCAACCACTGATTTACTTCCTGTCTCTATGGATTTACCTATTCCGGATAGTCCATATCAATGGAATCATGTAACATTGCGACCCTTTGCGTCTTAATCTCTCCAAATCACAGTTTTCTCCTCTGTAAAATGAAGGAAAATCACACTGCCCTGTCCTGGGGGTGCTGTGAAGACTGAACATGACAAGGGTGAGGACCGTTAGCATGAGGCCTGCGCATGGCAGGTTTACAATACATTTTCGCTGTTTTAAAATTAGTATTTACATTTCCTTCACAATTCCATTTTCATTCTGCCCACAAGTGAATGCTCTGTTTCTTTATTTTTACTTGAAATAATCTGCTGAATAATGAGAGTCCCCACGTAGGCACCTCGTAAACATTTCCTGGCTGGCTGCTGCGCTGGCACCAGAGCCGCAGGGGGAGTTCAGGACGGGAGGTGGAAGGCTCGGGCTCTGAACCCCGGCCTGCACGGGCTCAGGCTCTGACGCGGAGTCCCTCAGCTGTGAGGAGCCTAGTGATCGTGTGACAAAAAACCCAGCTCAAAATGACTTAAGCCAAGAAGGGAATTTTTTTTATCTCGCACAATGGAAACAATAAGGGAGAATCTGCTTCAGAACTGGTTTAATCCAGGAGCTCAAATGATGCAACTAGGAATCTATTTCTGACTCTGTCTTTCGAGTTAGCTTTCTTGTGGTGCCAAGGTGGCTGTCCTTCCCTCCGGGGTTACGTCCTCATCCTCCGGCAACCTCAGCAGAAAACAGGGAGCTTCTCTTTTCTGTCAGCTCCTTCGACAGGGCTGGCCACGACTCTTACTGGCCCAAATGGATCCCTGTGTTTCCCGTGAGCCACTGACTGTGGCCGGGGGTGTAGACTACGCTGATGGGCTTAAGCCTGGGTCACACTCCACCCTGAAATGGCAGTGGGGTCAGCCTCATCAGAGTACATGGAGAGGGGACGTCCCAAAGGATGCCGGGAGGCTGGTCTTGAAGTAGGGGAGGAGCCGCCGTGCACGCAGAAACAGCCCACGTCCATCGCAGCCTTGGCATTTCCATCTGTCACCGAGAGAGCGGAATTCCTCCCTTTCACAGAAGGGCCATAAGGACAAAATATGGTGTCCTTTAGAAGAAAAAAGGGTATCAGTCTACTGCGTTTTAGTGCCTAGGAGTCAGAGAATGGTCTCTGAGACCAAGATGTCATCCGTATTTGTGTCATTGAAAGCCTCCAGCAGATCCTGTCTTCCTGATGGGTTCCTGTTTTAGTAACACTGGAGAAAGGTGTTGCTGTTTCTGGTTCTTGTAGCTGTCACAGCAAACCCTTGTCACTAGGACAACTCTGGGCTCAGGGATGCGGAGCGTCGTCCCCCCCACGGTGCAGCGATTCAGGAAGGCTCAGCTACTGAATCGCGTGTGTGCAGTTCACCTCGCCCTCCATGCTCAGTGAAGATGATGTCCGTTCTTTGGGTATTCAGGAGAGGTGTTCTGTTAACATTTCTGCATCCTGAGAGCGCATGCCCTGCACCTTTGCTGACCCAGAACAGGACCCATCAGAATCCCGTGTCACTTGGGGATTTGGTTCTGAAGACGGTGCATGATGTAAAGCACGCATAGGAAAAATGACCCGGGAAGTCCCCTGGAAGGCCCTGGGGCTCCACGTCCCGTTGCTCAGTTAGTCTCACTCCACGGGTTAGGGCAACTGTGTGCAGACAGACAAATGGGGTGCCATCCAGCCTGCTCTCAGGCCCGGCCGGGGCCCCAGTGGGCTGTGTCCACAGGAGGAGGGAGAACCTGTTCTGGGCATAGAGATCTGTCTGCACATGAATATGTGTGCTGGAACAGCAGGTGCCCAGGGGGCGTTTCTCTGAGTGACCTGTCCAGGAGGGTGCCCTCTTCTAACCCCACTGGCTAGAGCAGGCCTATTTTCTGACCTGTCTGTCCAGATGTGGGACCTTTTCTAATTCCCACAAAGACAGCATTGATCACCTATCACCCTGGCCGGGTTTTGCCCCAGCCTACGATGGGTGGCCCTCTTCTGTAGAGGACCAGAGGAAGCAGGCGGCTGTGTCAGAGTCACCTGATTGGAAAGCGTTTATCTTTGAACACAAGAAGCACACTCAGCACAGCTGGATGCTCACACGGTGAGAGTCACTTGGGAACGAGACCGACCAAGGACACGGCAGATTCTCATTTCTCATCTTGGTCTCATGTGGCAGGGTGGCCGGACTGACTTTTATCATCCTTTGCTTTATTTTGTGGATTTACATAAGTTAAACGTGAGTTTGGTGTGACTCCTGTGTAACCCCTGGCACTTGAGGAATGACTGTCACCCTGACTTGGGAACAGAGTGTTCGGGGCTCCAGTTCTCCCAACTGTGTCACATCTTCTGCATCCACTAGCTACCAGCTCCCCCCCCCCCACCCAACTAATGGGTCAGTTCCTCCTGGGCTAACTAGGGGTGAGGAGGTCATTCCTCAGGTCACCCTGAGCAACCCTGAGGGATTTAGTGTCTGGGTAAGTCTATCCTCATCGAGGGTAGAGTCTAAGATCAGAAATAGCTGGTGGCAACAGGTGGAGAGCAGCAAACCATGGCTTCATCTTTGGTCTTTGGTATCTTCATTATTCCATATTCATTATTCATAATTAACCAAGTGGAGTCTTGAAGAGAAAGAATAACTAGAATCCTCAGGGTGGGAGGGGCCCAGGAGGATAGCCCCCCACTTCCCTGGGGTCCCCTCTCACGTCGTCTCTCCAGGAGGGAAGTCCCTCGTTTCCTGTTTGTCCTCACCCCGTGACGAACAGCACCCTGCGTTTCTTCTCTAACTAGTCCAGATGCATTTGAAGTCTGTTTCTTTTGGTTCTTTCTTGTTTGAAATCGGTCAAAGCTTGTATAAAATCATCTTTTTATATGATGACCTGCAGCAAGGAGGTTCAAAGGCAATTTAGGATATAAATGGAAAAATAATTTGACCTGGGAAAATCCCTCCAATCTCCCCATTAAACTGATTTATTAGCCCTTTATCGTTCCAGCAACATTCTTACTTGAAACGTTCTCAGGCTCTCTGAGATGCGTCTGAAGCTGGTCGAGTTGTGGGCAAGGACAGGCCTTCCTTAGGGGAAAGAGGTGATCCTGTTTCAGTCCTTCATTAAGCATTACTCTTTTTTTCCAGGAAAGCATGTTTTGTTGTCTTCAACCCCAGCAGGCTTCCTCACGACAGCCACGGCAGACCCCATGGTGAGCAGACGCCTTTATCTGTTGCCCCCTCTCGTCGACGTCTTTTTGCTGGGACTGAGTGCCAGGAGAGGTGAAACTCCGTCAGACGGTCTGGCTCCTCTTGCTGGCGGTATAACGTCTGGGAAGAAACCATAAATGGAGGAGAAACTCAGTTTGGTGCTAATTCTTGACGCTAAGGGTGGCTGAAGAAAAGATCCTCTGCCTCGTAGCCTGTAACTCGGTGCCTAAAAGGAGTGAACAAGGCGGCTTAGGGACAGAGGGGCACCGAGACGGCTTCCTGGGGCGGTGGGCACAGTGTGGGCAGCGCAAGCAGAAGCTGGCCTGCACGCTCGGCGTCTCTTTGTGCCCTGTCTTCCCATGTTTGAGGAAAGCCTCAATTCCTATAGGAAACGTTCCCCCATAGGAAACAGGAAACGGAATTAGTGTTTGTAATCAAACCGCGTTCCTCACGTGAGAACTTGAACGTAACAGTGAGCGCACAGACTCTTGGACCGTCTGCCTGGGTTCCAATCCCAGTGCTGCCACTTATTTCTGTGTCAGCCTCTCCGTGCTTAGTTTCATCGACCAAACGGGTCCATATTTCACGAGGCAGTTGTGAGGATGAAGTGTTAATAGATGTAAAATAGTCACAAAAAGGCCGGGTTCCCGGTAGGTGCTATTGTCATTGTGTGTCATTGTGGAATAAGAAGCGTTAGGCCGAGAGGACGCGGTGAACTTGTGTACAATATCTTGGCTTCAGTTCTCAGCAGGAACTCACGTGGCTGATTTCTCTTAGGTGCCCACCGACGCCTACCATCCCATCATAACCAACTTGACAGAGGAGAGGAAAAACTTCCAGAGTGCTGGAATTGTACTGACTTACCTTCAGAACGTGTCCCTCAGCTTACCCAATAAATCCCTCTCGGGGGAAACGGCGCTGAACCTCACCGAGGTAAAGCTCTTTGATTTGTGCCTGGTGGGTTGGGGAGGGCCACCTGCTGGCCCGTGGCCCACAGGTGTGTTTTGTTTGACCTACACAGAGTTTTTAAAATATGAGGAACTTTTAGATAAAAATCTGGATTTCAGGTTTCTCCTGAACAACCAGATGGTGTGGCCACTCCAGCCGGCTCCACACAGCTCAGTGGTGCCTCCTTCAGACGAGACACAAGTCTTGATTTCATTTTCCCAACACCCACCGGCCTGGCCCGTCTCCACGTCTGCCTGGCCCCCGTAGGCATTTGGGTTTGCGACTCCTGATCTGCACTCTGCTGCTTTCCTCAGCAACAGGGCCAAGGTGGAGTTGGGTCACATGGTGTGAGCCCAACCACTGGTCCTCTGGAGTGGCCCTGTGTGGAGGCACCTGCCTCCGGGTGTCCTGGAGAGGAATCATACAGGTTACCCCAATCCCACTGATCTCTGATTTAATGGTAAATACAAATCCCTGGCATCCATTATCCAATCTGCCACCATGTCCTGGCTTCTCGCCACTAGCAGCTGGACGGAGAAATGCCAAGAGGTCGTTTCCTGTGCTGGGTGATAAGGTGGCCACTAGCCACGTGAGACTCTTGAGCACTTGGACTATGGCTAGTCCACACCAAGAGGTGCTGTAAGTGTAAAATACATACAAATTAATAATTTTTACACTGGTTACATGTTGAGATGATAGTATTTTAAATACATTGGGCTAAGTAAAATATATTATTAAAATTAATTTCACTTCTTTTCTTTGTTCTTTTTAAAATATGACCACTAGAAAATGTAAAATTACAAGTGTGCCTGGCATCATATTTCCACTCAACTGAACTGCTCTAGGTCAGGAGTCAGCAAACTACGGCCCTCAGGCCAAATCTGGCCCACTGCCTGTTTTTATAAATAAAGTTTTATTGGAATATGCTTGCTTGTTCGTTTACATATTGTCTCTGGCTGCTTTTGCACTCCGGTGGCGGAGTTGAGTGTTTGTGATAGAACAGTATGGCTTGTAAAGCCTGAACTCTTTACTAGGGTACACTTTCAAAGGAATTGCTGACCCCTGCTCTAGATTGTAAAGTGCCCACTAGACTCAAGCTCACTGAGGGCAGGGAGAGGGACTGTTTTGTTCATCCTTGATTCTTAAGGCCTTGCATTATAGAGACTTAGTAAGTATTTATCAAATAAACATAAATGAAAGAGTGAGGTGTTTTGATGATGTATTCTCTAAATATTTAGAGTCTAAAAGTGTGAGGAAGAATGTGATCTTTCTGGAGATGACAGTTTGGTGGAAATATGGGAGGTTTAGATCAGGCTCTGAGTTTAATTCTGGTGTCTATAGTAGGAGACAAACAGTTAAAAGCCTGTATGAGCCATGTAAATGAGTGAGACAGAGCAAGTGTGAGGCAATAGGGAGTGGTGAGGACCAGGGTGAACTGGGGAACACATACCCACCTAAGGGGCAGCTGCTGCTCAGCTTTGGTCCATGGTGGCCATGTGGGAATGTGGGCTAGGGGTTGTCCAAGCTTTCACTTCTTTCCAAAGAAGCAGGAAAATTACATATTTTCATTTAAATCTCCCAATTTGAAATTTTTTGTTTGTTTTTTTGTGAGGAAGATCAGCCCTTAGCTAACATCCATGCTGATCCTCCTCTTTTTGCTGAGGAAGACTGGCCCTGAGCTAACATCCGTGCCCATCTTCCTCCACTTTATATGGGACGCCGCCACAGCATGGCCTGACAAGCGGTGCATTGGTGCGTGCCCGGGATCCGAACCCCAGGCCGCCAGCAGCGGAGCGCGCGCACTTAACCACTACGCCATGGGGCCAGCCCCAATTTGAAAATTTTAGAAGCTAGTTTCATTTTTTTAGAACAATAATAGTGAGCCAAACCAAACATGGTTTTAAGGAGATTTGACCACGGGACCCGGAGTAAGTTCCGCTTTAATGAGAGGTAATTTCCAATTAAAACAAGTGGTTTATGTCACCTTGGCTTCTCATCCCAAGAGAAGCATATTCAGAAGGTCCCGATTTCTTCATTCATTCACTCATTCACTCAACAGGCATTTACTGAGGGCCTATTATATCTCCCAGGCACTGTGCGTAGGGCTTCTGCTGAAACTAAGCTGTGTTCATTCTGACATCTAAACGCTTATCCCTGACTAAAGGGTTGTCACAGGGAGCAAATAAGATAACATTGATTAAAGGGCTTTGTAAAATGTAACCCGATACACTAATGTGAGCTATTTTTGTTTACTGCTATATGTAAAACTCAGCCGTTGATAAAGATGGGGAAAATCGAAGGTCTTAAGGTTTTGAGGCTTAAGGATCCATGCTAAGCAGTGTCATTTTGTTTGCCTTTAGACCTTCTTAAAATCCGTGGGAGAGGTTCTTCAACTGCCCAGTTGGACTAGTGTGTCAGAGGTAAGAAGAAAAGAACATATTGATCTTCAAAATGTATGTACCTTGGGAACCATTTTGTCTTCCTGGAAGTGGCATAAGTATGTCAGAGAAATGACGCATCTCTCAGTCCTGTAATCTGGGATGATGGAGCTCATTTTGACTGAGTGTACAGCTGGCTTGAAATGCCTTGTCTTGTGTAAGATTCAAGAGTTACGTGAGCGTCGGTAACATGTCGCTGTCCTCAGCACTGAGCCGGGAGATGGGTGGATTTCTTTATGAGGAATGGACACCTCCTTGGCCTTTATTTATCATTTTAATAGTACATTTTTTCCCATCACATTGTTCTTAAATGGTAATAAAAAACACGTATAAGGTTTAAAGATAACTAAATAAGCGAAAAAGTAGAACACGTGACAATATGTACTTCATGATTATAAGTGTAAAAAACAAAAAAACTTCTCTTTTTCTCTGAACTCCAAATAATTAGAAAGGAGAGTGGAATAATTTTTCTTTTTAAAACTAACTTTATTGATTTTACTTATTTAAAAAATAAAACAAACAAATATGTTGTGAAGTTAGAAAATCATAAAAAATATATAAAATAAAAATCACCTGAAATCCTAAGATTGAGAGATAATGACTGTTAACACTCTTGTATATATTCCTTACAATCTAGTTTTCAATTCACTTATATGCGTATATAGTCTACAAATATACTGCATATCTGATTTAACCTGTTTTTCCTCAGTTATGTCAAGAACTCCTCCAATGGTGTGACGTATTCCTCCGCAGAGCCGTGTTAGTCAGCACAGGCCAGGCGGTGCTGCAGTAGCAAGTAGACCCCTGCATCTCAGGGCTCAGCACAGGAGAAATTTCCTTCTCACTCACGCGAAGTTCAGTGGGTCAGAGGAGCCGCTGCTCAACCCGCTGTCTCTGGGATCTTGGCTCTGTCCATTTTCTGATGCTGCCGTCTCGAGAGGCGACTTCCAAGGTTGCCCACAGGGATGGAGAAGGGCAAGGCGGCTCTTAATTGCTGTAATTTCAAAGTGTTCCTTCTCCTGAACGCTTATAATGTTTAAAAAATTTGCCAGTTGGAGGCAGAAAGGACATCTCATTCTCTTGTTATTAATGAGATTGCTCTAAGATTTACATTTGATGAACTTCTTATTTGAACAGTTTCAAATGGAATGAGATTCAAATGGAATCTCTTAACATTGGCAAAGGGAGGAAAAAAGTGTCATGAATTTAAGATTGATATAATCTTACCCAGCAACAAATTCCTTTTTAAAAGGCACACCCTCCAGAGTTCATGATTCCAGGGGGATGTGAGTGCCGGGCTACAGCCTGGGAGTCCCCTGGAGGGCGGCCAGTGGAGGACCTGAGCAGACGTATTTTCTGCACCATTTTAAATTAACTGTTTCTGAATGCTCTGCCACAAAATTAGGATAATCATGAAACGATTCAGACTTAGGCAGGCCCTAGTATGCATTCAAGAGAAGGTATGAATCAGCCACTGCCCAACAGAACTGCACGCCAGAAACACAGGTTTTCAGGAGCTTACCTGTGCTGGGTGACTGAAATCAGGGCATAGGCCTGAAAGAAAATGTCTGAAATTGGCCTCAGTGTTCTATTTCCAGCTCATTAGATTTTCATGGAGTGTGTGCTTGTGAGAGGATGTGAGGACCCTTAGCTGCAGACAGATGCTTTTTCAGGAAGGGGAAAGGAGAGAAGGGGGGTGACAGCAGAGGTGAGCAGCCACTCTGCTCCTGGGGACTGAGAGAGGACCTCTCCTGGAGGTGTGTGTGACGAAGAGGGACAGTCAGTCCCATCTGAGCTGGCTGCAGAGATACAGGCTGACCAGGAGGGACCTCTGCCTTCTTGGGGGCAGTGTCCACAGGGATCCTCTCTGCCTTGGGGACTCAGAATGAGTGAAGTCGGCCCTCGGAAGGGAGGGACATGCCAGGCAAGTCAAGGAGGCCAGAGATGCCTTGTGGTGCTGGCACCTCGGAAGCATCCTGCCCCTTCCCGGGAAATAGGATGGAACTGCTGGTGTCCCCATCCCGAGGGGACTTGGGGCGGTTAGCCCCCTGCTCGTGAAACAGAAGGGGGCGGGGTGGCGGACAGGTCAGAGACTTGCCGAGGTCCCAGAGTGGAACTGCTAACTCTCCGTCACCCTGTGTCTGAGCATAGACACCTTGGAACTGATGGCCTGGGTGACTTGGGTTGACCTTGGCTGGAGTCCACCTTCCGAGAGCTCGCTGGGCACCTTAGTGGTCACCTCCATGTCTGTGAAATGGGGTAGTGGTGTGACTCTCTCTCCTGCTCCTTCTCATCGGGTGGGTGTGAGGACAGAGCCTCTCCTGCGATGACTCCCAGCGGACCCTGGTGTCCTTCCTTTGGAGGGATGCTGACAGAGCGAGTGTGAAGCTGGATTTTGTGTGTGTTTGATGCATCGTCTCGAGCGATTGCTGACAGGCTGGATTTTCACGGCTCCTTCATGTTGTGTTGTTTCCAGGACAGCGCTGTGGTGCTGGGCTTGATTGGAACTGTCGACACCGTCATGGGCCACATATCTTCCAACCTGCATGCCAGCGAGCCCCAGGTCACCATCATAGGCTCTTCCTCCACGGCAGGTAGCTCGGCAGCGTCGCTTGGGGGGTGTGCGCCAGCCGTGCAGGCAGCAGAGGCAGGAGGCCGGGGAGCACAGCCGTTTGTTGGATTTTGCTCCACTCCGGCCCTGCGTTCTCTCGCGAGACACAAATCAACGTGGTGCCTCACACACCGTTAGCTCAGATAAACCTGTCTGTTTTCCTAAACTGTGTTGCTTTATGCAAAATTACATTTGGGAGGAAGACAGAGTTAGAATCAGGGCGGATGTGTCCAGCCATGATGCGTACAGAGGTCCGTGTGAGCATTTGATGGCAACTTGGGGGTCAATTCATCTTGTGCAACCAACGTTTCAGTTCAGAACAGGAGTCGAGAAGCAGCAGCTCCTTCAAGTGTCTGTGGGGTGAAAGGTGCAAAACCAGGTTTCTTAGAGTTAGCTGGAGGCTTGGCC
This sequence comes from Diceros bicornis minor, assembly GCF_020826845.1. Lineage (NCBI taxonomy): Eukaryota > Metazoa > Chordata > Mammalia > Perissodactyla > Rhinocerotidae > Diceros > Diceros bicornis. Next base: position 2,002,434 of record NC_080774.1, on the reverse strand, counting down.
CACATCGCTTCCGAGATGACTGTCATACAGTCTCGTACAGGCAGACATCACGGCCCTTCGCTTTCAGATGTCTGGATCTAGGAGCACTGTAACACTCCTGCTTTACCACAAGGGCCAGACTCTGGAAAATCAGCTTCAGCTGACCCACAGACGTTAGTTTTAGTGGGGTCCCCGTGCCGTGACGCATTCTCCTGGTGTCTAGAAGACTAGTGTTAGGTGTTTCATTTTCCTGTGTCTCTTGGGGTCCCCGGGGCTTGGAGAGGCAGCCCCCCTCGGCACACGGGGTCACCGCACGATTGAACGCAGACAGGCAGTAACTGAGGCATTGAGGGCTGAGGGCAGCTGTCAGGGAAGGAGGGTCACCTCAGGCCGAGAGTCCCCACTGTGTGTGGCCGGATGGACGTGAGAGCCGCGTGGTTGCAGTTCCTTCCCTGGACTCTTGTTTTTTCAGGTCCTTGTTTTCTGAAGGTAATTACAGTCTCCAGGGGAGCTTGTTCTGTTAGAAAAAGCCAAAGCAGATGGGGTTTTACAGCCCGAATTCCTGGGCCATGCAGTTTACTGACGAGCTTCCTCTCTCTGGCTTGCTCTCAGAGTTCTCGGTGGCCAAACTCCTGCCCAAGACCATGAATTCCTCCCACTACCGCTTCCCGGCCCAGGGGCAGAGCTACATTGAGATTCCGCACGAGGCTTTCCGCAGCCCAGGTGAGTGCAGCTGCGGACCCGGCAGCCCAGGACCCTCTGGCTGGGGAGGGAGGGACTCAGGGCTTCTTCTCAGGAGCCCTCGGCCAGCGGCTGCCCAGCTGAGGTGCTGCCCACCGGCCCCTCACCTGTTCCTGCGGGAGCGGCTCTGGGCCAGGTTTCTGTCCTCGGGAACACGGTGCATCATCGGATGTTCACTCATAATGCTGATTCCAAGCCCACTCCAGCCTACTCAACTGGATCAGCCTGGGAATCGGCATTTTAGACAGGCCCTCCGGGTGATTCTGGTCCACCACGAAGGACATGGTGTGTCGCCCCCAAGTCTGCACAGCTCCTCATTAGCCAAATATGAATAGATGTGGCCATCTCCCCTCCCACCCCAGGGTGGCCTCAGGTCAGGGGGTTTGTCTGCTGAGGGGCCCCAGGTTCTACTCCCTTGCAGTTTGAAGTCAAGTTTTGTAACGAATGAGCAGCCAAGGGGACCCCGATTACTCTCTCTGACTCCAGGAGCACCACCAGAGGCCCAGGCGGCTCTGGCCATTTTTGCCGCAGTGACTGTCACCCTGGTCCCTTGAAAAGTGAATGTGCCCCGAGTGCCCCTCACTTTCTTCTCCCCTGAGGAGCTGCCCCCAGTGCTCGGGTGTGAGGGTCTGCACTGCGCACTGCCGGGCTGGGGGCCTTGGGTTTCTCCTGCTTGTCACTGGGCATGTTGACAGGCGCCCCCGACCCTCTGCTTTCCCCAGGCTGGACCATCATCGTGGGCCTTCTCTACCACAGAATGCACTATTACTTGAACAACATCCCGCCAGCCAATACCAAGTGAGTCTCTCGGGGTCACACAGCATGGAGTGGGAGTGGGCGTGTATGTGCTTGTTTGCTGGGGGGCTGACCACTGTGACGCCCCCACCTCCCCGCCATCACAGCCATACGCAACATCGTATCGGGGAACTTGCCATGATGCCAACACCTGGCGCTTCGCTATTAGAGCAAGGAGCTGCCACCGCCCCTTGAAGACACGCAGGAACTCCTACACTGTGGGCTCAGTGAGCCCCAGGGGCAGGCTGATAGTGCAGTGGTCAGGAGCACAGGCTGGGTGACTGTCTCAACCCGGCCTGGAAGTAACTGTGTGACCTGGGACAAGTGACTTAACCGCTCTGAGCCTCAGTTTCCACTTCTGTACAATGGGAAGACAGCAACACGTGCCTACATTAGTCAGGACTGAGTTGGATACATCAGTTTAAGCAGAAGGCCAGGGGACTAAGGGCTCATGAGACTTAGAAGGGCAGGAGTATGTTGGCTTCAGGCACAACTGGACCCAGGCACCCAGAGGATGCCATCTAGGCCTGGTCTCTCTGTCTCCTACCTCTGCTCTTCTCTGTGATGGCTCATGTCCAGGCAGGCCTCTCCATACAGGCATGGCTGGCTCTGGTAGCTTCAGGCCCACGTGGGTTTGGATCCTAACATCTCAGAAGGAGAGCAATCCTTTTTCCTGAATGCACCCGTGAAAAGCCAGGGAGAGCTGCGATTGGCCCGCTTGGGTATTGTGCCCATCCTGGCCCCCCAATCATGGTGGCCAGAGGATCCTGCTCTCTCATTGGACAGGTCTGCTCACATGACATCCTGTGGAAAACCAGGGAGGGCTGCGATTGGCCCGCTTGGGTCATGTGCCCATCCTGGCCCCCCAATCGTGGTGGCCAGAGGATGCTGCTCTCTCATTGGCCAAGTGTGCCCACGTGTGGGAACCAACGAGGTTGTTTCCTGTGGAAAACCCATCCTGGCCCCTAGTCATGGTGGTCAGAGGATCCTGCTGTCTCCTTGGCCAGGTCTGCTCATAGGATCCCCTCATACTTAGGGGTGGGTCAGCCCTACTCAGACCACAGGGAGGGGCTGGTTCCCCCAAGGAGAGGTTAGAGGAGGCAGAGATGTCATGGGAGGGCTCCACTCCTCCTCTTTCCTGGGGTCCCTGGCAGGGGGCAGGGAGGCAGAGCCAAGGCCGTGCAGAGGAAGTGCCAACAGGTGTGGGCCCGAGGGATGTGTCTCTGCAGTTAGAGTTTGAGGGTGAAGCCGTGTCTGACGGCAGCATATCTGCCCCCACTGGGGCTTTGCGGAGGGCAGCAGGAGGCTCTTGTCCATCTCTGTTCCCTGGCGGCTGGCACAGTGCCTGGCCCAGAGCAGGGGCTTGGAAAAGGTGCCTGGAGAGCGCAGCATCTCAGAAGGAGCCACACAGCACCTCCACCAGGGCCTTGAGGAGGCTCCGCTTCCCTCCCCTGCTGGGACTGAGCCTGGGAAAGCCGCTGGTATGAGGAAGGGCGTTCCTGCAAGTTCTGCAAGGAACTACGGGGGTGAGTTCCAGATGCTGGCCCTACAGCTGGGGCTTAGATTCATCCGTGATGGAAAGCAGGCAGCAGCGTCTACTGCCTACAGATAGACGATAAATACCTTCTGATAGTGCAAATACCTGAGCCCTGATATCATGTGTTTCTCAGATGGCGCTCCTCTCCCGTCGCCGGGATGGGGGGAAACAGCTCCTGGTCCTAGACCTTTGGGGGGAGGGTGGAGCAGGGAAGAAGGCGGTGGTGGTACTGCTGTAGACCTGCAGGGAGAGCCGTCTTCTGGGTCCGCGTGCCCTGGGGAAGGCTGTGCTCGGACAAGTTCCCTGGTAACTACGGAAGGGGGGGCTTGTCGCTCTTTGTGCGGGAGTTCCAGAATTCTTCAGAGAAATCGTCAGAGGAAAATGAGATCTCTTTTCCTCTGAAAGATGCCTTCTCAACTATTTGGGGAAACTTTCTCCAAACCTGGGATTATGAATGAAAAATGGACCCATCCTTGGCCCTTCTGTATTTATTTATAGCTCTCACTGCTGAAGATTCAGACTGAAATGGATTTTTCAGTGAAATACTTGAAATGTGTATTTATGAGGTATAGCTGAGCCCTTCTGTGGGCCAGGGGTCAGAACGAGCAAGAGAATGGGGTTTGTACTACTATCTGCAGCTCCCCTTCCCCCTGAAAAAGAAAAGGCAGAGCTGCTGGTTACAGAGTCGGCACATGCACACGTTTCAGAGGATAATTCTTGGTGACCAAGTCGAATCAGGACTCAAGCCAGGTGGCAGCAAACTTTTTCATAAAGGGCCAGATAGTAAATATTTTCAGCTTAACAGGCCATGATGTCTCTGTCACAACTACTTCCAGTCTGCTCTGGAAGCGTGAGAGCAGCCCCTGACAATGTGCACAGGAATGGGAGTGGCTGTGTGCCAGTAAAACTTTATTTACAAAACCAGGCGGCTGACCAGGCCTCTATTTGCACAGCCCTGCTCCGCCCGCTCGGTGTCAGCGCTAGCAGCGGCCGGGGGAGAGGCCGCATGGGCCCTGCTTCGGGGAGTCCAAGGCCGCGCTGGAAGCCTGGCAGATGGGGCTCCGGTCCCTCTGTCCCAAGGGCTTCGGCCTTCCCCTCCCCTCCGCCGTCCTCACTGCCCAGGTGTCCACAGAGAGGGACTCAGAAGCCTCAGGACCCAGTCACCCTGCTTGGCTCCCCCTTCTCCTGCAGATGGGGGCTCTGCGACCGCACGGGCAGAAGTGCCCCCCTCACAGCTCCCTACCTGTTCGCCTTAGCACCCAGTGACCTGTGAACTCTGTCAGCAGCCAATTTCAGTGCTCAGTTGTTTTCCTGAAGTCAAAACAGAGTTATTTTGCAATGATGAGGACATATTTTTCGTGTTGAATTTTCAGCTCAGGTGAAGTTCTCAAGTCAGCACTTAATGCAAAGGTGTCTTGTTGTCAACATTAACCTTGAAAAAAATCACCCACCCAGCTCATCAAGTACAGGCCCCGTATTTGTCGTGTTCACTTCTGCAGTGTAGACTAGGTCAGAGGAGGGCACGGGGTGGGCTGTACCAACAGTGCACTTGCCTTTACAACTGACTTCCTTCCGTTTGAGTATCATGTACTGTAATCTTCGCACATCCTTGGTTCTTTGTGAGAGTGAAAGGACGCAGGGGAATCGTAATGTCCTTTACATCGCCCTGTCGGGGTGGAGTCAGCATATGAATTTAATGCACGAAGACGAGGGTGAGGGCTGGGTGAGCTCTCCATCTCCACGCCAAGCCCTGGGGAGACTGCTCCAGGGGCCCGAGTGATGACTGCCCGGGGGCGCCTCTGACCGGCCACAGGTCCTGGGGGATTAGCCTGTCCCTGCTAGGCTGCCTGGATGTGCCGCCTTCGAGTCTCGCTCTCCCTGGCCCCGTAACGATGGGGACTGTTCGGCTCTTATGGATGCTCACACTGTGCCAGGTGAGCAACTGGGGCAGCCGGTTCCTTACCATGGGGCCGGGGTTGGAGTGGGCAGGGACAGTAGAGTCGCCTGCTCCCACTCCTCCTCCATAGACGGGTCCAGGACCAGAGAAGGGACGGGGCTGCAAGGCCGCCGGCTGGCAGAGGCGGGGCTGTGACTCAAGTCTCTGGGTTTCAGCGTCTCGTTGACCGACTATCACGTGCTTCAGAAGGCTAAGTTCCCGGAGGTTTTGACTTGGCTTAAATGTCTGCACTTGTCATTCTTTATGGAGTAATGCCAGCCAATCGAGGCAGGAGGGAGGACAGTCAGAAAGTCACCATCTGCAGCTCTCATGTGGTCATGATTCGGGCAAAATCATCAGCGGACGTTAGTACCACAGGGTGAGGCATAGTCGGGGAAGGGTTATTCAGAGTTATTCATGCCGCCCCAAGGGTACTTGTTAATTACATGTGAGACAGGTACCCGAGCGTGGAGACAGGTGTCAGGTGGCACTTCAACCAACTGGTCACCCTCGACATCGTCAGCCGTGGACACATCGATGTCCTGTGTCGCCGATGTGGAGCAGGGGGAACAGTTAACACGGCCTGAGGGGTCATCCTGCCCCAGACCATGACCTGAGGCTCCTTGTGAGCAAACAGTCACACAAATCTAAAGGAAGGCACGTTCTGGAAAACTTCGGTTTGGACCACTGAATGTCCATGCCAGGAAAGAAAAAGGAGCAGGGAAAGTTCCAAACGAGAGGAGACTGAGGAAATGTGGCGGGATCTTTCCCTTGGTCAGAAAGGAGCAGAGCTCTGAGGGACACGGTGGGGACAGTGGGACATCTGACTGTTAAATTCCTGAGCGCGACGAGTGCACAATGGCCATGTAGGCGGCAGTGTTTGTTTTCAGAAGGTACCCGTTAGTTAGGGGAAGATTGTCAGGATATACTTTCTAACTGTTCAGCAAAAAAGAAAGAGTGTGTGTGTGTGTGTGTGTGTGTGTGTGTGTATAGAGTGTGAGTTTGCTGGGTAAAGCGAATGTGGCAAGATGGAAGGAGCTGGGAAACAGGTGAAGAGTGTAAGTGTGTTCACTGTAGTGCGTGTAGCAGATTTTCTGTCGGCTGGACTGTTTCACGAGACACAGTGAAAAGCACAGGTCCCAGCTCAGGCAGGGAGTGTCTTTCTTGCAGTTTCCTCTGGAAGGTCCTTGCTGCAGCACTTGATGCAGAGGACTCAGCTCTCTGAGCAGCGGGAGAGCCCATGGAAGTCGCCTTCCTTATCCTGGTGGATGTTCTGTCTGAATCCACCCGAGGCTGCGCGTCTCACTAGAGAATTCTCTCAAGTCGCTCCAAGATCACCCTCATGGATGTCATGATATGAAGCATCTCTCACAAGATTCCGAGTTTCCTTTGCGTGGTGTTCCAGGGTACCGTGGACCCTCGCCTCTGACGGTCAGCGAGCGCGCCGCTCTCTGACAGACGGGTGAGGATAGACCCCAGGGTTCAGCAGGAAGCTGTGGTCCAGTGGGAACTAGTTACAAAAGCAGCTCATTCACTAGGGAATATTTTCTTCTTTGATTTTTTTACTTCCCTACACAGCTTGGTTACCCGTGGGGACTTCATTGTACTCTACACGGTCTCTTCACACTGCCCCTTGTCCTGGTCCACGTGTGCTGACTTCTGCTGCCCGAGCGCCAGAGCTCAGCTCACATGTGCCGGGAAGTCCCAGTGTTTCCCTTGCAGATTTCAGGACCCCCCGGTCTACCCCTAAGAGTCCTGTCGTCTGAAATCCTCTCTGTCTTTGACTGCAGGAGGGGATGACCAGCAGGGTGGTCTGGGCTCAGATGTGTTGAGATATGTGAAGATCGCCAAGCTTGACCTCGGCTCGTACCAGTCAGGTCCCCCAGGGGCCGGGTGGGTGATTTGGGGAAGTGTAATTAATCGAGGGGCTGTTGGCAAAGGTGTGGTCAGAGTGTGGGACAGTCAATCCCAAGTGGTAGACAGCCCAGTCTCCAAGTGTTACTGCTCCAGAGATAACAGATTTTTAAAAATCAGATCTGGGTCAGATTTATGAAAACAAAGTGAAACCCTTATTAACATTTAGGTATCAGAGAGATTGAATGAAATCATTAAAAAAACCCCCTTTTTATTATGAAAAATTTAAAGTTCTGTAAAAACAGGGAGATGGTCATCCCCCGGTTACAGCAGTTACTAACCGATGGCCGTCTGTGCTTTGTCCGTACATCCTGCTCCCTCGCCCGGGCCCCTCCAGTTATTTTGAGGCAAATCTCTGACAGCAAATAGTAGTTTAATCTGTAAATATTTAGTCTCTATTTTTAAAAGATAAAGAGTCTTAAGAAATACAGAGTAACTACATGCCATTATCAGACCTGAAAAATAAACTGTGATTTCTTAGTCCATCTGATAGCTTGTCATTGTTGACTTGGGTGGGTTGTGCTGAGGCTGTGGACCACTCCCGGCCAGAGACCCTGGCCTGGCACCAGGCGCCCTCTCTGCGGGGCCAACCCGGCCAGAAGTCAGGGCCTCACTTGTCTGCATGAGACAAGTCTGAGTCACTGGAGACCATCAGTGTAAACCTGCCCGTATTTGGGCAATTGCTCTCTTTCAGAGTAAAAATGCCCCTAAGGAGGCCACGTAGTCCATTGGCCTCGTCTTGATTTGGTGAGTCTGGTGGCAGTTCCCATTGAAATGCAGTGATTACCGAACCACGTCTGGTCGAATCCACGGGTTCCTGGCATGGAATCCAGGAATCCACTCTGGCCTTGCTTTAGTCTGTGGATAGAAAGTTCTCCTTTAATTTTTTCCATATGTTTTCCTTATGACTTTGATCTAAGTCATCATTGTCTGCCTGTGAGTAGATTCATTCAGTCATTCATTCATCCATCCAACACACATTTATTGAGCCCCTCTCATGCGTCAGGCGTGGTTCTAGGAGCTGGGAGGGCAGAGAACAAAATGGAGAATCCAGGCCTGAGAGGGCTTACATTCCAGTGGGAGACGATGGCCAACAGGACCACTGTTAGAGGGAAAGGAGGAGGGAGTGACAAATGATGCTGACATTTAGGGTCTTATGCTCAGGGATCCGATTTTTTATGCTGGCTAATGTGACAGTCCTGATTTTTTCTAGAAAAATTATTTCTGTTTGGTGGCATGCATACACGATGAGTTCATGGAGCTCTGCAGAGGGACATGTGACCCCGAGGTATTGGGACACCTGACATGGGTGAGAGTGGGTCTGGGCGGACATTGGGCTGAGCTAAGGAACCTCCTCACTCCCTGGAGTCTCTGGAATTGCTCTGCTGGTCGAGGTGGGCCAGGCCACTGGGGACCAGGCCTCTCTGTCTTGGACCTGATTTGGTCCCCGGTGACATCGAGCTGATGTTCACTCTCTATTGCAGTGGCCAAACCCCACGCATCCTCAGTGGGGTGACATCACCCCATGGGTGAAGATTGGTTTTGGGGGCAAAGAGTCTGAGATAGTACAGTGGTTTGTGGCTCTGCAAAGAGGCACAGAACACAAGCAGATATACTGTATCTCTGCAGTATGGAAATTTCATGGGGGGCGTTGGTTAGGATAAAAATGTCTAAAAAGACTCTTTAGGGGGATATCATGAAAAAATGGTTGAGAAACGCTGAGTGATACTTTCTTTTCAGGGCTTTCTTTTCTTTTTAATTTGTGTGTCTTATTCCACGTGTGTCTTCTAGCTTTTGGTTTGGATCAACGAAATTTTCATTTAGAAGAGTACTCAGAATAATCAGACTTAATGTGGTTAAGGGAGGCTTTCTGAGTTTACGGTGGCTCCTCGGGCTTTCAACCTGCATGACACTCGCAGGCCCGAGGGGTCAGTGACTGTTTTGCTGCAGCCCCAGGTACTGGGCGATGTTCTGTAGGAAATACCCTCTCGCTCCAAGGAAGGAGCCGTTAGGGAATTATTTCTCTATGGTGTTAGGTTTGTAGACATTTCATATCTACCACTCCAGGAATATTTCTGAGTGCTTCTGGGGGCCTACTTTTTTTCAGGGACACGTGTAAGGGGACTTTGTGCAGAGGCGGGGTGACAGGCTGCGTGGGCCCCATTGGCTCTTCCCCAGGACAGCATCACTGAATACGGTGTTAGAGTCTAGCGATTAGGTAAAACTAGTTGAGGGAGGAAGAGGATGGTGCACCCAGCTCCCAGAGACCTGTTAGATGCTATGAGGACGATTCTATGGGCATCCACACATGTAAGACGCAGAATCCTCCGTCAGGCTTTGGGGAACAAAGAGGAGGCACACGAGGTCCGGATTAGGCAAGAAACAAGCAGATGACTGGGTGACCTGAGTGGGGGCCAGATGACTCACGTCTCAGGCATTCTAGCGTCGCGTCCAAAATTCAGATTCATGCGGCAGACGCTTGCTGGTGACCTTCTGCACGCCAGGCAGGGCTAGGGTTAGGGTGAGGCACACAGGCGTCTAGGACACAGAATTCAGAGAGGCGCTCATTCCTGGAGTCATTCGAATGCCACATGTGCCAGATCCATGTGAGCACCTCCTCAAATCCTGCACCCCAGGTTCCTTGCTTGCCTCACCCAAGTCCTGGCCCTGAATATCATTTCAACCTCGTAACTCCACGAGACAAGTACCATATATGTCAGTTAGGATATTTTTGATTGAGTTGCAAGTGATAGAAAACCCAGCCTGTGCTGTTTTAAGCAAAAGAGGAGTTTATTGGGTCATGTACGCTGAAAGGTGCGTGGCCACACTGGCTTCAGGAACAGCTTGATCCAGCATCCAGTTGATGTCACTTGGCTCCATCCCAGGTCTTCCTTGGGGTGGGCTCCCTTCTTGGTCTGTCTCTCCCCTCATGATTGTAAGCGGCTGCCAGGACCTCATCCTTCAGGGCTGACATGTAGCAGAGAGAAGTGAGAATCTGTGACCCAGCATTTTCTGTCTGAATCTTGTTGCATCTCGTTGGATTTTGCTGGATCCTGTGCTTACTTCTGAACAATCACTGTGGCCTGGGAATGCCGTGCATGATTGATTCAGGCCTGGATGGCAGGGTTTACTCCTGAGCCGAGGATGGAGTCAACAACAAAGCACATGAGCTGGGAGTGCGGAAGGTAGTGGTCGCCTAGAGGGAAACTGAGGGGCCTTTATCAGAAGAAGAGTGAACGGATACTGGGCGGGAAGACAACAAGTGTCCACCACACTGCTCTTCATCACACCGTTTTATAATTAGGGAGGTGAAAGTTCAGACAGGGTAAGTCACTTGCCTGAGGCCACACAGCAGAGTAAGTGGAATTGCTGAGATTCAAACCCTTTGTTTTGACCTTCCTGTTCTTCCCACTCCCTGGGCTGTCTCCCGCTTCTTCTACGGGATCATAAACTCTGTGAGGTCGAGGGCCCCGTCTCCCCTGTGGTACTGGCATCAAACCTTAAAGAGAGCAGGCACTGAATGACAGAATTCACGCTGCAGAGTCAGAACACGGCGTAGGAGGCCTCATCTCCAGGTGCCCGCGCCAAGCCTCAGAGAACAGCGGGTGCTGGGTGATAGAAACCACAATTCCATCCAAAAAAGAGTCCAGTTGCAAAAATATCAGGCTTACGTTAAATTCTAAACCCTGGTTCTAGCGGCCTGCCCCCTTTTTCCGTTTTGTAGTAATTTTTCACTTCTTTCCAAGGATTGCTGAGGCGGCGAATTACCAAGACTGCCTGCTGTCAGCCACCAGCTTCCTCATCTCCCTGGAGGTGTCCCCGCCGCCCGCACTCTCCCGGAACCTGTCGGGCTCCCCGCTGGTCACCGTCCGTCTCAGGCACAAGCTGGTGAGTCCCGGCGAGTTCTCCGTGTTTCTGTCCTTTGATGTGGTTTCGCACGGAGGGGCATCTGTTGTCTGTATATGAATCTCAGACGGCGTTGGTGCTGCCCAAGTTGGCTTTTTCTCTCCCGAGAGTTCCTTCTCTGGGGATTATTTCTGGTGGCTTTCAGGATTGGTCTCATGGTGTGGACGTTGCGTAAAAAGGCCCCGGAGACTGGAGGGGGCTCCCAGAGCTGCGTGTGCAGGGCCCGTGGGTATTTCTGATTTACAGTAAATGTTCTTTGTGGAGGAGGGGCATAAATCGGCCGGTTTTTGTTTATCTTGATAACAGCCGTTATTGAGATGAAGAACTTTGTTCTGAGAAACACTGTAGAGCCCAGAATGGACCATTTTTTCACTTTTGTTCTGAGTGATGACTGTTGATCCTGCCACGTCGTGGCTTTGCCTCCCGAGCGCTCACTGTGTCTGTGTCAGCAGAAGGAATGACGAGGGTATGGGGACACAGATGTGCTATGCCCTTTGAAGAAGCGCAGCTTTTCCTGTGCCAGGATTATGGCCTGAGATATGGTGTTCCTTCAGCACCTGAGGGTTGTGATTTTTCAAGGAATTTATTAAAGACCTGGAGATATTTTTGGTCGTTTGAAGTCATGCTAAACACATTTCCCTCCAGGATTTCCATTCCGTCCTGCTCTATCCCGTTCCGCCAACATTGACTGAAGGCCCACCGTGTGCCGGCCCCGTGTTCGGAGCCTCTCTTATGGTCCACGTGTAATTGTCTCTTCATCCCCTCCTCAGAGCAGACGTGGAGGCGCGTCAGGACATCATCCTTAGTCTCCCTGCAGCCCCTGGCTCCCCTGCCCACACCCCTCCGTCCCCACACATTCGAGCCCCTTCTTGGTTCCCTGAGAACCCAATGGGCTACCCACATCTTTGGCCGTGTCCACATTCTCTGTGCCCCCAGGCAGCTCCACGGACCACTTTCACCCTTCCCTCTCACTGGTTTCTCACCGGCCCTCTCGTCATTCCCTCCTTTCTTGGGGAAAGATGTTTTCCTCCTCTTTTTCAGAGCTAACCTTTCTTCAAGAACCTTCCTTCCCCTCTGCCTCCCTCGGGCCCTGAGCTCTCTGTGGGTTCCATCCCTCCCTCTCCACCAATCCTTTCCATCTGCCTGCAAACAGTTCCCACCTGAGAATGCCCCCATCACCCTCTCTTTCTCTCTCTTTTTGAAAATCACAAAACATTAAAAAAATTTTTTTAATTGTTGTAAAATATACATAACATAAAATTTACCATCTTAACCATTTTTAAGTGTACAGTTCAGTGGCATCAGGTACATTGACGTTGTTGTGCAGCCATCACCGCCATCCATCTCCAGAACTATTTTCATCTTATAAAACTGAAACTCTGCCCCTGTTAAACACCCACTGCCCCTCCCCTCCCAGCCCCTGGTGCCCACCTTCTACTTTCTCTCTCTTTGGATTTGACTCCTCTATGGACTTCCTATGAGTGGAATCATAGAGCGTTTGTCTTTTTGTGACTGGCTGATTTCACTTGGCATCGTGTCCTCAAGGCTCATCTATGTTGTAGTGTGTGTGTCAGAATTTCCTCCTTTTTAAGGCTAAATAATATTCCATTTTCATATCCATCAAGTATATGTTTTCTGTGTGGACCACATCTTGTTCATCCACCCGTCTATCGATGGACACTTGGGGGCTCCCACCTTTTGGCTCTCATGAGTAACGCTGCCGTGAACATGGGTGTGCAGATATCTCTTCAAGACCTGCTTTCAGTCCTTTTGGGTGTGTACCCAGAAGTGGCGTGGCTGGGTCACAGGTTCTAGGGGTCTGCCGTGTGACACTGTGCCTCTGCACTCTTTGAACTACTGAAAATCGATTTTCAAACCGCAAAACTGTTCTCAAGTGTCCAGAGACCTCGGCTTCCCCAGGCCAGGGCCCTTCCCTTTTCGATCTCCCTTGTCTTTGATGCGTGGACAGCATCAGACCCCGTTGACGCCTGTGCCCCCCACAGGGCCTGTCCCCACCCCACTTGGCTTCCAGGACATGTCTCTCCCCGGCCCACCACCGTCCCTGACGGCCCCGTGTCCACTGCATCCCCACACCAGGTATTCCTTGAGCTCCTCCGCATGGATGTTTACTTCTCTAAATTCGTGGAAATGCCGTGATTTCAGCCACCACCTCCATACAGGTGTCACTGGTGACCATAGCCACGTCTTCCCCTTGGCCTCCACCCTGAGCTCCTGTTTCCAGGCTCCAGGTGCCCAGCGTGGGCACGTCCCCCACGCCTGCTCTTCCTCTGTGCCCCGTCTTCCTCCCCTCTGGAGCCTTGGTGCCATCCTGGGTTCCTGGTCTTTGCGCTCTTCGCAGGACCAGCTGTGACCTTACTTTCAGAGTGTTCCTCGCACGTGCCGCCTCCCTCAATCCCTCCCCTGCTGCAGAGGCTTCTTGCCAATCTGGTTCTGCCAGGGCTAGAAGCTTCCTGCCTGTTCTCCCTGCTTCATTCTCAGCAGGTTCCCAGACTCACCTTCCAGGAACACAGACCAGGCGGTCTTACTCACCTATTTAAAATCTTTCAGAGACTCAGGTTTCCCTGAGGAAAGATTTAAACTCTGGGCCTGACGGTCAGATCTCTAGCGGACCCTTCCAATCCCACTTTCCACAGGAGCCTTCCTCCAGCAGAGTGGAACTCTTGCTGTCCTTCGAAGTCCCAGGCCCGGCTGGCCACTCCGTCTTTGTGTGTGCCCCTGTCCTAGTCTGGAAGGCCTTACCCCCACGTCTCTGGGGCCCAGCCCACCACCTCCGCCGAGCCCTCGCTGGTCTTCCCAGACAAAAGCGCCCCTTCCTCCCCGCCGTCCTTGCACTCTACTGGTACCACGTCCGAGGACCGTATGTTACAATTATTTGTGCAAATCGACAATCTCTTCAGCCAGCCTGTGTGTTTCTTGAGAAGCTGCCCCGGACCTAGTGTAGAATCATTTATCCTTTCCTCACAAAAGCCTTGCATTGAGCTCTGGCACAGAGCAGGGGCTCAATAAACATTTGTGGATTGGATGCTGAGTGGTCAGCCGCAGCATATATGCAGCCTTGTCCCAGAGCTGTGTTGTTGTTTGTGTATATTTGTGTGACTTCTCGTTCTATGGAGGGAATGCTCGTCGCTGGGGCGGAGGCCTGTCCCCTGCTACCTTTGTGAGAATGCCACTAAGCAGGAGGATGAGCTCCGTGGGCTCAGCTGTGTTGGAAATTTGGTTCTGGCATGAGGCAGAGGCGTTTTTAGTGCTTCTACAGTGAGAGTGCTATAATGCAGCACGGAGCTAGTGCCGCTCTGTCGTCAGGGTGTGGGAAGGCAGAGAAGGCTTCTCTTGAGAGACTCTGGAGCTGGTGTGTGTTTGAGCTGGAAGTTGCCTGGTGAAGGGGGAACCTGTGGGTCACAGCAGATGTCGGGGCCGGGCTGTGCCTGGGCTGGGGGTGCTGAGGAGCGGGTCCTGAGACTGAGGCATGAGACAGCGCAGGAAGGGGAGGGAGGTGCTGAGGGTGGAAGACTCGTGGCTCAAATGCTGGGCTTTGTGGTGTCCAAACACCCAGTGTGTTCACGCGTGCACATATGTGCCCACACGCACGTACCCACAGACACACACACCAGACCCAGCACGCGCACGCACACACACACGCACACCCCGTCCTTGTGAGACCAGGCTGGTGTGAGCCTTGGGGTCTGAAGAGTGGGAAGTGATTTTGTTTTATTATCATGGTTCCCTCCCATCGCCCTCTGACGGGGCCTGTCTCTGGGGACTTGACTGTCAGGACCCCTCGTCTGCTCTCCCACCCAGGCAGCCCATCCCTCCGCGGTTCCCCTTCCTCAAAACGGGGCTGCCCCACCTTCTGCCCCACAGAACCCTCGCCTCCCCCACCATCCCCCCATGACCCTGCTGCAGAACACCCTTCCCCGCGATGCCGCCCCATCCAAACTGTACTTTAGAGGGTGGGTCCTTCTAGAGCCTTCCAAGGAGACTTTTCAACCAAGGAGACAAAAAGTGACGCAGTGCCGCGGGTCAGCGGGCCTGCTCACTGGTCTTCCTACTCAGCCCATTTCTTCAGTGATGTTCTGCCATCCGTTTATCTCATGCCATGAGGATCCCTATGTTAAAAAAACAATCTCGGGCCGGCCCTAATGGCCTGGTGGTTAAGTTCAGTGCGCTCCGCCTCTGCAACCCGGGTTCGGTTCCCGGATGCGGACCTACACCGCTCTGTTAGCAGCCATGCTGTGCTGGTGGTCCACAAACTAAAAAATAGAGGAAGATTGGCACAGATGTTAGCTCAGGGCGAATTTTCCTCAACAAAAACAAAAAAACCCGAAAAAAACCAAACTCATTATTTTCTTAGGAAACCAACTCGAGTCAGTTACTGGTCCAAAAAAAGAAAAAAACAAACCAGAGTCCTCTCGCCTGATACCGAGGGGCTTCGCTTTGAGACCCCAGTGCTCGTTATGGTTCCATGTGGGCCTGCGGGCGGGACCGGGTCAGACAGATGGTGACGGCCAGTGTGGCGGGGCTCCTGCTCTCTAAGCGTCTTGTTCAGAACCTCCTGGCACTGAGCCCTCGCATCAGAGCCCAGTATTCAGACGCCATCGCAGTGTGTTGCTATTTTTACATTCTTTGCTCCCCAAACCATCAATAATCCAGCTTCTGACCCCTGTCCCCTGGCCGACCCCAGTGGTGCCAATTGGAGGCGTCGGCCTCTGCCAACCGGCTCCTGGTGCTCCTCCCAGCGTCCTGTCCGGCTCCGGCGAGCCCGTCGAACTGCGACCTTTCCCAGCTCAGACCACGCACTGGGCAGCGCGGCGGCTGGTTAGATGCTGTTTCGATCGACTGTCCAGTTGAGGGGGATGGAAACGGAGAGCAGACCACACCGCCCCTGAGACGTTACCAAGGGCCCCGGCCCGAGTCTATAGGCAGCTCCCCGCCGTGCTTGCTCTCCCCGTAGCAGGTGCCAGAGTCTTCTGACTTGAAGACGGGCCAGAAATTGCGGTGTTCTGGTCAGTGAAAATTGCTCACAGCGTTTAATCAGAATCAAGATTGAACTGTCACCTGTCTCTGGTCAATGAAAATGAAAACTTTGCTTCCCTAGAAGGAGGCAAGGCCCGAGAGAAGTGGATTCTTTGGAAACTTTGAGAATTAGAAAACCAAAAATAAGTATCTCCAGGAGCTAAGTGCTGTCAGTTTTGATTGCTGTTGTCTAGAATTCATTCATCAAACGGGCTTTTGTGCATACAACTTTCAGTCCCACAGACAGGCCATCAGTCAGGACTGTCACAATGTTTGGAAGGCATTGAGTCCAACGACGGTCCTGGCTGATGTTCCAGCAGGAGGACTCCAGGAACTGTCCCAAATGGAAGGTCGCCCCTTGTGCACGTTCTGACATCACCCCTGGGGACCGAGCTGGGTGCAGCGACAGGACGTGGTCAGAGCACAGGCTGTGCCGTCTGCAGAGACATGGGGGCTCCGGCTCGTGACTGCCCCGCTCCCCTCAGCAGTGAGCCAGCGGGAGCTGCCGCGGCTGCGATGCAGGGGGAAGCCAGGCAGGGCTGGGGACAGCGGTCACTGGCTCAGAGGCTCCAGGTAGAGTGGCTGCTTTGCCATTCACAGTGGGAACCTGGTGTGGAAGGGACTGGAGTTGCCCATCTGCAGTCGTTTCAGAGTAAGAGCGATGTAGGCAGTAGTGAAGAAACATCTGCATCATGAAAGGATGAGAGGTGAACACGAGGGTGTGATTTGTCCTCCGCGTGCTTGCTCATCCGCTCACACATTCAGTCGTTCGTTCATTCCGCATATCTCAGCCGTGTGACCTCGGGGGTGCGATCAGCCCTCTGCCTCCATTTGGATGTTGGGAAGATGGGGTCATAACACTTGCCATGGGTTAGTCGGCTCTTGTTCAGTTTGTGGTCTTCGTTACCAGAACAGAAACCGACCTTGGCTAACTTTAGCAAAGAGGGTGTTCCAGAAGGACACCTCGTAGCTCACAGGATTGAGGGGGACTCAGCTCACGGTGGTCAGGGCCAGGCGGGGGCTGGTGGTGTCAGTTCAGCCCTGCGAGGTGAGTGGGTGCTGCCTCTGTGTCTGTGCCTGTGTCCCCTATTCAAGACGCAAAGCCCCAGGAGAGAGCGAGGGTGTCAGTTGGCCTGTGTGGGTCGTGTGCCCACCCAGAGGGTGGTGGGATGTAGGTTTAGATCCCCTGGGATCACACACGTGGGGCTGGGACCTGAGGGAGGAACGCCTGCCGAGGGCATGCACCATGCACCATGACAACTGCCCCGTGTAAATGTGAGATGCAGCTCCCCAAGCTGTGGACCACGCATACCAGAAGCACCGACAAATTCTATAACCCAGACTTCCATCTGAGTCTCAAAGATGTCCATGGTGCTTGTGGACAAGGCTCCGAGGGCAGCCTCCGGCTCTCTCCTGTGGAGTGCTGGGTCCCGTTGCCTCCAGGATCTGGCACTTTCTCAAAACCAGGTGCTGCATTCCGGCGGGGCTCAGCGGGCCGGGCCTGGAGCCGCGCAGCGTGAGAACGTGGCGTCGGGCACGGGTGCTTTTGGTCCCGAGATTCAGAGTGTGTGATCCGGCTTCCTCAGGGGTATTGCCACAACTTCTAATTTTTGAAGGGAAGCCATAAATCTGGATTTAAAATTATATGCCTGGATTTGTATTGTTGGCAGCTAATTCAAATTTGCTTTTAACATTGTCAGCCAAAATATATCTCTGAGTTGAATTCGGCCAGTAGGTCACCAGTTTACAACCTCTGTTTTTTGAATCTTTTTATTTGAAATGATTTTAAACTTAAAGAAGAATTGCAAAATAGGACAGATTTCCCATCTTATCCTCATGTTAATCTTTTAAAGTCCAATTATTGAAACCAGGAAGTTAGTGGTGATAGTAACTAACCTAGAGCCGTGTTTTGAATGTCCTCGGTTTTCCCATTTAGGGTTTTCGTGTCCAGGCTCTCATCGGGCTCTCACAGCATTCGTGTCTCCCTGGCTCCTTCTGTCCATGAGGCTCTTCGCCTCTTTGTCTTTCACGACCGTGACACTTTGAAGAGTCCAGGCCAGTTGTTTTACAGAACATCCCTCAACTTGGGGTCATCTGAGGTTTTCTCAGGATTAGGTGGAGCAGATGAGTCTTTGACAAGAAGTGAGATTGTGCCTTTCTAATTGCATCATATCAGGCCTTCTTGGTCTCCTGGGGCTGCCATAACAAAGTCCCACAAAGGGTGCAGCTTAGAGCACAGATATTTATTCCTCGCAGTTCTAGAGGCTGGAAGTCCGAGATCCAGGTGTTGGTGGGTTGGTTCCTCCTGAGGCCTCTCTCTGTGGTGTGTAGACGGCTGTCTTCTCTCTCTGTGTCTTCATGTGGTTGTCCCTCTGTGAGTGTCTGTGTCCTGATCTTCTCTTCTTATAAGGACATCAGTTCTATTGGATTAGGGCCCACTGGTATGGCCTCATTTACCTTACTTACCTCTTTAAGGTGAGTTAAAGGACCCCATCTCCAAATACAGTCCCATCCTGAGGTCCTGGGGGTTAGGACTCCAGCATATGAATTTGGGGGGGTGGAGGACACAATTCTGTCTGTAACACAGTCTGTACAGGATGTTGTTTATTATCACTGGCGATGCTCACTGTGATCACTTGGTCGAGGTGGTGTCTGCCAGGTTTATCCACTAAAAGAAGTTATTGTTTTTCCCTTTGCAGATTATAAGTGTCTTGTGGGGGAGATACCATGAAACAACATACTGTACTTTATCTCGTTTCTCTTTACCCTTTATTTCTCCACGAATTTTAGCTTCCACTGATGGCTGCTGCCTGCAAAATGATTACTGTGGTGTTTGCCTAATGGTGATTTTGTATTTCCATCATTCCTTCTGCATTTGTTAATTGGAATTCTAAGACAAGGACAAATTGTTATTCATGTATTCAGTTAGTTATTTATATCAATATGGCTCGGGTATTTACTTCATTCCACAGGTTGTAATCCAGTGCTATCATTATGTATTTTGTTGTTCAAATTGTCCTTGCTTTGACCATTGGGAGCTCTCCCCCGTTGGCTCCTGTGTCCCTTTGATATATCTTCCTCGTTTTTTTGAGTCCTTCCTTACTTTCTGGCATTAAAGATAGTCTAGGTTCATGGAATCAACTGTTTTTCCAAGGAGCCCTGGTTCGTTTTGTTGGAGAATGGTGTTTAGAAACGAGGATCTGGGGTGCTCATTGCTACTTGGGTGTCACTGCTTCTCGATCCTCCGAGCAGGCAGAGCTGAGAATATACGTGTGTACTCACACAAGCAAACACACACATCTATATGTTTATCTGTATCTATCCATCTGTACGTGTGTGCGTGTGTGTGTTAAAAAATGTGAGTTCATTCTGACAGCCGGTTCCAATCTGAGACAGCTGGATTCATTGGATTCGTTTCCTTATGCCTTTCTTTCTCTAAAAGTTAGAAACCTGGCCCTCATTATTCTCAATACTTATCTGTTTGAGCCCGGTACACATGTAGAGGAGTTCCAGAATTGCTAACCCACACCCCTGTGGGAGCAGAGGCGCTTACTGGAGGACAGTATTCGTTCAGTCTCTTCGTCTTCACCTTATACTGTGCAGTTGAAATGCCGTTCTCCAAAGTTACCTAGGTTGGTTCTTTTCTTCCCCATTCCCTTCGGAGGGTTTTATGAGTCATTTGTGATACAGTTAGATTCCCTGTGGTTGTTTGTATTCCACTGTGGGCACACCCCAATTCTAGTCTGTTACATAGTCCTGAGGGTCCAGTCTACACAGGCAGGTGTGCTCAGAGGAGTGGTGCCTCCCTACCCCACCCCCCGCAGCTTGCATCCCTCGTTCTTTCCACTCCCTCCCCACCCATGCCCTCTAGGTAAGCAGTGCTCTTAGTTTCTGGTTTTTCCTTTCTGTCTTTCTTTTGTGCCAAAGGACTAGATACACATATGTTTTCTCACATCTCCTTCTTTCTTCCACGAAGGGTGGTGTGCTATTCTGCACCTTGAAGTTTTTCCACTTCACAGTGTATCCTGGAAGTCAATCTAAACCCGTTCATGGAGATCATCCACATTTTTTACAGCTGCATAGTACTCCACTGGGTGGATTTACTCAACCATCATGTGGTTTATTCAACTCCTCTTATGCATATGGAATTTGAGTTGCTTCCAATATTTCACAATTACCATTTGTTGGAGTGAATGACTCTGTGTGTCTGTATTTTCCTGTTGTGAGAGGTAGAGCCTCTATTCTTGGTTCTCCAGAAAGCTTGTGTCTATTTGCAAATGGACCCCTCCCCGGGGCCTGCTTCCTTCCTCCCTTGTTTTGCCCCCTGGCATGCTCAGGGGCCGTGGAGTGACGACAGCAAAGAGAATGAGAAGAACGTCAATCTCTACAAATGAGACCACTCTGAGAACGACGCTTCTAGCCAGATGCCTTCCCCTTGACCTCTCCTGTGATCCATGTGTGTGTTTAACTCAGTTCTGGAGATAGAGCGTCATGAGCTGTCAACCACAGGGACTACAGAATGGACCTTACAGACTGAACATCTCACTACCGGTATCTTCCAGGTGAATAGTGGTTTGGGGAGCAGCTAAGCCTAGAATTAGCCGCCCCCGAATGACAGCCCATTCCTGCCCCACAGTGGGGAGGCCCAGGGAAGGGGTGGGTGAAGGAAACAGGTGCAGACAGCTCTGCTGGCCGGGTGAGCCCGTGTTCTCTGTGACCCAGGTCCTGGCTGGACGGAGGTGGGGAATGGCCTCAAGTGGTGTTGAAAGCCGCTAGGTTTCAGGAATGGCTGGCAAATCTGCATCTGATGAAATGGAGTGTTGTTGTGCTTTTGGAAACACATTTTTTTTCCCCTAAGGACATGGTTCAGCCTTCCAGACAGGAGAACCTAAGGAGAGAGTGTTCAGAGGGGCATCTCTTTGTTCAAGAAGGTTCTGAGCAGAGGCTCTCTGTGACACTGTCTTTCTCTGGTCGTTGGTGCTTTCTTGTCACAGGAGTGTCTTGACGGGTCCAGAAGACGGTGTGAGCACTGGGGGATGCCAGTCTTCCAGAAACACTTCTTATAGCTTCCCCACTGCAGCTTGAACTCTGGGCTCTGCGGCCCTTGGTGCGATCACTGGGCATTTTACAGAAATCTACATTTTTGTCTTCTGTGAGGTCAGACAGGTGCCGGTTTAGAAACCAGAGAAAAAGAAAGGGTGGATTAAAACGCAATTCCTGTCTTAATGGCTGGTTACTGGAGCTATTTTTAAAAAAGAAAGTTTTTGAGTAAAGACTCTTGTCTTGAAGAGAGGTGGGGAGGAATTTGTATCATTCCAGCAGAGGACAGTAATTGAGGGTTGTGGTAGCCCAGCATTCTCCGGGGTTTGGGGTTTTGCTTTTGAAGGTCGCCTTTTACATTTCAGAGGACGTTTTTGGAGGCATACTTTTCTGAGTTAAAATGATTCATCCCATGGGAAGCATTTTTCGTGGAGGCCTCACGGTGGGCTGTGTGGGGTGAGCGGGAGCCCAGAAAAAACGTGGGGGGCACCCAGATGGTCTCTCCCTTTGCAGAGGGAAGCGTGGCGCAGAGGCTGCAACCGTTTCGTTCTGACAATGGGGCCAAGGCCTTGAGGCACAGTGTAGGGTGCGGGCTCCAAGGGGTCTCCAGGGGATGGTGGTAGCAGGCCCGTCCCAGGCCTGTGCCAAGGAAAGCCCACCAAAGGTGCCGGCCCACGTTCCTGGGACACGTGATGGTATTGTTCAGTCCATTTTCTTTTTTTTTTGTTGTTAATTTTTTATTTATTGCAGTAACATTGGTTTATAACGTTGTGTAAATTTCAGGTGTACATCATTATACTTCTATTTCTGCATAGATTACATCATGTACACCACCCAAATACTAATTACAACCCATCACCACACACATGTGCCAAATTATCCCTTTCACCCTCCCCCCTCCCCCCTTCCCCTTTGGTAACCACCAATCCAATCTCTGTCTCTATGTGTTTGTTTGTTGTTGTTATTATCTACTACTTAATGAAGGAAATCATACGGTATTTGACGTTCTCCCTCTGACTTATTTCGCTTTGCATAATACCCTCAGTGTCCATCCATGTTGTCACAAATGGCTGAATTTCATCGTTTCTTATGGCTGAGTAGTATTCCATTGTGTATATATGCCACATCTTCTTTATCCATTCGTCCCTTGATGGGCACTTAGGTTGCTTCCAAGTCTTGGCTATTGTGAATAATGCTGCAATGAACACAGGGGTGCATGTATCTTTATGCAATGGTGTTTTCAAGTTCTTTGGATAAATACCCAGCAGTGGAACAGCTGGATCATATGGTAGTTCTATCCTTGATTTTTTGAGGAATCTCCACACTGTTTTACATAGTGGCTGCACCAGTTTGCACTCCCACCAGCAGTGTATGAGAGTTCCCCTCTCTTCACATCCTCTCCAACATATGTTGTTTCCTGTCTTGTTAATTATAGCCATTCTGACGGGCGTGAGGTGATATCTCATTGTAGTTTTGATTTGCATTTCCCTGATAGTTAATGATTTTGAACATCTTTTCATGTGTCTGTTGGCCATCTGTATATCTTCTTTGGAGAAATGTCTGTTCAGGTCTTTTGCCCATTTTTTAATTGGGTTGTTAGTTTTTTTGTTGTTGAGATGCATGAGTTCTGTATATATTTTGGAGATTAAGCCCTTATCAGATGTATGGTTTGCAAATATCCTCTCCCAATTGTTAGGTTGTCTTTTCGTTTTGTTGATGGTTTCCTTTGCTGTGCAGAAGCTTTTTAGTTTGATGTAGTCCCATTTGTTTATTTTTTCTATTGTTTCTCTTGCCTCATCAGACATGGTGCTTGAAAATGTGTTGCTAAGACTGATGTCAAAGAGCGTACTGCCTATGTTTTCTTCTAGAAGTTTCATAGTTATAGGTCTTACCTTCAAGTCTTTAATCCATTTGGAGTTAATTTTTGTGTATGGTGTAAGGTAAGGGTCTACTTTCATTTTTTTGCATGTGGCTATCCAGTTTTCCCAACACCATTTGTTTAAGAGACTTTCTTTTCTCCATTGTATGTTCTTGGCTCCTTTGTCAAAGATTAGCTGTCCATAGATGTGTGGGTTTATTTCTGGGCTTTCGATTTTATTCCATTGATCTGTGTGTCTGTTTTTGTGCCAGTACCATGCTGTTTTGGTTACTATAGCTTTGTAGTATATTTTGAAATCAGGGAGTGTGATACCTCCAGCTTTGTTCTTTTTTCTCAGGATTCCTTTAGCTATTCGGGGTCTTTTGTTGTTCCACATAAATTTTAGGATTCTTTGTTCTATTACTGTGAAAAATGTTGTTGGAACTTTGATAGGGATTGCATTGAATCTATAGATTGCTTTAGGAAGTATGGACATCTTAACTATGTTAATTCTTCCAATCCAAGAGCACGGAATATCTTTCCATTTCTTTGTGTCGTCTTCAATTTCTTTCAGAAATGTTTTATAGTTTTCGGTGTACAGATCTTTCACCTCTTTGGTTAAGTTTATTCCTAGGTATTTTATTCTTTTTGTTGCAATTGTAAATGGGATGGTATTCTTAATTTCTCTTTCTGCTACTTCATTGTTAGTGTATAGAAATGCAACTGATTTTTGTATGTTGATTTTGTATCCTGCAACTTTACCGTATTCATTTATTACTTCTAAAAGTTTTCTGGTGGATTCTTTAGGGTTTTCTGTATATAAAATCATGTCATCTGCAAATAGTGACAGTTTCACTTCTTCTTTTCCAATTTGGATCCCTTTTATTTCTTTCTCTTGCCTGATTGCTCTGGCTAGGACTTCCAGTACTATGTTAAATAGGAGTGGTGAGAGTGGGGTTCCTGTTCTTAGAGGGATAGCTTTCAGTTTTTCACCATTGAGGATGATATTAGCCGTGGGTTTGTCATATATGGTCTTTATTATGTTGAGGTACTTTCCTTCTATACCCATTTTATTCAGAGTTTTTATCATAAATGGATGCTGTATCTTGTCAAATGCTTTCTCTGCATCTATTGAGATGATCATGTGATTTTTATTCTTCATTTTATTAATGTGGTGTATTACGTTGATTGATTTGCAAATGTTAAACCATCCCTGCATACTTGGAATAAATCCCATTTGATCATGGTGTATAATCTTTTTAACGTATTGTGGTATGCAATTTGCTAGTATTTTGTTGAGGATTTTTGCATCGACGTTCATCAGTGATATTGGCCTGTAATTTTCTTTTTTTGTGTTGTCCTTGTCTGGTTTTGGTATCAGGGTAGTGTCGGCTTCATAGAATGAGTTAGGGAGCTTCCCCCTCTCCTCAATTTTTTGGAAGAGTTTGAGAAGGATAGGTATT
Source organism: Diceros bicornis minor (assembly GCF_020826845.1). Lineage (NCBI taxonomy): Eukaryota > Metazoa > Chordata > Mammalia > Perissodactyla > Rhinocerotidae > Diceros > Diceros bicornis. The sequence continues at coordinate 1,978,231 of NC_080774.1, read as the reverse complement.
AAGTCTTCTTTGAATGTTTGGTAGAATTCAGCAGGGAAGCTGTCTGGTCCTGGACTTTTGTTTTGGGGGAGGTTTTTGATTCCTGTTTCCATCTCCTTACTGGTGATTGGTCTATTCAAATTCTCTACTTCTTCTTGATCCAGTTTTGGAAGGTTGTATGATTCTAAGAACTTATCCATTTCTTCCAGATTGTCGAATTGGTTGGCATATAGCTTTTCATAGTTTTCTCTTGTAATCTTTTGTATTTCTGAGGTGTCTGTTGTAATTTCTCCTCTTTCATTCCTGATTTTACTTATTTGTGCCTTCTCTCTTTTTTTCTTGGTGAGTCTAGCTAAAGTTTGTCAATTTTGTTGATCTTTTCAAAGAATCAGCTGTTGGTTTTATTAATTTTTTCTATTTTTTTTTTTGGTCTCTATTTCATTTATTTCTGCTCTGATTTTTATGACTTCCCTTCTTCTACTGATTTTGGGCTTTGTTTGTTCTTCTTTTTCCAGTTCCGTTAGGTGCATTGTTAGATTGTTTATTTGAGATTTTTCTTGTTTATTGAGATAGGCCGGTATCGCTATCCTTCCCTCTCAGAACTGCTTTTGCTGTATCCCATAAATTCTGGCATGTCGTATTTTCATTTTCATTTGTCTCTAGGTGTTTTTTTATTTCTTCTTTGATTTCTTCATTGACCCAGTCATTGTTCAGTAGCATTTTGTTTAATCTCCACGTATTTGTGGCTTTTCTGATTTTCTTCCTATAGTTGATTTCTAGTTTCATACCGTTGTGGTCAGAAAAGATACTTGGTATTATTTCAATCTTCTTAAATTTATGGAGACTTGTTTTGTGGCCTAATATGTGATCAATCCTGGAGAATGTTGCATGTGGATTTGAAAAGAACATGTATTCTTCGGTTTTTGGATGGAATGCTCTGTATATATCTACTAGGTCCATCTGTTCTAGTGTGTCATTTAAGGCCAATATTTCCTTATTAATTTTCTGTTTGGATGATCTATCCGTTGGTGTAAGTGAAGTGTTAAAGTCCCCTACTATTATTGTGTTACTGTCTATTTCTGTTTTTATGTCTGTTAATAATTGCTTTATATATTTAGGTGCACCTACATTGGGTGCATAGATATTTACAAGTGTTATATCTTCTTGTTGGATTGTTCCCTTGATCATTATGTAATGCCCTTCTTTGTCTCTTTTTACAGTTTTTGTTTTAAAGTCTATTTTGTCTGATATGAGTACTGCTACCCCAGCTTTCTTTTCATTGCCATCTGCGTGGAGTATCTTTTTCCATCCCTTCACTTTCAGTTTATGAGTGTCTTTAGGTCTGAAGTGTGTCTCTTGTATGCAGCATATATATGGGTCTTGTTTTTTTATCCATTCAGCCACCCTATGCCTTTTAATTGGAGCATTTAGTCTATTGATGTTTAAAGCAGCTATTGATAAGTATGTACTTACTGCCATTTTTTAACTTTTTTTTTTCCTCAGTGTTGTAGTAGTCCTTCTCTCTTCCTTTCTTCTTCTCTACAGAATTGATGGTCTCTTTAGTTTGACCTCTGTCTGAAAGCTCTACTCTTTAACTCCCCTCCTCCCTCCTTTTATGTTTTTGATGTCATACCTAACCTCTTTTTTATGCATTTGTATCTATTACGTTCTCATCATGGAATATGTTCTTCTCTTTTTCCCTTAAATCAGTCCCTTTAACATTTCTCATAGCACTGGTTTCTTGTTGACAAACTCCTTTAATTTTTGCTTGTCTGGGAAAATTTTGATCTCTCCTTCCATTTTGAATGATAACCTTGCTGGGTAGAGTATTCTTGGCTGTAAGTTTTTTCCTTTTAGCACTTTGAATATATCGTGCCATTCTCTTCTAGCCTGTAAGGTTTCTGCTGAGAAGTCAGCTGATAACCTTATGGGGTTTCCTTTGTATGTAACTTGACTTTCTTTTGCGGCTTTTAGGATTCTCTCTTTATCTTTAATTCTGGACATTTTGATTATGATGTGTCTGGGTGTGGGCCTCTTTGGGTTTATCTTGTTTGGGGCTCTCTATGCTTTCTGTACCTGGATGTCTGTTTCCTTCCTTAGGTTAGGGAAGTTTTCATCTATTATTTCTTGAAATAGATTCTCTGCCCCTTTGTCTCGCTCTTCTCCTTCCGGGACAACTATAACACAGATGTTAGTGCGCTTGATGTTGTCCCAGAGGTCCCTTAGATGGTCCTCACTCTTTTTAATTCTTTTCTCTTTTACCTGTTCAGCTTGGGTAATTTCTTCTAGTATTTCGTCCAGCTCGCATATCCGTTCTTCTGTATCCTCTACTCTGCTTTTGAGTCCCTCTAGTGAATTTTTCATTTCCAGTATTGTATTCTTCATTTCTGATTGGTTCTTTTTTATATCTTCCATTACTTTGTTGACATTCTCACTGAGTTCATCTATTCTTCTCCCCAGATCAGTGAGCATCCTTAACACTCTTAGTTTGAACTCTCTGTCGGGTAGGTTGCTCATTTCTATTTCACTTAGTTCCTTTTCTGGGGTTTCGTCCTGTTCCCTCACTTGGAATGTATTCCTTTGCCTCCTCATTTTGCCTCTTTCCCTGTGCTTGTGTCTACATATTAGGTAGGTCAGCTACGCCTCCTGCTCTTGGGTAGGTGACCTTATGTAAGTGATGCCTTAGGAGGCTTCCAGTGTGCTTCCCTCAGTTCTCAATGTTCCAGGGGTGACCCCTATGTGGGCTACGTGTGTCCTTCTGTTGTGGCCTGTTTGCTCTCCCTGTAGGCACCCAGGGAGGCCGAGTTATGCTCCTGGCCAGCTGTTGTAATGCTCAGCTGTTTGTAGTTGTTGTGGGCCCTTCAGTCTCTCTATCAGGTGTGGTGAGCCCCAGCACAGTTGGCTGCAAGTTCTAATACCACATTTGTGTTGCAGTATTTCTTTTAAGTGAGTAGGTCCCCAGCGTGGCAGGTTGTTAGGCTCAGGGCCTTACAATTGCTATAAGCCTCCAGCCTTTAGGTCTCTTGTCAGCTCTCTGAGGATTGCAGCTGGGTGGGGCTGGCCTCAGACACGGGAGCACCCAATTGTTTCAGTCTTTGGAAGGTGGGGCAAACCCCCTATGTGGGTCTTTGAGAAGCACAAGTCTTCTGCAGCTGACAAGCCCTGCCGCCCACTGGTCCACACACACAGTCAACACAGTCCTGCCCCGTGTGCGTGCCCCAACCTCCCAAAGCGGACCCAGTCTCTCCACGGCGGGAGCCCCACACACTCCACCACTGCCCCACACTCTCCACCTGCTCCTTGTGCATGTCCTGCCCCACTGAAGTCAGTTCAGTTGCCAGGCTGCAGAGAATCCAGTCACCAATCGATGCAGGCCCACACATTGCCTGAGGGCTTGTTGTTGGGTGGGGCCAGTCTCTAGGGTAGGCTGCCTGCCCTGGCTGAGCTGGATTAAATCGGTGCTCTAGCGGGTGGGGCAGACCCTGGGCTAGCAGGCCTCAGGGAGAACTCCAATGGTGTCTGTGTCAGCACGCCCACACCAGGCCACAACAATGGCCACCGCCAATGTCCCAGTCCCTGGAGAGGTCTCACCCCTCACCGAGATGCACTCAGGGCCTATTAGGCGAGTCTCTTTTCACCACAGCCCTGTGCACCTTTCTTTCTGGTGATTTTAGGTTGCTTTCTGAAACGGGTGAGTTTGCGCGTGGGCCCTTTAAGAGCCAGTTTTAATTTCTTTGTGAACCAGCTTTTCTGGGGGTTCTCCTCAATGTTTTAGTAGCAGGCAAAGTCAGATATTATGCCATTGTCTAGATTGTGCTGGGTCCACCCAATGCCCACAGCGGGGGCGCTCCCGGCTCAGGGCCCCGCGCCTCCAGGGAGGGCTGCGTACCTGTGAGCTGCTCCCGGCGGCCGTGACGCTGGCGGCTTGCGAAGGCGGCGTTTTTCCTCTCCAGAAGGGAGCCTCTGCCTCTTCCACCTCAGTTAGGATTGTCCGTTGCTGCAGGAGTTCCTCCCATCCAGTTTTCAGCTCTGTCTCAGGGGTAGTTTTTCCATGAGTAGTTGTAAATTGGCTGTGTCCACGGGAGGAGGTGAGTTCAGAGTCTGCCTACGCCGCCATCTTGACTTCTCTCAGTCCGTTTTCCAGTACATCACGTCCTGTCAGTTAATTTGAGGGTCAGGCTGCAGGGCAAGCTGGAGTGGAACGTTCGTGAGTCCAGTCTGGGTTCTGACCCGGGCTCTGGAACCTCGCTGTGAGAAGACAGGGGCCAGGCCTGGTGGGCCCGTGGGGTGACTCGTCTCGGGCCCAGTTGCCACCTCAGCCTTCCCGGTAACCTCCAGAGGGCTGGCTGGTTTTGTTAAGCTTTCCCTTCTGACCCCAGCAAAATCCTTCTGCTCCCAAAGGGCCTATTTTACTGTCTCGGGGGCACTTGGTCACTGGACGCCAGCATACGTGTCTGGTCAGACAGGGCATCTGAATAGACGAATGTGGGGGAGGGACTCCAGGGTGGCACCTGAGTGACCCCTGCCCTCGGCGTTGGTGTCTGCCCTGAACAGAACGACAACTCAGGCGCATCGTGGAGTCCCAGCTTTGACCTTTGACATTAGCTTGTCTTTCGGGCACTCGAGCCCCCAACTGAAGGGTTCTGCTTCTTTTGCTCAGCGTTATGTTGACGAGATTCATCTATGATGGGGCTTCCCACCCACGGCCCTGTTGTTGTGGGGCTGTCCTGTGCTTTTAGGGTGTGGAGCGGCATCCGTGGCCTCTGCCCACTCGATGCCAGTAATGCCACCCTCCCCAGCTGTGACAACCAAATCTGTTTCCAGACAGAGCCAGAGGTCCCCTGGAGACTCCCTGCTGAGCACCACTGGTGTGTGTTACTGCAGTAGCAATAGCCAGGTCATTCTCATTGCTATGTGATATTCCATCGTAGGAACAGACCACAATATATTTATCCATAATCTGGTTGTTTCCAGTTTTGGACTATTAAAAATAGTCACTTTTCCATGATTCTTAAATTGCAATATTCAGAACCAGCTTTAAGAGAGAGGCAAGCAATTGGATTGATTTCACTTTAGGGCATGAACCCTCCTGGCAGGGGTTGTGACATGCAGCTGTTATTTCTCTAGGATTTGCTGTGAATGAGAAAAACGTTTCATTTTGAGTGAAAACAAGTTTTATTTTCTTCCTATGGTCATTCTTTGGTGTACTAGGGACCTAGAATATTCCTACTCTGCAGACTATCGTGGGAACAGTCATCCCCACACATGGCTATTTTAAAAAACACACACACGCGCACACACACACATACATGCACACACACTTACCTGTGTAGCTCAACAGCATTTGAAATCCCGTCCAGAGATGACCAGTATTAACGTCTTGACGAGCTTCCTTTTGGAGCGTCTGGAGGTATATGTGTGTGCTACGCACAGTTTCATGTAAGTGGGGTTATGCTAGCCGTGCTATTGGCTGCTTCCACTTTTTCATCTAGCTTGTCTGTATTTCTATGCCAATAATGATAAACTCTATGATCATATTCATGGCTGCATAATAGTCTGTTTATTTTTCATCCTTCTGTAGTTATACATGTAGTTGGTTGCGTGTATTCATTATTGTAAACGACACTCCGGTGAGCCTCTGTGTGCTGTTCAGTTGTCTCTTTAGGACAACATCTTAGCAGCAGAATTGCTCAGTTACAGTCTACATGGTATTCTTTTCATTTTAAAGTTTATTTTGGACGTTTAAGCCAGATTTGCATTTCCTTATCAAGGGAGGAAGTGTACTCACAGATCAGAATCATAGAGCTAGGACTTCACGGAGTTCAGGCAAAACTTCTCATTTCTCCAGTTTCAAAAGGAGATGTATAATTGATGTCTAACGTGCTTACAGAAGAGCACACACATAGGTGCACAGTGCAACAGCTTTTCACAAAGTGAACGCACCCACACAGTCACCCGCCTGATCAAGAAGCAGAGCATGACCCGCGTCCCAGAGTACCTCTTCCGGACACGGCCCCACCAGTCAGTTTGGGATATCACAGCGTGCTGCTTGAGCGGGCACACGCCCTCATCTACAGAAATGAGACTGTGTGCACTCATTTCTGGTGGGTATAAGCCTGGGAGTGGAATTGCTAGGTCACAGGGTGTGCATATGCTCAACTGAATAGGCCATGCCTCACGGTTCTCCCATGGTGGATACTAGTCCACACTCCATCGTTAGTGTGAGAATTCCAGCTGCCAGCACTTAGTATTGTCTGTTGTTTCCAGTTTGGCCTTTCTGGTGGCTAATGCTATCTCATTTTGGTTTTCATTTGCTTTTCCTTAATGACTAAAGCAGTTGATCACCATTTTATGTTTTTTGAACATTCTGATGTGTTTTTTTGTCTATCCTAGTCAAGTCTTTTGCCCACTTTGCTACTGGGTTGTCTGATTTTTTTTCTTATTGATTTTTTAGGAGTTGTTGATATATTTTGGATATGAGCCATGTGTTGGGTATGAATTGCAAATCTCTTTTTCTACTGGCTCTTGCCTTTTTTCTCTTAGGGCGTCTCCTGCTGAATTGCAGTTTTAAACTGTAATGCAGCCTACTTCATCAAGCTCTTCTTTTGTACTTAGTGGTTTTGCGTCCTGGTCGAGGAATCTCAATAACCCAAGGTCATGGAGATAGTCTCCCGTGCTTCCTAAAAGCTGTTGTTTCCTTGTTCACTTCTGGATCGACAGTCCTTCTGTTGTTTCTGTGTGTGCTGTGAAGCGGGGGTCCGGATTTATTTATTTTTGCCATATGGGCGTCTGACTTACCTCGCTCTGTAAGCCTCCCCCCTTACACTGTCGTGTCACCTTTGTCATAAATCAGGTGGCGGTTTACATGTGGCTCTGTTTCTGGACTCTGTCCTTTTATCCCATTTGTTTATGCTGGTGCCAGCACCTCATTATCATAACTGCCACAGCTTCCTAACAGGTCCTGAGACCAGCTCAGCCCCCCAGCCTTGTTCTCCCAGGCTGCCTTGGGTATTTTTGGTGAGATACACATCTTAACATTTGATACACATTGTGAAACTGCCCTTCAGAAAGGTTGTAACAATTTATCTTGTCACCAGAGGGGCTTGGCAGCACTGGTTTTCCCACATCATTGTGAACTCTGCCGCAGAAAGTCCCATTGCCCTGGTAGTGTTGTCATTTTATTTGCATTTCTTTAATTATTAGTGAGGCTAAACATCTTTTCCTATGTGAATTACTATTTGCATTTTTATTTTTTATAGCAAACGCCCTCTCCTTTCCTGATTTTTCTGACGAAGCGTCTTTCCTCATTGACCTGCAGAGCCCCGTACAGCACAGTAGGCACTCACTGCCTCTCGTTGTGGTCTACCACCGTCATTTTTCATTTTACTGTTAGGGCAGGTGCACGGTAAACGTTTTTATATTGTCAGATGTATCCACTGTTTCCTCCAGAAGAAGGGTGTGTGTTTCCCAGTGGTGCTGTAACAAATTACCGCAAACTGAGTGGCTTAACACAACACAGCTTTATTATCTTACAGCTCTGGAGGTCAGGCCTATAAAATCAGTGTCACTGGGCTAAGATCAAGATGTCAGCAGGTCTGCGTTCCTCCTAGAGGCTCCAGTAGAGAGTCTGTTTCCTTGCTCACCTCCCTCTCCTGTCTCCAGGGCCAGCAGCACGGCATCTCAGCTCTCTCTCTCTGACCTCTGCTTCTGTCATCACATCTCCTTCTGTCGTCATCTCCACGGCCACCACAACAGGGTGGGCGGACTTTTCCTTCTGAGTTATCCCCCCTTGGTTAGTGAGATTTTCTGTACCCGGATCTTTTTGCTCTGATTGGTGTGATGGAATGTTGAGGCACGCACATGCTTGTTGCACATGATTCCCCTTCCCCAGAGGACAGGGCCTGACGTGGAGCCTGTTCAGCTGTGTCAGCCTGCATCTGAGGAACAGCAGTCTGCCCGCTTCCACTGGGCAGCGAAAGCTGCCTGGCTCGTGCGGCCACAGCGTGGATGGGCTATAATTCAGCGCATAGCACCTGCAGTGTGTCTCAATTAAACTGAAAAGAAACAGAAGAGACCAGTCATTTAACACTCGTCCAGAAGCCCATCACTTTAAATAAGCTGGAGTTTGCTGAACACAGGGCATGTATTGTGTGTGAGTGAAGACGGGGCGCCCGTTCAGCCGATCGTGTGGTTCTGGGGTAGCCGTCGTCACCAGGCACCTCGTCATACACAGCGTGTCTCCACCACACTGCCGTCCTCAGTGAGACGTTCCAGATGGCACGTGGACAAAAGAAAGACATACTGCTTCTCATTCAGTGGTTTTGAAATCGCCACACAGATGCCCTGGCAACGAGGGCCGGGCAAAGCCTGGGGCCCCCGTCTGCAGCTCCATGTTGAACGGGGGTGGACAGGTCCTCAGGCTGCCCACGCCGGCCTGTTTTCACTCTGAGCTCTGTGGCCTTTAGTTTTACGGATTTTCCTTGGAGAAAACTACGGAGGTGCAGTGTTGAGGGCTGGTTTGTGTGTCTTCCCAGCCCTGCCCACCTCCCTCCCGAGGGCGTGGGGTTGAGGCCTCTGATGCAGGACCAGCTCTGGTCTGGGAGGCGCGGGGCTCAGCTGAAACCCCGGACCATCGTCTTGTTCCTTTCAGGCCTGGCTTGATTTCTTCCAGAGTCTGTGCCCATGGGTCCTGGTGGACTTTGTGGCCTTAGGGTTAACGGAAACTGTAGGACGTGGCCAGAACGTGGCCATATTTTGACCCATTATTGGGATGGCCCGTTCCTCAACTTGAGAAGTAAATAGGCTCACATCACACCTTCTTTTCAGTTTTCACCACCCACCCCCCCAGCTTCCATGGTCACAACGCTCAGATTCATTCCCACCTGTTTGTTATTTTCCAAAGGGTTATGGTCTCAGCAAACACCAGCCCTCCACCTTTAATTCCGTCCTTGTCTTAAACCGGGTCATCAGCCTAGGACACTCCCCCCGCCACTACAAGGCAAAGATGCTTCTGGGCCCATTTCCTTTCTCGGCCGTTGGCCTTTCCTGGGCCACCAGGTCCACCTCCACAGAGCTGCATGACTTTGAACCTCACGATGGGGGACTGGGGTGCCAGCTCCCTGTCTCTCCTGTGACCTCAGGCTCCTTAGGCAAAACGACCTGGCTTCTTTCCAGGGACCAGCTCTGAGTACCAAACAGAGGGGCAGCTTTTTCTGCCACTCAGAAAACCCCAAAGATATCATTACCCCCTCCCCATCCGGGGTGTCTGCCTGCCTTACCCATATGAAAGCAGCTGGAGCTGTTCAAACCACTCCTCTGAATCGCCACGGGGCAGGATGCCCAGGAAACGACCCCAGACTGGCCCCTTCCCTAGTGCAGATTCCACCTCGGGCCCCAGATTCCCACCTCTTTGCCTCACAGAGAGGAGGTGCCATTCCTTCTAGAGGCAGCCCTTAGCTCTTCACACACAGGTCCCCTGAGCTTCCCCGAGGAGCCGGGCGACAGCTCACAACATCTCACCTGCAGGGACATGCGTCCTACGGGGTCTGTGCCCCCACACTCCCCCTGGGGTGCTGGTAGAGCTCACAAGACAGCCTCCTCAGGGTCTCACAGGTTCACCGTTTACTGTTCAATGTGACCCCTTTAGGTCCTCCCTGTGCACGAGTCCTCTGACGGACTCGAACATTTGCTCTGAGAGTTCAACTCAGAGTTTCTCAGCTCCGTTTGGGGCCCTGAAAACACGTTGGTTGCCTCAGTGGAAACTTCCCGCCATTGTCTCATGACCTTTACGATGAGGAGCGGCAGCCAGGTGGCTTATTTGGGGCCCTGCGAGCTCCTGTGCTGCATCTCTTAGCTCCCTCCAGGGGAGCGGCTGGAGTGGCCTGTTGGAGCTTCTGCAGTGACCTCCCTTTCCCTCCGCCGGTCCCCAGGCAGTTGTGATTATTAGAGAAACATCCAGACTGTCACAGCCACCACTTCGTTTGTTGGCAGTTCGTTTGTCTAGTCTCTCTCCTCCCCAGTTAACTGAAAACGTTGTTAACGCTGATTCCCGAAGCTCGTGACCAGTTGGTGGCTCGTGCAGAGCAGGGTGACGAGACTGGCCTGCGTTTGTCACTCTCAGCCCTGCGGACGATGCTGAAGTTCTCTGTCTGGTGTGGGTGGGGCTGTTGGGTGGGTGCCCTGCAGCCAGGCCCAGATGGAACTGTTTTCGGTTTGGTGTGGCAGAGGCCGGGGCTGGGCCGGGGCTGGGGTGGGGGTGGGGATGGGGGTGGGGTGTCTCCAGAGCCAGCTGTGCCCTTGGTGCTGACACGCTGGCTGGGACTCGTGCACACTGTGATGCAGATATTCACGCGTCCCAATGTTGGCTTTGCACCCTGTCTGCGCTCTGGTTGTCCTGGGCTCTGGGGACACAGAGATGAGCAGACAGACTTGTCCACATATGGCGTTCTCTCCCCTGCGGGGAGAGTGGGCGTGCAGTACTGGATTATTTATGTCTTTTCTGCTCTGAGATTGGCCGTGGCTCATGGAATTCCCGTTCTTGGCTGGGCTGGGCTGGGAGTGCGTGGTGATGGGGGCGTCTAGACAGGCACCTCCTTGATTAACAGTGGGTTGCACCCTCTTGCCTTAGCCAGCGGGAGTTGGGGTTGTGGAGGAGCGGCTGCCTCTCTGCATGGGCTGGGGGTCTAGAAGCAGGGAGCAGCCTGCGAGGTGGATGTGGTCCTAGCCGGGGGCCAGCACAGCTGGATTACTGCCCGCAGTTGTCTCCATGGCTGCTGCCTCTGCTGGGGGGACGCCACTGAGCCCTGGTGGGGCCTTGACAAAGTGGGTGGGGGCTGAGGAAACACATAATGTCCACATGGCGCAGAGGAAAGTTCTGGCGTGTGGATGACCTGGGGTGTTAGTACCCAAGCATTTGTGCTGCCCTCTTGGCAGGAGGGAGCCCACCCTCTGCTGGCCGTGCCGCACGGGTGACGCTGAGCCATGAGAAAGTAAGTCGGGCCTCCTGGCTCAACTTCCAGCTCGTGTCCCAAACCCACTCGTGTCCCCGTCCTCGCTGTCCTCGCCCGAGCCCCGTCGTCTCCCCTCTGAACAATGTGACAGTCTCCGACCGCTCTCTGCTTCCAGGCCAGCCCCTACTGCATGCACGTCCAGAGTAATGTTCGAAATGTCTGTCAAATGCGTGACTCTCATGCCTAATGCCCTCCACTGCCTTCTCTGCGTTTCCAGTAAGATCCACGTCTGTGAAGCCTTGTCTCCCCTCCTCCTCGTTCTGGGCCGCCCTCCACCCTCTGGCCACACTCCAGCCACACGTCCTTGCTCTTCCTCAGACGTGTCGGGACAGTCCACTGCAGGGCTTGGCCTGCACTGTCCTTCCAAATGGGACGCTCTTCCCCCAGGTCCACTCCAGGGTCACACCTTCCCAGGTTCGCCACTGCAGAGCTGGCCGTCGACGTGGACCAGCCCCCTCTCTCAGCAGTCACTCCATCACGTCAACTGGTTTTATTTCCTTTCTGGAGGTTGGCGCTATCTTATTTATGTTTGTTTATTCTTTGCTGTCTGTCTCCTCCACTAGAAAGGAAATTCTGAGAGAGGGTGACAGAGAGTCTTATTTATTGATGTATCCTCAAGTCTAGAACAGAACCTGGCATATGGTAGAGTCTCAAGAAAAATGTTTGTTGAATGAATGAATGAATGAATGAATAACTAAAATGAAACTTGGTGAGCCTGGGACATGCCCAGAGCTGCTATCTGATCAGGGGTGGGCTCGGTGTGCCTCCCAGAGGTCTGGAGAACATGGCTCTATGTTAAGGCTCTCTCCTTCACCAACCTGGTTTGTTACCTCCAGAATGTTCCTGGAACCCGTCCATTTTACCCTGTCTCCACGGCCTCCCCTCTCATCTTGTCTGAGGACAGAACTAACCGTTCTTCCTCTTTCTGCTGTTGGTCCTCTCTCTCCCCATAGCAGATAGAACAACCTTTTAAATAAGTGCCTCTGGTCATCTCCCTCTCTGCTGGGAACCCTCCCTCCTCAGCTCCCATCACACTCAGGGGAAGAGAACCCCTCACCGTGACCCAGAGCCCAGTGTGGTCATCTCAGCCTCATCTGTACCACTCTCCTTGTTGTCTCTGCCTCAGCCACAGGGCCTTTGCACTCACTGCTCCATCCACCTGGAGCACTTGCTCCTCTCCCTCCTGGTCATCTCATGTCTCAGTTCTATTGTCACTCCCTGAAGGGGCCTTCTTGACCTTCCTGGACCAGGTGGGAGTCACTGTTGTGGCCCATTCCTTGTTGGCACTAACACCCATTATGTGGTCCTTTGATTAATGTCTGTCTTTTCCACTAAACTGTGCACTTTTTGCATTTTTGCTTGTCATGCTGTGTGCAGCACGTGGTGCACAGTGGGACCTTTTGACGATGAGGAAACTGAGCTTGGAAAAGTGAAATGAGCTCCAGATTACACACCTGGGGAGGGGTGGCTACAGGCATTGAGGCCAGGCCTGCAAGACCCTGAAGCTCTGTGGGAAAATGCCGACTGCCCTCTCTGGGGCGTACATTCAGACCTCAGTCCACACCCTCAGCTTTGTTCTGTTTTATGCCTCAACAAGCAAAATATGCTGTGCCAAGTCTTAGTTTTCTGCATTTAGTTGATGACGTGGTGTTGGTAGCTGGCCCCCAAACGTGATGTCTGTTTGATTGTTTTAAGATGTGAAAATAGAAACACTGCAACAGTCAATCACTTAAATAGTGTGATAACTGTTTTTTTTTTTTCAATTATTTTATTGAGGTCATATTTTTATAACAGTGTGAAATTTCAGGTGTACATTATTATTTATCAGTTTCTGTATAGACTGCACCATGCTCACCACCAATGGTCTAATTTTTATCCGTCACCGTATTTATGTGCCCTGTACCCCTTTCGCCCACCCCCAGCCCCCTTCCTCTCTGGTAACCACTGATCTGTTCTCTTTGTCCATGTGTTTGTTTATCTTCCACATATGAGTGAAATCATACGGTGTTTGTCTTTGTCTGGCTTATTTTGCTGAACATCTTACCCTCAAGGACCATCCATGTTGTTGCAAATGGGAAGATTTTGTCTTTTTTTATGACTTTTGTTTTTTTTATGATTTTGTCTTTTTTTATGACAAAAAAAGTACATATTCCATTGTATATATATACCACATCTTCTTTATCCATTCTTCAGCCACTGGGCACTTGGGTTGCTTCCACGTCTTGGCTATAGTGAATAATGCTGCTGTGAACATAGGGGTGCATAGGTCTCTTTGAATTGTTGATTTCATGTTCTTTGGATAAATACCCAGTACTGGGATAGCTGGGTCGTGTGGTATTTCTATTTTTAATTATTTCAGGAATCTCCATACTGTTTTCCATAGTGGCTGCACCAGTTTGCCTTCCCACCAGCTATGTATGAGGGTTCCCTTTTCTCCACATCCTCTCCAACATTTATTTTTTGTCTTGTTAATTATAGCCATTCTGATGGGTATAAGGTGATATCTGTTATCATTATTTTTTGAAGAAACCATGTCATAACAATGTTAATGGAAGTCAAAATAAAAGGAGAAAAACTCACCCATTTTTCTAGATATAGACCTGTTAATGCAGTGTAGACACACATACATTTTATATAGCAGGAATTATAATGTAGATGAAGCTTTCCTTCTCCCAGTTAATTATTTTCGGTATATCTGTAAAAGGCAAGATGATTGCCTGGAGATTTATTTACATGAAAACCAATACAGGGGAAAATTACATCACCATTAAGCCACTCTTATTCTCTTTCTTGTTTGTTTGCTTAAAAAAAAAAACTTATTTGGGCTTTAAAATCAACTGGCGTCTGGGAGTGTCCCTGTTCTTGTCTCCACCAGGCCTTGGTGTGTTTGCGATCGCTCAGCACTTGTGCATTCTCACGGCAGCTGAGGTTCTATCAGCTCCATCGGGGGCAGGGGGTGGGGGGGGCACCCCTTCCTGATGTGGTTTTCATTCCAACTTTTAACACTTGTGGAGACAAGTCACCAAGGCCTTGCCGATGGCCTCGATGACCTGGCACCTTGACCCGCCTTTCCAAGTAGACCAGAATCTTCTCGACCACAGGCGGTCCGTGGGCGTGGTCCCTGGCGAGGACTAGAGTTCCCTCCTCCTTCTGGACTTGCCCCCCACCCCCTGCCCCTCCCACCTTCTCACCGCTCAGTGTCTTTTGTCTGGTATCTCAGAGTGGGGACTGTGGTTAATGGAGAGCACACGTATTTTCTAAACTAGACTTGACAAATCTTCCAGGTTTTCAAGAGAATCAAGAATTTTTTTTAATATGAAATTTTCCAAATTTTTGGAACATTGTTCAGGCCACACAAAATAGGCCTGGGGACAAGGTTTGGCTGGCTGGCTGCAAGGTGACAGTTCCTTCAGTTGCGCCCAGCGAGTTTGCCTGGAATGGGACGCAGACACAGCCAGGAGCTGGGGGAAGTTTGGGGGAAGATGCTCAGGCATGACTCGCAGCCCCAAATGGCCAGCGGGCTTGGATTCTGGCGGGGATGTGGATGAGGGGGCCAGGGTGGGTGAGGGTGGGGGTTCTGCAGGGTGGCAAGCTCCTTTTCTGTTCTTCGAGGGGTTAAAGGGTGCCCGGCGAGTCAGAGCGGGGTGGAGGAGGAGTGGTCAGCTCAGGCCCCCACCAAGGGTGAGCCCACTTTCCCGGAAGGATGCACATCACCTCCACGTGGCCCCCACCCCCGGGATCGTGATGCAAACAGCAGCAGCTGACGGCCACCAAGCACTTCTGTGGCGGGCGCTGGCTGGGGTGCCTCCCGACAGTGCATGAGCCGCACCGTTCCCACCCAGGGCTGTCCCCTGATAGCACGTTTCTTCTCCTCCCGACGGAGGCCAGGCAACAGGGGCTGGTACTGAGGTCCCGGGGCAGATGTGGCACACTGAAATGCCCCTGGGGGCTAGTCCCCAAAGTGGCCCAGTGGATGTGAGACACATGGACACTCATCGCCCCCGTGTGACCTGCTCTCACCTGGTCAGAGTCGGAGGTGACGGAGGGCCCACATTCCTCTAACCCTGTGACAAGAACAGAGGCCCTCAGGGCAACGGTGGGTGGGACCAACCCTTGACCTCGGAGTCAGGAGAAAACTGGGTGTGAATGGGGAGCCCCACCCCACTGACGGGGCAGCCAGAGGGCACGCACATCCTGTCTCCCTGACCTGCTGATTTTACCACAAAAGCTGCTTTTACGTGAAATCTCCTGATTCTTAAGTATGTGCACCACACACACACACACACACACACACGCACACACACACACACGCGCGCGCGCACACACACGAACAGGATGCAGGCTGACCCTGCGAGGGCAGATGGGGTTCATCTTGGGGTGAGTGCCAGGGCCTCTCGCGGAGTAGGGAGCAGGGAAGGCCCCCAGTCCGTAGGGAGGGGGCGCGTGCTGACTTCTCCTCAGAGAATTCGAGGTAAAATTCAAAAGGACGCGCAAGTGAGCAGGAGATGCAGGGAAGGAAGTGGCCGAGGTCTTGGACGGGGCCCTGGGCCTGGACAGGAACCCGCGTGGAGGGGCTGCTGGCTGCAGCAGGACGGCAGTTCTCGGGGTCGATTCCTGTGCCTTCTCCCCAGCTCGGAGCCAGTGAGAGGCCAGAAGGTGGGCGCAGCGGCCCTGGCAGGGTGGGTCGGGAAAGGACTCAATGAACCCCCACATGAAGGCTCCTCCTCCCTCTCAGCCCCCTTTCCGGCAGGGTCCTCACAGTGAACAGCATCTGCTCCCGTCTCTCTAAGGTCAGGGAATGGGGAGAAGGTCCAGCTCAGCTTGAGCCGAGGGTTTCCGTAGAAGCAGGCTTCCCACCCTGCCTGTGTTGGTCTTCATCTGGAAGGATCGTGAGGAAAGCCGTCTTGAGTCCACGTTCACTGTGCCGGAGAAGGAAATGAACACAAAACAGTGAAACAAAGGAGTCTCATTCCACCAGAAATGTCACACACAGGCAGCTCAGGACATCCAGCCCCAGGAGGCTGGTGCTGTGTTCAGGACAAGGGAGTCACTTTTGTTTCTGTCAGCTCTTCTCCCCGAGTGTGTCCCATGTAAAACACAGGGCCACCAACCCAAACCAGCCACCAAAGGGAGCATCTTGGGTGATGAGGAGCATTCATCAGCAGAAGGTTGGCTTTGCCCAGGATCCTGAAGAGCTTTTCCTGCCTTAAAATAAGGAATTCACTGTAAACATTTTAAAATTGGGAGATTTCACATAAAAATCTGGGTCTCTGTCCATTTTCTCCCTTGGAAAATGGAGGAACTGAGAAGGGGGCCGACTCACTTCACGTCCGTCCACTGTGCCCTGGGCTCTGTGGCCCCTGCGGACACCCACCCCCTGCAGGCGGAAGGGATGCTCTGGTTCCAGAGCCCGACCAGCCGGCGGCACCCGTGCATCCCCTTCCTGGCCCTGCAGGAACCGAGTCTGAGACCCATGAAGTGATTCTTTCTCCCTGGGCGGGCTCTGCGGTAGCTCCATTGCATTCCCAGAGTCTGGACGAGATGGGAGGGCTTTGTGTTCATCTAACAGGGATTTAGACACGTTTTGTCAACAAGACATGCGCAACCCGTGAGGAGGAGGGTCGTTGTCTCCTCCTCCTCCCCTCCTCCTCCTCTCCTCCTCCTCCCTCTCCTCCTCCATCTTCTCTCCCTTCCCCTCCTCCCCCTCCTCCTCTCTCTCCTCCTCCTCTTCCTCTCCCTCCTCCTTCTCCTCCTCTTCCTCCTCATTCAGAAGGAGCTGACACTCGTTAAAAGGAACATGTTCGTGAATCATGGTTTTGCTGTGTGGTTGTATATTTTTAGATTATCCATTAAAATAAATTTATATTATTCCTTAAGATAAAGGTAAAGTCATAAGCAATAATATCCATAAAATCATGTGTTTGACATAGTTTTTTCAAATATACATGAAAATAAATGCATAACTATTAAATAGAAAATGCTTGTGTTTCTCTTACAGTGTGGACCTAAAATCATCTTTTAGCACTGTGGTAGGCAGCCGCCCCTTGGGAAACCGTGTGGACTCACAGGGGGTTTGGGGTCGGACAGCTCCAGAAAAGCCCCGGGTGTACCGCTGGACACTGTGATTTGGGGTCAATCACCTACCCTCTGAGACTTGTTGTCCAAAATGCCGGGGTCATAATGGCAAAGTTGGGTCCAGCCTCGTAGGGCGGTTGTGGGGGACTGATCACATGGGAAAGTCACTGTGGAGTTGGAAAGTCGTGTTTCCTCTTAGATCTGAGCTTGCAAAGCAGTGGCCCCTGTACCTCATTCAGCCTGCAGATGATCTGGGCCATGTTTCAGACAGTTTTGAAACCGTTGCCAATATTCAAAATCAGGGAATCTTTACCTTAATGTCTTAATTTCTAGTTTTTCTCTAGAAACCTGAGTTTCTGGCTATGCAGGTCCTACTGCATGGAAGGATGGTTAGCGGAGTGGTGGCTGTGCCCTGTGCCCACCAGAAGGGGCCATGGTCCCACCTGGCCTTCCCTGTGGACACCTGAGTTGTGACCTTGGTCAGTAGTGTGGCCATTTCTTGGGAATGCCCTCGCATGTCCTGGAGTGAGTGTTCTGGTGTGCTGTTACTAGGAAGGGGGAACAGGGACTTCATTGAGCACAGAAAACCAGGGGTGGTGGCCACTGGGGAAATGTTTGAGAATTAGGCCTTGGGAAGTGCCTGAGGGATCGATTAAGGACCTCCAGAGCCCAACATTCTTCTGGAACTGAGGTGGACTCCACACCTCCGAGGCCTTCAGGGAAGGATGTCTACAGAGGGATGCCCAAGACCATAGGGCTGCCTCTGGGCACGAAGACACCGAGATGGGGCTGGGAAGACAGCCCATCGCAGGCCCCAGTGCATCTGCAAGGGGGATGGAGAGCCATGTGCACACTGCGGCCACCCTCCTCTGCTCAGTGAAGAGCCTCCTTGGAGATGAGCCGACCACCTGTTGTTCCTGTTGTGAAGTGGCCGCCCCTCCCTCCTCCCCCCACGCCCACCCTTGCAGGAAGGCGGGTGTGACCCTGGGGCCACCTGTTTCCTCACTGGGAAGACTGAGCGTGCGGTGGCCAGGACAGCATGCATTCAGAGTCAACGAAACAAGAAAGCACACATTCTGGTCACTTCTGGAGAAGCTCGTGTGTGGATTAATGAGGCTCACACAAGACCCGAGGTCCTGACCGGAGCCCTCCCAGGACACCAGGGGGTCGAGTGGACAAGGTGCCTGGAGTGGACATCCTCCTGCATGTGGTCGGCGGGGGGACGGGAAGCAGCAGCCCTTCCTCACCTCCACGTGGTCTGTTTACGCCTGGCCGCCTCCAGGAGGCGGTTGAGGGCCAGCAGTGTCCTTCCTCTTCCAGGGGAGGGGACAGAGGGCAGAGGGCACGAGGCACTGCCACAGGTGCTCTTTCTGTCCTTGCACCCTCTCTGTCTCTTTCCGTCCTGCTCAGACGCAGCTGGGAAGGAGGCAGGGAGGCTGCCTGTCCTCTCCTCCACGTCCCATTAGCCTGGGTTCTAGAAACATCTGTTTCCCTCGGGGCAGGTGGGAGTGCTAAACCTCAGAATGTGAGCTGAGGGACAAAGCTGGGGACAGAAAGGAAGGAGAGTAAACACACCAGCTCAGGCGGGGGCCCGAGGAAACCCCACGGGGTGGGAGGTGGGGGTGCCCGAGCGCAGGGCAGCTGGCAGATGACCCGCTTCCAGGTCTGCGTCGGGGACCAGAGCCCCAGTGTCTCCCGAGGCCGGGCCACAGTGAGGTGAGCAGGTGTGCGGTGACAAGTGGCGGCGTTTCTCTGGGGGAGACCACGGGGAGGTGGCCTGGAGGACATGGGCCGGTCTCTGCAGGACACCCACGACGGCTCTCCACCACTCTGTCTCACCAGGACGGGGCCGAGGGCTGCGGGACTTCGGATCTTTCAAAAGAGGCTGCACCGCCCGAGGTTCGTGCGGAACCGCCTTACTTTAAAATGTGGGCAGCTAACCCTCGCCCTCCCTCCCGCCCCTCCGATTCCCAGGTTCTGTTTTGTTTTTCTCTGTAACACGTATCACCATCTATCATGTATTTTGTACATTTGTCTTGCTTCTTATCTGTCTCTCTGAGCTAGAAAATCAGCTCCATGGAAGCAGGAAATGTTTGGCTTGCTCACTGCTGATTTCCTGCTCATAGTAGACACTCCGTAAATGTTTGTTGAATGCATGAATGAAATAAACATAAGAAATAATGTGTGGGTTAAAGAAAAATCCTAACACAGTGTATGACTTTGTATGTTCTCCATTTGGAAAAAAACTTATGAGTAACCACTTTCCAAACTGAAGACGTTTTGTTTTTAAAGGCAATCCCCCGCTACATATCAGAGTGGGGATGGGTGGTATCATACGCCCTGCGATCTTCCGGGCCCTGTGGGGCAGCTCTCCGTGTCTGTGCAGGCGCAGGTGAGCCAGGAGGAAGTGATGGGCATGCGCAGAGCAGCTGCTGCCGACATCCCAAGCGCCTTTGTGGTCCTTGCAGAGCAAACTCCTGGGGACGGCGTTTCTCTCGAGGACTATGGAGCAGTGTTCCCGCCAGGGTTTGACAATGATGGCTTTGGCCACGTTGATAATTTGACTTAGCTGGCGACAGCTAGAAACTAGTTAATTTCTCACACACTCCAGACTTGGGCCTGTTTGGGAAAACGTGTAGGCCAAGCAGCCGCATTCCTCGGTGATAATGATCCGTCAGCAGCTCCGTAGATGTAGACGGGTGTGGCTCCCCTCCCACCGGCCCACCCTGCGCATCCCCTGGGACCGCCCTGCCTGGTCCCCAGGGGAAGGTGGGTTTGTTATTCCTGTTCTTCTGTGAGTCAACTCAAAGCCAAGAAAGGGCTAAGTGAGGGGAGGGTGGTGGAGGTTATCCGGGGGGCACGCTTCGTCAGGATGCAGATCCTGCCCTGGGGCCCCAGCAACCCCAGAAGGAGCCCTTTGCATTTATAAAAATGATCTCCTGTCTGTTCTCACGCCTGTCCCTCCCACAGCTCTGGGAAGGAGACGGAGGGGCCTCTGACGCCCTTTAAGCAGAGAGGGGACCCGGGTCTGCTGAGGTCGGTGGGTCAGGACCCGATGTCTGAGAACTGATGGGGCGGGGAGAAGCCGAGTGTCTGGATCCACTGCCGTAAAGTGTCCAGTGACCCCTGTGGTTGGGCGCGTGGTCCACCCCCTGCAAACGTGACACAGCTGTGGAGTGTGTAGGCAGAGGAGGACCTGTGCCACGGAAACCACGCGGCGCCTTTTTGCCTTCTGCAGCCAAGGGTGCGAGGACAGTGCCTTGCCTGCCTCCTGTCCACCCTGTGGGTGAGGATGGGGTCTCCACAGCAGGGTTACGGGAGAGCCAGACACAGGACGCTGGACAGATGAGATCAGTGGTGGTTTATTAGCCACACAGCCTGGAGATGGGACGTTGCATACTGCCCAGGGCCACACAGGGCCATGCTCCGGAGCAGAGTGGACACCAGGGGCCATGGAGGCAGGCTGTAGTAACAATGGTATGGGGTGATCCTGGGCTTCAGGAGAGGGTGTGATTGGCTTGTTTGAATGAATGCAGCCCTGGGTGAGCCAGCTCTGTTCTCATGTGCTCCACAAGGGGTGAAGGGAAGTGACCCACCACGGGAGACACTTACAGTTCAGGTTGACCCCTCCACTGCCCACCCCTGGCACACCCCGCACCCTGGAGACTGGACGGTGGGGCGTTCGGGCACCCTCTGCCCCTTCTGCATCCCCCTCCCGGCCGTCGGGATGGAGGGTCAGATGACTGGATCAGGTCGGCGTCCCTGAAGGAGGGGTGGCGGAGGCAGACGGGTTTACTCTGGGAGATGTGGAGACGGCCAACACCACATTTACTAGATCACGACCTGCTTCCTCCTGTGGGTCGGGGACAGGAATTCTTGTCTGTAGCTGCAGCCTTCCTGGACAGAAGTCAGTCCGTGTCAGCAGGAGGGGCATTCCCACCTTGTGCTGGCGCTCGGGGCTGCGGTGATACCATAAATGCCCCCCTCGGAGCGTCGTGGAAGGCGATGAATCAGTGGGAGGAGGTTTGGCTTCACGTGAGACATCATCATTGTCAACAGCCACCCCCCAGATGACAGGACCTGAGCTGAGTGGCCAGGGCCTCTTTTCCCCTGGACATGAATGATCCCAAGGCTTGCAGGCCCTTCCAGGATGTGGACCCTGTCCTCAAGCCCAGGATGGTGCTCCTCTGTCACCTCCACGTCACGCGTAGTAGGGGGAGTGGGGGCTGCAGGGCCTCCGCCAGCTCCTCTGCAGGAGCCTCCTGGGGCCTCCACACGGTGTGTCCACCGACATCTTGTCGGTCAGAACCTGGTCACGTGGCAACGCCCAGCTTCAAGGGCGGGAAACGTGGTCTCCGTTGGTGGTCAGTCAGAGGGCCTTTTACTCTGGATGACGGAGAACAGATGTCCATCTGTCCCAGACCTCTGTCCGGCCCCCCAGCCGGGCGCACCGGGCTAGTGCATCCTGTTTGCAGAATGGGCAGCTGTGGATGCAGGATCCATCTGGGGCCAGCAGCCTTTCTGAAAGCACGAAGAGGGCGGTGGATGGCGTGTGGTGGGGAGCCAGGTCGTCTCTGGTTCCCCCTCCCCAGGGAGAATGTTTCCTCTCAGTGCATCCTGCAGCTGGCTGGGTGCACCAGCGTCTTGGAGCCTGGAATCACCCACCGTCCCGGGGGTTCGCGGGAGCTGCTGCGTGCCTTACCGCATCCTCAGCCACTGCCACTGTGATGCGGCCCAGATGTGCAGAGGGCGCACCCGGCTTTCCTGGGTTTGAACCCACTGCCTCTGGGAGGAGTTGAGATGGGAGGCACTGGGGCGTGGCCCTAGTGATTTGGGGCTCCCTGGATTTGCAGGGTGGAGGGCCGAACCAGGCGCCGTCCAGCTGACGTTCAGATCAGTAATTCATGCCATGATGATAATAGGTTGCTGATCCAGTAACTTTTTATAGCTCACATGAAAGTCTCTTGTCCTCTGAGAAACCAGTCCTCATTTGTGGGTGAGACGGGATCATTTTCAGATGTCGGTGTGGCCCTCCTGTACAACGTGGGACAAACTGGCGTTCGGGGGACCCCAGGTCTGGAACCAGGTCCTCTGTGCCTGGCTAGGCAGCTGGCCTGCCGTCTCTTCTCCCGGGATGGGACGAGGCCTCGGTCCTTCTCTGCGTGAGTCTCTCTCCAGCGCTCCACGCTGCTGAGCAGGTCCGGATCCTCAGAGGTGCGGCAGGGATGCCAGCTGCTTGTCAGCCTTGGGTCCTCGCTGAGGCTAAGCCAGGCCATGGCTTTCCTGACACAGGTCAAGAGGAGGAGGATAAGAGAGAAGAGGGAGGGAGCGAGGGAAGAGCTCGTGTTAGGGGATGGGAGGGGGCAGGGCCAACATAAGAGGAATAAATAAAACCTAAGCATAGAAAGTGGATACTACTTTAGATGGGGCAGAGCGCAAGCTCGGGAGCTCACTCACTGGTTTCACGTCCCAGCCCCGTCACGTGTTAGCTGTGTGGCCGTGGGCTAGTCCCTTGAGGTCTCTGGTCTCGGGACTGTGATGCTGTCTGCAGACAGGCATGAGGGCTGCCTGAGCCAACAGCTGTGAGGCGCATGTGGCAGTCAGCTGGCTGTCATCAGGGAGCAGATCGCGGTCCTGTGCTGCCAGGCACGGCCCTAAGGCCTGTTCTGAGCTTCCTTCATTCCTATTCCACCCTCGTGGCTTTTGCATATTCGTACCCCGTGCACATCTCTGCCTTTATATTGATAAACCTCTTTCCCACCTAAATGCCTACTTCTCTCTTGCTCTGAGTAATCATAGCCAGAAATTCTGGGAATGAAATGCTCATCATAGCATTTTCTAATCTGCATTAAATGCAGACACAGCTAAGATAAAGTGTTCATCCGTGTACCACCCAAAATGACCTTGTACACCAAGAGTTGTCAAGTGGTCCGTCTTCCGGAGGATGCTGGTTATGTGGTTGGCTGCCTTTTCAGCTGACCCCTGGCTGACATCGTGGACCTCTAAACGTGTGCCGCGTGGGTTGGGCGTGATAGTGGGGGCAGTTGTGTAGGCTGTCGTGTAAGTGAAGGTGAGGCTGGTGTCCAGCCTTTAGGAAGGGGTGTTGTTGGATGGGAGAGACTGTGAGCCGCTCACCCACGGGACTGGCCACGCCTCTTGTGGGGCTGGTGGCGAGAGGAAGGCACTCCCAAAGCAGAGGTCTCTGGTGAGGAGGAGCTGAGGGAGGTGCAGGAGGAGATCTGAACCAGCACTCAAAGCCGAAACAGTAAGACGATTGTTTGTGGCTCACAAATGTCACCCTGGGTGGTCCAGGAAGCCGTCCTTCCTCTGCTTGGTCTCCGTCTCATCCCTGTGAAATTGGGCAAAAACACTTCATTTGCAAAGTGTCGTGAGCGTGTATTGGACGCACAGGGTTCCAGGACTCTGTGCCAGAGGCTGGGATTCAGCACGTCCCCGCTGGGACAGCACTGTGCGCACTGCCCGCTGGTGGCCCCTTACGTAACAGAGTCTTGTCCTTTCAGTGAGAATGGTCATCATCATCAGGGCAGCCCTCGGCTGGACATACCGGCCGCATTCGCAGGAGGAAGTGCTGTTAGTTGGTGGGCCAGATGTCCTGACCAAAATTTGACTTGTGTTTTTCTAGTCCAAATTTCCAGAGATCACGAGCCACCCTGATTGTTGCACTACTTCACATGTTTACCACCTGTGTTCAGCTGGGGTTGACGATCATACGGTCCTCTTGGTGATGGTCGTACCTGTGTAAGGTGTAGGATGATGCTGATGTGCCCCAAGAAACGACAAGAACTCCTTGTTTCTTTGATTGACATCAGCAATAGCCAATGGCTTACTTCATTGCATTTTCTTTTCTATTATTTGATCTGAAACAGAACTTGGATATTTGTATTTAAATGGTAAAGTTCCATCAAAAATCCTCTGTTTAAACAAATTGGGAAATCTCAGTAACAACATACAATTTTCCGGAATATGAGATTTTTGGGACAGCAGTGGATATCTGACTTCCTAAAGCTTTCAAAGGTTTCTCGACCGATAGGTAACCATTTAAAGGAAGAGAGAGCATTCTCTTTTCCAAGGTGGCTGAGAAAATGAATTGCAACTTACCCATGGTGGGGCTCAAGCTGGTTTCAAAGGATGTCTCCAAACTCTTTTCTTTTCTTTTTTTGCTGAGGAATATTGGCCCTGAGCTAACATCTGTGCCAATCTTTCTCTATTTTTATATGTGGGTCACTGCCACTGCATGGCTGACAAGTGGTGTAGGTCCACGCCCAGGATCCAAACCTGCGAACCTGGGCCACCGAAGCAGAGCACACCGAACTTAACCATTGTGCCAGGGGGCTGGCCCCTCCAAACTCTTATATCTTCCTGCATCTTTTTATACTAAATGGTTTGTGTTGAGGTCTCCTCTTCCTCACGCTACAGAAATCATGTAATTCATAGCCCTACGCAGTGAGCGCTGATCTGAGAACCTCCAGACTCCTTCTGGGGTCTGTCTACATGGGAGACCCCTTTATTAGACCAGGAAAGACAAGTGGTCAGGAAAGAAGGGGTTCAGAGGCACAGAGCTGAGGGACAGTTGCTGCCCACACCACAAATTGGAAAAGCTTTGCCCATAAGTGTTGCTCGCTGGGTGTGGCCCCCTCCTGGCCAGGAGCTCCCTCTCCATCTCTGGCAGCGCCGAGCCTTTGTCCCAGCCGCTGGCTCAGGGGAGGGACGGGCTCTGACGTTGGAGGAGGACGGAGGGGGCTGCAGCAGCACGAAGGCTCCGAGACCCATGCCGAGGTCAGCCTGGGGAGGGCCCCATGTCCTGAGCCATCTTGGGTGGGCTCCTGCCCAGCTCCTGCCATTACACTGTCTGGCCATAGGTCACTCCACATTCACGTCTCTGTGTCTGCTCGTCTGCTCCTGAACTCGGCCTCTAAGTGAACTCTTGTGTTGCCAGCTCACCTTCCATTTTGGGCAAGAGGGCTGGTCTCCCAGGGACAGTTATTGCTGCTGTCCATGGTCATGGGGAGAGATTCAAAAGACGGTGTCCAGGGCTGTCCTCGTGGCGACAGCGAGGCGGCATGACGTTGCCCAGTGAATCCTGCCTTCTCCTCCAGAGGTTCACAGGCTTCTCTTTCCAAGGAGTAGTTGGGCAGGGAAAATGCACTGCTTAGCTCAGACATTATGGAGTTGTCTCCAGAGAGAGAGAGAGAGACAGAGACAGAGGGAGAGATGTGAGAGAGAAAGAGATCCAATGGAGTGAAATTAGGGTAAAACCGAGAGAAGTGTGAACAGATTCTGAGCAGTCAAAACAATCAAGTCGAAGACCCCATCCTTTCTTGGCGGCATTATGGAATAGACTCAGGGGAGATGTGGTGGTTTCATGAGCTCTTTAGGAGCCGTAGGTGGCTCTGAAGGTGTGGGGACCCAGGGGAGGAACAGGTGTAAGCATCAGCAGCTAGACCTGCCAATGGTCCAGTCGTTCCTGCAGTGGACAGAGGGTCGTCTGCTGAGTGCGTTCAGGAGACGGGTCCCCAGGCACTCGGCCCTTGTATATAGCACAGAACACATCTGGGGGACTCTACCGGCCCCAGAAAACATGACATGACTGTACCCATGCACAGGGCCAGACAGTCACCTCATAAAGCTGGGGGCTGTTGTCTCAGGTCCAGGCACGGAGACCTCCAGAGTGGTCCCCATCCCGACTCTCCTGTAACTGCTTCCTCTGTAACCTTTATGGAATCAGCACCATCCTCACAGAGCCCAGGATGCTCGTGGACCATGCTCTCTGCCGTGCTTTCTCTCTGCTCCCTTTCTGCTTCACCTTCCTGTGCTCTCTCATTCGCGTCTTCCTTTTCTTTATGTTTGTGCCATTACACATAGTATGTTTCATTTTTTCTTGGAAACCTTCTCCGTTCAAGGCTGCTTAATTCTGCTGAAGTGCTCTGCGAGATCAGGAAAAAGTAGATCTTTAAGGTGAAGCTTTTCCAGAGAAGCACACACAGTGGTTTGGGAAGGGTCTGGGATGGTTTTTGTGCGGTAGGAATGACAGGTGTTCATTTCAGAAGTAATTGCCTTGTTCATATTTCAGGATCTGGCTTATCCCCAAGGTCGAGACACAGTCTCCTACATCCTCTCCCATTACTTTTTACTTCTACTGTTCAAAATTAGGTCTTTAATTCTGTCCATAGATATGTAAATTTGTCTGGCAGAGATGGTGAGTCAGTTGAATGATTATTTCCCTGTGGATATGGACCAGTTTTGATAGTTTTGTCTCTATTAAGCAGATTTATTTCATCATTCCTGATGGCTTCCTATATGTATCATTTTTCGAATTTCCTTTGAAGCGATAGTCACATCTTAGTGCTTGCCTCATTCATTAATGAGCTAAATAGTATCTTTAATGTGTTCATTTTATATCTGTTTGAGAGTCACAATTTTACCTTTTCTAAAGTTGTCTTTAAGATGTGGAAAGAGAATTTCGAGGGAAAGGCTTTAAATATTCTCTATTGTCTTAAGAAAAGGAGTTTTTTAAAATGTGCATGTGTATGTTTAAGGTCTAAGGAAATTTGGGTTAAACTACTTTACTTATGAGCTTATAAAATAGAGTGGCAAACAGGGGAAAATGAGAAACAGAGGAGATTAACAGAAATTTGTGTCACGGCCCATGCCGGCGAGAGTCACCGGCTCACTTAGCATGTTTCTCCTTAGAAAGTTCTAGAATGCAAATTGTGGGCTTCTAAATTCCTACTTTCTTTTCTAAGTAAAATTGCTCATCTTTCATGGAAAATAACATCATTTGTAAGGTGGTTTATAAGAGGGTTTGAGACCACAAACATGATTTGTTATTATTAACAGCCGCAGAGCCAGGCTGTAAAATAGATCAGAATTTTATCACCTTTCAAACCCCTGCCATCATTTGCATAGAAATAAAAGCATTACTCTCCCTGGGACATTCTGATATGGCCCCCAAAGGAATACCTGTAATTGAAATTTCCTGATTATCTGCAAATCCTCCAGCCTAAAAGTTTATATTAAGAGTTCTGTTTGGTAGTTTGTGCTATGAAAACAATCGTTTTTTCCTCCCAGTTGAGGACACTGATATATATAGAGGCGGCGTTTACTTGTTCTGGTTGTAAACTCTTTTTTTCAGACATACATTAGAGGTTATAATCCCGGAAGGTTTTCTGGCCGTGGGAAAAAATCCGCACACGTGGCATTGGAAACAAGGAGCAATTAGGGTGATTGATTAAGGGACCACTGCCCACTCCTTTTACCTCCCTAAAGAACGTCTCTGTAAAGCTCGGGCCCAGCCATGCTGGAATCCTGGCTCTGCCACACGGTTCAGGGGCAGAAGGCGAGGTGGAGGATTCATCTCGGGACAGTCAAATGGATCGTTGTGGAAGCCGTATTTTAAGTTTAGCTTCTTTTTGTCTTTTTATATTACAGTACAGATAACATTAAAATGAAGTTTGTGGAACATGTTTGAAAAATTCAAACCAGGTGTCCAGGGAAAAGTAATTTATGACAAAAATATTCCATGAGCGAGAGGCATCTGGGAAGAAAAATAACCCAGAAAGGGACCTAGAGGCAGAAGCTGCCCACTGTGGGTGGGTGGAGAGTGGAGTCTGACGCGGGGTGGAAGGCTGTGTATAGACCCTCCGTGGGACGATCGCTTCCCTTGGTTCTGGTCCAGACCACACAAGAGACATGTGCGTCAAAGTGAGACCAAAACACACCTCAGGATGCAGATAGGGATTCTTACAACTCAGGATGCTGGTGGGGATGCTCACACCTCAGGATGCAGATGCGGATGCTCACACCTCAGGATGCAGATGGGGATGCTCACACCTCAAGATGCAGGTTCAGATGCGGATGATCACACCTCAAGATGCAGATGCAGATGCTCAGATCTCAGGATGCAGATGCGGATAGTCACACCTCAGGATGCGGATGGGGATGCTCACACCTCAGGATGCGGATGCGGATGCTCACACCTCAGGATGGGGATGCGGATGCTCACACCTCAGGATGCGGATGCGGATGCTCACACCTCAGGTGCGGATGCGGATGCTCACACCTCAGGATGCAGATGCTCACACCTCAGGATGCAGATGCATATGCTCACACCTCCAGATGCCCATGGGGATGTTCACATTTAAGGATGTGGATGGGGATGCTCACACCTCAGGATGCAGATGGGGATGCTCACACCTCAGGATGCGGATGGGGATGCTCACACCTCAGGATGCGGATGGGGATGCTCACACCTCAGGATGCGGATGGGGATGCTCACACCTCAGGATGCGGATGGGGATGCTCACACCTCAGGATGCGGATGGGGATGCTCACACCTCAGGATGCGGATGGGGATGCTCACACCTCAGGATGCAGATGTGGATGCTCAGATCTCATGATGCAGATGCGGATGCTCACACCTCCAGATGCCCATAGGGATGCTCACATTTCAGGATGCTGATGGGGATGCTCACATCTCAAGATGCAGATGGGGATGCTCCCACCTCCAGATTTGGATGTAGATGGTCACACCTCAGGATGTGGATGGGGATGCTCACAGAGTAAGCAAGGCCCTGAGAATAGAAGGAGGACCCTGGGAAGAAGTGAGGGCACCAGCGTCCTCAGGGTCTGTTGCGGATTGCGCTGTGCCAGGATTGTCTGGGACTCTCACAAGGTGACAGTTGACAAATAGTTGAAATTCAAGGCACTGGGGCCCAGGGGGAGGATAATTACTAGTTATGGTAGTATTGTCTGCAATGATGAGAGTAACGATCTATTACCTGTGGTCCCCTTAGCTGGCTTACCAACTAATTCCATGTTCCTGGGCAGGATTCATCTAATCAAAATGAGACTTAAATATTAAAATTCCTGGCTTAATGGTAGGGTCCTTCTATCTCCTGCCCAAGCGTGTGTTTCATCCAGCTGGAAAACTTAGCTTGTTTATAATTGATCTGATGCTGATTTAACTCTTTTTAAAACTTTTCATTTTGGAATAATGATAGACTCACAGGAAGCTGCAAAGATAGTAGAAAGAGGTCTGTGTACCCTGCACCCAGTTTCTCCCAGAGGTTACAGATGATGGAACTAAGGTGAGTATCAAACCAGGACACTGACGTTGGCACAATGTGTGTATATAGTCCTGGGTCACTTTAACACAGGTGTAGATGCTGGAACCACCGCTGAGATAGGGGTACGTACCATTTTACCACCAAGAACATCTCCCTTTTGTTGCCCCTCCTTCTCCTACCATCCCTAACTCCCGGCAACCAGCGATCTGCTTTCCATCTTTATTGTTTTGTCCTTCTGAGAGTGGTACATAAATGGAATCACACAGCATGTCGCCTTTTGAGATTGGCTGTATTACTCAGCATAATACCTTAAGATCCATCCGTGTTGCTGCTTGTGTCAGCAGTTTATAGCTTCTTGTTGCTGGAAGTGTTCTGTGGTACAGATAAACCACGGTATGGCTAACCATCAGCCACTGAAGGATGTCTGGTTGTTTCCAGGTTTTGGATATTACAAGCAAAGCTGCTATGAACAATCATGTACAGGTTTTTGTGTGCAAATCATTTATATTTCTCTGGGATAAATGCCCAGGAGTGCATTTGCAGGGTCCTAGGGTAAGTATGTTTGATATCTTTAAAAACTTCCAAACTATTTTCCAGAGTGTCTGTACCATTTCACATTCCCACCAGCAACATATGAGCATCCTTGTCAGCATTTGACACAGGCACTACTTTTTATTTTGATTTTTCTCACTGTAGTCTGAATTTGAATTTCCCTAGTGGTTAGTGATGTTGAAAGTCCTTTCTTGTGCTTATTTGCCATCTGTACATCCTCTTTGGTGAAATGTCTCTTCATGTCCTTTCCCCTTTTCTATCTGGAATCTTTGTTTTTTTTCAGTTGAGTTTTGAGAATTCTTTATATATTCCAGATGTGGCTCCTGTGTCAGATATGTGGTTTGTAAATATTTCCTCCTACTCTGTAGCTTGTCTTTTTATCCTCTTATTAGGGTCTTTCACAGGGCTGAAGTTTTTAATTTTTATGAAGTTTAACATTGATTTTTTTCATCTTATGGATTGTATATTTGGTGTTATAGCTAATACTCTACATCAAGTTCTAGGTCCTGAGGATTTTCTCCTATGTTTTCTTCTAGAAGTTTTATGTTTGACATTTAATCTAGGATCCACGTTCGGTTAATTTTTGTGTAAGGTGTGAGATTCAGGTTAAGATATTTGTTTGTTTGTTTGTTTCTCTATGGATGTCCAATTGCTCCGATGTCGGTTGTTGGAAGAACCCTCCTTCCTTCACTGAGTTACTTTCGCTCCTTTGTCAGAAGTCAGTTGGCCGTACTTGCGTGGGGCTGTGTCTGGGTTCCCCTGATCTATTTGCAGACTGTCAGGATACGTTTTTATAACTCGTTCTCTTTCTACAAATTCACCCTGTATATCAGGGCAGTCCTGTTACTTTAGGCGTCATGAGCGCATGCAGAATGTGTGTCGTGAAGCTCTCTCACAATTGTTTTTTTTTGAGGAGCATATTTTCTAACAGGAGGAGATGATTCCACAAAATTGAGGACCCTGTGTTTTCCACAGAGAAGACATTTTTGCTGCTTGAGTGAATTTGTCTTAATTCAGACAATCCTAATGTGTTTTCCACCCTCGCCTCTTGGATGAGGAAAGAGAGGGCAGTGTCTCTTCTTGGGCAGCGATAAGTCCTCCAGTGTTGAGAGGCCCATCTTAGGTACAGCTGGACTGGGCTGGGGTCTTTTTCCCAGAGAGTTTCTGGGGACACATGATGTCTCCGTGGTTAACTTGGGGGGGTGAGGGGTGAGGTGGGGGGGTTAGTGTTAGGAATCTGAGGCCAGGACTGGTGGCTTGATTCTTTTTGAACCTAACTGGAAGCAAATCTTTGTGACAACCCCAGACTCACAAGAAGGCAGTAAATAAATAAAACGTCTGGCATCCAATGGTCCAAGCTTGTGGCTCAACACAGGATTTTTTTTTAAACAAGAATCTTTGCAGCTCATTCCTGTGGAATGGGGATGGAGACTTCTGGAAATAACCCCCAACCTCTAACCCTTGAGAACGAACTCAGAGCAGCCCTCGCCCTGGCCCATGCCTGCCTCCTCCCTGCGTCTCCCTGCTCTGCTCCAGGCTCGCCTCCACTCTGTCCCTGTCCCTCTGTTCTCTGAGAGGCGCAGCTGGAAATGCCCAGTGTGGGCACAGGCGCGGGTCTGGTCCAGCCTGTGTCAGCGCATTTTCCACTGAGAACTTGGTGACGAGGTGTTACCTGGCCAGGGGGACGATTTGAAAACTCTTTCTGTTCAATTTTGAGGCAGGCTGTTCTAATTCCAGATCCTCATGTAACTTCACAGTTACTTTTCCTTGTTTTTGGCCTGAAACATCAAAGCAATTTCCTCTCTGCGTGTCTCCCTCACTGGCCTGGCAGGTTTACAGCCTGAATATAAGCCATGAACGTGGGAATCAGGAGCCTGCAGGCTCCGTCCCTCTCAAACAGGGCTTGTGAGGTTTAAGAGACGAGAGAGGACCTGGGAAATCACGGAGGATGACACTTTAGATTGAATTCCCTGCCGTCCCCAGACCCACCACTGGGTCCCAGAGTCCCACACTGACAGTGAAGACAGAGACTCCAGGTCCCTGGAGTCATGTGAACACCACGGTCCCGAGGCCTCCAGCCTGGGGGCTTCAGTGGGCATCTCCGGCCCTGGTCCCCCGTGGCCATGGCCGTGCCGACGTGTCCCCCACAAGCCCCGCTCCCGCGTGTCTCCTGGCCGCGCTCAGTGCATATGGAGGGAGAGGCAGGTCGGGAGGTTGGGGCCCCTTCTAGGACTGAGGCCCGGCCGTCCCCTGGAGATGAGGAGGGGCCTGTCAGCACTGCACGGGCGTCTGCATCGCGTGGTCAGGATGTGTCCATGGATGGAGCAGACACGACTGAAGCCCAAAGGGGCCTCTGTTGACTCGTGGGCCTGGCAGGGCCAGGGGAGGTGGAGAGTCAGGCAGCATCTGGAGGGGAGGAGGGCGTGGGGGCCATGTGCAGGGCATTTGGGGTGTCCTCGGATGACTTGATTGACACACTGGAAGAAGGATGCCTGAGCTTCCAGAAGCAGCCTGGGGTGAATGGGACGTTGCGAGGGTGTGAGTGCAGGGCCTGCGCGTCCTCAGTGCCCCGGGGCTCGGCCTACCTCTCCCGGCAGCCAGGATGGGGATGCCCCCACTCCCCTAGGTCAGAGGTCGCAGTGCTCACTCCATGTGACCTTTCGCCCTCAGCACTCACCAGTCTGACCCCGACCCCTCTTGGGAGGTGATTTCACAGTTGTCTCCTTTATCGAGGCCCTGCCCCCCTCCCGCCAGAGCTGGAACCTGCCTCAGCCTCCTTCAGGAGGAGGGCCGCCTCGCCCTCCTGGAGGGCTGGACGGCTTGTGCTTCTCTGAAAGCAGGAGACAGCTGAAAGCACCGGGAGGGTGAGGCTGGTTACAGGGTTTCCTCATCACCCCTCCACCAGCGTTACTTCCCTCACTCTTGCTTTCCCTAAAGGTGGGACATTTCAGCCACTCAGGTCCTGGCCCCTGGTGTGTCAGGAGAGGAGCCTGGTTGGAGAGGAGGGTGGCCAGCAGAGAGGCTGCTCCAGGTCTCCCGCTGACGTCCACACTCTCCTGCCCGTGCCCTGGGAGCCGGCACCTTGACCTTTCCATTGCTCTACGAAGGGCCAGGACACGGGGCCAGGGTGCCATCTGTGTGGTTGGTGGGGCGGTGATAGGCAAGTGTCTCCCATTATTTATGGGAAAAACTGTGCACTTGAATAAAAAGCAAGCAGATTTCTAAGCCCGGAGCGTTAACGGGCTGTGATAGATTGTCTCCTCTTTTGACGTGCGTCTCCCAGAAGGAGACACCCTTCTTTCCTTGATTGTGCACAGTAGGCTGTGAAGACTTGGTTCATCCCATCTGCTTCTCCCCAAATGGAAACCCCTGTGTTGCTTGAGGACGCCTCGGATCCTGGAGGAGATGCTCCCGAGGGCCCACACGACTCTCCCCACCAGACGTACCGAAGTGGAGTGTGTCTGGTGGGGTCAGGCTCCCTGGGGCGGGGCCCGCTGCCCAGTGGACGGCCTTCCCTCTGGACCACAGAGCTCGGCAGGGCCCTCGGCTTCAGAATTCGGGAGGGCTTCCAGGTGCACATTGCTTCCCCCCGCCCTGATGAGGACACTCGTTTCCTGGCCGCTGGGTGACTAAGCGGAATGGTTTCCATCTTGCCCCAGAGCTCGGGAGGCTGGGGCGGGCGCCGGCCGCAGTTCTCCAGGAAAGTGGGCCATGACACGGATGACTCACCATCCTCCCTCTGGCAACGCTGCGCCCCACGTGTGAGCACACCCCGCTCCAAATCGCGCTCCTGGGAGCTCTCTTTTCCTGGAGACTTGCTGGGAGCCTTTGCTCCAGTTGGGTTGCAAACTCCAGACACAGAGGGAGGCGGTCTGCTTTTCCCATCGCGGAGCAGGGCCGGCCGGGAGGAACCTCCGAATTTCCCAACTCGGGCGGGATCGCGTCTGCCCCTCCACCCTCCGACCACACACGCACTTGGCTTGTTGCCGTTGTGGCTGAATTTCAAATTCCCCTTGAAGAGTGATTTAGACATGGAGTCAGGGGGTCAGGTCTTGTAGAGGCTGCTCCAGCCTCTGCGCTGCCCCGGGGGGAAGTGCTCCTGCACGGCTGACCCCACGTCAGAGGCCGTGAGGGATGGGACCACCACTTCCTCAGGAAGGAGGCTCCGACGAGGCGAGCGAGCCTGCTTGCTGCGGTCCTCCAGTCCTGGCCCCCGTCACCATTCCTTTTATGTTACACAAGTAACACACAGATGCGCCTCCTTGTTTACCAATGACACAGTGCTATCCTGGAGGGCGTGGGTCCAGGGCAGCCCCAGCCGAGGAACCTCGCCCATACTGGGTGGTGGTCACGCTAGGTTCCTGTTTGCGTTCTCGATGTTGTGGGTTTTGTGTGTCGAAGTTCTCCTGTGCTAATGACCTCTGTGGTCCTAAGTGGCTGCAGACACAGGGCCCTCTGTCTGAGCACCAAGTTCACAGCAGGCGGAGTTGTTACGAGGGGCAGAGGGGGAAACATCTCCCTAATGTTCAGTGGTTCTGGAGGGCTGGTGAAATCCTGGGGGCCAGCCCCCATCCGCAGTTCCTGATTCTGCACTGGGGCCCTAGGACTGGCCATTCCAGGTTCCCGGGTGACGCTGAGCCTGCTGGTGGGCCCACACCCTGAAAACCACCCTCCTCCTCAGTGAACGTGAGAAGGGATGCCAGCCGGGTTGTCCCCAGGTGCCATTGAGGACACAGTCAGGCATCTTGGACGCAGCCTAGAAAAACAGCATGAAGAAAATGAAGGCTTGAGATTTTTAGGGCTTTTTCCTGTTGACTTTCTTGAGCCTGAGGTTGTGTCGCTTGGTCTCCTCGTTTATTTATAGGGTTTGAGGTTCAATTGAACTCATTTCCCTGAGTACTGGGCCCTCTCCTAACCCGCGTGTGTGGACAGAGGACGGCCCTGTGGGTCCTGACCCGCAGGTTCTCCTACAGCTCAGTGTGGTGGCCCATGCTGTCTGGGTGGGTGTCCCCTCAGGATCTCCTCTTAGAAATCAGAGATCGTGCTGGCCTGCCCGTGACCTCGCACTTCCACAGTAACCCTGACGGTTCCACGTGTGTGGGCACAGCAGGCGTGAAGACAAAGAGGGTCCCTGCCCTGTGAGCTTTATCCTAATGGAGGGACAGAGATGCTGAACTGAACAGATCAGTAACTAAGAATGTTTCAGACAGTCTTGAGTGCTGTGGAAAAAACAAAACTGGTAAAAAGAGATAGTGATGGGGGCTGGGGAGGCCGGGAAAGGCCTCTCCTAGACGTGAAGATGGACGGTTAGAGGAACAGCCATGGTCTTGGGGAGGAACGTTCTGGCCAAGGGCCTGCAGGCTTTCCAGGCATAGGCAGTTTTAAGAGACCCCATAACATATTAAAATAACCCTAAGATACTAGAGGAAGAAAGGAAAAGGAGTAAAGATTCCATTTTGCCAGAAGATCAGTAATAAATGGCATTAATGTAATTGTACTGTGCCCACGAGGACGATCAGAGAAGACTCTAGAATGCAGGAGATGCTGGATGAGCCCTTTGGTTTTGCAGGGGTCCAGAGGGCCTGTGGGAGGGATGGCCATCAGTGTAGCTGCAGGTGCTCACCGCCCGCTGGGGAAGAGGAGCTTGTGTGTAATGTGCTAGAATAGAGGTAGGGGAGGGAGGCGCCACCATCGCTCGTCTCCTGCAGAAAGGGGGGCTCAACTGATCCATGGCCGATGCAGCCCTGACATGAGGGATGGGGTCTCACTCCAGCCGGGGAGGCTCGTGAATGACAGCATTTGCAGAAGAGAGAAGGGAGTGAGCGTTGGGTATCAAATAAGAGGCGCTTGACTTACTGGTCGGGAATCAGCGAGACACCGTTTGTCCGGAGCCCAGCCTGTGAGCACCTGGTGTCCTGATGGAGCTGCTGGCTCCCTGAGCTTCCTGGGGACAGTTCCGGGAGGAGTCCCTGCATCTTGTTGAGGGCAGAGCGGCTGCTGCTACGTGCCTGGAGCTGGCATCCGGGAAGTCCAGGCACTAGACTTCTTCTCTCTCGGGAGAGAACGAGAGTCCTAGGAACAGGGCCGTTGACTGATCTATTCACTTGTCCATTCTTTTGTCTGTTCATTCAACAGATGTTTAGTAAGCATCAGCAGAAAACGAGACAGCCAGTGCTCGTTGTGTGCACGTTCTAGAGGGGAAGACAGCACACGAATAAATATGGGAACATGTAACCTGCTGCCTGGTGACCAATGCTGCGAAAAAATTAAACAAGAGGAAGGAAGCGGGTGGAGGGTGCAGGAGTGGTCTTGTTTTGAATAGGCAGGGAAGGTCTCTCTGAGGAGCTAACCTGTAGCAGACACCTGAGGAAAGTGGTGGGGGGGGGGCGCCAGGTGGTTGTTTTGGGGGAACAGCATTCTAAAGGGGGAC
This sequence comes from Diceros bicornis minor, assembly GCF_020826845.1. Classification (NCBI taxonomy): domain Eukaryota; kingdom Metazoa; phylum Chordata; class Mammalia; order Perissodactyla; family Rhinocerotidae; genus Diceros; species Diceros bicornis. Next base: position 1,942,100 of record NC_080774.1, on the reverse strand, counting down.
ACGAAGGCATGAAGGCCCTGAGATGGGAGCCCGGGCTTGAGGGCTGGCGTGGGCAAAGAGGGAGTGTGACAGGCCGGGTGACCTGGCCCTCTCTGACCACAACTGGGATCCCAATGGAAAGTCAGTGGCTTTGCGAATCACCACCCAAGGTCTCCCAGACCGTGAGGGCGCGGCTCTGAATTCAGTGCTGGGGACTCAGTTCTCCTGCTGTGTCCTGAAGCATGTCTGTTCTCTCTCATTTCAGACTCGCAGGCAGTACAGCGAGGCCACCAATGAGAGCAACCGAGTCTTCCTGTACTGCGCCTTCCTGGACTTCAGGTACCGCTGCACTGAGGTCCCCGGGAGAGGACAGGGCTGTGGGGGAGGGAAGGGGGAGAGAGTGGGGGAGGGAGCTGGTGCCACAGGGGTGTCCAGGCCCATGGTCTGTCACATGCCAGTCCCCAGGCCTCCGTTTCTGGAGGCAGCGCGGTTACATCACCTTACAGGTGCTGGAGATGACTCAGGATCGGGGCAGGGGCGGTGGAGGGGGACCTGGAGGAGGAGCTGGGACGCTCCTCTCTAGACAAATGAGGATTTATCAGGACACAGTCTCTTGGAGACCAGGGTGGTCTTCAAAACACTTACCCAGTTCAGCTGAGGCCCCGGGGCCTCAGGAGGGATGACGCTGTTTGGGCGGGAAGAGTCCCGACGCCCTTGGGTGTGTCAGAGTTAGGTGCTATTCTGGGGTCCTGGGGAGGGGGTGTCTCGGGAAGCAGCTCTTTCCTGGCTGGCATGTCAGCATTTTAGGATTTTAAGACCTTGAGGACCACACTGAGTGAGCTGAACATCAGCCCTGCTGAAAACTGTGAGTCCTCATGCTCTGCCACTCAGACCTTGACCCAGGGGCGTCCTTCTCAGTATCTCCCGTGTTCATCTCTGAGATTCACTCCCACCCCTGCTCCTGGACCCTGTCCCAGCTCACCTCTGTGGGCTCACCTGCCTGCAGTCTGGGGGGCCTTCTCCTGACATCGTTCTCGTTGTGATGCTCCTCTGGATGTGAGCCCACCACGATTGGCTCCCATGGTCAAAACAGGGATTGAAAACAGATCCCCATGGGGCCAGGGAGGTGCCATCAGTGAGCATAGGAGAGAGTCGGGAGTGGATGGGGTGGGGGCAGGGGGTGAGGGTCACGGACCCTCTCAGCTGCTCAGCTCTGGCCCCCGTGGCGCGTTCCCTGTGGGATCCAGACTCTGTGTTTTCAGATCTTCTGATTGTTCAAGGTTGGATTTTTATGTGAACTTTGAAGCAGAGTAGAGGTTAACAGAACACATCTGGGGCCTCCAGCTCATGCCCCGCCTGATGGCTGCTCCCCCTTCCTGTTCTCAGGGCTCCCCCACAGCTGAGCATCTTCCCTGTACCTGGATACACACCCCCAGGTCCCTCCTCACTGCTGCTTCATGGCCCCTCCGGCCCAGCATCCTCCCAGGGGTGTGCATCCCCACTCATCAGAGAAGGCCATTCTGCTTCCCTACACTCAGGGGAGCAGAGGCCTCAAGATGCTGAACTGGGGGTCAGCATCAAGTCATCTTGCTCCCCCTTTGATGACTTCTTGATGCCTCTTCATCTCTGCTCCATGAACAGTGAGGAAAATGCAGCAGATCCCCTGTAACACTCAGCAAATATATACTTTTTTGTCTCGTGGGAGTGCCTTTCTCCGGCTGTGGCCTTCAGCAGTGCACCCATGGGCCATCTGCAAAATGGATTGGCAGCTCTGTGAGTTTCATGGTTTTGTCTTGGCTGAGCTCAGCCAGCTGCATCCCTTTATTCATTTCTTGGTAAATTATGAGAATTCAGAAGCACATTCTCCTAGAAAAATTCACCCCAGTTTTGGCGGCACTGCTTGTAGAAAAAAATTGTATGGATGGAAGAAGGGAGATGGAGTTTAGTAAGAACCAAATGAAATGTTGGTTTTTATTTTTGAAGAAATTTTAAGAGCAGAGAAAAGTGCAAATAATATTGTAACAAATGCCCCCAATTTTTAATTATTAGTGTGTTTCTATTTTTAAGAATAAAACAACAAAAACATCACAGATGATGTGAAAGAATGCTTTGTCTCCTCCTGTTCTTTTCCCTCAATTCCCAGAGGCAGCCCCGTTGTGAATACAGTGTGTGTAACCTTCCTGTCTGTGTTCCCAATTATTATTTGTTAGCGTACAATTGACATTCAGAAAAATCCACCCTTTTTGTTATACAGTTCTGCAAGTTTTGACAAATGAATATGCTTGTGCACCTGCCATAATCACGTAGAGCAATTCCATCACCCTCAGAGAATCCTTTATGTCCGTTTGCTGTCATCCGCTCCTCTGACCTCAGCTCTTGCAACCACTGATTAGTCTTCTATCCCTAGAGTTTTGCCTCTGCAAGAACGCCATATAAATGGAATCACAGTGTAGGTAGCCTTTTAAGTCTGGCTTCTTTCATTTAGCATAACGACATCCACGTTGTAGCATGTATCAACAGTTCATTTTTATTTTCTATTGCTGAGTAGTATTGCATTGCATGGATGTATCATATAGTTTGTTTGTCTGTTCTCCGGTAGAGGAACATTTGGGTTGTTTCCACTTTTGAAGGTTGAACCAGCTTTGCATTCCTGGGATAAAGTCCACTTGGTCGGGATGTATTATCTTTTTAAATATTGTTGAATTTGATTTGCTAGAATCGTTGAGGATTTTTGTATCTATGTTCACAAAGGTTATTGTTTGTAGTTTTCTCTTTTTGTAATGTCTTTGGGTTTTGTAGCAAGGTAATGGTACCTTTGTAAAAGGTACATTTTGGAATAGTTTATATAGAACTGATATTATTTCTTCCATAAATATTTGTTATAATTCACCAGTGAAGTCATCCGAACCGTAGGGTCTGTGGTGATGTCTCTCTTTCATTTCTTCTTTTTTCTTGGTCACTCTTACTAGAAGTTTATCAATTTTATTGAGTTTTTTCAAAGAAACAACTTTTGATATCATTGATTTTTCTCTATTGTGTTTTTATTCTCAGTTTTATTGATTTATTCTCTTCTCTTTGTCTTTACTTCCTTCTGCTTGCTTTGGGTTTAATCTGCTCTTCATTTTTTACTTTCTTAAAGTGTAGGCTTGGATTATTCATATGAGAACTTTATTATTTTCTAATATAAACATTTAATGCTATAAATTTTCCTGTAAGCACTGATTTAGCTGCATCCCACAAATGTTGATATGTTGTTTTCATTTTATTAATTAAAAATATTTTCTACTTTTCCTTGTGACTTCTTCTTCAACCCATGTACTGTTTTAAAGTGTGTTGTTTATTCCAAATATATGGGGACTTTCCAGAGATCTTTCTGCTATTGATTTCTAATTAAATTTTTTTGATCTAAAAACATTCTTTATATAACTTCAATTCTTTTAAATTTGTAAAAAGTTGTTTTATGACCCAGAAAATGTTCAGTCTTCGTGAATGTCCCATGTATACTTAGAAAAAATGTATTCTTGATGGAGTGTTCTATAAATGTCATTTAAGTCACATTGATTGATAGGGTTGTTCAGATCTTCTATAACTTTATTACCTTTCTGTCAACTTGTTCTATCAATTAATGAGAGAGGAGTGTGAATTCTCTAACTATTCAGTTTTATCAGTTTTTTCTTAAATGCATTTTGAAGCTCTTTTGTTCGGTGCATATACAGTTAGGATTGTTATGTCTTCTTGGAAATTGACCCCTTTGTCATTATCCAACGTCCCTCTCTATCCTGGGAAATATTTGTAGTTCTGAAGTCTACTTCATTTAACTTTGATTTAGCTACTCTGGCTTTCATAGTTAGTGTTTACATGCTGTACCTTTTCCCATCCTTTTATTTTAACCTGTTTATATCTTTATATTTAAAGTGGGTTTCTTATGGATTGCATATGACTAGGTTTTGCTTTTTTAACCAATCTGAAAGTTTCTGTTTTTAATTGCTATGTTAGATAATTTATATTTAATATAATTATTGATGTAGTTGGATTACACCTGCCATGTTGCTAGCTGTTTTCTGTTTTTTCTATCTTTTCATTGTTTCTTATGTTTCCTTTTTCTCACTACATTTGGATTTGGGGGTATATTTTATGATGCCATTTTATCTCCACTCTTGACTTCAATGTATACCTCCTTTTGATTTTTTTGTAGTGGTTGCCCTTGGGCTTACAGTATAGATCTTTAACTCATCTGTGTCCACCTTCAAATAACAGTCTATCCCTTCACATGTATCATAAGACATTACAGTAATCCTTTCACAGCTCCCCCTGCCCATCCCTTATGCTTGCTTGTCATACATTTACCTTTACAGCCACAAATGCACAATACGGTGATGGTATTTTTACTTTAGACAATTAGTTATCTTCTAGAGCAGTTAAAATAAGAAAATAATAATTGCATATTTCCCTTCATCTTTTTCCATTTCCAGCTATTTTATTTCTGTGTGTAGATCAACGTTTCTGTCTGGCATCATATGCCTTTAACTTTTCTTGTCATGTGAGTCTCCTGGCAATAAGTTTGGTTTTTGTTTGAGAAAGTATTCTCTTATATTTCTGAAAGATATTCTCACTGGGCTTAGAATTCTGGGTCACTTTTTTCTAGACTTTCACTTTAAAGAAATGACGCAAGCAATATATAATACATTGTTCTTTTAAAATGCAAAACATAAAAAAGCAGACACCCCTTTACATGTGTTTATGTCTTATCCTGATCTCCTCCCCTCTTTCTAGCAGTAGCCACAGTGGGGAGATTTTTGTGTGTGTTTTTGCAATAATTTATGTATGATGTATACTTATGTTCAAAGGAAATACGTGGTATTGCTTAGTTTCACGTTTCTTGCATCATTTTACAGAACACTTTGTTTTGTGTTCTGCCCTATTGTGTTCTGCGCTCATCTCTTTTAACGGATGCATGGTGTTTTATCATATTTATACACGCACCACATTTTATTTATGCATCTCTTAGATGCAGACTTCCTAGGTCACAGGGTTATGCACATTTTTACTGCTATTTGATATCACCTGGCCTGGCCTCTGTGGTAGATTTATCTGTGCACAAGCCGGGGAGCCTGCCTTCTTGTTTTAACCGACTCCCTGGGAAGGGCGTCTTTACACCCAGGAGGGGGTGGTGCCACTTAGGGCTCAGCTCCCTGGCTAATTGGAGCATCGTCACACCTTCACAGCTCCATTTGGGAAAATGACTTTCATGGATTTAATTCCTGTCACCCTCTGCGTTAGCAGAAGGCACAATTTTTGTCCCCACAGCTGTGTTCACCTGATTCAGTGCCTGCTGGTTTTCAGGCCACCCTCTAATTGAAGATGGCTTTCATACATTCGGTAGACAGAAGAGGTGCTGTACGTGACCTGACAGCCAGTGTCGCTGACTCTCCTCAAGGTCCTGAGAAGATCAGACCAGAAGGGGTGGCGGAGGGAGGAGGACATGACTCCATCTTTATGCCCCTTTTATTCTGAAGTCATTAGTGGGGTTTGTTCCCCTAAACTGATAGGTTCCCATGGCCCTGGCTGTGCCCTCTGATCTCTGCTAAATGCTCCCCCTCCTTTCCCGAGGAGAGCAGACCATTCATCGTGAAAACTGCCTCTGAGGCCGCTGACCCCGAGTCTCGGCCATCAGGCTCAATGCCCACCGAGTCATCTCTAAGTGACCATTCCCACCTGCCTTCAGATTTGGCATCACGCAAGGCTCACCCAGAGTTACAATCACACTACATCCCCACAGGGACACTCTCCACCTCAGGGATGAAAATAAACATGCCACCACGTGTGCTTCCTTCACGGGACACCCCCGGGGGGTCGGGGCAGGATGGAGTCTTTATTGCCTACCCCCCCTCCGACCCGGGATGGCACATTTCTCATCTGCTACATTCACGGCTGACATTACAGTCAAAGTGAATATAAAGCAAAGAGAAACTAGAGCCTTTTAGTTTCTTCAGCTTCGTAAAATCTTTCCCCCAAGGCCCTGCCAAAGGTTTGTCTTTGCTGATAACTCAAAATTGCAATTTCTGGGAAGAACCATTTAAATATCTCTTGGAATTTTAAAATATAGAGAGAAACAGAGGAGAAAATTATAATTGCCAAGATTCTCACCAAGAATGAACCACAGTTAACCTTTGAGCATATTTGCTTCAAGTCGTTTTTGTCTAGGTTTGTACTGTAAGAAATGATACAAGCACTGTATTGATGCGTTATTGTATAAAAAAGGAAAACACTATAAAGAAACACATATCCCTTGACTTTTACTTCTTACCCTGAGCTCTTCCCCTCTCTCTGGACCAACCGGTGGGGAGTTTTCTCAATAATCTATGTTTACATGCATAGAAAATATAGGATCTTGTGTGTGTCGTGCCCCTTGCAGCATTGTGACGCATGTAACATTATCCATTACGTTTTGTGTTTTATCCATATCAATACACATTTTTGACTGATGTATAATATTTTATCATATTTGTATATATCATATTTTATTTATCCAGTTCCCCAAGGTGGACAGTATGTTACTTTCATGTTCTCTAGCATCACCCATCTCTTAGGAAATACCCTGGACGTGCCCCCTGTGTGTATAGCTGAGAGTCCTCTAGAAGTGGGATTGCTGGGTGGTGGGACTTGTCCATTTCATTTTTAATGGATATGGGTCCAGGTGTTTTCAAAGTCATTGTGCCAAAGTGGCCACACCGCTTTCCTCTCCCGGAAGGAGGGCCTGTTTCCCTGTGGCCTGACCAACAGCAGACGCGCCCTGCTCTGGTCAGCCTGATGGGCGAGAACGCTTTCTGAGCCCACAGCCAAGGGTGGGCTGGTGCTTCCCGCTGACCGTTTCTCCTGTGTCCTGTCCTCAGCTCCGGGGAAGGGGTCTGGTCCAACCAGGGCTGTGCGCTCACAGAAGGGAACCTCAGCTACTCCGTCTGCCGCTGCACTCACCTCACCAACTTCGCCATCCTGATGCAGGTGGTCCCGCTGGAGGTAAGAGCAGGGTGTCGAGGGGTTCCTGGACCCTGATGACGTGCCCCTTCTACATCAGGCTGCAGGCGGGGGAAGGGTGGGCTGTGTTACCCGTCACTGCCCAGGGGGCTAGTCAGGCAGGCTCTGTGATTAGGACATTTGCAAGGCTCTACTTCTGTGGCAAAAGAAATCTTTGCCTCAGGCTTCCTCAGGCCTCACCTGTGCAGACCCTGCGTTCCTCTCGAGGATTCGTGTGCAGTGGGCTGGGCTGTGACACCTTCCTGTGTTGTGGGGTGTCGGGGGCATGTCCAGTCCAGCAGAGCGAGGTCCTGGGCTGTAACCTGTGTGTGAATGTCCAGAGAAGGTGTCACCTAGTGTGACATATGTATACAGGGTGGCTACACCACGTCCTCTGAGCATCGCTGCCACGAGACAGGAGACACTGGGCTGCGGACAGGGCGCTGGGCCTGTTTCTGAGAGACTGACTTCCAGCTCCAGAGTTAGGAAGCTCTGCCGTGGGGGAGGTGATTTCCAACAACATTCTTGTCCCCTCTCTAGACAGGGCCATGACATCTTCCCTGGAGCCTCAGGTTAAGGATGAAGGAGGCACCTCCTGGTTGGGGCCTCTTGGTTGGTTGAGAATATTTAATCTTTGTCTCCTGCTGGGCTTCATGGTTGGCTCTAAGGGCTAGAGTTTCATTTCTTTGGTTTAAGGCAAGCGTAGCTTGTAAGAGAGAAAAAGTGCTCTTTAAAAATGCAGATGCCGGGGGGCCGGCCCGGTGGCACAAGCGGTTGGGTGCGCGCGCTCCGCTGCGGCGGCCCGGGGTTCGCTGGTTCGGATCCCGGGCGCGCACCGACGCACTGCTTGGTAAGCCATGCTGTGGCGGCGTCCCATATAAAGTGGAGGAAGATGGGCACCGATGTTAGCCCAGGGCCATCTTCCTCAGCAAAAAAAAGAGGAGGATTGGCGGATGTTAGCTCAGGGCTGATCTCCTCACAAAAAAAAAAAAAAAAAAAATGCAGATGCCGGGGCCACCTGGTGGCATAGTAGTTAAGTTTGCGTGCTCTGCTTCAGCAGCCCAGTGTTCGCAGGTTTGGATCCTGGGCACGGATCTGTGCACCTCTCATCAAGCCATGCTGTGGCGGGGTCCCACATACAAAATAGAGCAGGATTGGCACAGGTGTTAGCTCAGGGCCAGTTTTCCTCACCAAAAACAAACAAACAAAAAAATGCAGATGCCCCTGGGTAGGATCCCTCTGACCTATTCTCAGTCCCCAACACCTGTGTGTGAATGACTTCATGGGCTTCTAGGCCCCCAAAGGGCACTGAATCTCCACGGTGGGGGCAGGAGAACAGGGAGGAGATAGAGCCCCGTCCTGGGGATCTCCCAAGGTCCCTGTAAAGCCAGGCACCTATAGACAAGTTTGTTTCATCCCTAACGGTTTTTGGAAATTAAAAATTTTATTTGCAACTCTGATTTTCTGGCTCCTCTTGAAGATTCAAGGGGTTTAGTGATGCTGGGCCGGAATTTTTACTGGGAACAGTGAGGCTGGAGCTGAGCAGAGACTTCCCCCTCAGCAGAGCTGTGCCCCCCACTCATCAGGGCAGGTGCTCTGAGCTCCCCGTCCTGTGTGCCTGAGTGGAGGGAGGGGGGCGCACATGGGAAATGAACTGGGGCGGGAGATGCCTGCACCTGCTGAAAGTGACCTTTGCCGTCATGACCTGCCCTGGCAGGGGCTCTGGCAAACCCATTTCCTGTTATGGAGTGGCCCACCCTCCCTTGGCACATCCGCTCCGTGGGGTCTGTCTGTTTATGAACAGACTCCATTCTCTTGGATTCTGTGGTCCAGGGACTGCATATATTGGGTGTCAGCAAATATTTGATGAGTACATGATTGGATAAGTTTGGTTTGTGTGACTCCTATAGCAACACCAAGATTGCAACTGGTTGCCACCTAAGGACCGATTCCTCATCCATCATCATTCAAGAGATACTTATCAGCCCATACATGGGCCAGGCCCCAGGGGTTCAGCTATAAACAAGAAAAACAGTGAGTTTCTGCTTTTGAGGAGTTTATAGTCTAGTGGGAAGACAGAAAGTAAATAAATTAGCAAATAAATAGGTAATTTCAAACAGCAATCAGCGTAGGAAGAAGACTGAAGAGAGCGATGGAGGAGGCGGCGGGCGGGGAAGGAGAACATGGTCAGGAGAGGTGTCTCCGCGGAAGGGACGTTTGAATGGCCAGAAGAAGCTCATCTCTTCAGGGCCTGGGAGAAGACTATTCCAGGCTGAGAAACAGCAAGTGCAGAGGGCAGGAGTCAGGAACGGGCTTGGTGTTACGGATGGAGGACAGTGAGCATGCGGAGGCTCCTTCTGTTTGCAAAATGCATCACGGATTTCACATCGAGACCGTGAATTACTTGTGGAGACGCCAGAGGGGAGTTCCTGGCTGCCCCTAGTGGACGTGGGGGCGGCACCACACCCCCGACCCCTGCGCACTCCCCGCGCGCAGGCACACCCGACATTGTTGACGTGGGAGCCTGGACAAATGGCCCCCTTTGCCCTGCTTGTGATGAAGCTTCCAGTGAGAGAGCGGGGTATGCAGACTCCTCAGCAACCCCATCCGTCGGAGTCACCATGGAAGGTTACGTTATGCCTGGGAGCCCTGACCAGCATGACATGAAGCTGAGGCACTGACAGGCCAGGTGTCCTTCCAGCCATGTGCTTTGAGAGTTTTGGAAGGGCGGTTCTATCACAGGGCTTGAGGGGTGCGCACCCACCTGTTTGCCCAGCACCCTTAGAGGTAAATCTTTGTTCAGGCAGGCATGACCCCTAGACAATCCCAGTGGGCTGATGTCCAGGGAGCAGCTGCCCATCAGGTGGCTGGCATCGCCACGCCTTCCCTTCTAGTCTCTATTCCTCTCACGGACTCTGTCAATTCCCTTTTCTCATTTTCCCTCAGCTCTTTTATCCTTCTCCACTGCTCCTAAATCAGGGCTGTGCAAACGGGCCTGTGAACCATTAGCAGCTAGGGAGGGCTGTTGCTAGCAATTTAAGGGAAAATGAAATAGAATAGAGTGCAATATACCAGAGTGCACTGAAGTGGAAAGAGGAAGTCTGTATGTGAGCCTGTGCATCAGATACCTTGACTGCATGAGATGCCCCCTGAAATCCAGCCCATCCATTCCTCCATCCATCCATTCCATCCCATCCCATCCTATCCCATCCCATCCATTCCATCCTATCGCGTCCCACCCATTCCATCCTATCCTGTCCCACCCATTCCATCCTATCCCATCCATTCCATCCTATCCCATTCCACCCATTCCATCCTATCCCGTCCCACCCATTCCATCCTATTCCGTCCCACCCATTCCATCCTATCCCATCCATTCCATCCTATCCCATCCCACCCATTCCATCCTATTCCGTCCCACCCATTCCATCCTATCCCATCCATTCCATCCTATCCCATCCCACCCATTCCATCCTATCCCGTCCCACCCATTCCATCCTATTCCATCCCACCCATTCCATTCTATCCCATCCATTCCATCCTATCCCATCCCACCCATTCCATCCTATCCCATCCCATCCATTCCATCCTATCCCATCCATTCCATCCAATCCCATCCATTCCATCCTATCCCATCCCATCCATTCCATCCTATGCCATCCCACCCATTCCATCCTATCCCGTCCCACCCATTCCATCCTATCCCATCCATTCCATCCTATCCCATCCCACCCATTCCATCCTATCCCATCCCACCCATTCCATCCTATTCCATCTCACCCATTCCATCCTATCGCATCCCACCCAACCCATCCCATCCCACCCATCCCACCCATCCCATCCCATCCCATCCATTCCATCCCATCCTATCTCATCCATTCCATCCCATCCCATCTCATCCATTCCATCCTATCCCATCCCATCCATTCCATCCCATCCCATCCCATCCCATCCCATCCCATCCATTCCATCCTATCCCATCCCATCCCATCCATCCCATCCCATCCATTCCATCCCATCCCATCCATTGCATCCCATCCCATCCATCCCATCCCATCCATTCCATCCCATCCTATCCCATCCCATCCCATCCCATCCATTCCATCCTATCCCATCTCATCCCATCCATCCCATCCCACCCATTCCATCCCATCCCATCCCATCCCATCCAATCCCATCCCATCCCATCCATCCCATCCCATCCATTCCATCCTATCCCATCCCACCCATTCCATCCCATCCCATCCCATCCCATCCATCCCATCCCATCCCATCCCATCCCATCCATTCCATTCTATCCCATCCCATCCCATCCATTGCATCCCATCCCATCCATTCCATCCTATCCCATCCATTCCATCCTATCCCATCCCATCCATTCTATCCTATCCCATTCCATCCTATCCCATTCCATCCTTTCCATCCTATCCCATCCATTCCATTTTCTGCTCCATCATCCTTTCTTATCCTATTCTACAGGTCATGATATCACAAGTATTTCCCACTATCATCAGACCCCACGAGGTGAGCAGCTTGGCCTCCATGAATCTCGTGCCTCATCTCTCTTCTCTGCGGCATGTCCCCTTCCCCACTCTCCTGCCAGGGCCTTGGCCCACGTGGTTCATTCAAGCATCCCTCTGGTGTCAGTGGAGACTCTAGTGACTCACCTAGCCGTCCCAGAGGAAAAGACACTGAGCTGCCACCATGCAGACCATAATATGCCAATAGGGATGGGAGGGTCTGAGTGATTCCGTGGCCAAGTTCCTTCATTTATGAGTGGAGAAGATGAGGCCCAGGGACAGGGATGGGCTTGCCTGTGGTCATTCAGTCATTCAACAACGAGTTAACAGAATTCTAGGTAAAGACCCCGGGCTTTTACGCATTACTCTGGGCCTTGGGAGGGTAGCAGTGGAAAAGTCACAGTGCTCAGGATCTTGAGGGGGATGTGGACACTCAGCCATGGAAGCATGCTCTGTCACGTGTCAGCAAGGGTGACGAGGAGAGTATCGTAGGGTGATGCGAGGGAACGTGACCTTGGTGATGGTGGTGCTGTATTAAAGCAGATGGCCTGCAAGGACCCCCTGAGCAGGTGGCCATGGGTTAGAGACCTCAGGGAGGTGGGGGTGGAGCCCTGTGGACGGAAGAGACTCCAGGCAGAGGAAGGAGCAGGTGAAGGCCTGAGCAGGGGGCGGCAAGGAGGCTTGTGTGGCTCCCAGGAAAGGTGCCGGGGCTCAGAAGCTCAGACTCAGATGTCGGGGCAGAGAGGTAACAGAAGTGATGGAAATGGGGGCCGTCACGGAGCTGGGGCGGTGGTGAATGAGGATCCCCTTCCTGCCCACGGGACAGCCACTGCAGGTGCAGACCCGGTGCTGCCCGTCTTCTGATGAGAAAAGCTGGAGATCTGGTTTGCTGTGAAATCTCCTGAGTGTGGGATGTGTCATTGGTTATCGTTTCTAGGCCACGTGTGAGGTATATCTGTGGGCTGGCCCAGGCTGATGCCCCCAGACCAGCTGCCCTCCCTCCACGTGCTCAGGACCAGCTGGGTCTTGTGAAAATGCAGGCTCCGATTCAGCAGGTCTGGGTGGGCCGGGGTCCTCAATGTCGAACCAGGCTCAGAAGATGCCCAGACACTGCTGGCACCAGACCACTCTCTGAATAGACCCGAGATGTAGGCACCATTTATACAAGTCAGATCAAATTTCTGTTCCCGTCCTGTGAAGATGGCTGGGCCGACTGTTGTAGATTTGAGGGGTGAGTTAGGGATCGTCTGGCTCCAAGTGTGTGTCAGAAGCATGTGGAAACCCTGCCTTTGGTCGGGGGACTGGAGGGAGTCCCCAGACAGGTCATCCTCCTAGGGGTGAGGTCCAGTGGGAAACCTGCGGGACGCCCTTTGAGAGAGGCATCCGGAGACACCAGAAACAAAAATTGGTTCACAATGAGCCGCAGACCGAGAGCCGGCAGGGCAGGCCTTCTGCCGGCATGCGTGGCCCAGGGCACTCCTCCCACGAGGCAGCCCTGGAGGGCAGGCGCTGGAGTCTTTGAGGGCGGCTGAGATGCTGGCCGTCACAGCGCAGACCGCCTGCCAGTGACAGCGAGGATGGCACAGGCCGCAGTTCAGGTGCTCACACGGGAGTCTGTTCTCTCCTTCTGTCCTCGCTACGTGAGTGAGGGGCTGTCCTTCTCTTCACCACAGGTGAGGGTTTGGGGACTTCCCCACGGTCACCCGGGGAGCAGAGCCTGGCCTTGAACTCTGCTCTCCAGATCCCAGAGCTCAGGCGGGTGCCCGAGCCCTGGACAGCCTGTGAGCAGAGCTCCCTCCTCTGGATCCTTTTCACACTGAGGACTAATCGGATCCGTCTCCCTCTGCGACCTGGGAGGGTCTGCTGGGCGGGGCGTGGGCAGAGGGTGCGGACTGAGGCAGGAGTTGTGTAGTGAGAGCTGGCGGAGAGGGAGGAAGGGAGGCAGCACCGTCCAGCAAGCTAAAAAAAGCCAGAGTCACAGAGCATTTAAGATGACAAATCTGTCACCACTCAATGTAGGTGACACCAGATTTAGACAGCCTGTGGGTGTCTTCGTGGAAGCAAATCATATCTACTCGTTGCCAGGAAAGGTCTATTTGAAAATGGTTTAAAATTATCCATGCTAAAAATGAACATTCTCATCAACATGAGAATTGAGGCAGTTATTACAAGTAGAAACCCAGTCCTGGCTCCTTTAGAGGATTGATGAAAACGGCGTGGCCGAGCCACTTCCCTGAACCCGGCTCTTCTCGGCTCTGCCTCCAGCTTCCCTCCTCGGAGCTCGCGTTCATGTGCCCCCTTTCTCTCGGCTCCTCAACCACCCAGCTTCCTCCTCGGTGGCTTGTTCTTGGGCACCCCTTCTCCCCAAGTGATTGGGGCCCTTCAGATGTCCAGGGCACGGCAATCCATCATCCCAGAGAATCCGTCAGACAGCAGTTCCCCTGCGTGGTGCCTTAGACAGTGGGCTGGACTCCAGGGATGGTCCAGGCTCCCGGAGCCGGGCCCACCTGGCTGTTTCCAGCCTCATTCAGCTCATCTCTTCCCCATGAGAGTGCGACATGGGGCTCCAGCCTGTCCACTGCTCTGCTCATCATCAGTGAAGGCTCGTCCGAGCAGAAGACCCCAGGAGTAGGGCATTGGAGAGTGGGCCTCCCCTAAGTGGATGAGACTGCACCAGCCTTGTGCTCCTGCGAAGGCGAGAGGGAAACAGGCCTGGACCCCCTCCCATCGAAGGCTGATCAGAGAGTCACCGTCCAGGAGACCCTGGTACATAGGGCCCCCCAGTGGCTGGTTCCCAGAGGCCCCCTTGATCCAGACCATCTGGTCACCCTGAGTGCAGCTGGCTGGCTTTGACCATCTTTAGTTAATCTGTCCTGACATTCTCCTTCCATTGGAAACATTTTTAGTTAATATAATAGCTAATGCATACATATGTTTAAGAAAATCAAGCAGTAGAAAGAGTATTGAGTGGAAGATAACTTTCTCCCACCATCTCCTGGCCTCCTAATTCCACTCCTGTGAAAACATTCCTGTTCCCTGTCTTTTACATCTCCTCCCAGAAATGTTCTCACTTCCAAACGTGAGTGCGTGCCCCTGCAGACGAGCTGTCACACTGTGAACAGGGCTCCGTGCCTTCTCCTTGGCTCTGATAGTCTCGAGGTTTGTTCCCACATGTGCCCATGCCTCTGCCTCCTTCTTGTCACGCCTGCTGTCACCGTGAGATTAGGAGCCTCTGCTCTGAGGGTCTGTGTCCACTCACCTGCTGTCAGGCACTAAGGTGGCTCCAGGCTTCAGCTATTTCCAACAGTTCAGTGCACGGTCTTGTACACGCTTCTCTGGGAGCAATTCTTGGCAGGTGAATCTGTGGGCAAAGGGCACAGGCATTTAAATGTTGAAGGATATTGCCACACTGCTCTCTGGGGATGCTGTGCCAACTTATCCGTCCTCCAGCAGTGGATGAGAGTAGGTACCTTTTAAACGTGAACCACAAAAACCCAGCTCCATCTCGGGGCTTCTAACCTCCCACTGTAAGTGCGTTTCAGACAGCAGAACGAGCCGGGCATTGACGCCAGTAGATCTGGGTCCATCTCGGGTTGTGCCAGCCGGCACCCCCCCAGACCCACGTTCTATGTCTTCAAAATTAGTGAGTCCAAATCCAGTCAGACTCCCAAGAAATTAATATTTTTCTATTAGATAAAATTATGTTCAAGTTAATTTGGAACAGTAAGTTCTGAGAGTAGCTAAGGATATTAAGGAAAAGAGCGGGGAGGAGAGAGTTGCTGGGACACAGATCAGAATACACCATTATTTCTGCTATAAAATAAAATAATATTTGTAGCAGAAATAACAGAATAACAGAAACATCAATGAACATAACACGGATGAGTGCATAAATTTTGATACATCCACGCCAAGGAAGCGTAGGCACCTCCAGGTTAACAGGGGGAATGATTAATCAAGAAATAATGAGTGATTACTAAAGAATGAATTATAATTATGCCAGCTGATTTGGAGGGATTTCCAAGGTCTCGTTATGTGAAAAGAGCAGGATGCAGGATAGAGTGTATAAATATCCCATTTTTATGAAATGATGTCAGATCCCTGTGCATATGTTCATATATGTGAAATTATGTCTCAGGATATGATGATATGATGATATGAAAGGTGTAGAAGGCGTATTCCAGGCTGTTAGCAGGGTTGGGGGGCGCCATGTGGGTCCAGTAGGGGCAGGAGGTGGGATGCGAGCCAGGTCGGGAGAGACTGGACTGAAACTCCGGCTTGCCTGATATGCTCCCATTTATGCATTTGTGTGGAGTTACATAAAATGATTGGATAATAAAATCAGTGGCTTGAAGAGGCGGTTTCTAAGGTCTGCTCCCAGGTGTGGTGGTTTCCAGAGCGCATCTCGTTCGCGGCTCCTTCCTGACGCCCAGTGGCTTAGAGCCTGGCATACAGCAGGTGCTGCATAAGTGTTTGTGGTGTGAATGAGTGTGTGAATGAGTGAGTTCCACAGGGGAGAGGAGCTTAGGGAAAATGCCAGGATGCCAGGAGCAGCCGGTTTAGCCAGCAAACCTGCCTCTCGCTGACGGGACTGGTCAGGCACCGGATTGTCAGGGGCTCCAGGACAGGAAGGCGGGCGCTCGAATTTTTGCTCTCTCTCAGGACCGACCGGCAGGGGTGCCGGGGAGCGAGGATCCTGCAGTGGCGGCTGCAGTGGTGGGCTGGCCCCGCCAGGATCCCAGGGAGGGGCAGGCGTGATCCCCCCGGGTTTGCTGTTGAAGCGACAGTAACCACAGTGGCTGACTTACAGCGGAGTTTATAGGAAGGGAAATGGGACAGACAGGATGTGGAGGGGGTGAGGGGGTGAGGGCAGGAAGGCTCTGGGGTGAGGGGCCAACACTATGAAGCTTCAGGGACGGTTCAGTCCCATCCGCTTCTGGGACCCTCCCCCTAGGTTCACATTGCAGAGGGACAGTCTGGCTGTCTAACGTGGGAAAGCTCTGCCAGTGACGGGCGGTCCCACAAGGGCTGCCCTCCGTGGGGAGGGCGACACCCAGAGTAAGGGGGCATGGTCTCTCAGCTGGCAGGAGCACCAGAGGCCCAGGCAGTGCGGCTCATACTTCCTCCAGGTGGCTGACCCTCCACGTGTGCATCGCCCCATCCAGGCCCCCTCGCCTGTCGTCGGCTCCTCCAGTGAGCTCCTCGGGAGCAGCCTGGGCACGGGCGTCTGTCCTGGGGAGCGGGCAGCGGGAGCTCTGTGCCAGGACAGGTGAGCCTGGAAAGCGGGTCCCCAGGGACCCCTCACCTTCCCATCAGGTGCAGACCAGGCAGGGAGCCTGGGGTGGGGGCCCTGTCAGTCACAGGGGACGAGCAGTTCAATTAGACAGTCACAAACTGGTCTGGAGGCTGACTTTGGCTGGTGGACATGTTTCATTTAGCCCACAGAGGTTTAAATAAAAATAAAAATAAAAAACAAGTTGACAATATTTCAAAACTCATATATACTACCTAAAATTTTGGATTTCTGGTTTTCTTGAAAGAAGATCTGGCCACACACAGCTTCCACTCCTGACCGAGCAGCCACTGCCCCCTGCAGGCAGGGTGGGCTGCAGCTCACCACAGTCCCCAGCACTTCCTGCTGTCCTCACACTGGGCCAGCTGCCACTCCTTGTGTTGCATTGCTGTGCTGCCTTTAGGAAGACGGGAAAATGCTTCTGGTTCTTTTCTAGGGCAGGGAAATGACATATCTACTAAGAGGGACTTTTGTTTACAAAAATGGAAAAGATGTTGCTTTTTGGAAGAGTCCCCCTTGTTTGTTGTGTATGCAAGTGCAGCTGGCCTCGTGAATTTATAGAAGAGGCCTGTCTGGAGGCACTGGCCTTTGTGGTCTCTGACTCAGAGGAGTCATGTCCCAAAGCAAACTCCAGGCTTTTCTTGGCATTTATAAATCCAGCCACGGGTGGGAGAGGAGGGCACTGCCGGGGCCCACACGTCTTCCGAGGCTGGAGCTGCATTGGGGGCTGCCTTCTCAGCAACCCCCATCCATCAGGCCCACATCCACGCTGGGCCGATGGTTGTAGGACCCACGCTCAGCAGCTCCCTGGCCAGGTGCGGCTGCCTGAACCCACTCAGCAGCTCTGGCTGACAGGGAGGGGCGCAGGGCGGGCGTGGGAGCCTGATTACAAGGCGGCACTGGGAGCTGGGGAAACGCCCGCTCTCTGAGCGTATTTGTGGTCCCGGTGGGTGTGTCACAAACAGGCCGGGCCCACATTTAGACGGTGCCGGCAGAGGGTAGGTGCACCATCAGGAAACAGGTTCCTTCCTCCGGGGTCTCCTCGTATGCGTGTCACTGACTCAGGCAACTTCTGATGAGCACCTACTGTGTGTGGCTCTGTCCCTGGGTGTGGTCAGCCAGACGCTCAGGTCCCTGTCCTGACACACTGCATGGCCCTGGGCAAGTGGCCGCTGTGAGCCTCAGCTTCCTGTCTGGGATGTGGGTGGGGACCCTCTCCTCGTGGAGCTGTGGTGGGAGTCAGATGCCTCCTGGCCCTGAGCACCCAGCCCTGAGTACTGAGCTCCAAGCATCCAGCCCCGAGCACCCAGCCTGGAGTACTGAGCTCCAAGCACCCAGCCCTGAGCATCCAGCTCTGAGCACCCAGCCCCAAGTACTGAGCTCCCAGCACCCAGCCTGACTGAGGTCACAGTGATGTTAGCACTAGCATGAGGCCCCTGGAGGGTCTGGGTGGCTGAGGAGCCACACGAGAGAGAAGTAGAGAGTGGGCTGGGGTGGAGCGGGCCTGGCCCCTCCATCTGGGGCCTGAGTCTGAGTCAGTTCATGGCCAGGTGTCCCCCTTTCCGTTCATTCTGTTGAAGGACGGCAAAGTCCTGTGGCTGCTGGGTACAGAGGCGGGGAGACCCATCTCCCTTGGGTGGGGGTCCTATGGAGGCTCTGGTCCTGGGCAGAAGCGAACTCCACCTGAAGAAAAGCTGGTTTGTTCTGCCCTTTTCTTGTCTGAGGATGTAATGCTCACTGGTTGTTATTTGCCCAGGGAGGGGCCTGTCCTAAATGCCCTCCTCTCACAGACCCAGAAACCCCCACGTCCCTTCTGACTTCCTGGGGCCTGGCAGTTGTTGAGGAAAAGGGTCTTGGACCAGGTCCTGCTGGGTCCCTGCCGTCCTCTGGGCTCTGCCTTCCATGCTCACCCTTCCACGCTCTGCTGAGTCACTAGCCAAGCCCTTCCAGGCTGTGGATCCGGCGCTTTCCCTTCTTACCCACCTTCCTTCCCGGGGCCTAGGAGCCTGAGATGATAGTGAGAGCTGGACGCTCCCAGCCCTGCCCCAGGGAGGTGGGGAGACAGTGCCCCCCTCCCATCTCCCCTCCCCTCGCCCTCCCCTGCCCCACCCACCTCTCTCCTGCCCCTCTCCCTCCAGGGTGCCCTGGGCCCCTCCTCTGTGCCCAAGGCCATGCCGCCTCTCTGGGGCAGGCATGTTGGTTGAGCTCTGGGGACAGGGCTGTGCCTGCCTCCCCCTCTCTCCCCTCAGAAGCCCAGGCTCGCAGGGGGGCCTCCGGGCCCACCAGGGATGTGTGGAAACAGGCCCAGGAGGTGGGATCGGACATTAGGGAGCAGGAGGCAGTGGCAGGTGCTGTTGGGAGCTCAGATTTTCATCAGTCCGGCGCCCTACCCTGGAGACAGTGAGAGACGTTTCCTCACCGTGGGGTTCAGGATCCCCTCCTGCCAAATTTAGTTATCCCCCCTCCTCCAACCAGACCCGGGCTGCTACTTTTAGAAGAGAAGCAGCCATTACTTCATTTGTTCTAGAATCTTCTGGAAGAAGCATCTGCTTCGGAGGTGTGTGCGGGTTTGAGCTGCTCTGTGCTGCCTTTGGGGTCCCATGGGGTCCTGTCTTGGGGTTGCTCTCAGAATGGAGATCTTATTCCACGGTCTGGGGTGAGGGCAGTGGCTGGGAGTGGGGACGTGGGGTGATGAGCCAGGGTGAAGCAGGAGGTGTCTCCACCCCGGAGGGTCCACAGACAGACTGATGCACAGCCCCCGCCTCTGCAGGACAGGAAGGCCAAGGGCTTGTGTCGGCTCAGGGCAGTGAGCTCTGGGCTGGGAGGCTGAGTTTACGGGTTGAAGTGCATTACGATCCAGTTATCTGGGCAATTCCACATTTTTTGTCATGAGCATCATGGGTCTCTGCGTTGTGGTGGAAGCCAGAGTGGGGAAAAGCCAGACTCTCTGAGAAGCTGCCAACTCCCCGTGTCGGGAGTGAGGGGCCTGAGAGCTCCTCCCAGGACTGACATGATGCTGAGGCATCGCGGAGCCACGTGACAGGAAGCGTGTGGATTGTCTGAGTTATGTTTTCTGTAAAGACGATACAGGCACGTGGGGAAATGCAGCACCACAGAGGGCAGAGGTGAAGAGCAGGCTCCCGCCCGTCTCCTGTCTCCCAGTCCCCGTGGAGGCAGTGGCTCGTTCTGTCACTTCAGAGACAGTCTCTGCCTGTGCAGACCTCCGTTCCTGAAACAAAGGCAGCGCAGGGTAAAGACTGTCGTGCACTTTTTAAACGCCTATCACTAGGTCTCAGAGCTTGCTCCATCTCAGTCTGTACTGATCTGCCTCTTTGTTCTGACCGCTGCACGGTCTCCCCACGACTGCTCTAAGCCTCTGTGGAAGGACGTTAGGTGATGACAGTCTTGGGCCACTGCTGACAGTAAATATCTGTGCAGGCAACCTTACCTTCACTCGCAAGTATGTCTGAGGATAAATTCCTGCAGTGGGAGGTGGGGGAGGTCAGGCAGGACGCAGTTTTAAATGTTCACAGATGCTTACGGCTCCCGTTTGTTGGGGGTCTGCTCCAGCCCCACCTCCATGCCAGGGAGTGGAGATGACTTGCAGGTTGGGTCCACGTCTTCCCCTCGACCGATGCCTCTCCCCACAGAGAACATATGCGCTTGGCAGTCATGGCATCTAGTCAGCCCCTGTGCCCCCCACCCCCTGTATAAACCTGGAGACCACACAGCTTCCCGTTAGTGTCTTGGGGGTCTGCAGCCTGTTGGCTGAGCTGTCAGCCTCAGGGGCAGGGTCATCAGCTCCCTGCCTCCCGCGGCGTGGCTGCCCAGGGCTGGGCACAGGAGGGACCCCATCCCCAGGACCCAACTCGTGTCCGGATCCTGGGCCTCTGCCCTCAGATCCATCTCCCTCCCCTGCTTGGCTCTGCATCGTGGGGCTGACCACTACTGGCTGGTTTCCCAGGTCCCTGTCAGTCGGGGCTCTGGGAGGAGAGGGAAGGGGAAGGGAGGCGAGGCTGGGTGCACCCTCATCTTTCAAGACGTGCCACAGGCAGCTTTCCACTGGCTCCGGCTCCCTCTGGGCGGCTCCTCCAGCCCGCGGCCCCAGCCTTCCCCAGTTGACCATGGGCCCTGGGCTCCAGTCCTCCTGCCAGGGGAGGTAGCTTCATGTTTTGATTAACGCCAGGGTCGCTGGCTTCATCATCCATGTGGCATCTGGGCCCTCCTCTCCCCTTTGTAAATAAACACTACCTTGAATTAAATTTTCCACTCTTTGAAAGGCTAGAGTGGTTTCTGTTTTCACGGCTGGCTCCAGACTGCTACACAAGTTGTGTGGCTGAGGGGAGACGGCGAGGCGTCCCTGGGGGCCTGGCCTGGGTAACGAGGCCCCCAGCTGACCCCTTTAATGAGGTAACTGTAGCCTGAGGAAGGCAAGTCATCGACAAAGCCATGGGAGTCAAGTCTTTGTGCATCCGAAGGGAAGAAATCCTGCCCAATGCACTCCTGCAGGGCTCGTGGGCGCCAGTCCTGGCTCCCCGACAGCGGCCATCGAGCAGCCAAGAAGCTCATTTCCGCCTGTCTTCAGGCTGTTGATGTGTTTCCCTCATTGGAACGTGAAATGCACCTGCAGCCCGGACTCGGCCCGGGGGAGGCTGGCTGCTGTTGCTGGCGGAAGCTAGAGCTGGTTAACACCAGGGGCTGTCCCGCAACCCAGGCTGCCCAGGGAGCCACATGCTCCTGCTGTCCAGGGGCTGAAGCAAGACACTGGCTCAGCCAGAGTCAGAGAGCTGCCCCGAGTGAGGGCAGGCTCCCCCAGAGCCTGGAGCCCAGCAGCTGGGACACCAGAAGGCGGGAAGGAGCTAGCTTTGCAAAGAGCCCAGGTGGGCGGTAGAGGCAGAGGAGATGGAACTTGCCAGGGTCCAGGAGCAGCGAGGGGCTGAGTGAACAGCCAGGGGGTGACTCAGGGAGCGGGCTGCATGTTCCAGTTTGCTCTTGGATGTGTCCCCACTGGTCCTTCACTCTGCGCTGCCTCAGGTTCCCTTGACAACTGGCTTCCTGCCAAGCTCAGCCAGTGAGAGGCGGGCACTGGAGTGATCCAGCTCTGCTGTCTCTGCTGAGATGCTCGCTGGCGTGGGCTGTGGCCTGTCTGTAGTCCCTGCCACTGTGCCGCCCCTCCCTCCCTGACCCCAGCTCACCCGAACAGGCCTGTCGCGATTGACTCCAGCTCTGCCAGTGGCCCCTGCCCAGGCTCCGCACTTATCACCTCCTCCTGTTGTCCCGTCGCCCTGCAAGGGCAGAGCCTCTTGCTGTGGCTATGCTCTGGGGTGCCTCGCCCTCTTCTCTCCGCTCTCCCGGGGTCTGCCACACTCCGTACCCAGCTTCCCACGTTAGGTCCCCTCTCCTGAATGACGAGGAGGGTCTTGCTTTCTTGTCTGGACCCTCCTGACAATGACTAAGGTGAGGCAGAGATGCAGGCAGGGCTGTGTCACGCGGGGCCTTGGAGGAACGTGGACTTCCTTCTGGGTGCGAGGGCCCCGTGGAGGGGCAGTCTGGGAGCAATGCCTGCTGAGTGGAGACGTGACTGAAGATGGCCCGGGATGCAGTGGGAGCAGGGAGGAGGTCCAGGGGTTGAAGGAGATTAAGGTAGAGGCTCTGGAAACTGGGGAGGAAGAGAGGGAGAAATGGATATGTGTTGGCAGAGGAACCAACAGGACTCGCTGATGGGTGGGCTCTGAGGGGAGAGGGAAGGACCCAGAACCACTCTCAGCTTCATGGCTGTGTGAATGCTCCCATGCCTGATGTGGTTTCCTCATCTGTAAATGAGAACCATGATGCCCACTCAGGGCTGCTCCAAGGATTCAATGCCTGCATGCAGCAGGTGCCCAATAAAGGCAGTAACCTTCTTCCTGTCTCCACCATCCACTCTTCTGTGAATGCTCCACTACCCTGACTGACATTGTGTTCTGATCCTTGGTTCATTCATTGAACACTTAGTTTGTGGGATCCTCTGTCAGACACTGAGGATTCAGCCACAAGCGAGACCAATCACTTTTGTCTTCATGGAGCTCACTATTGAGAGCTCACGTCGCTTCAGGTCTGGAGGCCCTCTCCTGTCCTCTCTGTCAGCTTCCTGCCCATGTGTTGAGCTGTGTGAAGCCCACTCCCTCCTTGCTGTGCTCATCCCTCCCTCCTTTCCACTTTCTTAAGGCCAGGCTGTCAGTAGGTCACAGTGGAGCTGCAGCTAACACAGGATACATGTTCGCTTAGTATTCACACGACAAACCAATGGCTGGACGTGTGTTAAAGTTATAAAGCCCTTATATAAAAAGAGAAGGGACTAAACCCACCAGGTAAGCAGGGTCTCTCAGACTGTCACCTCCCACCCCACTCTGCTGTAGGATTTGACAGCTATATTAAGCTGGAAAGGTCTGAAGACCATGACTTCTGCATGCAGGTTCCTCTTGGTCCCTCCTGTGGTCTGCCTCAGTGTTATTCAGACTACTGTGCAGGAGAATCATGAACGAGGTTACATGCACAAACCATGGATGCTCCAGTTTATGGAGGACCTCAAGGGCTTTCATGGTCCTTTTGATCACCTACCATTTTCACCTAATGGGCTCACTTTATAATTCAAGTGCCCTGTAAAATATGACCCTCCAATATAGTTGGCCTTATGTCCTGCATAATCATTTCAAGGCTGCCTGGCAAGGCTGTTAGCTCTGTTCAAGGGAGGGGCCATATCACATTCATTTTAGTGTTCCCCATTGTGCCTGGCATGAGGCTAGCTTTGGGTGGGTTTGGTAAAAGTGATAAAGAGTTGGTTGATGGTGGGTTTGGTTGATAGTAGGGTTGGTTAATGGTAGAGTTGGCTGATTGTGGGGTTGGTTGATGGTAGTTGGTTGATGGTAGAGTTGGTTGATGGCAAGGCTGGTTGATGGTAGAGTTGATTGATGGTAGGTTTGGTTGATGGTAAGGTTGGTTGATGTGGGGTTGGTTGATATGGGGTTTGTTGATGGTAGAATTGGTTGATGGCAAAGTTGTTTGATGATGGGGTTGGTTGACAGTAATGTTGGTTGATGGGAAGGTTGGTTGGTGGTAAGACTGGTTGAGGGTAAGGTTGGTTGAGAGTAAGTTTGGTTGAGAGTAAGGTAGGTTGATGATGGGGTTGGTTGATGGTGGGTTTGGTTGATAATAGGGTTGCTTAATGGTAAAGTTGGTTGATAGCAGGGTTGGTTGATGGTAGTTGATTGATGGTGGGTTGGTTGATGGTAAGATTGGTTGATGGTAGGGTTGTTTGATAGTAAGGTTAGTTGATGAGGGGGTGGGTTGATATGAAGGTAGATTGATGACAGGGTTTATTGATGGTAGAGTTGGTTGGTGGTGGGGTTGGTTGATGGTAAGGTAGGTTGATGACGGGGTTGGTTGATGGTAAGGTAGGTTGATGACAGGGTTGGTTGATGGTAGAGTTGGCTGATGATAGGATTGCAGGTCATATGGCACAGGATTGGATAGGTGTGGGTCTGAGGCTAGGGCTGAAATCTCACTTATCAGAAGCTCCAGATAGAGTGGGTATGAAGAAAACAGAGGTCAAAAGATTTCAGTGAGTACAGTTGACAGGTTGCAGCCCTCATACTGGGGAAGCTTCTACACTACGCAGTGAACTCTAACATTAGCCCACTGGAACCTCACTGCAAATCTGTGAATGGAAGAGGTAAAGTTTTATTATCTTTATAAGAGATATATGAACAGTGGTGTAGATTAAGTAAATCTTTTATGGTGAATCAGTAATAGAGTCAGGGGGTAGACTTGAGGACTCTTTCTACCCTGAAACCTTCAGCAAATACTTCTGGAAAACCACTGTTCTCAGTAGTACCCTGCTGTTCTCAGAGCTGTGGGTGACGAGACAGTAAAAGTTTCCTTAAAGTAATCTCCATCCTCGAAGAGCCCACCATCTCCTTGGAGAAAGAGGGCTCCCCCACGAAATGTGACAGTGGTATCAAAGTGCGGAACACATCCCACTGGTGGGATGTGAGATGGCTCAGGTAGTATGGAGATGAATGGGGGTGAGGAGGAGCTGGGGCCTCAGTGTGGAGGACTCACGTGGAGGACATAGGCTAAGGGCCAGACGAGGGAGAGGTCTTCCCAGTGACACTGGGGTGAAGATGTCCTTGGAGCCAAGCCAGCTCTGGGACACAAGCACTGTGTAATCCTTCATGTGCTGACACTTCCATTGGTTCAATTTAGTGAGTGCCGCAGAGGTGCACCTCTGCTTCCAAGAACAGTGGATGGTCTGCTGATGCCCATAAACTCTTGTAAATCATAGTCTCTACCTCTCTAGGCAGAGATCACTGTAATGGTGACAACAAGACTTTTCAATTGTCTTATGAGACACAAAGAAAGATTACATGTTCAGTATAATATTAGTGTTTCCTGTATTTGGTTTTAGTCTCAGTTTCTGGAAGATGTCACTTCCTCTATAACAGCACTTCCAAACTATGTCTCTAGAGGTATTCTCTTCTTCTCCTCCCTCAAAGAGTTTGAGAAATGCCAAGTTTAACATGGTTAAATATATATATTTTTTTACCTGCAGGATTTCTCAGAAGTCTTAAGTTGCTTATATTGACCAAAATTCTTTAAAGGGGGATAGAGAAAGCAGCTTTCTCTAAACTTATCTGAAACCAGAAACATCCTTTCACAGAAGACCTGCTAACTGCATCTTGCAGGAGCTAGAGTATCAAACAATACAGTGTGCAAATGTGGCTCTAGGACTGTATTTCCAGTCGCCCACCCAGGGCACTCGATGAATCAGAATACCTCTTGGCCTGTCTATCTGCAGACAGAGAAGTTTGGGGTTCAGATCTTGGGATGTCTCCAAGGAAGTTTCTGTAGGAACACACTGGTGGCCCCACCTGCCTAGGGAACTTGTTTTGGTAAACAGTTAGACACAGGCGGTGACTAACAAGGGCCCACCTCCTTCCGCATCTAGGGCTGCTGGATCCAGGCTTCTTCCCCTTTCTCCACTCAGTCAATCTATAAAGTGTTTCATAGCCCCAGCATGGGTTATTGGCAGTGACCCACATATGTGAAAGCAGTAAAACCCACTGAGTTATCTGTCATCAGGCACAGTCCCGCTGCCTCCCAAATTGCTCCCCAGGATCCACGGACATTTCCTGGGCTCTGGAATTGGGGCCTCCTGGGTCTGGAGCATTTCCGCTGTCATTGCCAACAGCACTTTTAGAGATCTCAGAGTTGCCTCTTTTTTTTTTTTTGCTGAGGAAGATTCACCCTGAGCTAACATCCACTGCCAATCTTCCTCTTCTTGTGTGTGAGTCACCACCACAGCATGGCCACTGACAGACGAGTGGTGTAGGTCTGCACCCAGGAACTGAACCTGAGTTGTCAAAGTGAGCACACCAAACTTGACCACTAGGCCACTGGGGCTGGCCCAGAGTTGCATCTTTTTGTTGCTGATTATGTCCCAGTGAACAAGGGAGAAGGCAATCTAGCTGAGGGTGTCCTGGCCAAAGTTGGAAGGACCTTGGTGTCTGGTGTCTGGTGCAGGACACGGACATCACCGATGCAGAGCGAGCTCCAGGCTGGGTCTTGGGTGCAGACCTAGCCATAAACCATAGCAGGAAGCACCTCGAGGCAACCTCTGCAGGAACGGGCTCTGGGAAGCTGGTCTCCGAGGCGTGTGGTTTAGGGAGCACAGAGCCTCCTGGAGCACAGGGTCAAAC
The DNA here is from genome assembly GCF_020826845.1 of Diceros bicornis minor. NCBI lineage: Eukaryota > Metazoa > Chordata > Mammalia > Perissodactyla > Rhinocerotidae > Diceros > Diceros bicornis. The sequence goes on along the minus strand of NC_080774.1, from coordinate 1,915,557 downwards.
ATGTCTGACCTTGAGACGCCAGCTCCTGGAGCCCAGGGAGCCACCCTTTCAGGTTGTGCTGTTGGGTGAGCTTGCGGCTTTTGTTACGGCCCTCTGTGCCTCTGCAGGCGCTTAATCTACTCGTCTGGTTTACGCTCTGCTCGAGGACGACAGGGACGATAGCGAACTCTGACACACACTCTCACACGGTGCATCTTGTGTCCCTGGCCCTGCTCCAAGCACTTCACATACGTCAATTCACTGAATCCTCACAGCGTCAGTGAGTCACTGTCCCAGGTCATCAGCTGGGGCGTGATCATGCTGGGACTTGAACCTGGGCATATGGGTCCGGGGTCTGGCTTCTTAAGCAAACTCTGCAGCTGTGGATGTCGCAGTCTAGACACGGGGCACGGGGCACGGCCGGCCGTGGTGGATGTGGGGGAAGGCTGCCTGTTAGGAGGGGAGGGCGTTAGGCAGTAGCAGCGTCGAGGTGAGTGAGGGGAGGAATCTGAGTGGTGGTGGAGCCATCGGGAGCATTTGAAATGTACAAAACCAAGGGCTAGTTCCAAAGGACTGGACCTCTGTCGTGCTAACCGCAGGGCCTTTGGGGTGGACTCAGAACTTGGTGGTCACCACCACATCCACGATGGGACAGTGGCAGCCCAATACTCAGCTGTGCATTGGCCCTGTCCAGCTGGAAGTGCCCATCCGGTCTGGGCCACACCAATCTCAGGGCCAGTGCCCCTCCAGGACCTGACAGCCGCTGACCCCCCTGCTCTGCTTCCCCGCAGCTCACGCACGGACACCAGGTGGCGCTCTCATCCATCAGTTACATCGGCTGCTCCGTGTCCGTGCTCTGCCTGGCCGTCACGCTGGTCACCTTCGCTGTGCTCTCGTGAGTCATCCTCTGCTCTCCCTGTGTCCCTGGGGAGCTGGCAGCTTCGTGGAAACATTAATGCCACACCTCCCCCTCCTCAATTTCCCTTGTGAGATGGCGATGCTGCCCTATTTAACTCTGCACGTCGTGTGTTACAGCTGGACAGCTGTCCCTCAATTGCTTTTCATTTTGAGACCTGGTGTGCAGGGAGGGGGCTGTGGGGTGCTGGAAAAGAGAGAGGAGAGAGGAGAGCTGTGGAATTGGAGGACACCCAGCTTTAGCTAAGCTGGAAAGTTCTGGAAAGATCCCCAGCGCACAGAAAGCCCCCAGTTTTCCGGCCTTTTGACTGGCCAGGTGACAGCAGAACTGAGGAGCCCCCCCTCAATGCTATCGAAGTGGCCAGCTCCTGGTGGGGCTGGGCTGGGGGAGGTCCCAGGAGGGACAGCGCTGGAGGGGTGGGAGGGCACCTTCCCAGCAGGGCCGCCCCACTATCCAAGCTGAAGCCACGTCTGGTCAGAGCTCAAGGGAGCCTCTGTGGCCCCCTGAGTGGAGGGTGGCAGCCAAGTCCGTCTGTGGCCCTTTCTGACCTGGTACAGAGAGCTAACACGAGAGATGTGAGTCTGGGCAGCCAGCTGTGGAGACACTCGCACACCCCGTCAGAGGGGCATGTTACTCTCCCCTGGGGGCCTCACTCTCTGGGGTGCTAGGGAGTTTGTCTCCCCCTTCCACCTTCCTCTGCTGGGAGACGATGCTTGTGGGGGTTCCTCCTGGAGCCCAGCGCCTTCCTCACCTGCTCTGGTGCCCTGAGGACGCCTGTCACCTGGGCGGCTCTGTGACTGGGGGTGGTGAGCTTGGTTGGTCGGGGGCTACAGAAAGATCAGCAGGGAGAGACCAGCAGCTTCCCCAGGCCCTTCCCTCCTCTCCTCAGTGCTGTCACCTGGGAACCCAGGAGCTTTGGGTGGCAGGTGTGGGGTGTGCATGGGTCACGTGAGGACTTTCTAGTGGGATCAGAGCCAGGCAGGAGGAGACAGGTGCGGGTTTGGAGGGACCCCAGCATTATGCTCAGGACATTCATTCTTTGATTCCCTCGCTCCTCAGCAAGCCCACCACATTCTGGCATAGTCTGCTCTGGGACACAGCTGTGCCCAAGACGGATAAGAACATGTCCAGAAGGGGCCAGACAATGAGCAAGGACAGAAAGTCACAAAGACATTCACAGCCCTTAGTGCCCTGAGGTAGCAGTTTAGAGAGCGAGGAGATGGAGCTCCTTCACGTCAGAAGTTCTCTCTAAGGGGAGACGTTTGAGCCACCATGTGGAGACTTGGGAAGAGAGTTTACTGCAGAGGAACAGCTGGTGCAAAGGCCCTGAGGCTGGAGCGTGTTGGGGGCGTCTGAGAACAGAAAAAGGCATCGTGACCAGGAAAGGGCTGAGTCAGAGCAGCAGGCAGGAGTCAGGCTGTGCAGGACTGTGCGGGCTGTCAAGGAGCTGGGTCATGTCCTGGAGCAATAGGGAGCCATTGAGGGTTCACAATTGGGAGTGACAACACCTGGGCGCTCTGTATAAAGACCTCTTTGGCGGCCCTTGGGGGAGTGGTATGGAGCAGCCATGCCTGAGCCGGTGCTGGGCCTGGGCCTCACCCCTGCCTCTCCGCCCTCAGCTCGGTCAGCACCATCCGGAACCAGCGCTACCACATCCACGCCAATCTGTCCTTTGCCGTCCTGGTGGCCCAGGTCCTGCTGCTCATCAGCTTCCGCTTGGAGCCAGGCACGGTGAGTGGCCCTCTGTCCCTCCTCCCTCTCATGTCACCAGGGCAGGCTCCTTCCCCGGCCAGTTTCTTCAACGCAGAACTCAGAGCACGGTCCCCCAGAGAGCCAGGGCTGTGGTTCCTTCAGGAGAGACAGAGCAGATGACGTGCACGAGCCCGTTTCTCTGCTCAGCATCGGTCTCAGTAATGGAGATGCTGCCCATGAGCTGTCAGCTCACTCGGATGAGCCCCGGCTGCACGCGGGGCGCTGAGCTGAGAGCTTACATAGATCCACAAGCCTAATCCCCAGGGCAGGCCCACGAGGAGGTGCTGGCCTCCTGCTTATGCTTGCAGAGCCGGGGCTGGGGCGTGAGGGCTTATGGCCACTCACCCAAGGGGACGACCCTGGTTAGCGGCCAGCCGGGGTCTGACCTTGTGCCATCTTGCTGCAGACTCTGCCCTTCACCCTGCACTGGCAGCGAACAGCCGCACTCCCTCTGCCTGGCAAGGCGGGGCGCTCCTGGCAAAGGGAGTGTGAAGACCCAAACCCGCCTTTCCCCTCTTTGTATCGAGTGGGGGTTCTCCGGGGACCTAGGAAGTCTTAGACCTCCCAGGAGGTACTGAGCTCAGACTGAAACGACCCAGGCTTGGGTGACATGGGTCATAAACCCAGTCGATGGGACAGAGAAGCAGACAGTGCCTGCTCCCCCAGGGGGGAAGGAGATGCTGGTTCTGGCGAAGGTTCAGAGGACCGAGCAGGGTAAGCCAATGGCCTTAGGACACATCAGGATTGGCTAACGTGAGATGAACTCTATCCTGCGCTAGTAAGGGTCAGCAGAGCCTCTTGTCCTCACTGCCAGCAGGGTCCTTGGCCACCACATCCCTGTCCTGGGGCTGCTGCGTAGGGAGAGATCTGCCCTCCTCTGCTACAGGCACCTCCCTGCAGATTTAGGGGTTCAGGGGAGCGTCTGAGAATTCGGATGTGCCGTGGGCAGATGAGGCGAGCACCAGCCTCACTCTCTCCCATGGGTGCTCTCAAGCTCTGACATGCATCAGCACCTGCGGCTTTCCTTAAAATGCAGATGCGGGCTCAGTAGCGCTGGGTGGGGCCCAGAATCCTGTGTTTCTATCAAGCATTCAGGGGATGCTGATGCTGCCTGTCCAGACCACGCTGTGAAGTCCCACTGCTTGGTGGCAGGTCCGGGCACCATAGCCCCAGATGGTGACCCCAGGGACTGGGAGGACTTCTCCTTCCCAGAGCCGTGTGTGTCTAAAATCCCAGGGCAGGGCTCTGAGTGGTCCTGCTTGGGTGACGGCCCATGGGAGAGGTGGGATCGGCTGTCGGCCGGCAGGAGAGGTAATTGTGGTGGCCCTTCTCACCAGAGCCTGTGTGTGGGGAGGGGCTGCTCCCCACAGGATAGGGGCAGCTGGTCCTAGAAGATGTGGGGCCAGGCGGTGTTGGGACACAAAAGTAATAGGTGTGTCCCAAATTAGCATCTAAATTTAACGGATCCCGATGACAAGAAACACAACAGTGCAGCAGCTTGTACGTTTTTCCTCCAGGAATCAACTGACATGGGGGCCATGGGAGGCCAGGACATGGAGCCCCCAGTGGAGATGGTTGCTCCTGATTTTCATGTTCCTTTTCCTCCCTGGGCTCCCGGTTCCCTGGACCTTTTGTCTGAGCTTAGGGACGGGTGGCTGTGGGCTCACAGAGCACAGGGGCATTTCTGATCAGGGCCCCCGGGGGGGATGAGGCCGCATGGCTGAGCCTCCAGGCAGGGCCGGGAGACTAACAGCAGGAGGGAAAGAAGCCCCTTGGAAACTGAACCTGTGAGCTGGGCAGGCCTGACCTCTTGGTCTCGTCAGAGAGAAGGCAGGTGGGCCTGAATGTCAGCGCCCAGCAGTCAGAAATAAGGACCTTAGGATAGTTCATTACTCCTGTTGAGACAACTCCAGGGAAGTCCAGTGTCACTGAAAAGTCCAGAACCTAGGGGTTTAAGCCGTGTCACAGGCTACCCTGTCTCTCGACTTCCTTCCTCTCAAGAGCCCCTCTCCGCAGACGCCTCCCCTCGAGGGGCCAAAGCAGCTTCCACAGCCCCAGGCTCTGGTCCTTGTGTCCAGATGGAGGAAGGAAACCTGCTCCCTGGTGGCCCCGCCCACCCCAGAACCCACCCCATTGGACCAGGCGGGTCACGTGCCAGCCCTTGAGCCAATCCTGCTGCAGGGGTGGGGATATTTATGTTGATTGGCTGGGCCTGATTCCCGACCCTCTCCTGAACCAATCACTGTGCCTGGGAGGGGCCACGGTACAGTGATTGGCTATTGCCTGAGTCACGTGCTCCACCCAAATCCCCGGGACTAGAGACGGGAGTCAGTCCCAGGAAGGGAGTGAGGCTTCGTGAGTGAAAGATGCCCCGGAAGTGGATGCGGGGAGGCTGCAAGGACCCCAGAGCCCACTGCACATCCCCAGGGAGGTCTCCCCTCTGCCCTCTGCTCTGACCCTAGACCCCGTGCCGGGTGCTGGCCATGCTTCTGCACTACTTCTTCCTGAGCGCCTTCGCCTGGATGCTGCTGGAAGGGCTCCATCTCTACAGCATGGTGATCAAGGTCTTCGGCTCGGAGGACAGCAAGCATCTCTACTACTATGGGATGGGATGGGGTAGGTGGGGGGACGCAGATGGGGGGAGGTCGGGTGTGATTTCATCTTCACACACACTAACATGACACTCGTAGAAGAGGCCAGGTGCCCTTAGGCTTGAACTTCCCCACACTCAAAAAAAATCGCGTCCCGTGGGGAGTGCCGTGGCATTCTCTGTTCTAATGGTCTCCTTCCCCTCCTGGGGAAACCCCTGAGGCGCTGCTCTGGAGCTGGGGCCAGGGAGGGTGCCCCACTTCTCTTGGATTGACACACCAGCTTTGGTGCAGGGCAGTGGGCGGGGGAGGCAGCCTCCAACCTCAGCTTGCCTCTCCTAGAGCCTCTGCCCTGTGAGTGCCTGGATGTGAGGGCAGTCAGGGCCCCGGACGCCCAGCCAGTCGCACCTGGGACAGACCCTGTGCACTGTGGGCTGCGGTTGGATGGAGGAGGGGAGCTCTGATCTCTCAGCTGCTCTTACCTGGAATAGAGCTTCTGCAACACGGAGCTGCAGAGAGTAGAAATGCAGGCCGCCTGCCTGAGAGGTACTGCAGCTCTTGATTAGGCCCTGGGGAAGGGGAGCCCTGTCTTGCGAGCCACACCTCCACGGAGTGGAGCAGATTGTGGCTCAAGTGTCATAGACTCTGTTCTGACCAAGACTTAGTAGGTTTTCTTGAATAAATTTTTTTTTAACTTTTGCTGTATGCCCTTAGGAAAATTTACAGACTTTAAATTGTTGTTTTTTTAAAGCTGATTTTCGCCGGTTATGGTTGTCTCACTGGGGAGTGGTCTGTGGAGCAGTCATGCCATCATTCCGGAAGTCACCTCCCCACTGACTCGGCTGCTTGTTTCAGTTTCTTCTTGCCCATCCAAGGGTCCCGGCCAGCACAGGAGGCCCTGCTTCCTGCCACAGTCTTGGGCTGTAATGGACACCTGATGCCCTTGCCTTTGCTGTAAACCATGAGTCTGACGTGAGGGACGGGCCACTTGTTTCTCATTTCCTTAAATAGATTTGATGTTCAGAGTCCTCATTGTGTAAGGAGCAGATACACATGTTTGTTTTGTGCTTTGCACTGGCTAATGTCATGTATTTGGGGATGCGGTGGAGGTAAATTATGCACTGTGCATGGCTTCCCTGGGGTGGCGGGGGAGGCTCACCTGGTGACAGACATGGAAGGAGGAGGCTCAGCAGCGCCTCCACCTTTGGTGGCCGTGCAGGGAGCCCCCTGTGTCCCACTGAGCCGTGTGGGCGGGCTCGTTGTTCCTGAGGGGCTTTTTCACACCCGCAGGCCTCTGCCCACCCTGGGCCCTTGGAACGGAAGTCCTCTCCTCTCCTTTCTCCCCTTGGAGAGCCCGATTCAGGCAGAGCCTGCTCCTTCAACCCTTCTGTGACTCCCTGGAGAGGATGGTTGCTCTGCTTATCATTTCCAGCAAGGATTGACAGGACGATGTGTGACCAGCCAGCACTTACTGGTTTCTCTATAGATGTGGTCATACAGTTTAGAGATGTGCATGCACACACACTAGCACAAACACACCATAAGCCACAGCAGAGACGGTTGTAATGAATTAAATGTGTTTGTGGCATCTGTCCGTACAGTGAGAGGAACCCCGTGACGGAGCTGTCTCTGTCGGCCTCAGATGGGGGTGTCTGTCATAATCCAGTCCAATCCAGCCTTGAATGATGTCTTATTTTGTTTGCACAATGTGGAGATAAAAACTGAATTATTTGCCAGTATTTTAAAATTGAGAGATATTACATAAAATGACAGAGTTCTTTTGAAAAATGAGGTGGTCGGGGAACCCTGAATTTATATTCTTACGTGACGGCGTTGGCTGGGACCGTGTAGTTTCTGATACCAGCAGAGTCCCTGTAGATCTCAAGTGCACAGCCTCTGCTGTGCACTCTGCAGACAGAGTGCTGGGCGGCCTTCCTGCAGGCCTGCGACCTCTGTCTCTGGTCAGCCTTCTCTTAATTGATTTCATCAGGGCTTACGAGCTGCATCCTTCTTTCTGATGGGTTGGCATTGTCTTTGGGCCTAAGTGAAGACTGTCTGCAGGCAGCCGGGCTCTCAGCCTTCAGTTATTAATTAAGGAGGAGCTGGAGGCTGCCCCAGGGCCTGGTGAGGTCACACTGTGTGGAGAACCCCTCAGAGAGAGGCCGCTTCCCATAGATTGTCACCCTGGTCTTGCTCCGACCCTCACACAGTCTCAGTTTTTGGCAACCTAGGTACTGTTCTGAAGCTGAGCTGGGGGTTGGAGGTGTCAGATCAACAATACACCTCGAGGTTTTGTTGGAAGTCAGGCCCTAGGCCAGGACTCGTGGTGTGAGTGGAATCTCATCTGTCGGTGTGGGAGCCAGGAGAGGCGAGAGGCGAGGAACACGTGAGAGTTCACATGTTCGTGCAGCAGGGACGAAATTCTGGTCACAGACTCAGAAGTGAAAAAAACATAACTTGCTTTATTTTCCTCTATTACAACTTAATTTCTTTTGTGAGCTCCCACTTGTCCGGGGGTAAAAACTTACCCTAGTTAGTTCCGGGCCCTCCTTTCCCTGAAGCTGCGTTTGTGTTCCGGGAGCTGCCGCAGTGCTCGGGCAGTGTGTCCATCAGAGTGAGCTGGGCAGTGCTGTGATGATATTTATTTCCTGTTTGCACCGTACGTACCCGGAGGGCCGGCGGTGGCGGGAGGGGCTCTGCTTGTGGCTGTTGCTCAGGAGCCCAGGATGATGGAGAAGTCACCGCCTCGAGCCAGCGCTGGTTGCTGTAGAGAGAAGAGGGCACGAGAGGACCTGAAAATTAAATACTCAACAGATGGAGGCGTGTGTCGCCTCTGTCTGCAGCTCATGGCCCAACACCCCAGGGCGCAGGAGTGCAGACCTCCCGTGAGCCCAGAGCGAGGTGACTCCCCAGGAGGGCGGCCATTGTCTCCCAGGTTGTCGTCTCTCTGCTCCTGCTCCGTGGAGACATCCCCGCCCCTGTGTCAGGTTTCTTTTTGTCCGTCCTCTCAGGTCTTCGCTCTGTCTGTCCTGGTTAATGTTTCATGGCACACTCTCTCACAGTCGATCTTTACATCCGCCCTCCCTGGGTCTTAGGAGGCAGAAGCCAGGGAAGCGTGGGTCTGGTCCCTCAGAAGGGCCACTACATTCCAAAGAGAGCTCTTCCTGAATCCATGAATGTCCGCGTGCCAGGGCCGGAGGGACCCCAGTGGTCTGCAGGAGCCCGTGACATGTCTGCATGGGTTATTGGGATGCGAGTCTCAGATGACAGGACAGTGGAAAAGGGGTCTGAGTTGTTACTAATAGTGAAGATTATTGTGCGGATGAGCTTCCTACCTCCAGCACCTTGTTAGTCACTCATGTGGCCACATCTCATGTGATCCTCACACCAGCCTGATGAGGAAGGCACTGTTGTCTCATCTCCGCAGTGAGAACATGGCAGCCCAGAGAGGTTCAGCCGGTTCCCTGAGGCTGCACAGCGGGTCCCAGGTGGCCCTGGGAAAAGAACCAGGTGTCTGGTGGCTCCAGAACCCAGGCTTCTCCCTCTCGCTGTTTTCTCCTTCCTGCTCCCATGCTCCTCATTCTCCCACCTGTGAGCTTTTTCTTTTTAACAACACACACCTTCCCCCAGTCTCTGTGGCTCCTGCAGCTTGTTTCAGAGAAAGCAGAGTGGGACCCGCCATCTTCTCAGGCAGCCCCTTCTGGTCACTGCCCCATGGGTTGGCCCCTGCTGGACACAGGGGATGACGCAAGGGAAGAAATGGCAAAGGAGCTTCCAGTGTTGCTTTGGGATCGTACGAGAAATGTGTCAGTTGTGAGTGCAGAAATAATCTTCAACTCCTCCATTTAACTTTGGGCAGCAAGGAGATGCCACCCCCTGACTTGGGCCCTTCATCGTGGCCAGGATCAGGGGAAGGGGGGTGCAGGCGTTGGCTCCAAGTGAAGTCTTCGACCACCGATATGAAAACTCACCCTCCGGGGGCCCTCCAATCCTTGCCGCACCTTCCAGAACCCACCAGATGGACCCTGGGGGCTCTGCCTCAGCCCTGTGGGCCTGTGGACCAGCACTCCCAGCAAAGGACGGCGGCCCCGCAGCGTCAGCTCTCCCTGTCCACCGCGGCGCGGGCTTCCCCAGTGGAGCCTGGGCCTCTGGTGGTGGCTGACGGTGTCTGGGCTTGATGTCCCCAAGGCCCCTCATCTCAGGTCCCCTGTGATCGTCCCACCCCAAATGAGCCAGGCAGCGAGGATTCCCTGTGCCATCTGAGGAAACCGAGGCCCCCAGAGAGCGGGCAGCAGGGCCTGGGCCGGATCCCATGCGCCCTCGTCTGTGTGGTTCTGGGCCCGTCTGGGCAGGAGCACTGCGGCCCGAGGCCTTCGGACCCTAGGGTGGAGCTCTGTCTTCCGTCAGGTTGTGCTCGCACGTGGAAAGCTCAAATGTGACCAAGGGTCCCTGGTGGCAGGTGCATCCTCCCATCTGTCCGCCCCTCCCCAGGGCCGCCTGGTCTCCTTTGTGAGCCTGGCGGCTGTTTTGTCCAGACGTCTGTCATGCATTTAGACTATTTGGACATCAAGACGAAGTGTTTCAGAGATTGGAAGCGCCTTTTGCAGGAGACTGTTTAAAACTGACACTCAGAGGGCAGGCGTGGCCGACTGCGCCAGAGGTGGGGGAGCTGCTGCTCTGAGGCGCCCAGGCCTGGAGCCAGGATGACCTCCCCTCCCTCCTCTGCGCAGAGATGTCCCGGGGCCTGCAGACTCAGTGTGTGCAGTGTGTTGTCACCCTTCCACCCGCCCTTTCAGTCGAGGAATACTCAAAACTCGGCGTCCTTGCCAGGAGCTGTTTCTCAGGAAGCCCTCCTGGAGGGGAGGCTCTGTGGGTGGAATGTGGGGTGAATCCTCTGCTGTCTCTGCTCCCCGCCCCGACCCTGCACTGCAGGGGAGCAGAGGGAGAGGCTGCGCGTCCAGGCCGCTTCATCAGACACAGGCCCTGAGGACCCCTCGCTTTCTCTGCAGCCGGAAGTGGGTTGTTTTCAGATCTAGAATCAGATTTATAACAGATCTGCCTTAAAACTCACGTGTGTGTGGGTGTGAGTGTGTGTATCTCTGTGTTTACACTATGAGTTCTTGGAGGTACGGGCTGTTCCGTGTTGGGCTCATAGCACGAGGGTCTTTGTGTGTATCAGGTAGAAAACAAAGAAATGACTAATGAATAAAAGGAGGCGGGAGCTCACGTGACACTCTGCTCTCACTTTGCGCAGGTTTTCCTCTTCTGGTCTGCGTCATTTCAGTATCGTCTGCCGTGGACAGTTACGGAACGAGTGACAAGTAAGTGGCACGGATACATCCCTCATTTGGCAGGACTCCCATGGGACAGGAGCACGTGAGGCGTCCTCAGGGCCTCGGCCTTTGTCTGGGGAGGGGTCTGTAGGAGGCCACCTTCCCCCAGGCCCTGGCAGTGAGAATGGCCAGATGGGGTGGGCAACAGCCCCCGCCGTGCTCGGGGCTTCTCCCACCTCGGGGCTAGCTGCTGGGGGTCAGAGTGGCTCCAGGAATGGTGAGGCGGCTGGTGGAAGGTTCCAATTGGAGCTTTTCATCCACGTGGCCTTCCTAGACACATAGTCTGGTCACCTTTTCAAACCTTTATCCCTTTCCTGGGGTGATCAGCACGTGTGCCAAGTGCACAAAAGTACCCCGTAAATGACAGCCGAGCGAGTACGTGAATGTGGCAGTGCAGCTGCCGGGCCCCAGGCAGGTGGGCCATTGGCTTCTCCTCCCTTGGGGAGCCACAGATGGGGCTTGAGATGTTCAAGACCTCATGCCGCCATTTTGAAACTGCAGCTGATGGGCCCATAGCTGAATTAGGACGGGGATGGGACGGGGTTGTGGGGGCAGGTCAGGTGTTCAAGTTCCAGAAACGTAGTTTCCTCTCCTTACAAGAAAATAAGACGGGCTTTCGCTGAAATGTCTTTAGGAAGCTCCCCCCTTCCCCCCCAGCCAAGCTGAGGACCCACTGAGTGAACACGTGAAAGGAAACGTCATCGAGAGTGCTTAAGAAGAGACAGTTAAACATTTTTATTCCTTCAGGATGAGATAATGTTTTGGCTGAATTGCTGAACTGAGAAGCGTGTAGCCTTTTCCGCTTTAGTGCAACAGTGTACTGAGACGAAGCGTTTAAAGAAGCTTTGTCTGAGCCCATATTGAAACAAGCGTGATTAAGCAGCCATTGTTCCGGCTCGTTCCTTCCAGTCTGGGATGGTTGTAGAAGCTGAGGCGCTAATTAAAGAAGGAACCTCTTCTCAGACAGTCTCAGTGGCGTTTGTTCTGCTTCGTCCCCACTGGAGCCGCAGGGCCGCCCACTGCACGGTGTCCGGGGTCTGCGTCTGTGTCCCCCTCTCCGCTCCGGGCCCGAGGGCGACGCCACCCCGCGCTGTGTCCGGGGTCTGCGTCTGTGTCCCCCTCTCCGCTCCGGGCCCGAGGGCGAGGCCACCTGCGCAGGCTCAGGAGGCCGTGGAGCTCTGAAGAGGACAGATTCGGGGTCCTCCTGGACTCAAAGTTCTGCGGGAAAATGTTGGAAGCACAGCTTTCTCTCTGCAGTCGTCCTGCCCTCGCCCTCGAGGGAGCCGGGGTGTGGAGGGAGCTCTGTGGAGGCGCCGCTCAGGCCCGCTGTGCGCTTCCATTGTAATGCTGCGTCCTCGTTGGCGTGTCTTCCCTCCCTGCTCTGGGCCTGCGGACACGACGAGCATCTCCCAGGCGCCCTCACCTGTTTCAGGGCATCTAGTGTCTCCTGGTCCAGGAGGTCTCGGGGGGAATGGGGGCAGGAAGGTGGACACCTGGCGAGTGGACTTGGGTCCCCTGACCTCTCTGGGCCTCGGTCTCCTCATCTGCAGGGGGCAGTCATCAGAGCGCCTGCTCAGGGGGCACCGTGAGGTTGTGAGGTGCTGCAGCCCGTAGGGTTGTGAGGTGCTGCTGGGTGCGCAGTCACTGAGTGAGGGGCAAGGCGGCCCCTGGAGACATCCCCGTCGTGTGTCAGTGACGACTGCCCTGCGCTCCTGGCCAGATCCCGGTCAACGTGCCCAGGCCCCTGGGGCTGTCCCCGATCCAGGGAGGGGATCTGAAGGCTCTGTGGAGAGGGGCTGGGCTCCCGAGGTCACGTCCTAGGCTGGTGCAGCAGAGTCCTGTCCCAGCGCCCTCCAGACCCTGGGCTCTCGGCATTCTGATGCTCTGGAAAGAAAGGAAATAGTAACAGAGCTGGTTTTCTTGCTGAGTTCTTGGAGTCACACTTGGAAGCCAGGAGGAGTTTCACCTCTTCCAGCTGGACCCTGCATCTCAGATGAGGCTTCTCCGGAGTCAGAGCAGTGGCTGGGATCCACTGGAACCTTGTCTGTGGGTTGCGGGCCCGGCGGGAGGTGTGACTGACCGACAGCTGAGGGGCAGGTGGAATGGTGTCACGTGTGACTCGTTGATCCTCTAACCCCTGATGGAAGGCACCAGTTAGTATTTGAAATGGTCTGGAAGAAAGCCAGCCCCTGGCAAATGTCTATTTATTTATTTTTCATAATAAAATTAAAACCTGCTTAGGATTTTGCGTAGACTCTTCAGAGGTTGTGAGTTTTTCCACTAACTAGGGGGCCTGTGAAAGCCGCCTTTTCCCTGAGCCATTCTGCAAACCTGGAAAATTCTTTCCAAGAATGAAAGACAGGAGACCATCATGGATAGGAAACAAACAAAATTGCTGGGAGTAACAGTGTTGTTATGACTGGCCCCTGGGTTGACTCGGTAGCTGAAAAAAACACCATCTTAGTGACTGTTCTGGGAGAAGGCACCCGGGCGCCCGGGGCAGGTGAACAGGTGTTGAAGTAACAGCTCTGCTTCCCCCACAGTTGCTGGCTGTCGCTCGGGAGTGGCGCCATCTGGGCCTTCGTCGCCCCTGCACTGTTCATCATTGTGGTATGTCCCCTGCCCTCGTGGGCACAGAGCTGGGCTGGGAGGGGCAGGGGGAGAGGAAGCGCGTGAGGGCCCCGGGCTCTGTGGAGGTGGGCCTGGGCCCCTGGCTCACGTCCTGAGCTGGTGCAGCGTCGTTCTTGCCACCACCCTACTTGGGGCATGTGACCAGCCTCATTTCCCGGAATGACGCTCAGAAAGCCGGGCGTGATTTCAGGTTGAATGCAGATCCGTGTAACGCCCTGGAGCATAAGGGCAGACTCGCACAAGAGGGGCAGCGCGGACACAGCTGGTTGTTTTCCGTGACTTTCTGTCACACGCTCTCTCGGTGGCCGAGGAGCTCCATGATCGGGGAGTGTTACTGAAAGCCTCCTGGGAACCACACCTGGCAGTCAGACTTCTGTGGTTCCAGGGGGCAGAGAACCTGACTGGAAGAGGCTGACCAGGAGTGGGATTTATAGCTGGTCTCCGGAGCCCTTGCCGCCCGCCGGGTCCAGGCTCAGCTGACAAGGCCACGTGCCTGGGTTCCAGGCTCTCCACCCCCAGTTCGGTTTCTTACAGTCGGCTCCATTCTCAGGGTGGCCCCATGCTGGAAAGAAACTAGGATCGCACAAAATGCTAACAGCTGTCCTGGGTAAAACACCTTCTTCATCGTTGCTACCGGTCCACCCACATTTCCCACAAAAGTCCTGGGATCAAGTTTCATCATTTCTGTCGGGCCTGGCTTGGAACTCTGCCCATCGTGGACCCCTCGCTGAGGCCAGAGGAGTGGAATGCTCTGATTGGCATGAGGAGTGGAATGCTCTGATTGGCCAGGCCTGGGTCACAGCTCTAACCCTGGGGCTAGAGTGAGGGGTCAACCTTCCAGCAAAACCCGTGGACTCAGAGGGGAGGAAGCTCCCTGAGAAAATCAGGGTACTGTTACCAGAGGAGGGGAAGCGCTTGGCAGGAGGAACGGGATGTCTCTCTGAGGTCAGTGATGGCAGCCCGTGTCCTTTCGTGGGATCAGTCCCGAGTCTGTCCCCAGCTGTTCCCTGCTGTCATCTGGGTCTGGGCTCAGGTTCCACTGGAAGCTCTTAGGAAACCTGGACAGTGCTGAGCCTGGGAGAAGCTTAGCATTACTGAGATCATACCGACCAGGGCGTTTTTGGCCAATTCCCTGTTGTTACTCAAAGGAAATTTCTAGAGTGTCCTTACACTTAGTTTCCCATGAAGTTATTTAACTTTATAACAAAGGCTCAGATTTATAGAGCATCTTTTTTTTTTTTAAGATGTGGAGGGATTTTTACATTAAATATGTATGTCTCTTGCCCCTAGAATAACTACTTGAAGAGATAGTGTTTTCTCTTTTATAGAGGGGCAGTCAAGGTACAGGGGTCAGAGAAAATGACAAAATCCTGGTCTGTGATGGCAGCTGTGTTATTTTAGTTGTGCCCCTCCTCCACCTACCCCTCCCTGTCTCTCCCCCTCCTCTGTCCTCTCTCCTCCCCTTCCTCTGCAGGTGATAGCAAACCAGCTTGAACTCCTTTACATAAAAGACTCAGTCCTAGGAAGCACAGGGGAATCAGGCACGGCTTGTTCCAGGTGCTCAGTGATGTCAGCAGACGTCTCCTGCTCACTCCGTGTCCCCATTGCCTCCATGCTGGCCCCATGTCAGGCATGCCCTCTTGGGTTGGGACACGATGGAGCTGGCGCCCACACACGTTTTCCAGCTCTGTGGTCCAGGGTGGAGAGGGAGGCACTGTTCGCAGCAGTCCCAATGGAAGCCCCCCGGGCCGGTCTGATTGGCCTCTGTGGGTCCCATGTCTGTCCCGTCACCAAGGATGGGAGAGAGGCAGATGATTGGCCAGACCCACATCACATGACTGCCTGTGGTGGGGCTTATTAGGCCGGGGGCTGGGGGTAGGGTGGGGGGTCCTGGAGATTCCGTGGGGGGGCTGTGGGAGAAGGGGGTGCCAGCACCCTCGCACCCTGGTCAGTACCTGGGGCCTGGTCAAGGGGGCATCTCTGTGCCGCCTCACCCAGCCATCCCTCCCCGTAGGTGCGAGGTGACACCAGGGAGGGGTGGTCCACAGAAGGGCCTCCTCACGTCCCTCCTGCCCACCCTGTGTGAATCCACAGAACGTGCTCTCCACGGGCCTGGGTGGGACCCCAGAACATGCTCTCCACAGGGCCAGGACCCAGAGCACTCTCCACACCTCCAGGCGAGACCGCAGAACACGCTCGGCACGCGCCCCTGCGCGGGGCCCCAGGCATCCCTGTCTCTGAGCAGCTGCCTTTGAAGGGTGTTGGGTGCTGAGTCCTCCCTCGGGAAGGGGCCTTGTTCCCTAGTGTCCTCATTCATCACCTCCCCCTTCGGGTGTCCCAGCGTGCCGTGGCAGTACCATGAAGTGTCCTCCCAGTCTGATGACAACACACTTTCCGTGTCACCAGTGATGGCAGTCAGCACAGGCTTATCGGGAGGGTCTGTGGACAGCACTGAAGTCCACCCCCTGCCCCTCTGTCCACATGGATGTTTCATACGTATTGTGAAGCCAGCCCTTCCTTCTCACCTCCCTGCTCCTTTCCCCATTGGCTAATTTTAAAGTTCATCTGACTGTGTTCCAAATTCCATGGCACCGACTGAGACTGTGGGCCCTGGTGGCTAATTAAGATGAATCCAGAGAAGATGCTGAAAGACTTGCTTATTCCTTCTTAATTAAAATTCTGCTCCGACGCTCCTCATGCCACACGGAGCTGCAGCAGTGTCTTCTTGGTAAAGGGTTTCCAGAGGACAGAGCATGAGGGGACGTCATTCGGGTGTCATCGTCTGTTTGGGACTGGGGGGCAGGGGGACTGGTGCCAGCTCCGTACACGATTCCCATCATTCCAGCTGCATCGACTCGGCTCCCCTTCACGCCCGTCTCCTGCCGGCTGACATGTGCTCTGGGCTGTCCACAGGGACAAGCATGTGATGCCCCTGTGAGCCTCCTGGGTCCTCCGTGGCTCGGGCACCTGTGCCTCTGTGCTGGAGGAGAGGCACGGGAGGCCGGGCTGTGCTCCAAGCTATGCGGGACTTTGTGGGCCCACCAGGCTCTCTGTAGGTTCCCCAGTGGGTCCCTGGTGGGAGGGGTGGACGACAGGGAGATGGGCTGTGTGGATGCCGTCCCCCTCCCGCCCTTGCTGTGCCCGGGGGTGGGGACTGGTCTGGACTGATATGGACCAGGCTCCTCGCCCCCTGGCCTTGGGAGGTTTGGCC
The DNA here is from genome assembly GCF_020826845.1 of Diceros bicornis minor. Taxonomy (NCBI): domain Eukaryota; kingdom Metazoa; phylum Chordata; class Mammalia; order Perissodactyla; family Rhinocerotidae; genus Diceros; species Diceros bicornis. Next base: position 1,899,147 of record NC_080774.1, on the reverse strand, counting down.
CCTGGAGGCACCGGCAGATCAGAGGGCGGGAGGAGGGTGAGGCCAGGTGCTCACCCCAGGCCCCCTCTTGCAGGCTGCGGGCGCAGGGGCTGCTCCGTCCTCCACAGGCCCCGGTGCTCTCCGGTCCCTGACGCTGCCCCTCCCCTGCCCTCGGCTCCTTTGTATCACGGGAGCTAACGTCCCAGGCACCTTGCAAGCCCTGCCTGTCTCTGGCTCCCGTGTGGTGCCTGGAGGTTTTCTTCCTTTGTCCGCCAGATGGTCACAATCACATGGCTGTCACTTCTATAAGTGGAGGGGCTCAGTGGTCTGCTCCTGGGGGCACTGACCCACACGTGCATGTCTGTCCCCTCCCCTCCCAGCAGCCCCTCAGTCCCTCTCTGTCCAGGAGGGGAGCAGGTGCTGCTGGGTCATTTGCCTCACAGGCCGGTAGGCTCTGGTCCTGCCAGGGGTGCCTGTCCTCCCAGACCCTGCCCTCCAGGCCCTGCCCGCCGGCCCAGAGGCCACTGGAGGCGCATCCTAGCCGCTGTCTTCCCAGAATCCCGTGCCCAGGATGGCCGTTCCCAGGAGGGGCTGAGAGGGGGCTTGGGGGCACATCCTAGTAGGACGGGTGAGGGGTGGGGTGTAGGGGCAGGGGGGTCACGGGGGAAGATGTTGCTGAGCCCCCAGCATGAAGGGATGAGAACCCTGCCTCAGGCTGGGGTTTGGGAAGAGGAGAAGTGTGGGTCTGGGGGCCTTTTTGAGGAGTCTGGGATGAGAATGAGGTGAAGGATAACCTGGAGCTGAGAGCCAGGTGTGGAAGGGAGGTGGGTCTGAAGGAGAGAATGACAGCTCTTGTTGGTAAACGGCTTGAAGCTGGGTTCTGAGGGGCGAGTCCAGCCCCTAGGAATGTCCTCTGTGGCTGAGCTGAGTCGGCCTGCCCGGTTCACTGTTGTTATTTCAGTTTGAATTAGGTGCTAGCATTAACCTCCCGGAGATCTCATGTGAATATCCAGATTTCTGGGATGATCTGATAGCACGGCCCGTTTCCCAGTAACCCAGTAACGTCGCCCCCACCGCTGCTCTGTGGTCGAGGGTGGGAGCTGCTGACGGGGGAGGTGGGTGAGGCTTGCCACCCCCACCCCACTGCCTGGTCAGTCCCCTGTCGTGGCTGGTCTTTGGCTCCCACAGCCCGGCCGCCGCCCTTGGAGGCTGAGCCACCATCTGGGGATGCACCGTGGACAGGGACAGCATCCTCGGGGGAGAGGAGCTTCAGACGAGCTGGACGAGGCTGAGGACCAAACAGGGCGGAGGGCACGGCTGTCCTGTGAGGGAAATCTCCTTCCTGGAGGGGCGCAAGGTCGGGAAAGGGGCGGGATGGTGGTCTGGGAGCCTCCATCCTTTGTGTTAACAGAGAGCCCCGAGTGCAGGCCAGCGTTCTCCAGCTCATCCTTTCAGCTGCGGGAGATATGCCACGTGGCGACGTGTTACTGTGCTTTCAAATGCAGGCTGTCCCTCCCCAGGGCTGCGTGAGGCTCGTGTGCAACCACTTCACCACCCGGCCTTTTACGGGGTCACAGAGGCTTCAGCCAGAGACCCCGCAGGCTCCCTCCCTCCCGCTCTCTGGGGTCTGGGAGGGCAGTTCACCTGGTCCACCAAATGTAGACACAGGCCCAGCACAGACTCCAGGCCCATCAATAATTAAACTCTGCTGGTCAGACACGGACATTGGGAGGGGTTTGAGGGGAGACCTGATGACAAGGGTGAGGCAGGGTAGTGACTGTAGGCACCGTGTCCCTGTCCCCTCTCTGTACCGACTGAATCTCCAGATCTGAGGGCCTGGCAGGAGGGACCCGTCCCAGACGTTTCCCGGGTGAGCTGAGTTTTCCGTCTCGCTTTGGTTGGTGACAGCTGGGGACCCAGAAGCTGCCCTGCCTGGATCCCTCTCCACCACCCACCACGGCGGGGGGTCCAGCTGCAGGACCCCAGCATCCCGTGTCCTCCAGGCTTCATTCCTCAAGAAGCGCGACCTCCAGTCCCATACCCAGCCCATTCCTTGAGGTCAGCCATCAACCCTCGAGGACAGCAGTTCTCAAGCTTGTCACATGATGGGATTACCAGGGAGCTTGAAGACAGTTCCTGCACAAGCCCCACCTCAGGAGGGTTTGGTTTTATTGGACCTGGGCCCCAGGGCCTTTCAAAGCTCCTGGGTGACGCCAGCGTGGAGCCAGCTTGAGGTCTGAGGTGCTCTTGAGGGGTATTGAGAGCACTGGGCGGTGGGGAGGAAGATGTGGGCTGAAGGGGATTCAGTGATTTCACAATCAAGTGCAGGGCAAGCTGCCTATGGCCCCGTGTGTCCCCTGTCTGCTTTTGTCAATTGAGTTTTGTTGGCACACGGCACAGCCATTTATTTACGAGTTGTCCGTGGCGGCTTTCATGCTACAGCAGCCAGTTAGGTCGATGCAGTAGAGACTATATGACCCACAAAGCCCAAAATATTTATGACCTGGCCCTTGACAGAAAAAACGTGGGGACCCAGGGCTAGGGGCCACAGTGGTGGGGTCCTGCTGACCCCATGCCTCTCTGACCTCATCAGGCCTCATGCTGGCCTGGCGGGGCGGGGGAACTTAGGCCTTTTATCTCCTCAGGGGACCCATGGTTGCGCCATCGAGTCGTGCCCCTGTTCTCCCAGAGGACCTCTGCCTGATTTCCAAATGAAGAAAGCAGGTTTCGGAATAACGAGCATGGCCTGACCCCATTTGTGTAACGTGTCAAAAGCTCTGTGTGGGGGCACATACATGGAAAAGGAGTGTCTGCACGGTGCACATGGAGTGGTGGTTCCCTAGACAGGGCTTGGGTCTGGGCGTATATGCGTCAACTGGCCAGGCATTTGAAAACGCCCACATGTCGCTTGCAAATTTTAAAGTAAAACACTCTAGAAAGGTGCATGTTTGTGTCGGGACGTGTGGTTTCTGTGTGTCCTGGTGAGGTGCGTCCTGCAGGGGCAGGAATTTGGGGACAGTGAAGGGGCACCGTGGGGCCTGCTGGGCCAAGTGCTGGGGAGAAAAGGACAGAACCGAGCCCCGTCCAGTCACAGCCCGCCCTGTCGCCTCACCGCCAAATACACCCCACTGACTGTCCCTTCACAGATGGTCCTCCCCAATTATGAAGGGAAGTGGGTGCCATTCCTTGGGTGACTCCAGGAAGGCTAAATGCAAACACGCCACGGGACCAGCGGGTTTTATAGAAGCCAGAGTCTGGACCCCCAAGAGCAGCGACCCCGTGGGTGGCAGTGTCACCTTAGCCTGAGCCCCCCAAAGCGGGGGCTTTGTTCTGTGCCAGACCCACCGGGGAGAGGGCCTCCAGGTCGGGGGAGAGAAAGAGTCTCTTAGGGATTTAAAACCCTCCTCTCGTCTGAGGAGAAGCCGAGGCGGCTGTGTCGATGTAGACGCAGGTACGTGGACACAGATGCGTAGGTACAGACCAGCTGCGGATTCGTAGACCCAGACACGGACGTAGATACAGTTACAGTTACAGACACGGCTACGTAGATACAGACACGGGACACAGACGTAGAGACAGGTGCATGTGCACGCTGCATACGTATGTGTGCGTGTGTAACCCTGTCACTGTGAAATGGTGTACGTCCCAGGGAGTTTCCACAAATAAATGCCCGCATGGCTCTGACCAGGTCAACAAACGGCATGGTTCGAACTCTAGAAGCCCAGTGCAGTCACCACCCCCCACCAGAGGTCGCCATGACCTTGAGTGTCTATCTGCACCCCACACCCCGTTTTTTGCTGAAATGCGGCCCATGAGTTACTCCTTTGACACGTGTCGTAAGTAGCTTCTCGGCTGTTCTAAGCGGAGGTGCCTAGGTGACAAAATACTCGATGTCCCCGTGACTGTGACGTGTGGCCTCAGCCCGGGGCCTTGCCTGGTCTGCAGCCAGGCACAAATGAGGACGAGGGACTGGAGCGAGGGGCAGGCCTGCTTCTGATTTGTATTTTCACGAGACGCCGGATGTGTTTCACTCGCAGCCTGTGTCTCCCCCCTAATGGCACGCTACCGTGGGATGGAGGTCAGAGGTGCCTCCTCTCGTCATGCCACAGCAAATGCGATTGTGCCACTGGGGTGCAGGGAATGTGCCTGCTGGGTGCGGCCAGAGGGAGAGAGGGAGAAATAAGTAATCCCCAGCAAAATCTTTGGAGAAATGGGAATGATGATGAATGGTAACAGCCAATAATGTGAGCAGCTTAACCATATTGAAACTCTTCCTTCTGGGTCTTAAATATAGGGGCCATGAAATAACAAAAGACTTGAAATCAAATCAATCACTTGTCACGTTCTTATGTTTGTGAAGCACTTTGCCATAGTTCCATCTTCCAATCAGTGGCCACATCATGAAAGTCTGTGGACAGCAGCCTCTGTATCCCTCAGCTTCACGCCTGAGAGGTCTAGAGTGGAAAAAACACTTCAGCCTCTAGCAGCAAAGGGGAGATGGTTATGATGGGTCCTCCGGGCTCATGCGGGTTGTTGGTCGTGATGAGTCCTCCGGGCTCACGTGGGATGCTGGTTGATGAGTCCTCTTGGCTCATGATGGGTGTTCAAGCTCCTCCCCTGAGGCTGCCTGGCGCCCCTCTCCCAGGTTTCAGGCACTGTGGTCTCTCCATCCCCTTCCCTGAATCACTGGAACGCTGCACAGTTACGTCTCCTTTCCTCCTGACCCCTAGGACACTGCTGAGACGTTCACAGGGAAAGGGAATTACCTTATTTCCCTTGTAGTTTATAATTGTTGTAAATTGAAATTTACTTAAGTGATTTAATTTTCTAATTTTAACACACATGGTTAAAAATTTGAAAGAAAAGCTTAAGAATATATATGAAAAGTCTCTGCCCACATCTCTCTCTCAACTCCCTGGTTTCCATCTGCCCCCCGAAACAGGCAACCTCTGAAGCTCATTTCTTCTGTGTCCCCGGGGTTTATGCAGATACAGATGACTGTGAGTGCATATGCACCCCGTTCCATGTCTTTTCCACACAGGACATATTGGATTTGTCAGCACTTGAGACCTGCCTTGGTCCATATTGCACCCACAGAGTGGGGGGCCACTGTAGCCCCCAAACCACTGCCTGTTGGTGGATTTTCAGGTGGTTTCCAATCTCTTGCTGTTACAAACAAGGCTTCAGCTATTGCCAGGACATAAATTCCCAAAGTGAAAGAGGCAGGATGTGCAGCATGGCAGACAGAGGACCTGGGTAAATCTCCCCAGATGCGAGGAAACCACCAGAAGAATCCCACATATAAGAAGCACAACATTTCAGAACTCTAGAAATTACCCAAAGGCATTAAAAGTGAAAAGCATTTACTCAGGAACAACTAGTGAATCTCCGTGAGAGCAGCGGGGTCTGTGGCACTTTGCTGGGCTTCCCCCCCACCCCCACCCCCCAGCTCCGGGACAGGATGCAGCAGAGACAGGACCGGCTCCAGGCGAGTGTGCGATGACAGCCTTCCCTGACTTCCGTGGCCCCGACTGTCTGGGGTTGACAGTCCTACCCCGCAGCAGTGACTGCACTGAGTTTCTCTCCTTTGTCACTGTCCAGGTTGAATGGAATGTCACTGCATTTTAAAACTAATAACCTGTCGTCCGCGCCGGCCCAAGCTCTCTTGGTCTGGCTGAGTTCTTGTGGCTCTCACCCATTCACCAGTGAGCGGGGTGACGGGGCACTGGTGGTACTGAGCATTCATGCTGTCACCTTCTCCCCTCTTCCCTGACCGCAGGGGGCTTCAGCTGTCGCCCTCACTTTACAGGGAGAGAATGAGGGCAGATAAGGTCTGCCTGCCAGGAGCTGAGCTGCCAGTGTTGAGGTGGTCGGTTAAGACAAGGAGCCAACCTGGAAGCAGCAATCAAGCCTTTATTCCATCACTGCAATAGCATAAGGCTGACAGGACGGGGTGCTGGCTCCCCCAGGCTCCATCCAGGTAGCAGCACAGACGGGCTGTCTCACTGCTGAGAGCCCTGGGCAGATGGCTCCTGCTGACTGACCCGGGGAGAGGATGAGGGAGAAGGGCGGGGCATGGAAGGTCCTGAGTACTGAGGCAGAGGCGGAGAGTGTCTGCAGGGCCCCAGAGAAAGGGTGTCAGCAGAGGAGCTTTGGAGAGGCCTCAGCCTGGGGCCCCCATGAGGAGGCCTTGGAAGGCAGGTGCCTAGGCTAGGAATGCAGACCTGCGATGACATGGCCCGCCAGGCGGGAGGGATGTGAGGGGCCTGGGTCCCTGCCTGCAGTCCCTTCGGAGCTTGCAATGCTCTGCCGTGAGGCACGTCTGGTGTAGGGAGGCCGGAGGCCGCTTTCCCGTGAGGCCTCAGGTAAAGCCTTGTCATTGCCTGGGGTCCAGAGGCTGAAAGTTCACACATAGGGTTTTGGCCTGGAGCTGGACTCCTCACTGACCCTGTAAATGACCTCAGAGTCTTTCAAAAACAAGGGAGAGGTCGCTGGCCACAGCACAGCCCCTGAGTCCAGCCGTGGACTCTGTGGCACAAGAAAACGTGGGGGCTCTCCCTTCCCCTGCTGGCCCCTGCCTTGTCAAGCTCCTGTTCAGGACCCTGGAGAGCTGCCCACAGGAGGGGACAGGCTGTCCTGGAACTTCCGCTGGAGACCCTTCACCCCCTGCCCAGCCCCACAGGCCCCAAGCTGAGCCTTCCAGTAGGTTCCTAGCAAGGAGGGAGCATTGGGCAGAGGATGAAGAACCCTCTGCTGTGGCCTCCACGGGCCTCATGGCCGTCAGCCTGGGGTGAGGGCAGGAAGTGAGAGCCTGCAGTGTGCTAGGGCTTCACAGATATGATTTCTTGTCCTTTCAACGATCAGTTTGCTCTGTAGATATTATTGCTGTTTCTCATCAAATGGGGAAACTGAGGTTCAGAGGCTGAAGTAAGTTGCGCAGCGTCACACCCAGTGAGCAGATGCTGAGATGCGGTTCGCACCCACGGGCTCTCTTTGATGTGCTCCTGGGACGAGAGCCAGTGTGTTCTGTGAGCGCCCGGCGGGCAGTCCTGCGGGTGGCGTGCAGGGAGCAGGCGGCAGCCAGGTGGACTCAGATTTCCTGCAGGTGCAGCTCCAGCCCCCTCCCTCCCCTCCATTGCTTCTTCTTGTGCAGGTCAACGTCGTCATCCTCGTCGCCGTGACCAGGGTCATTTCACAGATCAGCGCCGACAACTACAAGGTCCATGGAGATCCCAGTGCCTTCAAGTAAGCCGGCCCGGGGGCTGCCAGCAGTGCCCCTGCCCGCAGAGGGCGCTCGGGGGAGCAGGAGGGGCTCCCCTGGTGTCCTCGCCATCTCCCTGGGGGATCCCTGGGCTCGTGTCCTCGCTCCACTCCGTAATCACTCTCTGTGACCTGACCTGTCCTTTCCCAGCCTTGGTGCCCCCATTTGTACAGGAGGGGGGGTCTACTAGATGTCATCTGGGGACTGCTGACCCCCAGGGTGAGAGGCTGCATGCAGCGAGGTGAAGAGGAAGATCCTAGAGCCCAACCACCCTACCCATGTCAGTCCTGCTCAGCCCCTGCCATCTGCGAGGACCTTGCGAGTTATTTAACCCCTCGATTCCTTGCTCTCCTCATCTGTGAGGTGGGGATGGCAGGGGGACCAGCTCACGGGGCGTCGTTGCAGGAATATCGTGAGGAGGGTAGAGCTTCCGGGCGGCTCTGGGGCTGGTCCCTCTGGGGAAGGAGCAGGTGTCTCTGGGCAGGGGTTCCACCCTCACACATGCTGTCCTCTCGGGTTTCCTGACCCCGTATCAGTCAGGGCTCTGCTGAGTGGAAGTGACAGGAAACCCGACACACACTGGCTGAAGAAAAGGGGGATATATCGACACGGGTAACTGAAAAGTTCAGACCCTATCTGACGATAAAATCACCAGCACCCAGTTCGTCTTTGCATCTCTCAGCCCTGAGTCCTGTGTCAGCTTCATGCTGAGGTGGACGCTGCCTCCTGGTGACGCGGGGAGGAACCTCTGTCCCACCTGCTCAGACAGAGGCCCTGAGTCTGGAGGCCAAGACTCAGGCTGGGCCATGTGTCCACCCTGAACCGGTCACAGTGGAATGGAAGTCACCAGTTAACCTGGACCTGAGTCACACGGTCCACCCTGGCCCTGGGGTACAGTCAGTACCCCCAAACCACAGGGCCAGGAAGTGGGAGAGCTGGCCCCTCACAGGGAATTTGAGGCTGTTATCCATGAGTTACGTTAGTTACACTGTATATTTTCTGATCTGAAAGGGAACAGTGAATACGTCAGCAGCAGGTGGATAAGACAGTTATTCTGTAATGAATTCCAAACACTGTAAATTAAACTGACAAGAGGCTCCGTCGCTCTTGGGCTCTTCAGCCTCTGGAAACCTTGGAGGGCTGCGCCCTGGGGGAGAAGAGATGCTCCTGGGTCAGGGATCACTTCCTTTCCTCTTATGCCAGTGGGAACAGGCAGCGCTGTCCTGTGGGGTGGCCTGTCCCCGTCCCGCGGTGGCCTGACCAGGGAGGACCTGTCCCTCCCACAGTCCACCCTCAGCTCCCCAAGGCCCCCTGACCCTGGCTCAGGGCCGCCAGTCTGTCTCCAGCTCTCCTCTCCCCTCTCAGCCAGGCACCGGGGACCACTGCTTTCTGGACCCCAAACAGCCAGGTGCTCACCCCACACCTGCTCCCCCTCCGTCCCCACCCCTGCTCCCTCTCCTCGCTCCCCACGGCCCAGGAAGCAGCCTCCTCCGCCACCTTATCCCTCTCTCCGGGGGAACGTCTCCCCGAGGGGAGGGCTGACAGGGGCGAGGTAGGGACCGTGCGCTGGGAGCGCATTTCCGAGTCTGCAGAACCACAGCTGGTGGCACTGCCCTCGGTGCCCTCCCATGTCCTGCACGTGACGGCAGGGACGTGGTCCTCCCGGGCGAGTGCAGGCCGCGTCTCTCTGGACAGACACCCTGACATGGTTACAGAGCCCAGCAGCCCCTGCCCTGCAGCAATTCCTCTTTAAGTGGCCGAGCCTGACCCCTGGGCCACTCCTCACTCTCCTCTTAGTGTCGTTTGTGTAACCCTCGCCCCCTGGGCTGGTGACACCAAGCCGGGAGCTCTGGGAGGCCGACAGGAGGACAGCAGTTACAGCATCCTCGGGAAACTTCTGCGGCTCCTTTTCCTCCTTGTCTCTTGGTTTCAATCTAGTCATTTCTTCTGTGCTCAGCAGCTCAGGGTTCAGGGTGAGCCCACAAGGCTGATGCTGCAGCTGTCCCTGCCCTGGGTGTGTCTCCCACCCCATTGGGCTCCTCAGCTCCTCTCTCCTCTGTGGGCACCTGGGATCAGCGTGGCCATCCAGCATCAGCACCGGCTGGATGCGGGGGTCAGCCTGAGTGTGTGCAGAGGGCATGCTGGCTCCTGGTGCCACATGCCAGCTGCAGCAGAGCAGAAGCAGCACCATTGACAGGGCCCAGAGCCAGCCTGGCAGGGGCACCGTCTGATTCGTCCCATGTGGTCAGCTGCTCACCCGAGGTCACCTGCAGGGAGGAGCCCATCCCTCCCAGCGGGGGCTATGTCTCCTCCCATCAGAAGCCGTGCGTCCAGAGGCCGGTCCTCTGGACCACCCTTGCTTGCCCGCTACTCAGAGTCCCCATTTCTCTTTCAGGTTGACAGCAAAAGCTGTGGCCGTGCTGCTGCCCATCTTGGGGACCTCGTGGGTCTTTGGCGTGCTTGCTGTCAACAGGCGGGCCGTGGTCTTCCAGTACATGTTTGCCGTCCTCAACTCCTTACAGGTGAGCGCCGGGACTGTCGGGTGCGCGAGTTGGCTGTGAGCTTTGTGAGTGGATGTGAGAGGAGCAGGTTGACGCACAAAGGCCAGAGGGAGACCCTCCTCTCTGTTCCCTGCACATACCTTATGAGCCCATAGCGTGGGGGCGTCCCCAAGGCCGGAGGACAGAGGCATCAATGGAGCCACGCCAGGGTCTCTGAGCAGACAGGGCCTGCAGGATCGTGACCCCGCAGGTCACTGCAGGGCTGCTTCATCCTCCAGGCCAGTGTCTGCAGGAGCGACATCCGGGCCTGAGAGGGAAGACGGTCAGTGTGTGGGCAGTTCCTGACAGGGAGCCAGGCATGGAGAGTGGTGTTGGGGGCACCTCGGGGTCTGAGCTAGTGTCTGTCCTCTGCATGGAGGGGCCGGGAAGGGTCATCAGCCTGGAAATCAGAGATGTGGGATGCCCAGAGTCTGAGTCCCCGGACCCACAAGCCCCCAAAGGGAGGGCAGAGCTGGGTGCCCATCACCGTACACACCCCACATAGCCGAACCTAAGGCTGAATCCTGGCGAATGTCACCGCGGCCCGCCCAGCCCTGCTGTGCTGTCCTTGCTGCCTCTGTGTCTTCGTGACCGATGACCGCATCTTAGGATGGTGGTCAGGCTTCTAGTTTGTAATAAGCTTCCATGCTTAGTTTCCCTCTGGTGGTTTATCATGAAACGTGGTAGTTGTCCTGGCTCCAGGTCCTGGGGCTCCTCCTTTATCCTCTTTGTGTCCCAGTGGCCTCCTCCATAAAGTGGGAGCAGTCACAGGCCCCACTTCACGAGGCGGCTTTTAGCACTAAATGGGATAGCTCACGTGAGGTTTGCCTAGTGCCTGACACGTGGTAGCTGTCTCTGGATGTTTGGTGACGTCCTCGTTCTTGTGTCTGTTATTGTTATCATCATTCTCAGTCTGCAGATGAGGACACCCAGGTTAGGTGACAGTCTAATGTCATCACCTCTGTGTGTCCCCAGCATTCTGCTCCTTTCCCAGATTAGTCTGCTGGGAAGCCACCTGTCCTTGTGTCTTTGCCCGGGCAGCACAGCCCCTCTGAACCCTGGGCATAGAGGCTGCCTACGTGTAGTTAGATGACGGGGTTGGGTGCAGGAAGCCCCCATCCTCACCCTCAGCTCACTCCCACGCTCCCCAGCAATGAGCCACACCAGTCCACTCTCAGATCCCACGTGTGGCACTGGAAAGAACCATCAGAAAGTGTTTGTGACGAGACACAGGTGGCTCTAATTCTGTGTTTTTCTCCCCTTCCTTCCTAGGGATTTTTCATCTTCCTCTTTCATTGTCTCCTGAATTCCGAGGTACGTCTGCTCTCCTCCCTGGCAACACAAAGCTGGTTTTCCGTTTCTGAAGGGGCACAGAGACAGGAGCAGTGCTACCCTGTCAGGCTGGTGTCGGGAATGTCACCCTGAACAAGCTGTGGTGACAAGCTGTGCACAGCAGGGCTGCTCTTCCTTAGCCCTTCTCTCTCATCCAGGTTGCCAAGCAACCTCCCAGCATCCTCCCTCTCTGATGTCACACGGGCACTGCTGTCTGTGTGGGGGACAAGGAGAGGCAGAGATCAGGACCTTGCTGGTGTCTGGCATGTTAGGGAGAGTGAGATGTGGGTGTGCTCCCAACAGTCCCCGCGAAGGCCTTTGGGAAGCTGTCCTGTGGTGTAAGGAGGAGGTTGGAGAGGGGTCTTTTGTAATTTGGCCTCCCAGGGCACTGGGGCAGCTGGGGCAGCCTGGGGCGTTATCTGCTGTGTGCTCAGCCACGGGGAGGGTGGAGGCTGCTCCAGATACAGCCCTGCCCCTCAGAACCCACAGTCCTGTGGGAGGAGGTTCACCTAAATTGCAGGCTTGGCATTCAAGCCCCACCAGGCTGTGGTCATGGGGAAGGGCCTCTGGAATGGGGAATGGGGACGGGCAGAAGCACCATCTGCTCTTTAGTAGAGCAGTCCCTTTGCACACGGAGAGGCAGGCAAGGAGGGAGGAGGTAGGGGTGGCCAGTGGAGGGGGGATCACATGCTGGCAAAGACCCCAGAGCAGCCCAGGCAGGGCCTGAGACTGTGACGCACGTGGCGGATAGGGGACCGCCCTCAGCACCGCGCATGGCCTGCCCACGTGTGCATTAGTTGATTTGCTCCTCCGTATTGTTTGTGCTGCACGGCACATGCTCTGCCCTCCACACCGTTCACTGCCGAGTGTGTCCCATCTCCCCTGCAGAACTGTGAGGAGGCCATCAGACCATCCAGATCCACCTTTCTCCCCGGGCGGGGCCTGGGCTGGTGGTGGAGACACATTCTGTCTGCCAAATGAATCAGTGACTGTTGGAATCTGGTGTTTCCAAATCTCGTCCTTGCCCTGCATCCGGTGTTGTGGGGCCTCTGTCAGCACAGATTCCTAGCAACCTTGTAGAGTGACCTCTGATTGTTGCCGCGTCAGCCTCTGAAATTGCTTCTGATTATCCCTCTGTTCCTCTGCCGCAGGTGAGGGCTGCCTTCAAGCACAAGACCAAGGTCTGGTCCCTCTCAAGCAGCTCTGCCCGCAACGCCACCGTGAAGCCCTTCAGCTCTGAAGTCGTGAGTGCTGTGGCTGTCCTGTCTAGATCCCGTCCCTGCGTGGGCTGATCCTGTTCTCAGTGCCTTGCATCCTTGGCCCAAGGGCTGGTTCTCTATTGGTTGTTGCTGGAAAGCCAGGCCTTGTCAGCCCCGCCATGGAGTTGCTTCCCAGCTTCGCTGAGCTGCGCAGCCTCTGCCTCACCAAGGACGCGGTGCTGAGGCCCAGTTTCAAATCCAGGGTCTCAGCCCCTCCTCTCCTGCCTCCGCGAGCTCCAGCCTCTGCAGGCTCAGGGTTGTGCAAGCAGCTGCCCAGCTCGGGGCGGAGGAGGCGAGGCTGTGTGCTGGCTGTTCCTGTCTGGCCCTTTCACGCCTGACAGAGGCTGCAGGCTGTACAGGGGCAGCAGGGTCCTCTGTCCCGATAAAATTGCCACAACCCTCTCTCCCGCCCCGTTTCCAGGGGCAGCACCTCTGTGTTGACTCAGGGACATGGAAGGACGTACAGATCAGTGGACACTGGACCTGCTGATGTGTCCCGTCAAGGCACAAAGTCGTGGCCCAGCCCTGCCTCCTGGGAACTTGTCCTCTGTGTTGTGTCTCCCACTGTGGACGCCTGAGAAATCGGGGCTCCATGCTCCACGCTCGATGCCTGGGGTCTAAACAGGCCTCTCCTCGTAGTGCCAGCTTGGTTCCCCTCCTCCTGCAGGGCGTGCTCCATCATCAGCCTGTCCTCGAGGCCCCAGGCAGGGCCCCCAGCAGCCTGGCGCAGACGGCACCTCTGCCCTCCCTGCGCCGCTGTCTCCTGCCTGTCAGTTAGGTCCTCACACAGCTGTTGTGTCCTTAGGAAGTCCTTCCTGGAGGGCCCCAAATAAAGGTGCTCCCGCCACTTCAGAGTCATACTCCTGCCACTCTCTGCAGTGGCCTCTGTCTGCCGCCCCCCGGGATGTAAACGCCATTTACATGGCGGGGACAAGAGGGGCATGGGGACACGGAGCTGTTGGCTTTCTTCACTGCCTGACCCACAGCCAACACGATACCCCATGCACTGCGTGCTCAGTGACAGACGTGGAGGGAACGTGTGAATGAACAGAGGGAGGTGAACGAGTGAATGAGTGGATGGATGAATAGAAGGATGCATGAATAGAAGGGTAGATGGATGAATGAGGGAGTGCACAGAATCTAGAAGCGATGAGGGAGGGAGCCCAGCGCAGAGCAGGGGAGAGCAGCGCCCCTCTGAAGTCCGGGATCCTTGTTTCTTGGAAGAGGGTCCTCGGGCAGCTTTCTGGCCCCAGGCTTCCGCACCCACGTGGGGTTTGGATCTCTGATCTCGGAGCAGGGACCTCATGCCTCAACCCTCTGTGCTTGCAGATGAACGAGACCCGGCCCGGCACGGCCTCCTCTAAGCTCAGCCCGTGGGACAGGAGCAGCCACTCCGCCCACCGCGTGGACCTGTCCGCCGTGTGAGCAGAGAGCCATCGGCCTGCCCTCAGATCACCCCCACCCCGCACACAAAACACAAGAGCAGTCTACCTTCACCAGTGGGACCCTGTCCTCGTGGCTGTCTGGACGTGGGGGTCTCGGCCCCTGTGACGGTGTCCTCACCCGTGACCCTCTCTGTGTGACAGAGCCCACTGCTCAGCCTGACACACAGCCGTGGGCGACCCTCCTGGCTTGGGTCCTCCTGTGGGCTGAGGGCCTGCCCTCCGGGCACCCTGAACACACAGCAGCCCCTGTGAGCTTCCCCCTCATCCTGCAGGTGCACAGAGCCTCCGACCCGCCACACCCTGGGCACACGGGACTCAGAGCTGCAGCATCAGGAGGGGAAGCTTAGCCTCTGCACCGTGATGGGGACTCGGCACCAAAGAGGGGGGCCCTGTGGGGGAGTCAGGGTCCCCGCCCACCCCAGAGGTTCAGGTGGAGGCAGATGGGGGCGTGTGGGGAAGAGCTGGGGCATGTTTTCAGCCTGCTGAATTTACCCAACAACAAGCCCCCGCAGCCAGGCACCAGCCCCGGTGCAGAACTCTGGGCAGGGTGACGCCACGCGGCCTGCCCCGCGGTCTGCTGTGTGGTCTCTGCTGGGGCCTCCGCCAACGCCGAGGGCTTTGGGCTACAGACGCCGCTGCTCGGGCCCTGTTGTGCTGGATGCCTCGCCCAGGAGAAGAGCCAAGTGGGCACCACACGCAGCAGCCGGGCTTCGAGGCCACTGCTTGGGAAAGCCTCGCGGCCCGGTCCTCATTGTCGACTCTTCAGGCTGAGTCGGCCTTCAGACATCCCCTTTTCTGGCACCTGAGCCTCCGTCCCTGTTCCCGGTGGCCCCCAGAGCTGACTGCCTGCCGCCCTGCAGCGGGTTTCCCTGTCTAGACCTCTCTGTTTCCCAAGGCCTGACTTCCCCTAGAGTCTGTCCTCATCACTTATCCGCGCTCCGCTGGGTTCCTAACAAGCGGATCACAGTGGTGGGCGCCAGCGGTTCATGTCGCCGCACAGGAGGCCCACGCCTCTGATCACACGGAATAGAGGCTGCCTGCTTCCTGCGTGGCCGACAGCTTTGAGGGAGGTCTCATGGGCCTCACGTCCTGCCTGACGGGGAGGGGTGACAGTGGCCGAGTCTTCTGAGCTGTTGTTACTTGGTGGACTTGGGCTGAGCCCTTGGGAAATGGAGTCACTGCTTCAGCTCCGCGTGAGGCAGGATCCTGTGGAACAGCAGGTTTGTGATCAGAGATGTGAGCCAACGCCGTGGAAATGCTGGGAAACAGGCCATGAGAGACCATACTGTGATGATGTGATGTTGTGAGATGTGTGGGTCAGTTCAAACCTGCTTTTGATACTGGAAAATCTCCCGTTAACACTGTGACCATGACAGCATTAAGCCCCTTCCCTGCCCCCACGCATCTACTTTGTTTCAGTGAGGTTTTTGCGTAGCTCTGTGGGCCTTTTCCTTCTTCATCTGGTACCTTCCTAATGTAACTCCCCACCCCCGTGGCGATGAGTAGAATGGTCGTCGCCAGCGACTCCCGCTGCGGGGAGGGGTCAGCCGAGCAGTATGCCTGGGGGCTTGTTCCTCCACCTAGGCCAGGTCCCAAGTGCACCAGCTGACTCAGCACGCGTGAGGCAGAGGCCGTTTGCCTGCTGTGCGGCCCCTGGACGTGCTGTGGGGTGAACTGGCTGATGCAGGCAGAGACCACTGCCCAGACCCCGCGTGGTGGACAGCGCGCTCGTGCAGGCTTGTCCTTGTGATCCCAGAAACCAGACCACCCGTCACACAACAGCAGACCCTTGTCCTGCCTGTGAGCACCTAGAATTGAGAACACTGTATTCCTAAGCGTTACACTCGGATGTTTTTCTTATTTAGTTTCTTGTGAAGCAAATCAAGGAGGGAACTGTCTTTATTTTAGATGGAATTCTTTGTTTTTAACTCCCAGCATATTCACTCTAATAGCTAATATATCAAAGGAGGTGAGGAACGGACTTTGTATTTCTCGTGAATGACAGTAGCGCACTTTATTTATAGGCTGTACATTTTGGCTTCTGCAGTATTACTTATCTACACAGAATTGGCCAAAAATAAGAAATTGGAAAGAATCGTGTGTTTAAAGTAGTTTATGGCACAGGAGAGATGATGAATGCCACTAAGTAGTGAAAATATGTTGTGATTTTTATGAAATAAAATCTTAATGTTCTTAAAATAAAGTGTGGTCTTTACAGTCTTCTGCTTGTGGGAGATGAGCAGGACTGCGAGTCTCCTGACAAAAACCTAAAGAGACACACACGCAGGTAAAATCACAGCCTGGATTCCCTCGACGGACAGGTACTCGTGCCTGCTCTGTTCCCAGCACGTTCCAGCCTGGGGACGCTGTGACGGATGAGCGCGGTCTTTGTAGGAGTCTCCTTCTGGGACTGCGGGGGACACGAACCAGCCTGGGGAGGAAGGGAGGAAGGACAGGCAGAGGATTTGTGTGGCCCTGTGTCTACGCTGGAGCTTGTTCCCAGGAGGTGGAGGGACATTCCCTCACACACCGTCCCCCAGCTGTATTTGTCCATTTGCGCCTGCGTCCTGTGCACAGGCGGACATAATCCACGGGGTCCTACCTCACACCTGCCGCGCAGCCACCTGCTCTTAAACTTGATGTTCCATGTTACATACATTGCTCATAATTGTAATTATATATACATAAAACATTCAGTTACATATTATATTTTATAGAAACCTTGCACTATTTTACAATTAGATGATTTCTATGCTTCTGTGTTACATACAGCATATGTAATATATATTTTATTGATATACATATTATATTGCATTTTAATATATTGTATATCTATACTGTTGTTGATACAAATAATCAATACCCAATCTGTAGATAAGAAAGATATTTAATAAGCCAGTGCTGAGGACTAGTCCGGAAGTGCTCTTTTCCCCAGGGAAGACAGCACTCTGGAGAAGTGTGCTTACAGCAGGTTTATATACGAGTTCAGAACAAAGAACATACGTCAAGCATGACAGGAATACAATTTTTTTCCCACAGTCACAAGGAGATGTTTTGCTGCAGTTTAGCACATACACAGCAGGCAACTTGACCTTGGTCCTCTGGGAAGAAAAGCTTATCTTCAAAGAGGCACTGGTATCAGCATCAGAAAAAGGGAGCCATTCATCCCCATCTTTAAAGAGTGCACTCTTTGCTTTGGGAAAACGTTTGAAGCAGACGTACAATGCATGTTCTGTGGGCCATAAGTCAGGCTGCTCTGGGAAAAACAAGTTTCAGGCCAAATCAAATTTAAACCAGAATTGCTTCCCCATATACCTAAATATGTGAAAACTTTTTATTCTTATTATTATTTTCATCTCTATCATCTATCTACCATCTATGTCTCTCTCTCTCTCTCTCTCTCTGTCTCTACCAGGTTGATCAATCAATAGATATTGATGTCTTTGATATCTTTCTGCTTATGGCTTTTTTTCTTACATTGATTATTTTCAAGGTTAAAATTTCAAAACTGGGTTTCTGCATCAGAAAGGGTAAATAATTCCATGACTCTCGAAACATTTTGCCAAATTGCTTGCCAAAATGGTTACTGGGTCAATTCCCACTGCCAATGATAACTTATTGATATTCTCATTTTTCAAAAATTTTACCAGCAAAGAGTGTTATTAGTATTTTTATTACCAATTTAATATGGGTGAAACTGTCATAATTTGCATTTCTTTGATCATTACTGAGATTGAACAGTTTTTCATACTCATCTTTACTTTTTCTCTTCTTTCTCTTAGAAGGGGGGCTGAAAATTCTGAATGTACGGGGGAAGTATTTCATTCATTTATGGTGTTTTCTCGCTTCCTGCACTTTGAGTTCATCTCAGTCACGTTCCCCTTGGTTGATGTGAAGTGGACTTTGGTGAGAGTCAGGAGAGCGTCCCCCTCCAGCCCCACGGTGACAACGATGGAGCGGGAACTCCTGCCCGCAGACCGTTATCACAGCCTGAGTCATCATCACTGCTGCGGTCATTCTGTGAAAAAGCGTCAGCCGGGTCCCAGGCGTTTGGGTGCGTCTTGGAGACCTCAGTCAGCCCGCGGGCCGTGGATCCTGCTCACTCCCTCTGCGATGCTGGGGGAGGCGGGGTGCAGGCCAGGCTGAGTGCGGGGCTGTCCCTCTCTCTTCATCTGCGAGGCCTGAGTGCTGTGGGTGGGGCAGGGGCGAGGGGCCACTGGCAGGCTGCTCCATGGCAGACTCCCCCTGTTGCCCTCCTGGTCCCCGCCTCCTCCGGGCAGAGCCCCAGGCTGCAGCCCCACCTTTCAGGGCGTCTTCTTTGTCGTCTGTCCTGCAGAGGCTCCTCAGACCTTGGAATCCACACATGGAAGTCACTGTTGTCCTGGGCTCAAATAGGCCTCTGAAATATTTCTTCACTGTGTTCAGGGAGTTTGGGTGTGAGTGCTGGGCTGAGGGGCGGCTGAGGTGGTGCTCAGCTCGTGTCAGTGGCCGATTCTCTACTTTCTTTTTTAAAAATTTTATTTATTTTTTTATTGAGGTATAATTGACTTACGACATTATAGCAGTTTTAGGTGTGCAACAGAATGGTCTGATATTTGTATATATTGCTAAATGATCGCCCAATGCATCTAGTTAACATCCATCACCACACAGAGTTACAGAATTGTTTTTCTTGTGATGAGAACATTCAAGACCTACTCTCCCAGCAACTTTCAAATATTATTAATTCCAGTCACCGTGCTGTACATGACATCCCCAGGACTTACTTATTTTATAACTGGAAGTTTGTACCTTTTGACCCCCTTCACCCATTTCGTCCACCCTCCACCCCCCGCCTCCGGCAACCACCGCTCTGCTGTCTGTTCTGAGTTTGGCTTTTTTAGATTCCACATATAAGAGAGATCATACAGTGTTTGTCTTTCTCTGCCTGACATTTCACGTGGCATAATGCCCTCAAGGTCCATCCATGTTGTCTGAAATGGCAGGATTTCCTTCTTTCTCATGGCCGAATAATATTCCATTGTATAGTGTGTATATATATCCATTGTATTATTTACCACATTTTCTTCATCCCTTCATTCATTGATGCAGATTTCATATCCTGCAACTTTACTGAATTCCTTTATTAGTTCTAACAGTTTTTTGGGGGAATCTTTAGGGTTTTCTCTATATAAGATCATGTCATCTGCAAACAGAGATAATTTCACTTCTTCCTTTATGATTTAAATGCCTTTTCTTGCCTGATTGCTCTGGCTAGGACTTTCAGTACCATGTTGAACAGGAGTGGTGAGAGTGGGCATTCTTGTCTTGTTCCCGAGCTTAGAGGAAAAGCTTTCAGTTTTTCTCCACTGAGTATGATGTTAGCTGTGGGCTTGTCTTAAATGGCCTTTATTATGTTCAGAGATTTTTTTTTTATCGTGAAAGGATATTGAATTTTGTGAAATGCTTTTTCTACATCTATTGAAATGATTGTATGATTTTTGTCTTTTGTTCTATTAATGTGGTGTATCACATATATTGATTTGCACATGTTGAACCATTCTTGCATCCCAGGGATAAATCCTACTTCATCATGGTGTATGATCCTTTGAATGTATTGTTGAGTGAGATTTGCTAGTGTTTTGTTGAGAATTTTTGCATCTCTGTTCATCAGGAATATTGGCCTGTAGTTTTCTTTTCTTGTGTCCTTGTCTGGCTTTGGTGTCAGGGTGATGCTGGCCTCATAGAAAATGAGTTTGGGAGTGTTCCCTCCTTTTCAGTTTGTTGGAAGAGTGAACGCTTGGTCTTAGTTTCTTTTTGTATTTGATCAAATTCACCATTGAACCATGTGGTCCTGGGCTTTTCTTTTTGGGAGGTTTTTGATTACTGATTCAATCTCATTACTCTCTACTGGTCTGTTCAGATTTTCTGTTCATGATTCACTCTTGGCAGGTTGTATGTTTCTAGGCATGTATCCATTTCCTCCAGGTTTTCCAATTTGTTGTCATATAATTGCTCACAATACTCTCTTAAGATTCTAGTATTTCCGTGGTATCAGTTGTAATGTCTCCTCTTTCATTTCTGATTGTATTTATTTGACTCCTTTACCTTTTTCTGTGAATACCTTCTCTCAGCCCTGCTGAGGATTCCAAGGTTTCTCAGGCCTTTTCTGTGGGTGCATCTGCTCCAAACTTCTTGTTCCCTCTTGCGGCAGAATTCTTCAGCTCACGTGCCTTCTCTGGATCCTGCAAAGCACCAGGCTGAGCGCAGACAGCCCCCCTTCTGCTTTCCCTAGGCGGTGCTGATTGCTCAAATGTGTGCGGTTTCTCCCAGGCTGGCTTTGTGCTCATGCTCACCAGCCGTCTTTCACAGGCTTGTTCCCACTGCCCTGGGGAGCGCGCGTGGAGAACCGGCTGCGGGGAGCCTGTGTGTGAGTCAGACACACAGAGCATTGGCGGCTCCTGTGGGCCAGTTTGGGGCATCGTGGTCCAGCCTCCTGATAGAGTCTGCACCCCAGTTAGTAGGATCTGTGTCCTTCTGATGTCCTCGGACCCCTGGCTGCTGCTCTCCCAGCTGCTCCCGCCCGCATCATGCAGCCGCCCGCAGTATCCTGGATGGGAGGAGAAAGACTGGGTCTCTGGCAGCATCCACCCTGCTGGGGAAGCTGGTGCTCCCTCACGCGCCCTCACTTTACCCATGGGAGGAACCTCAGGCTGAGAGGGTCGTTCCCCGCCCTGAGCTGTGCTGCTTTGGGGAAGGGCTGATGTGGGGAAGGTGATACTGCTCCTCTCACCTTCTCAGTGCGCCCAACTCAGGTTGTTTTGCTCCCACGCGGTGCTGGACCTTCTCCGCTGGACCCCTAGTCCCGCACAGGCTCTTTCCCCACGGAGGGGCGGGGGGATTGTCTAAATCGGTGTTTTTGGAGGGAACGTGGTAGAAAACTCCGTCCACCGTGGTGGTGATGTCACTCCGGAGCACATGTCTTATTTGGATGAAGTTCAGTGTATTCGTCTTTTTTTTTTTTTTTTTTGTCGATCATACTTTGGTATCATGTCTAAGAAATCTTCAACTAATCCTGGGTTGAAGAGATTTCTCCGTATATTTTCTTCTTCTTCTTTTTTTTTTTATAATTTTATTTATTTATTTTTTTCCCCAAAGCCCCAGTAGATAGTTGTATGTCATAGCTGCACATCCTTCTAGTTGCTGTATGTGGGATGCAGCCTCAGCATGGCCGGAGAAGCGGTGCGTCAGTGCACGCCTGGGATCCAACCCAGGCCGCCAGCAGCGGAGCGCATGCGCTTAACTGCTAAGCCACGGGGCCGGCCCCTGGTATATTTTCTTCTAAACATGCTATAGTTTTAGCTTTAAATTTAAATATATGATCCTTTTAAAATTAAATTTTGTATAACGTTTGAGATTTAAGTCAAGACTCCTTCTCTTCGCGTGTGGCTATTCTTATGGACACCCCGTTGCATTAGCCGCGTTTGCTGAGGGTCTGGCCTTTCACTGTGAACTGTCTTTGCTCCTTTGTCAGAGCTCAGCTGACTGTATTTGCAGCTTCTAGTTCTGGGATCTCTGGCCTGCTTTTTCTGATCTCTGATCTCTGTGTCTGCTTTTTCCTTTTAACACCACACTGTCTTGCTTCCTGTAGCTTTATAGTGAATCTTGAAATCGGGATGTGGGAGTCCCCGAACTGCTCTTCTCCTTCAGTATTGTGTTGACCATTGTAGATATTTTGCCTTTCCATATAAATTTTGGAGTCAGTTGTCAGTGTCTACAAATAGCTTGCTGGGATATTGGTTGGGATTTTCGAGGAATCTGTAGATCGATCTTGAATGATTTTGTAACGTTATTGAATCTTTCAATCCATAACTATGGAGTGTCTCTCCATTTATTTAGATCTTTAGAATTATTTTAATTTCTTATTTAAATATTTGGTAGAATTCAGACTGATCAACTTTCAGATTCAGATATATATTTTTAACTGTTTTTTTTAAGTGATTGCCCTAGAGTTTGCAATATAGAGTTTAACTAATTGCAATCCATCTTCACAGAAGGTACAGCAGAGGTTCTGCAGGTGCCTGAGACGTTGAATCCTAGTCCCTCCCTTCCATCCTTATGACTTTGTTGTCCTTCACGTCACTTGTCCATATGGTGCAGTCATCTCATACGTTGTTACTGTAATTAGTTTAAACAGTCACTTTTTTAGATCGATTAAGAACAAAAAAAGGAAAGATTGTATTTCACCTTCGTTATTTCTTCTCTGATACTCTTCCATTCTTCATGTACATTTAGGTTTACGTCCTGTGTCACTTTCTTTCTCTCTGAAGAATTTCCTTTAACGGTTCTTGCGGGCAGTTCTGTTGGTGATGAATTCCCTCAGTTTTTGTTTGTCTGAGGCAGGCTTTATTCTCCTTCACCTTTAAAGGATAATTTTGCCAGGGCTGGCCCCGTGGCTTAGCGGTTACGTGCACGCGCTCCACTGCTGGCGGCCCGGGTTTGGATCCCGGGGGGCGCACCGATGCACCGCCTCTCCAGCGATGCTGAGGCTGCGGCCCACATACAGCAACTAGAAGGATGTGCAGCTATGACATACAACTATCTACCGGGGCTTTGGGGGAAAAATAAATAAAATAAAATTATACAAAAAAAAGGTTAATTTTGCCGGATATTATATAAATTTTAGGTTGGTGGATTTTTTCTTTCAATAATTTGAATATTTTACTCCACTGTGTGGTTTGTGATGAGAAATACGCTGTAATTCTTATTCTTTCTTGTCCTTAGGTGAGGTGATTTTTTTCTCTAGCTTATTTCAACGTTTTCTTTTGGTCTCTGGGTTGTGTAATTTTCATATGATATTTCTGGATTGTCTTTCTTATTTTGTTTTTATCCTGGCTGGTGTTCTCTGAGCTTCCTGAATCTGTGGTTTGGTGTTTGTCTTTAATTTTGGAAAGTTCTCAGTCATTATTATTTCAATATTTCCTCTGCTCCATTCTCTCTGTTCTTTTTCTGATATTCTGATTACGCATATGTTATGCTTTTTGTCCCACAGGTCTGGCATGTTCTTTTCTTTTCTCTCCCATTCTTTTCTCTCTTTGCATTAAGTTTGGGCAGTTTCTATCGACCCGTCATCCAGCACACTGACCGACTCTCTCCTCAGCTGTATTAGCCTGCTGATGAGCCCAGCAAAGGCGCCCTTCATCTTTCGCAAGGGGTTTTTGATTTCTAGCATTTCATTCTGATTCTTTCTTGGCTTTTCCATCTCTCTACTTACATTACCCATCTGTTCTTGTGTGTTGTCTACTTTTTCCATTATAGCTCTTAATCTATTCATCACAGTTATTTAAACTTCCTGTCTGATCATTTCAGCATCTGTGTAATATGTGAGTCTGGTTCTGATGCTTGGTTTTGTTTGTTTTTCTTGCCTTTTGGTATGCCTTGGCATTTTTGTCGCCGTGGTTAAAACCTGAACATGTTTGTACTGGGCACGAGGGACTTAGCGTGAGGATGTGTGTCAGTCTGGAGAGGAGCGGGGCTGTGTGTAAGGTTCGCTGTGGCTGTAGGTGCTGAGGCTTCACGTTCCTCCTGTGTGCTTGTTTCTGCCTCCTCTCTTGACTTCAGAATTTCCCCACATGCCCCCCAGAGAGGCTGAATCCTGCAGCTCTGTCAGCTGTAAGCTGCTGTTACTATACCTGATCTCTTTTGCTGTGGTGGTCCTATGTGTGTGTCGGGGGCAGGTGCTCTATAATATTATGACAATATTATGACAAATCTCCATGTTTTTGTCTCTGTCTAGGGTGGTGGCCCTCAGAAGTGTTTCTCCAGTGATAAAAGCATTTCCCCCTCTTTAGGGAGACAGGAAGACCAGAGGGGGCTGGGAAGGAAGGAATGCCCTTCCCCTAGACAGGATAAAGCTTGGGCAAAGCACCTTCTCCTGGAAAGTAGTGTGCTTGTTGATAACAGGGCAGGGGGTAAGCCATGGCTCCTGTTCTCCGGCTGCCAGCTCCCTCCTTTCACCTCACCAAGGTGCTCTTTAGTCACGATGAAAATGACTTCTCTTCTCCATCCTCTGGTCTCTTTATGCCCCTCTGGAGACTCAGGACTGAGGAGGAGGCAACCAACAGGCAGCTCTTGGCCGGAGATCTGACCCACCCTCCTCGATACTTTGGTGCCACACTGACTCCCAGGAACTTGGACTCAGCTCTGGAAATGGGGTGTGGAATCCCCAAATCATCCAAGGTTACATTGTCACCTGGCAGAATGGCATCTGACACAGAAGCGGTCCGTTTCTTCATGTCAGTGTGTGGACTGAATTGGGGGTCCCTTCCTCTTCTCTAGGAAGTTTTATTCCATAAAAAGAGGGGCAGCTGTAGCAACTCCACTGACTTCATTCTCCACACATGGCGAGGAGCGTGTGCAGTGGACACTGGTGTCTCTGTCCGTCAACACCTCATCTCTTCCTTGCTGAGAGAACCTTGCATTTTCTGGACATCCCTCCCCCATGTGACTCAGGAAGGGGGACCCCAGCCCCAGCTCAGGGGCAAATCCTGATTGGTGTGGTCTCCTTCTTCTTTCCAGGGAGTGGTCTGGACGAAGGCATGGGAGGCACCTCAGACAGTGATGTGTGAGGGGACACTGGTGTCTGCCCAGGAAGCCTGGAACCATGGTGTGACACAGGGAGCTGGCCAGGCCACAGCTACCCCCAGGGGTGACTATGGGGAGGATGGAGAGAGCTGGGGTCCCTGATTGCAGGAGGAGCTGCTTTATGGAGCCACCTTGCAGCCACTGCTGGGAGAGAAGTTTCCTCATTCCCTTGAGCTTCCAGCAGAGTTTCCTGATGTTCTCAGCTGGAGCCCCTGGATGTCCCGGAATGGCAGAAAGGGCCCTGTGCCTGCTGCCTCTGGCTTCAGGCTGCGGGAAGAGGGGACTGTGAGGACCAGTCCTGGGGGTGCCACCTGCTGCCCTGGCATCTCCACCAGCCCGCGTGTGACTCCTGCACCCGACAGGCATCCTTAGAGGAGATTTAATCATGAAAACTAATGGGCCTAATGGAGCCTGTCCAGAGAAATGAGAGAGTGGCCTGGCCCTGCGTGCTGTGTAGCCTGCTCATGTAATTGGATATTCTGGAGCCTCCTCTGCTTCCATCAGGTTAACAAGCTGTGTTTGGCAGCTAGATTGCAAACAGATCTGCCCCTCTGTTCTAGTCCTGGTTTTACAGATCTCCTGGGTCTTGAGAGACTTTTCCCAAGTGTATCGACTTTCTCTCTTTTCTTTCTGGTGGGTCCTATAGATGGATGCTGGGCAGGCTCTTTCCACGTGGGGTGGAGAGCATGGCACACAGAGAATGCTCATGCCTGGCCCTGCTGGGAGAATTACTCTGACTTTTCCAGTGCTCATCCCGGGATACAGGCCGCGGCTGCCATGGCTTTGTGTGAAGCTGGTCCCCAAGCTTGGAGGTGACTAGAGAAGGTCGGGACAGTAGAGTCAGGTAAGGATGGTGGCCCGTCTGTCCCAGGCAGCTGAAATGTAGATGTGAGGGCTGGAGCTCAAGCTGCCGTCTTGGAACATAAGGAGGGATCAGATGTTGAGGACATCCTAGAAACAAGACAGAGGAGCCGCCTTCCCTTATGACTGAACCATCAAGCCAGCCCTGGATTACACTTCTCTGCAGTCTGTTTCTGTGAGAGAGAAGTAAACTTCTGTCTCGTCTAAGCTCCTGTGGATTGTGGTTTCCAGTCGCTCACAGCTGACTCTCACCTCATCCGATGCAGCCACAACAGGTGCCTTTCTCCCTGCTCTGTGCTGTGAGACTGGAGAGAGCAGCTGTTCTCCAGCTGTGGCTCAGCCCTCAGCTCCTCAGAGTACCCCGTGCTCACAAGTCCCCTGGGGCTGGTTACACTGCAGATGCTGATTCCTAGGCCTGGATGGGGCCTGGAATTCTGCATTTCCAACAGGCTCCCAGGGGATGCCAGGCTGCAGGTCCCCTGACCACACCTGGGGTAGCAGGGGCTTAGAACCCACCTGCCTGCTGGGGTCCCACCCAGGGAAGCTCCTGCTTGGCTCCTGCCCACAACAGCAGCCCCCAGAGAAAAGCAGTCAGCAGAGAGGATGGAATGTGAATGGGCCGGGCGGGGAGTGAGGGCTCCATGATGATCGAGGGTCCTGGAGGCTGCTCCATTACTCTTCAGCCTCAAGAGACAGTTAACATATGGCCTCCCCTCACCTGGCTGCCCTGCGAGCTTCATTCCACAGCAGGAAATTGGGGCTTCGCTGTGATATCAGAGGCCTGGGAAGGATCCAGAGGATGAGGAGATAGCTTCCATTCAGGTTTTTGTTAACCTGTGAAGTAGGTTTTATCAGCCGTCTGCTGGGTTTTCAGGTTGTCTCCCTTCTCTTGTCTAAAGACTGGTTAGAAACTGGAGGCTGCAGCCGGGACCCTGACTGACCTCATTCACACCAAGGATGTGGGCACCTTCACAAAAGCGGGGCTGCCTGACTCAGAGGGTCCCTCTCCCTCCACCCCCTCCCATCCTCCCTCTGTGTCCCACACAGACTCTCACCGTGAACACTGACAGGGAAGGTGCAGGTCCTGGCCTGGAGGGCTGGGCTAGAGGAAGTGTCACCACAGCCTCTCTCTGGGGGTCTGCGGTCCTCGGTGCCATCTCCTTGTCACCCCACTGCCCTGCATGGAGCTGGCCTGGGTGGTCATATGATGAATCCTCAGACCCTCCACCTTACCTGTGCAGTCTTCCCGGCTGGCTTAAACATTTCTGCTGCTTCGTGAGTGAAACATCTCCACAGAGCATTATTTTTTTAATGGTGAATCAAGTTTTAGGGAGCTCATCTATTTAAGTGTACATTTATTAATTTTTAAATAGTAATTTCTTTAGCAACTTTACAGGGAAAAAATTAGCCAGTGAATATTAGACTCCAGGTATAGAAATTTATTTAAATTAATATGCAACTCTCATCCATTTCCACTGCTGTATCAGTGTTAAAATTGCTCTTGGGGTTCTGAAGTTTTCTACTTTGTGATATTTATTGTTATTATTTATCATCATCTTGTATATCCATCCCCAAGCATTCAAGTGCCAACAACTGTGTTTGGAAGATTAGAAGCATTTTTTAAAATGTTATTCTTTTTTCTTATAAAAATACATAATTATTGTAGAAAATTTGTTAATTATTGATGAGCAAGAGAAAGGAAGAGTCGCCTATACTTGTGCCACGAGAGAGCCATGGCTTCTCAGATTATGTGTACGTGAGAGTTGTGTGTGTCCACACCCACACCTGTGCTGGTTCTATCTTCATGAAAATGGACTCATACTACACACCTTTATTGTACCTGTTTGTTTCCTTAACAATACAATGTATCAATCGAGTGTAACTGTATTTTTAGTGACATCAGTCTTTCTTCATTCTCCTCTAGCACAAGTTGTCCTCTGGCTGAAGGAGTCCCCTGAGGAGCCTTTGAAAGGACCACAGTCCCTAGGCTCGCCCAAGAGGCTGCCTGAGTCAGGCTGATGGGGGTTGCACAGGGTCTTGTCTTATGGACACCCCAGTTCCTAATCAATTGGGGTTGGAAATTTGGGATATTTTTGCCATTATAAGTATATATGGGGTATAATTGTCATTATAAATATATGAGATCTTTGTAGATATATATTTGCATACATCACCTACTGTGGATAAATTCTGGAAACGTTACCAAAAACAAACACAGGTTTGTTTACACGCACGGGAGGGCCAAAAACCGGAAACGCCAGGCTTATGGCAAGGAACAAGGTTTATTATCGAAAGGCAGCCAGACGAGGAGATGGGAGTTAGAACTCAGATCCACCTCTTAAAGGGAAAAAGGTAGGGGTTTTTATTTGGGGTTTTAGGTAGGGGAGGGGAAGCATGTGGCCTTACTGGTTGGCACCTTCCCACCAGCCTGTGTTTGGCCTTCAAGACTGAATATCTTCTCCCTTGACTGTCTGGACATTTCCGGTTAGTTTTCATCTTCAGCCTGCATTTGGCCTTGTGAGGCTGAATCTTGACGTCTGGACCTTGACTTCCTGGGAAAGACAGCTCACTCATATACTGAGGGGAGACAGAAAGACCTGGTTAGTTTTGAACAACAGTTGATTCTGCTGAGTATGCACAGCTGCAGTTAGCAAAACTCATCTCAAAGTTTTTGCTCTAGGGTAAATTTTTTTTATTATTATTTTATTGAGGTCACAATAGTTTATAACATTGTTAAATTTCAGTTGTACATTGTTATTTGTCAGTCACCATATGCCCACCTCCCAACCCCTTCCCCTCTGATAACCACTACTCTGTTCTCTTTCTCCACGTGTTTGTTTATGTTCCACATATGAGTGAGATCATATGGTGTTTGTCTTTCTCTTTCTGGCTTATCTCACTTAACGTAATACCCTCAAGGCCCATCCATGTTGTCGCAAGTGGGACGATTTTGTCTTTTTTTATGGCTGAGTAGTATTCCATTGTATGTGTGTACCACATCTTCTTTATCCAATCATCAATTGAGGGACATTTGGGTTGCTTCCACTTCTTGGCTGTAGTGAATAATGCTGCAATGAACATAGGGGTGCATAAGCCTCTTTGGATTGTTGATTTCAGGTTCTTTGGATAAATACCCACTAGTGGGATAGCTGAATCATATGATAGTTTTATTTTTAATTTTTTGAGGAATCTCCATACTGTTTTCCATAGAGGCTGCACCAGTTTGCATTCCCACCAGCAGTGAATGAGGGTTCCCTTTTCTCCACATCCTCTCCAACATTTGTTGTTTTTTGTCTTAGTGATTATAGCCATTCTCATGGGTATAAGGTGATATCTTAGTGTAGTTTTGATTTGTATTTCCCCGATCATTAGTGAGGTTGAACATCTTTTCATGTGCCTGTTGGCCATCTGTATATCTTCTTTGGAAAAATGTCTGTTCAGATCCTCTGCCCATTTTTTGATCAGATTGTTTGCTTTTTTGGTTGTTGACTTGTATGAGTTCTTTGTATATTTTGGAGATTAACCTCTAGGGAAGATTTTTTAACCTCTTCATTCTTGGTTTCAGAAACTGGATCACTGGGTCACAGGTATCCGCTTTTTATCATGTACTGGTCTGTACTGCCACTCACACTCCAGACAGAAAGGACCACATGTCAGAGAGAGGCTGTGCCCATCTGCCTGCAGTTTAGCTGGTGCTGGGAGAGATGGGAGACTCTGGTGGGACGTGTCCTAGAAGGAAGGCCTGAGATGGGGTCACAACTGCCCCACAGTCCTGGGTCCACGTAAGGCAAGGGCACTCCCGTGGTGACAGGTCTGTCCTTAAGTGGAGAAAGGGCCCAGACCCCGCGACCCTATGGGCTACCCTAGTGCTGCTGGGGAGAATCCACCTCAGCAATTGAAGAGCAGGAACCCGACAAGGCACAGGCTGAGCCCTACACAGCTCTCACTCCTCCCACCCCTGCTCCAGAAATGTCCGAGGCTCGGCCTTCCCTGAGCTCCTCTTCCCCTGCAAGGCTGCCCTCACCTGAGACCCCAGGGAAGCCCTCCCAGACCCCCATCTGCCCCTGATGCTCCCTCCTCTGTGCCCCACAGTGCAGGGCGGAGCCCAGGAGAGAACTTTCATTCCCAGGTCTTGGAGTTGGTCTCACCACCTGGGATAATGAGGTTGCTGACTAGAGGTGTCATGAGTCACTTCTGACCAGAGCATCTGACTTCCTGTCGAGCTCCCCCTGCACCCCCTCCTCCCTGTGGGGTGGTGACTGGCAGCAGCAGCCTGGGTCCTGGAGGGACACAGGTAAGGTAAGGAGGCACAGGTAAGAAAGCCACTGAGATGTGGGAATGGGATGTGACGGCTGCAGACCTGTGTGCATTAGTCACAGCAGCTCTCGTCACAGAACAGGAGTCTTGGACGGCAGGCGAAGGTGCCTTCACAACCGCACTGAGGTCAGATGTCTACCGCCCAGGGTCAGCTGTCGCCCTGTTATCCTGCATTCCAGGGCTCAGAGCTGGAATCGCATTTCCTCCAACATCCTTTTCTGCAAGGGTTAGGGCTTCTTTCTTATTCGTATCTGGTACATCTCTTTTATTAGTGCTAATGTGTTTACTCTTCACATCATTTCCAGTCAGTCTTTTAAATCCTATTTATGTATTTATTTGTGCTTCAGTGTCCTCTCCATTTCAGAGATGTGGAATTTCAGTCTAGTTTCGTTGTCCATTTATTTCTCCCCTGGGCTCCCAGGGGGATTTCTTCTATGGTTTTTAAAAACTAATGAACAAATGTTCTAGGGCATTTCTCCTGAGTGCTTTCATGTCTGAGTGGAGAATTCACTGTTTATAAACGCGATCTGAGGCTCAGAGAGGGTGCTGGTCCACACGGTAGACCTGTAGTCAGGTCAGCAAGGCTGGGTGTGGGGTACACAGCTATGTGATCCAGTTAAATGCTCAGAAACATGTGCATCTTTAGCAGTTGTTGGTACTGTATGAATTTAAGAGAGGACACATGTTTAAAGACATACACTGTAGAGATGACTTTAGAAAAGATGAAATAAAGCAAACATTCAGAATCACATTCAGACTTTACATGGAACCACTCCATGCCTATCACTGAAATGAGTAGCCAGAGCAGATCTGACCTTAGAAACGTGGCTCTGGAGTTCTGTGAGGGAGGCGCTGGGCTGGTTTGTTAAACAAGGAATTTCCCAGGAGAGATTGCAAACTGGAGGACCACCTGCTGGGAAGGGCCCACAGGAGTTTGCTTAACCTGGTCAGGGCTTAAAAGCATTTGGATTATGGGCAATGTTTAAAAATTGAAAAGTTTTCCCTGAAATTCTGATTTCTGGACCTTCTTGTGCAGTCAGGAATCTGGCAGCCCTGGGCCTCATCCTGCACGGCAGCCATCCCTGTGCAGAGCAGTGGACACCCCCTCATGGGGACACGCTCTCACCAACACCCCCCTTCCCTGGTCTGCCATGTCCTGTGACCACCTGCCCAAGGGTGTCCTGAGGATTCAACCTTGAATCAAATCATATTCACTGAATGGACCTTTGGAAATTTGAGACCGTTCTTGACCTTGAGAAGGTTCGACCCTCGGTCAGATGAGGTGGACAGACAAGCAGTTCAACAAATCACAGCACAATATCCCATCAGGCAAACGGAGTGGGAGAACTGGATTCCAGTCCATGAGGGTGTGGCCAGCAGAGTAAGGTCCTCAAACATCTCCACACCCTAATCCTCAGGACCTGTGACTGTGTTACCTCACATGGGAAAAGGGGCTTTGCAGATGGGATTAGGGTGCAGCCCTTGAGATGGGGAGGGTGTTCTGGATTACCCAGGTGAGCCCAGTCTAATCTGTGTGTCCTTAAAATAGAATAACCTTTCCCAGCTGGGTCAGAGAAATGAGACAGAAGGAGGAGGAGAGATCCAAAGCAGGAGGGGAATTTGCCTCTATTGAAGATGGAAGAGGGAGCCAAGACATTCGAGTGACCCCTAGAAGGTGGCAAGGCCCTCAGCTTCCAGCCAGAAGGGAACAGAGATCTCAGTCCTACAACCACAAGGAGCTGAATTCTGCCAACAACCCACATGAGCGAGGAAGCAGATCCTCCCCTGGAGCCTCCAGAGAGAAACACAGCCTGCGGATACCCTGATTTTAGCCCAGTGAGACCCACGTCAGCCTTCTAACCTACAGAACTATGAGATAATGAATTCGTGTTGTTTAAGCCACTAAGTTTGTGGTCATTTGTTAGGTCAGCGGTAGGATTCTAATACAGAAGGTTATGTTTCTGGAAGTAAGAAAAAGCTGACCTCCAGCTGGCACAGACTGGAAGGCTGCTCCACCTGAGGCTGGGTGTGCGGAAGGTGTTGGGGGCGGGGCTGACTTGGGATGGTGAATAGAAATAAGATGTGTGAGAACGGGGAGTGCAGCTGCCTGGGGGAGAGCATGGGCAGTGTGCACCAGTGTCTTTGTTACCGCCCAAAAAGGGGGTTCATCTGCCCGCCTCAAGACATGCCAATAGTCAAGAGGCAAGGTGGTAGGAGAGAGAGAGAGCTTTATTACAGCTTGCTAGCAAGAGGGAAGATGGCCAACTCATGTCTGAAAGAACCATCTTCTGGGGGCACAAAATCTTATAGCAGTTATATAGGCTGGTGGGTTATAGGGGAGGGGTTGGGAACGTTGACCTTCTGGTGTTATAGACTGGGAGTGCCATACCAGATCTTTCAGTTTTCATTGATGATGGCTATCAGCATAGACTCTCTGTTCGGGGGTCATCACATTCCTAAGGAACTCAAAAGGACAAAGTTATTGCGTTCTCGCAGCTGGGATGTACATGTACAGGCAGGGGTAGTAAAATCTGCAGAGCAGTTAGATCTCCTGGAGGGTGCAGATCCAGCTGGGTTAGTTTGTCAGAGGTCATTCAAAGTTACAATAGGGCTTCTTTTCTGCAATATGGCTTCCCTTATGTCAACCTTGTCTTGCGCTGGTATCAATCCCCCCTTTGCTGTTTAACCCCTCAATCTTGAGGGATGTCCTGTTGTTCCATCTTATTGAACCAGTGTTTTAGTAAGACAGTGGTGCAGGTGGGCTCCTAAAATTATGCCTGTATCATGGAAGCAAGTAACCAGGTAACAAATAAGACAAAAAGAAAAATAAAGTTAATGGTGGGAACAAATTGTAAACCAGTTTCTGAGTCCAGGGGGCAGCCAGTCAAAAAGATTTCTAGATGTTGGGGTCAAAGCATCTTTTGCAGTTTGAAATGTCTCTGATGATGTCATCGAGTATTCAGGTACCTTTCTGAGCGGCTTACACAGCAACAGACATGAATCTCTCTTAAGTTTATATCAAGTCCACCAGCTTCAGTTTGCAAGGCTTTAGGGAAAAAGGCAGATTCAGTTCTCAATGATTCCAAATGAAAATGATGGAAAAAAATCGAAAACATTAGTTTGGAGATTTGTAGCCAGATGTTTCAGGAGACTAGAAGAATTCAGGATCCAGTCCAGTAAACAGATATAAAACAGAAACCTCAAAGACAGTTATCAGAACTGGAACCTAATATCCATGAATGTGTACTATAG
This sequence comes from Diceros bicornis minor, assembly GCF_020826845.1. NCBI lineage: Eukaryota > Metazoa > Chordata > Mammalia > Perissodactyla > Rhinocerotidae > Diceros > Diceros bicornis. The sequence continues at coordinate 1,866,278 of NC_080774.1, read as the reverse complement.
TTTCTATTGAAACATATATTTTCCCTCTAAAATCAGCCTCATTTTATAATAGATAGCCAAATTAAAACTAACTGGTTTGCAAAATAAGTTTAGTTTCAATAAACTTGGCCCGATTATCTACATAAATACAGCAAGAATGGCCATTGATCACATAGGTTCTTTTAAATCTGCTTTGCTGCAACTCTTTATAAGGAATCTCAGATTGAACTTTAAAAGCCTCTTGAGGCCAGGAAAGCCAAGCCAAGAACTTTGTCATCAAACTTTGCCTGCAATACCTACAGATTTGGGTGAATTCCTCTCTTCTAGAGGTCCCCCAAAATATTTTGAGGTTCCTTGCACCTGCTAGATAAGTGAAATTCCTTACTTATCCAGTAAGTGCTGCTTGGAACACTGAACAAAAGGTACCAGGCCCATATTTCCATGTGGCTTTCTTCCATAAAGTTCAATCTTTATCTCTCAAAAGCTGTCTTGTCATATCTGAGTCTGTACGTTTTTCTCAAATATAATATTCCAGTCAAAGTTTTGATAATATGACCAAAGTTTCCTGTTATAAGGAGAACAGATTCTTATTGAACTTATGCAAATATCTATATTGCCTTGAAAATAACAACACTCACTCACTAAGAGTTTCCAAGTCCTGGAGAGATCAGGCAGGGAGAAAAAGATAAATGTTTCAGTTTTGCTTACAAAGGTATAATTTACCAAATTACCATAAGTCATAGCTAGCTCAGGAAAAAAGAGAAAAAGTTTTCCTTAATTCTGAAAAAACAAAACATTTAAAAAATCAGCAATATTCCAAAGTCATAAAAATTATAATCATCCCCATCAGTTCATTCAGTCCTGTGTAATCAATTCTTAATCTTAATCTTCTGTTAGCAGTTTCAGTCGTTTCTCAGTTAGAATTCTGTAATTTCTTACCCAGTTCAGTTTTATGATCTGAAAGTTTATCAGAAGCCTGTATTCCAAAGTAAATGTCAGAGTCCTTCCCATGAATTTCTCTGAAGATGGACTATATTTTTCAAAAGCATCAGAGCAAAGCAATAACTGTCTGGAAACAACAAGACCCCAAAATGGCAATTGACAGAGAAATTTGGTTAATTTTGTGACATACAACACTTTAAAATAATAACCAGAACCAGGCTGATAACCAGGACGGATCAGAATTTCAGTAATGTTATACAATTTCAAAACACCTATATCAATATCATTCACCCACATAATACCATCTAAGAAGGTTTATCATCATTTATTTGATGATGCTTCCCATGTAATTTAACATCCTGAATAAGCCTAATAAGTTTAGTGGCTTCCTCCTTATAGGAAGAGAGCAAATTTCTTTAAGAAGTCCCAGGCCCTTTGAAAATTCTCAAAGAAAAAAGTCAAAAGAAAGACTTTATTTAAGATATGAATTTTAGGGAGCTTGTCAAAAATATCAAAAGGTTTTAAAACACTTGGTCAGATGAGATCAAGGGGTTGCTGTGAAACAAGGCTTAGTTATCCATGCAAAGTGACAACAGAAACAGCCAAGGGCAAACAGCGCATTCAAACAGCCCAAAAAAGCCTTAATAGAGAGACCTCAGTTTTTCGAATATAGGAAATTACCTTAACAAAACATGAATCTCTCTCTTTTAGGTAACCTTAAGAAAATTATCCTTTTAAGAGAAAGAGAAAAACAAATTTTAATTTTGTACCAGCTTACTTCTGATATTAAAACCTATTCACTTAACTAAATTCATTCCAATCTTAGCCAACTTGACCATGCATAAAACTCTTTCCTTCAGGGTTGCTCTTCTACAAACCTTCTATAACTTTCCTTGTATACAGAGCTGTTTTCCTTATTAATTTTTAGTAGCTTTAATTACATATATTAATTAGAATTTTTTAACCCTTACAGACCTTAGTAAAAAGTAAAAAGTAAGCAATTATGAACTGTCTTTTATATCAGCATTCTAAACACTTTTCATAATTTCTAGAAGCATGCTACTTCATAGTAATAAAACAAAGCATGTTCACTAATTAGACCCAAACACTTTTAGTTTCTCTGCAATAAGAAGCCAAAGGTAGATAAACTTAGATATGTTTAGCAATAATGTTTCAGTATTTTATCTTATTTGAAAATGACCCAGATACTCAATGAATTTTTATCATTTATCTTAATTTAGCAAAAACTCTAAAGTTTTAAGTTACCAAAAAGAATTTGGAAGCTACTCTTCCAAGTATACAGACCATAAAACATAATTTTTGTACCCAAAAACTCTTACTTATCTTCATCTACCTAAATCATTTGTTTCCAACAATTGTCAATCAAACCAACAAACTTAAACCAGCTTTCATTCATCAAAGATTAATTTATATCATGTTAACTTGAAAGACGTTTGGGTTAATTTCTATTACATTTAGAATTTATTTAAGCACTTACTTTAAGTCAATTAAACAGAGCTCTTAGTTTTGACCATACCATTCGGAGGTAAAATATCACACATATGTAACATACACATAGACACACAGACACAGAGTCTCCACAGCTATTGTTTTAAAAATTACTGTCATGAGTCAGGTACAGTAATACAAAGCTCCCTAGTTACAAATCCAAATTTTGTTTTAAGCCTTTTTTTTACTAATATTTGCAGAGAAGACACTCAAGATGCTAGATTTTTGGCGAAGGTACCCTTATGGCCATTTTTTTTGGCCTTTCCCCCCTTTTTTTTCCTTCAGTCTTAGGAATTGGTGATGAGCTAGATAACACTTCCCAGAGAGGCGAGGCAATAACTGTTTTTGAGATAAAGGAACTGGGTGGGGTTGAGCTGCCTCTACAGCTGCATTTCCAGTCTTACAAGGATTTTTTAAGGACAATTGCTCTTAATTTCTCAGAAATTGGGTTGTAACTCAAATGACATTATAGGTTGATCTACCTGTCCAACTATATCACAAAGGCATAGAGAAACCACTCAAGTTTTCTCCAAGATGGAGTTTCTGGGGCATAACCCATCCAATTGAAAGTCTTTCCACTTAGTTAAAATGAGCCTGAGGGGTGAGTCTCCGGTGATCCTTGGGGCATTCCCCATGGCGGTAAAGCCAGTGTCCCATTGACCAGCCCGGAGAAGGGTGCAGAGCCTGACTGTGGGCATCAATATAGTTATAAGATTTAGTCAAGTCCTGCTTAGCCTGGGCACTTAGTCCCTGAGCCAGCACAAGGCAAGCCAGGGAGGCAAGAGGCAAAAGCCTAGAGCGAGCTGGGGGCCGGGGCTCTCAACACTGGGGTTGAGAGTTACATCCCTGACAGAAAACTTTTCAAATTCTCGATTTTTACAGAAAGTCCAGTTTCTGCTCAGGTCCAGCCCAAACTTAACCTCGACTTGGTGACAACAGAGGAGGTGAAAACAAAACAGACAAAGAAGGGAAAGGGGTGATAAGGCCTTGCCCTCATGGCCTCTTCCCAAGGGTTATCAAGATAAGGGTCACACAAACAACAGTTCCTGTGCTGGGGCACACAACCCTGGCGGGACAGTTTACAGAATAAATTACAGGTCTCCTGTCCCCATAACTAACACAGTAGGTGCCTACAATATTCAACAGGTTCTTGACAGGAGACAAAACAGGGTTCCAGATTTCAGTCAAATGACCCAGGGCCAACCTAAAATCACTCCAGGTGACCCAAAACCAGAGGAGAGCTCCCAGGGGTGGAGCTCGGACTTTCCGAAACCAGAAGCTGTAGCCTTGTCAAAGAACTGACCCACGGGCGACACGGAATCACTCCAGGTGCCCAAACAGATTAACAGAAATCAGAAACCAGACCCGTCAAGAGAGGGCACCTCACTTGGGGTCTCCAGGGTGATCAGGCAGGGAAACCAGAGGAGAGCACCCAGGGGTGGAGCCTTTGACTCTTTAAAGATTTTCTTTCTCGATTCAAAAGCGTAAAAGGAGCCCAAAGTGGCCTCTGTAACTTTAAATTATCCCGGGTTACCTCGCCAGCTGTTTACAGTTATCTCCATTCAAGGGGGCTTTTCCCAAGGGCCACAACAAACAGGGTAATTTCTAAAGCGAGTTTGTTATGATCACCGAGAAACTCAGTCCCGGAACAGCCCATTTTAAGCTATTTACCAACACAGACACGGACGCAGATGTAGGAAAATCAGACCAGCGAACTAGTTCCCAGATTTAGGGTATAAAGTCCTACAACTGTTCCCACTCCGAGTGTGTGCCCAGACAGTCCTATTGGACCCCAGATGGCCCTGCCGTAAACGGAAGGACCCCAGATGGAGGGGAAGAGAGTTCATGAGCATCCTCAAGGTGACTTACCCTTTTCCAGGTTGAGCCTGTGGACTCACCAGATGTAGCCAGACATTTCTCTTCCTACCACAATCAGTGTTAGGAGGCAGCCAGTGTCGGTATGGGAGAGCAGGAAGGGCAGTTCCCCAAGAAAAAGAGAGCCTCGGCAGCCACTAGGGACTTACCCAACAGGCTGTCCGTCCGAGGTTGGCTGGCCATGAGCAGGACTTAACGTCCCACCTGGGATGCCAAATTGTTACCATCCAAAAAGGAGGTTCGTCTGCCCACCGCAAGACATGCCAATAGTCAAGAGGCAAGGTGGTAGGAGAAAAAGGACTTTATTATTACAGCTTGCTAGCAAGAGGAAAGATGGCCGACTCATGTAAGAAAGGACCATCTTCTGGGGGTACAAAATCTTACAGCAGTTATATAGGCTGGTGGGTTATAGGGGAGGGGGTTAGGAAGGTTGACTTTCTGGTGTTACAGACTGGGAGTCACCACACCAGATCTTTCAGTTTTCATTGATGATGGCTATCAGCATAGACTCTCTGTTTGGGGGTCATCACATTCCTAAAGAACTCAAAAGAACAAAGTTATCATCTTATCGCAGCTGGGAGGTACATGCACAAACAGGAGTCATAAAACCTACAGAGCAGTTAGATCTCCTGGAGGGTGCAGATCCAGCTGGGTTAGCTTGTCAGAGGTCATTCAAAGTTACGGTAGGGTTTCTTTTCTACAATACAGCTTCCCTTATGTCAACTTTGTCTTGAGCCAGTATCATCCTGAGAAATGGGACGGGAGTGTCAGCCCCCTACGACCTCCACCATAAACCAGAATATAGAGAGTTAATTAGCCACTTGCAGAGCGCCAATGCTGCTCTTTGCTTAGCAAACTTGGCAAAGAGTCAACAGATCAACCTGCTAGAAATGGTCTTGGAATAGAAAATTATAAAACTATAAAACCCGCTCTCGCCCCGAATCCCCCACAAGGCTGCTCCGCTGCATGAGGCTCTGCTCTCCCCATCCACGGAGTGTCTGCCCTTGAATGAAGGACGTCAGACTTGTTGCTACATTGTTTTAGTTTCGTGATTTGACCAAAGGGATGTTCTCCTCGTCACCCAATCTCAATTTCTGTAGAATTTTGAAAGATTGTATCACACATGCACATGGTTTACACACGCCTGTGTGCTGAGCAGCTGGTGGCACCAGCATATTATGGCAGGAACTGATAGGCGGCAGGACAGCAAATTGGCAGTGATGGTCCTCACGCTGTCCTGGTAGCCCAGAGCATTAAAGAGCTTGTCACAGGCACAGCTCCCATTGGAAGGACAGTCCCCGCCTGCAGAGACTTCAGGGTCAAGCAGAACAGTGTTCCCTGGTGAAGGAGCCCGTGCGTCCCCTCTGTTACAAATGACCGGGCCTGACAGGGTGCCCGAGCTCAGAATTAGTGACCTAGAAATGCTGGCAACGAGAGTGTCACCCGTACTTCAGAGGAATTCCTGTAAACTCAGGAGGAAGAGAAGGTCAGCCCCGAACCTGGCACAGATCCCAGCGTCCAGACGCTGGAGGAGGGAGAGGGGAAGGCGAGCACCCATCCCGGGCGGCCAGAGCGGGAAAGCTGGCTCCCGCTGACTGTGCCCCACAGTCCTTGCCCTCAGATGCCTGAGCAAGAATCCTGCAGGGCCCTGATCCCACCGGAGCTGCGGGAAGGTTCTAGAGCCCATGCCCAGCATTCCCACACGACCGAGCTCCTGCCTCACAGCCTGATGGCGGGCATGACCTACTCCCCATGACCATCTCCTCACTCACCACATGAAAATGCCAGATACAACCATATCGGGTCACTGAACATTTGACCTGTGTTTTCCTTCCAAGCCTTAGATCTTGGAGACAGACTCGTGGGCAGGTCTCCTGGGTCTGCCAGGACCCTTCTCCTCCCGGGGACCCTGCTTCAGACAAAATCTCTCACATCAGTGAGGACGGCAGCACAGACACCCCAAATACACTGCTTCGGCACGTTGATTCTCTGGAGCTGAACGCACGTGACACGCAGCAAACGCAGGGAGAGGCTGTCTCTGAGCTCCCCCATCTGCCTGAAGATAGACCCTCCCGAAGGAGCTCACTGTCATCTCTGTCACCAACCCTGGAAGTGTCACCAACCAGGAAGATTCGCTCCTGTCCCAGGGGAGGAGACTAGACGTGGGCCACACACCAGTCAAAGCTTGTCACAAACCATCTCCTCCCACCTGCTCTTCCCAGGGCCCAGCTGTCTTCCCTAAAGATCGTTCCTCTCCCCTGAGAGGCCCACGTCCCCTCTTTCCTATAAGATGGCACTTTCCTGGTGTCTCCGTGTGTACCTGAGGGGGACATGTTACTAAACATCTGTGTGCCTTTCTCTTGTTAATCTGTCTCTCATTACAGGGGTCTCACCAAGAACTCAGAGGGGAGAGGGGAGAGGACTTTCCTCCCCACATCAGCAGCATAACCAGCCGCCCTGCTCCCGCATCGAGCCCTCCGGACGACACTGACTCTTCTGCTCTCAACTCAGCCTGCTGATGGAGCGCAAGGCTGCTGGGGCTGGGAGCACTGACCGCGGAGGCGCTGAGCTGTGGGAGGGGACAGAGCTCTTCTAGAACCTGAAGAACATCCCCTTCCCCCATGAAGGAACCTCAGTGCCCACGGCCGGGTGAACCCTGGACGCCAAGCCCAAACTGAAGAGGAGTGAGTTGGGGCCAATGGTCACAGTGAAAGGCCTACCCGCATCTCAGACACCCCCCCTGCATCTCAGGCCACAGCCAGGAGGTGTTCAGGACCTCCCACAGTCACAGCCTCTGAGGACCCCCAGGTGAGGCCCCCTAGGTGAGACTCCCCCCCATGAGCTGCCCTTGAGGAGTCTGAGCCCAGGGACTTGGACAGTGGGGCAGGCCTGGGCCAGGGGCCAGCAGGCAGGGAGGCTGCGGTGTCACCTGCTCTGCCCTCAGACTGTCTTTGCCTGAGGCACGGGAATGCCCGGGCTCCAGATAGTGGAGTCTGGACCTTCTCCTGCACCACCCGTCAGAAGGACGCCTGGGTCCCCACGGCGCCGTGTCCTGTGTCCCCTGGTGAACTCGGGGCTGACTGTGGGGCAGGAAGCACGTTCCATCCTTGTCCGCACCTGCTCGAGCCACCAGGTGAGTGGCTCTGCAGTAACTGCGCCCTGAGTGTGTCTGAGCCTCCAGGGGCCGTCCATACCTGCTGTGTCACCTGCAGCTCAGCCCGGGAGGAGGGACAGGTGTGTTTGCTCTGCTCTGGGGCTGTGACTGCAGGTCTGAGCTGCAGAAGGAGGAGTGTGTGAGCGTCAGGCAGGAACAACTGAGCGCCTGTGGGAGAGGCTCAGAAGTTTCCAGAATGCAAAGCAGGCCCCCACCTCAGAGCAGAGCCTGAGGTTGGAACCACAGGGTGATGGGCTTCCTGACCCCAAGCCCTGAGGGGGCTCCAATGAAGGATCAGCAGGACCCAGACTCAGGGGGGATTCAGTCCTTAATTGCAGGATAAATGCTGATGCAGAGCTGGAGGCTGTGAGCCTGGAACAGCTAATACAGCGTCTGAAAGAACCTTCCTGCACCTCTAACGGCTCCCATCTGAGCTGTCAAAATGGGGCCCTGACCCCTGATCCGAGTGGGCTGTGGGGCATCTGCTCCGCCCTGAGGCTGCAGTAGGGGAGAGGAGGGAGGTCTGGGGGAGAGGCCGCAGCTGGAGCAGGAGGCCTGGGCACCCACCTGCTCTGGGCTAGAGGGGCTGCGGGAGCTGGGCAGCTGGGCGAGGGGCAGGGGCTCAGCTGGAGGAGAGGAGACCCAGGCCGAGGAAGGGCAGGAGGCCGGGGTGGGGGCGGGCCAGGCTGTCTGCAGAGCTGGGCTGAGGGCCAGAGCTGAGGGGCTGAGCTGGGCCAGCAGGGAAGGGGCTTCTCACAGTCCCAGGAAGGGGCTGCTTCATGGGGGTGAGCTCCCCGGCACTGGAGGGGCTCAAGCAGAGGTGGGGTGACTGAGGTGCACTCAGGGTTCCCTCCTCGGGAGAGGTTGGACGTGACCAGGGTTCCCCTCAGGTCCTCTGATGGTCGGTGTTTACAGTGGCATCTGGGAAGACGGAACACGCAGGCTCTGGCCGTCCCTGCAGAGTCTGACTCAGGGTCTGGGTGGGGCCTGAGGACCCTCCTGCCTCTGCAGCTGCTCCCAGGCGGAGGGTCGTGGTTTGTGGGGTCTGAGGGACCCGGGCCTGGACTGGCCGTGCATCTGCTCCGTGCAGGCGAAGCTCCAGGAGGTCTGGGGTCTCCCCCTGGATTCTCCACTGGACCCCAGTGCGTGGCACAGCTCCCAGCTCCAGGGGGTCCTCATGGAGTGTGTGTTGACACAGTGAACGAGCAGGGAGGTCAGCACCCCTTCCCCTCTCCCAGCCCTGGGCTGTGAGACCAGGAACCCTAACCCGGGGCCTTGACAGTCCAGCCTGTGGAGATGAACCCTGGACGGCGACAACCCAGGGCAGGAAGCCCCTGGGAGGTGGTGGCATTCGGAGTATCTGGCCCCCAGCTCATGTTGTCGTCCCTCAGGAGGGGTCTTCCCGGTGTGACAACTAAGGACACACAGTGAATCTCCTCTTTCCCTGGGCGTTTGGCAGATGGTCGGTGTTTTGAAACAAACTCACGTTAGGAGCAGCTGTCAGCATGGTGCTGTGTTTGATGACTGACTGTCGGGCACAAGGTTTGTTTCCGATTCAAGACTCTCATCGACCCTGAGCCCCCAGTCCCCATGTGCACACATGGGGGCAGGGCAGAAGAGGAAGCTGGGAGCCCTGTCCACAGGGCTGCCCCCTCTCAGCATCAGGCCTCCCTCAGGACGGGGTCTGGGGGATGGTATTCGGGGGGGCAGGCGCTCAGGTGGGAGCAGGGCCCCCACCCAGGAAGCTGACACTGCTCCCCGTGTGGGCCAGCGGGAAAGATGCAGAGATGGTGGACATGGTCCAGGCAGGCCTCTGGAGGGGCCCCAGCACAGCCCCACAGCCCCCGCCCGGAGCAGGACTAGCTGCTGGTCAGTCCCTCCACTCAGGGAACACTGTGCTGGATCCCCGGATCCCACAGGAAGTGATCCCAGACCCGCTCCCTGCTGGTCCTGGTGACATCAGCACAGGTGCAGAGGAGGGACGAACCCTGGGCTCAGTCGACCAGGCCAGGGTTTCTCCTCTTGTAGTTCTCCCATCAGGGTGGGAGCAGGGAGCCTAGAGGACGGGGTCCTTTTGAGTGAGATTCCCAGAACCCCTTGGGGCCTGACTGAGCCCCAGGCAGGCGGTGACCCTGACCCCCCAGATGCCCTTGAGCTCCGTGCCCCAGGAACTGACTCTCTCCAGAGGGTGACAGCCACTCCACCTGCCTGCTGCCCAGGGGCCCTGAGAGCCCTTGCCTGGGGGTGAGGTGGGCAGGGGTGGGGGGGTGGGGGGGCTGCACTTGTAGCTTAAACAAATTTTAAATAAAGAGACAGGGGCCTGAGTCTCAGAGCCCTTGGTGGGCTGCTGTATTTAGTTAGCTTTTAATAACAGGGCTACTTGGGGGGCATTTCCATGGATTTATCTACATAAATAATTATTTTAAAGTACTTTATTTTTTTAGAGCGGTTTTAGATCCACAGCAACATTGAGGGGAAGGTACAGAGATGTCCCATATACCCTCTGCCCCCACACACGCACAGCCTCCCCTGTCATCAACATCCCCACCAGATGGTGTGTTTGTCACGACTGATGAACCTACAGGGACACGTCGTCACCACCCCGAGTCCCCAGTTGACTCGGCTCACTCTCGCGTTGGACATTCTAAGGGTTTGGACAAATGTATAATGACATGTACCCATCACTATGTGTCATGCGGAGTATTGTCACCGCCCTAAAAACTCTCTGTGCTTCTCCTAGTCATCCCTCCCTCCCTCCTGCCCTCCCTCCCCAACCTCTGGCAACAACTGATCTTATCGTCTCCATGGTTTTGCCTTTTCCCGAATGTCATAGTGTTGGAATCACACAGCAGGTAGCCTTTCCAGATTGGCTTCCTTCACTTAATAATATGCATTTAATGTTCCACCATGTATCTTCATGGCTTAACAGTTCATTTCTTTTTCCCCCCAACTTTATTGAGATAAACTTGCACAAATTTATATGTCGATTATAAGGTGCACAACATGTTGATTTGAAACACATGTATTGGCAAAAACTAACACCTCCATCACATCACGTCATTACCGTTTCTTTTTTGGGGTGAGAACATTTAAGATCTACTCCTTTAGTAACATTCAAGTATACAATACAGTATTTTTAACTATTTTTTACTAACCTGCTGTACATTAGATCCCAGAACTCATTCATCTTATAACTGAAAGTTTGTACCCTTTGACCAACATCTCCCCATTTCCCCCAGCTCCTGGTAACCACCATTCTACTCTGTTTCTATGAGCTCTTTTTTTCTTTTAGATTTCACAGATAAGTGAGATCATACAGTATTTGTCTTTCTGTGTCTGCCTTATCTTCCATAGCCTAATGCCCTCGAGGTCCATCCATGTTGTCACAAATGGCAGGACTTCCTTCTTTCTCATGGCTGAATAATATTCCCTTGTATATACATTTCACATCTTCTCTATCCATTCATCTGTGGATGGACACTTAGGTTGTTTCCATTCCATATCTTGGCTATTGTGAATAATGCTGCAAGGAGCATGGGAATGCAGATATCTCTTTGAGACCCTGTTTTCATTTCCTTTGGATATACACCCAGAAGTGAGATTGCTGGATCACACGGTAGTTCTATTTTTAATTTTTTGAGGCACCTCCATACTGTTTTCCATAGTGGCTGCACCAATTTACATTCCCACAAACAGTGCACAAGGGTTCCCTTTTCTCCACATCCTCGCCAACACTTCTCTCTGTCTTTTTGATAATAGCCATCTAACAAGTGTGAAGTGATACCTCATTGTGGTTTTGATTTGTATTTCCCTGATGATTAGTGATGTTGAGCAATTTTTCATGTACCTGTTGACCACCTGTGTCTTCTTTCTCTGCCCATTTTTTAATCGGATTATTTGTTTTTATTGAGTTGTATGTTCTTTATATAGTCTGTATATTAACCGCTTCTCAGATGTATGATTTGTGAATATTTTCGCCTATTCCATAGGTTGCCTTTTTATTTTGTTGATTGTTTCTTTTGCTGTGCAGAAGCTTTTTAGTTTGATGTAGTCCCACTTTACTGCTTTTTGCTTTTGTTGCTGGTACTTTTGGTGTCATATCCAAAGCATCATTGCCAAGACCAACATCAAGGAGCTTCTCGTCTATGTTTTCTTCTAGGAGTTTTATGATTTCAGGTATTATGTCTAAGTCTTTAATTGATTTCAAGTTAATTTTTGTGTGTGCTGTAAGATGGGGTCCAATTTCACTCTTCTCCATGTGGTTATCCAGTTTTCCCAACACCATTTGTTGAAGAGACTATCCTTTCCCCATAGAGTATTCTTGGTTTCCTCATCAAATATTATTATATTTGATATATTATATTAAAACATTAAAACTATTATTATATAGTTGACTATATGCAAGAGTTTATTTCTAGGCTCTCTATTGCGTACCACTGGTCAATGTGTTTATTGTTATGCCAGTACCATATTGTTTTGATTACTATAGCTTTGTATTATAGTTTGAAATCAGAAAGTGTGATGCCTCTAGCTTTATTCTTCTTTCTCAGGATTGCTCTGTCTATTCAATACCTTTTGTGATTCCATGCAAATTTGAGGATTTTTTTCTCTATTTCTATGAAAAATGTCATTGAAATTTTGATAGAGATTGCACTGAATCTATAGATGGCTTTGGGTAGTATGGACATTTTAACAATATTAATTTTTCTGATCCATGAAAACAGGGTATCTTTCCATTTATTTGTGTCTTCTTCAATTTCTTTCATCAAAATCTTGTAGTTTTTATTGTGCAGTACTTTCACCTCCTTGGTTAAATTGATTACTAAGTATTTTATTGTTTTTGATGCTATTGTGAATGGGATAGTTTGTTTCTTTTTCAGATATTTCATTATTACTGTATAGAAAAATAACTGATTTATGTGTTGATTTTGTACTCTGCAACTTTACTGAATTTGTTAGTTAGTTTTAACAGTTTTTTGGCGGAGTCTTTTGAATTTTCTACACATAATATCATATCTGCAAACAAAGAAAATTTTACTTCTTTTCCAATTTGAATGTCTTTTATTTCTTTTTCTTGACTGATTGCTCTGGCTAGGACTTCCATGACTGTATTGAATAGGAGTGGTGAGAGTAGGCACCCTGTCTTGTTCCTGATCTTAGAAGAAAAGCTCTCAGGCTTTTACCACTAAGTATGATGTTAGCTGTCAGCTTATCACTTATTGCCTTTATTATGTTGGGGTATGTTCTGTACCCAATTTGTTGAGGGTTTTTATCATGAAAGGATGTTGCATCTTGCCAAATGCACTTTCTGCATCTATTGAGATGATCATATCATTTTTATCTTTCATCCTGTTAATGTGGTGTATCACATTTATTGATTTGTGATGTTGAACCATCCTTGCATCCCAGAGATGATCTGGCTTTGGTATCAGGGTAATGTTGACCTTGTAAAATGAGTTTGAAAGTGTTGCCTCCTCTTCAGCCTTTGGGAAGAATTTGAGAAAGAGTGGCATTAATTCTTCTTTAGATGTGTAATTCATCAGTGAAGCCATCAGGTCCAGGGCTTTTCTGTGTTGGGAGGTTTTTGATTATGGGTTCAATCTCTTAACTCATTATTAGTCTTTCAGGTTTTCTATTTATTCCTGATTCAGTCTTGGTAGTTTTTGTGTTTCTAGGAATTTATTCATTTCTTCTAGGTTATCCAATTTTTTGGCTTATAATTATTCATAGTAGTCTCTTATGATCCTTTGTATTTCTGTGGTATCATTTGTAATGTCTCCTCTTTTATTTCTGATTTTATTTATTTGAATCTTCTCTTTTTTTCTTTTTCTTTTTTTTTTTTGTGAGGAAGATCAGCCCTGAGCTAACATCTGTGCTAATCCTCCTCTTTTTGCTGAGGAAGACCGGTCCTGAGCTAACATCTATTGCCAATCCTCCTCCTTTTTTTTCCCCCAAAGCCCCAGTAGATAGTTGTGTGTCATAGCTGCACATCCTTCTAGTTGCTGTATGTGGGAGGTGGCCTCAGCATGGCCGGAGAAGCGGTGCATCAGTGCACACCTGGATCCGAACCTGGGCCGCCAGTAGCAGAGTGCGCGCACTTAACCACTAAGCCATGGGGCTGGCCCCTTCTCTTTTTTTTCTTGGTCTAACGAAAGATTTGCCATTTTTCTTTATCTTTGTTAATTTTTAGTGTTGGAGGGGGACAAAAATGAGGGACATCTTAGGCCACCATGATGCTGATGTCACCCTCTGGCTCATTTCTTTTTAAAATATTTCTGGATGTACCACAGTCTACTTATCCACTCAATTACTGAAGGACATCTTGATTGTTTCCAAGTTTTGGCAATTATTAATAATGCTGCTATAAACACCTTGTGCAGGTTTTTGTGTGGACATAAGTTTTCAATTCCTTTGGGTAAATACTAAGGAACTTGATTACTGGATCTTATGGTAAGAGTATGTTTAGTTTTGCAAGAAATGAACAAACTGTCTTCCAAAGTGGCTGTACCATTTTGCATTCCCACCAGCAATGAATGAGAGTTTATGTTGCCCCACATTCTCTCCAGAAACTCGTGTTAGTGTTCTGGGCTTTGGCCATTCTAATAGGTGTGTGGCGGTGTCTCACTGTTTTAATTTGCACATCCCTGATGACGCGTGATGGGGAGCATCTTTTCATATGCTTATTTGCCATCTGTATATCTTCTTTGATGTGATGTCTGTTAAGGTCTCTGGCCAATTTTTTAATTAAGTTATCATTGTCGAGTTTTAAGAGTTCTTTGTATATTTTGGATAACAGTCCTGTATCAGATGTGGCTTGTCTTTTTAATCACTTGATAGTGTTTTTCACAGAACAGAAGTTTTAAAATTTAATCAAGTTAAGCATATCCATTATTTCCTTCATGGATCATGCCTTTGGTGTCATGTCTAAAAAGTCATCGCCATACCCAAGGTCTTCTAGGTTTTCTCCTAAGTTATCTTCTGGGGGTTTTAGAGTTTTGCATTTTATGTTTAGGTCTAGGATCCATTTTGAGTTAATTTTTGTGAAATGAGTAAAGTCTATGTCTAGATTCAGGTTTTTTTCTATGTGGATGTCCAGTTGTTCCAGCACCATTTGTTGAGCAGACTATGTTTGCTCCATTGTATTGCCTTTGCTCCTGTGTCAAAGCTCAGTTGACTCTATTTATGTGGATCTGTTTCTGGGCTCTCTGTTCTCTTCCATTGACCTGTCTATTCTTTCACCAAGATCAGACTGTCTTAGTACAGTAGCATTATAGTAAGTCTTGAGGTTGGATAGCATCAGTCCATCATTCGCCTTCAATATCGTGTTGGCTATGTTGGGTCTTTTGCCTCTCTGTATAAATTTTAGAATCAGTTTGTCAATAGTCACAAAATAGCTTTCTGGAGTTTTCATTGGGACTGCGTTGACTCCATAGATCAACTTGGGAAGAACTAACATCTTTTTTTTTTTTTTTTGAGGAAGATCAGCCCTGAGCTGACATCCGTGCTAATCCTCCTCTTTTTTTGCTGAGGAAGACCGGCTCTGAGCTAACATCTATTGCCAATCCTCCTCCTTGTTTTTCCCCAAAGCCCCAGTAGGTAGTTGTATGTCATAGATGAACATCCTTCTAGTTGCAGCCTCAGCATGGCCGGAGAAGCGGTGCGTTGGTGCACGCCCGGGATCCAAACGCGGGCTGCCAGTAGCGGAGCGCGCGCACTCAACCGCTAAGCCATGGGGCCAGCCCAGAACTGACATCTTGACAATGTTGAATCTCCCTGTTCACGAATGTGGAACATTTCTCCATTTATTTCATTCTTCTTTGGTTTCATTCATCAGAGTTTTACAGTTTTCCTCATATAGATGTTGTACATATTTTGTTAGACTTATATCCAAGCATTCTATTTTTGGTTGCTAATGTAAATGGTGTTGTGTTTCAAATTCCACTTGTTAAAAGTGAGTCATTTTTATGAAAAGTAAAAAAGAAAGTGTTAGCAAAGGCAGTCATGAGGTATGATGTGCAGAGTGTGAGGGCTGGTCTGACTTTGAGGAGAATGCAGACATATGATCTTCTCATCCCAGCCCCCAGGCACCTGTCAAGGGCACTGGACATATCCACGTGGTCAACACATCACTGACTAGTCCCTCACCTCACTCACCTGCCCTCCTCCCAACTCGCTCACTCCCAGGCTTTCCCTCCCAGCAGGATCCCCATCTCCTCACTGTGTGGCTCTGGCTCCCTTCCTCCTCCTCCCGGCTCCTGCCTCTCCTTTACTCCCTCGCCCCCCCCCTCCTCCTCCCTCCCGCTGGTCCAGGCCCTCTTTAATATGCTCTCTTGCTGTTGTCTCTCCCCTTTGCCTCTTCCCTATGGGATGCAATCCAGTGGCACAGGTCAAAGACACTGCCAACCAAAGGACAAGCAAGAGGAGGAGGGAGAGAGACAGGGAGGGAGGAGAGGGAGAGAACTTGAGGGAGAAAGAGACCCTAAAGCTTCTGGTCAGGAGTGACACAGAACCCCCTCCCACACTTGTTTGGCCAGAGCGAGTTCACGTGCCCTGGAGCGCTCCTGGGTGGGGCGGGGTGGGGATGTGCGATCCTCTCCCAGGGACAAGAAGCTACTGAAACAGTGGGACCCATCACAGTCCCTTTCTTAAAAGAGAGTATCCTTGAGGATCTCAGGGGATGACCTGTTTTTTTCCTGTTATTGAAGTTTAATTTAGAAATCTCAGGTGCACAGCCCAGAAGATTTTCATGAGGTGAACACACCTGGGTAACGTGTATTAAACCAGGAAATGGCCTGGCCAGCAGAGCAGAAGAGCCTCCTGCCCCTTCTTCCTTTTCCCTGAAATCCAGCCCATGGCAGGCTAACCAGAGAAACTACTCATCAGTCTGACACATACAGCTACAAGCAACAGATTAGACCTGCTGAGGGGTCTTCATTTGCAGAACTGTGGTTCTGGAGTCGGAGCGTCTCCTGGATCTGCGCCTGAGACGTTGGTTCTAATTACAAACCCACGGAGCTCTGCCTCCGTTGACCCTTTCATTCTTCATGATTTGGGCTTTGTTTACATTGCTTCCTGTCCCCCCTTTATTCACAAGGAATCAGCCCACCAGAAAAAACAATTAAAACCAAAAGAGATTAAAGGCATTGACTGTTACCATGTGAACATGTCAATAGCTTTGGGAATAAACAGCTTAACATCTACTCACGTTAAAATTAAACAAACACTTTACATTCAGCATCCATTTCCTCAGTGAGATTTTGTGTTGTTTCCATGGAAACATGTAGCACTTTTGCTAAATGCAGCGCCCTGCTCGGTTTCTGTCCTTTTGTTCCAGCGTTGGACACTTCCACTCACGTCCAAATCCTCCATCAGTAGAGTTTGTCCCTGGTGTGGGGCACGCATGGTCTCAGGCAGCACCGTCTAAGGCACGTTTCACGGGAGGTGAACGGAAGTGTGGCCTCAGGACTCCTGCACTAAATCTTTTGGGGGACAGAGCAGTGTGTCCTGAGAGTCCTGCTGTGGCTTTGTGTCTTTGCGGAGAATAAGGACAGACGTTTCAGTGGCCTGCCTCCAGGGCATTCAGGGTCTGTCCCAGTTCTCACTCCATCCGCAAGAAAAGCCCTGAATTCCAGTGGACCGTGGTGAGCTCGGACAGTTGTGACCAGAAAGACTGGAAAGGAAAATACAGTCCATGAAGTCCCATTTCAAGCAGAGTGAGAATGTCTGATGAATACCTCTGGAACACAAATTACTATGTTGCCTCAAAAAGTAGAAATTGGCATCAGGAACGTGGCAGTGCTCAGCAGACTGTGTGAGGGCGGGGGAGCTCATGTGGGTCCTGCGGGAGGGCAGTCCTGGGCTCCCCCAGCTCAGTGTGGGCAGCGCAGGTCATCCCAGGGGAAGGAGCTGGTTATACTGGTGCCCGTGATCATGAGAGATCCATACAAAGGGTCCATCACAGGGAAGCTTTGGGCGACTTGGTGGCAAAGTATGTGAGATGCAGAAATGAGCCTGCTCATGCTTGCTCAGTCTCCGGTCCTGCAGCTCGCTCACATGTGGGTCCTGTGCTCTGCTGAGTGTGTTTGTAGCATATAGAGATCCGTGTCTTTCATACAACATGGCCCTTAAGTGCAGCTGTCTCCCTCGTCTGATGCTCAGCTTGAGAAACACAAATCCAGTCCATCGCTGCAGGAAAAACCATCCATGGTGGGTGCACTGAGAGACACTAAGTCCTTACACTGTAATTCAGGGGCTAGGAAAGGTATATTGTCAAGGGTAATTCTCACTATTCATAATTTCACCCTGTGGACTGACTTTAGAACTTTACTTCTGAAAAAAGATGTGACTCACCAATTCCATTAAAAAAGGTGTGAAGATTTTAAAAAGTGACTGCTGCCTGAGGGAACCCTCTATAGTTCTGGGGTCAGGAGTGGAAACTCAGGCCAAGGGGTTAGGAATAGGAACAACTTCTTGGCAGAAATGATCGACACATTTATGAAGACGACGTCTATGAACTCTGTGTTTGAAGGATGGAAATGTATAATAATAACTGACACAGAGCACACACTGTGTGCCAGCACCGTTCACATTAAATCCACAGAAAAGCCCGTTCTGCAGACAAGGAAGTGGAGACACAGAGATTAAACGACTTCCCCACTGCCCACAGCTGCGGACAGCAGAGCTGGGGTGTAGAATCTAGCATCCGCCTCCAGAATCCGTGGCCTTGACTGCTACACATCCCGCCTGTAGGAGCAGAACCCCCGATTATTAATTTATAGTGTGAAACACAGCTGCTGACCAAACCAGATGTCACCTTGGCCTGACCTGAGTAGAATCTCCTCCCCCCAAGGATTAAGAGAGGACGGTTACTGGATCTAAGAGTCTCAGAAGAGGTCACGTTGCTGAGGAAGCAGTCTCCTTAGTGAGGCTCCATCTTCCCACGTCTACCTCTGGGACCCTGGGTTGGCTGAGGGCCCACTCGGGTGCCACTAGAGTGGCAGAGACCTCCCCACTCACAGCACGGTTTCTCTTGGATGAGCCGCCCACTTCAGAGCCACATTGGACCCTGGTGCCCACACCTCCATCTGCGCATCCCCAGGTGTCTCGTTTCTTACAGCGAAGGAGGCATCTGAGCCCAGGATGGTTCCCAACACTGCTCTCTCCTGTCTCCCCCCAGAATCACTGCCCTCTCTCTCATCTGCCATGTCCCGCCCTCTCACACAGATTGGGAGGATTGCACCCTAGTTCATCCTTGTTAAATCAGTTTCCATGCCCAGTAACAATCTAGCACTGGTGTGGCGGGTACTGGTGTAGTGGGCACCGGTGTGGGTAGCACCGGTGTGGTGGGCACTGGTGTAGTGGGCACTGGTGTAGGGGGGTGTGGTGGGCACCGGTGTAGGGGGCACTGGTGTGGGGGGCACTGGTGTGGTGGGCACTGGTGTAGGGGGTGTTGTGGGGCACCAGTGTGATGGGCACTGGTGTGGTGGGCATTGGCGTAGTGGGCACTGGTGTAGGGGGGTGTGGTGGGGCACCTGTGTGATGGGCACAGGTGTGGTGGGCTCTGGTGTGGTGGGCACTGGTGTAGGGTTGTGTGGTGGGCACCGGTGTGGTGGGCACTGGTGTGGTGGGCACTGGTGTTTGCTGTCTTGTTGGTTTGTTGCCCAGCATCCACTGGACAAACTGATGGTCAAAGGGAGGCATAGACTGGAAAAGGGGCAATCTGCCTTCCTCCAAACTGATTACTTAGCCCTGAAGACATCAGGACACTAAACAAACAGTTGAGCAAGTGTCAGGAAATCAGAGTTATCCATGGGAACATTCTAGGGGCCTGGTGAGTTGTTTAGGTATCTGTGCAAAATTTCTCTAAAATTTCCTTTATATTCACATTTGGAGCCTGTGATTGAAGGTGGGACATGGTGGGACATGGGACAGGTCATCCAATCCACCCTCAAAGCTGAGTTTTCAGCTTTGAGTTCTGGTAAAGGGGTGGGGATGGGAGAACGGTTGTGCTGAAATCAGGCCCATAGAAGCTGCCTGGGCACATTGTAGGAATAGAAATTATTCAGGTGCTGTGCACACTCATTCCTTCTGTGCATAAAATGACTTCTGTAGGGCCCCTTTATCATTTTCACTACATCTGACCTTGAGGTTAATGCCACTTGGAAAGGAGAGCACAGCTCAGCCAGTGAGAGCATTAGCACCAGACCTAGGGCCTGGATTCTAAGAACCTCAGAGAAGGAAATGGAGACCTGAAGAAATCACTTCACATGTGTGATAGCTCCTGTAAAGGGACAGAGACAGGAGGCTCAGGGTTAGACAGTGTGGATTCCAGTCCCCTCCCCACTGCATTAAAAACAACTGTCATTTCTTTGGAAATTACAAAACTTGAACATGGTGTCTGAAATTTTATCCTCAGAGGGGTGTGTAACAGGATGCTCACCAGGACCCTTCCCACCATCCAGAGGGAGCCAATGGCACACCCAAAGGAGTTAACCAAGAGGTGCAGGTCAACGCTGGGGACAGGACCCCTCTCTAGCCTTAATCAGAGGCTGCTGTGGGGGGGTTCCCCAAAGGGGAGGAGTCAGTAACGAGAATGCAAGGATGGTTCAATGTGCAAAAATCAGTGTAATACATTACACTAATATAATGAAGGAAAAAGAAAACCATGATAATCTCAATTGGTGCAGAAAAAGCATTTGACAAAATGCAACAAGCTTTCATGATAAAAACACTTAAGAAACTTGGAATGGAAGGAAATTTCCTCAACATAGTAAAGGCCATATATGAAAATCCCACAACTAACATCACACTCAATGGTGAAAGAGTGAAAGCTTTCCTCTAAGATCAGGAACAAGACAAGATGTTGCTGTAGTTGCTTCTATTCTACATAATATTGCAAGTTCTAGGCAGAGTCAGTAGAGAAGAAAAAGAAATAATAGACATAAAAATTGGAAAGGAAGAAGTAATGTTATCTCTGTTCACGGACAACATCATCTTCTATGTAGAAAATCTAAAGACTTCAAAAACAAAAACAACTATTGAAGCTAATAAATTTAGGAAAGTGTCAGGATATAAAATCAATGTACAAAAATCCTCGTTTCCATATGCTAACAATAAGCAATCCAACAAGGAAATCAAGAAAACAATTCCATTTATAGTGTCATCAAAAAGAATAAAATATTTAGGAATAAACTTAACCAAGGAGGCAAAAGACTTGTACACTGAAAACTACAGAATGTTGCTGACAGGAAATAAAGAAGGTGTCAATATATGGAAAGACATCCTATGTTCATGGATTGGTTGACCTCACATTGCTATGATGTCAGTACTAGCCAAAGTGATCTGCAGATTCAATGCAATCACTCTCAAAATCCCAAAGACATTTTTTTTGCAGAAATAGAGAAACACAACCTAAGTCTCATACAGAATTTCAAGGGACCTAGAATATCCAAAGCAATCTTTAAAAAGAAGAACAAAGTTGGAAGACTTACACTTTTTGATTTCAAAATTTACTGGAAAGATAGTATCAAAATAGTGTTGTACTGGCATAAAGACAAAGGTATAGACCATTTGGAAGAGAGGGCCCGGAAATAACCCTCACGTATGTGGTCAAAGGATCTTCGACAAGGGAGCCAAGACCATTCAATGGGGAAAAGACAGTCTTTTCAACAAATGGTGCTGGGAAAACTGGATGTCCACATGCAAAAGAAGGAAGTTGGACCCTACCTCACACCATATACAAAAATTAACTAAAATTGGATCAAATACCTAAATGTAAGGGCCAAGACTATAAAACTCTTAGAAGAAAACATAGGAGAAAAGATTCATGACTGCATTTGTCAATGATTTATTGGATATAACACCAAAAGCAGAGGCAACTGAAGAAAAACTGGATAAATTGGACTTCAACAAAATTAAAAACTTTTAGGCATCAAAGGATTCTATCTGGGGAGTTAAAAGACAACCCACAGAATGGGAGAAAATATCTTCAAATCATGTATGTGATAACGGGTGAATATCCAGAACATATAAAGGACTCTCAGAACTCAACAACAACAAAACAATCCAACTAAAAAATGGGAAAGGACTAGAATAGACATTTCTTCAAAGAAGATACACAATTGGCCTATAGGCACACAAAAATGAAGATATGCAACATCACAAGTCATTAGATAAATGCAAATTAAAACCACAATGAGGGGCCGGCCCCGTGGCTTAGCGGTTAAGTGCACGCGCTCCGCTGCTGGCGGCCCGGGTTCCGATCCCGGGATCGCACCGACGCGCCGCTTCTCCGGCCACGCTGAGGCCGCGTCCCACATACAGCAACTAGAAGGATGTGCAGCTATGACAGACAACTATCTACTGGGGCGTTGGGGGAAAAATAAATAAATAAAATCTTTAAAAAACCACAATGAGATACCACTTCACACCCATTAGGACCGCTGTTATCATAAAACAGAAAATAAAAGTGTTGGCAAGGATGTGGAGAAATTGGAATTTGTGTGCGTTGCTGGTGGGAAAGTAACATGGGGCATCCACTGTGAAAACAGTATGGAAGTTACTGAAAGAATTAAGCATAGCATTACCGTATGGTTCAGCGATTCCTCTCCTAGGTTTTCACCCACAGGAACTGAAAGCAGGGGGTTTAAAAGATATCTGTACTCAGTGTTCACAGCAGCACTATTCACAATAGCCGAAAAGTAGAGACAACCCCAGTGCTGTCTCCACAGGCATCACCCCAGCCCCGGGGGACACCCCAAGGCCAATGCTCCTGCACCTGGATGGGGTGAGCCTGCCCCCAGGGTCAACTCTGCAGTAGGGTCCCTTCCCCTAACTGTCTCTCGCTGCTGGACCAGCCTCCTGCCCCCACGGCAGCCAAGCCCCGAGTCTTGAGACACGGCACTTTGCAAAATTAAATTCCTCTGCCAGAGGCTTTTCACTCAGACAGCAATCTCTCGTAATCGCTCATTTTGGGGTCTGAACAGACATGTCCTTCACAGGAGCCTGTGGATATGATGTTAAAGGAGAAAAATTATTGCTTGCCCAAGGCACCAAACCCCATTTCTTATTAGTTTTCTGCTGGCAGATTTATTTTTGCTTTTGCTCTTTATTGCTGGTCTCAGCGGAACCTGAGCAGTTGAGGGGAGAGAGAATCTGATTTTTCACCTCTGGGCCACGTGCTCATCGATATCGTGCTAATAACACAGAGGCTGGATCTCAAGTCCAGACTCAGATGGCAGAGGGCTGTCAGGGGATGTAGATGAGGGCACCCAGGCGGGGGCTGTGGGAACTGGAGTACGTCACCCCCTCTAATGGGGTTGCCGATCACTGCCAGGTGGGACAGAGGGTCCAGTGTGGACGGAGCATCCAGGTATCCGCATCCTCAGGTGCGAGCGCCTGATGTCTACGGGTGGCTCCTGTGCAGGACACCCTCTGTCACCCTCCAGATCCATGCCCCACCCTCTCGCACCCTGTTCCATCCCCACTAGATGACCTGGGGGACCGTCTTGCCTGGCTCCCTCGCCTCCTGCCTTCAGTTTAGGCTCCCCCACCGGGAGGCTCCCAGGAGGTCAGAGGGCGGTGGAGAGAGAGGTTGGGGTATTTATTCCTCACGTCCTTCTGGGGGCTGCGGGGCTGGCAGAAGCTGTGATCCTCAGCCCACAGCCCCTGTCACTGACACCCAGGGTCATAGTCCCTCCCTGCCCTACAGGCCAGGGGTGGAAACTCCTCCCTACCATTGATCCTCTCTGAGTTTCCTGACTCCTGTGTTTGTCTCTCTGTAAAGAGCCCCTTCCTTTAAGTTTCTTCATTTGAACCTCTGAGGGGAATTCTATTTCCTTCCAGGACCTAGAGTGAGAGAGCCTTGAATTAAAGAAAATAAAAGCATTATGATCCCTTCCCTCACCTGACACAGAATCAACCTCCCATTTAATTAAAACAATCAATCTCCACGTCTGCGTCTGACTCCGCCCTTGAACTAACGTTTGGGCAGGGAGCACAAGGTCAGACAGTGCCCACCTCCCAGTCCACCGTGACACAGTATGGCCCAGCAGACGTGCCTGGCCTCTCCTACAGGCTGGCGGCGGTCAGCTGGAGGCAGGGGCAGATGGTGAGGACGGGGACTGTGGTCCAGGGACTCCTGGGAGAGGCGGGGCCTGGGAACAGTGCAGGAGGAACACACAAACCATCCGAGACTCCACAAGGAGACAGGAGGTTCCTTCTCCAGAGGACAGAAGCCCCCTGGAATGGAGCTCCTGGCTTGGCTGTGAACCTCGGAGCTGGGAAGAAGCAGCCCTTTGTGGGGCTCCAGCATGGACACGCCACCAGACCAGCTGCTGCTGTGGCCTCGCTGATGCCAGATGTGGCCCAGCCAGCAAACCCTGGACAGCTCCTGCCTCTGCAGGGCCCTGTGAGTCCCCGCTGGTGGAGGAGGGGCTGGAGGGCACCCCCGGGCACGTTCTTGTCCCAAGGTGGCTCCAGGAGCCTTGTTCCCAGCTAAGAGAAGGGCCTGCTGTCCAGAAGGAGGGGGAGTTTTCTTTTCCCCAACTCAGAACCAACGCTTTGCTTTGCTGTTTGTCCAAGTGGTAGGTGCCGCTTGTTAAAGAAAAAATAAACAATGTAAAAGTGTTTTGGATCAAATAGGAAGCATATGAAGGAGGAGGTCAGAGTGCCCTTCCACACCCCAACCAGTAGCAATCTGTTGATATTCTTTCAGCTTTCAAATTTTTCACATATTAATGTCATACATACATTTTGAAACAAAATTGGGTCATAATGTACAAAAAATTCTTTATTTAATTTCACACTGTGCCACGGGCATTATCCCAATGAATACAGTCTACACCATCTCTTAGAAAGGTGCCCAGTGCTTCCTGGTGTGGACACCCCTCTACCTGTGAGACCGTCTTCTCTTACTGGAGCCTCGATTAGTTGTCAACAGGCTTCTGGCGTAAAAAGCTGTTGGTGACTGTCCCCGTGCACATGTCCTGAGAGTTTGTCCTTGTAGGAGCTCGTTCACGGATCCAACACGTGCCAGGTTTGGACACGAGTCACACACCGGCCCTGGGAGTTTGTGCACTTGACCCCTTCCCAGCCCTGAGAGGCCTTGGGAGCAACCAGTCCCTGGACCCTCATCAGCATCAGTTATTATCGCTGGTTTTCCTCTTTGATAAACCCAATGAACCAAAATCTTCTCACTTGCACCTCTTTGATATTTGGAGATGCTGGGTTCTTGGGCAGCTGTGTTGTGTGTAAGTGGGTCTTCTTTGTGACGTCCTTTCCATGCGCTCCCCCTGTATAGGAAGCTCCTTCTTATCGACTTGTTGGTTGTCATGTTTTCTTCAAATTTTTTCCTCCAGTTCATTTGCTCTATATATTTCCTATGTGCATCTACCCTGATGGGGGATTTTTCTCTAATTTCCCTGGTGTATCTACTCAGAATGGAGATGTCTACCTACTGTCTCAGGTGTGCGTTCTGAACTGAGATGCACCATTCAACCAGGTGCGTCTACCCTGACCTTGGACGTCCATCTTGTTCCCCAGTTGTGTCTACTTAGAGTGTAGATGTCTCTCTAATATCTCCTATGTCTGCTACAACCAGGGATGACCCTACTTCCCCAGGTATATTCTCTGACCTGGGATGTCACCCTATTCCCAGGTGAGTCTTCACAGACTTGGGATGTCTTCCTAATTCTATGAACAGGTATATCTACCCTGACATGCAGTGTCTTCCTTATAACACAGGTGTGTCTAAACTGTCCTGGGATAACTTCTGATTCCCAAGGGTGTCCACTCTGAATGAAAATGTCTCCCTAATCCCCTAGGTTTGTCTACCCTGACCTGAGATTTCTGTCTAACTCCTAATGTTTGTCTACCCTGAACCACTCTGTCTGTCTAATTCTAAATGTATGTCTTCATTGACCTAGAATCTCTTCCTAATTCTCAACATGTGCATTTTGACATGGGAATTCACCCTAGCTCAGCAGATGTGTCTACAGTGATCTGGGATGTCTCGCTGATTCCCAGTGTATCTACCCTGACTTGGGTTGTCTTCCCTCTTCCGCAGGTGTGTAATATAGGTGGGAAATGTCTCTCCTAACTTAGGTGTGTTTGTACTGACATGAGATATCTCCCTAATTCCCACTGTGTATTTTATATAAGTTGGGATGTCTCCCTAATTCCCCAGTTGTGTCTACCATGACCTGAGATGTCACCCTAATTACCCAGGTGTTGATACCCTGATCTGGGATATCTCCCCAATTCTGAGATGTCTCAACTCTTACTGAGGATGTCTCCCTTTATCTGCAGTTGTGTCTACACTGACCTGGGATGCTTCCTTAATAGCTTAGGTGTCGACCATAATCTAGTATGTCTGCATAAAACCCCACTTGTGTCTACACTACCTGGAGGGTCTTTTTAATATACTAGGCATGTCAAACTGCTCTAGGATATCTCACTAATTCCCCAGGTGTTTACTCTGACTGGGATGTTTCCTTAGTTCCCTATGCGTATACCCTGACCAATAATGTCTCCTTAATTCACCAAACACGTCTACACTGATGTGGGTTGGCTTCCCAATTTAAAAAGGTGTGTCCTCTCAGTCCAGGGAGGACAGGTGTGTCTACACTGACCTGAGTTGTTTCTCTATCTCTTGGTGTGCCTACACTGACCTGGGATATCTCGATAATTTCTCACGTGTGTCTACCCTGACCTGGAATGTCTCCCTAATTCTCCAGGTATTTCTCCCTTGATCTTAGAATTCTCCCTGATTTCCCTGGTGGGTCTACACACCTGGGATATGTCACTAATTCCCCATTTTTTTCTTCCTTGACTAGTGATATCACCATCTTTCCCCAGGTGTGTCTACATTAAACAGTGATGTCTCCCTGTTCCCTAGGTGTGTTTGCTCTGAACTGGGCTGTATCTCTAATTCCCCAGTGTGTTCACACTGGTTGGGATGACCATCCAATTCCCAGGGGTGCTCACTCTGATCTGGGATGTCTTGTTAGTTTCCTGAGAGCCTCAACGTGACCACTCATATCTCCATAATTCCCCAGTCGTGTCCACTCTGACATCTTCCTAATTACCAGGTGTATACCCTAACACTGGATGTTTCCCTAGTTACCCAGAGGTGTCTACTCTGACTGGGGAGGACTCCCTAGATCCGTAGATGTGTCTATATTGACTTGGGATGTCACCCTAGTACCCAGTGTGCCTTCTCTGACATGAGAATTCCCTGATTTCCCAGAGGTAGCTACAGTGACCTCTGATGTTTCTCTAATTCCTCTAGTGGGCTATGTTAATCTGGGTTGTCTCTCTGTCTTCCCAGTTGTGTCTGCTCTCACCTGGGATGTCTCTCTAATCCGCCAGATGTGTTTACCCCAACCTTGGTAGTCTCCTGAATACCCAAGGCAGTTCTACTTTACATAGATAATTTACCTAATTCCCTACTTTGTCTGTACTGAACAGGGATGCCCCCCTAATTCCCAAGGTGTGTCCACTACGACCTACACAGTGCTGGATATCTCCCTGATTCCCAGATGAGTTTTCCCTGACCTTGCATTCATCCATAATTCCTCAGATGCATCTGCCCTGACCTGGGATGTATTCCTATTTTTGTGGTGTGTTTTCACTGACCTGAGATCATTCCCTAGTTCCCAAGAAGAGTCTATCAGGATTTTGGATGGCTAATTGCCCAGATGTATCTACAACAATGTGAGATATCTCCCTAATAACCTGTTGTGTCCACACTGACCTGGGGACTACCCTTCCCCAGGTGTCTTCTATTCTCTGGGCTGTCACTCTAATACCCCAAGATGTCTGCTCTGACCTGGTTTGTCTCCCTAATATTGTAGGTGGATCTACACTGTTCTGGGATGACTACATAATACCCCGGTTGTTTATACATTGATCTGTGTTCCCCTAATTCCTGAGGTGTGTCTACTCTGACCTTGTTTGTCTCCCTAATCCCCCAAATGTAACTACTATGACCTAACTACTATGATGTTTACATAATACACTAGTTGTGTCTGCACTGATCTCTGCTCCCCCTAATTCCTGAAGTGTGTCTCCACTGACCTGTCTCCCTAATTCCCATGGTATTTCTATAAAGTCCTGGGATGTCGTGATAGTTCTCCAGGTGCGTCTGCTCTGAAATGAGATGTCTCCTTAATTCCCAAGCCTTGTTACACCGATCTTGGATATGTCCCTAATTTCTCAGGTGTGTCTCCCCAGACCATGGATGTCTCAATAATAACCCATTTGTGTCTACATTAGCAGGGATAGCTCCTAGCTCCCCAGATGTGTCCACTGACCAAGGATGTCAGCCTAATCCTCCGAGTTTCTCTACTCTGACCTGAGCTGAGCTGTAGCTCTAATTCCCCAGGTGAGTCTACCTTGATGTCGTCCTGATATCCCAGGTATGCTACTATGAACTGTGTCATCTCTCTAATTCCCCAGGTATATCTACTCTGACCTGGGTTGTCTCCTTAATTCAACAAGTATGTCTACACTGACCTGAGAAGTCTCCCTATTTCCCCAGTTGTGTCTACCCTGACCTTGGATGACTCTGGCATGGATTATCTCCCTAATTCCCTAGTTATGTCTACTCTGACATGGAATGACTCCTTAATGACCTATTTCGCTGTGTGTGTTCACTCTGGCTTGGAATGTCTTAACAATTCCCATGTGTGTCAACACTGACATGGGATGTTTCAATATTTCTACAGGTGTGTCTGCTATGACCTGGGATGATCCCAAAATTCTCCAATTGAGGGACTCTACATTCCATGGATGTCTTGCTATTACCCTAGGAGTGTCTACACTGACCTAGGATGTGTCCCTACTTTCCAATGTGTGTTCACTCTGACCCGGGATGTCCCAATAATTCTATGATATGTGGACACTGACCTAAGTTTTCTCAGCAGTTCCCCAGATGTGTCTATTCTGACTTGGGATGTCTCTGTAATTCTCCAGATTTGTCTACCCTGAGCAGGGACATCTCCTTAATTCCCCAGATGTGTCTACATTGACCTGGGATGTTTCCCTAATTCCTCAGGTATGTTAACCCTGAAGTTGAAAGTTTTCCCAATTCCACAAGTTGTTCTACACTGAACGGAGAGTCTCTTATTCCCCAGGTGTTATACTCTGACCTGCTATGTCTCTCTAGTTCTCCAGGTGTGTCTACTCTGACCTGGGATATATCCCTCATTCCCCAGGTCAGTCTATTCTGATTTGGGGTTCTCCCTTATTCCCCAGCTAGTCCATGTCGACCAGGAATATCTCTTTAGTTCCCCAGATATTTATACACAGAAATGGATCATATCCCTAATTCCCAAGTGTGTCTACTCTGGCCCAGCTTGTCTCCCTAATTACCCACCTGTGTCTACCCAGAACCTGGATGTCTCTAATTTCCAAGGTGTGCAAACACTGACCTGAGATGTCTCTCTAAATCCCCAGGGGTGTCTGCTTTGACCATGGCTGACTTTCTCATTCTTCAGGTGCATCTACACTGACTTGGAATGTCTCCCTAATCATCTAGGTGTGTCTACACTGTTGAGGGGGGTGTCTTCACAGTTCCCTAGGTTCATTTGCCCTGACCTGGTATGTCTCCCTAAAACCCCAAGTTTGTTTACCCTGACCAGGGGTGCCTCTGCAATAGCCCAGGTGTATCTACACCGACCTGAAGTTTTTCCATTGTTACTCTGATGTGTATGTCCTGAGTTTGATAATCTACTTAATTCCCCAGTGTGTCTGCATTGAACAAGGGGTGTCTGATTCCCCAGTGTGTCTGTTCCACCCTAGGATATCTTCCTAGTCCCCATTTTTGACTCCTCCGACCTGGTGTGTATCCAGTTCCCCAGGTTAGTCTACCTGACCTGGGCTATCTCAGTATTTCTGCAGGCATAGTCATCTGGACCTGGAGTTTCTCCTACTTCCCCAGTTGAATCTGTCTTGATGTGGGATGTCTTCCTAGCTAACCGCTTGGGTCTACCATTATCTGGGATGTCTCCCTAATTCCCCATGTATGTCTACACTGACCTGGGGTATTTCCCCTACTGCCCAGGTGTGTCTTCTATGAACTGTCATGTGACCCTAATTCTACAGGGTGTCTGTGACCTGGTTTGTCTCCCTAGTTCCCCAGGTATTCTGCCCTGAACTAGGATGTCTACCTATTAACCCAGGAGCACCTACACTGACCTGGTGTGTCACCCTATTTATCCAAGTGTGTCTACACTGACCTGAGATGTTTCCCATCTTCCCCAGGTATCTCTATACTGACCTGGGATGTCATCCTTTTCCTTGGTGTGTCTACTCTGACCTGGAAAGTCTCACTAATTCCTCGTGTATGTCTACTCTGATATGGGATGTCTTTCTAATACACAAGTTGTTTGTACCCTGACCTGGGATGTCCCGTAATAACTCAGCTTTGTCTACACTGACCTGGCTGGTCTTAACTGTGTAGGTATGTCTATACTGGACTGTGCTGATACCCTAGTATCCCAGATGTGTCTACTCTGACCTGGGCTGTCACTGTACTTCCCAAGGTGTGTCTAGCAGGACTTGGGTGTCTCCCTAATTCCCCAGGTGTGTCTATTCTGACCTGAGACGTCTTGACCTTGAATGTCTAATTCCACAGGCTTGTCACCTCTCACCTGGGATGTCTCTCTAGTTCCCCAGGATGTCCACCTCACCGTAGGATGTGTCCCCTTAGTTCCCCATGTGTGTCTGCCCTGATCTGCGATGTCTCCTGATTCACCTGGTGTGTCTGTACTCACCTGGGACATCTCTCTAATCCCAGGTGTATCTACTATGAAAAGAAAATTCAATGAGTTTTACTGGATATGAATATTTTATTGAGTTGGAAACAAAATTTTTGGGAACAGAGAAACATCCCAACTGAAAGTGGTGAAGAACCTGGGATCCCAGCAGTTCCAGCTCAGGGTACAGAGCACAAATGTGTAAGTACATTGTTTTCTATTGTGACTGGTTCCAGAAACTTACATTCATTTTCATCACAAAAGCTGACTTGATTGTAGCTGATTAGCTTGGAAGCTGCAACTTCCCACTGGCATGAAGAAAGCTTAAGTTTTGTTTAATATCAGAGTCAGAATTTGGGGAATCAGGACAGTTTTAAGTTTTGGTTTCATGACTGAGTCTTTGGTCTAGGGATTTATTCAAACTGTGGGCTCCCTTTCAATTTTTTTGACAATCGCCCCTTTTGATCATTCTCTCAGTTGACCTGAGAGAGAGGCCAGCCAGTTAGCATTACTCTTGGTCCCCACACATTCCTCCTTCTGGGGATGCCTGAGGATCGTGACCCAGAACCTCAGGAGGTTCTTCCGATGACTCTTACCCCTGTGGTTCTTGCTCAGTTCACACAGAGATCATTGGATCAGTCAGTGGCTGCTGAAAAGCACTGAAGACTCTTGAGAAAATACAACGCACAGGATACTATTATTAATATGATTGATAGGATAACACCAAGTGTCTGAAAAAGACCCCAAAGCCAAGGTGCCCACGTGCCCAAATCTAACCAACTGAAGAGATCAAATGGGTTATAATCAGATCCAGTGTTTACTTTAACAAGCCAATAGGCATTGTTTTGCGTAATGTGTCAATGGGTTTCAATTTTTTCTGAGTTATATATATATATATATATATATATATATATATATATATATGCAAAACATGATGTATTAGCAGTAACATATATTCCTCCTTGTTCAGCTAGTAAATAGTCTAAGGCTATCCAAGTGTCTAACACGACTCTGGCTAAAGAGATCATAGATTCTTATTGTAATTATAGATATTCTGCAGTAGATAAGGTCACTTGCATGGAGTTTCAGTTAGGTACACCTGGGGAATTTGAGACATAATTTGTAGGGTAGACACACCTGGGAAACTAGGTCAAAATACCAGGTTAGAATAGACACACTTGGCAAGTTAGGCAGACATACTAGGTCAGGTAGACGTATCTGGGATGTAGGGATCATCCTGGGTTATATTAAACTCACCTTGGGAATTATGGAGACATCCCATATGGATGTAGACATACCTGGGGAATGAGGGATACAACCAAGGCCAGAGTAGACATACCTGGGGAATTAGGTAGATATCCCCATTAAGTGGAGACACACCTGTGGAATTGGAGTGACTTTCCTGATCTGGGTTGACACTCCAGGGTAATTAGAGAGACAAACCAGGTAAGAGTAGTCACCCCTGGGGAAAGAGTACTATTCCAGGTAAGTGTACACACACCTGAGTTATTAAGGAGACACCTTGGTGTATATAACCTGAACCTGGATAAGTAAAGAGGCATCCCTGATCAGGGTAGACAGAGCTGGGGAATGAGAGAGACATCCAAGTTAAGAGTAGACACACTTGGGGAAACACGGAATCTTCCCAGGTCAGTGTAGAAGTATTTGAGGAATGAAGATGATGTCCTAGGTCATGGTAGCTTCTCCTGTAGAAACAGACATAACATGTCAGAGTAGACATACCTGGGCTATTAGGGAGACATCCAGATTCACAGTAGACACAAGTGAGGAATAAGGGATGCAGCCCAGGTTATGGTAGACAAACCTGAAGAGTTAGACAGCCAGGGTCAGTGCAGATAAACCTAGAGAATTAGGGAGACAACCCAAGTCAGAGTAGATGCTCCTAGGGAACTGGGGAGCCCTCTTAAGTCAGACTAGATGTACTTGGGGAAACGGTGGTCACTCCAGATCATATCAGACCCCCCATAGAATGAGAGAGACATCCCTGGTCCTCTTAGATAATCCAGAGTGACAAGGGAGCTGCAGAGAGACATCCCAAGTCAAAGTAGGCACACTGAGGTGTTAGAGACACAACCCACGTCAGTGTAGACACACTCAGAGGACCAGTGAGATATCCTAGCTCAGGGCAGAAACACTGGGTAATCAGAGAGACATCACAGTTGGGGGTAGACATACCTGGGGAATTAGTGTGATATCCAAGGTCAGAGTAGAGACACATGGTGAATTAAGGAGATGTCCCTGTTCGCGTACACAGTACTGGGGTTTCATGTGGACATACCAGGTCAGGGTAACATACCTAGGGAACTAGGGAGACATCCAAAGGCTAGGTAGACACACATGGGGACTTAGACATCATAGGTCAGTGTAGATACACCTGCAAAACCAGGGACACATCCCAGGTCAGGACAGACACACTTGGGGTTTTAGAAAGCCATACCTGTCCACTGTAGACACATCTGTGTAATTAGACAGATATCCCCGTTATGAATAGGCACACCTGGGGAAACAGGGAGCCAAACCATGTCAGTGTACACTTCTGGGGAACTAGGGAGACCTTCCAGGTCAGAGTAGACACACCTGGGGCATTAGATAGACACAGTAGGTCAAGTGCAGACACCAGGGGGAATTAGAGAAACATCGCAGGTTAGTGTAGACCTACCCGGAGTATTAGAAAGACATCCTGCGGCCGGCCCATGGCTTGGCGGTTGAGTGCATGCACTCCGCTACTGGCGGCCTGGGTTCAGAATCCCAGGCACTCACCGACTCACCGCTTGTTGGGTCATGCTGAGGCAGCGTCCCACATAGAGCAACTAGAAGGATGTGCAACTATGACACACAACTATCTACTGGGGCTTTGGGGACAAAAAGGGGGGGAAAAGGAAGAAGATTGGCAATAGACCTTAGCTCAGGGCCAGTCTTCCTCAGCAAAAAGAGGAGGATTGGCATAGATGTTAGCTCAGGGCTGATCTTCCTCACAAAGAAAAAAATAAAAAAGAAAGACATCCAGTGCATTATTGCAGCTGATGCTGCAATCCGAAAAGGAGGGGCGCATTACATCCCTCCTTTTTGTCCCCCTTTTAAACAACTAATTGGGCCTCCATGCACGAACAAAAGTGCCTCTGGGAGTTGTGGATGTGGGAGAAGTGTCACTCGACTGTGCACTGGTGTGGGCTGTGAAACCAGCAGGAGCTGGTGAACCTGCTCAACCCCTCTCAGCTGCAGTCAGGGAAAACCTGGAGAGTGCCAACTTCTGTAGAAACCCACGGACAAGGGAGACTTTGTAGAAGTCCAGTCTGCCTGAGGGGAGATTCCAGCATGTCCTTGGAGATAAAAAATATGACTTTGGATGCACTGGAAAAGGTAAGAGGAACTTTGCCAGCACCACCCTCCCCAAGGTGACACTGCGTGGGGCTGACCTAGCTGGTGGCAACCTCTCCTGTGGGGGAGAGGGAGAGCAGTGAGCCAGTGATCCACTTCCTCAGCTGTGTGGGAAATCTGTTTCTCTCCAGCAGCACCCAGAATACTGAGGCAGGACCTCCATGACTGGAGGGAGCGGGGAGAGCAGGAAAGAGGCCAATAAGAATATCAAAAGGCATTATAAGGATGCAGTTCCTGCTGACTGTATTCAGGACTTCAGCAAGAAGTGCACCCACAAACCTCTGGAAGACCCTCACCTGAGGACCCCCGACCTCTCTCACTCCGCAGCTGGCTCCTTGTGTGCACTCTGGTAAATGGAGCACTCAAAAAACACAGACCAAGTCTGCAGGCAAGAGAGAAACTACAAACGTGAGCTGTAGTGCCCATTCTGGAAAACAAAAGAGAGGTTTCCAGCAGCCAGCCTGGGGGGTCGTATGGAGAAGACATAAAACTTAAGACATAAAAGCCTAAGAATTCTGCCACAAGAGGGAGCAAGAAGTGTGGAGCAGGTGTATCCATACAAGGTTGGAGAAAACCCCAGATGTAACAGAGCCAACGAACAGTATCTTCCACCTGAAGGCAACTGGTAAAGATTTGAAGAGGTGTCTGCTCCTCCACATGTGAGAGCAGCAATGCCAAACTACAGGGAACGTAAGAATCAAAGAAACGTGTCATCACCAAAAGATAATCATCCTCCAATAACTGAACACAAAGGCATGAAATTTTGTGATCTAAATAATGAAGAATCTAAAATAGCTGTTTTGAGAATCTCAATGAGCTACAAGAAAGCATACAAAGACAGTTCAACAAAAATCAGGAAAACATACACGAACAAAATGAGAAATTTAACAAAGAGATAGAAATCATTAAAAACACAAATTCTGGAACTGAAGAACTCAATGAATGAAATGAAAGATGCAATATAGAGCATCTACAGCAAAGTAGATAAAATGGAAGATAGACTCAGTGAGCTAGAGGATAGGAAGTTTGAAATAACACAATCAGAAGAGAAAAAAGCATGGAAAACAGTGAAGAAAGGCTATATGATCTATGGGATTCCAGCAGAAGCGCAAATATTAGAAAAACTGCAGTTCCAGAAAGAGAAGAGAAGAAGGATCAGAAAGTTTATTTAAAGAAATAATAGCTGAAACTTCCCGAAGCTGGGGAGAGCCTTGGAAATCCAAGTTCAAAAAACTAATTAGACCCCCTTTTATCTCAATGCCAAAAGAGCTTCTCCAAGATACATTCTCTTTGACAGTTTCATTATAAAGAGAAAATCCTAAAAGCAGCCAGAGGAAAAAAGATTGTAACTTACAAAGGCACCCTCACTGGGCTATCAGTGGATTTCTCAGCAGAAACCCAACAGGCCAGGAGACAGTGGAATGACATAGTCAAAATGTTGAAAAAAAATTGCCAGCCAAGGATACTTTTATCTGGTAAAGTTATCCTTCATATCTGAAGGAGAAATAGACTTTCCCAGACAAAAGCTAAGGGTGTTGACCGCCACTCGACCTGCCTTGCAAGAAATGCTGAAAGGAGTTCTTCAAGCTGAAATGAAAAGATGCTAATCAGTGACATGAAAACATATAAAAGTATACAATACACTGGTAAATATAGAGTCAGACTAAGAAAACTCTATTCTGTAATAGTATGGTGTGTCAACCACTTAACTATAGTATAAAGGTTAAAGGGAAAGAATATTAAAAATAATAATAGGTGCCAGCCCCAGTGGTGTAGTAGTTAAGTTCAGCATGCTCCACTTTGGCAGCCCAGGTTCAGTTCCCAGGTGCAGATCTACACCACTTATTGGTGGACATGCTGTGGCACTGACCCACATACAAAATAGAAGAATATTGGCACAGATGTTAGCTCAGTGTGAATCTTCCTTAGAAAAATAATAATAATTATTATTATAGCTATTATAATTTATTAAAGAATACACAATATAAAAAGAGGTAAGTGGTGACATCAAAAATATAAAAGGGGGGGAAGAATAAAGGTTTTGTAGGTGATCAAAGTTAAGTTGCTATCAGCTTATCTATGAGACATCTTGTGTAAGCCTCATAGTAACCACGAAATAAAAACCTGAAGTAGGTGCACAAAAGATTAAAAAAGGGGAAACAGAGCATACCACCACGGAAAATCACCAATTTACAAAGGTAGGCAGAAACAGAGGGAAAAAGAAAGAATGGGAATATAAGACAACCAGAAAACAATTAATGAAATGGCACTAGTAAGCTCTTACCCATCAGTATCCACATTAAGTATAAATTGACTAAATTCTCCAATCAAAACCCATAGACTGGTTGAATGGATTAAAAAAAAAAAAGACCCAACTACATGTTGCCTACAGGAGACTCACTCCATCTTTAAGGACATACATAGGCTCAAAGTGAAAGGATGGAAAAAGATATTCCATGCAAGTGGAAACCAAAAGAAAGCAGGGATAGCTATACTTACATCAGACAAAAGAGACTTTAAGCCAAAATGGTAACAAGACACAAAGAAGGTCATTATATAACTATAAAGGGGTCAATTCATCAAGAATATAATAATCGTATATATATGTGCATCCAACATTGAGACACCTAAATATATTAAGAAAACACTAACAGATCTGAAGGAAGAAAGATACAACAAACAATAATAGTAGGGGAATTCAATATTCCTCTTTCAGCAATAGATAGATCATCCAGACAGAAAGTCAACAAGAAACATTGGACTTGAACCATACGTAAGACCAAATGGACCTAACAGACACTTGTAAAACACTCCATCCACGGCAGCAGAATACACATTTTTCTCAAGTGCACATGGGACATTTTTCAAGATAGATCATACAATAGGCTGCAAAACAAGTCTTAGCAAATTTAAGAAGACTGAAATCATACCAAGTATCTTTTCTCACTGAAATGGTATGAAATTGAAAATCAATAACAAAAGGAAAACTGGAAATTCTACGAGCATGTGGAAACTATGCCAAAACAAATAAAAAGGGAAATGCAACACACCAAACCTAGGGGATGCTGTAAAAGCAGTTCTGAGAGAGATGTTTATAGCAATAAATGCATACGTTAAGAAAATTAAAAGGCCTCAAATAAATAATCTAACTTTACACCTCAAGGAACTACAAAAACAATAAACTAAGCCCAAAGTTAGCAAAAGGAAGGAAATAAAGATCAGAGAAGAAACAAATGAAAAAGAGACCAGAAAATCAATAGAAAAGATCAACAACACTAAGAGCCTGTTTTTTAAAAAGATAAACAAAATTGACAAACTTTTAGCTAGACTAAGAAGAAAAGACAGAAGACTTAATTAAATAAAATCAGAAATGAAAGAGGAGACATTACAACTCATACTAGAGAAATATATGGGATAAGAGACTACCGTGAACAATTATATGCAAACAAATTGGATAACTTAGAATAAATGGATAACTTCCTAGAAACATACAACCTACCAAGTCTGGGTCAGGATGAAATAGAAAATCTGAACAGAAGACTAGCAAGTAAGGAGATTGAATCAGTAATCAAAATCCTC
This sequence comes from Diceros bicornis minor, assembly GCF_020826845.1. Classification (NCBI taxonomy): domain Eukaryota; kingdom Metazoa; phylum Chordata; class Mammalia; order Perissodactyla; family Rhinocerotidae; genus Diceros; species Diceros bicornis. The sequence goes on along the minus strand of NC_080774.1, from coordinate 1,829,084 downwards.
TCAACACAGAAAACCCCAGGACCAGGTAGCTTCACTGCTGAATTCTACCAAACATTTAAAGAAGAATCAATGCCAATTCTCCTCAAAGTCTTCCAAAAAATTGAAGAAGAGGAAATACTTCCAAACTTATTTTATGAGGCAATTAGGGAGATAGTCTTAGTCAGAGTTGACATATCCAGAGAATTAGGGAAACATCCTGGGTCAGTGTAGACTCACCTGTGGTATAATGGAGACATCACAGGTAATAATAGACACACCTGCAGAATTATGCAGACATTATAAGTCAGTGTGTACATACCTAGCTTATTAGAGACACATCTCAAATCCATGTAGATATGTCTTGGGAATTAGTGATACATCCCAAGCCATAGAGACATTTAGAGAAATATAGAGATATCCAAGGACAGTGTTGACACAACTAAGAATTAGGGAGATGTCCCAGGTTGTACAGACCTGGGGAATTAGGGAGATAACCCACATCACTGTAGACACAAGAGGAATTAGAGAGACAACAGATCAGAGTATACAGCTGGGGACTTAGGGAGACATCCCAGGGCACTGTAGACATAAACTGGTAATTTAGAGAGAACTTTCAATTCTATGTAAGTATACTTGGGTCATTAGACAGATATAATAGCTTTTGGTTAACATGCTTGGGGTATGAAGGAGGCACCCCAGGTCAGTAAAGACATATCTGGAGTAACAAAGAGATACCCAAGGTCAGAGTAGACACCTAGGGAAGGAGAGATACATCCCAGAATAGGGTAGAAACAAATGAGGAATGAGACATCCTAGGTCAGTATAGGCAGAACTGGGGAATTACAGAGAAATCTGAGGCCAATGTAGACACACCTAGGGAATTTGAGAGACATCAGTGGTCAGGGTAGACACATCTGCAAAACTAAAGAGATATCCGAGTTCATAGTAGATATACCTGGGGAACTAGAGACACAACACAAATGAGGGTGTACACACCTGGGAAAATAGGGAGACACCACAGGTTAGTGTATACAGACCTGGGGTGTTAGAAAAACATACCAAGTTCATGTTGACTCAACTGGGGAACTAGGGAGAAATCTCAGGTTAGATTAGGCACACCTGGGGAATTAGAGTGACTTCTCCAGTCACAGTAGACACAACTGAGTGATTGGGAGTCATCCAAGGCCAGTGTAAACACAACTGAGGAATTAAGGAGACATTCCAGGCAGTGTAGATAGACCTGGGGAATAAAGAACACATTCGAGGTGAGTGCAGACAAACCTGAGTAATTAAGGAGATATCCCAGGTCAAGATAGACACTTCTGGGGAATTAGAGAGACATCCTTAGTAAGTCTAGACAGACCTTGGTAATTAGAGAAAATACCCCAGTCTGTGTAGACACCACAGAAGAATTTAGGCAACATCTCAGGTAGGAGTAACTTAATTCAGAAACAAGAAAGACATCCCAGATCAGAGCACACACATGGGGAATTTGGATCACTTCCTAGGAAAGAGTGAACACATTGGGGGGAATTTGGGAGGTCTCCCAAGTCAGGGCAGACACATCTGAGGAATGAGACAAACATCCCAGGGAAGAATAGTGGCACATAGAGATAGGGGGACATCCCATGTCAGAATAGAAACACTTGGGAAGCTAGAGAGACATGGAAGCTCAGGGTAGACACACCTGGGGAATTAGGGAAAGATTCCAGGTGAGAGTAGACACTACTGTGGTTTTATGGAGACATAACAGTTCAAAGTGGACAGAACTGAGCAACTATGGAGACATCCCTAGTCAAGGTACACACACGGGGAACTGGTGAGACATCTCTAGTAAGAGTAGACACACTTGAGAGGAGTGACATCAGCATCATGGTGGAGTGAGCTGTTCCTTTTGTCTTCCTCTAAGTTACAACCAAATGGACACCATTGACCAACAGAGGATTCTCTACACAGCACACCAGGATGCCTGAGAGATCCATGCAGCTATACATCTGAAGGTGGACTGGACCCCTAGGAAGCAGTGGAACTAGGGGATTGTCCCCCTCCCCCTCCCCAGGGGCAGCAATCCAGGATGTGGATACTCATGCAGTGGCCAGCACAACTTTGAGTGGATCTGGGGGCAGCTGGGTCCACATCCCGCCTGCATGAGCGTGACCTGCCAAACAGCGGTAGAATGTGCCCTACCGAGCAGCAGCAGCCCGGCCCATGAAAACATGCCCTGTCAAGTGGTGGTGGCCCCTCCTGCATGAACGCAGAGCAGCCTGACTGGTACAATTATGAGCAGACAGGTGAGAACATAAAAAACAGCCCCTGCCCCTCCCCAGTGGTGGCAAGTGGAATCTGAGACTAGAAGCATCAGGAATCACAGGAGAACCAGGGACCCAGCCCCCAGTGGTGGCAACCCCGACACCAGCTCCACCAGCAGCGGGGGCTACATACAAGTCCCCAGGTCCCCAGGCCCCTGCCAGTGACACCCATGAACCCAGCACTCCTGGCAGAGGTGCAACCAGCACCCCAAAACAACCTGGGAATAGCAGCACAGGTGGTGCATGGGATAGCAGCATCTGAGCCCACAGAGAGCCATAGGAGGAACATAAGATCCAGGTGACCAGACCCAAAGTAAACAAAGCCATATCCAGATAAGAGAAGGTGGTTACTACCACAAATGTACTGGTAGAGGATCAATTCATCAGACACCATGAAGAACTACAGTAATGTAGCAGAACAGAAGGAAAATGACAACTCTCCAGAAACCAAACCTGAAGTTACAGAAGATTACAATCTAAATGACAGAGATTTCAAAATAGCTGTCATAAAGAAACTCAACAAGCTACAAGAAAACTCAGAAAGACAGTTCAATGAGCTCAGGAATAAAATTAATGAACAGAAGGAACAACTTCACCAAAGAGATTGAAGCTCTAAAAAACACCAAACAAATCCTGGATATGACGGACACAATTAATGAGATTTAAAAAAATGTAGAAAGCATAAAAATAGAGCAGACTTTATAGAGGAGAGAATTAGTGACCTTGAAGATAGAAACCTAGAAATGCTTCAGGTGGAGGAGGAGAGAGAACTAAAATTTTTTTTAAATTGAAGAAATTCTTTGAGAAATATCTGGCTCAATTAGGAAAAGTAACATAAGGATTATAGGTATCCCAAGAGGAGAAGAGAGAGAGAAAGGAGAGTTTATTCAAAGAACTAATAGCTGAGAACTTCCCAAACCAGGGGAAGGAAATAGACATGCAAGTACATGAAGCGAATAGAACTCCTAATTACATCAATGCACAAAGACATTCTCCAAGGGATATAATATTAAATCTGTCAAAAGTCAATGACAAAGAAAAAATATTAACAGCAGCAAGAGAGAAGAAAATAACCTACAAAGGAAACTCCATCAGGCTTTCAGTGGATTTCTTAGCAGAAACCTGACAGGCTAGGAGTGGAATGATATATTCAAAATACTGAAAGACAAAAACTATCAGCCAAGAATACTCTATCCAGTGAAATTATCCTTCAGATATGATGGAGAAATAAAAGCTTTCCCTGGGGCCAGCCTGGTGGCAGAGTGGTTAAGTTTGTGCACTCTGCTTCGGTGGCCTGGGGTTCACAGGGTCAGATCCTGGGTGCAGACCTACACACCACTCATCAAATTGTGCTGTGGCAGCACCCCATATACAAAAAATAGAGGAAGATTCGCACAGATGTTAGCTCAGGGCCAATCTTCCTCACCAAAATAAATAAATAAATAAAATAAAGAAAAATAAAAGCTTTCCCAGACAACCAAAAGCTGAGGGAGTTCATTGCCACTAGACTTGCCCTACAAGAAATGATGAAGGGAGCCCTTCTATCTGAAACAAAAGGGCAAAAAGTTTACAAAGCTTTGAGCAGGGAGATAAATAGACAAAATCAGAAAATTGCAGCTCTATATTAGAATAGGTTAGCAAATACTTAATTATAACATAAAAGATAAAGAGAAAGAAAGCATCAAAAATAACTATAAACACTTCAATTTGGTCACAAACTCACAACACGAAAAAGAATAATTTATGACAACTGAAACATAGAAGGGGAAGAGGAAAGAGATGGAACCTGCTTAGGCTAATGGAGAAAGGGGCTATTAGAAAATGAACTATCTCATCTATGAGATCTTTTATACAAACCTCATGGTAACCACAATACAAAAATCAGAGCAGAGTCACAAATCATAAATAAAGAGAAAATTGAGAAAACCATCACAGAAAACCACCAAACGGAAATGGCAGACAGAAATATAAGGGAAAAGAAAAAAAAAATGGAAATACAGAACAACCAGAAAACAAGAGATTAATTGGAAGCATTAAGCCCTCATATATCAATAATTTCTCTAAGTATAAATGGATTGAATTCACCAATCAAAAGACAAAGAGTGGCTGGATGGATTAAAACACAAGACCCAACAATATGCTGCCTCCAGGAAACACATTTCAGCTCTAAAGACAAACATAAGCTCCCAGTGAAGGGACAGAATATGATACTCCAAGCAAATGGCAAGCAAAAGAAAGCAGTTGTAGCCATACTTAAATCAAACAAGCAGACTTCAAGATAAAAAAGATAATAAGAGACAAAGATGAGTATTAAATAATGATAAAAGAGACATTCTGCCAAGAAGACATAACACTTATTAATATATATGCCCCTAACACAGGAGCACCAAAGTATGTAAAGCAACTAATAACAGACCTAGAGAAATTGACAGCAAAAAAATAATAGTAGGGGAACTTAACACCCCACTTATGTCAATGGATAGATCATCCAGACAGAAAATCAACAAGGAAACTGTGGCCTTAAATGAAACACTAGACCAGATGGACTTAATAGATATATATAGAACACTCTATCCAAAAACAGCATAATACAAATTCTTCTCAAATGCACATGGAACATTCTCAAAGACAGACCATATGTTGGGAAACAAAGCAAGCCTCAATAAATTTAAGAAGAATGAAATCACATCAAGCATCTTTTCTGACCACTATGCTATGAAACTAGAAATCAACATCAAGAAAAAAGCTGGGAAAATCACAAATATGTGAAAACTAAACAACATGCTACTGAACAACTATTGGATCAATGAAGAAATCAAAAGAGAAATCAAAGGAGAAATCAAAAAGTACCTAGAGACAAATGAAAATGAAAGTACAACATACCAAAACTTATGGGATGCAGCAAAAGCAGTACTAAGAGAGAAATTTATAGCAATACAGGCCTACCTCAATAAACAGGGAAAATCTCAAATAAGTAATCCTAAACTACACCTAACAGAACTAGAAAAAGAAGAGCAAACAAAGCCCAAAGTCAGCAGAAGGACAGAAATAATAAAAATCAGAGCATAAAAAAAATGAAATAGAGACAAAAAAACAATAGGAAAAAATCAATGAAATGAAGAGCTGGTTCTTTGAGAAGATAAACAAAATTGACAAACCTTTAGTCAAACTCACTAAGAAAAAAAGAGAGAAGACTCAAATAAATAAAATCATAAATGAGAGAGGAGAAATTACAACAGACACCACAGAAATACAAAGGACTGTAAGAGAATACTATGAAAAGCTATATGTCAACAAACTAGATAACACAGAAGAAACGGATAAATTCTTAGACTCATACAACCTTGCAAAACTGAATCAAGAAGAAATAGAGAATCTGAATAGACCAATCACAAGAAAAGAGATTGAAACAGTAATCAAAAACCTCCCCAAAAAACAAAAGTCAAGGACCAGATAGCTTCTCTGGTGGAGTCTACCAAATATTCAAAGAATACTTAATACCTATCCTTCTGAAACAATTCCAAAAAACTGAAGAGGAGGAGAAGCTTCCTAACTCATTCTACAAGGCCAACATTATCCTGATACAAAAACTGGACAAGGGCAACACAAAAAAAAGGAAAATTACAGGCCAATATCACTAATGAACATAGATGCAAAAATCCTCAAGGAAATATTAGCAAATCAAATACAACAATACGTTAAAAGGATTATACACCAGGATCAAGTGGGATTTATTCCAGGGATGCAGGGATGGTTCAACATCTGCAAATCAATCAATGTGAAACACTACACTAACAAAATGAAGAATAAAAATCACATGATCATCTCAATAGATACAGAGAAAGCATTTGACAAAAATCCATTTATGATAAAAATGCTCAATAAAATGTGTATAGAAGGAAAGTACCTAAACATAATAAAGCCCATATATGACAAACTCACAGCCAACATTACACTCAATGGAGAAAAACTGAAAGCCATTCTTCTGAGAACAGGAACAAGACAAGGATACTCACTCTCACCACTCTTATTAAACATAGTACTGAACATTTTAGCCAGAGGAATTAGACAAGAAAAAGAAATAAAAGCTATCCAAATTGGAAAGGAAGAAGTGAAACTCTCACTATTTGTGGATGACACGATTCTACACATAGAAAACTCTAAAGAATCCACCAAAAAACTACTAGAAATAATCAACAAATACAGTAAAGTTGCAGGATACAAAATCAACATACAAATATCAGTTGCATTTCTATACACTAATAATGAACTAGCAGAAAGTGAAGTCAAAAATACAATCTCATTTACAATCACAACAAAAAGAATAAAATACCTAGCAATAAATGTAACCAAAAATGTGAAAGACCTATAGACTGAAAACTATAAGAGATTATTGAAAGAAATCGAAGAAGACATAAAGGAATGGAAGGATATTCCACACTTATGGATTGGAAGAATAAACATAGTTAAAATGTCCATATTACCTAAAACAATCTACAGATTCAAAGCAATCCCAGTCAGAATCCCAATGACATTCTTCCTGGAAACAGAACAAAGAATCCTAAAATTTGTATGGAACAACAAAAGTCCCTGAATAGCCAAAACAATCCTGAGAAAAAAGAACAAAGTTGGAGGTATCACACTCCCTGAATTCAAATTATATGACAAAGCCAGTGTCATCAAAACATCATGGTGCTAGGAGAAAAACAGACACACATCAATGGAACAGAATTGAAAGCCCAGAAATAAAACCACACATCTATGGACAGCTAATCTTTGACAAAGGAGCCAAGAACACACAGTGGAGAAAGTAAAGTCTCTTTAATAAGTGGTGCTGGGAAAACTGGACAGCCACATGTAAAAGAATGAAAGTAGACCATGATCTTACACCATACACAAAAATTAACTAAAAACGGATTAAAAATGGACTTGAATGTAAGATCTGAAACCATAAAACCATTTTCTTAGAAGAAAATATAAGCAGTACACTCTTTGACATTGGTCTTAGCAGTATCTTTTTGAATACCATGTCTATTCAGGCAAGGGAAACAAAAGAAAAAATAAACAAATGGGACTACATCAGATTAAAAAGCTTCTGCACAGCAAAGGAAAGCATCGACAAAATGAAAATACAACCCACAAACTGGGAGAAAATATTTGAAAATCACATATCCAACAAGGGGTTAATTTCCAAAATATATAAAGAATTCATATAGCTCAACAACAAAAAAATGAACAACCTAATAAAAGAATGGGCACAGGATATGAACAGACATTTTCCCAAAGAAGGTATACAGGTGGCCAACAGGCACATGAACAGATGTTCAACATCACCAATTATTAGGGAAATGCAAATCAAAACTACGATGAGATATAACCTCACACTCATCAGAATGGCTATAATTTACAAGACAAGAAATAATAAATGTTGGACAGGACGTGGAGAAAAGAGGACCCTCATACACTGCTGGTGCAGCCACTATGGAAAATAGCATGGAGATTTCTCAAAAAATTAAAAATAGAAATACCATATGATCCAGCTATCCACTATTGGGTATTTATCAAAGAACATGAAATCAACAATTCAAAGAGACTGATGCACCCCTATGTTCATTGCAGCATTATTCACAACAGCCAAGACATGGAAGCAACCCAAGTGCCCATCAACGGATGAATGGATAAAGAAGATGTGGTAGATATATACAACAGAATACTACTCAGCCATAAAAAAGACAAAATCATGCCATTTGCAACAACATGGACAGAGCTTGAGGTGAAATAAGTCAGACAGAGAAAGACAAATACCATATGATTACACTCATATGTGGAAGATAAACACATGGATAAGGAGAACAGATTAGTGGGGGATATGGAGGAGGGGGTGGGGGAAAGGTGAAAGGGATAAAGGGACACATATATATGGTGAATAACTAGGTGGAGAAAAACTAGACTATTGGTGGTCAACATGATACAGTCTATACAGAAACTGAAATATAATAATGTACACCTGAAATTTACACAATGTTATAAGCCAATATGACCTCAAAAAAAAAAAAGAGTAGACACACTTGAGGAATTAGAGAAACATCCTAGTTCAACACAGACACTCCTGGGCATTAGTTAGACATAGAATATTAGGACAGTCACACCTGGAGAATTAGTTAAGGATAGACACACTTGGGAAACTCAAGAGACATCTAAGGTCAGGGAAGACACACCAGGTAGTTAGGAAGACGTCCCAGTTCAGGGTAGACACTCTCAGAGAATTATGGAGACATACTGGGTGGATTAGGGAGACACCTCAGATCAGGACACACATTTATGGAATCAGAGGACATCCCAGGTCAGGGTAGACACACCAGGGTTATTAGAGAGATAGTCAAGGTTAGAGTAGATACACCTGGGAAATCAAAGTTATTGCCAGGTCAGAGTAGACACACACAGGAAGTTAGGAGACATCCCAGGCCACAGTATACATGCCTGAGGATGTAAGGTGACAACACAAGTAAGTGTAGACCCAATTGAGAATTAAGGAAACATCCAGTGCAGTGTAGAAACATCTCAGGAATTAGGGAGGCATACTGTTCAATGTAGACACACCTAGGAAATTAGGAGACAAAGCAGGTCAAAATAGACAAACCTAGAGAATAAGAGATCTTAGGTCATAGTGGACACACTGGTGAATGAGGGAGACATATAAGGCTAGGGTAGACATGACTAGGGAAACAGGAAGGCATCTCAGGTCACAGTAGACCCACCTGGGGAATTAGAGAGACATCCCAGGTCAGTGTAGACACACCTGAGGAATTAGACATGCCAGGTCAGAGTAGATATACCTGGGCAGTTAGGGAGACATCCAAGCTCATGGTAGACACATCTGGGGAATTAGAGAGACATCCCAGGTAGGTGTAGACATATCTGAGAAATTGGGGAGTTATCCTATGTCAGAAAAGACAAAGGGAATAAGGGAAACATTCCCAGTTCAGTGTAGACGCATTTGGGGAAATGAGAAAACATCCCAGGTCACTGTAGACACACGTGGCAAATTAGAGGGACATACCTGGTAGGTGTAGACACAACTGGGGATTTGGGTGGTATACCAGCTCAGTGTACACACACCCATGGTATTAGGAAAATATCTGAAGACATGGTAGACACAACTGAGATACTAGAAAGATATCACTCGTCAGAGTGACACACCTGGTTAATTAGGGAGATATATGTCAGAGCAGACACACTTGCAGAAATAGGGTGACATCCTGGGTCAATGGAGACCCACCTATGGAATTAGGTGGACTTTCCAGGTCAGTGTAGACATACTTGAGGAAATAGGGAGACATCCCAGGAAAATGTAGACACAGAGGAGAACTAGGGAGATATACTTGTTAAGTGTAGACACACCCAGGGAACTGGGGGAATACTCAGGTCAGTGATGACACCCCGGGGGGGGGGGAGGAGAACCTAGATCAGAGTAGACAAACTTGGGGTACTAGGAATATATCCTAGGTCAGCGTAGATACAATGGGAATTAGGGTGCCAGCCCAGGGAAGAGTAGACACACCTGGGGAATTAGGGAGCATCCCATGTCAGGTTTGACACCCCAAGAATGAGGAGGACATTCAAGGTCAGGGTAGACACATCTGTGGAACTAGAGATACGGCACAGGTCAGAATAAGTATACTAGGGGAACTAGGGCAACTTCTAAGATCAGTGTGGACACACCCGGGGAATTATGGGGACGTCTCACCCCAGGGTAGACACAACTCAGAAATTAGGGAAACATCCTATGTTAGTGTACACACACCTTGGGAATTAAGGAGACATCCTAGGTCAGGGTAGACACCCCTGGGCTATTAGAGATACATCCCAGATCAGTGTAGAAATACCTGGTGAACAAGGTAGCTATTCCAAGTCAGAGCAGACATATCTGCGGATTAGGGAGCCATCACTGGTCAGGGTATAACACATGTGGAACCAGGAAGATAGCCCAGGAATGAGCAGACACACCTGGAGAACTGAGACATCCCAGGTCAGTGAAAACACATTTAGTGAATTAGGCAGATATACGAGGTTAAGATAGACACACCTGGGGAATTAGGAACATCCAACATCAGTGCAGACATACCTGGGGAACTAGTGAAACATCTCAGGTCAGAATACACACACCTGGGGATACAGGGAGCCATCCCAGGTCAGTCAGCCATCCCAGATCATAGTGGAGACATCAAGGGGAGTGGGAGACTTCCCCCTCCAGTGGAAGCACAGTGGGTAACTACGGAAATGTCCCAGGTCAGGTTAGACACAACTGGAGAATTAGAGAGACATCCAGAGTCAGGGTGGACACACTTGGGAATTAGAGATATACTCCAGGTCTGCGCAGACAGATCTGGGGATGAGGAAGACATCTCATGTCAGGGTAGACACGGCTTACGAATTAAGCAGGCATGGCAGTCAGGGTAGACACAAGAGAATTGAGGAAACATCCCATGTCAATATAGACACACCTGGAGAAACAGGGCAACCTCCAAGGTCAGAGTAGACCCTCGGCGGAGGGGGGGAGACATCACAAGTCAATACTGACACACCTAGAGCATTAGTGAAACATCCCAAGTCAGAGTCCACACATCTGGGGATCTAGGGAGGCGTCCCAGGTTAGAGGAGACACACCTGCGGAATTAGGGAAAAATACCAGGCCAGTTTAGGCACACCTGGGGAAAAACTGAGGTATCCCAGGTCAGTGTAGACACACGAGGGTATTTTTGGGAGACATCCTAGATCAGTGTAGACACATCCCAGGTCATAAAAGTATGCCTGGGAATTTAGGGAGACATATAAAGTCAGGATATACATACCTGGGAATGAGGAGGACATTGAAGGTCAAGAAAGATGCATCTGGGAAATTAGAGAGACATTCCAGGTAGGGAGATACACCAGGGTTCTTAGGGAGGCAATCCAGGTAAGAGGAGACAATCCTGGAGATACAGGGAGACACTCCCGGTCAGTGTAGACACACTGAGGGAATTAGCCAGGAAACCATCATGGGCTCAGATGCCTCCTTTGCTGTAAGAAATAAGGCAGCTGGGGACCTGCAGATGGAGGCAGGTGAGGGCGCCAGGGTCCCATGTGGCTCTGAAGGAGGCGTCTCATCCAACAGAGGCAGTGCTGGGAGTAGGGGGTCTCTGTACCTCTAGTAGCACCCGAGTTGGCCCTCAGCCAACCCAAGGTCCCAGAGGTAGACGTGGGAAGACGGAGCCTCCCTAAGGAGACTGCTTCCTCAGCAAAGTGACCTCTGCTGAGACTCTTAGATCCAGTAACCGTACTCTCTTAATCCTTGCGGCGAGGAGATTCTACTCAGGTCAGGCCAAGGTGACATCTGGTTTGGTCAGCAGCTGTGGGTTCTGCTCCTACAGGCGGGATGTGTAGTGGTCAAGGCCACGGATTCTGGAGGCGGATGCTGGGTTCTACACCCCGGCTCTGCTGTCCGCAGCTGTGGGCAGTGGGGAAGTCGTTTAATCTCTGTGTCTCCACTTCCTCGTCTGCAGAGCAGGCTTTTCTGTGGATTTAATGTGAACGGTGCTGGCACACAGTGTGTGCTCTGTGTCAGTTATTATTACACATTTCCATGCTTCAAACACGGAGTTCATAGATGTCTTCTTCATGAATGTGTCAATCATTTCTGCCAAGAAGTTCTTCCTATTCCTAATCCCTTGGCCTGAGTTTCCACTCCTGACCCCAGAACTATAGAGGGTTCCCTCAAGCAGTAGGTCTGTTTAAAAAAACTTTACACTCTTTTAATGGAATAGGCGAGTCACATCTTTTTCAAAAGTAAAGTTCTAAAGTCAGTACATGGGAGGAAATTATAAATAATGAGAATTACCTTTGACAATATACCTTTCCTAGCCCCTGAATTACAGTGTAAGGACATGGCGTCTCTCAGTCCACCCACCATGGACGGTTTTTCCTGCAACGATGGACCGGATCCCCATTTCTCCAGCTGAGCATCAGACGGGGGAGACAGCTGCACTTAAGGGCCATGTTGTATGAAAGACACGGATCTCTATACGCTACAAACACACTCAGCAGAGCACAGGACCCACATGTGAGCGACTTGCAGGACCGGAGACTGAGCAAGGACGAGCAGGCTCATTTCTGCATCTCCCCCTCACTCCAGAGCACACGCTCATTGAGAAGGATGGCAGTGGGAACCTGTGCTATTTAGGTTGTATTTATTTAGTTGGTGGCCAAGCCTTTGTAGATGAATTCCTGTCACATGTCCATCTGATGCAACCCCTCGGTATGTATCTCCCTCCAGATCTACTGCCAGTTTTTTCAAGATTGAACATTGTTGTGTGAGAGAAGACAGGGCTCCCTGGAGGAACTTAGGAGACCCTGAGTGACACGCAATGACCTGTAGTGACCATGGCTTCAGTGTCAGGGTCTGGTGGAGCATGGCATCTGCCAGGGACCTCGGCTGCTAAGTCCTTAAGGCAGGAAGGCTAGCCAAGCTGAAGGGGGAACAGTAATAGCTGCGTGCGCAGAGTATTCCACTGCATGTGGAGAAGGTTGGGGTGAAAACTCTCGTTTGGATCCCGCCTGTGAAAACCAGCACCACTTAGCTTCGCAGCACAGGGATTCTGTCATGGTTGGACCTGCTGGCTGAATGGGACAAATACTGCACCATCGTGGTCTAGTCAGAATAATGGAACTGACTCAAGATCTTTCACATGGAGGAAATGTCATCCAGGAAATTGGTGGTGGGAGGACTTAGAAACCAAGTGGGAGGGAAGCCGCAGTGCAGCGATAGCAGGAAGCCGTTATCCTTGTCACTGTCTTGGGTTGGAGGAGAAAGATGCAGGCGAAGCTGGAAGCTCAGGGGAGGTAGAGACCCCTCCAGGGAAGCCGACCAGATGTGCTGGAGACGGCAAATTGGGGGGTTGGGGGACTGGCTGCTCTCCTTCCCACCGTCCCATGCCCTGCTAATGCTCCCCGCTGGCCAAAGCTGCCCAGAATCACCGAGACGGCAGCTACAGAGATGTTCCCTGGGGGCCAAGGACAGCAAAGAAAGTCAGGGACAGGGTCTGAGGCTGAAAATCAAATGACCTGCACGCCCGTGCATCTCTGCCGGCTCTGACTTGCCCTGTGCTTCCAACAGCCATCCTCAAAGAGCGTTCTGCTGACCTCTGACCTCACGCAGGGTCACTCTGCTACTTTAAAAATGTAGATCCCCAGGGCAGCACCTCCCCTGAATCTGGCTGCAGGTGCAGGGTCCTGGGATCTGCATTTTAACAAGCCCCAGGGGACGGTTCCACAGACGTCTCAGTGCACTGCTGTGGAGCAGAGTTCCTCCACCCTAACAACGCAGACCCCGGAGCCCCTGCCCCTGGAGACAGTGATCCAGGAGGTCTGGGGTGGCCCCAGACATGCGTCCCCGATTCTTATTGTGCAGAAAACCTGGGAAGCTGCTTCAGAAGACAGGCCCCTAGATGGTGCTGAAACTCTTCAATCAAAGCAAGAGTGCACGCGGGTCCTGCACCGAGCGCTTCCCGAGCTGTGCTAACGGATACTGCGGCAGGTCCATGAGAGCGGGGGCTGTGCAGACGGAGAGGCCGGGTCAGAGCGCCAGCCTGCCTTCTGCGTGTCATTTGCTGCTGGTGCGCCCTGGAGCCACGTGCAAGGAGCCGAGTCCTACAGCCTCCCTTCAGGTTACGTGCGAGAGCGTGGCTCCGAGGAATAACAAGAGCGGCTAGCCGGTAGCAGAGACATAATTGACTGTTCAACATGAGTGACAGTCTTTCTGAAATTCCATTCACGACCTCTGTTGAACAGCCACCATCAGCCCTTGCCTCCATTCTAGATATTAGCATCCTGATGAAAACACCTGGATGACTATTATCAAAAAGTCCAAAGATGACAAGTGTCAGAGGATGTGGAGGAAAGGGAGCCCTGTGCACTGTCGGCGGGAATGTAAACTGGTGCAGCCGCTGTGGAAAACAGTACCGAGGGTCCTCGAAAAATTAGAAATAGAAATACCATACGACCCAGCAATCCCACTCCTGGGTATATATCCAAAGGAAATGAAATCAGGATTTTGAAGAGATAACTGTACTCCCACGTTCACTGCAATATTATTCACAACAGCCAAGATATATGCAAAGTGAAATAAGCTGGACACAGAGAGTCAAATACTGCATGATCTCACTATGTGGAATTAAAAATAAAAAGCCGTACTTGTAGTAACGGAGAGTAGAAAGGTGGTTACCAGAGGCTGGGGGTGGGGTCACAGGGAGTTATGGTGCAATGGGGACAGAGTTTCAATTTGCAACATGAAAAGAGTTCTGGAGATGGATGGTGGTGATGGTTGCAAAGCAATATGAATGTACTTAATACTACCGAACTATACACTTAAAAATGATTAAAATGGTAATTTTTATGTTATATATATTCTATGATTAAAAAAATTAGGAAAAAAGATCAATGCCTAGTTTTTCAGAGTTATTCTATATTCATATCAGACAGAATCATATAAACGTGTGCGTGTGATGTGTATAGATATGCATGCGTAATACATGTATACGAACACACAGTCGTTCAGTGCACATAGGACTACCTCACCACCTTTAGTAACCACTACTCGACATTTCATGGTAAAATTGTGTTGTAATTTAATAGGTTCCCTATTGGTAGAATTGCTTGCTCTTATATATTTGTTTCACTTTGTTTTTCTTACAGTTTTGCCATGAATAATCCTAAAAATATACATTTGTGTAGCTGTAAGAGAGGCACTGTCTATATTGGTTGAGAGCAGGCTCGGGAATTAGATGCATGGGTTCAAATCCTGACTCAAAATTCTTACTAGCTGTGTGACCATGGACAAATTACTTAACCTCTCTGTGTCTCAGGTTTTCATCTGCTAAATGGGGACGATCAGTTATAGTACTCACATAATGGGACTATATATCAAGCATTTTAAAGCACTGCCTGTCTCATAGTAAATACTTGATAAGTATTAACTATGGGTTTTTGTTAATTGTGAGCAGTTTTCTAATAAATAACTAGAAATAGACTTGTTACATGAAAATATGATATTCATTGCCAACCCACAAAAATGCCAGTCCCTCAATTTCACTGTGGATGGTTGCCCCCCCTACTCCCTTAACAATCTACAAGCCTTGCTAATGGCCTGCACTTTGCACTGTGAGGCCTGCTTGTGGGCTGCTATATGGACAACGGGTTGGAGAAAAATATCAGAGGCCACCAGAGCTGTCTCAGTGAGAGGTGACGGTGGCTCGGATCAGGGGGTGGCAGGGAGATGGAAAGGAGGAAAGATGTAAGAAATATTCCAGAAGTAGATTTGACAGAATCCGATGTTGGATTATAGAGGTGGGAGTGAGAGGAAGAATCAGGGTGATCCCCAGGTTTCAGGCATGAGAAACTTGGAGCCACTGAATGACCTGGGAAGACTTTGGAGGAACCAGCAATAGAGAGGGAGACAGGTAACGTTTCAGTTTGGATACATTTGAGAGGCGGTACAGAATAGTGGATAAAGGGGTAGACTCTGTGTATTAGAGAATTAAATGAGATAACTTATGCAATGTGCTTAGTACACCGTAAGTGCTCAATAATGTCATCATGATTAAGTGAGACCGCCCGGGGGAGTCATCAAGTAGTCCACTGGACGTGCAATCGTGGGGCTCCAAAGTAGAGACATAAGTTATGATATACATGATATTTATGGCCATGGACGTGGATCAGGAGTCGGCAAACTATGTCCCACTGAGTAAACCTGGCTGGTTGCCCAATTGTGTAAATAAAGTTTTATTGGCACAGAGTCACACCTGTTCATTTATGTGCTGTCTATGGCTGCTTTCGTTCTACAATGCAGAGTTGAGTAATTGCAACAGAGACTGTATCACACACAGGCCTAACACAGCCACTATCTAGCCCTTTACAGAGAAAGCTCACCAGTATCTGGATTACAGTACCGAGCAAGAAGGTACACAGAGAGAAGAGGGGCAGGGCTAAGACCTGAGGGACTTCAGCATTTAGATGTTACTGAGAGGAGGAGGGGCTGGCGAAGGGTCTGGAAGGAGTGTCCAGGGATGGGAGGAAAACCAGGAAAGCTGAATGATAGAAAAGTCAAGAAACGGGAGGTTTCAGTAAGAAGGGCCTGCTCACCTCTACTCTGTAGCACGTGTTTGCTTCCTTCTTCCGATGATGATGATGATGATGATGACGACGACGACCAGATCTCTCTGTACCTCCAGCTGCAAAGCAGAATAAACCCCCCGGTTCCTACACTTTGACATCTTCTCCACCTAAGAGACGGGCTCAGCCCCAGACAGGAATCTCTGGGCTGCAGGCAGATGCTCGGGGATGGTGGAGCTGGCTGTGTCAGGAGGCCCTAAAGATGGATTCAACTGTGCCCTGGAGGGTGGGCTCGGACTGTGGGCATGTGGAAGCAGGTCCACCCCTGAGTGTCTGTATTCCCAGGTCCTCAGATACACCCTTTTCAATGGCCACCCCCAAACTTTGCCAGTCGGTGCCCTTTATTCCCTGCTGCAGTGGGGAAGTCCAGTCACCACTGCCATTCCACAAGTCATGCCATTCATTGATGCCACTGGCCACCAGAAACTTCAGGCCTCCGGCTACAGACAGGGTCACAGAATTACCCCCTCCAGTCGGGGAACCTGAACTTATAACTGAGGCCTCACACTGCACTTTCCTCAGGCCAGCGTGACGTGCTCACACTTTGCAACTGAGTCCCCCAAAGCCTCCCCATGGTGGACGCATCATCTGAATCTCCCAGGATCACAGGCACCAGTGGAACCAGCTCCTTGCCCCGGGGTGCCCTATGCTGCCCACACTCAGCTGGGGGAGCCCAGGACTGCCCTCCTGCAGGACCCCACATGAGCTCCCCTGCCCTCACACAGTCTGCTGAGCACTGCTGAGCACGTTCCTGATACCAATTTCTGCTTTTTGAGGAAACAGAGTGCAAATTATGTTTCAGAGGTATTAATTAGACGTATTCTGCTCAAAAAGGGAGTTTACTGTCTACATTTTTCTTTCTCATCTCTCTGATCACAAACTGTCTGAGTTTACCCTTCCTGGATGGGGTCTAGGAAACATCCTATCCACATGCTGCCTCGAAGTGGCCTCAGGCCCTGGACTGCTGAGATAGGGCAGCCGGGACATCCCCCATCCCCTTCGGCAGAGCAGGCACTGAGTGAAAGGGTGGACGTCAGCAGGGTCAATGGATGTGTCAACCCAATATGGACAAACCCACGTTGTGTGGAGGGGACTTAGAGGAGGGAGGTGGGAGAACTTTCTTTTCCTTCCTAATTCAACTGGACCCTGCACTGACCACCTGCCCACCCCACCATCCACTCCCTGAAAGGGAAGGGCAGTGTTTCCCCTGCAGGTGTCAGGGACTCAGGGTTACCAGGGTGTTGTAAAGGCAATGGCATCAATAAGGGCCCTGGGGGAGGTGGGGCCGCCCTGATCGCATCTCCTGGGCCCCATAAGGTCACTGCTCTCCCCACTGATGGGATCAGCACAGCGTGTGGCCTCCTTGCTCCCAGGATCACTCAGGAAGGGAAGCTGTGCCGCTGGGAGGTCCCCAGGCCCCTGGAGACTGCAGGGACACAGGGACCCGCTCATCCTGGAGGTCACCTGCGTTCTGGGAAATCACTGCCCGCCCCTAGCAGGGGTCCTGCAGACTGGCCTCTGTGTTGCAGCCCCTGGAGGAGGAGGCCTTTGAGGGCAGGGCTGGGGGTGTTGGTTAGGTGCAGGCCGTGGGCTTCTGCCTGGCCCCAGGCCTCTCTGTCCATGAACGGGCCACGCTGGCCTCTGTGCACTGGCCCCGTGTGCTGACTTCTTCACAACAGGCTGCGACCTTTAGCTCAAGCCATACCCACCCCCCCACCCCCACCCCGCGCCAGACACTGATGTTTACCCATCTAATTGCTTTACATAGACAAATGGGCCATTTTTAGCCATTTAGAGGCTGCCTGCTTTGCACGCCCAGTGAAACTGCACCAACACCCGCTAGCCACAACGAGACAATCCCCGGGGCGTAGAGACCCCAGATGGCTGCTGCCCCTTGGGGTCTGCGACCCAGACTTCCCTCCATGCTGCTGTTACCGCCCAACGTGGGGCCTTCTGCTCGCTGCAAGACATGCCAATAGTCAAGAGGCAAGGTGGTAGGAGAAAAAGGACTTTATCATTACAGCTTGCTAGCAAGAGGGAAGACGGCTGACTCATGTCCAAAAGAACCATCTTAAGGGGGCACAAAATCTTACAGCAGTTATAGAGGCCATTGTGTTATTGGGGAGGGGGTTAGGAATGTTGACCTTCTGGTGTTACAGACTGGGAGCGCCACACCAGATCTTTCAGTTTTCACTGATGATGACTATCAGCATACATTCTCTGTTCGGGAGTCATCACATTCCTAAGGAACTCAAAAAAACGAAGTTATCTTATCGCAGCTGTGAGGTACATGCACAAGCAGGGGTCATGAAACCTACAGAGCAGTTAGATCTCCTGGAGGGTGCAGATCCAGCTGGGTTAGTTTGTCAGAGGTCATGCAAAGCTACAATAGAGTTTTTCTTTTCTATAATATGGCTTCCCTTATGTCAACCTTATCTTGAGCCGGTATCACTGCTGAGCAACACCGCCTGACATGTGAGTCCCCCCACCCCCAGGGTTCCCCTGCCCTCCTCCCTCTGTGTGGTGTGTGGGAGGGACTCCCCTGAAGGCAGCCTGCCCAACCTCAGCCAAGTAACGTTCCTGTGCCCTACTGGGCCCCGTGGCCCTGTCCCGTCCTTGACCAACCCCAAAATCCCAGCTCTCCACGTTGCTGAAAGCCTCCAGCCCCACCCACACACCCCAGGCGGACAGCGCTGACCTCCGGTGTGCGGGAGGGGAACAGTGAAATTACAGCCTGCTGACCAGACAGGACCTGGGACAGGGCCGGAGGGCTGCAGGGACCCCGCTGCACCCAGAGCTGGGGCCTCCGGTCCTGTCGTTTTGCCCACATGGGGGTGGGGAGGGGTGCTGAGTCACAGGCCTGTCATCTCACCCCTTCAGTCTGCCCCGAATGGGAGCCCAGCCTCCCCTCATGTCTGCCTCGACCCCTCCCCCAAGGAGAAACCAGGATGAAGCCCTTTGGGGCTTGTGTGAGTATTCGGATGAGTTCACCTGGGACAGGTAACTCTCAAAGCTCCTGCACTGTCTCATCTCAGGAAGGTAGCTACTGTCACCCCCAACTGGCAGGTGGGGACTCTGGGGTGCAGACAGGCTCAAGGACGCTCCAGTCACACCTCTAGGGGGTAGCAGTGCTGGGGTCAAGCCTAGGCAGGCTGGCCTGAGCCTCTGGCCCTGATTACGCCCTTAGCAGCTTCGCCTGGTGACCTAGTGCCTCCTGTCCGGAGGCAGGATCAGGCCTCCTGCACTGGGCCCCCTGCTCATCCCCCAGCCCCCCACCCCAGGCAGCCCCAAGCCCACCTTAGTGCCCGGAGCCACCAGGAGCCTCAGACCAACAGGGCTCAGTTAACATTTCCCAGGGCAGCCTCTCCTGGGGGATCAAATGAGGCCTTTCTGTGGTCCTGCCACCCTCCCCTACCTGCTGAGGATGCTGCTGGGCTGACACCCCTGCCAAGACAGGGACACACCCAAGGGAGGGTCCTTGTCTCTCAGACACTCACAGTTAAGGGAATGAGCAGATGGCAAGACACCCCACCACCCAGGCCAGGTGTGGGGAGGCCTCAAGGAACTTCTGTGCTCAGGGGCTAGGGCAAAGACAGACTTAGGAGGGAGACGACATTCCCAAGCCCAGCTGACAGAGGACTAGCTGGGCCCTCACCCCATCTCATCCTGAGCCCATCCCCCACTGTGCTCTTGCTCAGGCCTCGTGCTGCCCCTCACACTGGCCCGGCTCCCTCCTGCGTTCTCTGCACGTCTGCGTGGGTGTCCTCCCCCATCACTTGGGGTCTCTGCACAGATCACCTCCTCAGGGAGCCCCCCCTCCTCTGTCTAAAGTAGCCCCTCCGCTCCCATCACCCCTTGCCCCTGCAGTTTCTAGGGAGCACTTCTCAGGTCCTGGGCCCCCATGTCCTAGGGCTTCCTGTCAGCAGAGCTGGCCCTGTGGGGAAAGCAGGGGTGGTGGAGGGGCCCCTGCCTGAGCCCAGAGCCCCGAGCAGAGGGGGGCAGAACAAACACCCTCCTCCCTCTCCTCATCCCCTCATCCCCTCTGGCGACCCCAATGTCCAAACCCAACAGGAGCCGGAGGGTGGGGGGGCATGCTGTCCATGGAGGTCAGCCTCTGGGACAGCACAGGCAGAGGGGGGACACGGGAGGCAAAGGAGGGAGGGAAGCTGGGTCCCCTGCAGAAGGGCTGGAACACTGCCCGCCCTCAGCCTGCACCCAGCCTGCTGCACCCCTGCACGCCCCCTGACACCCCCAGGCCTCGGAGCTGAGCCCTCTGCTTGGCAGACCTGCCCCATGGAATCACACTCCACAAGTGGAGCATCCCTGCCACCCTCACCTGCACCTGGTTCCCCCTCCTGCTCCTCCCCGGGGGAGGGGATGGGCTGCTCCTTTCTTGGAAGACCCTGAAGACGCTGACAGAGCAGGTGGTCCTGCACAGGGGGCTTTGGGAGTATCTAGGACTCGTCCCCGGAAGTCAGGCCTTTAGAGCCTGAGGAACGCGGCCTCCCTCCCTCCCCTGGCCTTTCAGTAGAAAATCAGAAACCCGTGTATTTCACTCTAGAAACTAACATTCATTAAAAATCTAATAATACAGACTTACGGTTGCATTTGAGGAAAATTAAAGGAATAAATAATCCACAGGTCTTTAAACGTGTTGTCCTTAAGCAAAATATCTTCAACTTGACTTCCATGCTTGGTACTGGATTATTTAAATTAAGATTACTTAGTTGTTAGTATTCTAAATATTCTTAATTTTAACAATTCTAGCATCCTTTTTATTAATATTAAATTTTTATGCAAAACACATGAATTTACTATTTTGCTGAAAGTTCGGTGAACTCTACGCAAATAACATTTTAATCAACTTTAGAATGACTCAGCAAAGGTCTGCATGAATCACAATAGCTTCGTACCCAACTGGAGGGTCCCAGGGGACTCAGGGGGCCCAGCCGGGGGTCTCTGGGGGTTTACGCCCTTGGAGCACAGGGGAGTTTACTGAAGTGCCAGTAGGGTGTGTTTGGAGCTGAGTCCTGGGTTCCTAATGGAGTTAGAGCAGCCCCGCTGCGGTCAGGTCTGCAGACTGCAAGAGCAGCTCCCTCCCATTCCTTGCCCTGTCCCCCGCCCCTGCCCCCACCCCAGGAGGAGGCTCTCAGGGCCCCTGGGCAGCAGGCAGGCGGAGTGGTTGTCACCCTCTGGGAGAGTCAGTTCCTGGGGCACGGAGCTCAAGGGCATCTGAGGCATCAGGGTCACCACCTGCCTGGGGCTCAGTCAGGCCCCAAGGGTTCTGGGAATCTCACTCAGAAGGACCCCGTCCCCCAGGCTCCCTGCTCCCACCCTGATGGGAGAACTACAAGAGGAGAAACCCTGGCCTGGTCGACAGAGCCCAGGGCTCGTCCCTTCTCTGCACCTGTGCTGATGTCACCAGGACCAGCAGGGAGAGGGTCCGACATCACTTCCTGTGGAAATCTGGGGATCCAGCACAGTGTCCCCTGAGTGGAGGGACTGACCAGCAGCTAGTCCTGCTCCGGGCGGGGGCTGTGGGGCTGTGCTGGGGCCCCTCCCAGAGGCCTGGACCATGTCCACCATCTCTGCATCTTTCCTGCTGACCCACACGGGGAGCAGTGTCAGCTTCCTGAGTGGGGGCCATGCTCCAACCTGAGCGCCTGCCCCCCCAAATACCACCCCCAGACTCTATCCTGACAGAGGGCTGATGCCACCGGGGGCTGCCCTGTGGACAGGGCTCCCGGCTTCCTCCTCCCCCCTGCCCCCCATATGTGCACACGGGGACTGGGGGCTCAGAGTCAACCTGAATCTTAAATTGGAAACGAACCTCGTGCCCCACAGTCAGTCATCAAACACAGCACCACACTGACAGCTGCTCCTAATGTGAGTTTGTTTCAAAACACCGACCATCTGCCAACTGTCCAGAGACGAGGTGACTCACAGTGTGTCCTTAGTTGTCACAGCGGGAAGACCCCTCCTGAGGGATGACAGCATGGGCTGGCGGCCAGATTCTCTGAATGCTGCTTCCTCCCAGGGGCTTCCTGTGCTGGGTTGTTGCCGTCCAGGGCTCGTCTCCACAGGCTGGACTGTCAGGGCCCCGGGTTAGGGCTCATGGTCTCATAGGCCGGGGGCTGGGAGAAGGGAAGGGGCGCGGACCTCCCTGTTCATTCACTGTGTCAACACACACCCCATGAGGACCCGCTGGAGCTGGGAGCTGTGCCACGCACTGGGGTCCAGTGGAGAATCCAGGGGGAGACCCCGGCCCTCCCGGAGCTGCGCCTGCACGGAGCAGACTCACGGCCAGTCCAGGCCTGGGGCCCTCAGACCCCACGAACCACGACCCTCCGGCCTGGGAGCAGCTGCAGAGGCAGGAGGGTCCTCAGGCCCCACCCAGACCCTGAGTCAGACTCTGCAGGGACGGCCAGAGCCTGCGTGTTCTGTCTTCCCAGATGCCACTGTAGACAGCGACCATCAGAGGACCTGAAGGGAACGCTGGTCACGTCCAACCTCTCCCGAGGAGGGAGCCCCTGAGTGCACCTCAGTCACCCCACCTCTGCTTGAGCCCCCCCAGTGGCAGGGAGCTCACCCCCGTGAAGCAGCCCCTTCCTGGGACTGTGAGAAGCCCCTTCCCTGCTGGCCCAGCTCAGCCCCTCAGCTCTCGCCCTCAGCCCAGCTCTGCAGACAGCCTGGCCCGCCCCCACCCCGGCCTCCTGCCCTTCCTCGGCCTGGGTCTCCTCTCCTCCAGCTGAGCCCCTGCCCCTCGCCCAGCTGCCCAGCTGCTGCAGCCCCTCGGGCCCAGAGCAGGTGGGTGTCCAGGCCTCCTGCTCCAGCTGCGGCCTCTCCCCCAGACCTCCCCCCTCTCCCCTACTGCAGCCTCAGGGCGGAGCAGACGCCCCACAGCCACTCGGATCAGGGGTCAGGGTCCCATTTTGACAGCTCAGAAGGGAGCCGTTAGAGGTGTAGGAAGGTTCTTTCAGATGCTATATTAGCTGTTCCAGGCTCACAGCTTCCAGCTCTGCATCAGCATTCATCCTGCAATTAAGGACTGAATCCCCCCTGAGTCTGGGCCCTGCTGCTCCTTCACTAGAGCCCCCTCAGGGCTTGGGGTCAGGAAGCCCATCACCTTGTAGTTCCAACCTAGGGCTCTGCTCTGAGGCGGGGTCCTGCTTTGCATTCTGGAAACTTCTGAGCCTCTCCCACAGGCGCTCAGTTGTTCCTTCCTGAGGCTCATACTCCTCCTTCTGCAGCTCAGACCTGCAGTCACAGCCCCAGAGCAGAGCAAACACACCTGTCCCTCCTCCCGGGCTGAGCTGCAGGTGACACAGCAGGTGTGGACGGCTCCTGGAGACTCAGACACACTCAGGGCGCAGTTACTGCAGAGCCACTCACCTGGTGGATTGAGCAGGTGCAGACACAGACGGAACATGCTTCCTGCCCCATAGTCAGCCCCGAGTTCACCAGGGGACACAGGACACGGCGCCGTGGGGACCCAGGAGTCCTTCTGACGGTTGGTGCAGGAGCAGGTCCAGACTCCACTCTCTGGAGCCCGGGCAGCCCCGTGCACAGGCAGAGACAGTCTGAGGGCTGAGCAGGTGACACTGCAACCTCCCTGCCTGCTGGCTCCCCGGCCCAGGCCTGCCCCACCCACCATGTCCTTGGGTTCAGACCCCCAAGGACAGCTCATGGGGAGGTCTCACCTGGGGGGCCTCACCTGGGGGTCCTCAGAGGCCGTGACTGTGGGAGGTCCTGAACACCTCCTGGCTGCAGCCTGAGATGCAGGGGGGGTGTCTGAGACGCGGGTAGGCCTTTCACTGTGACCATTAACCCCAACTCACTCCTCTTCAGTTTGGGCTTGGCGTCCAGGGTTCACCTGGCCATGGGCCCTGAGGTTCCTTCATGGGGGAAGGGGATGTTCTTCAGGTTCTAGAAGAGCTCTGTCCCCTCCCACAGCTCAGCGCCTCCGCGGTCAGTGCTCCCAGCCCCAGCAGCCTTGCGCTCCATCAGCAGGCTGAGTTGAGAGCAGAAGAGTCAATGTCGTCCGGAGGGCTCGATGCGGGAGCAGGGTGGCTGGTTATGCTGCTGATGTGGGGAGGAAAATCCTCTCCCCTCTCCCCTCTGAGTTCTTGGTGAGACCCCTGTAATGAGAGACAGATTAACAAGAGAAAGGCACACAGATGTTTAGTAACATGTCCCCCTCAGGTACACACGGAGACACCAGGAAAGTGCCATCTTATAGGAAAGAGGGGACGTGGGCCTCTCAGGGGAGAGGAATGATCTTTAGGGAAGACAGCTGGGCCCTGGAAAGAGCAGGTGGGAGGGGATGGTTTGTGAAAAACTTTGACTGGTGTGGGGCCCACGTCTAGTCTCCTCTCCTGGGACAGGAGCGAACCTTCCTGGTTGGTGACACTTCCAGGGTTGGTGACAAGGATGACAGTGAGCTCCTTCGGGAGGGTCTGTCTTCAGGCAGATGGGGGAGCTCAGAGACAGCCCCCCCTGCGTTTGCTGCGTGTCAAGTGCGTTCAGCTCCAGAGAATCGTCGTGCCGAAGCAGTGTATTTGGGGTGTCTGTGCTGCTGTCCTCACTGATGTGAGAGATTTTGTCTGAAGCAGGGTCCCTGGGAGGAGAAGGGTCCTGGCAGACCCCGGAGACCTGCCCACGAGTCTGTCTCCACAATACGAGGCCTGGGAAGAGAACACAGGTCAAACATTGGGTGACCCGACATAGGTTGTTATTTGGCATTTTCACGTAGTGAGTGAGGGGACGGTCAAGGGGAGTAGATATGCCCACCACCAGGCTGCGAGGCAGGAGCTCGGTCGTGTGGGAGTGCTGGGCACGGGCTCTAGAACCTTCCGGCAGCTCCAGGGGGATCGGGGTCTTGCAGGATTCTTGCTCAGGCATCTGAGGGCAAGGACTGTGGGGCACAGTCAGCGGGAGCCAGCTTTCCCACTCTGGCCTCCCGGGATGGGTGCTCGCCTCCCCCTCTCCCTCCTCCAGCGTCTGGACGCTGGGATCTGTGCCAGGTTCGGGGCTGACCTTCTCTTCCTCCTGAGTTTACAGGAATTCCTCTGAAGTACGGGTGACACTCTCGTTGCCAGCATTTCTGGGTCACTAATTCTGAGCTTGGGCACCCTGTCAGGCCCGGTCATTTGTAACAGAGGGGACGCACGGGCTCCTTCACCAGGGAACACTGTTCTGTTGTGACTCTGAAGCCTCTGCAGGCAGGGACTGTCCTTCCAACGGGAGCTGTGCCTGTGACAGGCTCTTTGACGCTCCAGGCTAACAGGACAGCGTGAGGACCATCACTGATTTTGCTGTCCTGCCGCCTATCAGTTCCCGCCATAATATGCTGGTGCCACCAGCTGCTCAGCACACAGGCGTGTGTAAACCGTGTGCACGTGTGATACCATCTTTCAAAATTCTATGGAAATTATTTGAGATTGGGTGACAACCAGGACATCCCTTTTGTCAAATCATGAAACTAAAACAATGTAGTAACAAGTCTGATGTCCTTCATTCAAGGGCAGACACTCCGTGGATGGGGAGAGCAGAGCCTCATAGCAGTGGAGCAGCCTTGTGGGGGATTTGGGGCGAGAGCGGGTTTTATAGAGTGTTGGAAGGGGCACCGCAGCAGCAGGCCTGGCTGGCTGGGGATGCATGTCTGACCTTGTTGAAAAAGATCGAGGAACAGGGAGGTGAGCGAGAGCCCAGGGCTGGCCTGTCATCTGGGGATCGGCTGACTGATATACTGCCCTACAGATCAAGCTGAGCATTGATGGGACAGAAAAGCTGGGTGTGCTGACATGGCACCCCGGGCAGGAGCCTAGAAATTGATTTCAACACTTTCAAGGACAGGACAGAGAAACGGACCGTGGCCGCTGAGACGTAAAGTTATTTGGACACAATTTTGCCTTGTCCTAAAGTGCTATTATTGATTCCAAATGACACAGCCTCCTCCTAAGGACCAGGGTGATAAACGGCTCTTGCTCGGGAGCACTCAGCAGTGCCCACCCTGCAGACATTCCCCCTCCGTCCCCAGAGGGAGAGACCGAGAGGCTGTCCAGATTGGAGGCCACGTGTGGTCTCCAGATCTACCCACGCCAAGTCACCTCTCAGACATGCATCTAGGATTAGATCCTCACATCCATGTCATCTCTCAGATCTGCACATCTCACACCATATCCTGGATCAGCGTGTCCCACTTTCACTGTCAGATACCCCCATCTCACTTCGTCTCCAGGATCCACATGCGTCACGTCACCTCCTGGATCCTCATGTCCCACATCCTCTTGCAGTGGGTGATCTTCGTCTACAGCCCACAGGGGGCACCTTGTCTGTGATCCAGCATGTGCTGTGTTTCCATCAAAGAACAACAGGCAGGAGTTGGGAAGAGAGGGGCCCACACTCGGAACCTGGCTGGACCACCCGTGCTCAGAGACGTGGAGTCCAGAGACGTTTTAAGACCCTTGAGGCCACTGACAAACTCATGTTTGCAAGGAAAGCCTTTTCCCTGTAAAATGTAAGCTCTGTGCGACCTCCTGCTCGGACCTGCTTGAGACACTCTGCTGTGACGGGATGTGGGACTCTCACTCCCTTAAGGGACGTGACTCCGACCAGGTCCTTGGCCCCTGGTCTCACCTGGAGTGGACGTGGTGACCTCTGACCCCGCATGGAGCCAACGTGCTGTGTGGATTGTGGGGGTGGGACGAATGAGCTACGGCCATGCGAGCTGCTAAACAACCCTTACGCGAATACCGGTCAACAGGAAACCAGTTATGTATTGCTCACACGAAGTCCACAACATGAGTCCTGACTGGAGGTGTGTCTTCTCCATGGGAATTCTCAGGACTCACTTCCTGCTTGTGGTTCCACCAGTTCCAGCGTTTGGCCTCCAAGGTCTGTGGTCATCTGGGTCATGCTGGTGAGAGATCAAGAGCACAGCGGAGGTTCACGGGAGGTTTTAGGGGTCACCCCAGTAGGACAAGCGTCTTTCCTGCTTACCTTCCCTGACCTCAATCCCGTCACTCGGCCTCATGTAACACCTGGGACTGGGGGCGAGTGGTCTGGCTGTGGTCCAAGAAGTCCAGGACGGCCCTCCCCTGGGAACCGAGTTGGCTGTCACTGCCACAGCAAGTGTGGGGTTGAGCCTGGCAGCTCAGACACCATGTCTTCAGACCACCATGCAGGCTGAGGCTCAGTTAGCTCCCAGCATGCTGTGGAGGCCGCACGGGGCGAGTGTGGAGGGTCCCCAGCCCTGAGACCCGCAGTGAAGAGATTAGGCCGGGTTAAGCCTCTCTGGGCCCACCCTGCTGGGCGCCCAGCCAGTAGCTCTTTCTCATGTTGTGTGCGTCTCCAGTGGCCTCTGTCTGGCCCATCCTCTCCTTCCCAAACACCTCAACAGGCAGGGCCCCCTCGCCCAGGGCCAGCCTTGCTCCCCAGCCATGTCCAGGATTCCAGGACTTCCAGATTCTCCCCTCGAAGCTGCCCCACCCGACCCTGTCTCTCGAGGGCCACTCATTCATGCATCCGAGGTGCGGATCTGTACCAGGTATCTTGACAAGTTATCGAGCGACCCCTTCTCAGGGAACAAGGGCCCCTGCAACACCGGGCTCCACCCAGGGACGGTGCAATGCTGGCCTCGGGGACCTGCTCGGGTGACGGCTAGGGGCCGCGCACTGCAGTGCGGCCCCTCTGGCTTCCTTGCCTGTAACTGAGGACAATCACGCGGGAGCCGCCTCACGGACAAGCAGCAAGGGCTCCAGGAGTCCGTGCGCCTGGGGCTCATGACCTGTGCCCGCACCTAGAAAGCAATCACTTAACATTAGTCCTGTTACAGTGATGTTGTCCTGGGAGTGGGCGCTCCATCTCTGTGACCAGAACAGAATGGCCATGGCCCACAGAGAAGGGCGGGCTGGGCTGGTGTCCTGGGACCGTCCCCTTTGTCCCAGTGCCCTGCGCCCCTTGTGCTCTGACGGGGATTCTCTCCCCCAGTGTTGCTTCCCACCCAGGACTCACGTCCATCCCATGGATCCTTGGCCTGTTATCATCAGTGTGAGCTCTGTCTCTGCACTGCTCCCCAGGCTCAGAGCTGGGCTCTCCCTGACCCCTGAGTGCCACATACTGGAGCTACTGGCTTTTCTAGGGGAGACAGGGCAGCGCTTCTGCATCTCAACCGCTGAGGTTGTGTTCCTGCCCCAGCCATCCCCACACGGTCAGCTCCTTCATTCTGCTTCACTGTGATTGGGCATCAGAACTCGGTGTCTGAGGAGAAGAGAGAACCAATGGTTTAGACAGAGCAGAGTCAGTAGTGTAGACAAAGCAGAGCGCTCTGCCTCTGCTCACCTCCCTCACCCCAGGTTCCCCAGGCTGGAGGATGGAGGGGAGGATCAGAGGGATGGCATGGAGCTGAGAACCAGGTGTGCTTAGATGTAGCCAGAGCCCCACATCCTCTCCACCCCGGTGTTGGCCTAACAGAGAAACAGGACCCAAAGGTGTGTTCCTGGGAGCCAAGCAAAGTGACCTGTGCTTCACTTCCCAGAGGGAGCCCAGACAGAAGACTCCAGAGAAGAAGCGCCTCACCCTGTGTCTGGGCTTATGGGGCCACAGTGTCGCCTCTCCTGCGGCTGCTCAGGAGAGAGGGTGACAATCAGGACTCTGACCCTGGAGCATCACTTCCAAGCCCCTCAGGGACACATGGGGAAACTGAGGCCGCTGGGAGACGTAGTTCCCCAAGACTACTCTGGCAGGGGTGGGACCCAGACCAGAAGCCAGAGTGCTGGGCTCTCTGACAGCACAAAGTGGGATGCTTTCTGAGGGAGACAGGGCACAGGGAAACATGGTCAGGATGAAAAGTGATGTATGTTTCAACGTGTTTGAGAAGTAGAGGCTTGGCCGGGTCCACAGGCTCTATATTCACTTTTCTCTGTTAGTCTGTCTCTGTCTCTCTCTCTCATCCTGTGAGAGCAGCTTATCTCCCCACAGTCACAAAACCACCCCAGGATGGAGCTTTGCGGGGCACACTTCCTCCCGTGCCCATCCCTAAACCAGACACCGTGAGGCCCCCTGGGCCAGCTCACAGTCCAGAGGAAAGCGTGGTGGGGACGCCGTCCCAGGATCTGGGGCTCTAGCAGCTTTGCCAGGTTGGCCACATGTCCTCACAGGGGGACGCCCAGCGCTCAGCAGCTCTTGGAGTCAGTTCTGAGTGGAGCTCAGCTTTGGGGTCTGTGATGAGCTCAAATCATCTTGCTTAACGCACAAGAGGGAGAGCGTCTCAGGCAGGTTCCTGCTGAAATCTCTGGAACTAAGCAAATCATGTTTCTTCCTCTGCGGGAGAAGTGACCTTCCTAACGCAGAGAGCAGGGTGGGAGGGAGCCAGGTCAGATGCTTTGCTGACCCTGCACTGGATGGTGAGACTGTCCAGGCTCAGAGAATTTCCCACAGGAAACACAACCGCTCTGCTAGGGGGCCAGTCTGGGAGGACAGGGCTGGGATCTCCAGACTCCATGATGGGCTGAGGCGCAACTGGAGAACCATCAACACTCCCCTCGTGACAGAGTTATAAACTTCCCTCGAGTCAGGGCCCCGTCCACGGCCTGTTGGCATTTCTCCCAGCTTTGCCCTGAAACTGCTTGGATGCGTCACTCCTTTTCCAGCTCCGCAGTGTGTTTCTCCAGCAGGCACAGGCTCCAAGCTCTGCAGCTTTAGGAGCAGCATGGCCAGGCTGGGCCTGTGTTCAAAGGGGGAGGTTTGTCCACTATCCAAATAGGTGACTGATGTCCAGGGCCTGAGGCTGGCTCATGTCTAGAGATCGAGTCTGCTTCATGATGGGGGGAATCATGGAGTGAGGTGCCACTGCGTCATGACGCTCCCAAGGGAAAGCTGGGAGCTCTATGGGCTGGGGATAAGACTCCCCACTCTTGCTAGTCCCTGGGGTGCTTCAGCGTCCCCTTGGGGCCCCTGCACCTGCCTGCACCTCTGAGGAAAACTAGACAAAGCTTTCTTCAGTTAGCCACACTGGGTGTGCCATCTGGTCCCACCTGGAGCCCCTCTGACTCAGGTGTGCCGACACACCACAGGAGGCAGATAGGTGTGAGCTTCAGGAGCAGCATCGTGTCCCTTCACTCCCTGCACTGTCTTTATTCTCTCCCATGGTGGACCAGCTTCTCCGGCTTGCAGGAAACATGGGGGTCCACAGCCCCTGAGCCTCATGTCATGGAGCCTCGGCCACTGGAGAAAGATACACTGTGTCTGTTCCAATTTGGAAAGTCTCAGGGAAGGACTCTGATTGGTTGGCCTCAGTCAGGTGACCACTATGGATAAATGGATGATGGTCACAAGGGTGGGCTAATGTGTCCACTGTGAGATGCTCATAGAACGTGGCAAGGTACATGACTAGAAACTCCTTACAGACAAGGACCACACCACAGTCACCTTTATACCCTCAGTGCCCGGCACAGGGAGAGCCCAATAAATGTTTACTGAATGAATGAATGAATGAATGAATGATGGAGAGAAGGACCTGGTGACAGAGGAAGGGCTTCTAACCCAGCTGAGCAGAGGCTTCACTTAGTAGATGATGCCTGAATTGAGTCTTAAAGATGAGTAGGGGTTATCCATGCAAATTAATGGAGTGAGAACGGGGGGGAACAGAATTCTTGGAAGAGGGAACAGAGGGAGTGTAGACCCAGAGGAAAATGGAGAAAATGGAGGTAGTTAAGCTTTGCTGCAGAATGAAGGAATTTTGCAGCAAAGATAGAAAATAAAGCTCACAAGGATGAAGAGGCCACATGTAAGATGCACTGATGAGCAATGACCTTCTCTTATAAGGAAAGAAGAGGGGAGACGTTGACCTGTCAGTGGCTTCTGTCAATGCCAGGGTCTGGGTGATGGACTCCAGAGGGGAAATGGAGCACTGGCCCTGTTTCCAAGTGGGGAGAGTGATGGGACTTGGCAACAATGCCCCAGATGAGGTCAGGGCAGCATCTTCACTGTGCTGAGGCTAAGAGCATGGACCCCAGACACTGCCTGTTTGGGTATCAGCCCGGCTCTCACACTTATTAGGATTAAGGCCTTGGGCAAGTCACTTGGGCACAGAGGAGCAGACAATGGCAACGGGCTGAGGTGGTGCTGAGTGTCCCCCACTCCAGCCTCCCTTGATTCCACAGACAGGGCCTTGGGGTCAGCTGGCAGCTGCTTCTCCAGGTCCCCCAGGACTTTCTGAAGGTGCCCCCTAGTCAAGTGGGAGCCTCTCACTGGGAAGGGGAGGTTCCTGTGATGGGACGTGGGTGCTCCTGTCTGGGACCCCCAAGGTCCTGGCCTGGTCAGTGGGAAGGAGTGGACTCTGTAGCTCCCCTGCCTGACTGAGTGACCTGCAGGAGGCCGCATGATGGAGACATGGCTGTCCTTGCAGAGCCCGGGAGTTCTTTAAACAGGACACAGGCAGCTGTACCACGCTGGGCTGGAGCACTAGGGCACCGGGTCTAGGATAGCAGGCTCCTCACGTGGCTGTCAGCTGGGGTGTGAACCTTCCTGAACGTGCTCCTGCATTCCCTTCATAAGGTCCAGGTCTGCAGGTGTGCCCTCATGGAGATGGTACTGCAAGCTCCAGAATTCCTTATGGAGGGACAAAGGATTCCTCTGATCACACCATTCTTGTCAACATTTGGTTCGGAGTCGCTGCTTAGGAAGCTTCACCATGAAGGAGAGGCTGGTGGGGAAGCACATGGAGATGACTGAGCATTCGTCAGCGTCGACGTGCCAGTTGGCTCATCACTGCTGCTTCTCTGATGTCCTCTCACCTTTCTGGAGAAAAGATCAGATGTTGCTGACTCTCTGGCTGCAATCTGTCTCCTCATTTTAAATCAAAGAGTGATGTACTAAGTGAGCAGCATTCCTGAAGTGTATAATTAGAAACAAATCTGGGCGTTCACTTTCTGATTGTCACCCCAGATGTGGGCCCAGGGGTCTGTGTGTCTGGGCTTCCTCTCCAGGACAGAGTCAGGTGTTGATGCTCGTTCAGAAAGACGAAGTGGGTGCCTGAGTGCTGGAGACACATTATTGCATTCCTGGACTGTATCTCTGAGACAATTCTGTCTTTATCTGAGACTCAGGTAAACAACTGTTTCTAGAAGTGAAAGCCAAGTTACAGAAATTGCTCCTATATGGAGAGAGAAACCTTGCTTCTCCCACAGCAGTCAGCACTGACTTCTGTGTGTGCAGATATGGCGAATGCTCACCTTTAAATGTCTCAGCAGGACAAGAGTCAGACCAGCTCCCCATTGCAGTTCTCCTTTCAGAGGCATTTTTCATCATGGAGTCCAGGTCTGGTATGCACATTGGGAAGGGGCGTCTGGCTGACTGGATCTCCGGCAGGAGATGGACAGAGCGTCCTGTCTGCCCCACAGAGGGCTTCAGCAGGTGGGATCAGAGAGGATGGAAGGGGAGGGCTGTTGGATGAACGGTGTGTTTGGAGTGACATAGCTGAGGGAAGACAGTTGACACACGGCTCCCATGAAATGCATTAAATGGCTGTCAGAGTGACAGATGATAAAAGCCATGACTGTTAAGGAGAGTGCAGCAGCACGAAAGCTATTAAAATGTCATCGGCGTTACTGGTGGGCTCTCCTGGCCGCTGGGGCATACATGTTTTAAGAAGCAATTTCCAACTCCCTTCTAGTTGGAACTGACTTGTCTTTTTGTTTTTAAATTTTTAAATTTGTATCACCCGATTACTGGTGGATCTCATGGACCTAAAATTCCAGCTTGTCTGAAACCACCTGTCTGTTTCTCTTCCTAACATGGTCCGTGATCACCTGGACCAGCTCAAACCACTCTCTCAAGTTCCACTTCATTCATCTTGAATTATTTAGTTATAAATGGAAAGGGCCTGAAGGCTGGGAAACACGCCCTGGGCCCACCCTTGGGGCAGTGACTCTGCCCCCAAAGTCCATTCCTCTACTTTGTGCTGTAGCAATAGAGCGCCCAGGGCATAGCTGGACATCTGCTCCTCCAGAATAAAGACTACAATTCCCAGCCTCCCTTGCAGCAAGATCTGGTCACATGACCAAGGTCTGACCAATGGGATGTGAGAGGTAATGATATGTGTGCTTCATCTGGCCGTGCCCCTAAAACCAGCCCTCCCTTCCTCTCCGGACCCAAATGGAAGTGGATGGCTGGCGCCATCTTGGGCAATGAGGAGGGTGGAGGGTCTGCCTGGGCGCTGAAGCAGCACCACGAGCCCGGGCCTCGGTGCAGTGGGGTCACCCCCGACCCCCAATGGCAGTGCCTGGACTGGATCACAGGGAGCCCCCGGTTGTTTAAGCCGTGACCCGGCTCGGTGCTCCGTCCCCGTGCTCCCGCGCAGCTTCTCATCTGCACGTCAGGTGCACCCTGGACCGCGCCTGGGGGACAGGGGACCCTGGAGGGACAACTCAGCCCCGGGTCAGTGCTGGGTCACCACAGCAGCCTCCGTCCAGGGTGAGAAGTCCTTTGGGGACGGTCATTGATACCCCAGGGCGGGATGCTACTGTGAAGAAGTGACGGAGGGGTTTCTACCTCCTTCCTTTTGTCCCCTCCCTCCCCGCCCGGTCACTGCCCCCGAGGCCTCTGCTCTGGGGAAGTCCTGCAGTCAGAACAGAGAAAAAGGAGTCCTATGGCTGTTCTGGAGGGTGTCTTCTCAGACACTGTCCTGCTGTAACGCAGACACGGGGACACGTCTTCAGAGTTGGTTGTTTCCCAGCCCCCAAGGAGGTCAAGATTATCTCTGGGTGGGGAAGAGAAAGAATCCAAAAGGAGGAGAGACTTGAGAGGGGTCTGTGAGGAGGGGCCTTGTGCCCAACACCCGCCCCCAGTGTCAGCTCTGAAGGGAGAGGGACAGATGCCCTTGATAAATTAGGGTCTGAAAGCAGCGGGGACTTGGGTTTGCTTCCTACCTAGGATTCTGGAAGCAGTGACCTCATAGGGGACCCCACGCAGCCAGAGTGAGGGCAGGGAGAGAGGAGATGGCTGGTGGGGCCTCAGGGCAGAGAGGACCCAGGTTCTCACATCCAGATACGTGGGGGAGAGTGTGGTGCACCCCGGGTCCCACAGAGGGCAAAGTCCTACAGTGAAGGGAGGGCTGGGCTCAGGAAAGAGAGCTGTGCTGCGTCAGAGATGTGACACCAGGAGAGCTGTGCTGGGTCAGGGATGTGACACCAGGAGAGCTGTGCTGGGTCAGGGGACAGGACACCAGGAGAGCTGTGCTGGGTCAGGGAAGTGACACCAGGAGAGCTGTGCTGGGTCAGGGGACAGGACACCAGGAGATCTGTGCTGGGTCAGGGGACAGGACACCAGGAGAGCTGTGCTGGGTCAGGGACATGACACCAGGAGAGCTGTGCTGTGTCAGGGGACGTGACACCAGGAGAGAGAGCTGTGCTGTGTCAGGGATGTGACACCAGGAGAGCTGTGCTGGGTCAGGAGACAGGGCACCAGGAGAGAGAGCTGTGCTGTGTCAGGGACATGACACCAGGAGAGAGAGCTGTGCTGTGTCAGGGGACGTGACACCAGGAGAGCTGTGCTGTGTCAGGGGACGTGACACCAGGAGAGAGAGCTGTGCTGTGTCAAGTGACGTGACACCAGGAGAGAGAGCTGTGCTGTGTCAGGGACGTGACACCAGGAGAGAGAGCTGTGCTGTGTCAGGAGACAGGGCACCAGGAGAGAGAGCTGTGCTGTGTCAGGGACATGACACCAGGAGAGAGAGCTGTGCTGTGTCAGGGACGTGACACCAGGAGAGAGAGCTATGCTGGGTCAGGGGACGTGACACCAGGAGAGAGAGCTGTGCTGGGTCAGGGGACGTGACACCAGGAGAGCTGTGCTGGGTCAGGGGACATGACACCAGGAGAGCTGTGCTGGGTCAGGAGACAGGACACCAGGAGAGCTGTGCTGGGTTAGGGGACGTGACACCAGGAGAGCTGTGCTGGGTCAGGGGACGTGACACCAGGAGAACAGTGCTGGGTCAGGGGACGTGACACCAGGAGAACAGTGCTGGGTCAGGCGACGTGACACCAGGAGAGCAGTGCTGGGTCAGGGACGTGATACCAGGAGAGCTGTGCTGGGTCAAGGGACAGGGCACCAGGAGAGCTGTGCTGGGTGATGGGACAGGGCACCAGGAGAGCTGTGCTGAGTCAGGGATGTGATACCAGGAGAGCTGTGCTGGGTCAGGGACGTGACACCAGGAGAACGTGCTGGGTCAGGGACATGACACCAGGAGAGCTGTGCTGGGTCAGGGACGTGACACCAGGAGAACGTGCTGGGTCAGGGACATGACACCAGGAGAGCTGTGCTGGGTCAGGGACGTGACACCAGGAGAGCTGTGCTGGGTCGGATGTGACACCAGGAGAGCTGTGCTGTGTCAGGGACGTGACACCAGGAGAACGTGCTGGGTCAGGGGATGTGACACCAGGCACACTGAGCATTACAGGACCAGACCCTGATGGGCATGGTCAGCCGATGTCAGCATGGGAGATGACAGCTGAGGGTCCCACCCCGACCGGTGTGAACCAGCAAGGTAGAGGCACCTAAGAGGGGAGGGAGAAAAATCCTCAATTGTCTAGAAAAAGCATCTACCTCTCTGAATTGATGCCATTCACCTGGAATTGAGTCTGTTTTGTTCTGCCATTAGGCAGAGGGCTCTAGAGAGAGACTATATTTAGTTATAAAAGAATCAAGTTATTTTACACACTTGAGTTGATGGCTTGGAAATCTGTGCCTCTACACTTAGGAGCCTGCTCTATGGGAAATGGTTCCCTGCAGCGTAACAAATGTCAGATTTGCCTTAGGGCCCAGGAGGAACAAAGACCTTTTTTCTTTCCTAACCAGGAGGTAGGGTTTGCCCAGGGCTGAGGAGGACGGTCTGGGTCTGACACCATCTTGAGTCTGGAGGGTGGGTTCAGGGGGGCATTCAGTGACTTCAGGGTGGCAGAGGGGCTCCTCACCCAAGTTCTGGGTGTCGCTGAGCCAGGAAGAGATGGGAGAAGCAGGGGACAGATGGAGGAATGAGGAGGAAGAGAGAAAAGGCGGAAGAGAGGCAGAGCCGGGATGGGAGAAGGAGCGCTGGGTCACGGGGGACCACCGGCGAGGAGCTGGCCCTTTCCTCAGCCTCTGACTGTGGAGCAGCTGCTGCCCACAGTCCGGGGAGGCGGAGGGAGGCATCGGACTGGAGGAGGAAAAACCAGCAGAGCTTCTTCATCGGACTCATGAAAGGTTTTCTAATTCCTTGTGTCCTTCCTTCACTCAGGAGAGTTTTATCAGTCACGTCCTGTGTTCCTGACACTGCTGATAAATGGTGGTCAAGGCTCACGTGCGCCCTGCCCTCTTAGGAAACAGACAACAAACAAAATAAGTAACAAAGCAGGACAATTGTAGATAGTGCTATTTGCTACAACAGATATACTGACAGAGATGAGATGGAGAATATCGGGGAGGCCTCTTCCACAGGGTCAGAGAAGTTCTCTGCGAAGTGACATTTGTGCTGAGAATGGAACGAGAGAAGGAGCCAGCCATGCAGATGTATCAGGAAGAACATTCTAGGCAGAGGAAGGGGCAAATGCAAAGTTCCACGAGATGGGATGAAGTTTGGAGCATTTGACAAACTGAAAGAACTTGAGTGCAGCTGGAATGAATGGTGTGAGTGAAGGGCATGTCCACACAAGGTCAGATTGGAGATGGCGCTGGGGCCAGGTCAGGTTCAACTTCACGAGTCATGGTGAGGAGTTTGGACCCTCTCCTCAAGGCAGGGGGAAGGCACTGGAGAAGTTTGCCTCCCTCAGACCCAGACCCCACAATCTGCTCCGAGAAGCTGTTTTCTGCCATCTTCTGGTGCATTCCCTCTGTCCTCCTGCTTTGTGGTCTTTGTCTGGAAAAAGGCTGTCCCCTCTGGGACCAGCTGCCCCTCTCAAGGAGCCCGTCCGCTTTGTTGGAGTACTTCTAGGGCTCTGGGTGACCTGGGGGTGTGCAGGAAGTTGACAAGGTCCTCTGGATGCCAGTGAAGGCTGATGGAGAAATGCTGACCAGATGGCAGCTGAGAAGGGAGACCTGGGCTTGATGGGCCCTGGGAGGAGCCTGTGAGGAGCTGCAGGGCTTCA
Organism: Diceros bicornis minor; assembly: GCF_020826845.1. NCBI lineage: Eukaryota > Metazoa > Chordata > Mammalia > Perissodactyla > Rhinocerotidae > Diceros > Diceros bicornis. The sequence continues at coordinate 1,791,472 of NC_080774.1, read as the reverse complement.
GCTGGGTGTCCTCACCATGTTCCCGCTGACTAGTTTGTACCCAGAATGCAGAGTCCATGCCTGAGCACTGATGCTTTGGAACCATGTCACTGGAACAGAGGCTGCCACTTCACTGAACTTCAGTATTCCTGTTTCCAAAATGGAGGAAATAATGTGAAGACTGAGAAGATGATAGGGTGTGGCAGAGCCTGCCAGTCACCCCTCAGTAACCATTCTCCACATCCTCCATAGTCAGGAAATATTGATCTGGATACATTGCCAGCTAGAACCCAAACCACATTTTCCAGTATCCTCTTCAGCTCTCTGTGCCATGTGACCAACTTGTGACCAGTAGGCTATGAGGAAAAGTAATATCCCTTTACAGAGAGGGCCATGTTTGGCTTCCCCTTAGGTTGTAGAATACTGTAAAGAACATCATTCCCACGCTGGCAACAAGAAAAAACAGATAATCCACAAAATCACAACTTTTCTTGAACCCATTAGAGAGCTGAGCTTGCAGGGAAACCAACTAACCTGAAATCTAAGGAAGACAGGAGCCTCCAAGGAGAGATGGAGATGGAAAACTGGTTTATCTGGGTTGGAGTGAGAGCCACACAGGGCTTCCATAAATGCGGGTAAGAGCATTTCTTTTAAAATCAAGACCTTAAGAGGCATACACATTTCCTTGTATAAATACTATTATCTCAATTTCTGTTGTCCATTCCCATGTCTAACTTTGAACCAAAAAGTACAAGACACAAGAAAAGACAATGGAAAAAATTCGAGAGACAAGGCAATCAACACAACCAGACTCAGATATGACACAGACGTTGGAACTGTCAGTCAGTGAAATTAAAACAGCTCTGACTAACATGCTGAAGCCTCTAATGGAAAACATGGGGAATACGCATGAACAAATTTCAACAGAAAGACAGAAACTGTAATGCTAATGTAAGAGAAAATAAATCATAGTAACAGAGATGCAGAACGTTTGTCACAGATTCATCTGTAAACTTGACAGACAGCTAAGAATGGAATAAGTAATTATGACTAGGTCAATAGACATTAAACAAACTGGGAAACAAAGGGAAAAAAGGAACTAAGAGATATTTTTGACCCAGGCTAGTGTTCAGCAAACTGAATTAGAGTGAAAAGTTTACTGCTATATTGTTTGCACTGTGCTACAGAGAATTGAGGATTGAATTTTTCTTTTGAATTATGAGTGGAACAGAGGGAAAACACAGCATGGAGAAAAAGAGCGAGGGCTTAGATTCATCCGGTCCTTGATGCCAATACTGGCTCTGCCGCTTCCCAGCCGTGGGCCTTCAGCAAGTGCTTTAACCCTTCTGAGGCTCATTTCCTTTCTCTGTAAAATGGAGATGATCATAGCACATATCTCAGTGGGCTATTGTGAGGATTAAGGGGCAGATCACAACTGTGTCTAACACAGTGTTGGGACACAGTAGGTCCTGAGATACGGGACTGTAATTGCTCAGCAGGAATCGCCCCATCTCTCTCGTTGTTTCAGGTCTGAACAAACATCAATCACTTTAGATCTTCATAAATAGTCAGGAGCCACTACACAAATCATCTAGGGGAACAACGTCTCCTGAGGGAACAAGGAGACATAAAGCGAAAACTTTTGGCAATTGTACAAGTGACGATAACGAGAGGTAACATGTATTGAGTGCTTACTATCTCTCAGGCTTGGAGCTCAACTCCGTGTGTATATGACTCATTTCCTCCACTCTAGGTGGTGCGTCCTTTCACAATTCCGAGTTCGTAGGTGAGGAGACTGAAGCTGAGAGATGATGTGACTTTATCAAGGCCATGCAGATGGTGAAGGTATGGACAGGGCTCCGCCCCAGCTGTCTGACTCCGGGCCCTGCACAGCTCACCACGACGTGATCATCCCTCCCAGGGAAGTCCATGGTCGTTTAAAAGGAGAATGCAGGAAGGCTGAAGTGGATGTCCACAAAGAACATGGTGGGGCTGACATTGTGAAGACGTTTAGGACCCGTGATGGGCTGAATAGAAGAGAACAGAGAGAAAATGTCCTCCGATTTTGCAATGATGACACTTGAATGGTGAGGGGTCTTTCCACATCAGCCTCCCTTGAGAGAAAAATTCCTGTATAAAACAAGCAAAAACAAAACAATTAGAAAAGGTTAAATAGTAAATCGAAGGAGAGGTTGCATTTTGACATTTCTCAAGAAACAAGCTTTGTGAGGCTGACATCGCAATAAGGTTTCAGAATTATCCACACAGACGGTGTATGAATGCCAGCTGCTTGTGAATCCTCAAAAATGTCAAGATTTAAATGCAGTGACTAAACTGAGGCTGATTACATGTACAAAAGGTCTGGGATTAGGGGCCCGGAGGAAGCCTGCTAAGAACAGGCAGATGGAGCTGCAGTGGGTCTGCTTTTCATCAGCTCCCTGTCCAGTCTCTGACCTGTCATGCTGCACTTGATGTGCTTGGCAAGAATGACTCACCGAGGAAGCCAGCCTCCCACATCCAGGGTCCTGTGTCCCCACGCCCACTACTCAGAGCTGAGCTGAGGCCGGGAGTGTGAACGTGTTCTCCTGATGGGCAGTGTTAGTGCACCAGGCGTGATACAGACCCTTCCCCACGACCATCTTTGCGGCTGGTGTCTTGTTGCTGCTCTTGCGGCGTGGGTTCAACCTTTTCCAGCACTTGAGCAAAGACCAGACAGAGTCCTTCCTCCCTTATGAGTGCTGAGGGCCTGACATGGAACACCACCTGAGGTTAAAGCGTGCCTGGGTTCATGACCCTGTGGGCTGAGAATCCTCAGACCCTGGGGGCACGTGGGGTGCTTTGCCTGGGATTCCTCGACCACTCAGAGAGCACCCACCCCACGGAGCTCCCTCCAGTGTGTCTCACACCCAACCCCACCCTGTCTAGGAACAGACTGTGGGTGCAGACAGCTGTGGGGACCCCTCCTGGTGGTTCTCAGCAAGGAGACCAGAGGGGAGGCTGTTGTGAGAGAGGTGGGAGAAGAGCAGGACGAGCGGGTGGGATGGAGTGTGCTCACAGGATGAATTAATTCCCACATTCGTCCCTTCCACAGTCTCCCACCACTGGGTCACGGTGCCTTCGTCCACTCGGGCTGTTTGCCCTGGTCTCTCCCACAGAGGAGTTGGGAGCCCCTGTGAACACGAGAAAGTCTCCATCTGGGTGGACTTAACTCAGCACTCCACGGAAATTTCCATCCATCCTCTCTCTGAGGACATTTCTGAGGCCTCTCAGGCTGCTGAGCCCAAGAGATTGCTCAGGAACATCTCAGAGAGCACCTGGCCCAGGTGAGAAAGGGGTCCCAGGCAGGTGACGGGCGGCTCTGAGCCGGGAGACGGGGCTTCAGGAGGAGACCTGCGCTCGGCTTCTACCTGAGAGGAGAGTCGGCCCAGGAGGGGCGGTGGCCTTCCCACACCTGTTCATGCGGGTTATCTGAGTTTGGGGAAATTACACGCACTTGTTTATTTCATCTGCTCCCCAGACGGCCCAGCGCAGTGACTCGGGGGTGTATTTCCTTGACCGTGATTGCTCTGAATTTGGAAATGCCCTGATCCCCAATCACTCTCTCTCTCCCTTTCTCCAGGGGAATAAGAAGATCTGATGGGCTTAGCCCTTTGTAAAAGGCTTGGGTCAAGGAGAAACTGATTCCTGAGGTTTATAATAAGAACTAAAGGTCGGGAAGATGTGGTTTCCCAAAGAGAAATCTGGGTTTTGTTTTTGGAAGTAGAGGGAATGAGTGACAGTCAAAACAGAGGATGTGCAGTTACAGGCCACTTGTATCCACAGTGACTGTAACCGCTTCTGTTTCACTGTGGACAGACGTGACCTCACGTCTGTGAGGAGAAAAGAACCTGCCCCTTGGTGTTTCTGACGACGGCCCCTTAGAAAGCAGCTCTGAACTCTGGTCCTACCTGACCCGGGTGTGGCCTGTGCTGTGAAAGATGTGACACAGAAGTGCCCCCACGGTGGGCGATCCCTTTGTAAAATCACAGATGATGAATTAGAACAGCAACATGCCTGGAGGTGTCCTGGGGATACGGAGGAATCAAAGATGAAAACCATGCGAGTCAGGTGGAGAAATTAGTTTCTGCATGTCACCACCACTATTAGGAGGACTCGTTAAAGCTGAATAGGAATCAAAGGAACCTGCCAGGAGGGAATAAGGAGCCTGGTGAAGAAGAGGGGAAGACACAGGGTCAGGCTGCACTAAGGGGAGCTGTAATTTACAACTGCAGGGGGCGGGCAGGGACCTGGGTCCAGGGACAGACGAACAGCCGTGTCGGGGGCTCCTCCCTGCTGATTACACTCCAGCCTCTCCAGTCTGTGCCCCCCTCCCTGACTCAGTTACCTCTTGTTGCACAACAATCCATCCAAATGTGTCGTGGCCTAAAACACCAGGGACTCACTGTTTCCCACAGTCCTGGGGTCAGATCAGGCAGGGCCCAGCTGGGGGTTCCTCTGCTCCCATGGCCTTGGCTGGGGTCACTCCCTCAGTGGCATCCTGAGGCAGGCTGAGCTGGGAGGTTCCGGAAGGCTCCTATGTGCCCCCTCCACCAGCCTCTCCAGTGGCTTGTCCACATGCCCACTGGGCTCCCCCAGGCTTGGTGGTCTCTGCACAGTTGTCCTTACATGGTGGCGGGCCTCCAGGAGGGAGGAAGTGGAGGCTGCCCGTGCCCCTAAGTCCCAGGCATGACCGTCCCTGTATATATCTTCCTCTGCATCCTATTGGCCACAGAAAGTTTCAGGTCAACCCAAGGGAAGGAGACAGACTCCACCCCTTGATGAGGGAGCAGGCTAGCATGTGGACACAGGGAGAAAGGGAGTTTTGGCCGCCACCTCTGGAGACTCTACCACACTGCCCAAGGTCAAAGTCAAGTGAGAGAGCACCTGACTGGTCTCCTTGTCCCCTGCCTGCCCCTTGGTCAGGTGGGGAGGACACTGGTGAGCAGGTTCATGAAAACTCATCTAATGAGGAAGGTGTGGGCTCCAAGAGGAACCCTGTGCTGAGACCAGTGTAGGGAGAGCAACAACAGCAGATGGCCCCCAGCCTCAGCCCTCCTCCTCTGCTCAGCAGCACCATGGAAGCTCACAGCAGCCGGGGGCTGGGCCTGTGACCACTCCAGGGCTCTGCAGGCTGCAAGGACACTGTCCAGGCCGGGAGAGGAACCCGAGGGAGCAGAATGCAGCGTGTGGGCAGTCGGGCTGGGACTGAGTGTGGCTGATGGCCTGGGGACGGGGCATGGGCCTCTGAGATGACTGATGACCTTCCTTCTCTCCTGGGAGCGCAGCTCGGGGCTCACCTGGGAGGAGCAGCTGTGACCCTCTTCCACTTGCTCCTGTCAAGTCGCCTCAGCAAAACAACCTCTCATGTTTCCCACTGCTTGCTGGTGCGTTTCATGCACTTTCCTGCTCCTCTCAGAACAAAAAGGCACTGAGGCTCTGCGTGCCCCTTGACTGCCGTGGTGCTGAGAAGCCCCGGCATGTCCAGTGTGGAGCCTCGTGGAAAGGGCTCAGTCTGGTGTTTATGCACCGGCCATGTTGTTTCAGCACCACTGAAAACGTGCCATCCACCATCAAGGTCCTACAGTTTCCACGGAAATTGATTTCATTCCCAAGAGGAGAATTCGGGAAAAAAATCCATCAGATGAGTGAAGGCTGTCCCGTGTAGATTCCTTCTCTCTGAGGGCTGGTTCTGATCGACAGGGCTGCTCCTTGAAGTGTGGGCAGCCGGGACTTCAGGTGATGGATCCCTCTGACCTTGAGACTTTTACCTTCTCAAGTCCCCAGCCCATGTCTCCCACTCTCCTTCACTCGTCTTGATCTCAGCTGGGAAGAAGGGAGCCTTGAGATATTCTGAAAAATAGAGTTTGATTCGCTCATTCCCAAGAAAAAGGAGCCAAGAAAACTCATTATTAGGGAATTTAGGAAGCTGGGCTGTTGGTTCCATCTAATGCCTGAGGCTTATTGTGCGTCTGAGAAGTGACAGGTTGTCCCATGAGGGTGACTGTGGACTGACTGCTCAATGTGCTGCCTCACCACGCATGCTCCCCTCCCTCCAGCCCTGCAGAGACCTGCGCTTCCTCTCACCTCCCCCTGCCTCCTCTCTCCCCTTCTCCTCAGCAGGGAAACATGCCCCAGGCATTTCCAGCTGAAAGACCTGATTTCTCTGCCACTCTCACCCCTTAACTGCAGGCTCCGCTCTGTTCTCCACCCACAGAGCATCTTCCAGGGAAGTGAGTGCAGCAGGAGGAGGTTTTCCTGCATCAGCTACGTGCTTCTCCTTCCCAGGGTCTCCTGTCACCTGGGTCACCCCCACCCCACCCAGGTGGTCTGCGTTCAGGGCTCAGGGAGCATCACGAGGGGTGCCCCCATCCATAGGCCCATCCTCCTCCTCATGGCCCCACGTGTTTAGGACACACCCACGTGTGGCCTAGAGAGAGCGAACACTGCTTGTTATTCACCTGGAATTAGAACTGAACTGGCATCCTGGATCTTTATTCACTGGCAACTCTACCTGGAGTGACCTGAGCTGTCCCTTCATGTCCTCTGAAGTGTCAGCTGCCTGTTTAGACGGGCACGCTGGACCCTGACCTGCATGTGCAGGGGTTTCCCCGTTAAAGCAGAGGCCTCTGCACTAGAACTAGCGCTGCCCGGCCGGGGTGTCCTCACAGCCCGGGTCTCTGCTGGCAGGTGTGTGGGACCCTGGGGTCTGCGGGGAGCACGTGGTGGGGTCGGGGCTGGAGCACGGCTGGATCCCTGAGGGTGAGGCAGAGCCCGTCCCTCGTTTCCTTCCTCCTCCTGCTCTGCGCCCCGACGGCAGCTCCGGGAAGACGGCCCTTTACCTCGGGGGTGTGAGGAGCAGCTGCCCTTCCCACAGGGCCCGAGCGGCCTCCCCATGTCCATGCCCCCCTGCGCAGAGGGAGCAGGCGCTGCGGGGACGCCTGCACGCCTCACCCCCGGGTCTCAGCGGCCTGGACGCCGAGGTCCGCAAGTCTGCAGGGCTGCTTCAGAGCCAGAGAGGGCTGGGCTTGAATCCGGCTTGGGCCCTGCGGGTCTCTGTGAACAGGGACTGTCCCTCCCCTCTCCCCAGGCTGGGGGACCATGGCTGGTACATCTCAGCGCCAGGACAGCGTGGGGTTATCACGGCCACACACCAGCTTTCAGGCACGGAGCTGGGAGCTTTGTTGTGTAATCCCATTTAATCCCCTCAGTCCCCTGGGCAGCGGCCAGTCCTCTTCCCATTGACAGGAAGGGAAACTGAGGCTCAGCAGGAGGGAACCGCAGTGAGGAGCTGTGAGGTGTGACAACCAGCCCTGCACTGGAACGCCCTGATCTGCAGAGCACCTGGTTCCTCGTGTGAATCCTCCCAGCACAGCTTCTTTCAGCCGCCAGCAGTGTAAGCACTGGCTCACAACCCTGAGTGTCCACACTCTGCTCTCAGAAGCCACATGAGCAGCCCCGGTGGCTGATCCCCCTGAGGGCACAGGGCCAGGGGAGGAGCTGGTGCTCAGACTCCAGGGTCCCTCCTGTTCCCAGGCCTCCTCCTCTGTCCTCCCCCTACCGCCACCAGCCCCTGCACTCTGCCCCATCCAGGGAACTGGGATGGCCTGGGACCGGTGGGTGCTGGAGCCCCCCTGCCAGCTATCAGAGCTGATTTCTATGTTGTAAATTTTCAGGAGTTTTAGGAGCCAGGTGGTAGCTAAAAATGAGTCACAGTGAAAATATCTCCACCACAGAAAACCGGCAAACGCTATGAATTAGCCCCCCACCCGAGCCAGTTGTCAAACACTTACCACAGGAGTCTGCCCCCTACCCCAGCCAGGGAGCCCCGTAACCCAGGTCGGCTGTGGCGATCTGACCCCAGGTCCCGACCCTCCTTCAGGACAGCCTGAGACATGGTGGCACTCCACGCTCCACATAGTCGCACTGAGGCCACAGTCTAAGGACCACGGGAGACCACACTTTGCCTGGCTTGATGCCCTCAGGCCCTGGCTCCCGGTCCCTCCCCAGTCTCCCGAGAGCCTCCTGACCGTCACCTCTGGGCCTATGTCTACGCAGCAGGCCTGCTGGACTCCAGAAGCCGGCCCCCTCCAGCGCAGCCCCGTGAAAGCAGGAGCGTCTGGGCCAGGGGTGATGACGTGTTTCCATCGTCCTGTGTGGTTTGGGTTTGTTTCCCCCAAGGGAGACAGTCAACAAGAACTGGCACATTTCAGCAGAACCAACAAACTAAGTCACATGTTCACCTGAAGGTTGTGAGGACGACGATGACATCGCTTCACAAACAGTGACAGAGGAGGGACTGTCAGAAGGTGGGGCCTGGCCAACCGGCCGTGTGCACAGGGAAGTGAGACTGAATCCCCACCCGACGCCACAAACAAGGGGGATCAGGATGGTTAAAAACCAAAATCAGAAAGGAAATAAAATAAGAGAATATATAGAATATTTGTCAACTTGTGGCTGGGAGTTATTTTTTGAACAAATTTATAAATATAAACTAGATCACAAAAATGATTAATTTTATGACATCAGAACTAAGGATGTCCATTAATGAAGATCACCGGAAAAATTAACAGACAGCTGACAGAGGGGAGAATATATCTGTAATGTTTAAAACTGGCCAACAATGAACACCTAGAACATACAATGTAACTCTGTAATCAAGAAGAAAAAGACAGTTTCCCAACAATGGACAAAGGAATATTAACAGATAATCTTCAGGGAAGGAAACCTCAAAATACTAACAAACATAAGCCCAGCTGCTCAAAACTGTTGGTCATGAGACATGCAAATGAAAACAACAAGGTGAAATCCGTTTACACCTAATAGTCGGGCAGTGATTAGGGAGCTGGCTGCTGCCAGTGTTGCCAGGGAGACGGGGACACGGGGACACCGTGCCCTGCAGGTGGGAGGGCAGATGGAGCCGCCATCCTGGAGGGGAACCCGGCACTGTTTAGTCCAATCAAGGACACACATATCTCGGACCAGGGGTCCCACCCCGAGCACACGCCCAGGGAGATGCTCTCACGGGTCCATAAGGGACACGTAAGAGGCTGCTCTCTGAGCGTGGGCGTGGGGACCGTCCTGGGAGACTGGAGAGGGACAATGTGGAGGATGCGCGCCTGGGAGCATAATGCGGCCGTGGAAAACAATGGAGCTACTGTGTACTTAGCAATATGAGCACATGATCTAAACATAATCATTTGTAAAAATAAAAACTGTCATAAACAGAATGAAATACATAACACAATGCCATCAATTTATATTTAAAATATATGCCCACAAGACAGCAATGGAAGTTTTGCAAGAACACATTCAAATAAAAAGACAATCATTAAACACAGTTAATGATTTCCTAAGAATGAAATCTTAGGAAATAGTCTCAATAAACACTCAAATAAATTAGATAAAAATTCAGTAAAAATAAAAAAGATACTATTAAACACAGTTTTATGATTTCCTAAGAGCAGGAGTGGAACAGGATGAGGAATGGGATTAAAGGGGAGTAAAGAAATAAAAGCACATGGAATCCACGGGCAGACAAATGATATACACAATGTGTCATGGACTGTGCATGTGATAAATTCACCCCATTTCTCTTGAGGTCAATAAAGAAGATGATGAAAATGGAAGCAGTGAAAGAGGGGCTGAGACCCTTGGAGACCCATCCAAGGTGGACATCACTTTGTCCTGCTCCCCATTAAAGACAGCGTGAGCCCCGCCCCTCCAGCCCGACTCCACCTCTCCGATCTAGCCCCGCCCCTCTGGCATGGTCCCTCCCCTCTGATTTAGCCCCGCCCCTCCGGCCTGGCCCCCGCCCCCAGGCTCCCACCTGGCCCTGCCCCACCTCAGCACACAGCACACCTGCGGTGCGCACAAGTGGCCTGGCAATGGGTGTGATGGCATTTTCTCTGTGGGGTGCAGTCTAGAGCTTCCACGGGGTCTGCACAGGCCTGAGCAGGGGGTCTGAAGCCCCTTCACTGATGCAAACCCAGACCCTCCACAGGCAGGTGGGTGGGCAGCTCTGGGACACCGGGCATTCGCTCCCTGTCTAGTTGCCACGTCCCCAGGCTGTCCTGCCTCCCGTCCACCTGAGGAAGAGCGGAGTCCTCCTGTCCCCCTCCCTGGGGAGGAGCCTGCAGGGATGGGGGTCCCCAGAGCTCCCTCTCCATCGCCCCCAGCCCTGCCCCGGACTTCACAGGGAAGCTTTCTGGAACATCAGGACATTGACATTCTGTGCACAGAGACAATTCTGTGGAAACAGTAAAAATGACGGATGGAGGGTGAAGCCAGGCCAGTGTGTCAGCAATTTTTTCTGCATTTCTCGTTTTTGTTTCATTTTGCCTCAAACAGGGAGAGTCAAGATAATGAGGCGCCATCTGCGGGGGTGGCCTTGAGAGGAGGCTTGTGGTCGGCAGGTGCGGACCGGACCGGAGGCGGTTCCATCTCCCGGTGACCAGGGCGGGTGATGCTGAGGGAGTGACTGTCTCTCTGAACCTCAGTTTCTCCTTCTGTGTAATGGGCCTGGTGGAACTCCCCTCCCAGGGCTCTGGGTTTCCTGACCTAACCTTCAATGAGTGTGTCCGCTGTTGTCCATCTGTCCTTCCCAAGCCACCCCGTCCTTGTCAGGTGATGAAAGAAGAGCTGCAGCCCCCTAACTGCCCCACCCCACCCCACCCCACCCCCATTCTCCACTCGGTGGCCGGAGTCGTCTTTACAAAACTCTGAATTGAAGAAAGTCATTTCCTCACTTAAACTCCCTTCTGTGGCTTCCACTGCACCCAACCTCAAATGGGGTAAGGGCAGCGTCTAGACAGAGGGGTGGAGACGTGGTCACACCGATGGTGGCAGAGCTGGAAGGACAGAGGGAGGACACGGGTCCAGAGGAGCAAACAGGAGGCTGACGCGCAGAGATGAGCGATTGCAGGACGCAGCTCTGCAGCACCTCCCGGGTCTGGGGGAGCAAGGTGGGGTGAGCAGAGCCCAGGAGCACACTGGGCACAGGACTGGGCTGGACCACTGCCCACCACCCACCATGGAAGGACTCCCTGGGGGGCTAGGGCTATTGGAGGAGGGGCGGCTGCCCAGGGCTAGACCCCAGAGGAGGGGGCTCTGCAGGGAAGATGAGGGAGCTGGAGGGACACCCCGACAGGGCCCTGGGGTCTGTCCCCCACCCTGGGACCCACTTCCCCTGCACTGGCTGCAGTCGGGCCTCACTGGACCTTGTTAGTCCCCAGGACACCACGCCTTCCCCAGGCCCTGACCTCCTGCCCTTCTGCCCACAAGGCTCCCCACTGTCCTGGTGGGCTCCCACTCACCCCTCCTGTCTCAGCTCCAGCCTCCTCCCTAGGGAAGTGCTCCTCACCCAGTGTCCCCCAGGTCACCTCCCCTGGGCTGTCCCCTCCTTCATCCCACTCGGCACAGCTGACAAGGCAAAAACAGACTAATATTCTCCCCCCTAGACACAGATCCTTGGGCTCAGGGACCACCCATCCCATGGCCTCGCACACAGTAGCTCCTCATTAAATACCTTTGGGGTGAATGGGTGGTGGGTCAATGAGATTTTAGAGCTGGAAGTGACCTCCCAGGCTGGGAGCAGGGTCTGGGTCCAGCTGGACCCTCCACCCTGGGAGGTTTCCTGCAGTGAGCCAGCCCTGCCTGCAGAGAGGAGAATATTTGTAAGAAAGGAACAGACATGGGGGTGGCCCCTGCTTCAGGATCCAAGAAGCAAGAGGAGTTGACACCCGGGCCCCGGGGCAGAGGCGTCCCAACTGTGAGCGATCCCACCCAGCACCGTGGCCAGCAGCTCATGCGGCCTCCATCCTGGTCAACGGGAAAGTGGACACTTCTCGTGCTAATGAGCCTGGGGGCTGCCAGGGAAGTGGGGGAACAGGAGCTGGTGGTGGGAAGCATCTGGTCATCCAGAGGACGGAGGATGGAGCAGGGCTATCCATCCAGTACATTCCTTCACTCCTGGCTGGGAGGGGACAATGATGGCCTGGAGGGGTTGTCCCCCCACTCCCTCACCACCCCCCCATCCCATCAGCGAGGTCTGGTCCACACCAACCTGGTCCACTCTCCCCAGGTCCCCTGCTGCCGTCCTGGGCCAGGCCTCTGTCCTCTCCTACCTGGACGACTACAGCGGCCTTGCTATTGCTGTGTGGGATCGTCACACACCCACATTTAAGTTAAGAACTCAGACATGTGGGCTTGGAAAGAAAGCAAGAGGCAGGCCCATGTCGGGGAACTCGAGTGCTGGTAGGGTCCTGCCACCACGGGTGAGGAGAGCTGACTGAGAATCTAATTTATATCTTTCTGTTCACACCAAGATACAAATGGATCCTCATTTATGTGGTGGATTCACACATCACATGGGGGCTGTGTCCTGACGTGGGCACGGAGGGTGCTTGGTCAAAACTGCCTTTAGAAGTCTCGTAAATCACCCATAAAACACAATGGCCAATGGCTTTGCAAAATGCATGCACAATAGATGCAAATGTACTGAGATGCAAAATACATAGTGAAATGAACAGTGTACAATAAAAAGAACGTGCGTTAAATTTAATTTTACAGTTTAATTTGAATTAGTTCTGTCATTTTTTCGGGCAAAACGTACGTGTTTGAATCCTTATGAACTAAACGTGGGTGTGGTGAGAACGCAAGTCAGTCACTCTCAGGACAGCCACAGAGAACAGGCCCCACGGGACGCTGTCGCAGCCTCCGCCCTGGCGGGGGCGCAGATCACGTCACCACAGGAGACAGGAACTCGGCACCTGACCGGGCAGTCCTGGGGAGAGCCCCGGGCACTGGGGTGGCTGCGGGCCAGGCACTGGCCTGAGCACCGTCCAGACAGACCCATCAACCTCACACCCCCACGGGGCAGGTTTATCACTGTCCTCGGTTACAGACCAGGACACTGAGACGGCAAGTGACCTGTCCCAGGTAACACAGCTGAGCAGCGAGCGGGGCTCAGACCGTGAGGTTTGGACTCAGGGTCCCGCTCTGAACTGTCTGCACTCATGTGCAGTTCCCCCCGAGTCCCCCCCTCACAGTGTCTATCAGTAGCGTCAGCTGGAGGTAAATACGTGGGGAATAATGGATTAAATGGCTGGCTGGCTGACTGACTGACTGACTGGCTTGCTGACTGGCTGACTGACAGGCTAGCTGACTGAACACACACGTCTGAATCGTTGTCCCTCTAGGGACTCCTGTGAGCTGAGCTTCGGGTCCTAGGGAACATTCTCTGCTCAGAAAACTCTGTCCTCTGCCAGGACCCTGGCGCCTGCAGAAGCCTCTTAGCCAGGAGCTCCCTCAAGGTCAGAAAGGCTGCTTGTCCCCAAGTTGCAGGAACATGCAGTTGGTGGACAGTGTCCTCTGTGGTGTTGGCCCGTGAGTCTCTCCTAGAATCCCAAAGGGGGTGGAACGGACCCAGCAGCTCCACCAGAACCTGCCTGCATGTCTCATCCTGAGGGGCTGATCACACGCATCTCACGCACCCTGGGAGGGTTCCTGTGGCCCTGTCTGTGGAATCAGGGTCAGGGGGAGGCGCGCCACTTGTTGTGGGGACACTTCCCTTTATTTCCTCCTTCCTGCTGGGGAGAGATGGCAAGGGTCCTGCAGAGAGCTAACGTTTCCATCTTCTCTGGATTGTTTTGTTGAATGAGCACCACATTCATCTCACACTCATCATCACAGGCATCCAGTTAGGAGCCTGTCCTGGGGTGTGGTGTGCGTGTTCCTCATAGGGCCCATGAAGAGTGCAGAAGCCAACACAGGAGAAAACCTGCAGGGCTGTGTGGGGTCAGCAGAATTGCCGCTAATGGGGGAGCAGGAGTTCCTAAGATGGGGGAGCAGACAGACTAGAGCAGGGTCTGCCAAGTGCATCTGCCTTCTCCCAGCCCAGATGAATTCTTTGACAAAAATGAGTGTTAAATCCCTGTCACCCAGCCCCTCCTGGAGAGCCCACTCCTCATACTAAAGGCACTGACAAGTTCTGCATTCACTTTGTTAAATCTAGTGTTTCTCAAAAAAAATCTCAGAATACTGTTTTCGTGCAACAGGTATTGATATCCTGCAGAATTAGTGTTTGCAGAAGACTGAAAAAAGTAGGTCTGTAAGATGAAGCCTTCAAAAGTTTGACTCCCATTATCACAGCCAATACTGACACACTGACTGCATTTGCTACACACTGCTCTTAAAATTTCACAGATGTTAACTCATTTGACCTTCACAATAAGCCAGTGAGGTAGGGATCATCATCATTCTTCCTTTACAGAAGAGGACAGCACAACACAGAGAGTGTACAAGACATACTGAGCTAGAAGGAGGCCCAGGTCCGTGGCTCCTGCAATTGTCAGCATCTGTGGCAGTAACAAACACCTCCAAAGTCTCACGGCGTCAGGTGACCTGAGTGAGCTTCTCACTCATGTGAACCCAGCATGCTGGTGGAGGCTCAGCTCCACGCAGTCTCCCAGGTCCAGGCTGACAGAGGCTCGCCCTCATAGCTGCACTTGCAGGGCCACGTGGCCTCCTTGGTGGTGGCAGCAGGACAGATGCAGGGGGAGGGGCACACGCTCGCTTTCTCTGCCTCAGCCCAGATGTCACCACATACCTCCTGCCCTCACCCCACGGACCAGGACTAGTCACATGGCCCTACCCATCAGCAAAGAGGTGGGACAGATGGAGCGTCCAGTGGGCACCATGACCTCTGCCCTAGCCTGCTCAGACTTGGGGGGAGGGGAGTCAGAGGTGCCCCCAGCTATGCTCTTGTCTTTCACCAAAAAAAAACCCAAAAGGACTTCTTGGATAGCAAAGCCCAGAGAAAAGAATGTGTTTAAGTAGCCTCGTTATTGAGATAGTTCTTCATGACTTTGATTTGATTTGCAGAGCCCCCAAGCAGTGAGCAAAAGCATGTGCGCAAGGCCTGGCAAAACCCACTGAAGTGGGGACCTCAAAGCCCCCAAGTGAAATTCAGAGCATGTCTTCTAAATATCAGCCAAAATGGACACAGATCACCCATCAATTGTTACAATAAAGGCTTTGTTGAATGCACAGCAAGTTTTCTTGTTCTCTAAACTTATTAAATACAAAAAAAATGAAGAAAAAATAGTGTGGGTTTTTGGTTGTTCACGGTGCCATGTGGCCCCAGGAGAGAAAGAGGCTGCCCGAGTCCAGGGAGCAGAATGAGCAGCAGGAATCTGCATCAGTCAGCTCACGCTGCGTAACAATCTTGGTGGCATGGAACAATCAGGACCTGTTTCTCATGGGTCTGCAGGCAGGCTGGGTGGCTCAGGTCAGCTCAGCGGGGCTCGCTCAGGGACCTGAAGGTTGCTGCGTGTTGGCTAATCTCGAGGAGGCTCCGCTGGACAGCTGTCCTTCAGCCTGCTGGTCTGTGGTCAGCTCTGCTCCACGTGTCTCCTGTCCTCCTGGACCAGCAAGCTCTTCTCATGGCGACAGCAGAGGCAGAGGAAGCAAGTCTGATTGTACCAGCTCTTTCACACCTGCGGTGGCATCTGTCCACTAACATTTCATCGGCCAAAGCACCTTAGATGACCAAGCCCAAGGTTCAAGGGTGAACCAGTACAAGTGTGGGAAGGGAAAAAACACTTCTGAAAAGCCGTGGAGTCTCCTCCAGGACAGAGCAGTGTGTAGTCCTGGGGCCGCCAGGCATGGGGGCCTGGGGGCCACCCTCTGCAGCACTCACAGCCCAGACCTGCCTTTGTCCTCGGCTGGACTCCACGTCACGGTTCCCACTGCCCCACCCAGGGGGCAGACGTGGTGATTCCTGATCCACCCGGTCTTGTCTCTGCCCTCCTGTGATGATCAAAATAAGCACAAAGCATTTTTTTCGGTTCCTCGAAACACGTCGCAGTCTCTGCCACGTGGGGGCCCCCAAGTCTCCGAGGCCAGTGCTGCTTCTGATGATTAGGAATCTCTTCTCCAGGAGTGGGATTACTTCCCACACAGCCCATGTTTTACCAGCTCCATCAGACCACCCCACTGAGGACGGTTCTCCAGACGTGCCCTGTGCTCTGAACACAAAAGCTTATTACAATCTGATCACTCGTTGTGAGTAAACGCTTTGCACGTTACTGCTCAGGAGGGGTTTGCAGAGGGACGATCTTTCTCTCTTAGGATCCTCTGATCAAAGATAGATTTCCTCATCTTGCGGTCATGAAACATCATAAGCAGTAATTCTGTTTGTTACATCATGAGCTGTGCATCACCTGTCACGTGTGTAAACGTACTTCAGCTCACAGCAGCCTGGAGTCTGCAGAGAGCGCAGCAGAGAGCAGGCTCCCCCAACTGCTGTCAGGATTCCCACATCCAGTGAGGTGAGGAGCCCGGGACAGGGAAGCAGGGAGACCTGATGACTCACCACACTCCCTCGCCTTTCTCCTGGCTGGAGCCAGTCACAGGCTCCAACCCAAAGGGAAGGACAAAGGGTGGGGACTCCGGCAGGGAGGGGTGAAGCGCTGACCCCAAGCTCGGGGAAGCCCAGGCCCTCACAGAGAGTGCCCGTCCGCGTGGGGACAGGAGCAGGGCCCGCCCAAGAGGCGCAGCAGGAGGAGGGGGCACCTGTAGCCACGACTCCAGCAAACCTCCTGGAAGACCGCTATCTAACCCAGCGCAGCCACACTTTCCTGTGAAGGGTCAGACGGAAAACAGAGAAGATACGGGCTGGTGATGCTCACAGGGACTGAATGAGAACTTCCGCAGATTTTTCAGAAAGAGAGAAAATAAAGGCAGATTAACATCAGGAGCTCTTCCCTGCTGGAGTTTCTACAGAATGAACATACAGACGAAGGATCCCGGGCCTTGGAGAGGCAGGGTTTGAAATACTGTAGGTACGGTGAGTAACGGCAATGACACAGCAGGTGTGATGCTGGGTGATGACTCTGTAATGACAGTGATACCACGGAGGAAACACAAACCACACAGCGCTGAGGGCGGTGCACAAAGAGCTGAGGAGCTGAGTGGAATTAATAATTATAATTTAGGAAGGAGGTGGAGATAGTAATTGATTTAGTCTAACAAGTAAAACACACACAGGTTAAAAGTGCAGGCAACGAGTAAAAGGAGAGGACAGAATGCACATCCTACACACGAGCAGAGGAAGAACATGGCTGAGAAGACTCTACAGCAGACAAGAATGTAACGTGCTATGATTCTGTGAAGAGCACACACACATACATGTTCCAGGATTTGTTTAAAATGCCTCTGCAAGGTTCTCAGAAAGCAGACTTGCCTATGGAGAGGAGAAGGGGGAAATTCCTATCTAAGTGGCAGCTGTTAGAGGAAGACTTACATTCACTTAAAGTCACAGCACAGGCTTCCTAGTAACAACAAATTTAATTTAAACACTCTAAAATAGTCAGAAGTTTACCTGAGAATTAGAGGGGAAGGAGAGACACAGGGGGAGAGAAAACAGATTTAGGCAAGACTTCCCCTTAACATGGGAGCTGCAGGGTGTATTGAAGGTGATGGACGAAGCCAGGAGAAAGGGAGGTGTATCTGACGGGGGAGGTGGCAGGACGCAGGGCCAGAATGGCTGCATGGGCCTGCTCGCTGTTTGCAGCTGGAGCTCCGTCTGTACCAGTTGTTAAATATTTGGAATATCTCCTTGGACAGAAAAGAACAGGCCCCTGAGGTCCTGGGCTTTGACAGGATGAAGACTCAGAAGGTGGTGCAGACAGAGCACGGACGTGAGTTAGGGAGGAACCTGGCCAGGAGTTAGAGGGACAGGAGGCCGTGCTGAGCTTTGTCACCCAGTCACCTGAGCACAGGAGGACCATGGGCGAGCTGGACCTCAGAGTCACACCTGTGAAATGTCATGTGGCCTCGGGTGGGAACTGTCACCACAGTGTTCTCTTGTTTGTCCCTGATTTCATCCTCCGTCCACCCGAGCTGGCTCCTTCCATCTCGGTGAGCTCACTCCTTCCTCCACTAACGGACTGTCAAGGGACAAACTGTTTTATAAGATTAACAGACACCTGAACACACGGTGAAGACGACTAGTCGTTTCCCTGAGCCGCACCTGCTCACCTTTGCTCATCGTGTTTCTCCTGAGGTCCCGCTCTTTCTAAAGCAGAAATTAGCAGCAAACCCACTGGAACCAACCTGCACAGGATTCAGCAGGCATGATTTATAGTTAATTTTAAGTAGACAGCGAATCAACCCACAGAGCAACTCAGCCGCCACCGCCTCCCAGACAAAGGCTCCTCTGGGCAGGAACCACCCTTCTCAGCAACCGCTCACCAACGAGGCCCCCATTTCCACCTCTCACGCATCACCCTCCACTGCCCAGACCTGGACACAAGCAGGCGGACTGGATCGGACCCGGCTCTGAGCAGGTGGTGGCATCCCCGTCCCCACGTCTGCTGTCAGGCCCCTTCTGTCTGTGTTAACGCTCGACCTCCAGGTCAGCCAGAGCAATCGCTTCTGCTCTTTGCAATCGTTGATCTCAGTGCGAGCTTTGAGCAAAGGCAGAGCTCCCGCGATGTGTGTCCCTGCCGTCACTGCTATTCCCATCATCCGCCACCTGAGACCAACAACGTGGACGGAGGGAGGTGATTCTGTGCAGTCAGCCCTGCAGCCGAGTCTGGGCATCCCTGGGGCTCCCACGCCCCATAGGAGGTGACACAGGGACAAGGGACATGTGAGAAGTGGTCCTGCTGTCTGGGTGCCTGTGGTCTAGTTCAGAGCCAGGGAGACACACGTGCATCCTTGCAGTTCAGAGTAACGTGGGCTGGAGCAGATCCAGTGTCCAGGGCCCTCGGGGCCACCACAGACAGCGACTCTGTCTTAAGGACAAAGGGAAACTATCCTCAGCTCCTGGGGTTCACAGAACTGCTGGGAACCTATAAACCAGGTCATTCCCATGAGGCCTGGCAGCAGGGACCCCGCAGAGGTCACACCCAAGTACCCACACACCCCACTGACCACACGTGACCCCTCCAGCTCCACCTCCCTCACTTGAGCCCCCAAGTCCTGGAGCAAGGACCCGGTTGGCCAAGCTCGGAGCATCTTCCCAATCCCCGGGGACAAGGCACGGAGGAGCCTCGTTTCTACAACAGCCACCGGGTCCCTGTGAGCAGATGCATACACGGCATGTACCTGCCCCCTGTCCGGCACACTCTGTGGCTGCTGGTCGTAACCTGCTGCTAACAATACTCCAGTGAGTGTACATCTACATACGTATGGCGCATACGTATAGCACAGGTGTCAACACATTCACTGAACTAATTTCCAGAACCGAAGGCCCCGTAGAGTAGGGTAGAGGGAAACAGGCCACGCCGCGTGGGGAGGCGTGTTCCAGGCTGAGTGGCAGGAGCTCCAGTGATGACACGGTCCTTCCCCCACAGGGACCGCGTCCTGTGGGAGTGAGGAGAGGCTGTTCTGTGGGGGCGACACCTCCTATTGATGGGACTCCAAAGGGGTCTGCAGCTGAACAAAGGTGAAATCGGAGCCCTGGCCCTTCCTGACTTCAGGGGACATTTTGACCACCAGGGCCCTGTTTTTCCCAGAATCGTAGAGAAAAACAAAACGTGAAAACTGGTCATGGGCATTTGTTTCCTTCCCGTGTCCCTGTGAGGTGAGGCCCCAGCTACGTGACCCGGGGCAGATCTCATCTCACTCCAAGTCAGAGGGCCCGAGGAGAATGATGGAGACCAGACTCCTCTCCACGGCTCAGCAGGGTGAGCTGGAGCTCCTCGCCAGCTCCCGACCAGCTGTGGAGCCTCGCTGGGCGCTCCAGGCTGGAGCCAGGAGGGCAAGCGAGAGAGACTGTACCGGAAAAAGGAAGCACCCAGAGACCAGACCAACAGGAGCGACGTGGACAGTTCACTGGCACCAACAGTCAACAGGTTTCCACTGGGGCCTCATGTGGACGCGGCTCCTCCACGAGCGGGGACAACCAGACACAGAGATGCCCAGGTCCAGACCCTCGGCAGACACGCCACGTTTGTCGGCTGGTGGATCGGTCAGGATGTTATGTGTGTGTTGGAATATTATTTCCAGTGATTGAGTGAGGCGGTGAGAGAAGATCATACACTCTCTGTCAGTCTTGTAACAAACATCGCACTAGATAAGAGACGTTCTGCCTTGGGACAAATGCAGATTATCTCACTTTGTTTCCATGTTAAAAATTAGCTTTAAATGCACAAGTGATGCCTGAACCCATTCCAGTCTACCATCTCCGGGAAGCTCTGGTGGGAATTGATACATTACTTGTTAGTTACACAGCTGTGTGAGCACCTTCTCTTTGTAAAGCTAACGCCTAACTAACGCAGCTTTGACAACCTGCCCATCAATCGCACCCCGTGTGACCTGTCACCTGCACCTGGAGGGAGGGCCTTGCTGGTCTGTGCTGTGCTCACAAACACACAGACGCTCCCCCAGACACATGCAGCACATGTGAAACACACAACTGAGGTCGACCTGCGGGACGTTTTGGCCCAGGACCACCACCACTTCTTCCACCTGACGAGGCCTCAATGTCAACTCCCTGGCTGTGACCTTGTGCTACAATTCTTCCAGATGTTACCATTGGGGAATACTGGATCACAGGTACACAGGGTCTCTCTGTATTACAACAGCACACGACTCTACAATTATCTCAAAATCAAAAGTATCATTAAATATATATATACACAAAGAATCTTTGTTGCCTGAAATACGTGCCTTGTCTCTTTGGGCCTGTGTCTCAGGCACAGTGAGAACGTTGCCCACCCCTGTAATAAGCATTGGTTCACAGGTGGACATGTGACTGAAGCCAGCCCACTGGGAGACAAGGAAACTCAATTTTGAAACTTGTATTGGAGCTAGTGGAAAAGTTAAGCACTTCCACTGGGGTTCCTGAGAGGCTAAGACGAAAGCCTCACAACTTGACAAGGTATCTGGACACTACAGACACTGTCTGTCTGAGAATGCAGCTAATACAGAGGAAAGCAGAGTACTATCTGAAGAGAGGGAATCCTGAAGACCTCCTGGATCCAGCCATGCCTGAAGTTAATTACCCATGGATCAACCATCCATTATTTTAATTAACCATCCAAGTTATTTGCATCAACAAACATTTTTGTGTTTAAGCAAGTTCTAGTTAGGGTTTCTGTCACTTATAATTGAAAATAAATTCTCATTACACAGTTTTATCTCCAGCATCTGCATGGAGGACAGTAAAGCCAAGGGGAGTAAAGAAACAGCACTCTGATGATGTACGTTGGTTTCCTAGAGCCAGCGATGCCTAAAGCTAACATACCTGTGGATCGTTATCTTACGTGAGTCAACAAACTTTCCTTCTTACTTAAGCCAGTTTGAGTTGGGATTTTTGCCACTTACAACTGAGACAGTCCTGATTGTCCTGCCGTATCATGGTGGTTGACACCCAGTAGGCATTCATGAATATTTGGTGGATAACTGAGGAATAAAAGAATGAGTGAAAGTGACCATGTGTGACAATCCTATGATGTGCTCTTGCTGAGCACCTAAGAGGGGACAGACGAGGGCTCTGGGAGGACATAGCAGATCCCATCACTGCAGCACTAGTGACCTGGAGAGCTGGGACCTCACAGAGGGGCTGGGTTTGCAGTGAGGACTCCAGACCAGCCAGCAACATGAGCAAATGCCCTGGGGCCCATGTGGAGGATGGCAGGGAATCTGTGGGTGCGTGGGGATGGGGGGATGAAGTGGGAGGAGGTCGAGGCCTGAGTCCTGGTGAGGAGCATGTCTACACCAGGGTCCAACCAGGGAAACAGGAATCATGGCAGGTGCTCCAACCCAGGAAGGGTTATTGCTGGAATCAGTGTGGAAAAGCTGAGAAGGCAAACAGGGGCTTCTGAGGCAAAGATCAGCCAGCACAGCAACCTGCCACCACCCCAGGGGTTAGAGAGACCGACAGAGGGGTGGGGCTCCCTGAGCTCCGGGCACTGAGAGAGCTGGAGCCCTAGCGGAGATGCAGGCACTGCAGGGGGGGTCCAGGCAGAGAGGGGGTACTGTGGCCTCTCCCTCCCCCACCACCCCTGCCTTCCACGGGCTAATCAAGGCAGAGCCCAGCCCACTGCAGGGCCTGGGAAACGCAGCGCACAGGGATCGGCCCAGGGGATATGGGGCGGGGAAGGAAGAGGTCTAAGGGCAAACAGGCCCAGGGTGGGCATAATGTCCTTCCAGAATGACCCTCCAGGGCAAACCCGAACCTTCCAGAGACTCCTAGAAGTCCTGATGGTGCTGCTCTGAAAACACCACTCTCCACGAATGAGGCAGAAACACAGCCATCCTCCTGAGAGCAACAGGAAATGCAGTCAAATAATCAAAATTCAATTTCTTTTAGTCTAGACTTAATGAGATTTCATAGAATTATACATAGAAGTACAATATACTGCACAATGACTGTCTCTCAAATCTCATTTTCTTCCCTGTAATCGATCAGTGGGATAGACTTGTCTGGGCATAAAGTGTTTACAGCTGATCAGAAGCCAATGTCCCCACCATCTCTATGTGAGAACCCCTGCTGATGCACAAATGGCACAGCCGCGTCACCAACCTGGGGCCACAGCACGTGGAGGGCAAAGGTGCACACGCCAGCACAACGGCCCGGGGTTCATGCGGGTCCCCACCAGCCCCACCTAAACAGCCCTTAGCGTCTGATCCGTGTTGATCTGCAGCCATGGCGAGCTGAGAAGAGCGACTCCCCAGACAGAGGAGGAGCACGGGCGTTTCCTCTGGCCTGGAGCTGAGACTGCTCATTCCAGGACCCCTTCTCCCTAGCCTGACTCCCATGGGCTTGAAGAAGCTCAACTTCAGCTGTCAGGTCAGGAGGGGAGGGGCCAGAGTCTGGTGGGCTTGGCTCCTTCCTGCCGTTCTAGGAACACGAGAAAGAGAAGCTGTGGGTGAAGTCCCCCACCTCTGATTCTCTGTGGTTCTGTGTTCTCTGTCTATGGGAAACTTCTGGGTTTATATATGTGAGCATCTGTGTGTGTGTGTGTGCACGCGCACATGCGCACCCCACCTTGCACCTCATCCTTCACAGTCCCCTCCCCACCCCAGCCTCACTGACACATTCTACCCTCCCACACACCAGGCCCAGCCCCACTTGCATTTCTAGAACATTCTCTCCCACATCACCAGCCAGGCCTCAGCCCAAACATCACCTCCTCAGAGAGGCTTGCTCTGACCACGCCCTAAGGCAGCACCTCCCACCCCCAGTCGTTCCAGAACATCCCACCCAAACCCAAGGCCCCAAGAACTGACAGCATCGCAAAGATGGCTCACCACTGCCCTCCCTCTTTCCACACAAGGTTATAAAATGTCTTCCCAGTTCAGCAGAGCAGCTCTTCCCTTACCCAGACCCCGTGACCCAGCAGATCCTGGCCATGGACGCTCCAGGGCATGTTCCCAGCAGACGCAGGGCTCCTCCGGAAGGAACGTTCTGGGGATAAAACTGATCCACTTTGTGAAGGCATTTGTGGTGTATGAGCGGCTGTGTAGGGCTATGTGTGCGGGTTCTCCACAAGGTCTAGCTGAAGTGCTTTCTCTGACAGCTGGTCACAGTTCTTCTCGATGCCAGCATGTAAAAAAGCATGGGAAGTTGAGGGCACAATGCTGAACTTTCACATAAATGGCATCTTTAAATTAAAGGGCCTGACCGTCCACCAACACGGATGCTGGAGGTGACACAGATGCCGAGAGTGGGGAGGACGCTCCCGGATGGGGATCTGTCTGTTTCTCGGGTTAGATCTTCAGAAGATGGGGCTGTTTTCTGGATGAAACCCTGGGAGGGACCCGCAGGAGGGTGAGGGAAAGGCTGTTCTACATTTTTTCGAGACTCAGTTCCTCATGCTCTAGTACCCAGCCCCCTCTTCAAGGAAGGAGGGGAGAATCCAGACCAGAGGTCTGAGGAGGAGCCCATGGGGATCAGGGCCAGGAAAGTGGAGGCCAGCACCCTCACCCCTCTCAGGGACAGGCGTCCTCTGTGTGAAGTGTGGAGGCTTGAGCTGGTTTGTCCCCGGGAAGGACACTGGGGCTCTGGCAGGGCGTGTGCAGTGGGTGTGGAGCCCACTCCCTCTCCCCCTCCCTCATGTGGGATGAGGGGACAGATGTGGAGAGAGATGAAGAGACACTCCTGTGAACACCCAGGGCTGTGCCCACGCTTTGCCACTTGCTCCCTCGCTGGGGACATTTAACGTGGTGGCCATGTCTCAGGAAGTGGAGGATGGAACAGATGGCGAGAGGGAGTGGTGGGAGGGCAGAGTGGAGGCCACGGCGTCACCCAGGTAAATGGAAAGTGAGTTTGGAATCAGGTGGGAGCAGAGGGATGGAAGCCAGGGCTGGCGGAGAGAGGAGGGAGGGTGAGGACAGAGCTGTCGGGTTGAGGGAGGAGCCGGAGGTCACCCAGTGTTGAGTTGAAGAAGTTTCACATCAAAGCATAAGAGAGAAATCTCAGTTCCCACAGTCAGGTTCTCTTTCTCTTTATTAAGTGATTCTAAGGCTTTCATTAGGTTTTACAAAGTTACAACGCTACCTTCGCACTCTGACCTCATTGGCTTATGAGGGTTTATTCAAGTACCTAGATGCATTAACACAACTGGAGAAAGCAGATTTGGGATCAGACCCATGACTCCTGGTCAGCCAAGACCACCCTGAGCGGGACCCGAGGTGGCCAGGAACCTGAGCGGGGCTGAGCTGGCACGTGGTTAGCACGTGCAAGAGGAAGGGGAAGTCAACGTGGGGAGTTCACTACATTGACCAAAGAACCTTCTGGTAAGTGATAAGGTACACAGTGGGATTCCCACACTCTCATCTAATTACTAATTCCAAATGTGTACAGTCAACATCAGGGGCACGGGGGTAGTGAGAGAGCGAGAGATAGAGAGGCAATTTCCAAACCATGTGGGTCATTCTAGTCAAAGAGTCTAGACCTCAGATGCCAAGGGGATAGGAGATGGGGATCTGCTCTCCCCTCATCTGTCTGTCCCAGGGGTGAACATGTCACCACTGCCCGGTGATCCCAGTGTTTCAAACCCTGCTTTTCATTCAACGTGGTCTTGCAAACAAGGCATCTACTTCGTCTGATGCTCAAGAGAAAAACAAAAAAACAGTGATCTCTTTCAATGATGGGTAATTTAAATGATTTTTAAGGAACTGAATTTATTATTATTTAATATTATTTTCATGGCCCCTATGTATTGTAGCACCACCACACCATCCTTGGTGCTGAGGGCCCAGCTCAGAGTGGAACACACTTATGCAGGAACCCCGGCTCCACCCCGTCTGGATATGTGGCCTTTGGCCAACTCTGTAACCTCTCTGTGCCTCAGTTTCCTCACTGGTTAGTGTGGATGATCGCAGGCCCTCCCTCACTGGGAGAGGACGGAATGAGATAATCCACCCAAGGCCCTCAGCCCAGGGCCTGTCATTCAGCAGGGGCTCAGTACATGCCAGGTTGTTAACTTCACCTTCACAAGTGGGCTCTGCAGTAAAGGGTGCAGAGAAAATTTTGAAATTTGTCATGCCAAATATTTCAGGACATTTGTGAATGAAGCACTAGATTTAAAGGCCTTTATCACATACTTTCTCATCTTCCTCATAACTAGGACCCTGGACTCAAATATTTCTTCAAGTTGAATGCATGTTTTTGTTCCTCTCCTGGTTGCCTCAACCCACATTTCACATCACCTCAGTCCTAACGGTTAAGCTGAGATTTTAGGAGACTTACAGAAACTGGAACAACTATGGCATTATTTTTTCTTTTAGATTAAAATTGATTTTCTGATTCAATCTTGCCTTTCACACGTGCCTATGGGTGATTAATGTTTAGTCAGAGCGTCCCTTTCATTTTTTCATCTCTCCTTTCTCCTCCGGAAGGAGTGTCTTTCTGAGTTCACAGTCAACTCACTGGAGATGATTTTTAATTTATACCTGAGGGAGAGTTGAAATTGCTCAGCCTTCCCCAGTGTTCACTCAGCCTCCTACGTCAGCCAGTGTCATCTCTTTCTCTCACACTCTCATACAAGGCACACTTAACTGGCCCCAAATGCGATGGCACATCCCTCCAGGAATCCTCCAGCAGGCTCACAGCAGGGTGTCTCCCTCACCAGTTTCTGGGTGCACCTCACACTTACCCTCCCACCTCCCACCATCCAGCCCCCCTGGGCTCTGAGACCGCGGATCTCTCAGGAAGGTCCATCTCCTCCAGCCCACAGGAGAGTGCTGAGCATCGTGCCAAGGACTCGCTGTGGGTCTTTAGAGGGAGCCGTCATTGCTACAGTCACAGAGGACGTTCTGGGATCAGCAGCAGAGCTGGTACAGCTGGTGATGACACAGAAGCGGAGAGAAATTCCCTGACTACAAGATAAGTAATGGTGTGTGGTTCAGACCTGCCAGTGAAAGAAAAAATGACCCCTGCCTGAGAACCGTTAGAAAGTGTGTGAAAAGAACAGAACATAAGGACTAGGTTTCTTAACAAAACAAATCTTTAGATGTATCATTTTCACAGTTAGGACACAAAAAGCACAAACATGACAACCTTTTAGAAATAAAATCACTTTAATACATCACACATTTTCCAAACCTACTGCTTTTCCTCACCATTTCTAGGAGGCTAATCTGTTGATTCTCTGCCACGTTTGCTAAGCAAAGAGCAGCGCTGGCGCTAAGTCGCTAATAAACTCTCGAGATTCTGGTTCATGGTGCGGGGGTTGGAGGCGGACTCCCCCGCCCCACCTCTCCGGACACTGGTGCGCACTGTCCGCGCTCTCCCCTGGGCAGCTGCACTCCTCCTTCTCACACATCTTATTTCTATTCACCATCCCAAGTCAGCCCCGCCCCCAACACCTTGCGCACACCCAGCCTCAGGTGGAGCAGCCTTCCAGTCTGTGCCAGCTGGAGGTCAGCTTTTTCTTACTTCCAGAAACATAACCTTCTGTATTAGAATCCTACCGCTGACCTAACAAATGACCACAAACTTAGTGGCTTAGACCACACGAATTCATTATCTCGTAGTTCTGTAGGTCAGAAGGCTGACGTGGGTCTCACTGGGCTAAAATTAGGGTATCCGCAGGCTGCGTTTCTCTCTGGAGGTTCCAGGGGAGGATCTGCTTCCTCGCTCATGTGGGTTGTTGGCAGAATTCAGCTCCTTGTGGTTGTAGGACAGAGATCCCTGTTTCTTTCTGGCTGGAAGTTGAGGGCCTTTCCACCTTCTAGGGGTCACGTGTCTGCCTTGGTTCACGGCTCCCTGCTCCATCTCCAGAGCCAGCAATGGTGGTCGAGTGCCTCTAATGCTTCAAACCTCTCCTCCTTTTTCTTCTGTCTTGTCTCTCTGACTCAGCTGGGAAAGGTTATCCTAGTTTAAGGACTCATGTGATTAGACTGGGCTCACCTGGGTAATCCAGGATGCCCTCCACACCGAAAGGTCCATAACTTAACCAATCACAACTTTAAAGCCCCTTTTCCCATATAAGATAATACTGGTGAGAGCGTATCCCCATGAGGGGGTGTCCAACGCTCCGCACAGTGATGGCTGCCATGCAGGATGAGGCCCAGGGCTGCCAGATTCCTAACTGTCCAAGAAAGTTCAGAAATCAGCATTTCAGGCAAAGTATCTCAATTTTTAAGCATTGGCCACTGATCCAAATGTTTTAAGCACTGATCAGATTAAGCAAACACCTGGAGGTCCCACCCAGCAGGTGGTCTTCCAGCTTGGGATCTGTGTCCTGGGAAATTTCGTAGTTGACAAACCAGCCCAGCGCCTCCCTCACAGGTGTCCAGAGCCACACTTTTAAGATCAGATCTGATGTCTCCCACTCACTTCACAGCCTCAGAGGCTCCCCTGCCTCCTCTCCAGCCTCGCCTGCTGCCCCAGCCCTCCTCCCACATCCCGGTGCCCCACAGCACTCCTCAGCCACTCCACAGTGTTCACATCCTGAGCCCTGGTCCCCATAGTTCCCATGCCTGTGACGTCCTCTGCCCCGTGTCTGCCTGGAGAATGTCCCTTCATGGAGGCCCCTCCTCCATGAAGCCTTCCTTGGCTTCTCCAGGGTACTCTGGAGATCCTCCTCTGGGCCAGCACATTCCCTATAGTAGCCATGTCACTGTGCATGATAACTGCCCATGGAGACAACCAAGAAATACTTAGTTATCACCTACTGGATGCCAATGCCTTTCTAGGTCCTGAGGACAGGGCAGTGAGCAGCAAACACATGGGCTCTGCCCTCCTGCAGACAGTGATGCTAGCGAGGAAGGGAACTAAATGGGATGAAGCGGTGGAGAGTGCTTAGAGCAAGGCACTGGTGTGGTCACCTGGGGAAACAGTGCAGACTAGAAGCAAAGGGAAGGGACGGAGGGGAGGGTCTGTAGACTTATCCCTGGGCTCTCAACCTTATGAACTTCATACTGACTCTGATGCTTCTCCTTTGTGCTCACTTCACCTCCCACACACTTATTAGAGAAAGGATTGCAATATTTCATGACCTATTTATGGGTCTGTATTAGCATATTCATGCAGCTGCTTTACCTGAGGCCAAAATAACAACGTCTGGGCAAGACAGCTCTTTCTCTCTCATAGGAAAGTTGGGGCTGGCAGGGGGTTCAGGGGCTCCTTCCATCTCATTGCTCTGCCTTCCCTGAGGCATCACCCTCATCCACAAGGCTGGGCCTGGAACCCCATCCCCATGTGTGCATTCCAGCCTGCAGGTGGGGATGGAGGGCAGTCAGCTTCCTTTTAAGGAAGTCACCCGAAGTAAAACCATCACACTTGCTCACATCCCACTGGCCAAACTTAGTCACATGACCACGACTCACTGCAAAGGAACCTGGGAAATGCAGTCTCCAGCTCAGGGTCCATGCATCCAGTTAAACTCGGGGGCTCTATTAAAAATAGAAGGGAGATGGGGCTTGCCTGGTGGTGTAGTGGTTAAGTTCACACGCTCCACTTTGGCAGCCCGGGGTTCACAGGTTTGGATCCTGGGTGTGGACATACGTGCCGCTTATCAAGCCATGCTGTGGCAGGCATCCCACAGATAAAGTAGAGGAAGATAGGCACGGATGTTAGCCCAGGGCCAATCTTCCTCAGCAAAAAGAGGAGGCTTGGCAATAGATGTTAGCTCAGGGCTAATCTTCCTCACCAGAAAAAAAATTAAAAAGGAGAATGGATACAAGAGGTTACATATCAGTCTTTCCAACAGACGGCAAGTTCCTGAAGGGAGTGGCTGTGTTGTTATCTTTCCATCTGTAGCATCAGCACAAGTCCAGGTGTAGAATGGTTTCTCAGTAAACACTGAATGACTGAAGGAATGTATGATGACAAAGGAAAGAATATCTTAAAATCCTCCCTCTACAAAACAGAAACTTTGCCAGAAGGGTGGCTGCCTCAGTGGGGTTATGTAACCTCAAGCACCTTGAGAACAAGGAGGATGTGTAATGAACAACCTGTGGACTTTGAGTGATAAGCTTATTAGGCAAGATCCCCAAAGAACAAGTTTCGCCAAACCTACCCCCTTGTTTCCTGTGGTGTGCACATTTTGGGGGAGAAAAAGGTTCAAGTTCCCAACCAGAATACCTTTGACAATTCCCAGGTGTATACAGACATAAAGTTGTAAATATCCACTTGCTGGTTAGAAGCACACATTCTGTTAACTCACACAGGACTGAAATAAATTTAACTAAACTCTGCAATGAAGTCACCATCAGGTGGAAACCAAGCACAGAAAATTAATTCCTAAGAGGAACCTTTAATAAAATCATGTGTGGCTGAAAATGAGGCGGCTAATGAAATTATTTCTGGGACACTGTCTGGACAGTGTCTGGACACAGAAATGAATGGTGCTCATTGGAAGTTATTTGAATAATCCGTTGCCGATAGATTAAAAGAGGAATTCTCTAGTGCTCTAAGACAGACTTGAAAAGATCCATTGGGGTTTGGGGCTACTGAAATTCTAGAAATATTCACAGGCCTTTATCCTGGGGCTGCCGAGGAAGAGTTCAGATAGTGTGACCATCAAGATTTTATTGGCATTTCCCCAATCCTGGAACATTTCTCTTCACATGAGCCACGTCTCCAGAGCTGCCTTCACGTCCTGGCCAAAAGGTTAGGCTTCATCCATGGTTTCCCTCTTTGCCTCACATTCCACATCTAACATCTGGTAAATCTTGGAGGGTTTACCTCAAATATCTATTGTCTTAGTTTATGTCCCCCAGAAGCTGCCTAGGAGCAAAGATTCAAGGTCAAGTCATGTATTTGGCAGGGGATCTTGGGAAACCCTAGTGGAAGAATCAGGGGATAAGGTCATAGTGGGTCTGTTATCAAGCCAGTGACTTTGTGTGTACCCGGAGCCTGACCCTACTGGGTAACTTGAGGATCTGTGTAGGACACATGCCTCTGAGGTGTCCCCTCCCAAGGGGTGAGGGAGCTGGGGCACTGATACACCAGACATTGTCAGTCATCGGTGGGGGCTCTTTCTGGGGGGCCTCAGTCCCCCAGCACCTTCTGTCTGTCACAGAAGTGAGCGAAGTGGGCTCTGGTTGGAGGAAACTCTGGGGAGGAATGGGGTGTGTTCACTACCTTGATGGTGATGATGTTTTCATGGGGTGCACATGACTCAAAACGCATCAAATTATACACTTAAATATGCGCAGAATACTGTGTGTTATTTTTTTCTCAACAAAGCTGTTTGTAAAAGTTCCAAGAACTTCTTACGAGAATTAGACTTAAAATCCAAGCCCCTTACTTCAGCCAGCAGCTCCGTACATGACTAGGCCCCGCCCACCTTGTCTCCCAATCTCCTCCTGTGAGGCTTCTCTTCTCTCCATACCCCACCCCGGTTCCCCCTCCACTCCTCTGCTCCTGATGTCCCTTTGTCCTGGGTCACTTTTCCCAAAGACCTCAGCTTAACTCTCAACTCTCAGAGAGGCTTTTCCTGACCATCCTGAATTAGAAAGTGGGCACGCACACACACCTACATACACACACGTGCACACAGTCTATCTCACTGTCCTGCCTCATTGTCCTCAGAACACACAGCACCACGTGGAATCACCGTGTCCATGACACTTGCTTATTGCCAGCCTCTCCCCCCACTAGAGCATCAGCTCCATCAGGGCAAGAACTTGTCCGACCTGTTCAGTGTCTTATCCACAATTTCTAGAACTTTGCCTACCATATGGCAGGCACTTAATGAATACTTGTTGGATGATGAATGAGGCTTCCTCTTCATCAAGGTCCAACAGGCTGTAGCAGTGACCTCAAACACTTGGTTTGGGCCTGAATCACACCCATTCAGCAGCATCCTCATCTTCCCCATGGTGGGGGCCCCTCCTGTGCCCCCTTCTCCAAATCTGCGTGTATTACACTGATCAGTGTCCTTGTGATACATGTTAGTACAGACCCATCCTATATCCCCATTAAATGCAAGACTATGGCCAATGCTGGGTCTGTTTCCTCATTTAGATGAGGGATAATGTCCTTCCTGTCTCATAGGCTGGGCTGAGGATGGAGATCCCGTGGGTGAGCACCTGGTGATCCTGACACGCAGTGAGCTCTCACTAGTGTGGGTTATTTCCACACATCAACCTGAGGCCTGTTCCCTAGGGTCTGAAGGGTGAGTTTTCATGTGATCACTCCAGGTGGGGAGTTTGCATCATCCCCATGATCAGTGGAAACCACTTGTGTTTATTTTATAAACCTAAACACTCACCGACCAGTAACCACTCACTGGTTCTGTGTAAAGTCCAAACATGATTCTGAATGTTTGCTTTATTTACTCTTTTCTATATTCATCTCTACATGTGTCTTTAAACGTGTGTCTTCTCTTAAACTTATTCAGTGCCAACAACTGCTTAAAGATGCACACATTTCTGAGCATTTAGCTGAGTCATATAGCTGTGTACCCCCATCCAGGCTTACTGATCTGACTGCTGGTCTACCGTGTTCAGCAGCATACCCACTGAGCCTCAGGTCGCCTGTTTATAAACAGTGAACTTTCCACTTTGAGGTGAGAGCACTCAGGAGAAACACTCTAGTCCATGTTCATTAGTTTTGAAAAACAATAGAACAAATGCCCCTGAGAGCCCAGGGGAGAGATGAATGGACGATGAAGCTAGAATGAAATTACACATCTCTGAAATGGAGAGGACACCAAAGCACAAATAAATACATAAATAGGATTTAAAAGGACTGATTGGAAATGATGTGAGGAGTAAACACATTAGCACTAATAAGAGAGATGTACCAGATGCGAACAAGAAGCCCTAACTGGGCCAGCCCCGTGGCTTAGCAGTTAAGAGTGCGTGCTCTGCCACTGGTGGCCCGGGTTCGGATCCCGGGCGCGCACCGACGAACCGCTTCTCTGGCCATGCTGAGGCCGCGTCCCACATACAGCAACTAGAAGGATGTGCAACTATGACATACAATTATCTACTGGGGCTTTGGGTAAAAAAAAAAAAAAAGGAGGAGGATTGGCAACAGATGTTAGCTCAGAGCCGGTCTTCCTCAGCAAAAAAAGAGGATTAGCACGGATGTTAGCTCAGGGCTGATCTTCCTCACCAAAAAAAAAAAAAAAAGAAGCCCTAACCCTTGCAGAAGAGGATGTTGGAGGAAATGCGATTCCAGCTCTGAGCCCTGGAATGCAGGATAACAGGG
Organism: Diceros bicornis minor; assembly: GCF_020826845.1. Classification (NCBI taxonomy): domain Eukaryota; kingdom Metazoa; phylum Chordata; class Mammalia; order Perissodactyla; family Rhinocerotidae; genus Diceros; species Diceros bicornis. The sequence goes on along the minus strand of NC_080774.1, from coordinate 1,758,831 downwards.
CGACAGCTGACCCTGGGCAGTAGACATCTGACCTCAGTGCGGTTGTGAAGGCACCTTCGCCTGCTGTCCGAGACTCCTGTTCTGTGACAAGAGCTGCTGTGACTAATGCACACACAGGTCTGCAGCCATCACGTCCTTTTCCCACATCTCAGTGGCTTTCTTACCTGTGTCTCCTTACCTTACCTGTGTCCCTCCAGGACCCAGGCTGCTGCTGCCAGTCACCAGGCCACAGGGAGGAGGGGGTGCAGGGGGAGCTTGACATGGAAGTCAGATGCTCTGGTTAGAAGTGACTAATGACTCCTTGAATCAGCAACCCCACTATCCCAGGTGGTGAGACCAACTCCAACACCCGGGAATGAAAGAAGTTCTCTCCTGGGCTCCCCCCTGCACTGTGAGGCACAGAGGAGGGGGCATCAGGGGCAGATGGGGGGCTGGGAGGGCTTCCCAGGGTCTCAGGCGAGGGCAGCCTTGCAGGAGAAGAGGAGCTCAGGGAAGGCCGAGCCTCGGACATTTGTGAGGGGGGTGGGGGGTGGTAGGGCTCAGCCTGTGCCCTGTCGGGTTCCTGCTCCTCAACTGCTGAGATGGATTCCCCCCAGCAGCACGAGGACGACTGCTGGGTCATGGGGTCTGGGCCCTTTCTCCACTTAAGGACAGACCTGTCACCACAGGAGTGCTCTCACCTCCTCTGGACCCAGGACTGTGGGTTGGTTGTGACCCCATCTCAGGCCTTCTTTCTAGGACATGTCCCGCCAGATTCTCTCATTCTGACTCTAGAGCTTTGTATTTCGTTAGGCAGCATTTCTGGTTTCCAAATCGACTGGAGAAACCCGGGACTGGGTTTCGCTCCGACACACACCTCCATAGTCAGCAGCTCTCTGATCCCTCAGAACATGTGTGGATGATTCGTCAACTTCCTAGTACACGAATCAGGTTTAAAACGCAAATTCCGGGCCGGCCCCGTGGCTTGGTGGTTAAGTGCGCGCGCTCCGATGCTGGTGGCCCGGGTTCGGATCCCGGGCGCGCACCGAGGCACCACTTCTCCGTCCATCCTGAGGCCGAGTCCCACATGCAGCAACTAAAAGGATGTGCAGCTATGACATACAACTATCTACTGGGGCTTTGGGGAGAAAAAAATAAATAAAATCTTTAAAAAAAAAAAAAAACGCAAATTCCATTAGAGCCTCCACACGTTCCCCATCTCAGTATGTTTTCTGTTCAATAAATGCACAAACCCCGCATCTTCACGCTGATACACTCAGGCCTCAACCTTCAAACTACGAAAGCACCATCTTAAGGAGCACATCACAGGGGGACCCGGAGAGGCGCTGGCCCGTGGCTGGGCTGTGGGAATCCGCAGGACAAAGGGTGGGGTGGCTGAGCTCTGGCCAGGGCTGTCCAGGTGGCCTTAGTCCCAGCGGGTCCGAGGCTCTGCGCAGGACTGTTCAGGACAGTTCAGTCCTGAGGGTCCCCGAGCTCTGTCCAGGACTGTCCAGGTGGCCATAGTCCCGCGGGTCCCCAGCTCTTTCCAGGACTATCCGAGTGGTCTTAGTGCCTGCTGGCGCAGGCTCTGGCTGAGGTCAGCGGGTCTGGAAGCCAAACGTCCAGAACTAGAAGTAAGGAGGAAAGGCCCCAAGGCATGTTTCCTCCTTTCCTCCCATCAGGGTCCCTGAGTAGTGGCAGCTGGGGACCTCGGGGGCAGTGACCCAGACTCCCTGGAGGACACCTGTGAGCCGCCTCCACCATCCCGCTGGCCAACAGGAAAGGCTCTTGCACTTCCCACTGGCTGTGTCCTGACTGCCGAGATTGGTTCAGGGAGGTCACATGACCTCATCCAGTCCAATCAGAGTGAGCCTCAGGACTAGCCCGGGCTGACAGGAAAGCCTTGGCTCTGAGAGGAGGTGCGGACGGGGCTCCGCCGCCATCTTGTGATCGTGGCGGGGCCTGAAGGTGTCGGACGACACAGATGGGGCCTGTTCGTGAAGGCTGACGGCTGAGGGGGAAGATCTGAGATGAAAACCAGAGTCTGTGAGGTCACTGGGGCCCTGGATCCGGGGGCCAGACCTGCCCACCGCTGCCGGGTCCCCACAGGGCGGACGCGGCCGTCTGCACGGCCGGGCGGCCGAGGGCCTGTCCTCACCGCGAGCTCCTCCCTGCGGAGCCGGGCTCTGCTGTCCCTGTCGGAGGGGAGCGGCTCGGCCTTGAGACCAGCCCCCGCCGAGGGCCCGACCACAGAAGAAGGGGCGTCGGGAGGCGAGGAGGGCGGCCGCGGTGGGGACGACAGGCGGCTCTCCCGGTCCCCACAGACCTGGGACGAAGCTCGAGGACGGTGCCCCAGAGCCCCCGCGTCTCCGCCTCTCCTGCCCTCACACCGCGTGGGGGGGGTGACGGGGTGACCGCCCGTGACAGCGGTCACGGGGAGCCCGTCTGAGGAACCCGCCACAGCAGGGAGGTGGTGATCGGCTCAGTGACACGTGTGACGCAGTAAGTATCACCCACGGTAACGTCCAGGTGCCATGAACACGGGTGACACAGATGTCACACGGGCAGCACCACACGAACCAACACATACAGATGGTACGTGTGAGTCACCCACCAGCAGCTCACATGAGGGTCACTCGGAGCGGGTGACAATGTTCACACACGGAGCGGCGGGCACAGGTCATGTGGAGGTGGCACACACAGGCCGTATGGACTCAGTGCACAGACACCGACACCCGCAAATAGGCACAGAGAACATCTGTATGACAACACGAATAAGCACCAACACACGCGCGACACATACCAGTAACACAAGATGGGGACATTCAGGTGACACAGAGAAAGCACAGTCGCCGGTGTCGCAAACAACACACACAAGCATCCCAGTCTGTAAGTCACACACGTGAGCAGCCCCCCCCCACCCGAGTGAGTGCATGTGTAAGCTACACACAGGTGACACAATCAGCACATGTGACACGGGGAAAACACTAAAAGATTCACAGGCAGATAGTGCCCACACGGAGACAGCACTCACACGGGCAGAGACAGACACTCAGGCGGCACGGAGGGAGCAGGGTCGGGTAACACGGCCGCGACCCCCAGCGTAGAAATGGAGCACACGGGCAGCACACACACGGAACGTGCAGGCAGCAGTCATACAGGACGCCCTCACAGATCACACACTCACTGGGAACACACACAGGTAACACACGGATCACAAGGAAACAGCGCACATAGGGCACACACAGTGACACACAGTAGGACATGCGTGGATCATGCACGTTGACAGCCCGTAAGTCACACCCACAGGCAGGTCACGGGGGGAGCAGACAGCTAAGGTGCAGGCAGCTCCTGCAGGTAACAGACACCACCCCAGGACACACACCTGTTGGTTACCCACACGGGCATCGCACCTGTGACACGTACACAGGCTGACCCCAGCCCTGGACTCAGACCTAAGATTGCGGAGGGACGAGATATGGGCCCAGGATGCCCTTCCCACCTGAGAAACACGCTCTGGGTGACATGGGTGTTTGGATACCAGGGTGAGGGGTAGAGAAGGGCCGTCAGCTCAGCTTTAGTGCTTGATCCTGAAGGGAGATGGGTGCTGCTCTGAGTCCTCCTTTGTGTAGGGTGTCACAATTCTAAATCATTATCTTGATCTTCCACAGAGAAGCCCATCAAGACGTTTAAATAAAATCATCTTCGTGAGTCCATTTCTCTTCCAGCTTCACAGATGCAGTAAATATTTTGCAGTGAAAACTTTATCTCTTAGATAAAAAAGAGCTTATGTGGAATTCCTCCTTCACTTGCTTCATAAATCTTCCCAGGTTACATCCTGCTGTTCAAGACCCGTACAAGTGCCCTCCCATTATCAGAAGTGGGGCTTAATTGGGATGTTGTAACTGCAGAGCTATGACGTGGAGAGGCCCCCAGATGGTTGGAGGCCGTGGGCGTCTCCAGGAGTCGGGATGAGCTGGTGTTAGATGAGGGCACACTCCCGTCCACTGCATCCACTGCTGACAGCTCAGAGGAAGGACGAGCCTGGGGACCCTCAGGAGGAGGTTGTAGTGAAACGAGGAGAGTGATGCTGCGCTGGGACTTTCTCTCCTGGGAGCGTTTTCCATTCTTCACCTTTAAAGTGACCTGGGGTTGCTCTCCCTGCCATGGGTCAGCACTCAGGAAGCTGCAGTAACTTGCCAAGGCAGGCGGTGGAGGAAGCTGTCCCTAGGAGGTGGTGTCATGTGCCAGGTCCCCAAAGGGAACTCTCACCCAGGATGGGGCGAAGAGGCTGTTTCATGGATGTTTGCTGTGAGGCCACTCTGAGCCAAGCTCCCTCCCTCCCCTCTCCTTCACATGGTGTGCACAGGGTATCAGAAAAGGGGGGAAATTCTTAAGTTCTGAGTGAAAGTCCGTTACATTTCCAAGTGTTTCCAAGTTTTCTGGTGCTTGGCGTTGGCCAGAGTCCAGGTCTGCAGCTTGGAGCCATAGAAGCCTGACCCGTCCCTGCAGAGACCATGACTGTGGGTGCAGCTCAGCCTTGGACTCAGGTTCCTTGGGAAGTGAAAGCCGCTTCTGTAAACCTCCATGACTTTCACAGCTCAGCCGTGACAGGACCAGGACCCCTCACCCTCTGCACCCAGACTGCAGATGTCCCCAGTGCTGCCCACCATGGGACAGGCTTGGGAGCTGGGCCATCTCATTATGGGAGCTCTGCCCAAGCTCACCCTCAGCTCTGTTTCTAGAATGTCACTATCCCCAGTGCTCTTGGCAGACCATAGAGAACTGGGAGAGGAGGCTTTGCGTAAATTAAAATGCCTTAAGGCTTTGAAAAGACATCAAAGTCGATTCCAGTTTTCAAGAACAAAACGCATTTCGTGGAACAGCATCACAATGACCTTGCATTAAGAATACCCAAACCCTGTTAGCACCATCTCATCCTCTCATTTCTTATGCATGATCTTAGTTTTAATTAAAAGCTCATAATGTTCAAGTGTTTTAGAAGTAAAAAGGACACAGTTCTCCTTTGGGGATAATTATGTGCTTGTTATAGCTCATTTACTGCACCCCAGGGAGTGTGTGACTCAGCCCTTGTGCCCACTACAGACTTTCCTGGAGCATTGTCATCAGCTGCAGGTGCTGAGAGGGTCTGATGACAAGTGTCCTCCCGATCAGGTGATCAAGAATATTGACTGTCTACAGCCCCAAGACCACTGCAAGGTCAAAGGGTATTGCTAGGCTATCCTGAGGGCCAGTCAGGAAGGAAGCCTCGGACAGCACCTCACAGCCTGCATACCAGGGCGTCTCTGCGATGTTGGCCACGGTCATGAGGCGTTTTCCCAGGGGAGAAGCTGCCCCTGAGTGGCCAGACCATTCCACTCATTCATTTATTTATTAGGTATTCTCTGAGGGACCAGGCCCTGCCCTTGATATTAAGGATACAAATCATAGCAAAGTGGACTCATCCCTGCCCTCAAGTTCCCCGTCTAGAGATGGGGACAGGAAAGGAGCAGCCACTGTAAAGACACAATTACAAACTGTGACGGACATCAGGACGGAAAATTACAGGGAGCCTTGGGAAGATATAACAGGGAGGGTCGGGGAGCTGACATCTGAAGGACATGCCATCAGAGGACAGGGCATTCCAGGCAGAGGGAACAGCAGGTGCAAAGGCCCCGGGGTGAGAGGATGCAGACGCCTTAGACACAAAAGTCATTATACCAGTACCTGACACTGACATGGGGCTCACTGTGGCACACACAGTTCTCCATGCTCTTCGTACCCCTCCCCATTTAATTCTCAATCCAGCCTCAGAAGTAAAGACAACCTAATGAGCGCGTTACCATCACTGTTCCACTCTGTGGATGAGGACGTCGAGGCGTGTTGTGGATAAGTAACTTGCCTAAGTTTACACAGCTCGTGAGTGACAGGGCCATGATCTGACCCAGGCCATCTGGCTCCCTGTGCTGAGCTTCTTTAGGATCTCTCAGTGTGGCTTGAGCTCTAAGAGGAGATGGGGCACAATGTGTGCAGAGATTGGGTGTGGGCAGGCCCAGAGCCAGAGCGTGAGGACTTGCATGCCATAGCGTCTGTCAGGATCCTTTCTGTTGTGAGCAACAGCAAACCTAAACCAAACCAGCTTAAGTGAAAAGAGATGATATTGGTGCACTTAGCTGGAATGTCTTGGGTATGTTTCAGGCCTGGCTTGATCCAGGGGTTCAGGTGACGTCACCAGGGCCCATTCTTTTCTCTCCTCTGTGCTGGCGCTGTCCAGCAACTGCAACCTTAGCATCCTCCTGATTCGTGATTAAAAAGTCTCAAGAAACATTATCTACCTCTTCACAGCCATTCAGGCAGATTGTTTCTAGAGAGGCCTTGATGGGGTTCTGTCACAACACCAGCCAGGTGGTGTTAGCCACACATTGCTCTCTCAAGGCTGCTTCCTTGAACACAGCTCCCACTGTGGGGACAGTGGGCAGAGCGCACATTCCAAGGACGGAAGGGGCGAGGAGCCTCGGATTGCCCAGACCAGCTCTCACATCAACCAACCAGCGGTCACATGCTTCTGTGATCTCCTCCAACGTGAGGGTGGAGGGCTCGGCCTAAAGAAGAGGGTGTGCTGTGGGCTCTCTGGCATAGCATCTGCAGCAGGGGAGGTCACCTGAGGAGTTGTCAGTGAGCAAAGTGACAGCCTGGCCAGAGAGACTCATAAATAACGTCCCCCATTGCAGGTGACCTACTAACTGTCACCTGCATTCACTGGGCACCTACTCTGTGCAAGCCCTCTTCTGAGTCCTCTCACACTAGACTGTGAGAGCACACGAGCAGGGGCTGTGTCTATTTAGTCACCACGGAGGCACATGTATTTGTAATAGGAAAACATTTGAAATGCCACCATTTTCAACAACATGGCTTTAAATGAATAAAAACTCAGAAATCCATGTAAGATGCTCTTGATCCCACATCAGACTCCCCCCGTGAGAGTCTGCAGGGAGGGGCCTAGGGAACCACCTGTTGTTAAAGGCGTGTCAGATGATTCTGATCATCCCCAGAGGAAACCATCAGCGTTAGAGGGATGTGTTTAATGACATGAAGACAAAGTCCCATCACATTATCGAATAAAAACACGGGTTACCATAGAGTGAGCCAATTTTCATTTAAAAGACTGAACTTGTGTATATGTGGATACACATGTGCACACACACGGTCACACACACAGGCACACTCTGCACCCAGTATCTCCAGTGGTTCTCTCTTGATGAGAGGACTTTTTCTTCCCTTTACTTACACACTTTATTTTTTTAAACTTTATTTTTATTGAGGTATATATATAATACTTTAAATTTTTCTCCTGTAAATATATATTTTGTAATTAAAAGTTATTTTTAAAAATAACAGATGACCTTTCAAACACAGTGGTTGGCACTGGATACCCGGGAATGGACAGACCAAGTAGAAAAAGCTCGACTGTAAACCCAGATTAGAGTGACAGCAACTGACGAGTCGAATCCAAAATAAATCTGTCTAGTAGGAGTTGGATGTGCACAGGCTGGTTATGAAACTGCTCAAGCATCTACTTAAAAAAAATTATATCAATAATAAATTGTGCCTTTGGCATAAAGTTAAAACTTGATTCATTTTTCAAAAACATAAATGATGTGTGGGAATGTTTTTCTCAGCAAGTGGCAGAAATCTTCCACCTGGCTGGGAAGAGCGCACAAGCACAGCAGAGTCGGAGGCCAGATCCCGGAGGCCGGGTGATCTCAGGCCGTCTCCCTGCAGGGAAGCGGGGTGACGAGCAGAGGACATTGAGGACTGTGGGGCCCCAGAGGAGACAGGAGGAGGGGGAGGGAGAGGGACCTCCAGTGGCAGTCACACCTGCTGTCCTGAGGGGTGTTAGCAAATGTCCTCAGTGCGAGTGAGGTCAGCAGGCTCCCTGCCCACAGCCTCCAATTTCTAACCAAGGGTCGGGAAAGTCAAGCGAAGCGAGTCTTAAACCAGCAGCCGGATAACCCACCTGCCAGACTGTTAATACACCACTGGGTCCTCCCAGGGCTGCCGATAAGCATCACACACTGACGCCCCAGCTTCCTGATTTACTGGGCAAGACTGCTGTGGAATGAAGCTCGCAGGGCAGCCAGGTGAGGGGAGGCCATATGTTAACTGTCTCTTGAGGCTGAAGAGTAATGGAGCAGCCTCCAGGACCCTCGATCATCACGGAGCCCTCACTCCCCGCCCGGCCCATTCACATTCCATCCTCTCTGCTGACTGCTTTTCTTTGGGGACTGCTGTTGTGGGCAGGAGCCAAGCAGGAGCTTCCCCAGGTGGGACCCCAGCAGGCAGGTGAGTTCTACACCCCTGCTACCTCAGGTGTGGTCGGGGGACCTGCAGCCTGGCATCCCCTGGGATCCTGTTGGAAATGCAGAATTCCAGGCCCCATCCAGGCCTAGGAATCAGCATCTGCAGTGTAACCAGCCCCAGGGGACTTGTGAGCACGGGGTACTCTGAGGAGCTGAGGGCTGAGCCACAGCTGGAGAGCAGCTGCTCTCTCCAGTCTCACAGCACAGAGCAGGGAGAAAGGCACCTGTTGTGGCTGCATCGGATGAGGTGAGAGTCAGCTGTGAGCGACTGGAAACCACAATCCACAGGAGCTTAGACGAGACAGAAGTTTACTTCTCTCTCACAGAAACAGACTGCAGAGAAGTGTAATCCAGGGCTGGCTTGATGGTTCAGTCATAAGGGAAGGCGGCTCCTCTGTCTTGTTTCTAGGATGTCCTCAACATCTGATCCCTCCTTATGTTCCAAGATGGCAGCTTGAGCTCCAGCCCTCACATCTACATTTCAGCTGCCTGGGACAGACGGGCCACCATCCTTACCTGACTCTACTGTCCCGACCTTCTCTAGTCACCTCCAAGCTTGGGGACCAGCTTCACACAAAGCCATGGCAGCTGCGGCCTGTATCCCGGGATGAGCACTGGAAAAGTCAGAGTAATTCTCCCAGCAGGGCCAGGCATGAGCATTCTCTGTGTGCCATGCTCTCCACCCCACGTGGAAAGAGCCTGCCCAGCATCCATCTATAGGACTCACCAGGGAGAAAAGAGAGAAAGTCGATACACTTGGGAAAAGTCTCTCAAGACCCAGGAGATCTGTAAAACCAGGACTAGAACAGAGGGGCAGATCTGTTTGCAATCTAGCTGCCAAACACAGCTTGTTAACCTGATAGAAGCAGAGGAGGCTCCAGAATATCCAATTACATGAGCAGGCTACACAGCACGCAGGGCCAGGCCACTCTCTCATTTCTCTGGACAGGCTCCATTAGGCCCATTAGTTTTCTTGTTTAAATCTCCTCTAAGGATGGCTGGTGGGGAAGAGAGGGAATAGTCACATGTGTCCAGGGGAGGTGCCAGAGCAGCAGCTGGCACCCCCTAGGACCAGCACCTCACAGCCTCTCCTCGTCCTCCCGCCCTAGGCCCATGAGCTGGCTTTACCCACAACCCCCAGCCCCTGACCTCAGGGAGGAGCAGTGTTCTTGCAAATGGTCTCTTGGACTGGTGGCTTATCTTGTTTCATCTTCATTCTCTCTGAAACGTTTTAGATGACTGACCAGTTCCTCCAAATGTATCATCAATGGTTTTCTCTGGCACTGCATTTTCAATTTTCTTCCTGTGCCTCTGATTCCGTACCTGCCTCCATTATTGTCTCTCCTCTTCATGACCCAAAATGCAGACATTCTCCAAAGCTCAATATTAGCCGCCTTCTCTTTGTAAACTCTCCCTTGGGACTCCACCTACCCCGATGGTCCAGCTGTCATGGGAATAACTCCCATCTCTGCATCTCCAGCCCTGACTCCTTCTCCAGACTCCCTCTCCTGCCATGTGACATCCCTGGTATGCTCAGGGTGCATCCTATTGTGTGACGTCCCAATACCAGCTCCTGCCATCTTGTTCAGGGCAGCCCTGTCCTCCCAGCACCCAGGTCCCACTATTGTTGTCTTCTTTGACTTCTTGAAATCTGCTCATGACCCACATCCAATCCAAGACCAAGGTACAGGTGTTTCTTGGATCTGTTCCCAGACAAAATAGGTGTCACTGATGGCATTTGGTGTCACCAAGAGAGCTAGACTCCTAGCTAGGTTGAGTCTCAACTCACTGGAAGGAGGGCTGTCTCCAGCCACTGAGCACCGTCCTCACGAGACATTTGGGCAAGACTCTCAAAGGCCCACCCTTGGGATTCATGAGTACCTAAAACAAATCCCATGCTGAGGAGGTGTGGCTGATGGGGAAGCGCATCAAAGGTCACTGTCCTTTCCTAGCCAGATGGCCACTGAGAAAATGTAAGTGATCAGTTCCCAATGCCAAGGCATCCAAGAGTTCCACACACAGGAAATGGGCACTGAAGTTGAAATGTGTCACGCATCTTCTGGAGGTGCAGTGACCTCCACAAAGAACAATTTGGAGTCTCTCGGCAAGTAATCACTGCCCTCTTACCTGGCAGATGGCTGAGTTAATGATGTGCCACTGTGATGTATCAGTTTTGGTAGAGGATCTCCTACAGCTAAGAAGTGGTCATGTTACACAACTTTACAAACTGAGCTGTCAGATTAATTGTTCATTACACGGCCCCTCACTCAGTCCATAGAGCCCACATCTGTGTGTGCTGGAGACATTAGTAAGGCTATTGGTGCTGGGTGATGGGGGATAAATGCCCCCAGTGGTCAGTATTGATGGCTGTGGCCCTCCACCAAAGAAATAAGTCCTGAGATCTGCACACCGAGGATAGAGACATTTTTAGCAGAGGAGATCCCATGTATCCCAACCCAGGAGATTTGCTGGTTTCCTTACAGTATAATGTTTATTTCCTCATTCTAGTGGTCAATCTCTCATTGAGAGCCAAAGTTAAAACTGCTTCCAAGATAAAGGGCAAACACCCATCGCCCATTCTGCCCTCCCTGCTCATCGATGGTGTCTGAGGGGACCCCAAAGTTTCCACTGGTGGTAGACGATGTTGGAACAGAATCTCAGAGCACTGGTTTCTCTTTCTCTGATGAGGCCAAGATGTTGTCAGGTAAACTGATCCTAATAGGGACTGTTGAGTGTGAAGAAATCTTCTAGGACTTACTATAGCAGAGATTCTCAGACGTCACCATGCATGAGCATTCCCTGGAGGGCTAGTTAAGACACAGGTCTCCGGGCCCCACCCCCAGAGCTCCTGATTGAGCAGGTCTGGAGGTCAGGACTGACAGCTTGTGTTTCTAACAAGTTCCCAGGTGGTGATGATGCGCTGGTCCAGGGACCCCACTTTGAGAGGCACTGGAATTAACGCTAGAGGAGCAACATCCCAAGATGGCACAGGACCGAGTACTCTGCACACCCCCAGTTAACTCGGATCCAAAGAACAGGCCCTCTAGGGCTGGTCACTGACCTGAGGCCTTAGTGAAGGGAAACCCCAGGGTTCCTGCGAGACGTGGCCCCAGTTAACCTGTGGTCAGAGACGGCCCTTGCCAGGGTCCCTCTCCCACTCTGTGCCTTTCACTGGCCCCGACACAGGGTCTCACCAGTCTGAGGCACGTGGTCCAAGCCATTCAGTCATCATGGTTTTAGTCACAGCCGTGTAGCAAAACCCCCACCGTGTCACTGCCTGCGATGGCAGTTCCTCAGAGATGACCTCTTCATATAGTCAGAGAATGCAAAAGAAGTTACAAATAAACTTAAAAAGCTGGTGTGGGGGTGCGGGGACATCCATTCCAAACCCTGGTGCCTACAAGCCTGGACATTCCTGCTGCACACCCCCCACCAGCGTTGGTGGGAGTCTCGGGGCCACCTGCTCAGGGAAACAGCGATGGTTAAGTCAGGTCTACTCTTGCTCTATTTAAGACTCCCGCTGGTCTCTTCTGTTCCCGGGGTTTCATTTTATGTTTTAAAGGGGCAGGTCTCACGTTGGTAGAGGGTCTCAGAGAGCCTGGAAGGGGGCCAGCATGACATACAGACACTCGCTGAGCGTGCGGAGGCTGACCTGCCTGAGCGCTCTCTACCTGGTTTTGTCACACCCTTTGTCTTTATCTCCCGGATCTCAGAATCGTGCTGGAGCACCCTGCACGGTGGTCAGGGATTCTCTGCGCTGTGCCTGCCACCCCCACGGGGTCCCTGCTCCATCTCCTGCATCCCAGAGCCATGCCCCCTCACAGTGGGCTCCTTTGGAAGCAGCTGCATCACTGAGTGTGGTGACACCCACCCTGGGAGTGGGGATGAGAGGAGAAGGGGGCATTGAGGTGACAAAGGCCAGGGCTTCATGGATCCCATGACCAATCTTCTGCTCCACCTCATCAGTCCAGATGACAGAGATTGTAAATCAGTGGGGGCCCAAGGGGAGCCCCCTCCTGGCTTCTCACCTCTGCTGTCACACTGTTTGTTCGGTTCTTCGAGATTCGTGACTACTACTTGTCATCTGGTGAGCACCGTCTCCTCCTTGTCACTCAGGGATTCTCTCCTCCGTGAGCTCTTCCTCCTCCCACATGGGAGCTCCGATGCTGGATCCTCACACCCCAGAGCACCCAGTGTGCCTCAGTTTACCCCTCGTCCTGGGGGCAGTGACTGTGAGTCTGTCTTTCTCACTAGACCTCGAGTTCCCTAAAGGCTGGACTTGGTCTTCATCTCTGCAACCTCGAAGCACAGCCCAGCGCCAGGACTCAGTGGGCTCTCAGGAAGTGACTGCTGAATGAACGAACGAGTGAATGAATGATGAACGCATGCATGAGCCTACAGAGTGCCACACGTGGATCCAGCGTCCCCCAGGAGGAGGTGTGACACGGCCATAGTGAGCTTCCGAGTCAGAAGCCAAGGTCCCGGCACGGACGGCTCCTGGCCACAAATCCCTGGAACACCAAGGCCTGTCCACCACGTCAGCTCTCGGTAAGGGCAGCCGCGTGTTTTCATCAAGTTAATACACTTAAAACAAGACACCCAAGTCTGGGAAACAAAGGCTGAGTTCTTCAGCTTCAGCCTTTAGATCCTGGAAAAGAGCATTTGAAAGGAGCAGTCATGGAGAAACTGGTATCAGATGTGCTACTTTTAAAGTGATGGTTTATTCTTACTTAAAAAATAAAGCAATGAAAGAAGATCTTGGGGAAGACTCCTCTAGTGGAAGCTCTCCGAGCATCCTGTTAACACGGCCAGAGCTGTCAGGGTCCCCTTGTCACACGCAGAAGGACAGGGGTCCCTGCACTGGGAGGAGGCCCCAAGCAGGTGGGGGACGCTGCCCAGACGCCCTTTACTCCCGATGCCGCCTCCCCCTCTGCTCCGCCAGGCCGGCCGTGCATGGGGCTCCGGCCCTGCATAAGTCTCCAATGCCAACATCCTCTGCTCCCGTGGGCAGATCCACATGGGTCTCACCCTCACTCCCCACTCCCAAGACCCCGTATCTCACTTGTGAAAACTGGATGCTCTCTGCTTCTTTCTGGGGAGTCTGCAATCACGACCAATAAATAGATTAAAAAGAAATTGGAAGCCAGCCCTGTTAAGGACTCCTGAGGAAGCATCTCATCCGTTAGTCACTGGTTGCGGAGCTGCTTGGCACAAAAAAAACAGACCAGATTGGGGCCAGCCCCGTGGGGTAGCAGTTAAGTGCGTGCGCTCCACTGCTGGCGGCCCAGGTTTGGATCCCGGGTGTGCACCGACGCACCGCTTGTCAGGCCATGCTGTGGCAGCGTCCCATATAAAGTGGAAGAAGACGGGCACAGATGTTAGCCCAGGGCCAGTCTTCCTCAGCAAAAAGAGGAGGATTGGCATGGATGTTAGCTCAGGGCTGATCTTCCTCACACACACAAAAAAAAAATTAAAAAAAAAGAAGACCAGATTGAAACCAAGAACAAGGAGGAAAAGGAGCCGCAGAAGTTTCCCGAGGATGCTGTAACTGCTGTCCTCCTGTCTGTCTCCCAGAGCTCCCGGCTTGGTGTCACCAGTCCAGGGGGCGAGGGTTACACAAATGACACTAAGAGGAGAGTGAGGAGTGGCCCAGGGGTCAGGCTCGGCCACTTAAAGAGGAGACGCTGCAGGGCAGGGGGTGCTGGGCTCTGTAACTGTGTCAGGGTATCTGTCCAGAGAGACGCGGCCTGCACTCGCCCGGGAGGACCACGTCCCTGCCGTCACGTGCAGGACACGGGAGGGCACCGAGGGCAGTGCCACCAGCTGTGGTTCTGCAGACTCGGAAATGCACTCCCAGCGCACGGTCCCTACCTCGCCCCTGTCAGCCCTCCCCTCGGGGAGACGTTCCCCCGGAGAGAGGGATAAGGTGGCGGAGGAGGCTGCTTCCTGGGCCATGGGGAGCGAGGAGAGGGAGCAGGGGTGGGGACGGAGGGGGAGCAGGTGTGGGGTGAGCACCTGGCTGTTTGGGGTCCAGAGAGCAGTGGTCCCCGGTGCCTGGCTGAGAGGGGAGAGGAGAGCTGGAGACAGACTGGCAGCCCTGAGCCAGGGTCAGGGGGCCTTGGGGAGCTGAGGGTGGACTGTGGGAGGGACAGGTCCTCCCTGGCCAGGCCACCACGGGACGGGGACGGGCCACCCCACAGGACAGCGCTGCCTGTTCCCGCTGGCGTAAGAGGAAAGGAAGTGATCCCTGACCCGGGAGCATCTCTTCTCCCCCAGGGCGCAGCCCTCCAAGGTTTCCAGAGGCTGAAGAGCCCAAGAGCGACGGAGCCTCTTGTCAGTTTAATTTACAGTGTTTGGAATTCATTACAGAATAACTGTCTTATTCACCTGCTGTTGACATATTTACTGTTTTCCCTTTCAGATCAGAAAATATATAGTGTAACTAAAGTAACTTTAATTATGTCAATGCTTGGGAAATTTGGAAGTTACTGGCACTTTAAATATTATATTTTAAATTCTGTAAAATGGAAATGACCGTCCACAACAAAATTTCAGCACAGGGGCCAGTGCCCTGGGAGTCCTGCTCTGTCTTCACACTCAGGCCCCTATCTGCCCCACCCCTCTCCCCTCCAGCTCCAGCTCGAGCGTGAGGGTTCCCTGTGCGCTCTGTCCACTAGCTGCAGAGTGGGCTTCCCCACATGTCCCCTCTTGTTCTGGAAGGAAAGGCCTCATCCCAGCTGTGACGTCCATTTATCTGTCGTGCCCACCAGTGTTCATGCCCTAAATGTTCATAAGGGCCCCCAATTCCCTGTGAGGAACCAGCGCCCACTCACTTCCTGGCCCTGTGGTTTGGGGGTGCTGACTGCACCCCGGAGCCAGGGTGGACCGTGTGACTCAGGTCCAGGTTAACTGGTGACTTCCATTCCACTGTGACCGGTTCAGGGTGGACACATGGCCCAGCCTGAGTCTCGGTCTCCGGACTCAGGGCCTCTGTCTGAGCAGGTGGGACAGAGGTTCCTCCCCGCGTCACCAGGGGGCAGCGTGCACCTCAGCATGAAGCTGACACAGGACGCAGGGCTGAGAGATGCGAAGACGAACTGGGTGCTGGTGATTTTATTGTCAAATAGGGCCTGAACTTTTCAGTTACCCGTGTCGATAAATCCCAATTTTCTTCAGCCAGTTTGTGTCGGGTTTCCTGTCACTTGCACTCAGCAGAGCCCTGACTGATACGAGGTCAGGAAACCCCAGAGGACAGCATGTGTGAGGGTGCAACCCCTGCCCAGAGACACCTGTTCCTTCCCCAGAGGGACCAGCCCCAGAGCCGCCCGGAAGCTCTACCCTGATTGCTGAAAGGGTTAAGGATTGATGGGGTGGGTGTGTGTGTTTCTCTAGCACACTTCCAGGCTCTCACTTCCCACCCTTATTCCAGGCCGATGGCTGTGTGATCCGTGGAGGCCACAGCAGAGGGTTCTTCATCTTCTGCCCAAAGCTCCCTCCCTGTTAGGAACCTGCTGGAAGGCTCCCCTCGGGGTTGGTGGTGCTGGGCAGGGGGCGAGGGGTCGCTGGCAGAGGTTCCAGCACAACCAGTCCCCTCACTCCCACTGGTTTCCTTCTGCTACAGAGTCCACAGTGGGATTTCAGGGGCTGGGCTGTGGCCAGCGACCTCTCCTTTTCTTTTGAAAAACTTGGAGGTCATTTGAAAAATTTGAACCAACTTGTTTGCCTCAGTTTCCTTTCTGTAACATGAGGGTAATACCACTCTCTCCCTGGATCTGGGGAGAGTGAGCCAAGGTCAGGGATGCAGCCGCCCCGCAGGTGTCCACACGCAGGGAGTGTCCGGAACACCAGTGCCCCGTGTGCTGGCTTGTGGTGAATAATTACAGGGAAGCCACATTTAACTCGTCATGGATGGAGAGCCAGCACAGAGGGAGAAAATCGCTTGTGAAGTGTAGCTTCATCGCTCTCTCGTCGAATAGCAGTGGCCAGAGCTTGGATAACTACAATAATCATTGCTTTAATGCGTGAAGGGAATCTGCAATGACACATTTAATTGCAATCACTAGAGACTGATGTTTATGATGAGGAGCAGACTGACCTGACATGTTCCAGTAAACACTGTGTGCCTCTAACACAGGGGCAGACTCAACCCGGCTGTTTGTCTCAGTTGTCAGGGACTCAGGACTGTGGGTGTCCCTGAGGATTATTCTCCTATAAAGTTGTTCCTGGTGCCCTCTTTCCCGTTTCAATGGGGATCCTGGAGGGCTGGGCTCACCCTCTTTCCCAGGGCTTCCCCGTCCACGGGGCCCCCTGGTTTCCACCCTCTCAGCACCAGTTCCTGTGACACTAACAGAAGTCTGAGCTGCGGGACAGACAGAGAACTGAGCACCTGCCCTCCCACCTGTCCCCCTGCAGAAGGCAGACGGGTCAGGTGCACCCCAGGCTGCATTTAGGAGCTGGAACAGCAGGTGTCTGGGGAAATGTGCGGTGTGGGAAATGCAGCGTTTTCCTGGGGAGTGAGTCTGGGAGGCTAGTGTGTGGGGACGGGAGTCTGCGCCCATCTCCTCCCCAGGACGGCGCTCCACTCGCGTGGTTCCCACCACCGGCCACTCACCAGCCTCAGCCTGCGCCCCTCTCTCCCTGCCTCGCTCTGCTCCAGCCCCCAGGGCCTCCATTCGGGGCTGGAACCGCAGGGCCTTTGTGCCCACCCTCCTCCTCTCACACCTTGGGTCTCAGCATAAATGAAGCCTTTCCTGACTGACACCCCAAGAGCACGGCAGAGGCCCTCAGGCCATTCTTTCTCCACAACCACTGGCCTGCCTCCCTCACTGCTATCTCCTTTTGTAACAACTTGTTTATCTGTTGAGTAACTCATTTGAGGACGCCCTCCCCTCTGGACCACAGCGCAGAAGGCCAGGACCGCATCTGTCTGTCTGTCCCTAACCCTCATCTGCAGTCTTCACCTCGGCAAGTCGGCAGGGGTTCCATCCCCTGTTCCTGGAAGGCCAGCTCGTCCTGGCTCCTCCTCTCGTGCTCACAGGAGCTTGTTTCTGGACCAGATATCCAGGCCCATGGTCTCACAGGCACAAGGATGCTTCCGGAACAACAGGGCAGACGTGGACCTCCAGCCGACCATGTGAAGTCCAGACCAGCAGCGGCCAGAGCCCCTCTGCCCAGGCTGGACAGACGAGGGCAGGAGAGGAGGAGAGACTGACACAGCAACCAGTAATCACAAAATCTGCACGGCCCAGAGCTCTCGGAGTTAAAGCCAGTGGGTTACACAGTTGGCTATGAGGGGCCCTGAGGGGATAATAAATTACAGGGGAGTGTTTGGCAGACAGGCAAGTGTGTGTGATTAACGAGGGACAGCAGGCCCTTTGTTACTTCTTGGCGTCTGTATTTAGGACCCAGGAGGAAGCATTTCAGCAAGAGGCTGCTCACATTACTGGCTGTTATAATCCATCATCATGCCGATTTATCCGAAGATTCCGCCATGTTTTATTTCTTTCTGTCCCTCTCTCTCTGCCGGGGTCTGTCTGGTTTCATCTGACACACACACTCCCTCCACATTAAGTGGGACAGTCGCATTTGCTGTGATGTTAGGAGAGGAGGCGCAGCTGAGCCCAGGGTCCCATCCCGCACCCGTGTGCAATTAAGGAGACACGGCGGCTATGAGTGACACACATCCCGTGTTTCAGGAAAATTCACGAGAGAGCAGGCCTGGGCCTCACTCCGTTTCACTGCCCTGCTCCACGCCTGGCCAGATGCTGCCTCCATGATCACTACCAGTCAGAAGGCCCCAGAGGAGGCTGTGTCAGGTGAATGTCATGGTATTTCAGCCAGTCACCATCTTCTGGTCAGAACTGCCCATAAGCTGCTTATACCAGATGTGGGATACATCACTGGAGGAGTAATTCAGGGATCGCATTGCAGCCACACGAAAATGGAGACCCCACTGCCTTGGGATGCTGAGATGTGAATAAAATGTGACACTTCTATCTGATCTGGTTATTTAAACTAGGGAGGATTCTTGGGTTTTGTTTTGTTTTCTCATCTCATCAAAAGTTATTTTTAAGACCATGTTCTGATCTATGGTTTAAATGTAGAGAGGCAGAGAGCAGGAAAGAGTGTGGTTCCCACCCAGACAACGTGACTCACAGCGGGACAGACTGCAAAGTAGGAACTTGAGCTCGTTAGAGAACTGAGATTGCAGAGCAGACAGCTACCCAAGATGGAACACAGTCCAAAGAGACAAAGTAATTCTCAGGACCCAACTGTGATTCGGTGTCCTGACGTATCAGACGGGAATTTAAAAGTTTAATAATAGTACGGCACAGGTTCTAATGGGAAAGATAGTCAGTGCACCTTTGATAGCCTGAGGTGGTAGCCAGCAGAGAGGGAAGCTATAAGAGAATAAAATGGTCATGCTGGAAATTAAAATCACAGTAACAGAAAGGAAGACTCCTTCACAGGGTTCACACGTGAACTTGACCAGCACGGAAAGAATCAATGAATGTTAACATAAGTCAATGGAAGTTCTCCAAACCGAAACGCAAGAGAGAGAAAACAGAGGAATGGATTTCAAAAACACACACACACAGAGGATAGCTTCCAAAAACAGTGGAACAAAATCAAAAGGTCTCAAATGTACCCAGAGTTGGAATCCCAGATGGATTCTCAGAAAGAGAGAATGGGCCAGAAGAAATGTGGAAGGATAATCACAGAATTTTCCAATATTAGTGATAGACAACAAATCACAAATCCAGGAAATTTAGAGAACGCCAAGAAGGATAAACAGTGATGACAACACCCGGACGTGGCGAGTAAAATTCCTACAAATCAGAGCAGGGAGGGAAACAGAGGCAGCCGGGAGGGGTGTTCCCTATGGAGGACAGAGATCAAACCACGGATCCCTCCCAGAGGAACAACGGCACTGGAGCACGGAGAGTGACCTCTTCAAAGTGCCGAGAGAGAAAACGAGAGTCTCAGAACTCTACATCCACTGAAAACATCCTTGAAAAGTGAGGAGAAGTGAAGACTTTCCCACATAAACAAGAGCTGCTGGGCCTACTCTAACAGAAACGTGAAAGGAAGCTCTCCAGGCAGAGGGGCGTAATGTAGTTCAGTAATGTGGGTCTAAAAAAGAATCACTGGCATGAGACACGGGATAAAGATAAAATAGTATCTGTTTGTTTCTTATTTTAATTGCTCATAAAAATCAATGACTATTTGAAGGAATAATAGTAAGAATGAGTTGTGCATTTATAATATGGAAAGTTGAAAAGCACGACAGCAATGCACCAGGGAGGGCAGAGAGAGGTTGAGATCTCGTGTGACACAGTCCTCACACTTCAGGTGAAGGAATGAATTATTATTTGAAGGTGGACTCAGATTATTTAAAAATGAATAGTATAAACCATAGTTCAACCATGAAAAATGTTCTGAAATGAGGTATCAACAATAAGTCAACTGAGATAAATGGAATCATAAATGCATATTAATCTCAGACAAGGCAGAAAAATAGGGAAAAGAGAAACAGAGAACAAATGGAACAGACAGGAAATGACTGGCAGGATGGCAGATGTGAATCCCACTCCATCAACAACCACTGCAAATGTGAGTGGAAAAGCACAACAGTTAACACTCGGAAGTTACCAGATTGGATAATAAGCAAGAATCAACCGTGTGCTGTCTACAGGAAACCTGCTCTAATAGACGTAAAAGCATAGATCTGCTAGGAGTGGAAGGAGGGAGGAAGGGGGACCACGCAAACACGAAACAGAAGAAAGCTGGGGCAAATACACCGATTTCAGGCAAAGGGCCTGAGAACAAGATCAATGTTCAGGGACAAGCCGCCACTGCAGAAGGTAGAAGGGTGCATTCTCCAAGAAGACGTACCGATCCTAAATATCTGTGCACCTAACCACAGAACTCAAATCACACAAGGCAAAAACCAATAGAACTGAGAGGAAAAACTGGCAGATCCACGATTAGCGTAGGAGACTTCAACACCCCGTCTCAGTCGCTGATAGAGCGAGTAGGCAGAAGACCAGTAAGGACACTGATGACCTGAACAACACCATCGAGCAACTCGACCTAACAGACATTCCAGAACACTCTGCACAGTAACAGCAGAATGCACATCACTCTCAGATGCACACAAAACGTTCCCTAAGTTAGACCCTATCTGGGCCATAAAAATGAAAGATAATAAATCACAAAAACACATTCTTGAACCATTATGGAATTAAACTAGAAATCAATATCTGGAAAATCTCCAAATATTGGGAAATGGAGCAGCACATTTCTAAATAACCCATAAATCAAAGAGAAGGTCTCAAGAAAATTGTATATCATCACACACACACACACACACACACACACCTGGGAAAATGAAAACAGATCGTACTGAAATAGGTCAACTGCATTTGACGCAGGACTTGGGGGGTCTGACCAGCACACACACCGAGTAAGAAGAAGAGACTGAGCCACGCTGCGCGGAGGCTGCACAGTCTGAACTGACGCTGTGTGGGGCTGCGGAGTGAAGCGTGGGGAGGGGCCTGAGTTCCCTTCATTACTCGTCCACAAACTGCTCACTGGGGACCACCTGTGCTCAGCGTCCGGGCCCCTCGTGGGCAGACGGACTGAGTCTCTGGAGGTGGAGACGGCATCAGAATGTCGACTCTCCCCATTGCTGACCCCTCTGCAAAGGAGCCCAGGCTGGTGGAGACTAACACCTGTGAGCAGGTGGGGCGGCTGGAGGTTGTGCCCCCTCAGGAATGAAGCCTGGAGGACACGGGATGCGGGGGTACTGTGGCTGGACCCCCCGCCGTGGTGGGTGGTGGAGAGGGATCCAGGCAGGGCAGCTTCCGGGTCCCCAGCTGTCACCAACCAAAGCCAGATGGAAAACTCAGCTCACCCAGGAAACGTCTGGGACGGTCCCCTCCCGCCAGGCCCTCAGATCCGGAGGTTCAGTCGGTACAGCGAGGGGACAGGGACACGGTGCCTACAGTCACTCCCCTACCTCACCCTTGTCATCAGGTCTCCCCTCAAACCCCTCCTAATGTCCATGTCTGACCAGCAGAGTTTAATTATTGATGGGCCTGGAGTCTGTGCTGGGCCTGTGTCTACATTTGGTTGACCAGGTGAACTGCCCTCCCAGACCCCAGAGAGCGGGAAGGAGGGAGCCCGCGGGGTCTCCGGCTGAAGCCTCTGTGACCCCGTAAAAGGCCGGGTGGTGAAGTGATTGCACACGAGCCTCACGCAGCCCTGGGGAGGGACAGCCTGCATTTGAAAGCGCAGTAACACGTCGCCACGTGGCATATCTCCCGCAGCTGAAAGGATGAGCTGGAGAACGCTGGCCTGCACTCGGGGCTCTCTGTTAACACAAAGGATGGAGGCTCCCAGACCACCATCCCGCCCCGTTCCCGACCTTGTCGCCCCTCCTGGAAGGAGATTTCCCTCACAGGACAGGCGTGCCCTCCACCCTGCTTGGTCCTCGGCCTCGTCCAGCTCGTCTGAAGCTCCTCTCCCCCGAGGACGCTGTCCCTGTCCACGGTGCATCCCCAGATGGTGGCTCAGCTCCAAGGGCGGCGGCAGGGCTGTGGGAGTCAAAGACCAGCCACGACCGGGGACTGACCTGGTAACAGGACACCTAGGCCAAGGGATGGCCTTAGTCAGGCCCCAGCAGCTGGTGACCTGGAAGATGTTCCAGGTCCCCTCCGGGCTGTCTGTCTCCACCTGCTCCCTCAGGATTTCCACCCAGCTGGGGGATTTATCATCGAATCCCTCAGTCCAGAGCAGCCTCTACGAGAGCCTCTGCTAACATTCTGTCTGGTCATCAGCAGATGGGTTGTTATCAGCATGGTGAATTCGAGAAGTGACTTTCCCTAGTGACTGAGTGCCGGTACAGGCCTTAGAAGTGCTGTCTTGTTAGCGATGAGGAGACTGTGATATATGTTGGAAACACTCCCGCCCGCATCCACACACGGGCAGTAAAGGAACCAGAAGCCCGGCTGATCTGGCCTCACAGTCCCCACACAGTCCTTGTTTGCCCTGTGGATCGGAGGACGCTATGGGTGGTGCTGACCAGGAAGTCAAGATCCTGCCCCTGGAATGTCAAGTAAACCCTTCCTGCAGGGTGAAACCGGATCACATCTCAGCAAGGAGACTGCGATGTTCACAGGCTCCCAGCAGAGCTTGATAGGAGCCATTCTGTGCCCACCTCCTAATAAATGTGTTCAATATGTGTCAGAACTGGTCTGACACTGGCTTCATCGTCACCTGGTAGGAGAGCTGTGTGAGAACATGCAGCCCTCATCATCGCAGACTTTCTGGAAGTAACTGTCACGTACCAAAATAACCTAACAGTTTTCCAAGAACAAATTGGCACAGGTCACTTCACAACCATCCCAGCTCCCTGAGGCTTTCTGCAAGGCTGCTGGCGGCAATTCTGCCCCATCAAACACGCCAGGAGGACACTGCCTGAGGAGATGGGATTATGTTGCTCCACTGAGGGAGTCTGCTGTGTAGACTCCTAAAGAGGGTTCTGAACTGGGGAAGAGTGGGTGGCAGATGTAGTCTGAAATGAAATGGCCCTTAACCATCAGGAGTTGACGAGACATGTCTGCAGGAACTCAGCAAGAAAACCAGCTCTGTTACTATTTCCTTTCTTTCCAGAGCATCAGAAATGCCGAGAGCCCGGGGTCTGAAGGGCGCTGGGACAGGACTCTGCTGCACCAGCCTAGGACGTGACCTCGGGAGCCCAGCCCCTCTCCACAGAGCCTGGAGATCCCCTCCCTGGATCAGGGACAGCCCCAGGGGCCTGGGCACGTTGACCGGGATCTGGCCAGGAGCGCAGGGCAGTCGTCACTGACACACGACGGGGATGTCTCCAGGGGCCGCCTTGCCCCTCACTCAGTGACTGCGCACCCAGCAGCACCTCACAACCCCACGGGGTGCAGCACCTCACAACCTCGTGGTGCACCCTGAGGCAGGGGCTCTGATGACTGACCCCTGCAGATGAGGAGACCGAGGCCCGGAGAGGTCAGGCGACCCAGGTACACTCGCCAGGTGTCCACCTTCCTGCCCCCATTCCCCCCGAGACCTCCTGGACCAGGAGACACTAGATGCCCTGAAACAGGTGAGGGCGCCTGGGAGATGCTCGTCGTGTCCGCAGGCCCAGAGCAGGGAGGGAAGACACGCCAACGAGGACGCAGCATTACAATGGAAGCGCACAGCGGGCCTGAGCGGCGCCTCCACAGAGCTCCCTCCACACCCCGGCTCCCTCGAGGGCGAGGGCAGGACGACTGCAGAGAGAAAGCTGTGCTTCCAACATTTTCCCGCAGAACTTTGAGTCCAGGAGGACCCCGAATCTGTCCTCTTCAGAGCTCCACGGCCTCCTGAGCCTGCGCAGGTGGCCTCGCCCTCGGGCCTGGATCAGAGAGGGGGACACAGACGCAGACCCCGGACACAGCGCGGGGTGACGTCGCCCTCGGGCCCAGAGTGGAGAGGGGGACACAGACGCAGACCCCGGACACCGTGCAGTGGGCGGCCCTGCGGCTCCAGTGGGGACGAAGCAGAACAAACGCCACTGAGACTGTCTGAGAAGAGGTTCCTTCTTTAATTAGCGCCTCAGCTTCTACAACCATCCCAGACTGGAAGGAACGAGCCGGAACAATGGCTGCTTAATCACGCTTGTTTCAATATGGGCTCAGACAAAGCTTCTTTAAACGCTTCGTCTCAGTACGCTGTTGCACTAAAGTGGAAAAGGCTACATGCTTCTCAGTTCAGCAATTCAGCCAAAACATTATCTCATCTTGAAGGGATAAAAATGTTTAACTGTCTCTTCTTAAGCACTCTCGATGACGTTTCCTTTCACGTGTTCACTCAGTGGGTCCTCAGCTTGGCTGGGGGGGAAGGGGGGAGCTTCCTAAAGACATTTCAGTGAAAGCCTGTCTAATTTTCTTGTAAGGAAGGGAAATAATCTCTCTGGAACTTGGGAACGTGAGCTGGGCCCACAGCACCATCCCATCATCTTCCTGATGCAACTGTGGATTCGTAAGATATGGTTTCAAAATGGGGACATGAGATCTTGGACCACATAAACCTCCATCCCCCTACCGAGAAATGGGAATCCTAAGCTCCACCTGCCTGGTGCACAATAGACCATATTCATTTGTACATTCATATAGTCATTCGACTGTAATTTATGAGCAGTGATTGTATACCAGGCACTGGGCTGACCACCCAAAAATGGGCTACAGGGTCACAAAGCTGGGCGCCATGTGTGACCAGATCTGCATGACTGGGAAGAGCTGAGCGGGAATTGTTTCTCAATCCTTCTGCTCCTTGCTGCCCAGGACCTGGGGAAAACCAGCCTCATATGCCCCCCACAGGCCCCACATGGAACGACGCAGTGGACTGAGGCAGTGGACACGGAGACCCCTATGTGATCTCACTGTGGAAGTCATGACAGTCAGGAGGACTAGTGAGCAGACAGAGCCTCTCTCCACACTGACTCTCCTCTCTAGCCGTCCAAGCCTCGTGATATCAACACGATACAGACCAGAAGAGGAGAACCTGCAAAAAATCAGGGCAGGAAATTACGTTGCCTGGACTCAAGTTTCCTTTCAGTTGTTCCTTCTTCCATGCTCTAAGCTCGAACTTGGCACTTGAGAGATGCAGGCCCCATGTGCCAAGAGCTGGGCTCACAGAGCACGTGTGAGAGAGGATGCAGCTCTCCCAAGAGCCTAGAGTCTAATTACACAGATATCACACACACCCCACATGAGGATAATGAGGGGAACGGTTCCATGTCAGGATGGATGACCTGGGCAAGGGGTGGCCCTGCAGTGATGGGAAGAGGGAGATGAGCCGGTCTAGAGGCATGAGGAGGACGGGAGAAGACAACATTGTCGGCCACTTGAAGGATGATGGGCATTTGCTGGTGTTGCTGGATCTGCTCACAGTCCACCTTCTTCTGGTCACCAAACCTGCATTTTCCTTGGTGAGCCATCACCCTCATCACTCTGTATGGTCAGGTTATCTGGTTCCTCTCCTGGTCTAAGAAGGCTATGTGACCTGAGGCCAGCTAACTGCATCATTAAATCCCCTGCTAGAGACTGACCCACGGAGAGACATGTAGCCCTGGGTGGACCAATGAGATTCAGTCCTAGATTTTTCATTGAAACTGTTGAGAAAGAAGAATGCTGAACTCTCTGAGAAGATGCAGATATTAGTGAGACTCAGATCCAGGCAGCTATCTTGGTACCACATGGGGAGAGCCAAGGCACAAATGGAGAAATCAGATCTGCAAGCTGGAAAATGGAAAACAAAACCTTGATAATGTCCCTTGAGCCCCTAGATCGAGTCATGCCTGAAGCCATCGCCTGGATGTTTTTGTTACATGAGCAGTAAATTCTAGATTTTGCAACAGCTGCTTTGAGCTGTGTTTCTGCCACTTGAGATTGAATTAAGACAAAATAAATCTGCCTGATATTTTTCAATGCCATGTCAGAGTCTGTTTGGGGATTGGGAGTTGGAAGAAAGCTCTAATACTAAGAATAAAGTTTTTAAAACTTTCTCTGGATCGGCATTTCCCAGAGCTTTCTGCCATTCTGGGAAGAAAGGGCCTTATATTCAAAAGCACCTTTGGGAACTCGGGCCTGACCACAGGGCAGCTTTGTCTCTCTCTTCCCAAGGACAGTGTGGAGTTTGGAGGCCTTTATGAGCTAATGTGTTTATGAAGCTCCAACAGGGAGGTGGAGACGCAGCATTTCCACCCCCGTTGTCTGGGGAGTTTGTTCTGGAGAACAGACACTGGAAACACCACTTCCTCCCCTTCTAGACGCACACGTGAATTTTGAAGCATATCCCTTGTGAGTCCAATTCTATTTCTGAAAACAACCCACTTCTGGCTGCAGGGAAAGCCGGGCGTCCTCAGGGCCTGTGTCTGATGCAGCGCCCTGGACACGCAGCCTCTCCCTCTGCTCCCCTGCAGAGAAGGGTGGGGGCGGGGAGCAGAGACAGCAGAGGATCCATCCCGTATTCCACCCACAGAGCCTCCCCTCCAGGAGGGCTTCAGGAGAAACCTCTCCTGGCAAGGACACTGCATTTCTCAGATCCCTGGGATAAGGAGGGAGACAATAGACTTGGGGCTGTTTGTACCTTCAGTGACCAAGGCTCCTGCCCACCGAGGCCCTGCCCTGGGGAATCTCAGTGGCCCCTCCAGGCAGCAGGAGGAAGGACCAGGAGAGGGAAGGGTGCTCCTGGCTCCAGAGCCTGATCTCCTCAGAGCTGGAGCTCTCCAGGGGCCTCTGGGGGCAGGGTTAGCTCCATATGACCCCTGAGTGCTGGACTTAATGAATCACCTGGAAAAGAAGCTTCCTGGAGAGTTGTCCTGGCTCCACAACATGCTTGCTTTAAACGTGCAACAGTCCACCTACATTACAGGAGGTCTGGGGAGTGACGTGAAATCGTATCCGACGTACCGACACCGTAACTCAATCAAATGTCACTTTGTGTGTTGCCTCTCAGTACTTGTTTTTCAGAAATCATGTATTTTATGGCTTCAATCCTATTTTACAAAACAGTTGGCTGCTGTTCTATCTGCTTAACGTGAAAGCATTTTCGATGTTCTATTGTTCTAATAACAGAATGATTAACGAGCGCCTATTAGTCAATGACCTGATGCCACCTCATCTCGGGAAGTCACTGATAAATAACTTAATAACTTCCCCAGCTTGATGGTCAGTAGACGGCTGGTACCAGCCCCGGGTAGAGCTGACAAGCATCTGCAGCCACAGTCCGGTGTCAGGAGCAGGATCGAGGCGCCGGGCTGTGCCTGAGCAGGTGCAAAGGGCAGAAACAAGTTTCCTCTCCAGGAGGAAGCAGACGGCCCTGCGCTTGGGGAACAGAACCCACGACTCCATCATGTGGACGCTCCAGGATCCCGTGCTCACAGCACAGCCTCAGCTACAGGTTCTGGAAATGCTGTGAACAACCCTCAAAGCGCAGAGACCTCCATCTCCGGAGCAAAGCAGAGGAGCGAGCATTAGCCGGCATCCATTCCCGATGAGCATTGACGTTGGGCGTTCACGTCTGCAGGATCTAAGGAGTTTGGTTCTTGCAGAGTCTCTGGGCCTGACCCTCTCTGGAGATAAAGCACGGGGGACTTCCAGAGCATCGGGCACCAGGACCCACAGGGGAGGAGAGGACCACACACACTCTCGCCAACTGCAGCTGCTCTGCAGGCTTCTGCTGGAGCTGGGGCTCTCGCCACCGTGAACATGAGAACAGTCACAGGATCAGCCGGAGCATCTCACATGTGGCTTCCTCTTATCTCCACCTGGAATTCATTGTCTTCTGCTCTGTCTAGAACACCAGCCATCCTTTGTAGGGAGGACAATTTTAGACCCTCACAAGTCCTGCCTTGATTGAAATCTCAAATTACAATGAAGGGGAATGGAAAACAGCTTCCTGGCCAGATGCCAAAACCTCTGGAGCTGAAGCCTCACGGGGTCGTCTGGGTAACAGCCAGCTTTGTGCCACGTCAGAGTGTGCAGCCCCGACGCATTATCCCAGCTCCAACCACAGGTAAATGCCAAGATCTTCCGCAGCGGGAGTTGATGACCGTGAGTTCACCCCACTGCCCTCTTCCTTTCTGTGTCTCCAGACACTTGGGACATAGTCTGTGCAGGGATGAGTGGCCGGGTCAGAATGCCAGTGGTCTGTGTGTCTGGGAGGCAATGAGATGGTCTTATTTTACCCGACCTTGGGGCCAGACTCCCTGGTTCAAATCCAGGTTCTGCTGCTCCACAGCTGGGTGATGCTGGCAAGTAAGTTTACCTCTCTGAGGCTCAGCCGCCTCATCTGTGAAACGGGTGACAAGAATCCTGACTGCAAATGGTTACTGAGAGAACTGAATAAGCAAGGTGTCTTTCCTGGTCAACAATAAGCACTCAATGAATGCTAGTGGGAGGATGATGGAGGGGGTGAAGAATTATCATATAGTATTTAAGATAAGTAAGCCAAGTCTTAAGATCCCTATTGATCATTGCTGAGTTAATGAACTCACCCATTTAAGAAGGGATTATTGGGAAGATGAAGTACGATAATGCGTGCAATGTTCTTAACCCAGCATCTTCTAAAGAAAAGTGCCAAACAGATGTTAATTGTGAAAGTGATGATGATGATGATGATGGTGAAGGTGATGATGATGGTGAAGGTGATGATGATGGTGATGATGAAGGTGATGATGAAGGTGATGATGGTGATGATGGTAAAGATGATGATGATGATGGTGAAGGTGATGATGATGGTGATGATGGGGGTGATGTCATGATGATGTGATGATGTGATGGAGTTGGAGGATGATGGATGGGTGTGAAGATGCATCTAAAATAAGTAACCGCATGCGTGACCCTGCTGATCACTGCTGGGCTTAGATGAACTTATCCACATAACGAATATTTATCAAGGACTCACTAAGTGCCAGTGCTGTGCTAGGAATCTGTCCTACAGAGGCTCCCACGTGTGCATGACAACTTAAGTACCAGGATATTCTCTGCAGCCTCGACAGTGGCAGCAAAATGGCAGAACCGGCCCAAACCCCCATCACAGGAAAGTGGTGGAGACAGGGGATCTTCTCCTCACTCACAGCTGCCATGTTTCCCCAAGACCCCAAAGCAACACTGGAAGCTCCGTTGCCATTTCTTCCCCTGCGTCATCCCCTGAGTCCAGCAGGGGCCAACCCATGGGGCAGTGACTAGAAGGGCCTGACTGAGAAGAGGGCAGGCCCCACTCTGCTTTCTCTGAAACAAGCTGCAGGAGCCACAGAGACTAGGGGAGGGTGTGTGTTGTTAAAAAGAGAAAGCTCACAGGTGGGAGAATGAGGAGCGTGAGAGCAACAGAGAGAAAACAGCGAGAGGGAGAAGCCTGGGCTTTGGAGCCACCAGACACCTGGTTCTTTCCCCAGGGCCACCTGGGACCGGCTGTGCAGCCTCAGGGAACCGGCTGAACCTCTCTGGGCCGCCACGTTCTCACTGTGGAAACTGGTGATGAGTGCCTTCCTCATCAGGCTACTGTGAGGATTAAATGAGGCGTGGCCGTGTGTATGTAAATAACACACTACTCCCTGTAATAATCTTTACTATTTTGAACCCATCTACATGCCCTCATGGACTCCCAGAGGACAGGGATATTTGTCATCCACCTCCGCTCACCACACACGTCCTCGCACAGGGCCTGGAGGCGGCTCGTGAGCCCCTGCGGAGATTAATGACGGGAAAGCTGACAGGAGGGTAGATGGAGGCTTCAGGCCTGCGAGAACCCAGCCCAGCACCCCATTTGCAGAGAGCCTACATCAGGCCTGCAGGCTCAGGATCCTACAGGGGCCGCGTTGGTGACACGAGCTGCTCAGCTCCAGCCAAGTGCTGTCAGGAAGGGACAGAGACCACGGGCCAGGCCTTACAGTTGTTCAAGAAAAACAAATGTGAAGTGTTGACATCTAATCCCGTTCCTTCTCAAACCCCATGCAGACCACATCAGACAGGTGCCGGCCAGACTGGCTGCCAGGTCTCGTGACTCCGTCTTTCAGGTTCCGAGAGACGGGGCCCCTCACCCCAGAGACCAAGGTGAGGCGAGGTCCAGGACGGCTCCCAGCTCAGTTCTGCTGAATCCGTTGATGCTTGTGGTGTCCGTGTGTGTGTGTGTGTGTGTGTGTGTGTGCGCGCGCTGGCACGCGTGCACATGTCCTCTAAAAACCCGCATCTCAGGGCGAGGCCTGTGGGAGTCACACTCAGGACCCTGCAGGGCTGGCCAGGACTCCCCAGGTGAGGGGAACAGGGAGGCACATCCCTCCATATCTGCACAGTGTTCTTTTCTGGACATTCTGACTCAAATTGAAGCTCTTCAACTGCACTGAGCTCAGTGCCTCACCCGGGGAGCTCCAGCATGTTCTACTGATCATCCATTTCCCTCCTGAGCTCGGCGCCCCCACAGCATCATCAATTTTCCATTCACCTGAGCTCCCTGAGTCTGAGCGACAGTCAGCCAGTGGCTGTAATAAATGGGCCCAGAGTGGGTGGTGATGGAGGTGGATGGGGAGCTGTAGGAAGCCCAGGGAGTGTGACCTTTGCTGGAGATCTTAATGCTTTCAACACAGAACTTGTTTGGTGAGATAGATTTACAGGGGTTTTCTGGAGAAATGGCACCAGCGGAATCAGCAACCACCAAGTGATGTCCAGGATGTGGAACCCACGGACGTGGGGACTGACCTGAGAGCCAGGTCTCTGGGTCGTCAGGAATCCATCGTGGTCAGCGGGCTGGAGGGACATGGTGCTCACACTTGGGTCACTACCTCAGAGGTCAGGCAGACAGGGACAAGGATGCAGGAGGATAAGGAGGGTCAGACCCGCGTCCCCACGTGTCAGCTCTACACTCAACACCTCAGGCAGTCCCGGGGATGCTTTATGGCAAATGCAAGGACCCCAGGTGTCAATCATGCAGCCCGACCCTCCTGCAGGAAAGGGGGCCTCGGACACTCACCAGGACTCCTCAGGATGGACAGAAACACAGCTAACACACGAACCAAGAGGTCTGTGCCATCACCCTCCAATGAGGTGTCCTCCCCACCTGCCCTCCTGGGGGCACCAAGAAGAAGGACATGAGGAAGAAGTCACAGCCACCTCCCCTCCTACCCCCTCCTCTCCCCACTCCCCATCTTACCCCTCCTACCCCCTCCTCTCCCCACCCCCCCATCTTATCCCTCCTTCCTCCTCCTCTCCCCACCACCCATCTTATACCTCCTTCCCCCTCCTCTCCCTACTCCCTATCTTATCCCTCCTACCCCCTCCTCTCAGAGGAGGCACGTGGCATTCCACGTGCTTGTGAGCAATTACGACAGGGCAGGAGGTGTTTATGATTACAAAGGTATAAGAAAACTGGAGAGATTCAGCATCAAGACAGCATCTTGTTTGACCTTGAGGTGGCACGCTGGCCTCTGACCCCCGCGCAGCCCTGGCGTTGGGCCTCCTGTGACAAGCGTTCAGGAGAAGTGGGATGAGAATCTAGTCACAGAGCTCGCCCATGGAGATAGAACCGGGTGTTTGGGGTTGGGATGGGAGACTGACTCCCCACACTCCCTTTACACACTCAGATGTTTTACTCTGTGCATTTATCATTTGCTTCAAAAATAAAAATAAATATACTACTAAAAACAGCCAACCAGTTAAGGTGTCTGGTAACACTTCTCAGAGTACGATGAGTGTGGTGATTACAGGACAATCCCAGCCAACAATTTCTGTGTGCTCCGCTGGTGGAACACTGGCATCCATGCTCTCACAGGAACGGGGCGGCCTGGCCCTTGGGATGGTCTCAAGACACTTTGGGCTCTTCTTCTCCTTCACCAATCCTTCCCCAGCCCCGTGATCCCTCAAGATGCTTCTCCTATTTACTTATTTAAGATAGGACAACATTTCAGCATTGGTGCGTGATGAATTACCATCACATCACGGGTCCTTGCAGTGATTATTACAATACTGAACAAGGAATCCACCAACCGTCAAGCCTTTATTTTGGGGAGGAAGAGTCTTAGTTGGTTCCGGATGCTATTAAAAAAAAAAAAAAACAGAGATGGGGCACATATAAACAATAGACATTGACTTCTCAAGTTCTGGAGGCTGGGAGTCTAAGATCAGGGTGGTGGCAGATTCCGTCTCTGGTGAGAACCACTGCCTGGCTCGTAGACGGCGTCTTCTTGCCCGTCCTCACATGGCGGAAGGGGTGGAGAGCTCTCTGGGGCCTCTCTTGGAAGAACATTAATCCCAATCATGGGGGCTCCACCTTCAGGATCTAATCACCTCCCAGAGACCCGCCTCCTAACACTATCACATTGAGGGTCAGGATTTCAACATATGAATTTGGGGAGGACACAAACTTTCAGACCATAGCGACTAGTTTTTTATGTTTTTGCTTGGCTGCTGTAAACATTTTTTTCACTTTGCAAACGCCTGTGATATAATTTGTTATGGCCATTCACATACCCCAGTACACTCACTTTTTTCTTCCCAAATTCAGCAGGTTGGTAACAGCAACAGGAGAAAAGTAACTATTAGATTTGTCTGACAAGGCTCGTTGAAGAAGAATTAAAGGTGTTGAAGGTCTGTAATTGACAGCATTGCAATTCCCGTGTAGACTTTGCCCCTGAATTCATATCTGAGACGGGTTTGTTTTCATTTTCGAGCCTCTGTGCTGCTTCTGGCCTCCAGATGCTGATATCTTGGTTTTGTTTTAATTATGTTGCTTTGGTTTCTTTCCGCAGGGGATCAGGGCAACGGACAAACCAATTAGAAAGGAAACAGTCAGAAGCTGGTGCTGGTACCAGTCAGCCTTTCGAGGAGCGCTGGGAACAAGCGGCTCTGCAGGAAGTGTCGTCCTGTTGTGTTGGGCGGAGTGGATCGAGTCTGAGCTGAGCGTTCCCGCCTGGAGCCGGGTCAGGAGGGAAAGGCAACTAAGTAACCTCCTTGCGGGGGGACTTGTCCATCCACCGCCCGGCCGCGTTCTGAAGGCCCACTTCCTCCCTCCAGGGGGCGCTCGCGGGCCGCGGGGGAGAAGGCGCGACTCCCTGCCGCTCGCTGCCACCGCCAGAGGTCAACGCACTGCCACAGCCGCCACCCTGGCCCCGGGATGGGTGTGTCTGAGGACCTGGGCGCTGGTCACCCTGGGTCACAGTGTGACTCTGCCCTCCGCCCCAGCCGACTGGCCCGTGTGGATACCGGGCCCATGCTGGGACAACAGAGCCCTTTCCTGGGGAAGTTGACCCCGGGGCCGGGAGACTCCCTGCCCAGCTGGGCTAGTCTCTAAATGGGAGGAGATATAAGGGCTTGGAGCCTGTGGGTGGCCGTTTCCACCCAGCCAGAGGAGGTCCCCAGAAGTCAAGTCTGCGGGGAACAACTGAGGCAGCCCCACCGGGAGAGTCCGAGTGAGCTGGCCTCCCTCCTGCTGGCTCAGCAAACCAGGCTCTCCTGGGCTTTCTCGGTCTCTCCAGACGGCCTTCAGGTCCCGTCGCCAGCCGCCCCTCCGTCTTTGTGAGGGGATGGGGCTCAGGGCAGGCCACCCCAAGATGCGCCACTCTGGTATGCAGATTATTTCGAGCTGAAGACGATAAAGGCTCAGAAGACTCAGGAAGAACATTGGCGCTTCCCCCAAACTGCCTGAAAGAATTTAACAGAGAAGGCCTGTTCCAGGAAGGGGCCACTCCCATACGGTGGCTGTAGTATAATGTAAAATAGGTGCGACAAGAAAGGCACCAACAAGCCCATCTTATCCAAATTCTGTCTCTCGGGCCATGTTCTCTATAGGCGGCCCAGTGGACAGTCGTCTGGCAAACATTTGCATTTCCATCTCCATGTAAATTGTCTTCCTCCCCTCTGAAATCCCAAACCACTACCCCGAGCACCCTCCTTGTCTTTAGCTGAATATACTTAAGTGAGAAGCTTAGTCAGAATGGCCAAGTTGCTCAGTTTTCTTTCTGAGTTTCTCCCACGTATACATGTTATTACACTGTGTTTGATTTTCTCCTGCTAACCTGCCTTTTTAATTATTTGGCCAGCCATAAGAACCTTAAGGGAAAGGGCAGGGGGCATTCTCTTTCTTCCCACAGCAGAGCTGAGGAATCCTGTCAACCGCAGAGAGCAGAGCTAGGTCCTGGGACTGTTCCTGCACCAGGTCCGTTTTGCCCGCTGCCCAGGAAGCCAAACACAGAGACGACGAGATTGCAGCAGAGAGAGGGTTTATTATCACAAGGCAGCCAAGTGTGGAAATGGGAGAATGAATCTCAAATCTGCTTCCCCGAAAATAGGGACTCAGGGCTATTTATGGAGTGGCGGCAAGGTGGTCTGAAACGCTTGGAGGTGAGGAGAGAGGAGGTGATGAATGATCTGTGAAAGCGTGGTCAGGCTTCAGGCCTCTTCGTAGGAGGCACGTTCACAGAATGGTGGCGTCAGCATGCCGAGGGTGGAGTTCCAACCTCTTGACATCGAAAGGTCGCTTATAGGACACATGTCTGCGTAGGCCCAGTTGATGAGTTGGTGGTCTCAACCAGCCTGAAGTGGACAAGGGGTTCCAATTCCTGAAAAACATAGCTCAAACACCCATTACTACGGTGACTCCGGCTCCAGGGGGATGTTATCTATAGGAACCTAGTGGGAGTCAGATAGTACACTGCTTAAACAGCACAGTGAACAATAGGTAAGTTTATCATGCAGATTTAAGTCCTTGCCTTCCCTTCTGATAAGTTTCTAGGTAAGGCCATCCCCCCCTTCTTCCTGGTACAGGGAAGAAGATACCTTTAGAAATGGACGTTTCCTTTACAAATGTAAATGTCTCTTACAAAGGGCAACCAGAACTAAGAATGGGCTTAACACAGACCCACCCAGGTACCTGGAGATGTGTATGGTGATGGCCTGTTCTGGGGGCAGGCCTCCCATCCCAAACTCCCTTGATCAGTTAGTGGGGGTGGGGCCAAAGTGCCTTTCAGGCAGAGACATAATTTGAGGTGGCCAATTCCGATCCCCCATAGTTACTAGCCGCTTAATCATCAATGGCTAACTGCGGGTTTCAGGACATCAGCGAGCCCCAGAGCAGCTGTGCCTGGGTCCTTCTCAGAACTTTCCAGTTATGTGAGTCAGCACGTTCTCTTCTTCACTTTTGCTGATTTGCACCTGGTTCTGTTGCTGACGACTAAGAGAGCCCCAGCTGATGCAGATGTGACATGCTGTGTGCGCTTTCTCCTGCAGACAAGTGGAGAAGAGGATCATGCCGGCTAGTACTCGCTGTGCCCTTGCAACATGCAAACATCATCTTCAGTGCTTTGTGTGGTGGTCTCACTGAATGAACCCCCACAACACCCCGAGATTAGTTTTGTTGTCCCGTATTATAGATGAGGAGACTGAGGCTGGAAGGAATTGAAATTCTTGTCGAGCATCCTACAGCGTCGAGAAAGTCAGGCAACGCTTCAGCTCACACACTCTGCCCCAAAGTCTAGGCTCACGGCTGCTTTGCTGGAGCGATGTGTGAAGTCAGTCTGTTGGGGGACCAACCCAGGGAATCATGGTATTTTTAATGTGGGGAGACTAGTAACTTTGCGTCATTAGTTGCATTTGGTTTCTGTGCTTTATTTTGTTTACTGTACTTAAATAAACAAGAAACAAAGAAAATCTAAATACAAAAAGGAACAAAACACAGTGGAGAATGTCGCTCCCCAATAAGACGAGACCAGTCCTGCCGATTCTCCACTGACCCGCAGGACGCGTCCAAGGCGGCGTCCTAACCCGCAGGAGTCTCTCTTCCACACCACGGTTAAACGAGCTGGAGGAGCAGCCGCGTGGTCAAATGTCCACCCGGCCCCCAAACCCGCCATGCCGCCCTTTGCTGATCTTCCAGACGCTCACGCTGTGAGGTGATTTTCTCCCGCTGTAAACCCGAGGAAGTGCACGGGCAGAGGCTGGTAAAGCCCGCCCATCTGCACCCACACGGACCCAGTGGAGTCTCCCGGCCAACGGGGGAGAAGGAAGGATGGGCTTCAGTCCCGCAGGGCTGCGCAGGGCCCAGAGCCCTCCACCCTACCCAGCAATAGGGGAGAAGGTTTTCTTTTGTCCCCACATGATGTGTGGATTCCTTCCCTGTTTGTGAGCCAAGAAAAGATAGAAATGAACCTGCAACAGAAATGCATAGATATCCTTCCCACTGTGTTCTCTTCAAGACGTTTCTCCAAACATAAGACGAGAGCCCAGGTGTGAAGGAGAGAGGAGAGAGCTCAGGGCCAGTGTGAGCACAGGAGGACGGGGAAGGTAGGAAGGAAGGGGAAGGTTGGACCCATGGGAGTCTGCCGGCCATCTCCCCTCCCTCGTCCTCCCCTTCCTCCCTCATCCTCATCTTCTCCTTTGTCCTCATCCCTTTCTTCATCAGTGCCTTCCAAGCCCATCCTTCCCTTCCTCACCATCTGTAGCAGGATGGACCTGCTCTGATGGATTTGACACCGTCCTGGATGGCGGCTCCTCGCGCACCTGCAGCAGCACGAGAGGTCAGGGAAGAGGTCAAGGTGCGCTCGGTGTGTGACCTGCCTCTCCCGGCGGCTCTGTGCTGTGTCTGTCATGAGGAATCCCAAGTCCTTTAAAGTCCTCCATGAAATAGAATTCACACCAGGATGGCAGGATACATCCCTAATTTTTCCCTTTGTTTATGAATTTTCAGAGTAATGGGTTTGCGTCTTAGCAACGTCCAGGGGTAAACGACGAGTTGTACATATTTCTTCTCTCCACTACTCCTCACACACTCGTTTTTTTTGCTCATGGCTTCTTTTTATTAAAGTGAATTTCACATAAACATAAAATTAACCATTTTAAAAGGTGCAGTTCAGTAGATTCAGTAGGTTCACAGTTGTTAAACCATCACTTCTATCTAATTACGGGACATTTTCCCCCCCTAGTCTCCCCTCCCCCACAACCCATGACGACCACTAATCGGTCTTTCTATCTCTATGGATTTAACTAGTCTGGATATTTAATATAAACGAAATCATACAACATGTGACCTTTTTCTGGCTTCTTATACTTAGACTAATGTTTTGGAGGTTCATCCATGTTGTATTATCTATCAGTTCTTCATTCCTTTTTATGGGTGAATAATATTCCACTGTGTGGATAAACCTTTTGTTCATCCATTCATTGGTTGATGGACACTTGAGTTTTTCTAACATTTGGCTATTGTGAATAGTGCTGCTGTGAACATCTGTGTACAAGTATCTGTTTGAGTCTCTGTTTTCAATACCTTTGGGTATCTACCTAGGAATGTAATTGCTGGGTCATATAGTGATTCTAAGTTTAACTTTTTGAGGAATAGACAAACACTTTTCCACAGGGGCTGTACCATTTTACCTGCATGTTACAGACACAGGAATGTATGAGGGTTGTGCTGCCTTCACATTCACATCTCTTATCTTCCATTACTATTATTGTTATTAATTATCATCCTATTTAGTATGAAGTGGTGTCTCATTGTGGTTTTAATGTGCCTTTCCCTAATGATTAGTGATGTTGTGCATCTTTTCATGTGCTTGTTGACTACTTGTATATCTTCTTTGGAGAAATATCTATTCAAGTCCTTCGCTCATTTTTTTTAAAAAATGGGTTATTTGTCTTTTTGTTGTTGAGTTGGAAGCGCTCTTTACATATTCTGGATTCTAGACCCTTAGCATGTATGTGATTTGCAAATATTCTCTCTCATTCTATGAGTTGTCTTTTCATTTCCTTGATAGTTTCCTTTGATGCACAAAACATTTAATTTTGATGAAGTCCAATTTATCTATTTTTTTTCTTTTGTTGCCTGTGCTTTTGGTGTCATATCTAAGAATCCATTGCCAAATCCAAAGTCATGAAGATTTACTCCCAGGTTTTCTTCTACTAGTTTGTTCTTTTAGCTTTTACATTTAGGTTTTTGATCTATTTTGAGTTAATTTTTACATATGGTGTAGTTATGGGTCCGATTTCATTCTTTTGCAAGTGGATATCCAGTTTTCCCAGAACCATTTGTTGAGGAGACTATTCTTTCCCTTTTGAATTGTCTTGGCACTCTTGTCAAAAACCAGTGGACCATGGATGTATGAGTTTGTTTCTGGACTCTCAATTCTATTCCATTGGTCTATGAGTATATCTTTATGTCAGTACCACACTGTTTTGATTAAGGTAGCAATGTAATTAGTTTTGAAATAGGGAAGTGTGAGTCCTCCGGCTTTGTCCTTCTTTTTCGAGATTGTTCTGACTATTGGGATAACTTGCAATTCCCTGTGAATTTGAGGATCTGGTTTACAATTTTCGGAAAAAAAAAAAAAGCCATGGAGATTTTGATGGGGATTGCACTGCATCTGTAGACTGCTTTGGGGAGTTTTGACATCTTAACAATATTAAATCTTCCAATCTATGAACACAGGGTGTATTTCCCTTTATTTAGGTCTTCTGTAATTAATTTCATCAATGTTTAGTAGTTTCCAGTGTATGAGTTTTGCATCTCTTTGATTAAATTTATTCCTAAGTATTTTATTTTTTTGATGCTATTTTGTATGAAATTGCTTTCTTAATTTCATTTTTGGATCATTCATTTCCAGTACATAAAATAAAATTACTTTTTATGTGTTGAACTTGTATCCTGCAACTTTGCTGAATTCTTTTATTAGCTCTAATAGTTTATTGTGAATTCTTTAGGATTTTCTATATCTAAAATCAGAGCGTCTGTGAATAAAGATAGTTTTAATTCTTCATTTCCAATTTGTATGCCTTTTATTTCCTTTTCTTGCCTAATTGTTCTGGTTAGAACATCCAATACAATGTTGAATAGAAGTGGCAAAAGTAAGCATCCTGTTTTGTTCCTGAACTTAGCTGAAAAGCTTTCAGTCTTTGACTGTTGAGCATAATAACTGTAGGTTTTTCATAAATGCCTTTTACCAGATTGAGGAAGTTCCTTTCCATTCCTAGTTCGTTGAATATTCTTATTAATCATGAAAGCCTATTGCATTGTGTCAAAAACATTTTTCTGCACTGATTGAGATGATCATGATTTTCCCCCCTCATTTTATTAATTCTGTGTATTACATTGAATGATTTTTGTTTGTTTAACCATCCTTGCATTTCTGAGATAAATTCCTCTTGGTTATGGTATATAATAATCCTTTTATTGGATTATATGCTGCTAGATGAGGCTTCTGGCATTTTGTTGATGACTTATGCATCAATATTCATAAGGGATATTCTCTGTAGTTTTCTTTTCTCGTGATGTCTTTATAGGGCTTTGGTATAAGGGTAATGCTAGTTTCATAGAATGAGTTAGAAAGTGTTTCCTCCTGTTCTATTTTCTTAGAAGAGCTTGAGAAGGGTTGGTGTTAGTTCTTTCAAATAAATATTCGGTTGTATTCACCAGTGCAGTCATCTTGTCTTGGATTTTCTTTGTTGGGAGGTTTTTATTTACTGATTCAATCACTTGTTATAGGTCTGTTCAAATTTTCTATTTCTTCTTGAATCAGTTTTGGTAATTTGCATGTTTCTAGGAACTTTTCCATTTCTTCTAGGTTGTGTAATTTGGAGTACAATTGTTCATCCTATTGTCTTTAATCCCTTTCTTTGTGTAAGGTAGATAATTATGCCTACACTTTCATTTCTGACTTTTGCTCATGGCTCTCTATGTGCTCAATGTCTTCTAATCCATTACAGTCATTCTTTTTGATGTTCTCATTAGCCCATCCCCGTCCAGTGAGAGATCCATCCAGCTTGTCCTTACCCCACTGACACAATGCCATGAGCACTGGGGGGCTCCCGGGCTTTATGAGACTTCAGGATGACCCAGGCTCATCATGTATGTAGCCAGCCTCAGACCTTGAATCAATTCTTAAATGGTTCGGGACCTTCACAGAACTGGAGCTTATGCACCTACAACTCCCTGCACCTGGAATGCTCTCCCTGCACCCTGTTCTGGGTCAGTTTGTATTCATTCCTGAGGTCTTGGATTAATGTCACTTTTTCAGGGGCACCTTCCCAACATCCCCCAGACTTTATCAAATTCTTTTTTCTTTTTTAGTACTTTGCCTTTGTGGTATTTATCATAATGTGGCCATCTGGTGATTATGTGTCTAGACTCTGGGATTGCTAACAATAAGGATGATCTGCTGGGGCTTTCAGGAGATGCCACATGGAGCCTGACAGTGACAGCAATGCAGCAGAAGGCAGAGACACTCAATGAAGAGACTCTTGTCCTGATGAGAATGCTAGCCCTGATTGCAGCCATGCCAGAGGTCAGTACTCCCACAGGTTTTTAAGGTATACAAACTAGCTCCCCCCCCAAAAAAAAAAAACCTTTTTCCTTAATCTAGCAAGGACCAGGTTTCAGTCACTTGCAGCCACGAGTCCTAACTTACAAAAATATCTTCACCAAACTTTTTAGAATTTTGTTCCTACCACCTGTTACCACGACAACCCACATATTGAAATGAGTTAGTTCCATGAATAATTGAGGTGGAGTGGCAGCTTATGGGGTTAATCTCACCCAAGCTTTATCTCCATTAGTGTTTCAAGATTAGATTCGCCAGCTCTTATAGATTTCCAGATGCTTTGACGAGCCTGCATGACCAGGTATTACTCTCAGAGAGTAGAGCCCATCCGACGGTAATTTAAAATCTACATGCACAGGGAGCAGTGCAGGAAGAAGCAGAAACATTACAAAGTTGTCATCTTGGAAATTCAACTCTGATCCAGGAAGAGTCTGGTTTGAGAGTAGAGTTCAAGTGGGGCAGATGAATTATAAATCCTCTCCTCTTCAAACTAATTACACAGAACTGTTCGACATGATTCACACTGAGTAACTGTATTATTTAATATTTTTGTAACTATTTTTAGAAAAAAATGTGTTCATGCAGCAAGGCCTGCGGGTTGAGCTAATTAGCAAAGGGGTGGGAATGTGTCTGCTTTGTGAATTTTGTGCAGCAAAGAACGTCAGAAAAAAAGCTTCTTTATATAATTTAATGTGAGGTCTCCAAGTTAACAACTGGATTTCACCAAGGCTTCAAGTAAATTAAAGGAAATTTCCACTAGCTCTTATTCTCAAAGTTATCTTCAGAGACAGGATCATTAGAATTCAGCCACAGCGGAAAGAGAGGGGGAGACAGAGAGAGATTTCCGACTTTCTCAGCCCACCTCTTCCTTCCTGGAAAGTGAGTGAAGCCACTGATATAAAAGTGCTACTAATAATTCTCCTTTCCCTGGGAGCTGTTGATGATCTCCTCCACCCTGAGAGCCTGGAGAGAATGGCACATCGCCTGCCCCAGCTCTTGTTCCAAAGCTGCTCATCAGGAGAAATGCTGT
The DNA here is from genome assembly GCF_020826845.1 of Diceros bicornis minor. Taxonomy (NCBI): domain Eukaryota; kingdom Metazoa; phylum Chordata; class Mammalia; order Perissodactyla; family Rhinocerotidae; genus Diceros; species Diceros bicornis. The sequence goes on along the minus strand of NC_080774.1, from coordinate 1,717,589 downwards.
TTATCAACGACCAGTCGGCCCGGCCCCTGGCAGGACACCTCTGAGCATTAGTGATGGGTGGGATGGGGAGGGGGGCGGGGGGAGTGAGGCGCCTTTCCCCTGTGATGGACTCTGCCCACTCTTCTCTCTGTTCACCCCAAATCATGAAATCTGTGGGTCAAACCTGTGTTACGTGTGGGCTCTGTCCACCTGAACCACCAGCTTCCCAGTAGCAGGGAAACAGAATCTGTTTATCCTGTGTTATTCCGCGGGTACACGACTGGAATCATGAGCATCCATTTCCAGAGGACGCACACGCCCGCCCAAAGCCCTCAGGGCTGCTGGACCTGCCTTGGGACCATCACTGGGGCTCCATCAACTAACCCACCCGATGCAAACTTGGGATTCCTCCCCAGACCCATTTCCTCCTCATCTTCCCCATCGGAGAAGATGCACCAACATCCACTCTGCTGCTCCAGGCAAACTTCTGGGCGTCCCTGTGACTCCAACGAGCTGTCCACCCTGTCGTCACCATGACAGGGTGCAGGTCCCTCAGGACACAGTCCCGGCCCCGTGCTCACTGCTGTCCCTCCACGTCTGCCGTGGTGCTTAGCACACAGTAGGTGCTTGGTGAGTGTGTCTTCATGGCTTAATAATCCCCACTCATCCGGTTCCTCTTTTGGAATCCCACGGGGGAGCCTGTGGTTCAGTTTTGTTGGAGTCACAGGGAGGGGTGAGGGTGGGCCCATCCTCCAGTTGCTTCGGGCTCCAGGCTTGTTCTGTGCACCCCTCACCGCGGGGATCCTTGCCCCCCCTTGCCTCCGATTTGCTGGGCCATCTGTGCTGCCGTGAATATTTGATGGGCCCAACTGTGCAGGAGAAATTCTGAGAGCATCCATAATTGATAACGGGCAGTACGTGCACGAGGGAACGGCACTTGGAAGGGCCTCCTGCACAGACAGCAGCCTCTCCAGGATGGAAAGGCCCCCGGGATTCATTCTGTGTCATGAGTTCATGGACCAGTGGCACGAAAGGCAATTCAGTTACGCTCTCGGTGAGGTCTCAGAAGCTTCTGGTGGCCACTAGATTCTCAAACATGGTCGTTCACAGACAGCCTGAGATCTGCCACGTTGGCACAACCGCCCTTGGTGCTGACACTCAGCCTCAGTACACCCTCTCTGCGTAACCCTTTGAGGCCCTTCTGTGTCCTGCAGGGCCCACGTTGACACCATCCGTCTCCCCACTAGAACGTGAATGCCATCAGCATGGGGTCGTGGCTGGGCTTATTCGCTGCTGTGCCCCTGGCACCCATGAGTGAATGAGTGAAGGAACAAAGGAGCGAATGCATGAATAAATGAATGAATCATGGACACCAGCAATTTCTAGAGCACTGGTTCTCACACTGTCATGACCACATGACCACCTGGGAGAGTGTTAACATGCCAGTGCCTGGGTCTCTCACACTCTTCATTCTGATCTAGGAGTCTGGGCTGCCACCCAAGAATCTACATTACGAACCAGGCCTTCCAGAGGTTTCTGATCTGACGTCAGGTGAGGTCCCCTCTGAGGAAACGCTCTTCCAGGAGAACAGAGCATGCGGAGCTGGAAGCCGTGTCCCTCTCGCCTCCTCCAGGCCCTGGGCCCCTGAGAAACTGCTCAGATTCCAACCGCAGGAGCCACTTTCCACTCCTCCCCTCTCTGCGTGCCACCCAGGGATCCCGAGAGGACCCACATGGGGACACGGCTCCAGTGTCTTCCTTCTGGAACCCTGAGGACTCCTCTGCACATGGAGGATCTGAAGAGGGACGAGGAACATGAACATTCCCCAGGAGGGGCTCAGCGGTGGCGAGCAGGGAGTGGGATCTGTGTGCAGAGGGGCTGTCTCCTCGTCAGTGGGGGATCGGCAGGGTCAGGAAGGCTGAGAACCTGCAGGGCTGGACGCGAGCGGATGGGGGTGGACTCCTCTCCTCCCCTCTGCTTGGGTTCATGTTAGAGCAGCTAGGCGTGCTGCTCCAGCCTGTGGCCCAGCGGGGCTGGGGGTTCTGGGCAGGAGGGGCTGGTGGGCAGGCGCCAAGCTGAGTGGGGGTGAGCTCAGCGTGGCGAGGCCAGAGTGTGTGGAAGAGAGAACAGAGTGCTCGCCCGAATCCAGCCCTCTGCCTGCTCTCTGCTTGCCTAGGGGGTGCACAGAGCCGACTCATCACCCCAGACACACACAGGAGCACGTGGGTACACACAGACGCACACACAGGAGCACGTGTGTACACAGACACACACACACGGGAGCACACGCACACATACACACAGACTTACACAGGAACACGTGTGTGCATACACAGAAAGATAGACACAGGAGCACATGCATAGACATACACACACAGGAGCATGTGGGTACACACACAGACAGACACAGGAGCACATGCGTAGACATACACACACAGAAGCACATGTGTACACACACAGGCACAGGAGCACATGCACACACACACAGACAGACACAGGAGCACATGCATACACGGATACACACAGAGGAGTGCATGTGTACACACACACAGGAGCACGCATGTACACACACACAGGAGCACGTGTGTACACACACATACACAGGAGCACATGCACACATAAACACACAGAGGAGCGCATGTGTACACACACAGGAGCATGCGTGTACACACACATACAGGAGCACGTCTGTACACACATACATATGAGCACATGCATACACACACCGAGGATCACCTATGTACACACACATATACACAGGAGCACATGCATACACAGACACACACAGGAGCTCGTGGGTACACACAGACGCACACACAGGAGCACGTGTGTACACACACACACACACAGTGCTGGAAATACCATCCCCACCGTGCCATCTGCTCTATCCTGTTTGAAAGGACTTTCCCCCGAGGTGTCCACATCTGCCCCATCCTGCAAACTTGGGAGAAACAGGGTCCTGGCCATCTCTGGCTCCTCCGTGGGAAGCTGCCCTCAGACACTGGGATGGCTGCAGGCTCACCGTCCTGAGAACCTCTGCTCTCCTGCTGCTGGGAGGGCTCACCCAGGATGCCCGGGGCCCATTCGGTCACATCTTTAAGACATCTAGGAGACTGCTTTCCCCAAAATTGGAAGATTTGAAGCCATAGGAAATTTCCCCATCCATTTCAGAAAACTGAGCACTCTGCAGAATGTTCCAGAATCTTCAGTGAGTGGGAGCTGCTGGTGTTGGTGATGGAGCCTGGACAGGCTGTGGGGGAACATAAGTACCTAAAGAAGCTTGGGGGACTCATTGGCAAGTTTGTAATTTGTGCCCAAATTTGCACCTCTCTGAAGGCCTTGGCCAGGCTCTGCACTTGTCAATCAACCAATCAATCAATGAGTCATTGGGTTAATGTGCTGATTGCCAGTCTGAACGGAAGGTGCATTTGGCTGGGACGGGGAAGATGGTGAGGAGGGCGGCCCCTAAGGTAACCCTGCGCCCACAGTGCCCTGCTCTGCTGGCCATCTGGGTCAGCAGGCTGAAGGTTCTGGAGGAGGAGTCTGGGATCCCAACCACCCCGGGGTTGCTGACCCACAGGGCTCCTCTGTGAGGATTAGAAGATGCTCAGAGGATGAGGCCACCTCAGGGCACCAGGCTGTCATTTTGCATGTTCGGAGTGTTTAGAGGAGGAATTCCTGCGTCAAAGGGCGTTTGCACACACTGAATGTTACAAAAATGTCCCCAGTGTGTCCCCCTTGCAGCCCCCATCAGTGTCCGAGCCCTGATCCGTGTTTCCCTAAGGGCCTTTCCCCTCCTTGTAGGTTAGCAGAGTGGGTCCCTGGTCTTTGTGATGAGAAACCCTAACTGAGTCACCCCCATCCCTGCATCTGGGGGGTGGGGCTTCGGGAGGGGCTGGCAGGCAGCTGTGGGTCCCTGGGGTCTGGCTTATTCTCAGGCCCCTCCTCACCCTCCGCCCCACTGCTGCTCCCTCTGAGGGCCTGGCCCTGAGGTGAAGGAACCAGGGGTCACTTGAGGGGAGGGGGCTGCAGCTGGGCCATCCCGGGGGAGGGAGGGGATTATGAAAGGCACTCAGAGAGCCACACAAGGCGGCCTTGTTGGGGAACAGTGTCCCCAAGCTCAGAATTTCCTTCCCCATGAGCAGGAAGGGGTGACCCCAGACCGAGGTCAGATGGCCTGCACTGTGTGGGGTCACTGCGGGTCTATTTCCAGCTCCAGCCTCTGGCCCCGCAGACACAGGGGCATTGAATGAAGCTGTTTGTAGCAGGAAACATCCGCCCTGTGGCCCTCCCTGCAGCTGGGACCTCACTAAGGGAAGTGATGGTTCCCAGGGTGGGAGGGCCCAGCTGTGAGTGTGGACATGGCTGAGGCCTCACCACTGGCCAAGAGGCTCCCTGGAGACCCTGGGGGCAGAATGACCTTCCTCTACAACCTTCTCTGGCTCCCCACTGCTGTGCAGGGGAGTCCACTCCTCATCGATGTCTCCCATCATAACCACACTCAGACGTGCCCCCGCTCCTCCTGGGTTTCACCCTCGACCCCACCCTCTGTCTCTGGGTTGAGACCAGGAGCCACCCAGGGCAGGGTCAGGAGCACCCCCCTCTGAACCTCGGTGCCCACAGTAGGACTCTGCAGGCCCCACACTCAGCAGAGATGGGCCTGCAGTGCACAGGGCGAGTGGGCAGTGACATCTGCCCCCGGCACAGGTGAGCACCTGACGCCATCGCATCTGAAGGTCACGGTGCCCGGACCTGCGGGGTGAGGTGGACATCAGCCAGTGCTGAGGGTCAGCTCAGCGTAGGCCAGGAGCAGGCTCTGCCCCACAGCCCGGTCACACCCACCACGTACCAGCTGGGGAGCTGGGGGTCCACGTGGCCTTTCTGGACCTCAGATTCCTCGTCTGTAATGTGAATGGAAACCGCAGCTGGGGGCCTGGCAGGGTGGTTCTGAGGACAACTCAGTGACCCCTGGGGACTGTAGACCACCTGATGCTAGAAACTCCAGGTGGTGCCCCGGACCCCTCCAGGGTAGGTGGCAGTAATAACAGATGTCCCCCTGGCATGAAGGGAAAGAGCAAGGAGCCAGGCTCTTGTGAAAACCTCGCCTCTAAGATCTAAATCCATATCTTGGATTAACACACAATGGGCCCCGGGTGCTTCCGTCAAGTCCCCTAATGCGCAGGGACCCGCAGGCCTTTGCGGGGGAAGGCAGCAGGAGCGTCTCTGGGCTCCAGTGGCTGCACTGCACCTGCCTGGAGAGCAGCCTGGTGTCAGATACCCCCTGAGGGGAGGGAGGCCACAGAGCCCCCACCCTGTGCTCTCGGGGTCTCTGGAAGAGCGCCAGGCGAGGGGGCATCAGCCAGCTCTGCCCTCCGTGTCCTCCCTCCTGCTCCTGGGGCGACTCTCCTGGGAGCCACTCTCCTGGGAGCCACTCAGGGAACGGCCAAGGCTGAAACGAGGGAGGGGCTCAGGTGTCCCTGCAGAGCCTGCTCTGACGGGGGCCACGCCCCCTCTGCTCTGAGACCACTACAGTCACAGTGACCATAGACATCACAGCTGCTGCCTCCTCAGGGTCCGTGTGGGAACAAAGACCACCCAGGGATGCTGGGGGACGGGGGCTAAGGCAGGGAATTGGGTGCTTGTTAAGCTGGGGGGCAGGCTGAAGGAGCGGAGGGCAGGCTGAGCACACAGGCATGAGTCGGGGTCACTGCAGACCAGACCCCAGGGAGACCCCTCCTCTAGGCGGGAATTAGACGCAGAGGCTCTTAGACCAGTGAGGTGCCCCAGCCTTCTCCCCTTCATCTCCACCTGCTGCCTGTTCTGAGCGGCTGTGTCCCTGATTCACCTGGCTCAGGAGGCCCCTGAGACAGACCCTGGACGAGGACACCTCCAGGTCCAGCTCCGTTGCGGGGGCAGCTCCTCACTGGAGGCAGAACAGGGGCCCTTCTCCTCCCCCAACAGCAGACCTGAGCTGGAGGTGCTTGGAGGGATGTGACCAGTGGTGAGGGGGGCCTTGGCTGCAGGTGCAGTGCGGGGGCAGGGACATCCATGGGGCTCAGACCCCAGCAGGGTGGCCTGGGCAGAGTGACAGCCTGCAGGGGGCAGTGGCAGAGCAGGCTCAGAGCAGCAGGACTGAATGAATGAGTCATGAGGGACACTCCAGAGACTCCCAGAGATGGTTTTGGGATCAGGCCCCTGGTGGGGCGTGGATCCTGATGTCACAGAGGGGCTAACAGCAGAATTCATTGTCCACCTTACTGTGGCCTCAGTGTGACCACAGGCTGCTGCACCCCAGGGTGTCCCCATCCCTTCTCTGAATGGGGGCTGCAGGGTGGCTCATTCATCAGGACTCTATGGTGGCAAGTGAGAGAACCCAAACAGGCCCGGCACAAAGGGAAAGGTCATGAAAACTTCATGATGGACCAGCTTCAGGCATGGTTTTCTCCAGCAGCTCACACACTGGCCCCTGGGCCTGACCTCTCTTTATCTCCTGGCTCAGGTTTCCCACGTCCATGTCCCTCCCAGGCGGCGTCTCCTCAGCATTACATGCACTGAAACAAACTCTCGTCTCCAAGCAGGTCAGCCAACTGCCCACCCCCGAACCATTCACCCTGGCTATAGGAATGGAATGTTCTAGTCTGCATAGGCCTGAGTCACATGACCGCACCTGGGGCTGGGGGTGGAGTCAGCCCCACACAGACCACATGGACAGAGTGGGGGTGGGACCCCCAGGGAACAGAGTGCTGTTACCTGAAGAAGGAGCCCACTCGCTCAGCTGCCTCTCTAGGACTCCATGGAGCTGTCACGCAGGCTTTTACAAATTCCTCCTGCAGAAGTGGTGGCTGCCACCTCCCAGCACCCAATATGCCCAGTGTGCTTTCTCTCCTCAAGATCCCTTGGTTCCAAAGGAAGACAGTGCCAGAAACAGGTGCATGGACGACCCACAGAGGCCACACGGGGAGGAGAGCCGAGCCACCTTCCCCTCAGGTGCGGGGACGCTGTTCCCCGACGACTTGGGCGACACCGCGTTGTCTCAGGCCCCCTGGGCTGCTGTCCCAGTGCCTCCTCCTCTCAGTGAGGCGGGAGGAGAGGCTCGGCCGAGGACGATCGCTGGTTAACGAGCCTCCTCTATAATTGGCTGTTTAAAGGCAAACTCGAGGCTGTTAATGGGATTTCTAATCTGGGAGGAGGAAAAGGGTTAAGTTGTGTGCAGAGCAAATGAAAGTTGTGGGATCCAAGACGTTTTCTGAGTCTGTTTTTGTTCTGGTAATTAATTGCATAGAAGCTGTTAAACTTTATGAGGAAAGCAGAGATAACACAGGTTCACAGAATCTCTGGAAGATTAAGTTAATTTATCTCCTCCAAGAACTGCCAGGAGCTGCAACATTGATGCTGTTTCCAGGAGAGCGGAGCGGAGCGGGTTCAGACAGTGTCTGTCCATTCTCTTCTGACTCCCGCTGGGTGGGAGCAGCAGGCCTGTCTGCTCAGGGCGGGGCTCCAGGCTCAGCCTGGCGGGGACCCTAGCTTGGATACAGGTCCTCAGTTTCCACTCAGGAGGACAGGGCTGAGGACAGCGCCTGCTCTCCAGGGTCTGTGTGGGGATCCAGGAGAGAATGCCCTGGGAGCATTTGGCACTGGCACGGGGCCTGGCATACCCCAGACCTGCTAATGTCACCAGAAGTGACCTGGGATAATTGGCTACTTTCCTATTATGTGGCTGGCGATGTCTTCCCATTGCCCTTCTGATCAAGTCCTAAATATTTAACGTGCTGTGGAAGATTCCCCCAAATAAGGCTACAGACGTGCTCAGGGGAACCCAAAGTGGGAGAATTAAAACAGTACATCCAGAGAGCATTTGTGTTTGGGGTTACTGAAACCACAGTGCCCAGAGGAGTCAGAGCCTGCTTTGGCTCCTTAGAGGATTTTCAGACGTGGGCTTGTTTTCAGTTTCAGTTACACATGGGGACTCCATCAGGTCCCCTCCTTCCTCCTGCAGACTCGCCCTCCCCTCCAGGCTCCCAGCAGCCCCTCACCTTCCCTGGAACATTCCCCCCTCCTCTAAGCCCCTCCCACTGGTGAATCAGGTCCTGGGGAGGGACCTGCCCCTCTACTGTGGGCTCCCCTGGCGCCCTCTAATCCAGTGCCCTCACTCCTGATCTGCTCCTGACCCTCCTGATGGAACTCTGCAAGTCTCTCCCCCCCGTCACGGGCTCCATCTCACACATTCATATCCAAGGTTTTATTTAGAATTTAAATACACTGTTGAAGAATGTAATTCCTCATATAATGGTAATATTGACATTTTAAAATAAAATTGCTACCTCTCTCTCCTCAATTTATCCAGTGAGATGCTGAGACGTAGTGATGTGCCATCCATTTAAATTCACATCATCTGTTTAAAATGACAGAACGGAAATTTGTGCTGTTCTCTTTTCTCCTCCCACTCATATTTCACTGCATTTCACTTCTCCCGCGAGGTGATCTGCTGCTTGATAGTGTGATGTCGATTGCCAGATTATATTTCTCTGTAACAAAACATATATATATATGAAGTTTAAATAAAATAAATTTTGTGTCTAAAAAGCTCCAAGGATTAAAATATTCTTCAGGATTGAGTTATAATCACCTTTTTAGTGGCAGACAATTCATCAAAACAACATGAATGTATTAAATATTCATAAAATGTATATATTTATATCATATATAAATTATATTTATACAGTAAGTACATAACATAGATATATATTTACATAATGCATGAGAAATACTGACATACACAATATATGTGTTATATATTTATGTATTTAATATATCAAAATTTTTATGATTAATTTTTAAAAAGGGATAATGCCCCTTTATGGAAATAGATTGGAGGAATTTTCTGAAGCCTTAATCTGAGGAATTTCCTGTCACCTCGGGGGGCCCCCCGAGTCTTTCTCCGCCCCCAACCCCCAGGAGGATGCACCTGAGGGGATTCAGGACTGGAGGTTCGTCTGCCAGGAATTTCCCTGTACCTGGAAGGTCACTGGTCCCTCCATCTCTAACTCTGTGGGCGGGACCTTGTCTGCATCCTCCTCCCTGCACTGAGCCTGGTGTCCCACACAGGGACCTCTGCCAGCGGAACCCTGCAACCCCGCCATCTGAGGGCTCCGTCCTCTTGCATCACAGCCACAAATGAGATCCGACAAAATAGTCACTGAAATTGCTCTCAAAACACCAACAGGGCTCACATCCCTGAAGCTCTGCTTTTCTCTGCCCTGCTTCCCTCAGGCCGCCCAGCTCCCTCGCTTCTCCCCGCCCCCAAGCACTCTCCCTCCAAATCCTCCCTCCCTCCCCTCAAGGACCCTCCCTGCAAACCCTCCTCCTCTCCCCCTCCTCCTCTCCCCTCTCTTTATTATGCAGGTCTAAGGGCCTTCTGACCTTTCCCACTCCCTCCTCCTCACCCCCCATCCCACAGGATCAGGGACCCAGCACTAGTCCTGAAACTGGGGGGAGGGGGGGACAAGGACACACGGACACGCTGCTCACAGGACCTCACCCTCTTCACCCGAATCCTCCTGGAGGCTGAGGGAAGGAGCCAGGCAGCCAAGACCCTGCACCCCCGTGTGGTCAGACAGCTGGGCACTGGGAAGGGACAGCCCCACCTGCTCCTGCTCTTCTTCACCTCCGTCCCCAGGGAGGGGGCAGGTGCCGGCACACCGGATTCTGGGCTCCTCAGGTCCCAAAGGGGCTGCCGGCTGGGGTTCCCTGGGTCATCACCAGTCCCTGGAGCCCTGCTCTGGGCTGGGCTCTGACCTGGGAGAATCTCCCCTGATCCTGACAGTGGGGGTGTTAATGTCCATCCTCTTACTAAGGAGGGGGCCTGGGGTTACGCCCCTTGATCCTGCAGTGGTGGAGCCAGGATCTGACCCAGGGCTCCCCCCAGGGTCCGGCTGTGTCCACTACCCCAGCGCAGACGCTGTCTCAGGAGCCTGGGAGGAGCCTCAGGGGCAGGCGGAGCCTGAGAAAGGGGCCCTGGCCCAACCAGCTCTGTGTTCATGCCTCATCTTCTCTCCAACCTAGGACACCAGCCCTTTAGTAACAGCTTTTTTGTTAAGTAAAAAAAAAAAGAACAAATATGCTGAGACTTTAAATGTATAAGAGGCAACCTGATGTCCAGAAGTGAAATAAAATAAAGTGAGTTAGAATTCAGCCATACTCCGCATTGGCCATCTGTATTATTTCACTAGGAGCACCCCCCCACCTCTACCACAGGGAGCCCTGCACAGCACAAGGCTGCCCCTTGTGCCAGGACGAGGTACTGCATCCACAGGAAATCCCCCCACAGCATCCCCTCAGTCCGGGGGCTCAGGACTGAAATGCTATGCGACAGCCTCCCCAACCTCCAACCCCCACCCGGATGGCAGATTGTCACCGCTGGTCCCACTTTCCTGGAACTCCCCAGACCTCCATCCAGGGGTTTTTCCTCACCTTACAGTCTCTCCCCGGTGGTTTATCAGATAAGATACAGGATGCCCAGTTAAATTTGAATTTCAGATAAACACAAATAATTTTAGTATAAGTCTGTCCCAAATACTGCATGGGTTATGCTTATATGAAAAATCATTTGCTGTTTGTCTGGAACTCAAATTTAACAGGTGTCCTGCATGTTGCTTTGCTAAATCCTGGACCCAGCTCCCTAGCCAGTGTCCCCTCCCCTGAGGCCCCAATGCCATCTGCTAACAACCCCAGACTTCCCCCTGCCTTGACCCCAGCCCGCTTGTCCAGACAGAACTGCCTTTTTGACATCACATCTCAGAGGACCTCAACCTCCACATGTCCCCGCTGAGCTCGGGACCTTCCTCTTGAATCCGTCCCTCTTCCAACATCCCCAGCTCCCTCCTGCTGATTCCTGCACCAGAAACTCTCGGGACGTGACAGAAACTTCTCTCCCCTCCCCGCCAAACAGTCATGAAGCCCGTGGACTGCGCATCCAAATACATCTCGAGCCACCCCAATGTTCCCCCAGCCTCCCCCAGCGCCTACTTCCTGTACAATCTTCTCTTCCAAGCAGAACCTTCCGGACTGTATCTTCCCCTCTGCCCCCTTCCCCAGCTCACAGCCAGGGGCTGTGCAGACGCCACTCTGAGTGAGTCAGTTCCTGTGGGAGACCCTCAGAGGCTTCTCCCTGTGCTTGGGAGACCCCAGGACCCTCACCATGTGCCGGGCCCCACCCTGAGGTCCTGCCCCTCTCCCTCTCAGGCCTGCTCACCTTCGGCCTGCTCCCTGCTCTGGTCCACTCCAAGCCCCCTCCAGGTCCGGGCACCTGCTAGTCCCTCTGTCCGGGACTCTCCCCCGCTGGCTCATCTCCTCCCCCTTGAAGGCTCTGACCGCCTTCACTCCCTCGAGGAGCCTCCCGACCCCAGACCAGCTGCTGTCCTACTGACCCGGGAGCTTCTCGCAACGGTGAGGTTAACATCCATTCATTGTGTGACATAGAAAAAAAGAAACACACAAGGACATCCTCACAGGGGTGGTGACGGCAGCTCTGTTTGTAGTGGCCCGGAACAGGGAGTGATCACCCGATGCCCAGCTCGGGGAGGACGGTCTAGGACATGAGGGTCCACCAACACTGTGGGATTTTCTGCAGCTGCTGCAAAGGGCTGGGGGAATTCACTAACCTGAAGGATGTCCCCAACCCGTGGTTAAGGGACAGGAGTGGAAAAGCACGTGTTGGAAAACCCCCTGTATTTATGTGCATGTACGTGTATGTGTGTGTGTGATTGCACGGATGTGGAGAAGGGAGAGGAAACACACACCAGGGGATAACGGGGACCACTGGGTGCTGGGCTTGTGCAGGTGCACAGGGGTGTGGAAAACAAGAGACTGTTTGTGTTGTAGGACTAAGACGGAAGACTTCAGCAAACTATTATAATGAAAAGAGGAAAATGTAGAATACAAATTGTGTATTTATGGTAATGCTGCAAATACATACAAATTAAAAATTCCTATGTATAAGTATCAGTAATAGGGACAAATTAAAATACAGATTTCATCTCATAAGAAATGTAAAAATTTTTTATTTCTGTTGCTATGTGAATACAGTTTCTTCAACAAAGAGTTGATTTCAGTAGACGAGAGGGAGAGTACGTGGCTACTGTCTGCCTCCCCCACTCAGCGCTGACTCCAGGAGGCAGGGACCTCATCTTCCCTGCTAAGGACTCTATTCCCAGCTCTTGCAGAGTAAACATTTGTTGGATGGATGAATGAATGAATGAAGGTTGCTGAGAGGTCAAGGGATCACTGACTCCCCCCGGGGACCTTGGCTCTGGTGCCGAGCCTGCCATGATGGAATCGCCCCAGGTGGCCCATCCTTCGGGCTCCTGTGCTCCCCCATCCTCGGGATGAGGGCACCCACTGGGCACAGAGCCTCCTCTGCAGGGCCTTCCTCCTGCTGCCCTGTGCTCACTCCCCTGAAAGCCGATGGCAGCGGGTCACTGTGTTCTTACTGACATGTCACCGTGGTTTCTCTTGTATTTGGAACACTCGGTGCCCGGAAACGGTGAGCAGGGCAGGTTTCGGCAAAGAGCGCGTGTCATCCGTGCAGGTGCCAGGCGGGAGTCGTGGGGCCAAATCTCCTTAGATTTACTTGAACTCAACCTCCTGGCGGGCCTGGGCGGTTCTCGGACACCTGGGCTATTTCTTCTGAGGTGTCAGAGGACGGCAAATCTCCTAGCCGCAGAGTTGCACACCGGAGCCAGCAATTCAGAAATCCATCTATTTGAACAGACGATGCACACTCCAGCAGTAAAGGCCACTCACTGAAGATAAGTTTCCCAGTTCCCTCCCCAGACACAACCAGCGTTATCAGCTGCTTCTTAATCCTTCCAGAGAATTCTGTGATTTACAAGGAAGTGCCTGAATGTGTCTCTTATTTCCGTACAGACGGAAGGGTACCGTGTACACTTGTCTGCACTTGCTTTTTCACACAACCACACACACTGGAAAGTGTGGCCTGCATGTTCCAGAACTTAGTTAACCCATCCCCGGTGGCAGCTACTTCTCAGTTTTCCAGTCCTTTGCTGTGACACGTGATGCAGTGATAAATGTCCATGCTCAGCGCCTTTCTGCACATGTGGGTGCCTCCGTGGGAATCACTCCTGGAGAACCATTTGATTAAAGAGTAAATGCAATTTGAAATTTATCTTTTAATTGACATGCTTTTTTTGCTGCACTTTTCTTTAGTTTGGACAAATGCGTCGAGTCGGGTAAGCACCACCGCAGACAGAACAATCCTATCAGCTCCCCTGAGCCCCTTCATGCTTCTCTTAGTGCCTCCCGCTCCCTGCAGCCCTCATACCTGGAAACTGCTGATCTGGTCTCTGGGCTCCCAGAACCTCACGTAAATGCAATCATACAGTACAGAACCTTTAGAGTCTGGCTACTTCTCCGAGGAGAACTCACTTGAGATTCGTCCCACACTGTTGTGTGTATCAATAGCCTGATCTCCTTACTGCTGAGTGGTGTTCCGCTGTATGGACGTGCCAGTTTGTTATCCATTCACTGGCTCAGGGACACTTGGGTTGTTTCCAGTTTGTGCAATGACAAATAAGGTTGCTATGGACATTTACATAAATCTGTGTGTGGGTAAACACAGGTTTTCACTCCACTTGAGCAAATGCCTGGAGTGGGATTGCTGGGTCGTATGGTGAGGGTATGTTTAACTGTGTGAGAAACTGCCCAACTGTTTCCAGAGCGTCTGTGTCATTCTGCGTCTGAGAGTCCCTGCTGCTCCACATCTTCAACAGCATTTGGCATGGTCATTCTTTTCTTTCTCTACATGTACTAAACTTGAGCCATTCTAGCAGGTGTTTACTGCTATCTGATTGTGGCTTTCATTTGCATTTTTCTGATAACTCATTATGTTGAGCATCGTTTCACATGCTTATTTGTCACCTTCATATTTTCTTTGGTAAAATGTGCAAATCTTTAGCCAGTTTTAAAAAATTGAGTTCTTGGTTTTGCTATCATGGAATTTTAAGAGCTATTTATGTATTCTATTACAAGTTCATCGTCAGGTATCTAAACTGCAAATATTTTCTGCCAGTGTGTGGCTGGTCTTATCATTCTCGCCATAACGTCTTATGTAGAGAAAGATTTTAACTTTGATGAGTCAACTTTATCATTATTTTTTTTCAGAATTGTGCTTTCGGCGTTGCCTAACCCAAGGTCACAACATTTTCTTTTAAAAATTTTTATAATTTTGCGTTTTACATTTAGACTCATGGTACATTTTGAGGTAATTCTTGTACGAGGTGTGAGGTATTGTTGGGATCGTTTTTTGCACATGGATGTCCACTTGCTAAAATGCTGTGTTGGAAAGACTATGCTTTTTCTATTGAATTGCCTTTGCAGGTAAATGCATTTTAATGCGTCCAATTAATACATATTTGTTGGCTGAACGAGTGAAGGCTCACAATTAGGAGCCTCTATCAGCTTTAAGGCCAGTACACTGGTGGGGGATTCTGCTTGTCCGGTTTAGGGATTAATGTCTGTTTCTGCAGCGCAGTGAGGAAGGGCCTCCGGGAGGGTGGTCATCGGCCCTGGCTATAGCTCTGCTGACGTGGCTGCCAGTCAGGTGGCCAGCCCATCCAAAGTCAAGGTCCAGGGCTCTGAGTTTGGGGAGGATCCCCTCCTCCCCAGGCAGCCCGGCTCCCCCGGCCTGAGCCCCGCTCAGCCAGGCTGTGTCCCGGCTCTCTTTGCTTTGATGTCCAAGCTTCAGCTGGTGGCTTGGTGGGTCTGAGTCACCAGATTGCTCCCTGGAGAGCTGTAATTAGGTTTCACATGCAAGGAATTGATGAAAATGTCATTTCACAACGCTAATGAACTTTTGCTATCTTTCCAGAGGGACTGAGTTTATTTAAAATGCTAATCTAAATCTATAGAGAGTGACTTGTCTGTGTCAAGTCCAGGGATGCACTAGCTTATTGGGGAGGAAAGAGGGATCTGCTGTTCCCCTGGGGAAGAGGACAGAACTCCTGTGCTGGGAGTGGGGGGCGGCTCCTTATCACCCTCTGCAGGGGAGGAAAGCTCCCGCAGCCAGCACCTGCGTGGGGAGCAGGGGGAGGTGGAGGTGACCAGAGAAACACTTCCAGCCGGAGTCCACCTGGCCTGAGTTGTCCAGGTTCTTGGGAGGAGTCCTTCTGTATTTCAGTTATCCACGTAATGACCTTGTTTCCTCCTGTCTGTAGGCCAGTGTGGGCTCACGGTCACCCCCATGTCAGCACTGACTGGGGCATCCATACTGGTCAAGGTTGGCCCCACAACCCCCTGAGTGGTCCCCTCGTCCTGGGGATAAAATCCATGACCTTCATGGCCCACCAGGCCCCGGGGACCCTGCCCTGCCCTCAGCTCCAGCCTCCCCGGCCTCTCCCCGTCACACCCCTCAGCCCCCAGCCTCCCCAGGACCCTCCAGCTCCTCAGCTCCTTTCTACCTCATGCCTCTGCCACGTGGTCCCTCCTCTGGGAGGCCTGTCCCCAGCTGTCCCGAAGCTTCTCCTCCTGACTGGGGTGTCAGCTTGGGTCCATACACCCAACCAGGAGACAGAGACTACACGGGGATTGAAGAATGACTACACTTTGATGAAGGAATCACTACAGATGTAAGAAGACTCTCCTGACCCTCTGTGGCTGAGGGAGGGTGCCTCAGGCAGGACACAGGGGACCTTCCCCGGGCTGGGCTCAGGCTCCCTTGGAGAAGGTGCAGGTGCAGCTCCCTGGATGGCAGAGAAGCTCCCTGGTTTGCTCAGGGCAGAGAGTCCCCAGTTGCTGGGCCATCAGGAAGTCCCCTTGGGGTCCCACATGTGGGGTACAGAGGGCAGGGTTTTGCTGCAGGAGGCTGGAGCACGAGGGTCCTGGGAAAGTGGCTGCGGGAGGGTGGACACCAGGCTGGGGCCGGGAGGTGGCAGAGGACTTGGACCCTGGCTGGGGCTGAGCAGCCCTGAGGGTCCTCCCAGCCACATCGCTGGCCCCCATTGCTTTCCTCCCGCATCACCCTGCATGGAGAAGCTCAGCGTTGTTCCTGCTCTGAAGGAGACAGTGTAAAGCATCCTGTTCATTATCGCCCTGCAGGGAGTCAGGGCAAATGAGAGCTGAGCCCAAACGCCACCCCAGGAGCAGCTCTCCCCACATGTAGTCTCCCGTGCCCCTACCCCAGCCACCTGCACACCCCGTCTCCTTTCTCCCGTGCATGCATCAGTATCCCGTATTTATTGGGCATGGCTGCATGTTTTATTAAGGACCCAGAATAGGTCAACACTTAGCTCAAATAAACAGCATTCTAGAGGTCATGGAAAGGCAATGGACTGGCTGGATGAGAATATAATTTTGATCAGGAGCTAGGTCTTCCTTCTGTGCAGCATCACACTACTTGGTTATGACTCTTTCCCTTCCCAAGTTTTGTCCTGTATATATGACAATGACACCATAAAGACAACTGACATCTGTGTGCATGATCTGAGTAAAGAGAAAGTTCCAAGTTCTGGCTGGTTCCACTGCTGTGTCTCTGGAGGGCTGTGACACCATACCATTATCTGCCATCCATATCCATCCATTGAGCTCCTGCCACATGCAAGGAAATGCTACACTTTAGCGCCCTAGACAAGAGGAGAAGAGCTAGAGATACCAGTGTCAGAACAGGCTAAGCTGTGCTGCAATCACACCATCTATCCTCACTCGTTCCGTATCCTGCTCGGGTCAGAAGGAGGCACTGCTCACTGCAGATGGAGCAGCCACCATCTTGAAAGCTGCTAGTTGCTGTGCCAGGAGGAAAGAGAGTCCCCGAGAGTCTCACATTGGCAGTTAAATGCTTTGATGTGGATATGGCATGTGTCATTTCCACTCAAAACTCATCGGCCAGAACCAGTCCCTGGCCCCACCCAGACACAACGGATCAGGATGTGCAGTGCTTCCATGTGTCCAGAAGGGCGAGAACCAGATGTTTCTGGTGACACTGCTGACACCACGTGGGGAGGTTGGCTTCATCATCATGATTTCTCCCCTGGGCTTCCGAGGCTTGCGCCTGGCTCGGGCCTGGAGCTGAGAGTCAGGAGTTTCTTTCTTCACCTATGGTTTTGCTTCCGTGGAGTATGGGGTCTGGTACAACTACTTCCCTACATCCATAGTCTTGTAGGGACAAGATGGAAATCCTTACTGCTAGTCTGTACACACGAGGCCACTCACTTTCGATGGAGACATTGGCAATGTCCCTCCGACTCCTGTGGTGTAAGACTTCCCAAGATGACAAGTGACCGTTTCTTTCTGGGGGAAGCAGATGGATTAGGTGACTAGGGGGACCATATGGAAAGGTCTTCCAACGACAATGGGCTTTCCTTGAGGCAGCCAGCTCATCTGCAATGAAGGAGTTGACTGTATAAACCTGAAATTCCTTTTAAAAGTCTCACTTTCTCTTTTATTCAAATCATAATACTGTTTTTGTGTTTCTCTAGAACACTGGGGAGAAACGTGTCACTTGCTGTTCCACGAAAGGGGGGGTGACCCTGTGTTTGCACCATGGGCCACCCTTTCTGTCTGATCTCCTCCACTGTCTTTCTGGGAGTTTGGGTCCACATTTGGTGTGAGGGCTCCGCTCATGGAGGAGGCATAGGAGCTGTTGAGCCCGTTGTCTCTACAAGACATAAATTTCCTCTGGGCTGAGCAGTGGCCTTGGCCGGTCTCATAAGGAAGAGGTGTGTAAAAAGCATGCACCATCCCTGTGAAGTCTCTGTGGGGTTAATTCTTGTGTTTTATTGATAATACCCATTTATTTTCCATAAGAGCTGTCAGTCGTTCATTCTCCTTGCTTACCGTTCACACTATGGGGGAAGAACCATGGTCCAGACAGGGGTGGGTTCTGTCTCCAGACCCCACTGGCCACGAGCCCTGGTCAAACCATCGGACATCTCCTCAGACTCAGGGCCTCCTCTCTCAGTGACGTCGTAACACTGAGCTCTCAGGGCTGTGTGAGGGGCAGAGGGGATGGCGGCTGACCCATTGTCCAGGGCTCTGGCCTGAGTCATGGAGGCCATGGGAGCTCAAAGGCAACTCAGGTCTCACTCTGTCCATTCCCTCAGGAGGAAAGACCACCTTTTCCCACCCGGAGTCAGGAACCCGGCTGACACTCTTGGGCAGCAGCTCTGATTGGTTTATTTCAACACCCGTTTCATCTGCCCACAATTGGGTGTATGGTTTTTAAAACATTTTTAGACCCTAAGCAGGAGTATAGTACAAGATGTTGTAAACAGGCCAAGTTCCAAGAACTGAGAGAAACTCATTTATTTTACATTTTGTGGTGAAATATCAGTGCTTTCCCACTGAAGTCAGGAAACACATTAACAATGTCTGATATCATTGACACAAATGACTTTTTTTTTTTTTTTTTTTGGTGAGGAAGATTGTCCCTAAGCTAACATCTGTGCCAATCTTACCCTACTTTGTATATGGGATGCTGCCACAGCATGGCTTAATGATTGGTGTGTAGGTCCGCGTGGGGGATCTGAACCTGTGAACCCCTGGCTGCTGAAGCAGAGTGCACAAACTTAACCACTCGCCACCGGACCGGCCCCAGACACAAATGGCTTTTGATGGAGAAGCTGGCTAATGCATAGGACAAGAAAAAAAAGAGGTATCCATATTGAAAAGGAAGAGATATTTGCAGAATATGTGATTGTCTACGTAGAAAACCCAATAACAAACATTACAAATCAGAAGGACTTAGAAAAATTAAAAATCAAAAAAATCAAAATTGTTCTAATTATCAGCAGTAACCAGTTAGAAGATTCAACAGAAAAAGTTGCCATTCACAACAGCAGCGAGACCTTTGACATCTGTGAGTAAGCCTAATGAACATGTGAGGTGTTTGTGACGAGACTGGAAACCTTCCGTGCAAGACATTAAAATGCCCTGACAGAGGAGAGCAGAGACTGGCTGTGTTCCTGAAGAGAAAGCCTCAAAGTTGTGCAGCTGAGCGCTCTTCCCATTGTAATCTACACGTTCAGTGCGACAGCAATCAAGATCTCAACACAAATCTTTAGGGACGTTGACACACGAATTGTAAAATTCATCTTGAAGAGAAAGGGCAACAGCAGTAAAGACAAGAAAGGAGGATGAGGAGGAGGAGGAGGAGAAAGTGTGGTGTACAGCGTGTAGTATACACAACAGGGTGGAGCTGACCTCAGTAGAGCAAGTAGGTCAATAAAACATGACGAAAGTCCAGAAACCGAGACATTAGCGTGTGTGAAATTAACATAAAGGAAAGGAGGAATTTCATATCCATAGGGGAATGATGGCAGTAAGTGGTGTGGAGACCCTTGTCTATTATTGTGGAAGAGAAAATAAAATTAATCTTCAACCTCACACCATTTCCAAAAGTTAATTTCAGATAGATTTAAGACCTGTGAAACTAAACTGTAAAAAAATTGCACAAAAATATAAGAAAATGTGACCTGGAGAGACAAAAGACCTTAAACAAGAAAAAAAAAATTCAGAAGGCTGAAATAAAGAGCACACAAGCTTGACTACATCACAATTTAAAATTTCTATCTGACCGAAGATACAGTTGGGAGATTACCCACAGATTCGGAGAAAACATTTGCACAACACGTAACGAGAGAGTCACGTATTGGAAATGTAATCACCTTCACACAGTCGTATGAAAAAGATAAACAAGCCAGGAGAAACTCAGGCAAAGGATATAACACACGATTCACAGGAAAGAAATTACAAAAGGCCAACAAACATGAAAAATGCCCACCTCAGTAGGAATGAGGGAAAAACAAGCTAAAACAAGATGTACTTTTTTGCCTGTTTGGCGAAAATGAGAAACACTGATAATGACGAGTATTAGCAACGATGTGAGGAAACAGGAGTCTTACATTCCGTTTGTGAGAATGGGAGTTTGAATAGCCTTTTGCGGACAGCAATCTGGGTGTATCTATCAGAACAAAAGTCCACAGGCCCTGGGCCCCTCCAGCTCCGCTTCTCAGAACCGACCCCGGAGAGACGCTCACGCACGGACAGCAGGGGCCAGAGTTAGAATATCCACTGCAGTGGTGACTGAACTCACGAGCTCGGAGGGAAAAAGTAGAATTAAATGTTTTCTGGTGGAGATTCGGTTAAATGAAGGGGGGTCTGGATGCATACGGTTCACCCGGCTGAGCCTCAGAAGCCCCGGGGCGGGGGAGTCTGCCTGGACCCCTTTGTTGTAAACGGTGTGTGGAATAGTGTGACTGCGGGGGGAAGGGGCATGCAGCCTCGGGCACAGGGAAGCTGCCCACCTCTATGATGCAGGGAGGCCGGGTCACGGGTCTGTAAGTCCTTCAAGGAGGTAACTGCCATGTGGAGAGTCGAATCCCACGAAAGTCTCGCTGTCCTTCCCTGACTTGGCGAGAGCAGCCCAGGGGAAGTGACCTGAGACATCAGCAGGTTTGCAGAGTGCTGACCCCTGTGGAATTAGGGTTTATGGGCTCTCTCCTCCTCACGGGGGTCAGCTCACATCTGACTGCCGGGATGGGTGGAGGGACGCGGGGCTGGAGGCCATGAGGACGCAGCTCCAGGTCCCTGAGGAGAGTGTGTCAATGCCCACGGGGCTGCAGCATGGCTCTCTGTGACCCCACCATCCCCATAGTGTCTGCACTTCGCAGTTACAAGCTTCTCTGCCCAGGATGCCCCAGGGGTCCTCTTCCCTCATTCTGGGACTCAGTGTCTTCTCATGCCCATCCTGGGACTCAAATTTACTCCCCTCTGACGTTTGAGACAAAGAGAGAGATTGGTGAGGATTGTAGATTTCTAGTTTCCCATCTCGGAACACATTTGGAATGGTAATGAGCAGGCTTGGCGATGCCCTGCGTGTGTTTGATATCGACAAGAGAAGTTACCCTCTCATAAGCCAGCTCTGGGCTCTCATTACATGCATCAGATCAAGGCTTGGGAAACAAACAGAGGCCCCAGGCCCCCCGGGGATGCGCTCTAGGGGAGAATCTGCTGCAGGAAACGCTGAACTGGTTAGCTGAGGAAAACTCACAGGTCTGTCCTCCGGGGTCAATCAGGAGGCTCAGCAGAATGCACCCTGAGTGCTGATGAGTTACAGGACCGAATGGGAACCTCCCATGGCCTTGAGCAGATGTCACTCACAGGGAAAGGACACGGGTGTGTTTGAGCCCCTAAAGCTTTGCTACTCAGACTGGGGCCCATAGACCAGCGGCAGGAGCATCACCAGGAGCTTGTTAGAAATGCAGGCTCCTCCCTCCACATCGGCCCCTTCTGTGAATTAGATCCCTGAGTGGGATCAGGGCATATGGCTGCCCAGAGCAAGGACTACATTCCCCAGCCTCCTTCGCAGCCTCAGTGTCCATGTGACCAGTTCTGGCCAATGCACTGTGAGCAGAGGTCAAGGGAGCACCTTCTGGGTCACACCTTGAAAGGATAGAAGTGAGCCCCTCTCCTATGCCTCCCCTCCATTGTCTGAGTGAGGCTAGGTCAGCTGGGGGTCACCACTGCTCATCTTGGCCCAGGAGAACCCAGGGGAAAAGGGGATGTTGTGAGCTTTGGAACAATTTAATTATTTTATCATGTGGAGACCACTTAGCTCCCTGTGGCTGGGCTTCCTCAGCTGTGAAATAGGGATGATGATGGTGGTGATGATGGTGATGATGATGATGGGGATGATGGTGGTGGTGATAGTGATTATGATGGGGATGATGGTGATGATGATTGTGATGGTGGTGATGATGATGATGGTGATGATGGTGTTGGTGGCGATGATGATGGGGATGATGGTGGTGGTGATGATGATGACCATGATAGAGATGATGATGTTGATGATGATGATGGCGATAGTGATGATGACGGTGATGATGATGATGATGATGGTCTTGGTGGTCATGATGATGGGGATGATGATGATGGTGATGATGATGGTGGTGGTGATGGTGATGATGGTGATGATGTTGATGGGGATGATGGCGGTGGTGATGGTGATGGTGGTGATAATGATGATGGGGGTGATGGTGGTGTTGGTGGTGGTGATGAAGATGGTGATGATGGTGATGATGATGGTGGTGTTGGTGGTGATGATGAAGTGGTGATGATGGGGATGATGATGGTGGTGATGGTGATGGTGGTGACGATGATGATGGTGATGATGGGGCCTCCTGCAAGGAAGAGGAGGAGATTTAGTGAGGTCATGGCAGGGCTTGGAGCACAGCCTGTGCCTATTATTACTACCATCATTATTATTAATATCTCATGTTCTTGATGACGTGGAGCTTTCCCCCTCCAGCAGCTGTCCCTCCTGTCCTAGATCCCTCTTTATAAGGCAGGAGCTGAGTTCCCCTTTAGAAAACCTCCCTTCCTGGCTTCTCCTCAGCAGGGGAGCATGAACGTGCCTCAGGCAAGGAGGCGGACATGGGTGGGTCTCCCACTTTGTACTGAGGGCCCCGCTGTGCCTGGCATCCTGGGACGGCTCACTAACATCACGAACCCTGTTTCCTGCAGTAGCACCGTGGTTAGTGGCTCTCGCGTTGTGCTTGGTAAGGGGTTGGGGACGGACATCAGAGGGCAGGTGCTGGATCTCTTTGTGAGTGAGGCCTCTGACGTGCCTACCTCCTGGGGAGTTTCCACAGGAGGCGTTGGAGCTGCCACAGTGAGGGAGTGGGGGCTGGTGTCCCCCGGCTGTGTCCACACTCCAGAGCATGTCGGTGTGGATTGGGAGGGCAGAGATGTCGCAGACCTGCTGCACTCAGTGCCCGGCTGCTCAGTGAGCGGGGGCATCTGTTCTTGTGTTCAACTGGATTTGGTCATATTTCTGTGAGTGCCTATTCCTGACGCTGCCCACCTTTCTGTCCGGTTTTCTCTGCTATTGTTGATCTGTGGAAGTGCCTGCAATCATGCACACCAGCCTCTGTCTGTCAGACACAGGCCGATATCCCTGCCGTCGCTCTTTGTCTTTCCGCTTGTGGCTGGTGGACGGTCTCACGCAGAGGCTACGGTCAATCACAGTCTCTCTGAAATTAGTTTTCTCACCTAACTCTCCCCCTGCTCTCTCCAGCAGCCCGCGGAGAATTCTCCACTAAACTGAGTTCAGGACAAGGCTGTGTGAAGCAGACACCCACCAGGAGAAGAAAGTCTAAATGAAACACTTTCCTGACAGAGTCTCCGTTTGAACACTTTTCCCGGGAGGCGGATTTCAGCTGGAGGTGTTTGTGACAGGCTGATCCTCGCCCAGAGGTGGGAGGAGGCCGTCCCTGCTGGGCTCAGGGGAGCTCCTCCCCGGGTGGAGTCAAGGCGGGAGGGGCGCTCGGGGAGATCTCTGAAGATCCGCGGGCACGCCAGGCTGCTGTGAAGGTCGGAGACTTGGCATTGGAGGGAGCCCTGCAGACAGAGCTGTTCTCTGGGCGGTGGCCTCTCTGCTCTGAGCTGCCCTCACTGAGCCCACTGCAGGCGGGGTCCGGGTCTAGAGGAGCGGCCGCTGGACACGTGTGGATCTTGGGGAGTCCCAGCGTCCCGGGTCGCTCCAGGGAACTGAGGCAGCAGCCGCCTTTCCCCTGTCCCTCCTGGGCCTCTGTCTCCGTGGGGTGAACACCCCTTCCTCTAAAGCCTGAGACACGCAGGGAGGCAGGGCGTGTGTCCTGACCGTGAGGGGTGTGCTCCCCCACGGGCTCATTAGCAAGCCTGGCTGAGCAGCTGTGAGGCGGGCTCCCTGCGGGTCTGGGGGAGGAGGATGAGGACAGGGGCTCCCATGGTCCCTGGAGAGGATGATGGAGCGTTCTGGCCTTCAGAGCCGGTGTGCCTGTCCCCTGTGAGGGCTGCATTCGCCCTGCAAGTGTCCCTGTGCCCCAAGTGCCCCTGTTTCCATGCCTGGGGTCCCTCCTCGCACCTTCCCGGGGGCTGGCTGCTGTCTGTCTCTCTGGCCGCCGCCAGGCACCCTCTAGAGAGCCACACAATGTGACCTGTGTCATTTTGGTGGTTTCTCTTAGGAGTTAAATGTTCATATTTGCGTTTAAACTATTGTTGTGAATATAAAAATGAATGGTCAAGTTCATGCTAACAACTTAAACATTTAATTTTTATTTACCTAGAACATTAAAGAAAAATGAAACCCATGACAAGTCCAGAGAAACCACAGAAGGAGAAAGAAGCTCGTACTTTAGCGCCTCTAACAGCACCTTTTCCTGATTTTGAACAGGGGCTCTGCATTTTCATTGTGCCCTGGGCCCCCCAGATCGTCCCTCGGCTCCCAGCCTGAGAGCCCATGTGGGGGCCCGTGTCCCTGTCCCCGGGCCCATCCTCAGCGCCAGGCCTGGGCCGGGCTCCCTGAGAGGGTCAGCCAGTCCATACCTGAATCGTGTCCCTGGAGACCCCACTTCTCAGAGGCCCACTCTGCTGGCTGTGGTGGGGGCTCCTCCAGGTTGTTGGGGGCTGGTGTGACCCCCAAGGAGGCCGAGGGACCTGCGGACAGGCGTGACTGGGGGCTCTAGGAACATGGCGCTGGGGGACATCTCCAGGCCCCTCCAGCCCCCACTCCTCACGCCGAGGCCTCCATGGGGCCCCAGGACTGCGGGTCCCCAGACAGGATTCCTGCAGGAGGTTGGGGGGCCCTTGGGGCCCCTGACCAGGCTGCCCCTCCCCCTGCCAAGGACACCCCGTTCTCTGAGGGCCCTGTGAGCCCAGGGCAGCGCTGAGCCCAGGTCTCTGGACACAGTGAGCAGAGGAGCTGGGGGCCCCCTGTCCGGGACGGCAGCTCCCTGCCCCACCCTCCGTCCTGGGGCCTCCCTGTCCCCATGTTGTTCGCCCAAGGACACGTTGAAATAATCGCCATAGTTATTCTCAGGAGGGTCACCCTCCTCCGCTTCCTGCCAATCACACACTTTTAAAAAACAAATTCATGAATTAAAACATTTTGACAAGCTGAGGAGTAATGCACACGGTGCCCAATGAACTAAACGGAGAAACTTGGGAAATGCCTGCCTTAGTTCATTCTGTGTCACGAAAACGAATGTGTTGCTCAGGCTCATAAATTTTTGCAAACGAATTTTTATCAAAATATCGCAAGCTCCAGAAACATTCTCTGCCCACACGCAGTGACACAAAATCACAGCCCTTTCTCCTCAAACCAGGGGAAAGCCCACCTTCCCCCGGAGACGCCCAGGCACCTTCATCCTGTGACATCGGGCAGGACCCTCAGCACCGAACGCCCTGAGGGTGCCCTCAGTGGACTGATTGGATTTCAGAGCTTTCCTGGAATTCCGTGACTCACAGACAAACTCATTAATTCACGGAGCAGCCAGCGCAGAAAAGGTAGGAGGAATTCGAGGTGTTGATGAACGAGAGGGAGACTCACGCTGCGGAGACGTGTCCTGGGAGAATCAGGGAGGGGCTGCCCCAGCCTCCCCGTTTGAGTCCCCCAACCCGGGTACAGCCAGGCCTTCCCCTCACTTCCCAGGCCCCACATGGTTCCAGGGTCGTCCCAAGAGCCGGTCCAGTGGTGCCCGCTCAGAGCCCGTGCAGTCAGTGCTCTCAGGGGAGCAGAACCGGGAGGACGGCCGGGTATATGCAAAGAGACTTACCATGAGGAATTGGTCCAGCGAGGGTGGAGGCTGGAGTGTCCAAACTTGGCAGGGCTGGCCGGCAGGCTGCAGACCCAGGAGAGCCGATGGTGCAGTTCCAGTCCGAAGGCGCCTGCCGCAGAATTCCCCCTTGACCTCGAGGAGGTCAGCCTTTGGTTCTCTCCAGGCCTTCCTCTGATTGGACGAGGCCCATCACATGAGGGAGGGCAATCAGCTTTACTCCAAGTCCACTGATTTATTTATTTATTTATTTATTTATTTGTGAGGAAGATCAGCCCTGAGCTAACATCCACGCTAATCCTCCTCTTTTTGCTGAGGAAGACCGGCTCTGAGCTAACATCTATTGCCAATCCTCCTCCTTTTTTCCCTGAAAGCACCAGTAGATAGTTGTATGTCATAGTTGCATATCCTTCTAGTTGCTGTATGTGGGACGTGGTCTCAGCATGGCCCGAGAAGCGGTGCATCGGTGCACGCCTGGGATCTGAACCTGGGCCGCCAGTAGCGGAGCGCGTGCACTTAACCGCTAAGCCACGGGGCCGGCCCATAAGTCCACTGATTTAAATGTCAGTCTCAACCAGAACCACCCTCACAGAAGCGTCCAGACCAAATCTCTGGGCACCGTGGCCCAGCCCAGTTGCCGAATAAATCTTCCACCACAGACCCTCACTCGCATTTCCCGGGCCACCCGTGTCTGAGCTCTCTGTTGGGGAATCTGCTCCTGATGTGAACCACAGGACTGGGAGTTGGGAGGGATGCGGGGGCAGGACTGTTCCCAGCCTCAGGGTGTGGGCAAAGTCGCGGCGGAGAGCGTCCAGCTGGGGGTCCGTGGGAGGGGCAGAGGGGAAGCCAGGCTGAGTGAGGAGGGCCAGGGGCGCAGACACGGGATGGCGCTCGCGGGTGGGGGTCCTGGCGGGCGTCTGCTCCTTAGGCAGCCAGCAGAGGGGCCCCTTCCAGTGCTGCTCTCTGACCCCTCAGCTCAGGGGGCCTTGCTCTTCGTGTCCACTCAACCCCGAGACTCGGGCCCGACCAGGGCAGGGCTTGTCCTCCGCACACAAGACTGCTTCTGCAGGGGCAGGTGGTTCCTCGGGGCCCGTCCGCTTCGGGCGGTCTTCACGGTGGGACCTCAGGACCAGGCCAGCTCTCGTCACCTCGTGACCTGGGAGCTGTGGGCTGTCGCTGCCGGCCGCCAGCTCACCACCTTGGGGACCTTTCAAACTCAGTAGTTTGGGACAAGTAAACCGTGTTTTCTTTTATAATGACAATAAACATGAGCCCGTTGAAGCCCATTATCAGATTGGAACAGAGACAGTGTCCCATCGCGGAGAAAAAGATGACAGGTCAGAATTTCCTACGACAACCAGGTGCGCAAACGAGTATCGTGATGACTCAGGTGTTACACTCACCCGAGCCCTGCTTACCTCCCGCTGCTGCTGCTCGCGGGACGGGCACCCCCCTCTGCACCCGGCTGCCGAGGATCCCTGCGGTCTCTCCTGACAAGGTACAGTGTCGTCACTGTCACAGCTGCTAATCCACGTCGTGGTTACACTGTGAGCCCTCCAGCGCCGCTGCTGCGCTCAGATCCAAGTGCTGTGTGTCCTTTCAATGTGATCGCCAGCTCTGTGCCCCGTGCCTTGCAGGAAACTTAATAATGTGTTAAATAGGTAAAACAGTGGAGAATAAGCTCCTTCCTGCTCGCCGTACCCCGAGACCTGCAAGTCAGGACACACTGCCTCTCCTACCTCCTCCCACCTCGTCCCAGCCACACTGGCCTCCTCCTGACCCTGAGATGCCGGGTCTCCGTGCCTCAGGGCCTTTGCACGTGCTGTTCCTTCTGCCTGGAGCGCTCTTCCTGCCTGTGGTGAGCTGGCTCCTCCTGACTAGGCAGGTCTGGGTCCAGGAGCCTCCAGACCACCCTGGACAGAGACCCTCTCCCTGTGCCCAGTCACTCCCTGTGCGTTGACTGCTCCTTACTTTGTAGCACCTCCCACTTCGGATCCACCTAGCGTGTCTAGGGGTCACTCACACTGTCTCTCCGTGTCCTCGGACGGGCGCCCCAGCACAGAACAGCGCCCGGCACACAGTAGGCGCACGGCACACAGTGGGTGCTGCAACAGCAAGTGTTTGTCGAGTGAAGGAACGTGGGCCACGCACTCAGGGCGACCGTGGGTTGTGGAGGGGACGTCAGGTACACAGCCCGTCACCCACTCGGACGCCAGGGCAGCAGAGGAGGAGGGGAACCGACAACCCTTTTGGTTTGCACCGTAAATCCAGATTATTTCCATCGATTTTCACAACGTATCACAAGTAGAGCGCGGACGTCATTTCCAAGGGTGTGAACTGAACCGACCTTCAGGCGCAGCCGGAGAAACCCGACTGTGCAGCCGCCTGTCCCGTGGTGAACCGCGTTTTCGAGACGCCCCGGAGGATTAGGTGGGAGACGGGCTCACCCACGTCCCCGTGAGTCGCTCTCCCTCCTCGTCCCCGAGTCCCGAGAGCTGTCGTCCAGCCGTGTGTGACCCTCGCACAGAGGACGTGGAGGTGCCCACGGGCGTCTAGATGCAGCTCCATCCGCCACCTGCGCTCGTGACACCATCCCCTGCGGCCTCGCCACCACCGTCCGAGCCCGCGGTGGACACCCCTGCACCCGACACGGCCGGCGGGCCCCGTCCCTCTGTCTCCTCGGACCCTCCTTCCCCGCACAAGCCCTCGCTGCCTCTGACTGAGCCCCGACGGACGGCTGGGGGCCCCTCCCGCCGGGCGTGCTGCTTTCACCCCAGCCTCAGCCCCGCTGTGCCGTGCGGGGCGGGGGCGTCCTGTCCCGGCGGGACCTTCCGCCCACCAGCTGCCAGGAGAGCTGCGTCCTTCAGATGCACACCCCGCGCTGAGAGCGGCCCTGAGTCCTCACTTTTCTCAGCAGGACACTTCTGAAACTGAGACACCCGCCCTCCAGAGCAAATGTCCCGGCTCAGCGGCCCCTGTGCCCCCGAGATCCGGCCTTTACCAGGGGCTGCTCTCGGGTGCAGGGCTGAAGGAGCCCCTGGAGAGGGGCTGGGCTCTTACAGGCTTGTTTGTGTAACGAGAGGGTCACTGCCCTTAGGAGGGGAACCCTCTCCAGTTCTCCATGGTCCCTACCCCTCCCTATTACTCATCTCCAGGCACCTGCAGTCCCCCAGTTCCTGTCTGGGTCCAGAGGGCCTAGAATCGGTATGGGGGCTGAGATGTGTGGTGCCTGGTTAGGAGCTGGGTGTGGGGGGCAGAGCTGCCTGGTGTGGACCCCGGTTCCACTGTGATGTGAACTGTGCTGCCAGTTGGGCAGTGCACAACCTGGACAACTGCACCTGGCAGCCCTGCCTCTTCCTCCTCTGCCTCTTCCTGCTCCTTTATCCTCACCCAGAGCTCTAATCACTAGCAGACATTGAATGTTTTATTTAAGAAATATCTGTCTCCCCTGCATGGATATAACCTCCATGAGGCTGGGAATTTGGTGTGTTTCATTCAAGGTTGTGCTTCTAGTGCATATAACTGCCTGGCACAAGGTAGAGACTCAGTAAATATGTGTTGAGTGAATGAATGAATGAATGAGTGCGTGGACAAATGAATGAATGATGGGAGGAATGATTTCTCTCTCTCACCTTCCCTCTGCCCTGTCCCGTGTCACTAGTGTCACTAGGAGAGCCCTGGGACGTGGTCATAGCTTCCTGTGCTGCCCCAGCTAGACTCGGGGTCCCGGGCTTGGTCTGGGGAGACCCTCCACGCAGTTTCTGGTTTGGCCCTCTGTTCGTGAGAAGCCACGTCTGGGCACCATGGCCAGAGCCCTGTCAGGCCGTCCTGTGAAGCCGTGTCCGGTCCTCACAGGAACATCTGAACAACCACGCAGGCACCGGGAGCTGCTAGTGAAAAGTCAAGCTTTGAAAAAGGGTTTGACTTCTGTAAACATAATGTTTTGTGTTGAATATTAAATTTCCGAGCAGCCCTGGCGGGTGAGGAGCGGTGACGTCTGAGGCCGGGACAGGTTTCCTAATGAGACGGAGGGAGCGCTCTCCGCCTCCAGTCCATCTGGTGGGATCGGGTCCTGGTCACTTCATTTCCACCCCGTGACCCCGCGACTCTGGACCCTCCCGAGCAGCCTCAGTTTATCTTCCTTGTTTAAGGATCATACACTTGGTGACACCTCCACCTCTGCCCTCCCAGCGAAGGGTCACTGAGCTCAGGGGCCTGTCACCTCCTGTGCAGGTTTATTCTACGGGTCTGACACACAGTGGGGTGGATATTAACTCTGCAGTAGTCAGCGCACAGTCAGTCTGAGCGACAGAAAATCAAACCCAAACTGACTTGGCCCCAAAGGGAGGTGCTGGTCACGTGACTGCCAGGGGCAGGGGCAGGGGGAGGGCCAGCCTCAGTCTGCAGGACCCAGGGCTTCAAAGGATGTCCTTGAGATGTGTCCGTCTCCCACTCTCTCCTTCCTCAATCTCCCTCCCTCTCCTGTGCTGTCTTGTCTAGATGGACGTTCCTCTCCTGGTGCCAGTGTCCACTCACAGCTCAGGGCCACATCCTCTCTGCTGACCAACCTTCTATTGTCCCAGATCCTGGATTCCGTCTCACACACTCGACTTGGACCCTGTCCCCACCCTGAGCCCATCCCTCTGACCCAGGCATGGAGCACAGGGACTGTCCAGGCCTTGGCCCTGGGCCCCCTGGGAACCTGGCAGCAGGCGTGGGGGTGTTGTGTCCACCCTCCTGGTCCACACGGCCTGAGAGAAGGGAGGTGGCTTCCCCAAGGGATGATGGGAGTGGAAGGGGGTCCGCAAATCAGGATTCACCAGCCCTACTCCCGCTCCCAGGCAGGCAGCAGGCCCCGAATGGTGACTGAACCCAGGGCCACATGGCCGGGAGGACGCGGAGTCGGGGTTGTCACCCGGGCTGTCTGTCTGTCTGTCTGTCTGTCTGCAGGCCCCTGTCCTCACACCCCGGGCTGCGTTTGCAGCAGCCACTTCCCACCTGAGCGTCTGTGTCCTGCTCGCTGAGCTGGAGATAAGAAGTCACGTTAACATTCTGTGCGTGTGTGAAGGTAAATAAATTATACAGGCTCAGGAGGGGCCGGGCGGTCTGCTTCTCAGAGATAATGAACGACATCTGGCTGCAGAGCGAAATGGACACACGGGCTCCTGGTCAGTGCAGGACCTGGGGGGCAGGTGCATATGCACACACACACACACATGTGCTCACAAACACACGGGTGTGCAAAAACACATACACACGCACACACACACACACATCACAGGGCCAGGAGCCCAGGACCTGTGGGGCAGAGGGTGAAGTGCAAGTGGTCGTTTCATCTCGACGACCAGACAGAGGGAGGTGGGGCGGGAACATAACCCTCCAGCACTCTCTAGACTCACCTCCGCCCCCTCCCCATCCTCCCACTTCCTGAAGAGTCACAGGTGCTTCCAGTCCAGGAAGGAGGAGGAGAAGGGAGGGGTAGGGCCGGGGCCTCAGCTGGACAGAGGCAGGTGCTCTGGACACCGAGGGGACCAGCCGGCCTCAGGTGAGCAAGGCTCAGGAGGGCTGGGGGAGACGCGGGAGGTCTCCTCCGCTTTCTCCTGCCCCCCACCACGTGGAAGCCCTCTCAGGGTCAGGAGGGGGTGCAGGCAGGTTCCCGTGTGGACAGACAGATGTGAGCTCGCAGGCAGGGCTCCTGGGAGAGAAGAGGACGAGACCCTGCAGTGCACACCCGGCCCCGGGCTCTGGGCGCAGGTGGAGAGGAGGTTGGGGGCACTGGGTGTCCCCAGGAAGGGGATGGGACAAAACCGGGGTGTATGTCCACATCGCATGGGTGTCCTGCACGCCTGACGCTGATGCTGTCCACTCTCCTCCACAGACACACATGGATCAGTCACTGGGCGCCAGGGACCCTGGTGACGGTGCCATAGCAGCCCCCACCTACGTCTGCACTGGCATAGGGGGGACTCATGGGTTTAGGTTAATCTAGTGACGTCATCGCCCTGGAGGATCAGAGTCAAAACACTTTGAACGCTGGGGCTGACGGTCCTGGACGGGTGACGAGAGGACGGAGAGGAGACCAGGTCACAGGTTGGGGGAGGAAGGAACCCAGGCCCGAGCTCCACGCCCCCGTTTGTGTCACTTCCGCCTCCACGGTGCAGGCAGGGTGAAGACGAAGGGGCGGCCTGAATCGAGGGTGTTGGTTACGTTCACACGGCGCCCTGAGGCCTCAGACCCTGAGAGTCGTTAGGACCCAGTGGCCCCTCCTGAGTCCTTCCACTACAGTCCCTCCCTCTAAGGTCGCCCTCTCCTCAGTCTCCTGTCTCTCTCCCTCTTCATCTACGCTGTAGGCCCTAGTCCTGCATCCTGAACACACTGTGTGTCGTTGTGAGTCTTCGCACGTTCACACGAGGAAATCCTCCAGCCCGCCATCATCTGTGATTTGCTGATTGTGCTCAGCTTACACTTGTGAGTGTCGTCTGTGTTAGAGTGCATCACACACGGATTTTCTCTGCTGTGCACAATTCACACACACCACACCTTATTTATCTACGCGATTCTTATCCATCCCACACGTCTGTTTGCTTGTTTTTCCTGTGAACATGCTTCCATGAATATGTCGATTGTTGAAGTGGTTAAATGAATCTATCTATAATCTATCTATGTGTCCATCATCTGTCTACAATCTATCTATCCATCCACCATTTATCCATCTGTCTACGTATCTGTCTTTCTACCTACCTATGCTTAGTCCAGCACCTAGGTGTGTGTCGTTATTATCACTCATTTTAGGATCAATGAAAATGCTTGAATTGGGTTATTGTTTTGACAGGTGCACGTGAACACACAAACACACTCATTCACACTCACACTCACACGGGAACACACTCTTTGGCAAGATTTTATCAGTAGACACCACAGAATGACATGAGTTTGTGGCTCTGACTGTGACAGGCCGCACAGGGAAACAGACCCCAGACCAGTCTTGCCAGGCCCTCTGGGCAGACAGAGGTGCATGGCTCTGGGGTCTGCCTAGGGGGTTCCGGGGAGGAGAGAGTGGGTAAAGGCTGTCAGGACGAGAGGGAGCGAGTTTACCCTGGGCCTGAATGCTCGGGCCCATGGGCGTGACAATGTTGCAGACCCACCAGCTGTGCCCTTCTGGGGGAATCCGAGGGCTCCTGGAGCCACATGAGTCCCAGTCCTCACCCCACAGGGATTCAGGGTGAGCTGTGAGCCCCAGAGTGGGGCCTCGGACATTCCCACCAGACCAGAGGTCCAGGAACCTCTGAGGACCATTCTGCAACACTGCCCCTCGAGCTGGTCAAGCCAAGGGGTTAAGGACCTAGCTCCTCAGACTCCCTGGCCCTTCCAACACGAACTTGTGGCCCTGGGTCCTTGGGGACACGGTAAAGACTGAGGACGAGGTCGGAAGGGTAAATTCACAGATGAGTTTCAAAATAGTACAACAGGCATATCATCAGCTACATTGCTAATAACGGGAATTATAGTATTCGTCACTTCCGGAGGGCTGTGACGTGTCCACACTGACTGCTTCAGCTGGATCATTCATTTACTCTTCACAACCCAGTCACGTCAGTATGGTGATTACCCGCAACCCACAGACGGGTAAACTGCATCTGAGCAGTGGTGACGTCATCGCCCCAAGTCTCGAGGCTGCTAGGGTTGAATTCCAGCTCAGACCCCGAGGACTCTGAGCCTGTGTTCTTCACCTCCTCCTGCCCCAGAGGCAGGTGTCCTGCCCGCCCTCTCCCGGAACTCCCAGCACTTGGAGACGGCAGGGCCACCCTTCCCGAATCCCAGGCTCTCTCCCTCTGGCTCCAGCTGAGATTCGGGCTTTTGTTTCCTCCCCCCAGAGACAGGCGCCGACCCGGGAGCGGCCGTCACTGCTGTGGGAGCACAGCCGCCTGGGCTGGTGTCTGGGAAGGACCTTTCTGACTCGATCTGTCTACACGAGAAGGAAAATGGCTTCAGCGTTTATCCTGGGCAGTGAATCACAGCGAGAACACTGCAAGAGGAATCAGGGCCTGCACGTCTGCACCACGGGGGTTTGGGTCCTGAGTGACAGGACGGACGGAGCTGCATCAGGAGTCCAGTCCAGCCTCGGAGTCATCCTCCACAGCTGAAGTCCCCGGGGACTAAGACTTCATTTGTCACTCAGGTGTGAAATAGACCAGGGCTTTCCACCCTTTTCCACCGCATGCATGTGATGGATGCTGTTCAAATGCAAAACACACACGCTCCTGGAACTCATCTAGAACCTGACAAACCCAGAAAGGTCTTGCAGGGGAGTAAGTAGAAACAGCAGTTCCTGAGTGCCAGACGATGAGTGGCTCTTCCGACCCGAGAGGGACAGAAAGAGCATCTGTGGTCTTCTCCATAGAAACCCCCCGCCAGAGCTGCCCAGACGTTCCTGACGAAGACCCTTCTCTCTGTCGGGATTCCTGGCTGGAGCGATCAGCGCAAGATGTGAGCAGGGTGGGGACCAGAGTTCTGTCCCGTCTCCACCTTTACCTGCTTCCTTGGGCTCCACACTCGCCTCTCCTGCCCCGACGAGTCAGGCCGACGGCCCCCTCGGTGTCCGCATCTCTGCAGCCAGAACCCTGTCGGTCAGCCATAGACAGAGGAATCCGTGACAAATGACGAGAGACACCTGGGGTGCATCCATGGCCCGTACGCCCCTGGTTGTCTTGACCCCTGGCATGAGCAGGCGAACCTCTCCTCACAGGAAGTTGCCATTCCTGCCAATGTGTATTTGATGCAACCAACCATGAAAATTCATGGAGAAAATCTGCTCTGCAACCAAATTTTCATTCCATAAGGTCTGCCTTTGGAGACTCTCACATCAACAGACGTACAGATGTGGAAAGGGGTGCTGGAGTCTGGGAGCATCCCCCCAAACTGGAGGTGTGGGAACCCCATCACAGTCTAGGGGAATGTCGGAAATATGACCTCAGGGAAAGGAAGAGTGGGGTGGTCCTCATGTTAACGGAGGGTCCCCTCAGTTAAAGGGGAGGAAGATGATCCTTGAGGAGATTAAACAGGGAGAGAGAAGCCACCTGCCTTCCTTGTGTGTAATTACAGCTCACCTCCTGACATGAAAAGAAGACTCCAGCTGCGAAGACAACATCTTCACTGTCTCCCACAGAGGACTGGAAAACACCCCCAAAGGCTGAACTAACGATTTCAACCCTATTTCTCCTCCGACACACAAAGGAACGGTGACAACCATTTCTGCAGCCCTGTCCCAGGGTGGGACATGCAGTGAAGGTCACAGATAGCAGAACCGGGCTCTGTCCTGAGGTGTCAACAAGCTCAGGTTCATGACTCTGGTGTGCAGGGAGCCGGGAGAGCAGGGCCCAGAGTATTCCAGGAGCGGAAGGAGCAAGAACAACGGCAGCTGGCAGCCAAGTAGGAAGCTGCTGGAGGCGGGGCCCAAGAGGGTGACGAGGGTGAACGTGAGAGTGTGAGCGTGCAGCGCGGGCAGCCATGCATCCAGGAACCTTCTTCTCCTCCCCTCTTCCCCTTCCCTCTCCTCCTCTCCCCTCGTCCTCCCTTCCTCCTCCTCTCTTCGTCCTCCCTTCCTCCTCCTCCCCTCCCCCTCCTCCCTTCTCCTCCCCCTTCCCCTCCTCCCCCTCCTCCTCCCTCCCTTCCTCTCCTCCTCCCCTTCCTCCCATCCCCTCCTCCTCCCCTCCCCTGTCTCCTCCTCTTCCTACTGACCGCTTCTTTGCAGATAGTGCAGGAAAGACAATTGTCTCAGTCCCTCTAATGGATTTCCAGTTGACAGTTGGGAAAATTAAGCATTTTTTAACAGATATTTTCTGGGGTGGGTTGTCTCTGCCCCTCGTAGAGGAGGCCTCCCCCTCTGGGCTGTTGTGGCCGGGTTCTCCTCCAGGGGGAGAAGGTGGGGGCTTTAGGACTTTCTGTCTGTTCTGTTTCGTCACCTCGGGCAAAAATAACAGGATCCCGTGGTCAGTGCAGCCCTGGGCCCTTCTCATCTTTCACGCACGATGGGCGCTGTGCACTTTCTCAGCAGCCTCTAACTGTGCTGAAGCTCTGACACTTCCGAAATATTCCCAGTCTGTGTTGGAGACACTCCTGAAGGAGTTTCCAGCTTCACGGCGTTATCCCGGGATCCTGGGTCTGTCTCAGGAACCATGAACTATCGTGTCACCTTGGGTGGCAAAAATGACACCACCAGGGGCCGGGTGAGTTCCATGTAGGGAGGACAAGGGAGAGAAGGAGAGAGAAGCAAATGGAAAAGCAGGGGCGCAGGGCTGCTGACCACATGGTTCCACTCAGGTCAGGCAGCCGCCTGGCTGAGGGGTGTGGGGAATCACTCCCGGAACCGTGTCTCAAAGCCCCGGAACCCCAGGACCCCACTCGGAGCCTCACGCCAAGCTCATGACCGTGGCGTCTCCGCTTGTTAGATTTCAGACGCGGGTCTGAGACTCGTGTCCAGTGACTGTTGTGTCCCCAGGAACCCAGCCTGTCAGACAGCTTCCCTCCCACGCCCACGTGCCTCTCTCCTGCCCCGGAACAGCTGGCAGACTCTCCTCCTGCAGCACTGGCCGAGGGACTGCGGGTCGTCTCTGTGGAGACAGGGATTGAGCTGGGAGCCTCTTCCTGCCCCTGCGTGAACCAGCATCTTTCAGGGCGCTGCTAGAACTTGACCTCTGACCTTCGTCCAGCACCATCTCTGGGCCCCGCACAGGGATTTGATGTGGGTGGAGCGGCTGGCACACTGGGACGCTCCCGCTGGTCTGGGAAGGCAGGGCTAGAGACCAGGGTGTGTCCATGACGTCCCCGTGAAGCTCAGACGGGAGGGGTGACAAGGTTTTCTGTGCTGCACGCAAGGTGCCTGACTCCCAGGTGACGTCCAGGGGCTGCCTGTCCTCATGCCATCCTCAGGAGGAAGGAGCAAGGGTCTGTCCAGCTCCATCTTAGAAGGAAATATGGGGCTCCAGGAGGAGGAGTAACAAGCTTCAGGCCCCATGAGACAGCAGAAGCACCAGCACTGGGCTCATACCCTGCGGCCAGATGTCCCGACAGTGCAGGCTCCGTGTCCCTCGGTCCTCACAACCACCCACAAGGTGGGTCCTTACACGTATCCCACAGAGGAGGAAACCGGGGCCCACGCTCACAGGGGATGGAGCGGGGCTTGGCCTCAGGCTTTCTGACCCTGAGGTCACTGATGCGCCACTTCCCTCAAGGGCGGGAAGGCGGGACTGGACGTTGTGGGTCCGTTGGTCCGTGTGGATAAGTGACCAGGGCTCCTGGAGAAATGATGACTCCAGGCCTGGGGAGGAAGCACGCAAGGTGAGCCTGGAGCACCTGGTGGTGCCAGAGATGCAGGACGTGTGAACACGCACAGCTGTGCACACACACACACGCACACACAATGACAGGACAGGACAGACGGACCGCCTGAAGGAGCCCCCATGGCTGCACTGGAACAACCCATCTCTCCTGTCGTCTTTGGTGTCCCTGGCGACTCCTTAAAGAGAGTCTGAGACGGGCATCTCTCATCCACTGAGGCACAGGAGCCTGTTGACCTGGTGGCTACACGGGCGGGGGAGGGGGAGGAGTCTGAGGAGCGGTCACAGCCAAGAGGAGCCTGAGGCGACACGAGGACAAATGCAATGTGGTCCCTGGACGGGATGAACATCAGTTCACGGACTGTGACAAATGCACAGTCTGTGAGGTGTAGATAGTAGGGGAGCTGTGTTGGGGTCTCTGAACTCTCTGTACCATCCTCACAGCTCTTCAGTAAACCTAAAACTGTCCAACAATAAAAAGTCTCTTTGAAAATATATAAATACATGTCGGGTGGGAGCTGTGATCCCCCAGAGATGAAGAGCTGTGACCCCCTGAAGCCGTATTTCCCCCGCAAAGGTGACGTTACAGAGGAGGGGCCACCTGGGCCGGCAGAGCTGAGCGGTGCCTATGGCAGCTGGTGCCTTCACGCCATCATGATGTGCTTGTATGTTCGATTGTGCCATCTTTTTTTTTCTTTAATATCCCCCAAATAAGACACATCCATGGTTAAAAGTGTAGAGTATAAAATGGGATCCAGTGGGGAGAAGAAAGTTTCTTCTTTGTGACTTTGACCCCAGAGTTGCCCTGTTGGCCTCACCAAAGGCAGTGGTCATCATCCTGTTTCTAAGGGTCTTCCCAGAGGTGGTCTGTACATGAACAAGAGTATATAAGAATACACGTGAACAGGGTATGTATGTGTGCATATACATGTACATGCATACGTGTGGGTATATTCCACGAATGATGGCACACTTACATGCATTTTTTCTATTACACGACCTTCCTTTTTTCAATGAACAAATATCTCAAAGTTTCTTCCAAACTGTTACGACGACAGCGCCTTGTTACCGTTAATGGCTGCAGTGCCCCATGGTACAGAGGCCCCACAATCCATTTCAGCAGTTCCCTATCAGCAGACATTTATCTCAGTCTTTGTTAACAATAAATAAGCCTGCAACAAATATCCTTGCACAGACGTCCCTGTGCACATTACAGCGTTATTTTTAACACCTGCTTGGAGTGCTGTGAGAATATCGCACAATAATTTATTTAATGGATCCCTATTTTTAAACATTGAGATTGTCTCCAATTTCTCCACCATTATAAACAACACTGCTATGATCATAAATCTTGGCACACACCCCTGATTATTTCTCTGGGATGAATTTCTAGAAGGAAGTGCTGGGTAAACGCATTTTAACCTTAAAGCTGCTTTAACTCATTTCACCAGGGCTGTGTCAGGGTTGCCCTGCCTGGTGGTGGAGGTTGTGCACTGCTCAGAGATCCCAGAAGGGGGCAGGAGGGGGCTGAGCAGGAGCCTGCAGTCTGCTCACCAGGTATCTGGGTGTCTGCTGGAGCAGGTGCCTTTTCTAGCCTGCACAAAGGCACTGCAGATGCCAGCAGGGCGCTCACTGAGTTGTCAGAGGAAGAGTCTGAGGTCAGGGGAGCCCCCATGAAGCTTCATACACAGTGGTGTGACATACCCTTCCCTCTGAAACACCAACAGTCGATTAGCACCAAGTCTTCTCTTTTCTGAGCCCCAACACTCTGCAGCCTTCTCCAAACAAGCGACTCTTGAAGGACCTAGACTTCGCTTTCCTCTGAACCTCGGTGCTGTCCACGCAGTAACGTATGTGGGGACCAAGAAGTAGAGGCCATGGGGGCTGCAGGGCTCCTGCCCACAGAGAGGAAGCCAGAGGGACGCCCGCCCTGCGGGGCTGACCTTCTGAGTTTAAAGAGAAGTTAAAAAGCTGAAAGCCTGTATTTTAATTTTAAATGCCGTGATTTTTCAAACTTGGCTTCAAGCAGACCAGTTAATGCACACCTGTGTCCCCAGACCCTGGGCCTTAAATGCTTTCTCTGTGATTGAACCAGCAGAATCATATTTAAGTAATAAGCTCAGCAGGGGACCCAGGAGCTCAGCGCTTCTCAGACCCAGGACAGGCCTGAGCATCTGCCCCTTCCAGCCGTCCAAGCGGGTGTGCAGGAGAAGGGTGCTTTTGTAGAAATGCACTTCCCTGGAATGGGATCCCCCAACACAGGGAGTTAGAGGGAGAAGTGTCTCCCCTCCACCTGCCAGGACAGCCCGCCCTCCCTTACTCACCCACCAGAAGAGCTGTGCGGTTATCCCATCGGGAGAACCCGGGAGGACGCCCTCCAGTCACTTTATGTGCTGGAAATGACCCACCGTAGGAGCCGTGGGTCTTGGCACCCAGACACTCGCAGCGTGGAGGCCTACCCCTCGGGAAGCCTGACTCTGAGCCCCGGTTCTGACTTTCTGGAACTGGGGGTCCGCGGGGCAGAACCTCTCTTGGGAGACCATCGTACCACAGGGCTGGAAGGGGTCACCCGTGAAGGGGAAACTGCCCCTGTCAGCGGACCTGGATGTGTGAGATCCTGGGATGTAGGGAAGGCCTGGAGGATGTGCAGCCTCATTACCCTCAAGGACCCGGAACTGGGGCCACACGGGTGCTGGCTGCAGTCCTGGGAGGCCCAAAGGGCCACTGAGGAGGGGAGTTAACTAGCGCGCACACGGCAACCTGCAAGGGCGTGTCCTGAGCTCGGTGAGCAGTGTGCCCCTGAGCGTGAGACGTGTGCCCTGGAACACGTCAACTCTACCGTGTCCTCCCTCAGCCTTGTCTCTGTCACCCAACCCCGCCCACGCTGTCAGATTCTAGTTCCCTGACGGCCAGTGGCCAGGTGCTGTGTGAGTATATCTGTCCCACCCGGGCTGTCCACCAGAATGACAGAGGGGCCCTGTGAATTTATACCTCCAGGCTCAGTGCCGACCTCCAGGGTCGCATCCCCCAGAAACACCCGAGTGCAGATAAACGGATTCAAGGAGCCGAGAAACCCTGAAAAGATTTGCACACTGGACATGGTAGATCTAGGGTAAGAATTTCTGCACAGAGGCTTTCCCATCACCTTTGACAATATCCTCTGGGGAGGTGTCACATTTGGACTCTTTATATAAAGAGATTTATTACAAGGATTTGGCTCGGGTGGTTATGGAGGCTGAGAAATCCCAAGATCTGAAGTCAGCAAGGAGAGCTGATGGGGTGAGTTCCAGCCCGAGTCCGGCTCTGAAGGCAGGAGACCGATGTCCCAGCTCGATGACCTCCAGGCAGAGAGAGCGAATTCTCCCCACTTGGCCTTTCTGTTCTGTTCAGGCCGTCAGCGATCGGATGGGGCCCACCCACTTTGGGAGGGCCACCTGTTTGCTCAGCCCACCAACTCCAGTGCTAATTCATCCAGAAACACCCTCCCAGACACACCCAGAACAATGCTGGACCAGTTATCTGGGCACCCGTGGCCCCGTCAGGTTGGCACATAAAATTAACCATCACAGGCAGTCCCTATCTACCAACTGTTAGAGACACACTTCCAGTATGTCAACACCGTAACAACCGTCAGGGCCACAGTGAGCTCAAAGCCACACGGGTGGGGAGGCCCTGGCCTCCGGGGGACAGCGCGGCTCCCAAGCCCAGGGACCCGGGGACCCGAGTTTCGACGGGCACAATGTCCACTGAGCCCCAGCCGGGGCTGTGAGCCCCTGCTGGCTGAGACCCCTCCTTCACTGCTGCACCTGTGCTCACGTCCCTCTGCTGAGACGCCCACATCCCCCCTGTGCTGGGCGTAACTAGAGTGGCAGGGCCCACGGACCTGGCTCAGAGGAGCCCCCAGTCAGTCCCTTCAACCCCCATCAGGTGCGGGGACTTTCTCATCCATCCCCCCAACTATCCCTCGGGCTATCCAGGACCCCGCCCTCACATTCACAGGCTCCCAGGGCCATGGGACGTGGATGGTTCATGTGAGGTGATTTATGGGGGCTGGGCGAACCCTCAGGACCCAGAAGGGTGTCACTCAGCTGGTGACCAATGGGGACCCTAAAGAAGCTGAGGTTCAGTGGGCGCCACACTGGGATAACAGGGCACAGGTCGAAATTAGATGAAATTATCAACCGAAAAGGAAGTGCTGAGATTGAGGACTCAGACATCACCTGCCCCAGATCCCGGCCTTCTCGGCATCTCACGTGGCAGCCGTTTCTCCACAAGCGCAGGAAACACAGCGGAATCCAGCACCTTGGGGGATACAGCTCCGTCACGTGGGTGTCCCCCGCCCTGGGCAATGACGCAGGGAGCGGGCTCCCTCCTTACGGTCCACCAGGTGGGAAGACTTGTCACCCTGACACGGCCGAGGCTGGGGGCTAACTTGTGTGATGGTGCTCTGCTTGGAGGGGCCACTTAGGGACACGAAGGGCATCTGGTGGGTTCACCCCTGGGCCCTGGCTGGGAGCGGGGTCAGCACACCCGTCTTTCCCGGAGGAACCGCAGGAACGGGGAATCAGTGAAGGAGTAAGGGGCGCCGTTGGCCTTGCCTGCTGCCTGAGGGCACGTCCTCAGGGCTCTGGGCTGGAGCAGCTGCCCAACAGGAACTGCCCGGGGTGAGAAGGCTCTGGATCAGAAAGCCAGTCTGGGAGGATCAGGACGCATGGAAAGAACCAGGGTGTGAACCCCTGGGATGCGAGATGCACAGGAGGCAATCAGGGCATCACCGAGATAAACTCCTATCACAAGAAGCCACATGTTCTGTGTGTTCAGACCGTCTCTCCTGGAGCCGGGACTCTCGATGCCACGCCTGCTCCTGCTCGTCGTGGCCTCATCTTATCCCCTCTCTGCGTATTTTTCCAAATCCTTGGTCTGCAGGATGGCAGAGGCGTCTGATGCTGAAAGAATCAGAGCCGTTGCTGTCCTGTGTCCACGTCACGGGGATCTCCCTGGGCTCCACATGGTGGCGGCCGCCAGGCACACCTCCTTCCCGCCTGTCAGCAAGGACAGAAGTCGCCTTGGCCTTGCCTCTGAGTCCCGCGTGAACATAGACAGCAGTCGCTCTCAGGCGGACTTTGCTTCCAGACACGCGGGAGTTTATACCAAGGGAAGTCATAGCCATCCCTCTGCCTGTTCCAAATCAATGGGCGGGTGTGGGCTGAGTGGGGAAGCCGCATTCCCTCTGGAACACACAGAGCTAAGACCCGTCTGTTCTCCCAGGAGCAGCCTCGGCCCCCCACGCAGCTGCCCCACGCTGTCCAGTCCACATGAGGCACTGGGACCAGCCCTGCACGCAGAGAGCGAAGTGCCTTGTTTTCCCCAGACACACTGTGTACATAGGCGGGGAGGCTGTGATGGACTAAATGTTGCATTTCCCCAAAATTCATGTAGGGAAACCCTACCCACCAATGTGATGGTATTAGGAGGCAATGAGGGTGGGGCCCTCCTGATGGGATTAGTGCCCTTAGGAGAGTAACCAGAGGGCTCGCTTCCCACCTCGGCTCTCCTCCATGTGAGGTGACAAGGAGAAACCGGCCGTCTGCCGCCAGGAAGAGGGTTCTCAACACAGCCTGATCAGCTGGTGCCATGGCCTCAGACTGTCAGCCTCCAGGGCTGTGAGAAATTTCTGTGTATAAGTTACCCCGTCTATGGTGTTCTGTTATAGCAGCCTGAACAGACTAAGACAGAGAGCTTGTCTGTTTCTGGGTTGTGAGGAGAAACAGACAGAGAACGCCAGAAGCAGGTATCAGGATGTACCCATAGCCGTGCTTGTGGTGGAGAAAAATACTGAACAGCAGAAATATCCGATAGTTAGGAAATAGGCAAAATTAACCTGTGATCGCTCACCCCACAGACACACTGTGGAAGGCATGGAGCAGTTTTAAAGCCTACAGTTGATTATATAGGTGGCTGTGGACACGCTTCAAGGTGTGTTGTTGACTGAGAATGGAAAATACCCTGCGGTTCTCACGAGGGTGACACTGAAGAGGATGACAAGAGCCCACGCCGTTGGCCACGGGGCTGTGCACCGTGCTGTGCGACGCTGCTGTGCTGGGCTGGGCTGGGCTGTGACTGAGGACCTGGCGATTATAAATGCATATAAATGAACAGAAATCGCTGCCAGATGCCACACACCAAACAGCTAAGAGGAGTTACTTCTGGGGTCACCAGAGAAGGGGGAGACCGCTGACCATAGGCATTGGGCTCGTCTGTAAGGTTGGGTCTTTATATGAGGAAGATGTATTCAACTGCTGTGTGCTCTGCCCCTGTTGCCCGGGTCTGCCTCTGTTTTCTCATGTATAAAGCGGGGATCCTGATGGTGTCAGGGGGCGGGGTGTGGGTTGGTCATTAGATCACAGGTGCTAACGTACCCAAAGCCCTCGAGCAGTGGCTGCACGTCCGCTGTCCGCTCGGGGGACTAAGCTCTCTCCTGGGGTCTGAGCGGGTGCAGGAAACTGAGGGAGAAAGGGAGAAAATGCATAAGGACTGGAAAGGAGGAAATAAAATGAGCTTCATTTTCAGATGACATGAGCACTCTCAGCCAGGAAATTGAGGAGGTAATATGGCAAAGTCACTGGATGCAATGTTAATGAGCAAAAATGGCCTGAAAAGATCAAGAATCTAAAAAAAGATGTGCAAGTCCTCTACACACAAGCACTCTCACACTTCAAAACATTACTGAGAGAAATTAATCGACCTGCACAGGTCCTCTATAAAAGAGGATATTCAGATGTCCCATAAACCTATAAAATCGCTCAAGTTTATAGTCAACAGGGGCGTACAAATTAAAACAGCAATAACGTCACGACACACTCACAACGTGGCTAAACAGAAGCAGACAGACGGCACTGAGCACGGACGAGGAGGAGGGGCACGCAGACCCCTTGCGTGCAGCTGGCTGGAGCATCTCTCTGCAAGTGTGCCACACGGGCAGTGCCCACTGAGGCTGAGCGTGTGCACACCTGTGGCCTGGCAGCAGCTCAGCTCCAGGTATTTATCTAACAAGAGTGTGTGCACGTGCACACCAACAGGCAGAAAAACAGCGTCCAGAGCAGTTCTGTGCATAACAACCTCAACTGGAAACAGAGCCCATCAGCAGCAGAATGGGTGTGTAAATCGTGCGTGGATAATAAATTCGCCCAGTGGGCGCTACACTGCAACGAGACAGACTCGACCACAGCTACTCACAGGAGCACGGGTACGTCTGGCGGAGGCGATGCCAAGTGAGAGAAGGCGGACATGCACACTGTACCTGAGTGATTCCCGTTACAGAGTTGGGAAAAGGGCAAACTGACTGTGGTGACGGAAGTCAGTGGAGAAGCTCCTTTGGGAGTGGGCAGTGACTGGTAGAGGGCACGGGGAGGGGGCGCCTGGGGTCCTGGTCATGCTCTGATCTGTGATCTGGGTGCTGCTTACACGGCTGTGCTCACTTTGCTAAAATCCATCAAGCTGTGCACTTTTGATTTGTGTTCTTTTCTGTGTGTGTGTAAACTGCAATTAAAATGTGTTGTTTAAAACTGTAATCTGAAGAACTAACGAGAACAGAATGCATCACAAACATGCACTGTGGGGCG
This sequence comes from Diceros bicornis minor, assembly GCF_020826845.1. NCBI lineage: Eukaryota > Metazoa > Chordata > Mammalia > Perissodactyla > Rhinocerotidae > Diceros > Diceros bicornis. The sequence goes on along the minus strand of NC_080774.1, from coordinate 1,673,051 downwards.
CCTTCCCCTTGAGCATCCTCCACAGCGCGGCCTCCACGGCGCGGCCTCCACGGCGCGTCCTCCATGGTGCAGGCTGTGGAGTTTGTGCACAGCCACTTCTACAGGATCCTCCCTGCCCTGTTCTTCCACACTCACCCTCCTTGTCAGAGGGTTGCAGGAAGTGGCCTTTCCTCACTCCCCTGCCCTGTGATCAGAAGCCTCAGCAGGTGCATCTGCTGCAGGGCTAGAGGGTCAGTGAACCCCTGACCTCGCCTTGTGGAGGCAGGGCCCATCAGGCAGGTGTGTCCCTCGTTAGGCTGTGACGTCCCAGCTCCAGACTGCCCTTCTCCGCTCAGTTGGGTGACCCTGGGGCTGAGTCTACCAATCCCAGTTCTGCAGGTTCGGCCTCTCCCTGTTGAGCTCCACCACTGGGTTCTGCTAGGGGAAGGCTGTGCGGGGAGGGGGACTTGCTGCATCCTGTTTGCTGCCTGCTTCTCTGAGCATCACCTGGGTTCCAGGCTCCTGGTTCCTCTGAGCCCCAGCCCTCCCAGGGCCAGCCTCACTGTGCCCACTCCAGGACACTAGCACCCACTGTGAAGGGTCTCTCCCAAGGGTCTGGGTGGGTCCCTCCTCCAGCTCCAGCTGGGACCCAGAAGATTCTCCAAACATGGCAGGGTGGGCATGGAGGTTGGGGGCCGCAAAGTAGGAGAAAGTTGCCCTGAAGGACTAGGGAGAGGGCCGTCTCTGCTCCCTGGTGTGAGCCCTGGAGCGAGGCAGTGGGGAGGGGACACGGCTTGTGGGGCCTGAGAGCAGTGAGGACTCCGCAGGGGGAACCAGAGAAGGAGCTGGAGGCTCAGAATCCTTAGACAGAGGGGATCAGGCAGAGTTCCACAAGCCTGAGCGCAAGTCACCCCTGTGCCCCAGAGCGGTGCAGAAGCTCCAAGTGGACCTCCAGGACCGAGTCCCGGGGAGAGGGACAAGGAGTGACCTGGTAGAATCTCCCTGGACCAATGACCAAGGCCCAGGGGAGTGGCCAATGCCCAGGTGTAGACTCTCCTGCCACAGCCGACTTCCACCCTCTACCGCGTCCCTGAGCACGAAGCAAGGAGGGACTCCTGGCAGCTGCCACGCACAGGGTTTCCAGGTTCCAGACGTGAGCACGGACAACAGTTAACGTAGTAAAATAACTAGGAAGCCATGAGTTGTGAGCGACCATTACCTTGTTTTAGTTTACTAAATCGTAAGTATATATAACGTAACTTTCAATACTGGCTGAATCACGAATTTCCTGAAACTAGGATAAATGGCTCCCACAGGCCTGTATGTGCTGAGTCCAGTGTACCGCTGCCGAGGCCCCTAGGAGGATGGGTGTCCCCTCCCTGTCCTGTATGGACAATGGCACTGGGGATCAAGTGGCCTCCCTGTCCCCTCCCGATTCCCAGGCCCTCCATAAACCTGGAATTCAACTGCAGTGCGGGGGGCGCAGAGAGGAAGCAGAGATTCAGGGGGCCACGCTGGGAGAACAGGCTGCAGATGGAAATGAAATTCACTTGTCAACCGTAAAGGAGGTGCTATTTCCTGCACACCTGAGATTGAGGACGGAGATGCTCACCTGCTAAAAAAGACAACGAATAAAGACTTTCACCTGGAAGTCTGCGGTAAGATTTATCTTTGAGGCCATATCTTGAGTGACTTTCCAATGGTTCATCCCCCCCTCAGCTCCTCCTGGTTCCAGCTCAGCTGGGCCGGGGTCAGGACGCGTTCCCTGCGACTTCCCGTGTGTGCCCCGGGGCTCGACCCCTTCTCTCCTTAGAGAGTCATCAGGACGTACTGCAGGAGGCCTGGTCGCCGTCGCGGAAATAGTGTTTTCTGGAGAGTTTGTGATTGGCTGCTGAAGTTAATGCATGTCCCTGGGTTATTTTCTCTTCCACACATTTAGATCAACAAGGGCAGCGTGAAGTGAATTCTTTATAAGGAACCACTTTTAAGGATCCTCTAAGGACAATTCTCTCTTCACTATAGCCAGACCTAGGGGAGGGGAGTTCTAGCATCACCCAAGACGTAAGAGAAATGATCCCAGACTGGGCCCAGCAGGGCTGAGAGGACAGCCCTTCCCTGACCCTCGCTGGGTAAAACCAGGAGAGGCAGGCAGGGTCTCCCCCTCACCTGCATGACAGGCACACACCATGTGTGTCTGAATCTTTGTGGGGTCTCCCCTGACCTCAGACTCTTCCTCTGACAACTCAGTCAGAGCCCTGCTAGCTCCTCCAGTGCCTTTGTGTAGACTAGACAATTCACCTGCTCCAGGGGACAGCTGGATACCTGGCGAGTGAACAGAGGGCTCCTTCTCAGCCCCCTCCTGCCCCTTTCTAGGCACGCTGAGCAGTGCACAACCTGCACCACCAGGCAGGGCAGCCCTGATGCAGCCCTGGTGAGATGGGTTGAGGCAGCTTTAAGGTTAAATGTGTTTGCCCAGCACTTCCTTCTAGAAATTCATCCCAGGGAAGGAATCAGGAGTGTGTGCCAAGATTTATGATCATAGCAGTGTTGTTTATAATGGTGGAAAATTGGAGACAATCTAAATGTTTAAAATAGGAGATCCATTAAATAAATTACTGTGCATTGTTCTAGTAGCATTCCAAGCAGGCATTAAAAACCGCTGAAATGTGCACGAGGACGTCCGAACAATGACGTTCATTACATCGCTGTTTGTAACAACAGACTGAGATAAATGTCTCTTGACAGGGAACTGCTTACGTGAATTATGGGGCATCTATTCAATGGGACACTCTGAAACCATGAAACATAATGAGGGATCCGCAAATGTACTTAATGGGAAGAATCGTATAATATAAAAAAGTACATAAGCATGCTCCCGTTTGTGTGTGTGATATGTGTGTATGTGTGTATATTCGTGTGTATGTGTGTGCACGCACTTGTTCACCTACAGACCACCTCTGGGAAGACCCTCAGAAACAGAATGACGATGGCTGCCTTTGGTGAGGCCAACAGGGAGACTCTGGGGTCAAAGTCACAAAGAAGAAACTTTTTTCTCCCCACTGGATCCCATTTTATACTCTACAGTTTTAACCATGGATGTGTCTCATTTTGGGGAGATAAAAGGAAAAAAAAAAGATGATATAATCAAATACACAAACACATCGTGGTGGCGTGAAGGCGTCTGGTTGACCTGGGCACCGCTCAGCTCTGCCGGCCCAGGCGGCCCCTCCTCTGTAATGTCACCTTCGCGAGGGAAATACAGCTTCAGGGGGTCACAGCTCTTCATCTCTAACTACTCAGCCCCAACACCAACCATATTCTATATTTTTAAAGAAACTTTTAATTTTAGAACAGTTTTCGGTTTACTGAACAGCTGTGAAGATGATACAGAGAGTTCTCATGTAGCCATACACAGCTTCCCCTGTTACTAACATCTGACAGACTGCATTTGTCACAGTTCATGAATCAATACTGATTGGTTATTGGTTATTACCATTATTATTAACCAAAGTCCATCCTTCCCTCATATGTCCTCATTTTTTCCTTGATGTCCTTTTTTGCTCCCGGATCCCACTCAGGGACTGAATCACACTCCGTCATGGTGTCTCCTTGGGTTTCTTTCGCCCGTGCCCGTTTCTCAGACCCTCCTTGCTTTTGATGACTAGACAGTTGTGAGGAGCAGAGAGACACCCGGGCCTCAGCACATTGCTCCCTCCCAACATCCGGGGCAGTGAGCCCGGGTGGGGCGTGCGAAGCTGAGGGCAGCTCTGTGGGGTTCCCAGGTGGCAGGACCCCACAGGGTAGGGGTTCAGGTCCCACGGGAGCTACAGGAAGTCCTGGGATGAGAGCAAGGTTGGATGGTTCCTGCTTAGAATTGGAGTTGGAGAAACCTGGCCTTGATCCTCGGTCTCAGGTGTCCTGTAGGAACAGCTGCGCCACTGGAGGGCGGGTATGAGACGGCGCCAGGGAACAGGCAAACAGGCCCAGTGCTGGGCCTAGTGAGTGGGAGCAAGTGGCCGGTGTCCTCACGAGAGACGCAGGACCAGCACCAGCTCCCACAGAGGGGTGCAGTGCAGGCTGTTACGGGCTGAATTGTGTCCCCCAAATTCACATGTTGAAGATTTAACACCCAGGACCTCAGGATGGAAGTGTATTTGAGATGGGCATTCAAAGACGTGATTACGTTAAAATGCGGTCATTGGCCTGGGCCCTGATCCACCAGGTGGTGTTCTTATAAGAAGAGATCAGGACACAGACACAGAGGGAAGACCATGTGAGGACATGGGGAGGAGACGGCTGTCTACACGCCAAGGAGAGAGGCCTCAGAGGAACCAGCCCTGCAGACACCTGGATCTTGGACCTCCAGCCTCCAGACTCTGAGGAGATAATTTTTGTTGTTAAAGCCCCTGGTCTGTGGTACTTGTTACAGAGGCCCTAGCAGACTAACACAGAGGCTCTGACGCCTTGGGGTGCACACCCAACCCCAACCCCACCCCCGCTCACACCCAGACCCCCGCCAGGAACGGAGGGTGGAATGTGGCCACCCACTGAGGTGGCCTGGTCACTGCATGGGCAGAGGGTGGCAGTCACAGGGCAGGAGGGGGAGGCTGGATGGGGCCCAGGGCCCCAGCGTCCAGGGGGCAGGGGATGACGGGTAGCCCAGAGCGGTGGTGGGCAGTGGGAGGTGGCACCCTGTGAGCTGAGGCTCAGAGACCCCAGCGCCTGCCCCATTGTCCCATCGAATTTCACTCACAAACCACAAGTCAAACACAACATTACTACAAACTTCAAGATGGCAGCCCCAGAGCACTAAACTCCCATGTGCGGCCCTTGGAGTGTGGAGGAAGCCACTGGCCCACCGGACACACTTGCACTGGGCATCACCTGAGGGAGAGATGCTTTTATTCTGAAGACACTGAATTGGCGGGGATGCTCCCACAGCATTACCCTAACTAGTAGAGAACTACTAGTTGTTGTTATTCCTGCTTCACGGGGGAGGACACTGAGGCACGGAGGGTGCGGACGCATGCCCGGGTACGCAGGACGTAACAGCAGAGCTTGATCCCCCCTCCCCAGCAGGCTATCAGCTCTGCTGAGCTCCTGCTGGGCCAGGTGAGAGCTCGGTGATTATACAAGTCAGGGAACCCTGACTGGCCCACGTGAGTGCTGGGGTCCGAGACGCCCTCAAGGACAAAGCAGCACTGTGCTCTCACAGGGACCCTGTCCCAGGAGGAGTGTCGACCCCATTTCAGCTCTCTTTGGAGAAAGACTTAACAGGCTTTGACACAAATGGGCTTTCTTTTCAACTCTTCCGAGGATGTTTTGGAATCCCGTCTACGGCTGACAGACCGGGTTCTGGCTGCAGAAGTGCAGACATCAAGGTGCCATCAGCCTGACTCATCAGGGCAGGAGAAATGTGCGTGGATCCGGGACAGAACACTGGTCCCCACCCTGCTCACATCTTGCACAGCTCACTCCATCCAGGAATCCGGACAGAGAGAAAGGTCTTCATCAGAAACGTCCAGGCAGCCCTGGTGGGGGGTTTCTATGGAGATGGCCACAGATGCTTTTTTTGTCCCTCTCGGATCTGAAGAGCCACTCATCATCTGGCGCTCAGGAACGGCTGTTTCTACTTACTCCCCTGCAAAACCTTTCTGGGTTTGTCAGGTTCTAGATGAGCCCCAGGAGGGTGCATGTTTTGCATTTGAACAGCATCCATCACGTGAATGCTGTGGAAAGAGGTGGAAAGCCCTGGTCTATTTCACACCTGAGTGACAAATGAAGTCTCTTAGTCCCTGGGGACTTCAGCTGTGGAGGATGAGTCCGAGGCTGGACTGGACTCCTGATGCAGCTCCGTCTGTCCTGTCACTCAGGACCCAAACCCCCGAGGTGCAGATGTGCAGGCCCTGATTCCTCCTGCAGCGTGCTCACCGCGATTCACTGCCCAGGATTAACGCTGAAGCCATTTTCCTTCTCATGCAGAGAGACCGAGTCAGAAAGGTCCTTCCCAGACACCAGCCCAGGCGGCTGTGCTCCCACATCATCCATTGCTGCTCCCGGGTCGGCGCCTGTGCTCTGGGGGAGAGTGTGTACATGTATGAGTGTGATGTGTGAATGTGTGTGTTTGTATGGTCACATGCACCTGTTGACACAATAATCAATTCAAGCATTTCCATTGACCCCAGAAGGAGTCGTAACAATGACACATACTAAGGGGGCTCTTACTGTCTTGCCAGGTGCTGATAGAATGATAGATACATAGATGGATAGATAGATGGTGGATGGAAAGATAGATTATAGATAGATGATGGACACATAGATAGATTATAGGTAGATTCATTTAACCACCTCAACAAACAACATGTTCATGGAAGCATTGTTCACAGGAAAAACAGACGTGTGAGATGGATAAGAATCACGTAGATAAATAAGGTGTGGTGTGTGTGAATTGTGCACAGCAGAGAAAATCCGTGTTCAATGCTCTCTAACACAGACGACACTCACAAGTGTAAGCTGAGCACACTCAGCAAATCACAGAAGATGGCGAGCTGGAGGATTTCCTTGTGTGAATGTGTGAAGACTCACAACGACACACAGTATGTTCAGGACGCAGGACTAGGGCCTACGGCGTAGATGTAGAGGGAGAGAGACAGGACACTGAGGAGAGGGTGACCTCAGAGGGAGGGACTGCAGTGGGAGGACTCAGGAGGGGCCACCGGGTCCTGACGATGCTCGGGGTCTGAGGCCCCAGTGGGCGCCCAGGCCCCAGGGCACCGTGTGAACATAACCCACACCCTGGGCTCAGGCCGCCCCTTCATCTTCACCCTGCCTGCCCCATGGAGGCAGCAGTGACACAGACGGGGGCGCGGAGCTCGGGCCTGGGTTCCTTCCTCCCCCCACCTGTGACCTGGTCTCCTCTCTGTTCTCTCGTCGCCCGTCCAGGACCGTCAGCCCCAGTGTTCAAAGTGGCTTTGACCCTGATCCTCCAGGGCGATGACGTCACTAGATTAACCTAAACCCACGAGTCGCCCCCTGCACCAGTGAAGACGCGTGTGGGGGCTGCTGTGGCACCGTCACCAGGGTCCCCGGAGCCCAGTGACTGAACCACGTATGTGTCTGTGGAAGGGAGTGAACAGCATCAATGTCACGGATGCAGGACGCCTGTGGGATGCAGACCTCTGCCCCAGTTTTGTCCCATCCCCTTCCTGGGGACACCCAGTGCCCCCAACCTCCTCTCCACCTGCGCCCAGGGCTCAGGGCCGGGTGTGCACTGCAGGGTCTCGTCGTTCCCTCTCCCAGGAGCCCTGCCTGTGAGCTCACATCCATCTGTCCACACGGGAACCTGCCTGCACCCCTCCTGACCCTAAGAAGGCTTCCATGTGGTGGCGGGCAGGAGAAAGCAGAGGAGACCTTCCGCGTCTCCCCCAGCCCTCCTGAGCCTTGCTCACCTGAGGCCAGCTGGTCCCCTCGGTGTCCAGAGCACCTGCCTCTGTCCAGCTGAAGCCCCGCCCCTCCCCCTCCCTTCTCCAAGTCCTTCTTGGACTGGAAGCACCTGTGACTCTTCACGAAGTGGGAGGATGGGGAGGGGGTGGAGGTGAGTCTAGAGAGTGCTGGAGGGTTATGTTCCCACTCCTGCTCCCTCTCTCTGGTCGTCGAGATGAAACGTCTGCTTGCACTTCACCCTCTGCCCGACGAGTCCTGGGCTCCTGGCCCTATCATGGACTTTGTGTGTGTGTATGTGTGTTTGCACACCTGTGTGTTTGTGTGCACATTGGGTTTGTGTGTGCATATACACCTGCCTCCCAGGTCCTGCACTGACCAGGAGCCTGTGTGTCTGTTTTGCTCCATGCTCAGATGTCGTTCGTTATCTCTGAGAAGCAGAGCACTCTGGGGCTTGTATGCTGCAGAAGACTTGTGCTTCTCAAACAGCCACATAGGGGATCAGCCCGACCTTTCAAAACCCAAAGCAATTGGCTGCTCCTGTGCCTGGGGCCAGCCCCCCTCAGCTGCAATCCTGAGAGAGCTAACAAGAGCCCTAGGCCAGAGGCCTACAGCAACTGTAAGCCCCTGAACCTAACAACCAGCCACACTGGGGGCCTACTCACTTAACAGAAAAAACAAAAAAAACACACAACAGGAATGTGCTATTACACCTTGCAGCTCACTGTGCCAGGGCTCCCTGTGGCAATAAAGTGACTGAAGGGTACATAGCAGCCACACAACATGAGCAATACAACCAGCTGGCCAGGGGAACAGCCCAGCCTCCCTGGGCACCTGCAGCAAGAGCAACCCCGCCACAACAGAAGGACACATGTGGCCCACATAGGGCTCACTCCTGGAACATTTAGAACTGGTGATGAAAGGGAAGCACACGGCTGGACCTCATAAGGCATCTCTTGCATAAGGCCACCTCTCCAAGGTCAGGAGACGTAGCTCACCTACCTAATACATAGATACAAGCACAGAGAAAGAGGCAAAATGAGGAGGCAAAGGAATATGTTCCAGGTAAGGGAAGAGGACAAAACCCCAGAAAAAAACTAAATTAAACAGAAATGAGCAAGCTGCCTGACAAAGAGTTCAAACAAAAAGTGATAAGGATGCTCACTGATCTTGGGAGAAGAATGGATGATCTCAGTGAGAACGTCAACAAACAATTGGAAAATATAAAAAAGAACCAATCGGAAATGAAGAGTACAATACTGGAAATGAAAACTTCACTAGAGGGACTCAAAGCCAGAGTAGGTGATACACAAGAACAGATCAGCAAGCTGGATGAAAGACTAGAGGAAATCACCCAAGATGAACAGCTAAAAGAAAAAATAATTAAAAGGAACGAGAACAGTTTAAGGGACCTCTGGGGCAACATCAAGTGCACTAACCTCCATGTCATAGGTATCCCAGAAGGAGAAGAGAGAAAAAGGGGCAGAGAATCTATTTGAAGAAATAATAGCTGAAAACTTCCCTAACCTAAGGGAGGAAACAGACATCCAGGTACAGGAAGCACAGAAAGCATGAAACAATATAAACCGAAAGATGCCCACACCAAGACACATCATAATTAAAATGTCCAGAATTAAAGATAAAGAGAGAATCCTAAAAGCTGCAAGAGAAAGACAAGTTACATACAAAGGAAACTCCAGAAGGCTATCAGCTGACTTCTCAGTAGAAACTTTACAGGCTAGAAGAGAGTGGCACAATATATTTAAAGTGCTGAAAAGAAAAAACCTACAGCCAAGAATACTCTACCCAACAAGGTTATCAATCAGAATGGAAGGAGAGATAAAGAGTTTCCCAGACAATCAAAAATTAAAAGAGTCTGTTACCAAGAAACCAGTCCTACAAGAAATGCTAGAGGGACTTATTTAAGGGGGAAAGAGAAGACCACAAATAGGAAAAAATTATCTATTTCCATGATAAAAGGGTAACAGATATAAACACACAAAAAAGAGGTTAGATATGATATCAAAAGTATAAAATATGGGAGGAGGGGAGTAAAAGAGTAGAGCTTTTAGAAAGAGGTCAAACTAAAGAGACCATCAACTTAATACAGATTGCTATACACATAGATTATTATATATGAACCTCAGGGTAATCACAAACCAGAAATCTATAATAAATACACAAAAAACTAAGAGAAAAGAACCCAAACATAATACTAAAGAAAGCCATCAAACCACAAGGGAAGAGGGCAAGAGAAGAAGAAAGGACAGAGAAGAACTACTAAAACATCCAGAAAAAAAGTTAAAAAAAAAATGGCAATAAGTACATACTTATCAATAGCTACTTTAAATGTCAATGGACTAAATGCTCCAATCAAAAGGCATAGGGTGGCTGATTGGATAAAAAAAACAAGACCTATTTATATGCTACATACAAGAGACACACTTTAGACCTAAAGACTCGCACAAACTAAAAGTGAAGGGATGGAAAAAGATACTCCATGCAAATGGCAGTGAAAAGAAAGCTGGGGTAACAATACTTATATCAGACAAAATAGACTTTAAAACAAAAACTGTAACAAGAGACAAAGAAGGGCACTACATAATGATCAAGGGAACAATCTAACAAGAGGATATTACATTTGTAAATATCGATGCACCCAACATAGGAGCACCTAAATATATAAATCGGTTGTTAACAGACATAAAAGGAGAAATAGACAGCAACACAATAATAGTAGGAGACTTTAACACTCCACTTATACCAATGGATAGATCATTCAAACAGAAGATCAATAAAGAAACATTGGCCTTAAATGACACATGAGACCAGATGGACTTAGTAAATATACACAGAACATTCCATCCAAAAAACAAAGAATACACATTCTTTTCAAATGCACGTGGAACATTCTCCAAGACTGATCACATTTTAGGCCACAAAACAAGTCTCAATAAATTTAAGAAGATTGAAATAAAATCAAGCATCTTTTCTGACCACAACAGTATTAAACTAGAAATCAACTACAGGAAGAAAATCAAAAAAGCCACAAACACGTGGAGATTAAACAAAATACCACTGAACAATGATTGAATCAATGAAGAAATCAAAGGAGAAATCAAAAAATACCTGGAGACAAATGAAAATGAAAATATGACATGCCAGAATTTATGGGATACACGCAAAGCAGTTCTAAGAAGGAAGTTTATAGCAGTACAGGCCTACCTCAATAAACAGGAAAAATCTCAAGTAAAAAATCTAACAGTACATCTAAAGGAATTGGAAAAGGAAGAACAAGCAAAGCCCAAAGTCCATAGAAGGAGGGAAATAACAGAAATCAGAGCATGAAATAGAGACTGAAAAAACAATAGAAAAAAAATCAATGAAACCAAGAGCTGGTTCTTGAAAAGCTAAACAAAATTGACAAATCTTTAGCTAGATTCACCAAGAAAAAAAGAGAGAAGGCTCAAATAAGTAAAATCAGAAATGAAAAAGGAGAAATTATGAAACCTCAGAAATACAAAAGATTATAAGAGAATACTATGAAAAGCTCCAAAAAATTGGATAACCTAGAAGAAATGGATAAATTCTTAGACTCATACAACCTTCCAAAACTGAATCAGGAAGAAATAGACAATTTGAATAGACCAATCACCAGTAAGGAGATTGAAACAGTAAACAAAAACCTCCCAAAAAATAAAAGTCCGGGACCAGATGGCTTCCCCGATGAATTCTACCAAACAATAAAAGAAGACTTAATACCTATCCTTCTCAAACTCTTCCAAAAATTGAAGAGGAGGGGAAGCTTCCTAACTCATTTTATGAAGCCAAAATTACCCTGATACCAAAACCAGACAAGGACTACACAAAAAAAGAAAATTACTGTTGAGCCAATATCACCGTTGAACATCAATGCAAAAATCCTCAATAAAATACTAGCAAATCAAATACAACAATACATTAAAAAGATTATACACCATGATCAAGTGGGATTTATTCCAGGGATACAGGGATGGTTCAACAACCACAAATCAATCAACATGATACAACAAAATGAAGAATAAAAATCACACGATCATCTCAATAGATGCAGAGAAAGCATTTGACAAGATACAGCATCCATTTATGGTAAAAAATCTGAATAAAGTGGGTATAGAAGGAAAGTACCTCAACATAATAAAGGTCATATATGACAAACCCACAGCTAATATCATCCTCAATAGTGAAAAACTGAAAGCTATCCCTCTAAGAACAGGAACCAGACAAGGATGCCCACTTTTGCCACTCTTATTTAACATGGTATTGGAAGTCCTAGCCAGAGCAATCAGGCAAGAAAAAGAAATAAAAAGGATCCAAATAGGAAAGGAAGAAGTGAAACTGTCACTATTTGCAGATGACATGATTTTATACACAGAAAACCCTAAAGAATGCACCAAAAAACTTCCAGAAATAATAAACTAATATGGTCAAGTTGCAAGATACAAAATCAACATACAAAAATCAGTTGCATTTCCACACACTAACAATGAAGTAGCAGAAAGAGAAATTAAGAATACAATCCCACTTACGATTGAAACAAAAAGATTAAAATACCTAGGAATAAATTTAACCAAAGAGGTAAAAGATCTGTACAGTGAAAACTATAAAACATTGTTGAAAGAAATTGAAGACACAAAGAAATGGAAAGATATTCCGTGCTCTTGGATTGGAAGAATTAACATAGTTAAAATCCCCATGCATCCTAAAGCAATCTATAGATTCAATGCAATCTCTATCAAAGTTCCAATGACATTTTTCACAGAAATAGGACAAAGAATCCTACAATTTATATGGAACAACAAAAGACCCCGAATAGCCAAAGGAATCCTGAGAAAAAGGGACAAAGCTGGAGGTATCACACTCCCTGATTTCAAAATATACTACAAAGCTATAGTAACCAAAACAGCATGGTACTGGCACAAAAACAGACACACAGATCAACGGAACAAGATGGAGCACCCAGAAATAAATCCATGTGTCTATGGACAGTGAATTTTCGACAAGGGAGCCAAGAACATGCAATGGAGAAAGGAAAGTCTCTTCAATAAATAGTGTTGGGAAAACTGGACAGCCACATGCAAAAGAATGAAAATAGACCATTATCTTACACCATTCACAAAAATTAATTCAAAATGGATTAAAGACTTGAATGTAAGACCTGAAACTATGAAACTTCTAGAACAAAGCATAGGCAGTACGCTCTTCAACATCAGTCTTAGCAACACATTTTCAAGTAGCAAGGCTGACCGGGCAAGAGAAACAATAGAAAACATAAACAAATGGGACTACATCAAACTAAAAAGCTTCTGCACAGCAAAGGAAACCATCAACAAAATGAAAAGACAACCTAACAATTGGGAGAAGATATTTGCAAACCATACATCTGATAAGGGCTTAATCTCCAAAATATATAAAGAACTCATGCATCTCAACAACAAAAAAACTAACAACCCAATCAAAAAATGGGCAAAAGACCTGAACAGACATTTCTCCAAAGAAGATAGACAGATGGCCAACAGGCACATGAAAAGATGTTCAAAATCATTAACTATCAGGGAAATGCAAATCAAAACTACAATGAGACATCACCTCACGCCCGTCAGAATGGCTATAATTAACAAGACGGAAACAACATATGTTGGAGAGGATGTGAAGAGAAGGGAACTCGCATACACTGCTGGTGGGAGTGCAAACTGGAAAACAGTATGGAGATTCCTCAAAAAATCAAGGATAGAACTACCACATGATCCAGCTATTCCACTGCTGGGTATTTATCCAAAGAACTTGAAAACACCAATGCGTAAGGATACATGCACCCCTGTGTTCATTGCAGCGTTATTCACAATAGCCAAGACTCGGAAGCAACCTAAGTGCCCATCAAGGGACGAATGGATAAAGAAGATGTGGCATATATACACAATGGAATACTACTCAGCCATAAGAAACGATGAAATCCAGCCATTTGTGACAACATGGATGGACATTGAGGGTATTATGCAAAGCGAAATCAGTCAGAGGGAGAAGGTCAAATACCGTATGATCTCACTCATAAGTAGTAGATAATAACAACAACAAACAATCACTTAGAGACAGAGATTGGATGGGTGGTTACCAGAGGGGAAGGCGGAGGGGGGAGGGTGAAAGGGGTGATTAGGCGCATGTGTCAGGTGGGGATTGTAATTAGTAACTGGGTGGTGAACATAATGTAGTCTACACAGAAATCGAAATATAGTGATGATCCTGAAATTTATATAATGTTATAAACCAGTGTTACTGCAATAAAAAATACATAAACAAGAAGTAAAACTCCCGGCCCCTCCTGAGCCTGTATAATTTATTTAGCTTCACACACGCACAAAATGTTAATGTGACTTCTTATCTCCAGCTCAGCGAGCAGGACACAGACGCTCAGGCAGGAAGCGGCTGCTGCAAACGCAGCCCAGGGTGTGAGGACAGGGGCCTGCAGACAGACAGACAGACAGACAGACAGCCCGGGTGACAACCCCGACTCCGCGTCCTCCCGGCCATGTGGCCCTGGGTTCAGTCACCATTCGGGGCCTGCTGCCTGCCTGGGAGCGGGAGTAGGGCTGGTGAATCCTGATTTGCGGACCCCCCTCCACTCCCATCATCCCTTGGGGAAACCACCTCCCTTCTCTCAGGCCGTGTGGACCAGGAGGGTGGACACGACACCCCCACGCCTGCTGCCAGGTTCCCAGGGGGCCCAGGGCCAAGGCCTGGACAGTCCCTGTGCTCCATGCCTGGGTCAGAGGGATGGGCTCAGGGTGGGGACAGGGTCCAAGTCGAGTGTGTGAGACGGAATCCAGGATCTGGGACAATAGCAGGTTGGTCAGCAGAGAGGATGTGGCCCTGAGCTGTGAGTGGACACTGGCACCAGGAGAGGAACGTCCACCTAGACAAGACAGCACAGGAGAGGGAGGGAGATGGAGGATGGAGAGAGTGGGAGACGGACACATCTCAAGGACGTCCTTTGAAGCCCTGGGTCCTGCAGACTGAGGCTGGCCCTCCCCCTGCCCCTGCCCCTGGCAGTCACATGACCAGCACCTCCCTTTGGGGCCAAGTCAGTTTGGGTTTGATTTTCTGTCGCTCAGACTGACTGTGCGCTGACTACTGCAGAGTTAATATCCACCCCACTGTGTGTCAGACCCGTAGAATAAACCTGCACAGGAGGTGACAGGCCCCTGAGCTCAGTGACCCTTCGCTGGGAGGGCAGAAGTGGAGGTGTCACCAAGTGTATGATCCTTAAACAAGGAAGATAAACTGAGGCTGCTCGGGAGGGTCCAGAGTCGTGGGGTCATGGGGCGGAAATGAAGTGACCAGGACCCGATCCCACCAGATGGACTGGAGGCGGAGAGCGCTCCCTCCGTCTCATTAGGAAACCTGTCCCGGCCTCAGACGTCACCGCTCCTCACCCGCCAGGGCCGCTCGGAAATTTACATCAACACAAAACATTATGTTTACAGAAGTCAAACTCTTTTTCAAAGCTTGACTTTTCACTAGCGGCTCCCAGCACCCCTGCGGTTGTTCCCATGGGACCAGATGCGGCTTCACGGGACGGCCTGACGGAGCCCTGGCCACGGTGCCCAGACGCGGCTTCTCATGAACAGAGGGCCAAACCAGAAGCTGTGGGTGGGGTGGATTCCCGGAACAGCCCGGGACCCCGAGTCTAGCTGGGGCAGCACAAGCGGAAGCTGTGACCACAGCCCAGGGCACTCCTAGTGATACGGGACAGGGCAGAGGGAAGGCAGGAGCGAGAAATCATTCCTCCCGTCATTCATTCATTTGTCCACACACTCATTCATTCATTCATTCATTCAACACATATTTACTGAGGCTCTGCTTTGTGCCAGGCAGTTTTATGGACTTGAAGCACAACCTTGAATAAAACAGAGCAAACTCCCAGCCTCATGGAGGTTATATCCACGTAGGGGAGACAGACATTCCTTAAATAAAACATTCAATGTCTGCTAGTGATTAGAGCTCTGGGTGAGGATAAAGGAGCAGGAAGAGGCAGAGGAGGAAGAGGCAGGGCTGCCAGGTGCAGTTGTCCAGGTTGTGCACTGCCCAACTGGCAGCACAGTTCACATCACAGTGGAACCGGGGTCCACACCAGGCAGCTCTGCCCCCCACACCCAGCTCCTAACCAGGCACCACACATCTCAGCCCCCATACCGATTCTAGGCCCTCTGGACCCAGACAGGAACTGGGGGACTGCAGGTGCCTGGAGATGAGTAATAGGGAGGGGTAGGGACCATGGAGAACTGGAGAGGGTTCCCCTCCTAAGGGCAGTGACCCTCTCGTTACACAAACAAGCCTGTAAGAGCCCAGCCCCTCTCCAGGGGCTCCTTCAGCCCTGCACCCGAGAGCAGCCCCTGGTAAAGGCCGGATCTCGGGGGCACAGGGGCCGCTGAGCCGGGACATTTGCTCTGGAGGGCGGGTGTCTCAGTTTCAGAAGTGTCCTGCTGAGAAAAGTGAGGACTCAGGGCCGCTCTCAGCGCGGGGTGTGCATCTGAAGGACGCAGCTCTCCTGGCAGCTGGTGGGCGGAAGGTCCCGCCGGGACAGGACGCCCCCGCCCCGCACGGCACAGCGGGGCTGAGGCTGGGGTGAAAGCAGCACGCCCGGCGGGAGGGGCCCCCAGCCGTCCGTCGGGGCTCAGTCAGAGGCAGCGAGGGCTTGTGCGGGGAAGGAGGGTCCGAGGAGACAGAGGGACGGGGCCCGCCGGCCGTGTCGGGTGCAGGGGTGTCCACCGCGGGCTCGGACGGTGGTGGCGAGGCCGCAGGGGATGGTGTCACGAGCGCAGGTGGCGGATGGAGCTGCATCTAGACGCCCGTGGGCACCTCCACGTCCTCTGTGCGAGGGTCACACACGGCTGGACGACAGCTCTCGGGACTCGGGGACGAGGAGGGAGAGCGACTCACGGGGACGTGGGTGAGCCCGTCTCCCACCTAATCCTCCGGGGCGTCTCGAAAACGCGGTTCACCACGGGACAGGCGGCTGCACAGTCGGGTTTCTCCGGCTGCGCCTGAAGGTCGGTTCAGTTCACACCCTTGGAAATGACGTCCGCGCTCTACTTGTGATACGTTGTGAAAATCGATGGAAATAATCTGGATTTACGGTGCAAACCAAAAGGGTTGTCGGTTCCCCTCCTCCTCTGCTGCCCTGGCGTCCGAGTGGGTGACGGGCTGTGTACCTGACGTCCCCTCCACAACCCACGGTCGCCCTGAGTGCGTGGCCCACGTTCCTTCACTCGACAAACACTTGCTGTTGCAGCACCCACTGTGTGCCGTGCGCCTACTGTGTGCCGGGCGCTGTTCTGTGCTGGGGCGTCCGTCCGAGGACACGGAGAGACAGTGTGAGTGACCCCTAGACACGCTAGGTGGATCCGCAGTGGGAGGTGCTACAAAGTAAGGAGCAGTCAACGCACAGGGAGTGACTGGGCACAGGGAGAGGGTCTCTGTCCAGGGTGGTCTGGAGGCTCCTGGACCCAGACCTGCCTAGTCAGGAGGAGCCAGCTCACCACAGGCAGGAAGAGCGCTCCAGGCAGAAGGAACAGCACGTGCAAAGGCCCTGAGGCACGGAGACCCGGCATCTCAGGGTCAGGAGGAGGCCAGTGTGGCTGGGACGAGGTGGGAGGAGCTCGGAGAGGCAGTGTGTCCCGACTTGCAGGTCTCGGGGTGTGGGGAGCAGGAAGGAGCTTATTCTCCACTGGTTTACCTGCCTATTTAGGCAAAATGGGTGAAGGGAGTCAAAAGCTACAAACTTCCAGTGATAAAATAAATGTCACGAGGATGTAAAATACAGCATGGTGACTATAGTTAATAATACTGTATTGCATATTTGAAAGCTGCTGAGAGTAGATCTTTAAAGTTCTCATCACAAAAAACACATTTAGTAACTATGTATGGTGACAGATGTTAACTAGACTTATTATGGTGGTAATTTCACAATATACAAATATCAAATCATTATGTTGTAAACCTGAAACTAATATTATGTTATATGTCAATTATATCTCAATAAAAAATAAAATAAAAAACAATTAAAAAATAAATTCTAAATCACCTATTATGTTCACTTCTGGACATCAGGTTGCATTTTATACGTTCAATGTCTCAGGACATTTGTTTTTTTTTTTTTACTTAACAAAAAAGCTGTTACTAAAGGGCTGGTGTCCTAGGTTGGAGAGAAGATGAGGCATGAACACAGAGCTGGTTGGGCCAGGGCCCCTTTCTCAGGCTCCGCCTGCCCCTGAGGCTCCTCCCAGGCTCCTGAGACAGCGTCTGCGCTGGGGTAGTGGACACAGCCGGACCCTGGGGGGAGCCCTGGGTCAGATCCTGGCTCCACCACTGCAGGATCAAGGGGCGTAACCCCAGGCCCCCTCCTTAGTAAGAGGATGGACATTAGCACCCCCACTGTCAGGATCAGGGGAGATTCTCCCAGGTCAGAGCCCAGCCCAGAGCAGGGCTCCAGGGACTGGTGATGACCCAGGGAACCCCAGCCGGCAGCCTCTTTGGGACCTGAGGAGCCCAGAATCGGGTGTGCCCTCACGTGCCCCCTCCCTGGGGACGGAGGTGAAGAAGAGCAGGAGCAGGTGGGGCTGTCCCTTCCCAGTGCCCAGCTGTCTGACCACACGGGGGTGCAGGGTCTTGGCTGCCTGGCTCCTTCCCTCAGCCTCCAGGAGGATTCGGGTGAAGAGGGTGAGGTCCTGTGAGCAGCGTGTCCGTGTGTCCTTGTCCCCCCCCCCCCAGTTCCAGGACTAGTGCTGGGTCCCTGATCCTGTGGGATGGGGGGTGAGGAGGAGGGAGTAGAGGGAGTGGAAAAGGCCAGAAGGCCCTTAGACCTGCATAATAAAGAGAGGGGAGAGAAGGAGGGTTTGCAGGGAGGGTCCTTGAGGGGAGGGAGGGAGGATTTGGAGGGAGAGTGCTTGGGGGCGGGGAGAAGCGAGGGAGCTGGGCGGCCTGAGGGAAGCAGGGCAGAGAAAAGCAGAGCTTCAGGGATGTGAGCCCTGTTGGTGTTTTGAGAGCAATTTCAGTGACTATTTTGTCTGATCTCATTTGTGGCTGTGATTCAAGAGGACGGAGCCCTCAGATGGCGGGGTTGCAGGGTTCCCCTGGCAGAGGTCCCTGTGTGGGGCACCAGGGTCAGTGCAGGGAGGAGGATGCAGACAAGGTCCCGCCCACAGAGTTAGAGATGGAGGGACCAGTGACCTTCCAGGTACAGGGAAATTCCTGGCAGAGGAACCTCCAGTCCTGAATCCCCTCAGGTGCATCCTCCTGGGCGGGGGGAGGGGGGGGTGGAGAGAGACCCAGGGGGCCCCCAAGGTGACAGGAAATTCCTCAGATTAAGGCTTCAGAAAATTCCTCCAATCTATTTCCATAAAGGGGCCTTTTCCATTTTAATTTTTAAAATAATTATTAAATTAGCATCTTGATCTTTGGTGAATCGAGGACGACTATAACAGAACTATGATTCTATCAGAGGAATATTGTAACACGTGGAGCTTGTTAGTCGCAGGAATTGTTTTGATATTTAAATTGTAATTTATATGTATATTTTTGTAGCAAAGTGTAATATGGTAATGCATAAAATATTTGCAAGGATAAATTTACTACTTAAGATGAAAATTCATGGGCAAAATGGAATGGAGTGAAATATGAGCTAAAGAGGAAACACCTAAATTTCCCTGCCGTCTTGTTAGCGGATGATGGTGAGAATCACATCCCCGTGGTCTCTGTCTGACTGGATACATTGAGGAGCGAGATGTAGCAGGTAATTTAAAATGTCAATATGTACAATCCACGAGGAATTACATTCTTCAACAGTGTATTTGAATTCTAAGTCAAACCTTGGATACGAATGTGTGAGATGGAGTGTGTGAGTGGAGGGTAGACTCGCGGAGTTCCATCAGGAGGGTCAGGAGCAGATCAGGAGTGAGGGCACTGGATTAGAGGGCGCCAGGGGAGCCCGCAGCAGAGGGGCAGGTCCCTCCCCAGGACCTGATTCACCAGTGGGAGAGGCTTAGGGGAGGGGGGAATGTTCCAGGGAAGGTGAGGGGCTGCTGGGAGCCTGGAGGGGAGGGCGAGTCTGCAGGAGGAAGGAGGGGACCTGATGGAGTCCCCATGTGTAACTGAAACTGAAAACAAGTGCACATCTGGGGGCCAGCCCGGTGGCTTAGTGGTTAAGTTCATACTAAATATTTAGGACTTGATCAGAAGGGCAGTGGGAAGACATCGCCAGCCACATAATAGGAAAGTGACGGATTATCCCATGTCACCTCTGGTGAGATTAGCAGGTCTGGGGTGTGCCAAATGCTCCCCGGACATTCTCTCCTGGATTCCCACACAGAACCTGGAGAGCAGGCGCTGTCCTCAGCCCTGTCCTCCTGAGTGGAAACTGAGGACCTGTATCCAAGCTAGGGTCCCCGCCAGGCTGAGCCTGGAGCCCCGCCCTGAGCAGACAGGCCTGCTGCTCCCACCCAGCGGGAGTCAGAAGAGAATGGACCAACACTGTCTGAACCCGCTCGGCTCCGCTCTCCTGGAAACAGCATCAATGTTGCAGCTCCTGGCAGTTCTTGGAGGAGATAAATTAACTTAATCTTCCAGAGATTCTGTGAACCTGTGTTATCTCTGCTTCCCTCATAAAGTTTAACAGCTTCTATGCAATTAATTACCAGAACAAAAACAGACTCAGAAAACGTCTTGGATCCCACAACTTTCATTTGCTCTGCACACAACTTAACCCTTTTCCTCCTCCCAGATTAGAAATCCCATTAACAGCCTCGAGTTTGCCTTTAAACAGCCAATTATAGAGGAGGCTCGTTAACCAGCGATCGTCCTTGGCCGAGCCTCTCCTCCCACCTCACTGAGAGGAGCAGGCACTGGGACAGCAGCCCAGGAGGCCTGAGACAACGCGGCGGTCGCCCAAGTCATCAGGGAACAGCGTCCTCGCACCTGAGGGGAAGGTGGCTCGGCTCTCCTCCCCGTGTGGCCTCTGTGGGTCGTCCATGCACCTGTTTCTGGCACTGTCTTCCTTTGGAACCAAGGGATCTTGAGGAGAGAAAGCACACTGGGCATATTGGGTGCTGGGAGGTGGCAGCCACCACTTCTGCAGGAGGAATTTGTAAAAGCCTGTGTGACAGCTCCATGGAGTCCTGGAGAGGCAGCTGAGCGAGTGGGCTCCTTCTTCAGGTAACAGCACTCTGTTCCCTGGGGGTCCCACCCCCACTCTGTCCATGTGGTCTGTGTGGGGCTGACTCCACCCCCAGCCCCAGGTGCGGTCATGTGACTCAGGCCTATGCAGACTAGAACATTCCATTCCTATAGCCAGGGTGAATGGTTCGGGGGTGGGCAGTTGGCTGACCTGCTTGGAGACGAGAGTTTGTTTCAGTGGATGTAATGCTGAGGAGACGCCGCCTGGGAGGGACACGGACGTGGGAAACCTGAGCCAGGAGATACAGAGAGGTCAGGCCCAGGGGCCAGTGTGTGAGCTGCTGGAGAAAACCATGCCTGAAGCTGGTCCATCATGAAGTTTTCATGACCTTTCTCTTTGTGCCTGGGCCTGTTTGGGTTCTCTCACTTGCCACCACAGAGTCCTGATGAATGAGCCACCCTGCAGCCCCCATGCAGAGAAGGGATGGGGACACCCTGGGGTGCAGCAGCCTGTGGTCACACTGAGGCCACAGTAAGGTGGACAATGAATTCTGCTGTTAGCCCCTCTGTGACATCAGGATCCACGCCCCACCAGGGGCCTGATCCCAAAACCATCTCTGGGAGTCTCTGGAGTGTCTCTCATGACTCATTCATTCAGTCCTGCTGCTCTGAGCCTGCTCTGCCACTGCCCCCTGCAGGCTGTCACTCTGCCCAGGCCACCCTGCTGGGGTCTGAGCCCCATGGATGTCCCTGCCCCCCCACTGCACCTGCAGCCAAGGCCCCCCTCACCACTGGTCACATCCCTCCAAGCACCCCCAGCTCAGGTCCGCTGTTGGGGGAGGAGAAGGGCCCCTGTTCTGCCTCCAGTGAGGAGCTGCCCCCACAATGGAGCTGGACCTGGAGGTGTCCTCGTCCAGGGTCTGTCTCAGGGGCCTCCTGAGCCAGGTGAATCAGGGACACAGCCGCTCAGAACAGGCAGCAGGTGGAGATGAAGGGGAGAAGGCTGGGGCACCTCACTGGTCTAAGAGCCTCTGCGTCTAATTCCCGCCTAGAGGAGGGGTCTCCCTGGGGTCTGGTCTGCAGTGACCCCGACTCATGCCTGTGTGCTCAGCCTGCCCTCCGCTCCTTCAGCCTGCCCCCCAGCTTAACAAGCACCCAATTCCCTGCCTTAGCCCCCGTCCCCCAGCATCCCTGGGTGGTCTTTGTTCCCACACGGACCCTGAGGAGGCAGCAGCTGTGATGTCTATGGTCACTGTGACTGTAGTGGTCTCAGAGCAGAGGGGGCGTGGCCCCCATCAGGGCAGGCTCTGCGGGGACACCTGAGCCCCTCCCTCGTTTCAGCCTTGGCCGTTCCCGGAGTGGCTCCCAGGAGAGTGGCTCCCAGGAGAGTGGCTCCCAGGAGAGTCGCCCCAGGAGCAGGAGGGAGGACACGGAGGGCAGAGCTGGCTGGTGCCCCCTCGCCTGGCGCTCTTCCAGAGACCCCGAGAGCACAGGGTGGGGGCTCTGTGGCCTCCCTCCCCCCAGGGGGTATCTGACACCAGGCTGCTCTCCAGGCAGGTGCAGTGCAGCCACTGGAGCCCAGAGACGCTCCTGCTGCCTTCCCCTGCAGAGGCCTGCGGGTCCCTGCTCATTAGGGGGACTTGACGGAAGCACCCGGGGCCCATTGTGTGTTAATCCAAGATATGGATTTAGATCTTAGAGGCGAGGTTTTCACAAGAGCCTGGCTCCTTGCTCTTTCCCTTCATGCCAGGGGGACATCTGTTATTACTGCCACCTACCCTGGAGGGGTCCGGGGCACCACCTGGAGTTTCTAGCATCAGGTGGTCTACAGTCCCCAGGGGTCACTGAGTTGTCCTCAGAACTACCCTGCCAGGCCCTGGCTGCGGTTTCCATTCCCATTACAGACGAGGAATCTGAGGTCCAGAGAGGCCACGTGGACCACCCCCCCAGCTCCCCAACTGGTACGTGGGGGGTGTGACCGGGCTGTGGGGCAGAGCTTGCTCTTGGCCTGCGCTGAGCTGACCCTCAGGGCCAACCGCCATCTCCCGCACCCCACAGGTCCGGGCACCGTGACCTTCAGGTGAGATGGCGTCAGGTGCTCACCTGTGCCTGGGGCAGATGTCACTGCCCACTCGCCTTGTGCACCCCAGGCCCGTCTCTGCTGAGTGCGGGGCCTGCACCGTCCTGTTGTGGGCACCGAGGTTCAGAGGGGGGTGCTCCTGACCCTGCCCTGGGTGGCTCCTGGTCTCAACCCAGAGACAGAGGGTGGGGTCGAGGGTGAAACCCAGGAGGAGCGGGGGCACGTCTGAGTGTGGTTATGATGGGAGACATCGATGAGGAGTGGACTCCCCTGCACAGCAGTGGGGAGCCAGAGAAGGTTGTAGAGGAAGGTCATTCTGCCCCCAGGGTCTCCAGGGAGCCTCTGGGCCAGTGGTGAGGCCTCAGCCATGTCCACACTCACAGCTGGGCCCTCCCACCCTGGGAACCATCACTTCCCTTAGTGAGGTCCCAGCTGCAGGGAGGGCCACAGGGCGGAGGTTTCCTGCTACAAACAGCTTCATTCAATGCCCCTGTGTCTGCGGGGCCAGAGGCTGGAGCTGGAAATAGACCCGCAGTGACCCCACACAGTGCAGGCCATCTGACCTCGGTCCGGGGTCACCCCTTCCTGCTCATGGGGAAGGAAATTCTGAGCTTGGGGACACTGTTCCCCAACAAGGCCGCCTTGTGTGGCTCTCTGAGCGCCTTTCATAATCCCCTCCCTCCCCCAGGATGGCCCAGCTGCAGCCCCCTCCCCTCAAGTGACCCCTGGTTCCTTCACCTCAGGGCCAGGCCCTCAGAGGGAGCAGCAGTGGGGCGGAGGGTGAGGAGGGGCCTGAGAATAAGCCAGACCCCAGGGACCCACAGCTGCCTGCCAGCCCCTCCTGCAGCCCCGCCCGCCAGATGCAGGGATGGGGGTGACTCAGTTAGGGTTTCTGATCGCAAGGACCAGGGACCCACTCTGCTAACCTATGAGGAGGGGAAAGGCTGTTAGGGAAACACGGATCAGGGCTCGGACACTGATGGGGGCTGCAGGGGGGACACGTTGGGGACATTTTTGTAACATTCAGTGTATGTAGACGCCCTTTGACGCGGGAATTCCTCCTCTAGACACTCCGCACATGCAAAATGACAGCCTGGTGCCCTGAGGTGGCCTCATCCTCCGAGCATCTTCTACTCCTCACAGAGGAGCCCTGTGGGTCAGCAACCCCGGGGTGGTTGGGATCCCAGACTCCTCCTCCAGAACCTTCAGCCTGCTGACCCAGATGGCCAGCAGAGCAGGGCACTGTGGGCGCAGGGTTACCTTAGGGGCCGCCCTCCTCACCATCTTCCCCGTCCCAGCCAAATGCACCCTCGGTTCAGACTGGCAATCAGCATGTTGACCCACTGATTCATCGATGGACTGATTGATTGACAGGTGGCCTGTGTATTGATTGCTCTGAGCCTGGCCCAGGCCTTCAGGGAGAAGCAAATTTAGGCACAAATTACAAACTTGCCAATGAGTCCCCCAAGCTTCTTTAGGTACTTATGTTCCCCCACAGCCTGTCCAGGCTCCATCACCAACACCAGCAGCTCCCACTCACTGAAGATTCTGGAACATTCTGCAGAGTGCTCAGTTTTCTGAAATGGATGGGGAAATTTCCTATGGCTTCAAATCTTCCAATTTTGGGGAAAGCAGTCTCCTAGATGTCTTAAAGATGTGACCGAATGGGCCCCGGGCATCCTGGGTGAGCCCTCCCAGCAGCAGGAGAGCAGAGGTTCTCAGGACGGTGAGCCTGCAGCCATCCCAGTGTCTGAGGGCAGCTTCCCACGGAGGAGCCAGAGATGGTCAGGACCCTGTTTCTCCCAAGTTTGCAGGATGGGGCAGATGTGGACACCTCGGGGGAAAGTCCTTTCAAACAGGATAGAGCAGATGGCACGGTGGGGATGGTATTTCCAGCACTGTGTGTGTGTGTGTGTACACACATGCTCCTGTGTGTGCGTCTGTGTGTACCCACGAGCTCCTGTGTGTGTCTGTGTATGCATGTGCTCCTGTGTATATGTGTGTGTACATAGGTGATCCTCGGTGTGTGTATGCATGTGCTCATATGTATGTGTGTACAGACGTGCTCCTGTATGTGTGTGTACACGCATGCTCCTGTGTGTGTACACATGCGCTCCTCTGTGTGTTTATGTGTGCATGTGCTCCTGTGTATGTGTGTGTACACACGTGCTCCTGTGTGTGTGTACATGCGTGCTCCTGTGTGTGTGTACACATGCACTCCTCTGTGTGTATCCGTGTATGCATGTGCTCCTGTGTCTGTCTGTGTGTGTGTGCATGTGCTCCTGTGCCTGTGTGTGTACACATGTGCTTCTGTGTGTGTATGTCTACGCATGTGCTCCTGTGTCTGTCTGTGTGTGTACCCACATGCTCCTGTGTGTGTATGTCTATGCATGTGCTCCTGTGTCTATCTTTCTGTGTATGCACACACGTGTTCCTGTGTAAGTCTGTGTGTATGTGTGCGTGTGCTCCCGTGTGTGTGTGTCTGTGTACACACGTGCTCCTGTGTGTGCGTCTGTGTGTACCCACGTGCTCCTGTGTGTGTCTGGGGTGATGAGTCGGCTCTGTGCACCCCCTAGGCAAGCAGAGAGCAGGCAGAGGGCTGGATTCGGGCGAGCACTCTGTTCTCTCTTCCACACACTCTGGCCTCGCCACGCTGAGCTCACCCCCACTCAGCTTGGCGCCTGCCCACCAGCCCCTCCTGCCCAGAACCCCCAGCCCCGCTGGGCCACAGGCTGGAGCAGCACGCCTAGCTGCTCTAACATGAACCCAAGCAGAGGGGAGGAGAGGAGTCCACCCCCATCCGCTCGCGTCCAGCCCTGCAGGTTCTCAGCCTTCCTGACCCTGCCGATCCCCCACTGACGAGGAGACAGCCCCTCTGCACACAGATCCCACTCCCTGCTCGCCACCGCTGAGCCCCTCCTGGGGAATGTTCATGTTCCTCGTCCCTCTTCAGATCCTCCATGTGCAGAGGAGTCCTCAGGGTTCCAGAAGGAGACACTGGAGCCGTGTCCCCATGTGGGTCCTCTCGGGATCCCTGGGTGGCACGCAGAGAGGGGAGGAGTGGAAAGTGGCTCCTGCGGTTGGAATCTGAGCAGTTTCTCAGGGGCCGAGGGCCTGGAGGAGGCGAGAGGGACACGGCTTCCAGCTCCGCATGCTCTGTTCTCCCAGAAGAGCATTTCCTCAGAGGGGACCTCACCTGACGTCAGATCAGAAACCTCTGGAAGGCCTGGTTCGTAATGTGGATTCTTGGGTGGCAGCCCAGACTCCTAGATCAGAATGAAGAGTGTGAGAGATCCAGGCACTGGCATGTTAACACGCTCCCAGGTGGTCATGTGGTCATGACAGTGTGGGAACCAGTGCTCTAGAAATTGCTGGTGTCCATGATTCATTCATTTATTCATGCATTCGCTCCTTTGTTCCTTCACTCATTCACTCATGGGTGCCGGGGGCACAGCAGTGAATAAGCCCGGCCACGAACCCGTGCTGATGGCATTCACGTTCTAGTGGGGAGACGGATAGTGTCAACGTGGGCCCTGCAGGACACAGAAGGGCCTCAAAGGGTTACCCAGAGAGGGTGTACTGAGGCTGAGTGTCAGCACCAAGGGCGGTTGTGCCAACGTGGCAGAGCTCAGGCCGTCTGTGAGTGACCACGTTTGAGAATCTCGAGGCCTCACCGAGAGCGTAACTGAATTGGCTTTCGTGCCACTGGTCCATGAACTCATGACGCAGAATGAATCCCGGGGGCCTTTCCATCCTGGAGAGGCTGCTGTCTGTGCAGGAGGCCGTTCTGAGCGCCAAGTGCCACTCCCTCTCACACATACCACCCATTATTAATTATGGATGCTCTCAGAATTTCTCCTGCACAGTTGGGCCCATCAAATATTCACAGCAGCACAGATGGCCCAGCAAATCGGAGGCAGTGGGGAGGAAGGAACCCCATGGTGAAGGGTGCACAGGACAAGCCTGGGGCCCGAAGCAACTGGAGGATGGGCCCACCCTCACCCCTCCCTTGACTCTGACAGGACTGAACCACAGCACCCCACCCCCCGTGGGATTCCAAAAGAGAAGATGGATGAGTGTGCAACCCAGGGGAGTATTAAGCCATGAAGAAACACTCACCAGGAACCCACCGTGTGCCCAGCACCACAGCAGACACGGAGGGACTGCAGTTAGCATGGGGCCGGGACCATGTCCTGAGAGACCTGCGTTCTGACATGGAGATGACAGGGTGGACAGCTGGACAGAGTCACAGGGACGCCCAGAGGTTTGCCTGGAGCAGCAGAGTGTATGTATGTCGGTGCATCTTCTCCAGTGGGGAGACAAGGTGGAAACTGGTCCAGGGAGGAATCCCGAGTTTGCTTCACGTAGGTTAATTGATGGAGCCCCAGTGAGGGTCCCGAGGCAGGTCTGAGGGCCTTGGGCGGGCGTGTGTGTCCTCTGGAAATGAATGCTCATGATTCCAGTCGTGTACCCGCGGAACAACACAGGATAAACAGATTCTGTTTCCCTGCTGTTGGGAAGCTGGTGGTTCAGGTGGACAGAGCCCACACGTAACACAGGTTTGACCCATAGATTTCATGATTCAGGGTGAACAGAGAGAAGAGTGGGCAGAGTCCATTACAGGGGAAAGGCACCTCGCGCCCCTGTGCCACCCATCACTAAAGCTCATAGATGACCCGCCGGGGGCCAGGCCGACTGGTCGTTGATAAACAGCGTTTCTCCCGATGAAGAGCTTGGGAGCAAGAGCTGGTGCGGGCGATGCCCCACTCTCTCCAGGCTCTCGGGGCAGAGGAGATCGTCAACAGCTCCCGGGGAAACAGAGATTAGTATCGGCTCCATTCATCGGCGTGCCAGGGCGATGATACCAGGAAAAGGACGTTCTCATTAAAACCTTGATAGTCAGTGGGTTTGTCGTTTGCTAGGCAGAAGGATACCAAACACACACAGTAAGATCAGGTGAACTCGGATGGTGTGGAAGGAGGAAGCAGCCAGGAAACACCTCTCTCTTCCCCTTTCATCTCTGTCCCTCTCTGTCTCTCTCTGTCTGTCTGTCTCTCCTTCTCTCTCTATCTCTTTTTCTGTCTGTCTCTCTTTATCCCTCTCTCTGTCTCTCTCTCTCTCTCTCCTATTCCTGGATTTGAATGCCAGCGGATCCCCTCTCTGAGGACAACTTTGGGCATAAAATCTGCAGGAAATTTCCTTTAATTTACCTGAATCCTGGTGGAAGCCCGTGGCTGCCAGGAGGTCTCACACTACATTATTCACAGGGGCTGCCTCTGCACTTCTTTGCTGTGCAGGAATCACGCAGCTGTCACGTTCCCACCCCGTGCTGGCTAGCTCAGCCTGCAGGCCCGGGCAACAGCCCCGGCCACAGGATTTCACTGGGCAGCTTCCCCCAGGAGACTCAGAGAGGCCAGCGAGACTCTGCACTCCCCAGACAAAATGGCCCCCGGATGGCAGCCCGACACTGACGGAGGGTGAGGCCAGCTCTCTGGGCCTGGGCGGCCGAGCCAGGGCAGCTTCACATTGTCGTCCGAGAGGAGCCTTCCTGTGCAGGGTTCAGGAAGTGGTTTGTCCTTTAGCTCCAGACCTCTGAGAGCCCCAGGCTGTCAGCAGGGACACAGTGGTTCTAACGTGGGAGGGAGAGTTCAGGGAACAGGAGCCCCACCAGGATGAGGGCTCCCAGGGTGACGGAAAGGTAGCGCCTGGAGGACACTGCACACTGTGGTCTAGCAGAAGGGGCCCTGGCAGAGCAGGAGGTCCATGGGGACAGAGAAGATGGACATGGCAGAGGGTGGCAAAGGGAGTTGCCCGGAGGATAACCGAGCTGTGGGCATCGAGGGCATCCAGTCCAGACGGGCAGGACAGAGGACTCCAGAGGGCTCTTCAGGAAGTGAGATCACAGGAGAGCTGGCGGGTGGGATGTCTGGAGGGTTAACTGGAGGAGAGTGTGGGCTTGAATTTATGATAGTGAAGGAAATGAATAAACAAGATGGTTTCCAACTTGAGGATAAATGAAATGCTCAGAAAATAAAAACTTGCCACCTTCCACGTCCTGGCTCAGCAGTGACTGGTCCCCAGTCACAGTGGACCCAGCACACCCAGGAGGTGGGGCAGGGCGTCTGTGGGTGCAGCCAAGGGTGGGAGATGCAGTCCTGGGCTCTGGGAGTCGGGTATGGATGGAGAGACCCCCACACCGGTCCCCAGCCCGCCTCTCCCGTCCCTCTGTGCCTCCCTTACTTTTCCTGCTCTCTGTTCAGGGACACTTCCTTACTTCAGAGCCCAGTGTGTTTACAACTTCTGCATTTTTAATCACATTTTTAATGCTCTTTTTAATAGCATCCTATTCTTGTAATCTGCTTGGAGTATCTTCTTTTATCCCCCTGAGGACGTTAATAGCTGTGGTTTTGACGTTTTCTTCTCTCTTCGTAACGTCACGTTTATTTTCAGTCTCTACTTTCACGTTCCATATTTCTCTCTGTCTGGGGGGCTTGTACCTCAAATTGCAGGAAGGAAAGCCCGTCGGAAGCTCCGAGCTCAGGTCCCGTGTGGCCTCTGTGATACGACCTCGTTGGGGGATTTTCTTGGGAACTCCCTCAAGTCCGTGTCCGTGGGGCTTCTTTCACGGCCTGGTCAGATTCTTCGAGAGGAAGACTCCTCCCACCTCACCAGTGAGCGTTCTAGCTTCGCTGAGCTGGACACTGGTCACCAGTCACCATTACCCGAGAGCCCACAGCCCCTCGTTATGGCCCCCTCCCCTCAGCTTGGGCGCTGGGATTAACGCCTATTCCAAGTCTCTTGCAGGGGATTCAGGAGGACCTGGGGAAGTGTCTGTTCCATCTGCAACTTTGACCAGGAGTTCTAATTGGTTCTGGAGAGACCCAGAGCTGTGGGGCCCCAGGCCCACGCCGAGGTCTCAGAGTGAGCGGGGCTTCCGTGACGACACGCAGGGCCACGCTCCTCAGACTTTAATCTGCCTGTGAATCACCAGGACCTTTGCAGAATGCAGGTTCTGATCCAGTGGGTCTAGGAGCCGGCCTGAGGTTCTACATTCTGACAAGCCCCAGTGAGGCTGATGCTGCTGGTAACAAGGATCTAGGCGACAGCACTGGGGACCAGGGAGGACGGAGACGATCAGGCTCAGGGTCAGACGTTTCTAACCAACTCACTCAGGTGTCCACAGCTCCTTCACCTGCAGGAGCGGCTAAGCCAGCTGTCCCCTGCGTGGGCATGAGCATGTCACATCGCTGGGCAGAGGCCGCACTGGCCACCTGCTGGAGGCCCTGCAGCCTCAGGTGTGGGGGACGAGCTGGGCAGCCATGCCACTCTCCCCAGTGCCCAGTACCTGTTGTCGCCTCACTGCCCAGTCCCTCCCGAGAGCCTCAGTCACACCCATGGCTTCAGTCAGCACCACACGCTGATGACCTCAATGCACATCTGACCCCGTATCAGGCATTTATTGTCTGCCAGTGCCACCATCAGACAAACCCAAGGGGAAGTAGAGGGAAGGATGCCTGGGTGTCACGGTCCATGCAGGGCAGCCTCGGGTGTCACAGTGCACCCCTAGCAGCCTCTGGGCAGAGGTCAGAGAGGGGTGGAAGGTGACGAGGGAGGAGAAACAGCAGCGCGCAGTCCAGTTTGTTAATCAGGAGGTCTCACTGACCGTATGGCTTTCTGGAGTCTCTCGACATGTTGGGACATTTGGTGACACTGGACCCGCCTTCCCGTGTGGCAGTCATCAGCTGGAGGCCACAACAGCTGCCCCTTGAGACGGGCACGTGGTCTCCAGTCCACAGCCCAGGAGGGCTCCCTCTCAGGTGTCACACGCCTGCCCTCTGGCATGTGGGTGTGTGACCTTGGATTTGTGTTATTAGCACAACGAGCCACATGGCCCTGCAGATAATGAGAGTGTTCTGCCCCAAACAGCTGTGTCCACAGAGCCCAGGCAATAAAGGGGAAACCTAAACGATTCTGCCAGCGGGAAACTAATGAGAAATGGGGCCTGGAGCCCAGCAGGAGGAGCACAGATGTGCGGTGTGTGCGTGTGTGTGTGCCTGTGTGTGTGCGTGTGTGTGTGCCCATGTGTGTGCGCATGTGTGTGGAGACAGGATCTAGGGATATAGATATTTAATTTCTGCTAACACCTTAGCCACAGGCACCTGTTAGGGGAATATCAGATCAGATCCCAAAATGAGCAATTAGAGAAATTGCTTTTTAAGTGAAAAGCCAATGGCAAAGTAATTTAATTTTGGAAAATATCATAATTCAAGACTCAGGCAGGAGGCAGGAGGGAGTCAGCCTGCTCTCCACAGTGGGGGAGGGGAGGAAAAAGGCAGGACCCCCCTGACATCAGCCCACCAGGTTCGAGTAGAGACAGAGTGGGGGAGACCCCGCATCAGATGATGGCCCAGGTCCCGAGACAACCTCAGGCTCACCCCCATCTGTCTCAGGGGCATGTGCCCCGGGTTTCCTCTAGGGCTGGTGGACCACTGGGTGGGCACAGAGCAGAAGACATGTGGGAGTCGTGTGCAGAAATGCAATATGTGGGTCACATGACACAGCCGCAGGGTGGACGACGCAGAGGAGGACAGGGGCTTCCAGAACAGCGGGGCCACGGCTTGGGGGACCTGGGCCACCTCCAGCCCATCTGGGGCCATGTGGGGCAGAACTAATAGGCGCCCCCTGCTGGACTACAAATTAGCACAAAGGGCCCTTGGTGGGCATAGCCCATGTCAGAGCCCCTGTCCAGGCATAGGATGCAGGCTGAACTTCTCCCCACATGCAGCTGGGCCTGGACTGCAAAGCCTCCTGACTGAGATCTGGAAGACCCATTATCCACCCCCCGGCCCACTGGACAGCCCTGCCCCCACTCCACCACCCACTGGGCGTCCTATCCCCAGACAATGTGAGGAGCAGTCAGGGTACACTGAGTAAACGGACTCCGGGCCCCTGTTTTGCTGAGTCCCACACATCTAGACTTGCAAAAAACAGAAGCTCATTTAGACTCCAAAGACCTAGACAACAGGACACCAAGACTTCTGTTGGCCACGGAGGAAGTGAATCCCAGAATTATTTTTTAATGAGTGAAACTGAAGAGACAGCATCTTGATTGCTTCCTAGCCAGGACATCCCGTCCCTCCCTCCCTCCTTCGCACTGTCACATCCTTGTTGCACACACCTGGGCACCAGGCACTACTGTCCTTGCACAGCCTAAGCCTGGTTACCGTGTACAGGCCATTAACCCCTGTAGCAGGTACCCTGGGGGTCCTCCCAGCCCAGCACAACACTCCTGTTCTGAGAAACGGCCACACCTCTGCCCAGCAGACCAGATGGCCTACAGTTCAGCCTGTGTCTCCATGAAGCCACCAATCTCCACCCAGTCCACTTTCGCCACAGCCTCCACTGCTCTTGAGAGTTCCCTTGGGCTTCCACTTCTCCATGCTCTGTCACAAATGAGACAGTTCCTCTCAAAAGGAATTTGGAGCCCCCCTTCCCTCTCCTGGGCAGCATCTCTGAGCCACAGCTCTGGCGCTGGATGTCGGGGCGATGGCAAGCTTCCCTGTGCATGCCACCCCTGCTGTAGCAGCTGAGCACTCGTGGAATGAGGAGGGGCGGCAGCCTGGCCTCCTTGGCTTGCCTCTCCTGGCAAAGCAATAAGGACCTCAGCATTCCCCTCAAGGAGAGCCACCATTCTACAAGTGGGGACGGGGTGGGGGAAGGGAGCCCCAACTCTCAGTGACGCTCACTCAGAACTTAGCCACAGAAACAGGTAGCTGAGGGCTGGATGAGAAATCTGAAGGCCGCTCCTCCTGGGAAGAAAGTCCCCATCTGCATGCTGGGGGAGGGGGAGCCCTGTGATCCTGGCTGTGCAGCCTGGAACAGAGTCTCCATCACCCTGAAATGGGAGGGGGGCAGGGGGAAGCAGCTGTGGTTCAAATATCACAGACTCTCACCTTTCTTACAAATTTCCATAGATTTCTCTAACAGATGTTTCTTCATTTATTGTTTGACCTCAGAGCCATCTCCAGAAACATTAAATAGTGTGTTTTTTCAAATATAAATTTTCACCAGTTTGGTGGGGAGCATCCCCACGCTGTCATTCCAGAAGGGAACTCCAGCCAACCTTTGATTAAGTGGGGCCATGTGTACTTTCCATGGGGGTTGTTTATGGAGTTAATGGATAAGGGACAGGGTCAACGCTTCATTCCAGGTCTGCCCCACAAGTACACTGGTTCCCTGCAAGGTTATTTTAGTTTGATAATTGTGAAATCTATCACAGGAACATGTATGTATGGTTTACAGTATAATCATAAAATGGATACCCAATGGAATACGCTGACAACATTTAGAAATCAGGGGGTCTCATTAAACCTGAATTTCCAGCTGAAGATGCATCTGACTGTGACCCACAGGATGATGATCTGGAGCGGGGCAGGGGCCACTTTCCCCAGGCACCGCCCTCCCCACCTGACTGTCCAGTCGTTTGTCACCTGCTTGCCCTGTGAGCAGGTGAACTTTCTTCCTCTGCTCTTCCCCTTAACACAATTATTGTCCTGTGGACAGGCCATTCAAGGCTGGCTGTACGAGGCTAAATTCTCTTTTGAGATGGATGACCTCATGACAGGTCACCATTGAAGCATGGCCCCTTGCTCCTCAGGAGCCCAGAAAGGCTTGGGCAGCTGGAGAGACCAGCTCGGTCACCAAGACTCATCCATCATGTGATTAAGCGTGTCAGTGGTCACCCCAGCATGTGGGCCTCCCGGCCACAGCTCTCTCCCCGAGAGGGCACTCCTTAACAAGCTGATCTGAGGGCAGTCATTATGGGGTCAAATTAGCCCCCCAGGAGGGTCCTTCTGAGTCCCTGCAACAGGAGAATGCTGGAGTGCACAAATTCTCCCTCAGATCAGACTTTTACTTTTTACTTCACCATGTCAGACTCAGACAAAGATCTTTAATGCAAAAATACGCTGGGAGAATAAAGCAAGCTGTCAGAAACTGTCGTTGGTGAATGACTCACACTGGGGAGAAAGAGATGTGACAAGTGATCCTGAGTGTGTCAGACAAGCAATGATGATCCCGATGTGTGGCGGCAGGTGACTTCTGAGCCTACGGTGAGGACCACGGGGAGATGAAGACAGGCGTAGCCCCCGCCTCCTGCTCAGACAACGTGCTTGTCCACCGAGCAGGGGGGCAGCAGAGGAGATCACGGAGACTGCCAGGGAGTGGCGGCTCCCGGCACTCACTGGAGAGGAGCCGCTGGCCCGGGCGACCATCAGGACTATACCCCGTGCCGAGGCTGCCCGGCCCCCGGAAACTGCCATTGTCCAGGGAGAGGTGATGGTGGCTTGGGGATGGAGGCAATGAGAGTAGAAGAAGCGGACAGACTTGAGAAGTATTTTAGAGGTAGACACAACAGCATGTGCTGTTAGATTAGATGAGAGGAGAACCGAAGACTTCTATCCTGAGCAAGTTGGTGGATGACATGGCATTCCTGCGCTGGGAACACACTTGGAAGCACCAGAGGTGAGGGAGGTAGGAGCAGGGTTTCAGCTGGAGGAGCTGAGTTTGTATGAAGATGTTGATAAAGACCCGGGCTTGGATGGTAGTGAGAACTAACCATGAAAATAGCTTAGCACACACGCAGTGCTCAATACATCGTCACCGTGGTGTCTGTGGGACGGCCGCTGGAGATGCAAGTAGTGCACTGGCTGGACAATTACGGGCTCTGGGAAGGAGGAGTAGGTGCACCACATGCACAAGAGCCACGGCCACGGGAACGGATTGCACGTGCAGAGAGACGCAGCGGTCCCAAGGTTGAGACCTGAGGAACTTCTGCATTTAGACGTTGTTTAAAGAAGGAGGAAGGGCTGGCAAGGGGACCCAGAAAAGTGTCCAGAGGCATAGGAGGAAAAACAAGGAAAGTTTAAAGACAGAAAAGCCGAGAAAATAGAGGATTTCAGGAGGAGAGGGCCAAACTCACTTCTGCTTTTCTCTACATGGCTGCTTCGTTACTGTTCCCCTGCTGACCAGATTTCCCTGAAATTCCATCTGCAAGCAGAAG
Source organism: Diceros bicornis minor (assembly GCF_020826845.1). NCBI lineage: Eukaryota > Metazoa > Chordata > Mammalia > Perissodactyla > Rhinocerotidae > Diceros > Diceros bicornis. The sequence continues at coordinate 1,638,285 of NC_080774.1, read as the reverse complement.
ACCCCCACCCCCACCCCACCAACACACACAAATGCCCTAAGATTTGATGTCTCCTTCATTTAAGAGACAGGCTCAGTCTGAGAAAAGAATCTCTTGGCTCCAGGGCCAAATTCTCAGAGAAAGGGCTCTGGTTGGGCCAGCTGTGTCAAATGTCACCAAAAGTCTAGTCAACTTCCCTGGAGGATGGGGTCATGTTACAGACCCTCGGCATCTGAGACCACTCAGAGTGACCAGAGTTTCCCACTCTTTAAGATCAACCCATTCCAATGGACCAGATCCCAACGTCACCCAAGGGTGGTCTTCAAGCCTTAGAAACAGTGGGAACACTCACTTCCCATTGTGGTCCCATGAGGCACATGATTAATTTATGAAACTGGCCATCAGAACTTCACATTTGTGGGTAGAGACAGAATAGCCTCCATCAAAGAGGTTACACAACTGTCTTTATATGCCGCATCCCCTGCCCATCAGGCACGGTGGAGCGAGAGCTGTTTCTTCCCTGGGGTTCCTTATTTAACCACAGGGACTGAGGGAAACATGAAATACTCTGCACTGAGTCCCCAAAGCTTCCCCCTGATGGACCCATCGTCTGAATCTCCCAGGACCACAGGCACCAGTGTAACTAGCTCCTTCCCCTACGGGTGACCTGTGCTGCCCACACTGAGCTGGGGGAGCCCAGGACTGCCCTCATGCAGGACCCCACCTCCTGCTCCAAGGACTCTCACACACTCGGCTGCCGCCTGCCCCATTCTTGGCTTCAGGTTCTGCTTTCTGAGGCAACAGAATGAATATTAGGTTTCAGGTGTACTAATTAGCTGTGGTAACCCTGCCCAGAAAGGACACTGGTTGTGGTGAGTATCCTGATCGCAAACTGTCTAATCTCAAACTGTGCGTTGGCACTGGGGAACGTTTCTGCAGTTTGAATGTGAACTGTGACTGCTCTGACTTTCCCTTGGAGGCCAGTAGTTGAAACACGTGTTTTTATTCATGGTAAAACCCCCATATCCATGTGCCAGATTGAACCTGGGGACCTCCCACTCAGTACTTCCCAAGATTTTAAATGCAGAAGTTCCCAAAGCAAAATATCTGTATTCCCTCCCATGGAACTTGCCTTAACAATGTTCTGCCTCACCGACACCTGCTCTGTATCAGACAAAAGAGCAGTGACAGAGCGTTCACACACGTGAGGCAACACTCAGAACAGGCTTAAAATAAACCACATGTGGGACTGCATTTTATCATAAATTATGTATGTTTCTGTAGAAACAACACAGAAATTAGAATGAGGCAGTAGACATGAAATATAAAGTATGTGTTTAATTCTAAAATAAGTAAATATAAAACTATTTATTCCCAAGATTGCTTAAAATGGTTACATGGCAAAAACCAATGCCTCTAATCTGTTTTTATTTCTATCTCATTTGTCCATTGAACTGATTCCCTATGAAATGAAAATAAAACAATGAAAACAAAACCTATTATCATATGCAACTGAAGGGAAATAAAAGTCCCAAAGGTATTTTAATTAGAACCAACCCATTTCAGATCAGAATTCAGGAAAAAATCTACACTAGGACTGCGATGCTATTAATCGAGGACCTTCAAATTTTTATTCATCTAATTTAATGAGCTTTGCTGAACATATCTAATAGTTAGATTCTTTCTCCTTTTACAGTTTCCACTCACTGAATTTTATGATAAAAACCTCAGGCCATCTGGGCATATGAAAAGGCCATAACAAATTATCCCACAGAGACTTTTGCAAAGTGAAAAAACCAACAAAACAAACTACTGATGTTGAGAGAAATCATAAGAAACTGGTCATCCGGGGCAGCACAAATGACCTCTCTCCCCTCAAGAAAACAAAAGACGAGGCGTGATGGTTGGGAAGTTCGTCGTATCCTCACGTGGCGTCTGCCACAGACTGCCACACATGACAGCGGTTTGTCACTCACCACTGTGGAATCTACACACCAGAAAGAGGAGGAGTCGGCTTGGAGAATCACGCGGATGAGGAAGGACCTCGAAGCCCATCTCCAGTCCTGCGTGGTAAGTAGATGTCAGCATCGACCAGCCAGTGTGCAAAGACCTGATGGTTCCTGTACCGAGCGCACATGGCAAATGTGACCGAACACAAGTTATGCTCAAGACACAGTGAGGGTGGAATTGCTAATCTACGTTCATTTGTGTTTTTACAGTTCATAAGCACCTCCTCTTCCATCAAGGTTGCCCACAGCCTGTTTAATATTAAATATTATCACAGATTCTTAAAATTGGAAGGAATCTCAGGGGACAGCTAATTTTACTTCAACTCACTCACTGACGTGTCTGAAAATGAAGGAAGAACCAGAAGTCCAAAACTGGAAAGACACAGCACGGTGCAAGAATCCCTGTCAGGGGATGGTACAAATAACCACTCCCCGCCTCTTCCCTCCCACAGAGCACCCACGCTCAGGTAACGTCTGATCCAAACTGTGTCCTCGTGATCCCACTGAGATCACAGAGCCCACGAAGGGTGCCCCAAGTGAAACTGGGACGTGACACCAGATTTTGTGAGTGAGATGATGACCGGGAATAATTTTCTAAAGGGAAAAATAGTTCTAAAAAGTTGGTGAATTTCTGCAGTTGGTAAACGAGGGCACAAGAACCCAGCTACACAGCAGTGTTCGTGGGTCATACAACAGTGTCAAGTGTCCGTCCCCCTGGGCACTGTTATCTGACACAGAGACATCCAAGTATGATCTGAATCAGACCTCAGCCGGGAGGGAAAGAAATGTGAGGAGGGGTGTAAACGTGCTTCTCCAGCAGGAAAGACCCACCACAGCTGTTTACATACCCCTGCCCTGAAACTCGGGGAAAATCCTCAGGAAAAAAGGTGGAAAACATTAGATATGCAAAGCTCCAAGCAAATAATGAAAGAAAAATCAAAACAACCGTGGAGATTACGATGGTTTTGTTGTTGTTGTTTTGTACTTGCTTTTGAACCTCAAAAAATCCCACGGGGGCTGCGGGGGTGAGAAGGGGCAAAGAGAAGTGAGAGTCATTTGTTTGGAGTTAGGGGGTTTTATATTATTGTTAGTGGTGCTGGAAATCGGCTTTCCTGTTTCTGAGGTTCCACTCTTCTAGAAATCACAAGGTGCGGGGGGGAGCAAAGAGATAGCTGGTTGGAGTGGGGAGAAGACTCGCCCCCTCCCAATAGTTTAAGGCAACTGAAAGAGCTGCCTGCCGGCACGAAACCCCAACTCAAGTGGGCTTAAGCAAAAAGGCTCTCGCTCCTCAACCATGACAATGTCTTCTTCTGGGCTTCTGGATTTTTTGACACGCAGAGAAAAACACCCTCTCTCACTTTCATTTTGGATGGATTGCAATTAGACAACTAATTCAAGTTTTAAAAATCAAAGTGAATTCTGAAGACAGTGCTCATTTCTCCTTCCGTCAGATTTGTTTTCTTCTTTGTACCAAGGATCCCCAAAGTGAAGGGAGCAAAGGTCCTTACGATTCTAATCACAGAGCTGGTTCTGAATTTCCTCCAGGGCCCCGGGCAGAGCTGAGTCGATGTTTAAATCTAAGCTGCTCCTCCAACAGAAGCAATTACTCTGCAGTGGGTTGACGGCAACGTAAAGCTCTGCTTGTGGATTCCACGACCTGCCTGCCATCATTACCTAACTCTGTGGTTCATGTTTAAAATTTAATTTTTCTTCATGGGCAGCAGGCTATTTGGCCCAGACAGAATGTCATTTTGAATGGCATGAAAGGAATTCTTAAATGCATCTGAGATATTTGGAAAAATTTTCTTCTCTGAATCTCAGTGGGAATTCTTTTCCTCAAAAACTTGCACAATGAACTGCTTTGGATCCCCATGGAGCCAGCTGTTTCTGAGCGGAGAGGCACAGTGGGAAGGCACAAGACTGTTGTGGACGCAGCAGTATAAGAGCTGCAGGCAGAGAGAAGTGGTGGATGAAGGATCCTGGGCTTCAGTCCTCTCCACTGGCTTCCATCACAGGAAGGCAGGGTAAGGGAAAGTAGACAACGGGAGAGGCAGGCTCTTTCCTGTCGTGGCAAGCAGCTCTAACCCTTTTCTTGTTTGGTTGACTGAAATCTGGACTCAGTGGTAGCCTATGCTTAATGAGGTTGAGATGCCAAAACTTCCCCGGAATGCCTTGAAGGACCGAATCTGTGCTAGGCAGAATTCTAAGGTGGCCCCAAGATTTCCATCCCCTGGTGTACACGCCCTTATGGTACCCCTATGCTTGAGTGGCAGAGAGACTTGTGAATATGACACAATTTCACTCCTGCAATTAGGTTAGGTTTTTTGGCAAAGGGGGGATTTTTCAGATATATTTAAGGTTACTAATCAGTTGACTTTGAGCTCATCAAAATGGAGTTAATCCTGGGTGGCCTTGGTCTGATCAAGTAAGCTCTTTAAAAGAGAGTCCAACTCACTCTTGGAGCTGAGCCTCCATGCCATGTGGAAATCCAGGCCATAGAACAGCTCACATGTAGGTGTCCCAGCCAACACCCCAGCAACACCCATGAGACGTGAGAAGAGGAAACCTCCAGGACAGCTCTCACTCCAGCTGCTGTCTGACAACTGCATGAGAGACCTCAAGCAAGGACCACCTAGCTGAGCCCAGGCAACCCACAACACCTTGAGAGATAATAATAACATGATAGTTGTTAAAAAAAAAAAAAGAGGTCCAGGCCTTCCCTAAATCAGAGTCTCAAAGCAACAGTCTCTCTCCATTGCTGGATGTGAAGAAGCGAGATGCCATGAATTCTACAGCTACAAGGAAACGAATTCTGCCAACCAGAGGGGGCTTGCAAGAGGCTCCTTCCCCAGTCCAGTCTCCAGATGAGAGCAAGGCCAAACAGCATCTTAATTTCAGCCTTGTGAGACATGGAGCAGAGGGCCCAGCTACACTGTTGCAGGACTCAGACCTGCAGAAACTATGAGATAATAAATGTGTGTTGTTTATGCTGCCAACTCTGTGATAATCTGTACCCAGTACACAACCCTGGCATAGAGTCCGAGGCTCAGGCAGATAGAAATTTTGGAGTACTTTTGTCACTTATGAACTACATGTCCCTCCCCCCACTGCCACCACCACAAGCCCTGAAGGGCCCACTGTACTTCCTTCACCGGGCCATGAGACATACTTGATAATCTCTGTGGTGCACGTTTTCTCTAGGATAGGACGTGAGGCCATTGCTGAGGATTCCTGACTTGAGTGAGAGGACAGGGTTTTGGAGCAGCACCAACCCCAGGCAGGGCGGATGACCCAGTGCAGTGGGTGTCAGGAAACAATAGGTCATCTGATGCCTGTCTCCCACCCAACTAGTCCATGGACCCCAAAGATCAAAGCACCTCCTCTGTTTAGCTTAATGCTGTCCCCCCTGCACACAGTAAGAGCTCAGAAAATACTTGTTGGTTGAGTGATTGTGACACAAACATGAGTGAGAACACAGAGACTTTATGCATATTGAATATCCTTTCATCAGAAAGACTTCATAATGAACCACTTTCCTAATATAAGCTTAGTGGGATTAAGTGTGACCAGTCTGAAATGATGTAACTTATTACATGCAGCTCAATTGCAATCATGGATATTCCTCTGAGCCTTCGAGCTGAAACCTGCAGGCATAGTCATAGGAGAAGCTCCTGCCTCTGTGAGCTAATTAGGGAAAAGGGCCGTTTTATTTTCTGCCAAAACTGCCATATGCATGACTCTCAGAGAAAGACTGAATGTGGTCCCAGAGCCACACGTTGGCTGTCTGGCCAAGGGGAAGAATGAAGGCCAGGATGGGCAACGCCCTGGGAGGTGTCAACTCTTTTCCCATTCCCCATTTAGCAAAACCACTGCAGGACCTCTCTGCTCCTGGCTGTGTTCTGGTCAGCACTGGCTCTTAGGGGCTCACAGTCTATTTACAGGGAAAGACAAGTCATAAGGCCACTGCAACGCTATGTGATGAGTGCCATGATGGACATAAAAGGGAGGTGCCTGACCTTCTGAAGGTTCAGCAGAGGCTTCCCACAGGAGGTAAGATCAGCCAGAGGGAGGGGAGGAGAGAAGTTCTAAGCTGAGGAAACAGCGTGGAGGAGTTCTTGGAGAGAGTAGCACACATTTGCAGAATGGCCTGACACTAATTATAAACCAGCAACTTTGGGGTTGGGGGGGGCCATGAGATAGACCAGTGGAGAAGCCCCCATGAGGCCTGTGGAAGCATGGAGAGTTTTGTGCGGAGATAGAGCATGACCCTGTTTGCATGTGAGAAGACCTTTCTGACTGCACTGGCAGACAGGTGACGCTGTGGGCAAGGAGACCAATCAGAACCTGGCTACTCAACATGTTGTCCCTGGACCAGCAGCACTGGTCTCACTGGGGAATGGTTAGAAGTACAGCCCCTGGACAGCCCCCCAGAAGGACTGAATCAGAACCCGCACGGCACAAGCTCCCTGTGATTCATAAGCTCACGTGTGTTGGAAAAGCACCGAGTGGAGGCTATCGCAATGATCCGAGTGGTGCTGGCTCCCACCAAGGTGGCAGCAGAAGAGATGGAGAGAAGAGGACAGAGTGAGAAACACTGGCAGGCGGGCCCACAGGTCTCGGTGCTAGAGGGTGACAGTGAGGTTTCTAGCCGGGGAACCACGTGGTCCAGACTGAAAACCCCTGTTGCATTTAGGAACAGGCTGTCACCGGTGACTGTGCTCAGAGCAGTCCTGGGGGCACAGTGGCGCAGAGGCCAGACTGCAATGGGCTGAGGGAGGAAGGGGAGGGGCAAAGTGGGAACAGCATGGGGACACGCTCCTTAGAGGAACTGGACGGTGAAGAGGTAAGGAAAACGTGGGGCCTGCCAGGGCGGCGGCGTCCTCATGATCATGATTGTTAGTGTGATTACTAATGGGAGAGCCTTCAGAGTGCTTGCACCTGAGAGGAAAAGCTGGCGGAGAAGACAGTTGCTCAGAGGAAGAGCAGGCAGCCCGGCGGAGTGAGAAGCCTCGGCTGGCAGGACTGGACAGGCCCCGATGTGGTGACTAGGGCAGGGTACAAGCCGGGGGACACCTGTCTGCTGGACTCTGTCCTCTCGGTGAAGTAGGGGCCAGGTCCCCTGCTGGGCCTGAGATGAGGGCAGGAGGCCAGGAGTCTGGTGGAGGTCGGAATGGAAACCGTGGAGCAGAGGGAGGAGACCGCGGATTGAGAGGTGTTTCAGGGGGGCTTTGAGGGAGGGGCCATCACGCTAGGAAGCAAGGCTGAGGGGTGCAGGCGTAGGGCCGCAAGGTTTCCTCCAGCAGGAGATGCCGTCTTTGGATGTGTAAGGGGTGTAATGTGTAACCAGCTCAGGTTAAGGAGGCAGCATCGCTGCGGCTAGAAAACACACTGTGGGGCCAGATTGCCTGGCTTTGAATCCCCCCTCTGGAACATGTCAGCTGTGACCTTCGGCCTTGCCTTACCTGGCATCACCATGCTGGTGAACAGCACATACAACACATAGAGCAGAGGTCAGCGTCACCGGTCTGTGGCTAAAACCATTCAGAGATGGGTTCTGGTGCCCTGCACGGTGTCAGCCTGTGCAGTGCTGTTTTTTTAAATAGTTTCAGAATAGGAAATTCCACCTAAGAATCATGAGTTTTTAGCTTCTCTTGGAAATAAAACCACCTGGTATGCAGGGTTTACTCTTCCCTGATGATGGGCTGAGTCCTGGCTGCCCTCCTGTCAGTCAAGTGCTCTTCAGCATCACCATCACCATGGAAACCACATCCCGCTATCTACCTTCCCCGTCCAGCTCCGAGCACTGGAATATGGACATATTGATTCCAGTGTGATTTGTCAGTGCTCATGCCTTGCCAGCTATCAAACATTTTGAGCATCACCTTTGCTTGTAGGCATTTGAGTTTGTGCCTCGGCGTTAAAATAGCCAAAATTCTCTTTGAACAGCTCTTGGAGAGACTGTGGGATGTGGGTAAAGTGCAATTTCTTTCCTGTGCCCAAAGTTTCTGTGCCAAAGTCAGACCTATGTTATGACCTATATTAGGACCCACCAAGGTTAACAGTAACCAACTGTCTTAAGAAAAAGGGATGAGCTTAATAACCAAAACAAAATTGGATGCAGAGCTCATTCTCATCATCAGAACAGAGACGTCTGCTCTTTCCCAGGCCCCTACTGGACTCACATCCTGTTTACATGGAAATCCAAGGAGGGTCTGAGAAGCTATGTCAATGGAACCCTGAGCACCTCTGACCCGAGGGGGAAAGTGTCTCATGCCTACAGGGACCCAGATGTCAACCTCATGATGGGGGTCTGAGCAGGACCCGACCAAGCGCTATGAGAACAGAGCTTTTGACGAATTCATCATCTGGGAGCATGCCCTGACTCCAGAAGAGATCACGATATACTTCACAACAGCCATCGGTCAGTGAGAGGGTGAGGGGCTGCGGGCCAGGTCTGATGTCTGTTTCTGGGAGGCACCTTCATATCCACCTCCCCTTCCCAGCATTCCTCTTCTCCCCTCTCTCCCAGTACAGCAGTCAGCACTGCAGGCTGAAACATGTCCTCACGAATCTTACAAACACAGTCATTTTCCTAGAACACCTGTTCCCTAAGATGGAGAAATGGACAACTTAGCAGAGAAACAATGAGATTAATATCCTCCTGCTGACCATTATGAGGTTTTGAGGTGTACACGATGGACGATTATAGAAAGTTTTGCATAGCAAATATTCTGAGTTCATCAGTGCATTTGATCAACAAATTTGACCAAGAATTTTACCATATGCCAGACTCTCTGATGGGTCCTTGGAGAGCCCCGAGGAGTCCCCCTTCCTGCTCAGCACAGAATAGTTGTTCAGACCTGGGGCCTGCAAGCAGGTAGACCTAGTTTCAAATCCTCGTCTTGCCAGGATAAGCCATGGGACTTGGGAAGTCATTCTTTACTTCTCCAGGTATGAGTTCCCCCATCAATGAGAGAGGCTATAAGACTACCCAGTCCATAGGGCCTATGAAAATAACATAGGACAATATGCATCAGGCCCCTGGCTGAGGCCCCACAGAGCTCAAGATTTGTTAGTCTGTTAATTCACTCCCTTTGCTACCACAGTTCCATTTTAGTTTTGTCAGCAAACAAATGCATATTATTTTTTTAAAAAGCTGATATTGTTTGTTAATTTCCACATGCAACAATCTACCTAAAACTCTGCTGTACTGACTCCAGAAGAACAGGGGAAGTTCAGGGCAAGAAGATGAAGGGTCTGGGTTCCAGACCTTGGCCTGCCCTTGTTCCAGTTCTGATCTTGAATCCCTCACTTGACATGGAGTCACAACTCTTGATTTCAAAGGACAGAAAATCCATCTCTAAAAGGACTTAAGTAAGAGAAGAGGAGGAGGAGAGGAGGAGTTGCTTGAGGGACGGCTCGATCCAGGGGCTCCAAGGACACTCCCAAGGAATTCTCCCTTTATCTAGACCCTCCTCCCTTCCTGTCTGCTGCATCATCAGGTGGACACTCTCCCTTGTGGGGGTGAGATGCCTGCTAGGTGCTCCAGGGTTACATCTTCACCTCTTAGCAACTTCAGCAGAAAATACAGTTTCTCTTTTCTAACAGCTGCTGAAAAGGCCTGAGGCCTGACTTTTCTTGGCAAAGGTGGTCCATGTATCTGTCTACCAGGAGCCAATCACTATGACTGGGAAGGTAGAGGTCGGGTGAGGTGTAGAATATGCTAATGGGCATATGCTGGGATCACAATCCACCTCCCTGAAATGGCAGTGGGGTCAGGTTCATCCATAACACACAGAGTGGAGAGGACTCCCCAAAGGAAGATCAGACACGCTGGTCTCAAAGAGGTAATAGATCCTGTGCAGGCAAAAACGGCATGTGTTCATTATAGTCTTTGATATTTCCATCTTCTAGCTTCCACTGAGAAAAATGGAATTCACTCCTTTTGCAGAAGTGACACAAGGACTAAAGAGAGTGTACTATAGAAGAAAAAATATCAATCTACTGCATTTTATTGCCTGGGATTCAGAGAGTTATCACTTTGAGACCAAGATGTCATTCGTATTTGTGTTACTGAAAGCCTCCAATAAATCCACCTTTCTGATAGTTTACAGTTTGAGTAACCTTGGAAAGAGGTGCCATTGTTTCTGGTTCTAGTAGCTGTCACAGCAAACCTCTGTCTGCAGGACATCTCTGGGCTCAGTAACGCGGAACATCAACTGCATGGTGCAGCGTTTCAGGAAGGCTCCGCTACTGAATCATGTGTGCCCTCTGCACTTGGTAAAGGTGATATTGATTCTTTGGTAGATTCAGGAGAGTTCTGTGAACATTTATATGTCCCCAGGACCACACACCCTGAACCTTTTCTGAACGAGTCTAGATGCATTCAAATCCCAAACCTCATATGGTTGCTATGATGATTAAATGGGTCCCTGTGTGTAAAGAGCACAGAAGCATCTGCTTACATAAGTAAGCACTTTCCAAGAGTTTTCTCTTCTTTGTTTTCCTTGCTAAAGACAGATCCAAAGAAACACATCACAAACCATGTATTCAATAGGTCCTGAAGTGGTGGGAGGTTCCCATTAGCTTTCCTGCATAGGGGAAGAGAAGAGTTAGACTTCTCAGACTTCATTCATAGAACGTGCTAGGTTCTGGGGATCCAGGATGACCAAGAACCACTTCCTGCTTCCAAGAGGCTCAGTTGAGACGATAAACACAGTCCATAGTATGAAAAGTGCCACACGGGGACGTGCAAGGAGCTGCGGGAGCTCACTGATTCTGGAGTCAGACAAACCCGGGTTTGGCCCCAGCTCGGCGGCCTTGGGCAGGTTATCCACCCTCTATAAGCCTCAGTTTCCCCATCTGTGGCATGCGGATATCACATGACTCAAGTCTCTCAGCTGAACGCTCCTGACTGCAAGAAATAAGACACCACTGTACGCCTAACCCAGGCTTAGACTGGGGACATCTGCTTCCTTCTCATCAGAGGAAGCCGGGGCAGGTGACCCCGGCAGACCGACGGTGAGGCCTCGGTCGGCAGGGCCTGGCTTTGCCGCCACGCTCTGTGTTCCGCCGGGACCAACTCCTCCGGTTTGGAGGAACATTCTGGTTTAGCACCGACAGTCCCCAGTCCCAGGAGAGGCCACAGTCCCGGGCAAACCCTGACGTTGGGCTTCCTCCATCCTGATCTAATTCCAAATAGCCGCAGCAGGAACAAGCCGAACCAGCTGGCCGATGCCTACCACGCCCTGTCCGTCAGGGAGGAAAAGCTTCCCATAGTTCTCCTGGCAGATAGCCCCTCACAGTTCATTGGCCAGAGGTGGGTCACATGACCACACCAGACCAATCACTGGCCAAGAGTAGCAGGATTGGCACGATGGCTCAGCCAATCTTCAGGAGATAAGGCGGGGCCAAGGCTGCCTGTTCGATCACTTCCAGGCTTTCCCCTGGAAGCACTTCTAGAGCCAGGTGTTGCATGGAAAGAATGTTCCAGAAATCCGGGTCCTGCCTCAGGGGAGGGTCCGAAAGCTCTGTGTGAAACCCGCCTGGCTCTGTGATTCATTACTGAATGAGAATCCATCTGGCCCCTGAGGTGTGGAGGGGGGTCAGGTGGGCAGTGTGGTTGAGGGAACCGTCGACCCTGAGTGTGCATGGTGGGGGCCATGGAGACTGGGGTGTGGGGGACGTGGGGACAGAGTGGAGCCAGCAGGAGACTCGGGGTGTGGGGGACGTGGGGACAGGGCAGAGCCAGCAGGAGACTCGGGGTGTGGGGGACGTGGGGACAGGGCGGAGCCAGCAGGAGACTCGTGGTGTGGGGGACGTGGGGACAGGGCAGAGCCAGCAGGCATCAGGCCAGGCCGCCTGCTGACTCCATAGGAGGCCAGGAGAGTGTGTTCTCTTTGAGCCCAGAGTGTGGGGGAGGGGGGCGTCCAGATGGGGGTACTGCCCAGAAGCGTGGACGGCCAGTGGAGGCACCGCATGCTGGTCCTGAGGCGAGTGTCCCCCGACTGAGGCACAGTGGAGCTCGGGACTCAGGCCCGGGAGCACTGGGTGTTTCGTGCTTGCCAAGTGGTCCCCTTGTTGCTGCGATAACAGTGGACTTCGCCTCTCAGAGGCTCCGCAGGGACAGTTCCTTCTCGTTGGTGCGAGTCTGGCGTCAGCTGGGGTGTCCTCAGTGCAGTGACTCAGGGGTCCTGGCACTGGCCAGCCTCTGAGGCTCTCATCTCAACAGCATGGGAGTGGAGCTGGGAGCTGGTCCTCACTGAGAGTCTCGCAGTGGCCCCTGTCTAAGCAGAGAGGGTCTGGAGCCCTTAGGTCTGGGTGACCTCTCTGGTCACCTTGCAGTCTGAGACCCTCTTCCTGTGGTCGTCATAAGGACAAACTGGCCCATGATAAACACAATAAGTGCTGCTTGTTCTTGTATTGACTTCAGAGGAACGGGGGCGGGGGGGGGGTGTGCTTAAATAACTTGTTTTCATGCATTTAATGCCTCCATCTGGTGTGACTCAAGCAAGTTTGATTTTCAGTGTTTCTGTTGCTGTTGTTGGGGACAGCCCGTGGTGCTGGGCTCCTCTGCAGCCCACGGCCGTCACCCCAGGGCTCCTGTTCCCACGGGGTGGGGCTGCTCTCAGCCCTGTGTGAACACAGTGTGCAGTGGAAGAGGGTGCGAGGGGGCAGGCCGCCCGCTGAGGAAGACAGCTGTTTGTCAGATTTAAATCTAAGGGATTCCTTTGATGTTTGTTAAATGGCTCTGGCCCACTCCGATCCCCCATCTCAGGTGGCCTCAGGCTGGATGAGAGGCTTTGTCTGTGCAGGACTCTGGTTCTACTCCTGCCCTGGCCGAGTCAGTCTCCTAATGATGGAGTCGCCCTGGAGACCCCACTTGTTCTCCCTGTGGGACCTCCCTGCTTGCTTCCTGGAGGCCTGCTCTTTGTCCAGGAAGTGTGTAAGGACACTTGATGTAGTGTTTGGGGCAGGGGTGTATGCTGCATGCCCCCCCACACACACCTGTACCGTGTCACTGAACACCGTGTATGAGACTGTTATTTAGGCAAAACCGGTTGTTGAAGGATGGAAAATATGATGCACTCAGCTCCCAGGGCTCTGTTAGAAGTCAGATGACAACTAGGGGGCAGGGTTTGCCCACATATGTCACCGAGCAGAAATCTCAGTCAGTGCTCTGGAGACCTGAGCTGGGAGGCACACCGGGTCCAGATGAGGGAAGAGACAAGCAGATGGCTGAGTAACGTGTATGGGAGCCAAATGATTCCATGTCTCAGGGACAGTTGTGCAGTGTCTGAACTTCTAACTCATTCACTAATCATTTACTGAACACCTGCCATATCCCAAGTCAGTACCATCTCGGTTCTGCATCAACCTCCATGAGACAAGTACTTTGTGTACCAGGTAGGCTATTTTGATTAAGTTGTCAATGACAGAAAACTCAACCTAAAATGTCTTAAGATTTATTTTTTGGACTTTGAAAGGTCCATGGATACACTAGCTTCAGGAGCAGCTTGATCCAGCATCTGGTTGATGTCATTCGGCAAACTCTCTCAGCTCTCTTCCACAGATGGGCTTGCTTCTCAGTCAGTCTCTCCCCTCACCTGTGAAAGTCACTCCTGGGACCTCATCCTTCAGGGCTGACATCTAGTAAAGAGAAGTGAGAGTCTTTGAACCAGCATTCTGCACCCTAATCTTCTTGCACCTTCTTGGATTTTACTGGATTGTGTGCTCACCCCTGAAAAATCACCGTGGCCTGAGGAATGCAGTGCACTGATTAATTCAGGCCTGGGTAGCAGGGTTTACTTCTGAGCCAAGGCTGGAGTCAACCTCAATTACATGGGCTGCAAGTGGGGAAGGTAGTGGTCACCTGGAGGGAAACTGAGGGGCCTTTATCGGGAGAAGAGTGAACAGATACTGGGCAGCAAGACAACAAATGTCCACTGAAATATAGTAAAATATGCCCCTCTAAAATACGCCACTTGGACATATGGATTATTTTGAGCTGAAAGCAATTTTGAAGAAGCAAGTAGAAAACAATCTCTCTGCTCTTCCGCTTAAGTTGCCTGAAAGCAGGGCATAAATTTGTAAAGGTGTCTTCCCCTCGGCTTTCCGCTAGGAAGAACAGACGTTGGTCACCAGAGACAAACCTAGACCCTTATCAGCCTAGAGATAGCACCAGAGGAAGCTACGTCACGAAACGTACTAACTAGGCTTTTTCTTCCATTAGTTCCCCCATACCTTTACCTTCCCACAATTTGCCACCCTGGAAACTCAGAGTGCTCCTCCTTTGTCTTGTCACTTCTCTGAAAGTTTGTTGTTCTTTTAGTTCAGATGCCGTATAAGCCCAAGTACTAACTGCCCTATGGATTAGTCATCACTGAGTACTGTGACGCACATGTGAATAAACTTCTGTTTGTTTTTTCTCGTTAATCTCTGGTCAATCTAATTTACAGGGTCCCAGCCAATGAAGCTAAGATATGTAGAGCAAAAAATATTTATTTGTTCCTCCCGTACACCATCACACTACTATTTGTCACACCATTTTGTAATTAGGGAAATTAAAGTTCAGACCTACCCAAGGTCGCACAGACGGTTACGTGGAATTGCTGAGACTCTATGCCCAATTGTTTTGACTCTGTTATTTGACAGCTTCCTGGGCCATCCTACTGAGCCTGAACTGGATTGTCTGTTATTTGCAGTCAAAGATTATATTTCATCTTCCCTGATTTTCCCTATAGGTGTCAGAATAAAGTCTTAAGTGGAGTAGTGTTCAATAATAGAATTGAAAATTTCATCCCAAAAGATCACTGGCTCAATAATTTGAAGTTTAATACTAAGTTTAAGCCCATTTTCTAGCTGAATGCTCTCCTTTACCATTTGTAATAATATCCCTCTTATTTCCAAGGATTGCTGAGGCAGTGAATTTCAAAGACTCTGTGATGCCTGCAACTAGTTGCCGTATTTCCCTGGAGGAATCACTACCACTGACTCTCCCAGAATTTATTAGGCTGCTCCCTTATCACCATCCACCTCATGCATGAATAGGTGAGTTTCTCTTCTTTGATTTGGTTTTTGGTTGTTTTTCCATGTGATCATAAAAAAGAGTCTTCGATGGTGGTGGTGATGGACTGAATTGGCATTTTTCTCCCCCAAGAGGTCCTTCCTTTTCTTGATCTATAGCAGAAAAGCCCCTTTGATGGCAGTGAGGGTTGATCTCGTTATTGATGCTGGGTAAAAGGCATCTGAGGCCACAGTGAAGATTTCATACAGTGCTACAGCAATTGAGAATGTTTCTGTGAATAGAAAGGATGTGTTTTAGGGGGAGGGAGGATGTGCTTTTTGGGAGAAGGGGGATAAATTGGCCAATTCTCAGTTATCTTATGTAATGGCCAATGGCGAGTGAAGCAGCGCTTTCTGCCTGAGAGAAACACACCTGAGAGCTTGGAATAAACCATTAAGGCCTGCCCTGATGCATCATAACTTTAATTTTTGTCTACATTGAATTGCTTTTTCAATGGATGAAAATGCCCAAGTTATTGATAACGTGGATGTGAACAGTCTACTGACTTTTTAAAAAATTTCCTCCTACCTGATTTAGTGAGTAACCTCCTCGCAAAAACTGTGTGATCATTTTATATCTGCAGTCATTGCAGCCACAGTTCATGGGGGCGATGTTCATGTTCATGAAATGCTTGTTGACTCTAAGATTGTGATCTTACCAAGACAGTAATTAAGGAGAAACCCAATATGTTTCATAGGTAGACGAGATATTAAAGAAGAATCCTTTCAAGGACCTTCAATACCATTCCTTTCATCCATTCATTCTCTTCCATTCCATTCATTCCACCCATTCCATCCCACTAATGATTATTAAGGTCCTGTCATGTGCCACACACTGTATCTATGCAAGGTACCCCTTTTTCTCTTCACAGTAATTACCCTTCAATCCCCATCTCATTGTTTTAGTCATACCTCCTCCTGGATTGCTGACTGAACTTGAGAAAGTGAAGAATAATTGTAATTTTCACTGTAGTCTGCTGTTCCAACCTCCCCTAGGGTCCTTCTGTAGTTGAGGACCTTTCCTTCCCAGGATACTCATTTGAGATCTCTTTTCCTCTAGAAAAGGAATAATACTGGCCTCATAAAATGATTTGGAAAGTGTTTTGTTACCTTCTATTTTCTGGAAAACACTGTTTAAAACTGATGTTAATTCTTAGTCAAACATTTGGTAGAATATTCCAGTGGAACAAACTTCCCTGGAAATTTGTTTTTCAGGAATTGTTAATTATAAATTAAGTTTCTTTATTACTTGTAGACATAATCAAATTATCTAGTTCATATTGAGTGAGTTGTGGTTATTGGTGCTTTTTGAGGAATTGGTCCATTTCATGTAAGTTGTGAAATTTTTGTGCACAGAGTTGTTTATAATTATTCTTTGATTATCTTTTTGATATCTGTAGGGTCTGTAGTGATGTTCCCTGTTTTATTCCTGATAGTGGTAAATTGTCTCTTCTCTCTTTTTTTCAGTCTTGCTAGAATCTGTCAAATTCATTGGTCTTTTCATTGGCTGTCTCTGTTTTTTTTTTTAATTCACAGTTTCATTGTTTTTTGCCCTTTATTCCTTCCTTCTTTTTGTATTTTGCTCTTCTTTTTCTACCTTGTTTTGGTAAAAGGTAAGAAGTAAACAGAGCTACACACTGCCTTGTGTGTGTGAACTAAATGACAGGCACAGTGATCAATCATTGATAGACTTTGACAGAAGTGACAGGGTTCTTCACTGATCGTGACGTGCATGTTACTTGTGTAGTGGTATGTGGACTGAAACCTACCAGCGAGGTTTGCACTTTATGCAATTAATCACACTTAATATACTGTGGAAAATTAAATTTGAACAGTGTTGTTGGGGGATTGGTGTTATTTTATTTAACTAAACCATGGTAACTGAAATTAGTACATAGGAGAATCATTCAAAGCAAAGAGTACCTGTTTTTAATATTTTATTACAATAATTGTAGATTCACATGGTATTGTAAGATATAATACAGGACATCCCATGTACACTTTACTCAGTTTCCCCCAAGGTAACATTTTGCAAAACGATAATACAGTATCACATCTGGGATATTGACATTGATATAATCCACCAATATTATTCAGGTTTCCCCAGTTCTACTTATATTTACTTATATTGTTTGTGTATGTTTTAAGGATTATACACTTTTTTCGCCTGTATAGGTTCATGTATCCGCTACCACAGTTAAGATCCTGAACAGTTCCATTACGTTGCCTTTTTACAATCACATTCACATCCAACCTCTCCCCCAACCATCGCTATCCCCTGGCAACTACTAAATCTGTGGTCCATTTAAAAAATGTTGTCCTTTCAAAAATATTACATAAAAAATACAGTATGTAACTTTTTGCATTGGCTTTATTTCACTCAGCATAATTCCCTGGAGATACATCCAAGTTTTTGCATATGTCAATAAATTATTTCTTTTCATTATTGAGCAGTGTTCTGTGGTATGGATGTACCACAATGTGTTTAACCGTTCACCTGTTCACATTTTGGGCTATTATGAACAAGGCTGCTGTAAACATTCGTGTACAGATTGTTGTGAACATAACTTTTCTTTTCTCTGGGATAAATGCCGAAGAGCGCAATTGCTAGATAATATAGTTATTGTTTGTTTAGTTTTATGTGAAACTGCTGAGCGATTTCCTGGAATATCTGTACCGTTTCACCTTCCCACCAGCAGGGTATAGGCGATCCAGTTTCTCCACCTTCTCATAAATGTCTGCTGTTGTCACCCTTTTGTATTTTAGCTATTCTGATAGGTGTATGGTGATAACACATTGTGATTTTTATTTCCATTTTTCTGATGGCTAGTGACATTGAACATCTTTCCATGGTTTATTTGCCATCTTTCTATCCTCTTTGGTGAAATGTCTGTTCATGTAGTTTGCCCTTTTTCTGTTTGGATGGTTTACATTTTTACTATTTAACTTTGAGTGTTTTTAACATATTGTAGATATTATTCCTTTATCAGATATATTGTTTGCCAATATTTTTCTCCAGTCTGTGGCTTGTCTTTTCATCATCTTCACATGGGCTTACTCAGAGCATAAGTTTTCAGTTTTGATGTGGTTCCCTCATATACAACCCATAACTAACCTGTTGACTTAACCTCCAGAATTTCCCTAGGAGCCATCCACTTTTCCCCATCCCCACAGATCCTTTCTGAACCTGCCTCTTCTAGGCTACTGCTGCCATACTGCTAGGTCACACCCCTTTCTTCCCCACCCGGAGGTGTTGGTGGAACTCACAAAGTCGCTCTCCCCAGAGGTCTCCTCACAGGTCCTCCCCTCAGATGTCAAGCCATAACCCTTGTTATGCCCCCATGTGGATGAGGCATCTGATGGCTTCCAAAAAAGACGTGTGGGAATTTGCTAGTCGTGCTCAGTCTCACAATGGGCTTTAGAATATAAATGTTGTTTGTGCTTCATTTGAAATTTTCTGTTTATTATCCTGATAATTTTATTTTGAGGAATGGCAGAAAATTGTCATATTACTTCAGAGGAGCTTATTTTTTCTTTTCTTTTTTTTTTTCATGTTTCACTACTAAGTTTGTTGTATACTATGTGTGCTTTTTTTTTTAATTTTTTGTTTATTGCAGTAACACTGGTTTATAACATTGTAAAAATTTCAGGTGCAAATCATTATACTTCTATTTCTGCATAGATTACATCATGTTCACCACCAAAATGCTAATTACAACCCATCACCACACACACGTGCCGAATGATCCCTTTCACCCTCCTCCCTCCCCCCTTCCCCTGGAGCTTATTATTTTCTTGTTTTTGAGTGACGTACACGTTCTTATATGTTAGTCTTATTTATTCTTCTTGTTTTTAACAGTAGTGACAGGCACAGTAGTGAATTTAGGAATTTACAAGCCATTGCTTGTTGGAGTTTCTTTATTAGCTTCTTTACTTAATTCTCACTGTCCTGGAGCAGGGAACTTCATAATAGAAATAGACTTTTCCATAAAAGCCGCTAGGACCATCAGCCACTAGGACCATCAGCGTCCTTTGTTTACAAGCAACACACTCTGCCTGAGCTGATTACAGCCTATTGCAAGGCTATCCCAAGTTCGTGTCAAATGTTAGGAGAGTGGAACACCAAAGAAGGTGGAGTCTCCCATTTCCACTGGAGGAGATCCGGAGATTAAACAGAATTTATTAGATGCACCGGGAACCCAGAGCCCATGGCTCAATGGAGAAGAGACTTTTTTTTTAAACAACAGAAAGTTACTTCTCGAGAGGTCGGTCAAGATGGCGGCGTAGGCAGACTCTGAACTCACCTCCTCCCACGGACACAGCCAATTTACAACTACTCGTGGAAAAATTACCCCTGAGACAGAACTGAAAACTGGATAAGAGGAACTTCTGCAACAAGGGACAATCCTAACTGAGGTAGAAGAGGCAGAAACTCCCTTCTGGAGAGGAAAAACGCCGCCTTCACAAGCCACAGTGCCTCACGGCTGCTGGGGAGCAGCCCACAGGTACGCAGCCCTCCGTGGAGGCGCGGGGCCCTGAGCCAGGGAGCGCCCCCGCTGTGGGCATTTTGCGGACCTAGCACAATCGAGACGAGTGGCATAATATCTGACTTTGCCTGCTACTAAAACACTGGGGAGTACGCCCAGAAAAGCTGGTTCGCAAAGATATTAAAACCGGCTCTTAAAGGGCCCACACGCAAACTCACCCGTTTCAGAAAGCAACCTAAAGTTACCAGAAAGAAAGGTGCACAGTGCTTTGGTGAAAAGAGACTCACCTAATAGGCCCTGTGTGCATCTCGGTGAGAAGTGAGACCTCTCCAGGGACTGGGACATTGGCGGTGGCCATTGTTGTGGCCTGGTGTGGGTGTGCTGACACAGACGCCATTGGAGTTCTCCCTGGGGCCTGTAGCCCAGGGTCTGCCCCACCCGCTAGAGCACCGATTTAATCCAGCTCAGCCAGGGCAGACAGCCCACACTAGAGACTGGCCCCACCCAACAACAAGCCATCAGGCAACTTGTGGGCCTGCATAGATTGGTGACTGGATTCTCTGCAGCCTGGCAACTGAGCCGACTTCAGTGGGGCAGGGCATGCACAAGGAACGGGTGGAGAGTGTGGGGCAGTGGTGGAGTGTGTGGGGCTCCCGCCGTGGAGAGACTGGCTCTGCTTCGGGAGGTTGGGGCGCGCACTTGGGGCAGGACTGTGTTGACTGTGTGTGTGGACCTGTGGGTGGCAGGGCTTGTCAGCTGCAGAAGACTTGTGCTTCTCAAAGACCCACATAGGGGGTTTGCCCCACCTTCCAAAGCCTGAAACAATTGGGTCTGCCCTACCCCACTGCAATCCTCAGAGAGCTGACAAGAGACCTAAAGGCTGGAGGCTTATAGCAATTGTAAGGCCCTGAGCCTAACAACCTGCCACACTGGGGGCCTACTCACTTAAAAGAAATACTGCAACACAAATGTGGTATTAGAACTTGCAGCCAACTGTGCTGGGGCTCACCACACTTGATAAAAAGACTGAAGGGCCCACAATAACTACAAGCAGCTGAGCATTACAACAGCTGGCCAGGAGCATGACTCAGCCTCCCTGGGTGCCTACAGGGAGAGCAAACAGGCCACAACAGAGGGACACATGTAGCCCACATAGGGGTCACCCCTGGAACATTGAGAACTGAGGGAAGCACACTGCAGGCCTCCTAAGCCATCACTTACATAAGGTCACCTATCCAAGAGCAGGAGACGTAGCTGACCTACCTAATACATAGTCACAAGCACAGAGAAAGAGGCAAAATGAGGAGGCAAAGGAATACATTCCAAGTAAGGGAACAGGACAAAACTCCAGAAAAGGAACTAAGTGAAAGAGAAATGAGCAACCTACCCGACAGAGAGTTCAAACAAAGAGTGTTAAGGATGCTTACTGATGTGGGGAGAAGAATAGATGAACTCAGTGAGAATGTCAACAAAGAAATGGAAGATATAAAAAACAACCAATCAGAAATGAAGAATACAATACTGGAAATGAAAAATTCACTAGAGGGACTCAAAAGCAGAGTAGAGGATACAGAAGAACGGATCTGCGAGCTGGATGAAAGACTAGAAGAAATTACCCAAGCTGAACAGGTAAAAGAGAAAAGAATTAAAAGGAGTGAGGACAGTCTAAGGGACCTCTGGGACAACATCAAGTGCACTAACATCCATGTGATAGGTGTCCTGGAAGGAGAAGAGCGAGACAAAGGGGCAGAGAATCTATTTCAAGAAATAATAGATGAAAACTTCCCTAACCTAAGGAAGGAAACAGACATCCAGGTACAGGAAGCACAGAGAGCCCCAAACAAGATAAACCCAAAGAGGCCCACACCAAGACACATCATAATCAAAATGTCCAGAATTAAAGGTAAAGAGAGAATCCTAAAAGCCACAAGAGAAAGTCAAGTTACAGACAAAGAAAACCCCATAAGGCTATCAGCTGACTTCTCAGCAGAAACCTTACAGGCTAGAAGAGAATGTCATGATATATTTAAAGTGCTAAAAGGAAAAAACTTACAGCCAAGAATACTCTACCCAGCAAGGTTATCATTCAAAATGGAAGGAGAAATAAAAAATTTCCCAGACAAGCAAAAATTAAAGGAGTTTGTCACCAAGAAACCAGTGCTACAAGAAATGTTAAAGGGACTGATTCAAGGGGAAAAGAGAAGATCACAAATAGGAAAAATGATCTATTTCCATGATAAGAAGGTAATGGATACAAATGCACAAAAAAGAGGTTAGATATGATATCAAAAACATAAAAGGAGGGAGGAGGGGAGTTAAAGAGTAGAGCTTTCAGACAGAGGTCAAACTAAAGAGACCATTAATTCTGTATAGAAGAAGGAAGGAACAGAGAAGGAGTACTAAAACAGTGAGGAAAAAAAGTTAAAAAATGGCAGTAAGTCCATACTTATCAATAGCTACTTTAAACGTCAATGAACTAAATGCTCCAATTAAAAGGCATAGGGTGGCTGATTGGATAAAAGAACAAGACCCACATATATGCTGCATACAAGAGACAAACTTCAGACCTAAAGACACTCACAAACTGAAAGTGAAGGGATGGAAAAAGATACTCCATGCAAATGGCAATGAAAAGAAAGCTGGGGTAGCAGTACTCATATCAGACAAAATAGACTTTAAAACAAAAACTGTAAAAAGAGACAAAGAGGTGATTACATAATGATCAAGGGAACAATCCAACAAGAGGATGTAACTCTTGTAAATATCTACGCACCCAATGTAGATGCACCTAAATATATAAAGCAATTATTAACAGACATAAAAAGAGAAATAGACAGTAACACAATAATAGTAGGGGACTTTAACACTCCACTTACACCAATGGATAGATCATCCAAACAGAAGATCAATAAGGAAAAATTGGCCTTAAATGACACACTAGAACAGATGGACCTCGTAGATATATACAGAGCATTCCGTCCAAAAACCAAAGAATACATGTTCTTTTCAAATGCACATGGAACATTCTCCAGGATTGATCACATATTAGGCCACAAAACAAGTCTCCATAAATTTAAGAAGATTGAAATAATACCAAGCATCTTTTCTGACCACAACGGTATGAGACTAGAAATCAACTATAGGAAGAAAATCAGAAAACCCACAAATATGTGGAGATTAAACAAAATGCTACTGAACAACGACTGGGTCAATGAAGAAATCAAAGAAGAAATCAAAAAATACCTGGAGACAAATGAAAAGGAAAATACGACATGCCAGAATTTCTGGGATAAAGCAAAAGCAGTTCTAAGAGGGAAGTTTATAACAATACAGGCCTATCTCAACAAACAAGAAAAATCTCAAATAAACAATCTAACACTGCACCTAAAGGAACAGGAAAAAGAAGAACAAAGAAAGCCCAAAATCAGTAGAAGAAGGGAAATAATAAAAATCAGAGCAGAAATAAATGAAATAGAGACCAAAAAATGAGAGAAAAAATTAATGAAACCAAGAGTTGGTTCTTTGAAAAGATCAACAAAATTGACAAACCTTTAGCTAGACTCACCAAGAAAAATAGAGAGAAGGCACAAATAAGTAAAATCAGAAATGAAAGAGGAGAAATTACAACAGACACCCCAGAAATACAAAAGATTACAAGAGAATTCTATGAAAAGCTATATGCCAACCAATTCGACAATCTGGAAGAAATGGATAAATTCTTAGAATCATACAACCTTCCAAAACTGGATCAAGAAGAAGTAGAGAATTTGAATAGACCAATGACCAGTAAGGAGATTGAAACAGTAATCAAAAACCTCCCCAAAAATAAAAGTCCAGGACCAGACGGCTTCCCTGGTGAATTCTACCAAACATTCAAAGCAGACTTAATACCTATCCTTCTCAAGCTCCTCCAAAAAACTGAGGAGTGGGGGAATCTCCCTAACTCATTCTACGAAGCCGACATTACCCTGATACCAAAACCAGACAAGAACAACACAAAAAAAGAAAACTACAGGCCAATATCACTGATGAACGTCGATGCAAAAATCCTCAACAAAATACTAGCAAATCGCGTACAACAATACGTTAAAAAGATTATACACCATGATCAAATGGGATTTATTCCAGGTATGCAGGGATGGTTCAACATTCACAAATCAATCAACGTGATACACCACATTAATAAAATGAAGAAAAAAATCACATGATCATCTCAATAGATGCAGAGAAAGCATTTGACAAGATACAGCATCCATTTATGATAAAAACTCTGAATAAAATGGGTATAGAAGGAAAGTACCTCAACATAATAAAGGCCGTATATGAGAAACCCACAGCTAATATCCTCAATGGTGAAAAACTGAAACCTATCCCTCTAAGAACAGGAAGCAGACAAGGATGCCCACTGTCACCACTCTTATTTAACATAGTACTGGAAGTCCTAGCCAGAGCAATCAGGCAAGAGAAAGAAATAAAAGGGATCCAAATTGGAAAGGAAGAAGTGAAACTGTCACTATTTGCAGATGACATGATTTTATATATAGAAAACCCTAAAGAATCCACCGGAAAACTTTTAGAAGTAATAAACAAATATGGTAAAGTTGCAGGATACAAAATCAACATACAAAAATCAGTTGCATTTCTATACACTAACAACGAAGTAGCAGACAGAGAAATTAAGAATACCATCCCATTTACAATTGCAACAAAAAGAATAAAATACCTAGGAATAAACTTAACCAAAGAGGTGAAAGAGCTGTACACGGAAAACTATAAAACATTGCTGAAAGAAATTGAAGAAGACACAAAGAAATGGAAAGATATTCCGTGCTCTTGGATTGGAACAATTAACATAGTTAAGATGTCCATACTTCCTAAAGCCATCTATAGATTCAATGCAATCCCTATCAAAGTTCCAACAACATTTTTCACAGAAATAGAACAAAGAAACCTAAAATTTATTTGGAACAACAAAAGACCCCGAATAGCTAAAGGAATCCTGAGAAAAAAGAACAAAGCTGGAGGTATCACACTCCCTGATTTCAAAATATACTACAAAGCTATAGTAACCAAAACAGCATGGTACTGGCACAAAAACAGACACACAGATCAATGGAATAGAATCAAAAGCCCAGAAATAAACCCACACATCTATGGACAGCTAATCTTTGACAAAGGAGCCAAGAACATACAATGGAGAAAAGAAAGTCTCTTCAGCAAATGGTGTTGGGAAAACTGGACAGCCACATGCAAAAAAAAGGAAAGTAGACCCTTACCTTACACAAAAATTAACTCCAAATGGATTAAAGACTTGAATGTAAGACCTGAAACTATGGAACTTCTAGAAGAAAACATAGGCAGTACGCTCTTCGACATCGGTCTTAGCAACATATTTTCAAGCACCATGTCTGACCGGGCAAGAGAAACAATAGAAAACATAAACAAATGGGACTACATCAAACTAAAAAGCTTCTGCACAGCAAAGGAAACCATCAACAAAACGAAAAGACAACCTAACAATTGGGAGAAGATATTTGCAAACCATACATCTGATAAGGGCTTAATCTCCAAAATATATAAAGAACTCATGCATCTCAACAACAAAAAAACTAACAACCCAATTAAAAAATGGGCAAAAGACCTGAACTGACATTTCTCCAAAGAAGATATACAGATGGCCAACAGGCACATGAAAAGATGTTCAAAATCATTAACTATCAGGGAAATGCAAATCAAAACTACAATGAGATACCACCTCACGCCCGTCAGAATGGCTATAATTAACAAGACGGGAAACAACATGTTGGAGAGGATGTGGAGAGAAGGGAACTCTCATACACTGCTGGTGGGAGTGCAAACTGGTGCAGCCACTATGGAAAACAGTATGGAGATTCCTGAAAAAATCAAGGATAGAACTACCATATGATCCAGCTATTCCACTGCTGGGTATTTATCCAGGGAACTTGAAAACACCAATGCATAAAGATACATGCACCCCTGTGTTCATTGCAGCATTATTCACAATAGCCAAGACTTGGAAGCAACCTAAGTGCCCATCAAGGGACGAATGGATAAAGAAGATGTGGCATATATACACAATGGAATACTACTCAGCCATAAGAAACGATGAAATCCAGCCATTTGTGACAACATGGATGGACATTGAGGGTATTATGCAAAGTGAAATAAGTCAGAGGGAGAAGGTCAAATACCGTATGATTTCCTTCATTAAGTAGTAGATAACAACAACAATAAACAAACACATAGAGACACAGATTGGATTGGTGGTTACCAGAGGGGAAGGGAGAAGGGAGGAGGGCGAAAGGGATCATTCGGCACGTGTGTGTGGTGATGCGTTGTAATTAGTATTTGGGTGGTGAACATGATGCAATCCATGCATAAATAGAAGTATAATGATGTACACCTGAAATTTATACAATGTTATAAACCAATGTTACTGCAATAAACAAAAAATTATAAACAAACAAACAGTAAAGGGGCAAGCAGTGCTCCCTGCATTAACCGTTCTAATCAGTTCTCATCTCCAATGGTCCTTCTCAGGAGATGTAGATTTTCCATAGTTAGAAAAAAAGCTCCTTTCTAATTTATTAAACTGCTTTATAGCCAGGTCTGACTAATGGAGTTTATGATCAATCTCCCTCTCTCTCTGTCTCTCTGTGATGTAGGCTTCAATTGGGAAAAGTACTGTTTTAATAACACACACTACAAAGCAGACCTCCCTAACACATCTCCCTGGTTGGAGGATTTGTAGATAAGGAGTCTCAACCAGAGGTACGGCCCCCATGGGGATCGTATCAGAACCCCCTGGTAGATGATATTTTTATCTCTATAATATTTTCACTTCTGTCAAGAGGTAGTACAGGCTTAAGATGCTGTGAATGCTGATCTACCTCAGGGCCTGGCTCAGGGGCTGTTACTGACAAGTGTGTCTGGCCTCTGACACTTCTCATACTTTATTTCCCAGGACAGGTGATCAGCTCCACTCACACTGGAAAGCAGGCTTTTAGGAGCCGGTCCTCCACGCCCAGAGCAGCCTGGGGAGATGGCAATATATGAACTGCGTGCCAGCCCAACGTGTGCTCTGCCTCACATTTCTCTCCGTTCCTTTGTTTCACATTGTCCCCCTGAGCCACTCTATTGGAGAAGTTCATGAAGTATCTGAGCCCACACCTGCCTGGCCTTGATCGCAGGAAAATGTTACAGCTGCTCAGCATTTATCGGCCCATTTCCTGGTTCACTGCACTCTGATTTTCCTAGAGGGGCGCCGTCTCTCCTGGAGCTGACTCCCATCTTCTGGGTCTGAGCCACCCAACCATGCATCTCATCTCCTGTCGCAGTGACAGTCGGGACGGGCAGTGACCGTCAGGGCAGTTAAGCAGCAGTGGGAAAAGCCAGGACAGACACTGCGTCTTCTGCTTGGCGTGAATGAGGAAGGACGTGGCCTGGCAGCTGCTGGAGGCCACCTTGTTTGAGAGCAGAGTCAGCGCGGTGACTTGGAGCTGAGCAGGGGATTCTGATGATGTCGTTTCAGCCCTGCCCCAACCCGCCCCTTCCAGGTCAGAGGATCCCAGAAGTTTCCCCTCTGTCTAACGCAGTTTGGGTCAGGTTTGCTTTGCTTGTGATCAAAAAGCTCTTACTGATGAAGATAAAGGAGAAGCCGTCCTTTGATTCCCTCCCCATGACCGTGGACAGCAGCAATAACTGTCCCTGGGAGACCAGCGCTCTTGCCCAAAATGGAAGGTGAGCTGGCGACACAAGAGCTCACTTTGGGGCTGAGCTCAGGAGCAGACGAGCAGACACAGAGACGTGAATGTGGAGTGACCTATGGCTGGTCAGTGGAATGGCAGGAGACCCCCAGGATGGCTCAGGACACGGGGCCCTGCCCAGGCTGACCTCAGCAGGGGTCTCTGGGCCCTCCTGTTGCTGCAGCCCCACTCTGTCTTCCTCCTACATCAGAGCCTGTCTCGCCCCTGAGCCAGCGGCTGTGACGAAGACTCGGTGCTGCCAGAGATGGAGAGGGAGCTCCTGGCCCGGAGGGGGCCTGTTGCTGTGAAGACACTGGTCTACATGGAGAGCATAAGGCAGGGTTTCCAGTCTACTGGGTCATCTGAATCCATCGACAGGGGTGAGGTGACTTGTCCATGCGTGTTTCAACAGTTGCAATAACAATCACAGGAGAAAGGAGTCAAACC
This sequence comes from Diceros bicornis minor, assembly GCF_020826845.1. NCBI lineage: Eukaryota > Metazoa > Chordata > Mammalia > Perissodactyla > Rhinocerotidae > Diceros > Diceros bicornis. The sequence goes on along the minus strand of NC_080774.1, from coordinate 1,610,532 downwards.
ACCGACTGATGGAGTTACTAAGACCCTCAGTCGCTGTGAGCATGCATGAATGGTGAGTGCCCACCATCCCAACATGCTCCATGACCCTGACAAGAGGGAGACGGGGTCAAGCCTGGGTCACACTTCACCACACTGACTTATGTGTTTTTAAAGCACAAACATTTAAAGAAAAATAAGACAAATAAGGAGGTAGAGGGTACATTTGAGTGATATAATTTAATCTGTAGTGGTTGTGATATGGTGGATCTCCATGCAATAATCCTGCCTTTCATAATCAGATGAACAATAACTGTGAGAATAAAAATTCATCTACATTATAATTACTGTTTCATAAAGTTTATGTATGCTAGTAACAACTAAATGGTTCAGTGTCTTGAATAACAGGTATTTTTCCATGTTTTTATTGTGAGTTATATTAATTTTGTTACACAATTTCTTCTCAATAGATAATAATATCCATACAATTTAAGTGACTGATCTTTGCAGTGTATCTATCTTCAAATCTCTGAAAACAAGTGATGAAACCAACCTGTTTGATTAACAGATGTCTGTGTTTATTACATCACTGAGTCAGTAACACGCTGCAGTTACTTCTTGAGGCGTGAACTGACACGAGAACATGCGTGCAGGTGCAAATGGAGGTCTGACTCCTCCTACAGCAGGGACAGGGAGGGAATGGAAGCCCGTGTGTCGACCCCGAGCAGCAGCCGTGGGCTCTGGCGTCTCACAGACCTGGACTGGAGTCTTGCAGCCATCGCAGCCACACTGTGTCATTGCCCTTTTCTAGCTTCTGATCTCCAGTCACAAAGGGTTATTCTTTTTAGAATGAATTTTATTCATTCATTCTGTAGACAGTGATCAAGTTCCTACTGTGAGCCATGTGCTGTGCATTTCATGATGGACAGAAACACAGGAGCTGACAGTCTAGTGGAAAAGACAAACATGAACTGAATGACAACATGAGGCATGTAAGCGCCAACAAGGAATGGGAGATAACACAGTGACCTCTACCTGGTCCAGGAGGCTCAGGGAAGGCCCCTTTGGGGAGTGACAATAGAGCTGAGATGTGAGGATGACCAGAAGTTACCAGGAAGGAGAGTGCTCCAGGCAGAGGGAACAGCATGTGTAAAGGCCCTGTGGCTGGAGCAGGGAAGGACAAGGAGAGTTGTACAGATGAGGCTGAGATGACCACCCTGGGCTTGTGGGCCATGGGGAGGGGTTTAATTTCACTCCAAGTGTGACAGGAGCTGAGGAGGATCCACAGCAGAGGGGGAGATGACTAGATTGGCTTCTTCAAGAGATCACTCAGTCTGCCACAGGGAGTGTAGAAGAGGTAGGGGCAGCAACTGTACAAGTCAGACAGGCACCAGGCGAGAAAGGATGCTGTGTTCCCTTACAGAATTTTTTTCTTCTCTTTCTGATGAAACTGCAAGTTTGAATCTCACTGTTGGTGGAAGGACCAGACTCATGGCTCATTATCGAAATGTGACTTGCCAGTGTTGGTTGGCTTAGCTCCATTGTGTCAAATGCACTATGGAGGCTGGTGGGTTTGAATACATTTCTGAAGCTGATGTCTGGAATCTCCTGCTTTGAGGGTGGAGGCCATGGAGATGGGGAAAGCAGGTAGATCCCAGGGAAATTTTGGACATAAAATCAACAGGTTAGTGGTGGGCCAGATATGAGGAGAGTGAGAGAGACAGAACAGAAGGAATGGATTCTCTTGGTTCATACAAGGTGATGAACTGTAGTTCCATTTATTAAGCTGGAAACACTGAGCAAGGTCTGGAGTGAGGGAATGTAGATTCCTCTTGGCCTGTTGACTCTGTATTACCCGTGAGCCATCCAAACGCAGATACCAAGTAAACAGTTGGACTTACGAGTCTAGAGCTAAAGGACAGAATATTCCAGAGACATAATTTGGGATCCATCAATGTATGGGCAGTCTTGAAGGCCCAGGGAATAGATGAGATTAACTATAGAAAGAAATGTAGTGACAAGAGAAGACCCAAGACGAATCTTTGTGGGACATTTCACATGCAGGTAGAGGCAGCCGAGTCTGAACAGAAGACTGAGAAGGAACAGTCAGAGAGGCAGGAGAAAACCAGGGGAGCACGCTGTTGCAAAATCAATGGGAAAGGGTGTTTAAAGGGGAGGAAGGGATCAGTAGTGTCAAATCCGCTGAGCAGTCAAGACAGGGACTGAAAGGTGGACTTAGCAACGCACAGGGCATCGGCGACCTTAGCAAGAAGTGTGTGGGTTGAGTGTAGGGAAAGAGGCAGAGTGGAGTGAGGAGGAGACAAGACAATGGAGACGGAAAATGCAAGGGACACTTCCAGCAAGACTGGCTGTGAAAGAAAGGAGAGGGGCAGTAGCTCCACAGAGACGTGTGGCCAGGGGAAGGATTTCTAAAGGTCTAGTGCAACCGAGAGGGAGCAGAGGAATGCACTGGAGAGGAATGGGGTAATCACCACCAAGAAGCAGGGTTCAAACTGGAGTGCTAACGAGGCCAGGAAGGTAACGTAATGAGCTCACAGGCAGGGCTGTGGTGCTAGGAAAGCAGGCCGCACTGACACGGAGCAGCCGCCGCAGGCAGCTCTGGCCAGGAAATGCAGCCCTGTGCTGACAATCCACTTGCTGTTTCCAAGAGAAGCTGTGAAGCCTCCATTTGTAGTTGATTTTCAAGAGAAAAGCAGGTCTGCAAATTGGCCCCAGTGTGCAGCACCTGCCTCGAGGACTCTGACAAGTGGATGGGAGAGGACCTAACTCCGTGTGGACTGGGTGAGGGGGTGCTGCTGAGCGCTCAGCACAGCAAGGCACGTGGGGACTTCTCAGAAACAGCACTCAGGGTCACTGTCACAGGGTCAGGGGGCTGTCTGCTGGACGGGTCCACACCGACCTTCATCTTTACATTCACATTCCACTCTTGCAAGTGCTTCCCCAAAGAGCACTGCGTGCGATTTTTCTGAATTACTGAAAACGTTTATTAAATGTTAAACATCTTGAAAAGCCCAAGAAACCTCATTAACAATAAAGAAACTCATCACCCACAGGCACCAGCAGGTCCAGGAGAGTTCCACCAACTCCATGGCACTTCTGCCTCAGGGCTACATGGAACCTGCCAGGAGGAGACAGCATTTGGCCCCAACTCACACTTTCCCACGGGATGCATCTTCCAGCCACAGGAAATGTGTCTTTCACAACACGAAAGACCCGCTGAGGTCCTAGAGGGCAAAACCACCATGAACCACACATAAACCAAGACCTATCAGATCTGTGTGGAGTTGCTGATATCTTCCCCGGGGCACAGTTTCAAACATGACATTTCAGATCTCTGCAGAACAAGTCACCGTCTATCCATGGGCCCCACCCCACGTGTTTCTCCACAGATGGTGATGGAAACACAGCCCAGAAGTGAATATGCTTCACTCCTCTTAAACATATTCAAATAGATTTTGATTTGAACACTTGGGCATGTTGACTGGTGCTTAGTTAGATGGTCTGAAATGAAGACAGACAGAAAAACATATGCTTTTTTTCTTCTCTTTCTCATGAAACTGCAAGTTTGAATCTCACTGTTGGTGGAAGGACCAGACTCATGGCTCATTATCCAAAAGTGACTTGCCAGTGTTGGTTGGTTTAGTGCCATTGTGTCAAATACACTACTGGAGGTGGTGGGTTTGAATACATTTCTGAAGCTGATGTCTGGACTCTCTTGCTTTGATGAGGAAAGAGAGAAGTAACTTTGTTTTTTTTTTTTAATTTTTTGTTTATTGCAGTAACATTGGTTTATAACATTGTATAAATTTCAGGTGTACATCATTATACTTCTATTTATGCATGGATTGCATCATGTTCACCACCCAAATACTAATTACAACGCATCACCACACACACGTGCCGAATGATCCCTTTCGCCCTCCTCCCTTCTCCCTTCCCCTCTGGTAACCACCAATCCAATCTGTGTCTCTATGTGTTTGTTTATTGTTGTTGTTATCTACTACTTAATGAAGGAAATCATACGGTATTTGACCTTCTCCCTCTGACTTATTTCACTTTGCATAATACCCTCAATGTCCATCCATGTTGTCACAAATGGCTGGATTTCATCGTTTCTTATGGCTGAGTAGTATTCCATTGTGTATATATGCCACATCTTCTTTATCCATTCGTCCCTTGATGGGCACTTAGGTTGCTTCCAAGTCTTGGCTATTGTGAATAATGCTGCAATGAACACAGGGGTGCATGTATCTTTATGCATTGGTGTTTTCAAGTTCCCTGGATAAATACCCAGCAGTGGAATAGCTGGATCATATGGTAGTTCTATCCTTGATTTTTTCAGGAATCTCCATACTGTTTTCCATAGTGGCTGCACCAGTTTGCACTCCCACCAGCAGTGTATGAGAGTTCCCTTCTCTCCACATCCTCTCCAACATGTTGTTTCCCGTCTTGTTAATTATAGCCATTCTGACGGGCGTGAGGTGGTATCTCATTGTAGTTTTGATTTGCATTTCCCTGATAGTTAATGATTTTGAACATCTTTTCATGTGCCTGTTGGCCATCTGTATATCTTCTTTGGAGAAATGTCAGTTCAGGTCTTTTGCCCATTTTTTAATTGGGTTGTTAGTTTTTTTGTTGTTGAGATGCATGAGTTCTTTATATATTTTGGAGATTAAGCCCTTATCAGATGTATGGTTTGCAAATATCTTCTCCCAATTGTTAGGTTGTCTTTTCGTTTTGTTGATGGTTTCCTTTGCTGTGCAGAAGCTTTTTAGTTTGATGTAGTCCCATTTGTTTATGTTTTCTATTGTTTCTCTTGCCCGGTCAGACATGGTGCTTGAAAATATGTTGCTAAGACCGATGTCGAAGAGCGTACTGCCTATGTTTTCTTCTAGAAGTTCCATAGTTTCAGGTCTTACATTCAAGTCTTTAATCCATTTGGAGTTAATTTTTGTGTAAGGTAAGGGTCTACTTTCCTTTTTTTTGCATGTGGCTGTCCAGTTTTCCCAACACCATTTGCTGAAGAGACTTTCTTTTCTCCATTGTATGTTCTTGGCTCCTTTGTCAAAGATTAGCTGTCCATAGATGTGTGGGTTTATTTCTGGGCTTTTGATTCTATTCCATTGATCTGTGTGTCTGTTTTTGTGCCAGTACCATGCTGTTTTGGTTACTATAGCTTTGTAGTATATTTTGAAATCAGGGAGTGTGATACCTCCAGCTTTGTTCTTTTTTCTCAGGATTCCTTTAGCTATTCGGGGTCTTTTGTTGTTCCAAATAAATTTTAGGTTTCTTTGTTCTATTTCTGTGAAAAATGTTGTTGGAACTTTGATAGGGATTGCATTGAATCTATAGATGGCTTTAGGAAGTATGGACATCTTAACTATGTTAATTGTTCCAATCCAAGAGCACGGAATATCTTTCCATTTCTTTGTGTCTTCTTCAATTTCTTTCAGCAATGTTTTATAGTTTTCCGTGTACAGCTCTTTCACCTCTTTGGTTAAGTTTATTCCTAGGTATTTTATTCTTTTTGTTGCAATTGTAAATGGGATGGTATTCTTAATTTCTCTGTCTGCTACTTCGTTGTTAGTGTATAGAAATGCAACTGATTTTTGTATGTTGATTTTGTATCCTGCAACTTTACCATATTTGTTTATTACTTCTAAAAGTTTTCCGGTGGATTCTTTAGGGTTTTCTATATATAAAATCATGTCATCTGCAAATAGTGACAGTTTCACTTCTTCCTTTCCAATTTGGATCCCTTTTATTTCTTTCTCTTGCCTGATTGCTCTGGCTAGGACTTCCAGTACTATGTTAAATAAGAGTGGTGACAGTGGGCATCCTTGTCTGCTTCCTGTTCTTAGAGGGATAGGTTTCAGTTTTTCACCATTGAGGATATTAGCTGTGGGTTTCTCATATACGGCCTTTATTATGTTGAGGTACTTTCCTTCTATACCCATTTTATTCAGAGTTTTTATCATAAATGGATGCTGTATCTTGTCAAATGCTTTCTCTGCATCTATTGAGATGATCATGTGATTTTTTTCTTCATTTTATTAATGTGGTGTATCACGTTGATTGATTTGCGAATGTTGAACCATCCCTGCATACCTGGAATAAATCCCATTTGATCATGGTGTATAATCTTTTTAACGTATTGTTGTACGCGATTTGCTAGTATTTTGTTGAGGATTTTTGCATCGACGTTCATCAGTGATATTGGCCTGTAGTTTTCTTTTTTTGTGTTGTTCTTGTCTGGTTTTGGTATCAGGGTAATGTCGGCTTCGTAGAATGAGTTAGGGAGATTCCCCCACTCCTCAGTTTTTTGGAGGAGCTTGAGAAGGATAGGTATTAAGTCTGCTTTGAATGTTTGGTAGAATTCACCAGGGAAGCCGTCTGGTCCTGGACTTTTATTTTTGGGGAGGTTTTTGATTACTGTTTCAATCTCCTTACTGGTCATTGGTCTATTCAAATTCTCTACTTCTTCTTGATCCAGTTTTGGAAGGTTGTATGATTCTAAGAATTTATCCATTTCTTCCAGATTGTCGAATTGGTTGGCATATAGCTTTTCATAGAATTCTCTTGTAATCTTTTGTATTTCTGGGGTGTCTGTTGTAATTTCTCCTCTTTCATTTCTGATTTTACTTATTTGTGCCTTCTCTCTATTTTTCTTGGTGAGTCTAGCTAAAGGTTTGTCAATTTTGTTGATCTTTTCAAAGAACCAACTCTTGGTTTGATTAATTTTTTCTATTTTTTTTTTTTGGTCTCTTTCATTTATTTCTGTTCTGATTTTTATTATTTCCCTTCTTCTACTGATTTTGGGCTTTCTTTGTTCTTCTTTTTCCAGTTCCTTTGGGTACACTGTTAGATTGTTTATTTGAGATTTTTCTTGTTTGTTGAGATAGGCCTGTATTGCTGTAAACTTCCCTCTTAGAACTGCTTTTGCTTTATCCCAGAAATTCTGGCATGTCGTATTTTCCTTTTCATTTGTCTCCAGGTATTTTTTGATTTCTTCTTTGATTTCTTCATTGACCCAGTCGTTGTTCAGTAGCATTTTGTTTAATCTCCACATATTTGTGGCTTTTCTGATTTTCTTCCTATAGTTGATTTCTAGTCTCATACCGTTGTGGTCAGAAAAGATGCTTGGTATTATTTCAATCTTCTTAAATTTATGGAGACTTGTTTTGTGGCCTAATATGTGATCAATCCTGGAGAATGTTCCATGTGCATTTGAAAAGAACGTGTATACTTCGGTTTTTGGATGGAATGCTCTGTATATATCTACGAGGTCCATCTGTTCTAGTGTGTCATTTAAGGCCAATTTTTCCTTATTGATCTTCTGTTTGAAAGATCTATCCGTTGGTGTAAGTGGAGTGTTAAAGTCCCCTACTATTATTGTGTTACTGTCTATTTCTCTTTTTATGTCTGTTAATAATTGCTCTATATATTTAGGTGCACCTACATTGGATGTGTAGATATTTACAAGTGTTATATCCTCTTGTTGGATTGTTCCCTTGATCATTATGTAATGCCCTTCTTTGTCTCTTTTTACAGTTTTTGTTTTAAAGTCTATTTTGTTTGATATGAGTACTGCAACCCCAGCTTTCTTTTCATTGCCATTTGCATGGAGTATCTTTTTCCATCCCTTCACTTTCAGTTTGTGAGTGTTTTTAGGTCTGAAGTGTGTCTCTTGTATGCAACGTATATATGGGTCTTGTTTTTTTATCCAATCAGCCACCCTATGCCTTTTAATTGGAGCATTTAGTCCATTGACGTTTAAAGTAGCTATTAACAAGTATGGACTTACTGCCACTTTTTAACTGTTTTTTTCTCACTGTTTTAGTACTCCTTCTCTGTTCCTTTCTTCTTCTATACAAAATTGATGGTCTCTTTAGTTTGACCTCTGTCTGAAAGCTCTACTCTTTAACTCCCCTCCTCCCTCCTTTTATGTTTTTGATATCGTATCTAACCTCTTTTTTGTGCATTTGTATCCATTACCCTCTTATCATGGAAATAGATAATTTTTCCTATTTGTGGTCTTCTCTTTTCCCCTTAAATTAATCCCTTTAACATTTCCTGTAGCACTGGTTTCTTGGTGACAAACTCCTTTAATTTTTGCTTGTCTGGGAAATTTTTTATTTCTCCTTCCATTTTGAATGATAACCTTGCTGGGTAGAGTATTCTTGGCTGTAAGTTTTTTCCTTTTAGCACTTTAAATATATCATGACATTCTCTTCTAGCCTGTAAGGTTTCTGCTGAGAAGTCAGCTGATAGCCTTATGGGGTTTTCTTTGTCTGTAACTTGACTTTCTCTTGCGGCTTTTAGGATTCTCTCTTTATCTTTAATTCTAGATATTTTTACTATGATGTGTCTTGGTGTGGGCCTCTTTGGGTTTATCTTGTTTGGGGCTCTCTGTGCTTCCTGTACCTGGATGTCTGTTTCCTTCCTTAGGTTAGGGAAGTTTTCATCTATTATTTCTTGAAATAGATTCTCTGCCCCTTTGTCTCACTCTTCTCCTTCCAGGACACCTATAACATGGATGTTAGTGCGCTTGATGTTGTCCCAGAGGTGCCTGAGACTGTCCTCACTCTTTTTAATTCTTTTCTCTTTTACCTGTTCAGCTTGGGTAATTTCTTCTAGTCTTTCATCCAGCTCGCAGATCCGTTCTTCTGTATCCTCTACTCTGCTTTTGAGTCCCTCTAGTGAATTTTTCATTTCCAGTATTGTATTTTTCATTTCTGATTGGTTCTTTTTTATATCTTCTATTTCTTTGTTGACGTTCTCACTCGTTCATCTATTCTTCTCCCCAGATCAGTGAGCATCCTTAACACTCTTTGTTTGAACTCTCTGTCAGGTAGGTTGCTGATTTCTGTTTCACTTAGTTCCTTTTCTGGGGTTTTGTCCTGTTCCCTTACTTGCAATGTATTCCTTTGCCTCCTCATTTTGCCTCTTTCTCTGTTATTCTGTCTACGTATTAGACAGCTACGTAGACAGCTGCATAGTCAGCTACGTCTCCTGCTCTTGGATAGGTGACCTTATGTAAGTGATGGCTTAGGAGGCCTGCAGTGTGCTTCCCTCAGTTCTCAACGTTCCAGGGGTGACCCCTATGTGGGCTATGTGTGTCCTTCTGTTGTGGCCTGTTTGCTCTCCCTGTAGGCACCCAGGGAGGCTGAGTTATGCTCCTGGCCAGCTGTTGTAATGCTCAGCTGCTTGTAGTTGTTGTGGGGAGCCCCAGCACAGTTGGCTGCAAGTTCTAATACCACATTTGTGTTGCAGTATTTCTTTTAAGTGAGTAGGCCCCCAGCGTGGCAGGTTGCTAGGCTCAGGGCCTTACAATTGCTATAAGCCTCCAGCCTTTAGGTCTCTTGTCAGCTCTCTGAGGATTGCAGCTGGGTGGGGCTGGCCTCAGCCACGGGAGCACCCAATTGTTTCAGGCTTTGGAAGGTGGGGTAAACCCCCTATGTGGGTCTTTGAGAAGCACAAGTCTTCTACAGCTGACAAGCCCTGCCACCCACAGGTCCACACATCAGTCAACACAGTCCTGCCCCGTGTGCACACTCCGACCCCCCGAAGCAGGCCCAGTCTCTCCACGGCGGGAGCCCCACACTCTCCACCCACTCCTTGTGCATGCCCTGCCCCACTGAGGTGGGTTCAGTTGCCAGGCTGCAGAGAATCCAGTCACCAATCTATGCAGGCCCACAAGTTGCCTGAGGGCTTGTTGTTGGGTGGGCCCAGTCTCTAGGGTGGGCTGCCTGCCCTGGCTGAGCTGGATTAAATCGGTGCTCTAGTGGATGGGGCAGACCCTAGGCTAGCATGCCCCAGGGAGAACTCCAATGGTGTCTGTGTCAGCACGCCCACACCAGGCCACAACAATGGCCGCCGCCAATGTCCCAGTCCCTGGAGAGGTCTCACCTCTCACCGAGATGCACTCAGGGCCTATCAGGTCAGTCTCTTTTCACCAAAGCACTGTGCACCTTTCTTTCTGGTGATTTTAGGTTGCTTTCTGAAACGGGTGAGTTTCCGTGTGAGCCCTTTAACAGCCGGTTTTGATTTCTTTGTGAACCAGCTTTTCTGGGGGTACTCCCCAGTGTTTTAGTAGCAGGCAAAGTCAGATATTATGCCACTCGTCTCGATTGTGCTGGGTCCGCAAAATGCCCGCAGTGGGGGTGCTCCCCGGCTCAGGACCCTGCTCCTCCAGGGAGGGCTGCAGAGCTTTGGGTTGCTCCCGGGCGGCCGTGAGGCGCTGCAGCTGGTGAAGGTGGAGTTTTTTTCCTCCAGAAGGGAGTTTCTGCCTCTTCTACCTCAATTAGGATTGTCCTTTGTTGCAGCAGTTCCTCTTATCCAGTTTTCAGTTCTGTCTCAGGGGTCATTTTTCCACGAGTAGTTGTAAATTGGCTGTGTCCGTGGGAGGAGGTGAGTTCAGAGTCTGCCTACGCCGCCATCTTGACTTCGTCCCCTCTCCCCACTTATTCTTAAGAACGTTTTTCCATCTTCAAATCCTTGGGTTGGAATTGTAACCAAAATAGTGGGGAACCAGGGACGAATTCTCTGCAATCCATGATGGGGATACATAGAATGGTGACAGTTGGCAAAGATATTGGTGTGGGAAGAGGAAATCTCCTTGTTTGGATCTCCCAGCAAATCATTAAACATCTCTCCTTCCTGTCTGAATGTAACAGGCACTGGGCTGGGGCATTAAGGGCGCCCCTTTACTGTTTTATAAAGAATGTCACCCTGAAGTGCACTGTTCAGAGCCAGCCTTGCTGTTTTTTCCAACAATGGAGGACTAAGTAAGGTGGAGGATCCAGAGGGAAAAGGTCAAGAGGATCGTTTAGAAGCTGCATTCGAAACTCAGTTCTTTTCTTCTTGTATTGAGAATGAATAACGTGTTGCAATGCAGCCTTGGAGAAATTCAACCCAGGGTGTCTGGGATAAATGATTTATAATCTGTTTATTCCATGGGCAAAAGGCACCTAGAGAGAACATTCCAGAAGGAGGTCCAGAGGCAACAGTTCTGAGACACTTTTGACACGGGTGGAGGGTGGAATCTGACGCAGGGCCTCAGAAGCCCGGGGTAGGCCCTGGGTGGGATGACCATCTCCCTGGGTCCCTGCCCAGACTGCACGCAGGGTGTCCATTCCACAAGATCAAAGGACGCCCCTCAGGAAGCAAACAGGGGAGGTGATGCCGCTGCCAGAGCTCGAGGAGGCAGGAGGAGAGGATGCCCGAGGACTGAAGACCTGCACCTGAGAGTCCAGGGGGGCATTGGCCCACTGTGACTCTGGGCAGGCACGTGTGTGTGCACCATCAGTGCACAACTGGATGTGAACACAGGAGGGAGAATGACACGGGTGAGGGTGGATTGCCCACAGCCATCGGAGGAGCTGGATAAAATCAGGAGGGACGATCCTGTGACCCTAAGATGTGAGTGATTTTGAAGTTGAGGAGATGTCCATGCTCTCCCCCGGTGCAGCAAGAATCTGCAGAACTGCATGAATCGCTTCCTCCGCCGGCTGTGGGGCGTGGGAAGAGCCTCGTCTCAGGCCCTGGAAGTGGGACGGAGGTGCCTGAGCTGTCCATTGTACTGAGAAATGCTTCTGGACTGCAGCAATTGTGGCAGGTGTCTTAGTCCTTTGGGCTGCTGTAACAAAATACTGCACACTGGGTTTCTTGTAGGCAACACACATTTATTTCTCACAGTTCTTGAGGCTGGAAGTCCAAGGTCAGGCTGCTGGCAAGGTCGGGTTCTAGTGCAGGGCTTCCTCTGGGTTGCAGACTGCTGACTTCTGGCCGTGTCCTCACAGGGCGGAAGAGGCCAGGGCGCTCTCCGGGGTCTCTTTGATAAGGGCACTAACCCCGTTAGTTAGGGCTCTGGCCCTCGTGGCCTCATCACCTCCCAGAGGCACAGATGCTCGATGGAAAGGGTGGGGGTCCAAAACCCCGCCAGCTTGTCTGGGCCTCAGCCCCACCCACAGGACCCTCCACCCTTGGCGTCCAAGTAAAGAATGTGCTGCAGTTTGGGGCGGTGACCTTTGAACCCAGTACAACTGCTCCTGTCCAGCTGCCCTCCCATCCCCTGCTCAGGTGCACAGCCACCTCCTGGAATACAGGGGCTTCTTCTTGCAGCCAGGACCCCTGAAACAGAGCCCTCTGAGCAGCTGGGGGACGGCTCCTGTGAGAGCATCCTGTGGAGGGAATCTCTGCTGCACTCCACCCTGTTCCTCGGCCACGTGGCTCAGCCTCTGGCCACGCATCCTCCGTGGAGAACAGGCCAATGAGGCCCCCTCCCGGCAGGGCCAGTGTGTGCGCTGTGCTCAGGGCACGTGGGGGGTGTCACCGTCGCTGTCCTCGCGGGCTCTGCTGGCTGGTGGAGCTCTCCTTCAGGAAGCATCCTTTCTGTGTGTGCAGGTCTCTGGAGAAGGCGCCTTGTTTGCATATTGATGAGGGATGACCGTTACTCTTTAGCCTAACACATATTTTTAAGTTCTGACGGAGCCTGACATTTTACATTTTTTTGTGTGTGTGAGGAAGATCAGCCCTGAGCTAACATCCATGCCAATCCTCCTCTTTTTTGGCTGAGGAAGACTGGCTCTGAGCTAACATCTATTTCCAATCCTCCTCCTTTTTTTCCCCAAAGCCCCAGTAGATAGTTGTATGTCATAGTTGCACGTCCTTCTAGTTGCTGTATGTGGGACGTGGCCTCAGCATGGCTGGAGAAGCGGTGCCTCAGTGTACACCCAGGGTCCGAACCCGGGCCGCCAGTAGCGGAGCGCGCACACTTAACCGCTAAGCAACAGGGCTGGCCCGACATTTTACTTCTGATTCTCTTTCCTCTTAATAATCCCCGGAAATAGAGACATTTTGGGGTAGGAGGGTGAGAAGTATGTGTTTTCTCTATTTGTTAAGGATTGTTTTCATCTGCAAGAAATAGAAGAAACAACCGAGAGCCTGGCCCAATGGGGATTTACTTTCCTCCTCATCAAACATTCAAGGAAGGCAGTTCAAGGCTGATATAATGGCCCACAATGCCCTCAAGACGTGCCTTGGCGTGTAATTTGGGCACCATTGTGCTGCCTCGTGGTTACAAGAGAGCTGCTCCACTTCCCACATCACAGCTGTATTCCTGGCAGGAAAAATGGGGAGAGTGGAAGACAGAAGGGACTCGCCAGCTGAGTCCATCCCTTAAAGGAATCCTCCTCCTAGGACTCCTGCCTGTATTTCACTGGTTAAAGTTCTATCACGTGACCAACCACCTCTGCAAGGGTTTCTGGGAAGTATAGTTCTATAGCTGGGCACATTGCAACTCTAAACAACAATGGTGTTCTGTCACTTAGAAGAAAAGGCACATGCACATTGCCCAGGCATCATCGGGGCCTGCCAGAGTCCCCTGAGGAGGTAGGTCTGGCTCTATGGGGCCTCGCTGGGCCCCCTCCCAAGATGTGGCTTCTGAGCAGAGGCAGCCAGAGAGCAGATGAGAAGCCCCTCCTGACGGAGACTGAAGACAGCCTTGCCAGTCCTTTTCTAATTCTAGGCACTGTGTCAGTAATCCATCTACAAGATTTCAGGGAAGCCTCGCCAATCACATAATCCCATAGCCACATTCCTGAAGTCAACAGATCAAGTCCATCGTGGTTGGTTCCAGAATCCCATGGAAGCTCTGAGCCACGGACAGGTGGAGGGAGGTGCTGATGCTGAGAGGCTGAGTGAGTTTGGACACGGTGGTGTTTGCTGTCTTCTAGAGAACTGTCTTTGCTGTGGGTTGATGATTGCATACACCGCGGGACAGAATCCGGAGAACAATTGTGTCTTATCCCTTGGTGTTTTAACTTCCAGTTCTGGGTGTTTGGGTTCCTTTCCCTGCCTCTGGATTTGGCGACCGGTATTTGACAGAGCAGAACTCCAGATATTCTGTGAGGAATGAGGGAACTTTAATCTTACCCACCAAACAGAGAAGGGTGGGGCAGGAAGGCCACTGCAGAGACACTCCACGTGGTCGGGGGTCGGGACGGCTGCGTCACTTTAGAGGCTCCTGTTGTGACTCCTTTTCCAGTGTGACAGAATAACAGTTTGGCTGAGACAATTTGGCATGGCAAGTTTTAGGCAATGATTTGTTACCTAATTCCTGTTGACAGACACTCTTGTAAGTACATGTGTCTCTGGAGACTGCGTCTTCTCCACATATCGATTGGGGAAGAAAGACTTTACCTGTCCAGTGCCGTAATTCCCTAGAACTAGCCTCAGGCTGAAGCCACAGGGGCGTCTCTTTCCCATCAGTGTGTAGAGACGCTCTCACCATTAGCAATGGCTGCTCTCCTGTCTTATTTATTTCCTCCTGTTTGCTGCACGTGTGAATTGGATAGAGTTCAGTTGTGACTAGGTAAAGAAATTAAACACATATGGATTGGGTCCTTTAGAATTAAAACACACTGTTTAATTTCGTGAGAAGAACAACAAAGGGAAGAAAAACCGAACTTTAAATGCTAAGTGACGTTTCAAGCAGCCACAGCTCAGGAGCCAGGGTGAAGAGCTGTGACGCTTCTGTAGGTGTATTCAGATGCTGTCTTTCTTGCCTGACTGCAGCGCTGAGATGGGGAGAATGCTCTCGGCATGGAGACGTGTCCATTCAGGGTACCGCCCCTGTCTGGATTTTCTCTTCTGCCTCTTCCTTCACTCCCGAAAAATGTCATTAAGGGGAATGTGGAAGCTCTGGTGCCTGTGACCTCCCGTGTTCAGGGAGTGAAGTGGTTTCCTGACTGGTCCTCCTACCCATTTCGTGGGCTCCTGGAGCTCAGAGAGCTGTGGGTGCCCAGCAGGCCCATTTCACATCTCTGAAGGTCAGAGACGCAGGTGTCTGAGTGCACAGCTGTGCACTGCCAGCCTCTGACATACAAGATTGGAGCGGGGGGAGATCCAAGGACCCTTCTAAGAAAACTCAGTCCTGTGACAATGAAAAGAGAGAGAAAATTCAGGTGTAACTCACCTTTGTTGAGTAACATGTAGAGTCAGGATGGGGCCCTGGAGCCAGGGTGTCTGGGCTTGAATCCTGAGTTGGTCACTTACCAGCTCTGTCACTTGGAGTGAGTCCCTCTAACCGTGACGTGGTTTCAGGTGTTCACTTGTAACATGGGGCAACGGTGTACACAGCTGACAGGATGCTGTGGGGATTGAATGACTTCATTCCTGGAAACTTTAACACAGTACCTGGCACAGAGTAAGTGCTTAGAAAAGGTTAACTGGTGCTATGATTGGGCCCCAATGAGGAGCTCATACACACGATCCCAACAGAGACCTCTAAGCACCTGTGAGGTGGGTGTTAGGGATGGTTGGATGTAAACAACAGAAACTGACTCTGGTTCTTTCAAGTAGTAAGGAATTTATTGGAAAGATAAGGACTTGTATCAAAGTGAGGGCGTGAAAACTACAAAAGGCAAACTTCTTTGGCGTCAAACTATTTTTATCCTAAGAATTAGCAGATTAATAAAGATCGTAAGAACGGAACTTAGAGAATCCAACGGAAATCGTGCTGTTCCTGGGTGTCTGTCTTTCATTTTCCTCCTTTTTAAAATTTCCCCCCCCGACCCATCTTTCCCTCTTCCTTTCTCTCTGGTTGTCCTCCCAGGCTCCTCCGTCTCTCGCCACCTCCTCAGGACACAGGCACGGGTGACTGCGCGTTCCCACACCCCAGAACCTCATAGGCACGCAGGGCGATCCACTCTGCACGTGTCTCTTGAATCCAAGGACCTGAAGCCCGAGCTCACGGCCGTGTGTGTGAAGAGAGGAAGGGGACGTGGCCGCTCCAGTGTGAAGTGCAGGGGCCACAGTGTCCCCCTTCCTTCCTCTTCCAGGAGAAGGCGTTTGGGTCTCTTGGGTCTCAGGACCTGAGGTGCTCAGAGATGACTGACTGAGACCTCGTCTGTCCCCTTCACCATCTCAGTGTGGCTGTGTAAACTCCCACCCTCACGTCAGCTGTCCTCTCTCAGTTCTAAACTAAAAAAGGCTGTGGAACCACCATAATACACCTCAGGCTCAGGGGGACCCAGGGTTCAGGCCAGGCCATCGGGAATTTGTTTCTGCCTCTCAACTGCCTTTCTCTTGTGGGGATAGGAGGGGACGGGGGAGGGGATGGAGTGAGGGGATATATGGGGCAGGTGAGCAGAGGATGGGGTAGGTGGGATAAGATGGAGGTGTTGGGAGAGGATGGGGAAGGAGAGATAAGATGGGGGTGTGGGGAAAGGATGGGGAAGGAGAGATAAGATGGGGGTGTGGGGAGAGGAGGGGGTAGGAGGGATAAGATGGGGGTGGGGGGAGGAGGGGGGAGGAGGGATAAGATGGGCAGGTAGGGAGAGGAGGGGGTAGGAGGGATAAGATAGGGAGTGGGGAGAGGAGGAGGAAGGAGGGATAAGATGGGGGTGGGGGAGGAGACGGTAGGAGGGATAAGATGAGGGGTGGGGGGAGGAGGGGGAAGGAGGGATAAGATGGGGGGGTGGGGAGAGGAGGGGGTAGGAGGGGTAAGATGGCGGGTGGGGGGAGGAGGGGTAGGAGGGGAGGTGGCTGTGACTTCTTCCTCATGTCTTTCTTCTTGGTGCCCCCAGGAGGGCAGGTGGGGAGGACACCCCATTGGAGGGTGATGGCACAGACCTCTTGGTTTGTGTGTTAGCTGTGTTTCTGTCCATCCTGAGGAGTCCTGGTGAATGTCCGAGGCCCCTTTTCCTGCGGGAGGGTCGGGCTGCATGATTGACACCTGGGGTCCTTGCATTTGCCATAAAGCATCCCCGGGACTGCCTGATGTGTTGAGTGTGGAGCTGACACGTGGGGACGCGGGTCTGACCCTCCTTATCCTCCTGCATCCTTGTCCCTGTCTGCCTGACCTCTGAGGTAGTGACCCAAGTGTGAGCACCATGTCCCTCCAGCCCGCTGACCACGATGGATTCCTGACGACCCAGAGACCTGGCTCTCAGGTCACTCCCCACGTCCTGTGGGTTCCACGTCCTGAACATCACTTGGTGGTTGCTGATTCCGCTGGTGCCATTTCTCCAGAAAACCCCTGTAAATCTATCTCGCCAAACAAGTTCTGTGTTGAAAGCATTAAGATCTCCAGCAAAGGTCACACTCCTTGGGCTTCCTACAGCTCCCCATCCACCTCCATCACCACCCCCTCTGGGCCCATTTATTACAGCCACTGGCTGACTGTCACTCAGATTCAGGGAGCTCTGGTGGATGGAAAATTGATGATGCTGTGGGGGCGCCGAGCTCAGGAGGGAAATGGATGATCAGTAGAACATGCTGGAGCTCCCCAGGTGAGGCACTGAGCTCAGTGCAGTTGAAGAGCTTCAATTTGAGTCAAAATGTCCAGAAAAGAACACTGTGCAGATATGGAGGGATGTGCCTCCCTGTTCCCCTCACCTGGGGAGTCCTGGCCAGCCCTGCAGGGTCCTGAGTGTGACTCCCACAGGCCTCACCCTGAGATGTGGGTTTTTAGAGGACATGTGCACGCGTGCCAGCACACACACACACACACACACACACAAGGGCACCACAAGCATCAACGGATTCAGCAGAACTGAGCTGGGAGCCGTCCTGGACCTCGCCTCACCCTGGTCTCTGGGGTGAGGGGCCCCGTCTCTCGGAACCTGAAAGACGGAGTCACGAGACCTGGCAGCCAGTCTGGCCGGCACCTGTCTGATGTGGTCTGCACGGGGTTTGAGAAGGAACGGGATTAGATGTCAACACTTCACATTTGTTTTTCTCGAACAACTGTAAGGCCTGGCCCGTGGTCTCTGTCCCTTCCTGACAGCACTTGGCTGGAGCTGAGCAGCTCGTGTCACCAACGCGGCCCCTGTAGGATCCTGAGCCTGCAGGCCTGATGGAGGCTCTCTGCAAATGGGGTGCTGGGCTGGGTTCTCGCAGGCCTGAAGCCTCCATCTATCCTCCTGTCAGCTTTCCCGTCATTAATCTCCGCAGGGGCTCACGAGCCGCCTCCTTCTTTCTGATGGGTTGGCGTTGGCTTTGGGCCTAAGTGAAGACAGCCTGCAGGCAGCCGGGCTCTCAGCCTTCAGTTGTTAATTACGGAGGAGCTGGAGGCTGCCCCAGGGCCTGGTGAGCTCACGCTTCATGGAGAGCCCTTCAGAGAGAGGCTCCTTCCTGTAGATTGTTACCCTGGTCTTATTCCGACCCTCACACAATCTGAGGCTGGTGAGAGTGGTGCCCAGTGAGCACGGTCCCCTGACTTCCCTTCAGACGCCAGGCCCTGTGCGAGGACGTGTGTGGTGAGCGGAGGTGGATGACAAATATCCCCGTCCTCTGGGAGTCCATGAGGGCACGTAGATGGGTTCAAAATAGTAAAGATTATTACAGGGAGTAGTGTGTTATTTACATACACACGGCCACGCTTCATTTAATCCTCACAGTAGCCTGATGAGGGAGGCACTCATCACCAGTTTCCACAGTGAGAACGTGGCGGCCCAGAGAGGTTCAACCGGTTCCCTGAGGCTGCACAGCCGGTCCCGGCGGGCCCTGGGAAAAGAACCGGGTGTCTGGTGGCTCCAAAGCCCAGGCTTTACCCTCTCACTCTTTTCTCCCTCTTGCTCCTACATGCCTCATTCTCCCACCTGTGAGCCTTTTTTTTTAACAACACACACCCTCCCCCAGTCTCTGTGGCTTCTGCAGCTTGTTTCAGAGAAAGCAGAGTGGGGCCCGCCTTCTTCCCAGTCAGGCCCTTCTGGTCACTGCCCCATGGGTTGGCCCCTGCTGGACACAGGGGATGACGCAGGGGAAGAAATGGCGAAGGAGCTTCCAGTGTTGCTTTAGGGTCTTGGGGAAACATGGCAGCTGTGAGTGAGGAGAAGATCCCCCGTCTCCACCACTTTCCTGTGATGGGAGTTTGGACCGCTTCTGCCATTTTGCTGCCACTGTCAAGGCTGCAGAGAATATCCCAGTACCTAAGTTGTCATGCACACGTGGGAGCCTCTGTAGGACGGATTCCTAGCACAGCACTGGCACTTAGTGAGTTCTTGATAAATATTCGTTATGTGGATAAGTTCATCTAAGTCCAGCTGTGATCAGCAGGGTCACGCATGCGGTTACTTATTTTAGACGCATCTTCACACACACCCATCATCCTCCAACTCCATCACATCATCACATCATCATGACATCACCCCCATCATCACCACCACTATCATCTTCACCATCATCATCATCATCATCTTCACCATCATCATCTTCACCATCATCACCATCATCATCACCTTCACCATCATCATCATCATCTTTACCATCATCACCATCATCACCTTCATCATCACCATCATCATCACCTTCACCATCATCATCACCATCATCATCACCTTCACCATCATCATCACCATCATCACCATCACCATCATCTTCACCATCATCATCATCATCATCACTTTCACAATTAACATCTGTTTGGCACTTTTCTTTAGAAGGTGCTGGGTTAAGAACTTTGCACACATTATCTTACTTCATCTTACCAATAATCCCTTCTTAAATGGATGAGTTCATTAACTCAGCAATGATCAATAGAGATCTTAAAACTTGGCTTACTTATCTTAAATACTATATGATAATTCTTCACCCCCTCCATCATCCTCCCACTAGCATTCATTGAGTGCTTATTGTTGACCAGGAATGATACCTTGCTTATTCAGTTCTCTCAGTAACCATTTGCAGTCAGGATTCTTGTCACCCGTTTCACAGATGAGGTGGCTGAGCCTCAGAGAGGTAAACTTACTTGCCAGCATCACCCAGCTGTGGAGCAGCAGAACCTGGATTTGAACCAGGGAGTCTGGCCCCAAGGTCGGGTAAAATAAGACCATCCCATTGCCTCCCAGACACACAGACCACTGGCATTCTGACCCAGCCACTCATCCCTGCACAGACTATGTCCCAAGTGTCTGGAGACGCAGAAAGGAAGAGGGCAGTGGAGTGAACTCACGGTCATCAACTCCTGCTGCGGAAGAACTTGGCATTTACCTCTGGTTGGAGCTGGGAGAATGCGTCCGGGCTGTAGACACTCTGGCGTAGCACAAAGCTGGCTGTTACCCAGACGACCCCGTGAGGCTTCAGCTCCAGAGATTTTGGCATCTGGCCAGGAAGCTGTTTTCCATTCCCCTTCATTGTAATTTGAGATTTCAATCAAGGCAGGACTTGTGAGGGTCTAAAATTGTCCTCCCTACAAAGGATGGCTGGTGTTCTAGACAGAGCGGAAGACAATGAATTCCAGGTGGAGATGAGAGGAAGCCATGTGTGAGATGCTCCGGCTGATCCTGTGACTGTTCTCATGTTCACGGTGGCGAGAGCCCCAGCTCCAGCAGAAGCCTGCAGAGCAGCTGCAGTTGGCGAGAGTGTGTGTGGTCCTCTCCTCCCCTGTGGGTCCTGGTGCCCGATGCTCTGGAAGTCCCCCGTGCTTTATCTCCAGAGAGGGTCAGGCCCAGAGACTCTGCAAGAACCAAACTCCTTAGATCCTGCAGACGTGAACGCCCAACGTCAATGCTCATCGGGAATGGATGCCGGCTAATGCTCGCTCCTCTGCTTTGCTCCGGAGATGGAGGTCTCTGCGCTTTGAGGGTTGTTCACAGTGTTTCCAGAACCTGTAGCTGGGGCTGTG
The DNA here is from genome assembly GCF_020826845.1 of Diceros bicornis minor. Lineage (NCBI taxonomy): Eukaryota > Metazoa > Chordata > Mammalia > Perissodactyla > Rhinocerotidae > Diceros > Diceros bicornis. Next base: position 1,589,906 of record NC_080774.1, on the reverse strand, counting down.
CTGTGTGCACGGGATCCTGGAGCGTCCACATGATGGAGTCGTGGGTTCTGTTCCCCAAGCGCAAGGCCGCCTGCTTCCTCCTGGAGAGGAAACTCGTCTCTGCCCTTTGCACCTGCTCAGGCACAGCCCTGCGCCTCGATCCTGCTCCTGACACCGGACTGTGGCTGCAGATGCTTGTCAGCTCTACCCGGGGCTGGTACCAGCCGTCTACTGACCATCAAGCTGGGGAAATTATTAAGTTATTTATCAATGACTTCCTGAGATGAGGTGGCATCAGGTCATTGACTAATAGGCGCTTGTTAATCATTCTGTTATTAGAACAATAGAACATCGAAAATGCTTTCACATTAAACAGATAGAACAGCAGCCAACTGTTTTGTAAAATAGGATTGAAGCCATAAAATACGTGATTCCTGGAAAAAAAGTACTGAGAGGCAACACACAAAGCGACATTTGATTGAGTTATGGTGTCGGTACGTCGGATACGATTTCACGTCACTCCCCAGACCTCCTGTAATGTAGGTGGACTGTTGCACGTTTAAAGCAAGCATGTTGTGGAGCCAGGACAACTCTCCAGGAAGCTTCTTTTCCAGGTGATTCATTAAGTCCAGCACTCAGGGGTCATATGGAGCTAACCCTGCCCCCAGAGGCCCCTGGAGAGCTCCAGCTCTGAGGAGATCAGGCTCTGGAGCCAGGAGCACCCTTCCCTCTCCTGGTCCTTCCTCCTGCTGCCTGGAGGGGCCACTGAGACTCCCCAGGGCAGGGCCTCGGTGGGCAGGAGCCTTGGTCACTGAAGGTACAAACAGCCCCAAGTCTATTGTCTCCCTCCTTATCCCAGGGATCTGAGAAATGCAGTGTCCTTGCCAGGAGAGGTTTCTCCTGAAGCCCTCCTGGAGGGGAGGCTCTGTGGGTGGAATACGGGATGGATCCTCTGCTGTCTCTGCTCCCCGCCCCCACCCTTCACTGCAGGGGAGCAGAGGGAGAGGCTGCGTGTCCAGGGCGCTGCATCAGACACAGGCCCTGAGGACGCCCCGCTTTCCCCGCAGCCAGAAGTGGGTTGTTTTCAGAAATAGAATTGGACTCACAAGGGATATGCTTCAAAATTCACGTGTGCGTCTAGAAGGGGAGGAAGTGGTGTTTCCAGTGTCTGTTCTCCAGAACAAACTCCTCAGACAACAGGGGTGGAAATGCTGTGTCTCCACCTCCCTGTTTGAGCTTCATAAACACATTAGCTCATAAAGGCCTCCAAGCTCCACACTCTCCTTGGGAAGAGAGAGACAAAGCTGCCCTGTGGTCAGGCCCGAGTTCCCAAAGGTGCTTTTGAATATAAGGCCCTTTCTTCCCAGAATGGCAGAAAGCTCTGGGAAATGCCGATCCAGAGCAAGTTTTTAAAACTTTATTCTTAGTATTAGAGCTTTCTTCCAACTCCCAATCCCCAAACAGACTCTGACATGGCATTGAAAAATATCAGGCAGATTTATTTTGTCTTAATTCAATCTCAAGTGGCAGAAACACAGCTCAAAGCAGCTGTTGCAAAATCTAGAATTTACTGCTCATGTAACAAAAACATCCAGGCGATGGCTTCAGGCATGACTCGATCTAGGGGCTCAAGGGACATTATCAAGATTTTGCTTTCCATTTTCCAGCTTGCAGATCTGATTTCTCCATTTGTGCCTTGGCTCTCCCCATGTGGTACCAAGATAGCTGCCTGGATCCAAGTCTCACTAATATCTGCATCTTCTCAGAGAGCTCACCATTATTCTTTCTCAACAGTTTCAATGAAAAATCTAGGACTGAATCCCATTGGTCCACCCAGGGCTACATGTCCCTCCGTGGGTCAGTCTCTAGCAGGGGATTTAATGATGCAGTTAGCTGGCCTCAGGTCACATAGCCTTCTTAGACCGGGAGAGGAACCAGATAACCTGACCATATAGAGTGATGAGGGAGACGGCTCACGAAGGAAAATGCAGGTTTGGTGACCAGAAGAAGGTGGACTGTGTGCAGATCCAGCAACACCAGCAAATGCCCATCATCCTTCAAGTGCCCGACAATGTTGTCTTCTCCTCCCGTCCTCCTCATGCCTCTAGACCGGCTCATCTCCCTCTTCCCATCACTGCAGGGCCACCCCTTGCCCAGGTCATCCATCCTGACATGGCATCGTTCCCCTCATTATCCTCATGTGGGATGTGTGTGATATCTGTGTAATTAGACTCTAGGCTCTTGGGAAAGCTGCATCCTCTCTCACACGTGCTCTATGAGCCCAGCTCTTGGCACATGGGGCCTGCATCTCTCAAGTGCCAAGTTCGAGCTTAGAGCATGGAAGAAGGAACAACTGAAAGGAAACTTGAGTCCAGGCAACGTAATTTCCTGCCCTGATTTTTTGCAGGTTCTCCTCTTCTGGTCTGTATCGTGTTGATATCACGAGGCTTGGACGGCTAGAGAGGAGAGTCAGTGTGGAGAGAGGCTCTGTCTGCTCACTAGTCCTCCTGACTGTCATGACTTCCACAGTGAGATCACATAGGGGTCTCCGTGTCCACTGCCTCAGTCCACTGCGTCGTTCCATGTGGGGCCTGTGGGGGGCATATGAGGCTGGTTTTCCCCAGGTCCTGGGCAGCAAGGAGCAGAAGGATTGAGAAACAATTCCCGCTCAGCTCTTCCCAGTCACGCAGATCTGGTCACACATGGCACCCAGCTTTGTGACCCTGTAGCCCATTTTTGGGTGGTCAGCCCAGTGCCTGGTATACAATCACTGCTCATAAATTACAGTCGAATGACTATATGAATGTACAAATGAATATGGTCTATTGTGCACCAGGCAGGTGGATCTTAGGATTCCCATTTCTCGGTAGGGGGATGGAGGTTTATGTGGTCCAAGATCTCAGGTCCACATTTTGAAACCATATCTTACGAATCCACAGTTGCATCAGGAAGATGACGGGATGGTGCTGTGGGCCCAGGTCACGTTCCCAAGTTCCAGAGAGATTTTTCTTCCTCACAAGAAAATAAAAAGGTTTTACCTGATCCCCAGGGGCTGGGCCAGGAGTCCTCAAGAAGCACTCAGGTGGGGGCTGTGGGAGAAGGTGGCGGCCAGTGGCCCATGCTTGCCCTCTGTCCCTCCACGTCTCCTGTCTCTGGAAGCCCCATCTCTTCCAGATGTACCCCAGAGCCCCAGGAGTGACAGCACCATGAACTGTCCTCCCAGTCTGATGACAACACACTTTCCGTGTCACCAGTGATGGCAGTCAGCACAGGCTTATCGGGAGGGTCTGTGGACAGCACTGAAGTCCATCCCCTGCCCCTCTGTCCACATGGATGTTTCATACATATTGTGAAGCCAGCCCTTCCTTCTCACCTCCCTGTTCCTTTCCCCATTGGCTAATTTTAAAGTTCATCTGACTTTCTTCCAAATGCCATGGCACCGACTGAGACTGTGGGCCCTTGTGGCTAATTAAGATGAATCCCAGAGAAGATGCTGAAAGACTTGCTTATTCCTTCTTAATTAAAATTCTGCTCCGACGCTCCTCATGCCACACGGAGCTGCAGCAGCGTCTTCTTGGTAAAGGGTTTCCAGAGGACAGAGCATGAGGGGACGTCATTCTGGTGTCATCGTCTGTTTGGGACTGGGGGGGCAGGGGGACTGGTGCCAGCTCCGTACACGATTCCCATCATTCCAGCTGCATCGACTCGGCTCCCCTTCACGCCCGTCTCCTGCCGGCTGACATGTGCTCTGGGCTGTCCACAGGGACAAGCATGTGATGCCCCTGTGAGCCTCCTGGGTCCTCCGTGGCTTGGGCACCTGTGCCTCTGTGCTGGAGGAGAGGCACGGGAGGCCGGGCTGTGCTCCAAGCTATGCGGGACTTTGTGGGCCCACCAGGCTCTCTGTAGGTTCCCCAGTGGGTCCTTGGTGGGAGGGGTGGACGACAGGGAGATGGGCTGTGTGGATGCCGTCCCCCTGCCGCCCTTGCTGTGCCCAGGGGTGGGGACTGGTCTGGACTGATATGGACCAGGCTCCTCGCCCCCTGGCCTTGGGAGGTTTGGCCCCTGGAGGCACCGGCAGATCAGAGGGCGGGAGGAGGGTGAGGCCAGGTGCTCACCCCGGGCCCCCTCGTGCAGGCTGCGGGCGCAGGGGCTGCTCCGTCCTCCACAGGCCCCGGTGCTCTCCGGTCCCTGACGCTGCTCCTCCCCTGCCCTCAGCTCCTTTGTATCACGGGAGCCAATGGATCTCACAAAGCTCTTATTTTCTCATTTAAAGGACAGGGTAGTTCCTGAAATACTGTCACCAGGCCACACAAGTTGAACGCCTCTAATTTTTCCCATTAGTCCCATTTCCATAATCTGGCATACTTCTTAATAACCCACAGATTTCGACTGTGACAACCTTTTTAGTCTATTCAATATGTCAGTCCCAGCCCCTGTGTGGGTTGAGACGTGGGAACAGGGACATCATGGAGGGGCCTCTGAGTCAGGCATCCTGAGTACGATGCCAGGTGGCCTCTCTGGAGTGGACCTTCTTAATGACAACGTCAGCTGTGCCTGGTTGTGGCCTCAGCTGATTAATCTTCATGTAACACCACACTGTTTATGCTGAAACACTGAAGCTAAATGCATTTGGTACAGTGGCACTCGGCTGGGAACGAGTAGCCATGGGCCCTATAAGGTCAGGAAAATGATCTCCCACATCACTGCAGTCTCCACCACTCCTTAATGTCTCACACCTGAACTGGCCCATTTGTGGACTCTTTCTGGAACTGAAAATATTTCCTGTTGGACAACCTGCTTCAGAATACATGGAGTTGGAGACGATGGCAGTGGAGCCCAGGAGGAAATGAGAGGTGGAGAACCTTGAGGGGGGGGCGGAATCTTTGACTCCCACAGCCCGGCCGCCGCCCTTGGAGGCTGAGCCACCATCTGGGGATGCACCGTGGACAGGGACAGCTTCCTCGGGGGAGAGGAGCTTCAGACGTGCTGGACGAGGCCAAGGACCAAGCAGGGCGGAGGGCACGCCTGTCCTGTGAGGGAAATTTCCTTCCAGGAGGGGCGACAAGGTCGGAAACGGGGCGGGATGGTGGTCTGGGAGCCTCCATCCTTTGCGTTAACAGAGAGCCCCGAGTGCAGGCCAGCGTTCTCCAGCTCATCCTTTCAGCTGCGGGAGATATGCCACGTGGTGACATGTTACTGCGCTTTCAAATGCAGGCTGTCCCTCCCCAGGGCTGCGTGAGGCTTGTGTGCAATCACTTCACCACCCGGCCTTTTACGGGGTCACAGAGGCTTCAGCCAGAGACCCCGCAGGCTCCCTCCTTCCCACTCTCTGGGGTCTGGGAGGGCAGTTCACCTGGTCAACCAAATGTAGACACAGGCCCAGCACAGACTCCAGGCCCATCAATAATTAAACTCTGCTGGTCAAACACGGACATTGGGAGGGGTTTGAGGGGAGAGTTGATGACAAGGGTGAGGCACGGGAGTGACTGTAGGCACCGTGTCCCTGTCCCCTCGCTGTACCAACTGAACCTCCAGATCTGAGGGCCTGGCGGGATGGGCCCGTCCCAGACGTTTCCCGGGTGAGCTGAGTTTTCTGTCTGGCTTTGGTCGGTGACAGCTGGGGACCTGGAGGCTGCCCTGCCTGGATCCCTCTCCACCACCCACCACGGCGGGGGGTCCAGCCACAGGACCCCAGCATCCCGTGTCCTCCAGGCTTCATTCCTGAGGGGGCACAACCTCCAGCCGCCCCACCTGCTCACAGGTGTTAGTCTCCACCAGCCTGGGCTCCTTTGCAGAGGGGTCAGCAATGGGGAGAGTCGACATTCTGATGCTGGCTCCACCTCCAGAGACTCAGTCCGTCTGCTCACGAGGGGCCCGGACGCTGAGCACAGGTGGTCCCCAGGGAGCGGTTTATGGACGAGTAATGAAGGGAACTCAGGCCCCTCCCCACGCTTCACTCCGCAGCCCCACACAGCGTCAGTTCAGACTGTGCAGCCTCCGCGCAGCGTGGCTCAGTCTCTTCTTCTTACTCGGTGTGTGTGCTGGTCAGACCCCCCAAGTCCTGCGTCAAATGCAGTTGACGTATTTCAGTACGATCTGTTTTCATTTTCCCGGGGGTGTGTGTGTGTGTGTGTGTGTGTGAGAGAGATGATGATATACGATTTTGAGACCTCCTCTTTGACTCATAGGTTATTTAGAAATGTGCTGCTCCGTTTCCCAATATTTGGAGATTTTCCAGATATTGATTTCTAGTTTAATTCAATATGGTTCAAGAATGTGCTTGTATGATTTACAATCTTTCATTTTTATGGCCCAGATAGGGTCTAACTTAGGGAACGGTCTGTGTGCATCTGAGAGTGACGTGCATTCTGCTGTTACTGTGCAGAGTGTTCTGGAATGTCTGTTAGGTCGAGTTGCTCGATGGTGCTGTTCAGGTCATCAGTGTCCTTACTGGTCTTCTGCCTACTTGCTCTATCAGCGACTGAGACGGGGTGTTGAAGTCTCCTACGCTAATTGTGGATCTGCCAGTTTTTCCTCTCAGTTCTATTGGTTTTTGCCTTGTGTGATTTGAGTTCTGTGGTTAGGTGCACAGATATTTAGGATCGGTACGTCTTCTTGGAGAATGCACCCTTCTACCTTCTGCAGTGGCGGCTTGTCCCTGAACATTGATCTTGTTCTCAGGCCCTTTGCCTGAAATTGGTGTATTTGCCCCAGCTTTCTTCTGTTTCGTGTTTGCGTGGTCCGCCTTCCTCCCTCCTTCCACTCCTAGCAGATCTATGCTTTTACGTCTATTAGAGCAGGTTTCCTGTAGACAGCACACGGTTGATTCTTGCTTATTATCCAGTCTGGTAACTTCCGAGTGTTAACTGTTGTGCTTTTCCACTCACATTTGCAGTGGTTGTTGATGGAGTGGAATTCACATCTGCCATCCTGCCAGTCGTTTCCTCTCTGTTCCATTTGTTCTCCGTTTCTCTTTTCCCTGTTTTTCTGCCTTGTCCGAGATTAATATGTATTTATGACTCCATTTATCTCAGTTGATTTATTGTTGATACCTCATTTTAAAACATTTTTCATGGTTGAACTATGGTTTATATTATTCATTTTTAAGTAATCTGAGTCCACCTTCAAATAATAGTACACTGCTTCTCCTGAAGTGGGAGGACTATGTCACACTAGACCTCATCCCCTCTCTGCCATCCCTGGTGCATTGCTGTCGTGCTTTTCAACTTTCCCACACTCAGCTCTTAGCAATATTTAAATTTTCAGTTTAATCTTCCTACAAGCTTCGTTTGGCAGTGTCCAGTTAACTAGGTGCTGGGCCCTGTTTCTCTCTGCAGGCACCTCTCTCTCTCTCTCTCTCTCTCTCTCTCTCTCTCTCTCACTCTCTCACACTCCCCTCATTTCAGGGTAGTTGTTTGCTCTGCAATCTCAGTTCTCTAAAAGGTTCATGGGGCCGGCCTGGTGGCGCAAGTGGTTAAGTGCGCGCTCCACTGCGGCGGCCCGGGGTTCGCAGGTTCAGATCCCGGGCGCACACTGACGCACTGCTTGGCAAGCCATGCTGTGGCGGCGTCCCATATAAAGTAGAGGAAGATGGGCATGGATGTTAGCCCAGGGCCAGTCTTCCTCAGCAAAAAGAGGAGGATTGGTAGATGTTAGCTCAGGGCCGATCTTCCTCACAAAAAAAAAAAAAAAAGAGTAATTTTGGGCCGGCCCCGTTGCTTAGCGGTTAAGTGCGCGCGCTCCGCTGCTGGCGGCCCGGGGTTCGGATCCCGGGTGCGCACAGACGCACCGCTTCTCTGGCCATGCTGAGACCGTGTCCCACATACAGCAACTAGAAGGATGTGCACCTATGACATACAACTCTCTACTGGGGCTTTGGAGGAAAAATAAAAAAAAATAAATAAATAAAAGGTTCAAGAAAAGTTGCTACTTTGCAGTCTGTCCAGCTGTTAGTCACGTTGTCTGGGTGGGAACCCCACACTCTTTCCTGCTCTCTGCCTCTCTACATTTAAACCATAGATCAGAACATGGTCTTAAAAATAACTTTTGACAAGATGAGAAAACAAAACAAAACCCAAGAATCCTCCCTAGTTTAAATAACCAGATCAGATAGAAGTGCCACATTTTATTAACATCTCAGCATCCCAAGGCAGTGGGGTCTCCATTTTCATGTGGCTGCAGTCTCCATTTTCATGTGGCTGCAATGTGATCCCCGAATTACTCCTCCAGTGATGTATCCCACATCTGGTGTAAGCAGCTTATGGGCAGTTCTGATCGGAAGATGGTGACTGGCTGAAATACCATGACATTCACCTGACACAGCCTCCTCTGGGGCCTTCTGACTGCCTCACAGAGGCAGCATCTGGCCAGGCGTGGAGCAGGGCAGTGAAAAACGGAGTGAGGCCCAGGCCTGCTCTGTCGTCAATTTTCCTGAAACACGGGATTTGTGTCACTCACAGCCGCCGTCTCCCCCTAATTGCACACGGATGCGGGATGGGAGCCTGGGCTCAGCTGCGCCTCCTCTCCTAACATCACAGCAAATGCGATTGTCCTACTTAATGTGGAGGGAGTGTGCGTGCCAAATGAAACCAGACAGACCCCGGCAGAGAGAGAGGGACAAAAAGAAATAAAACACGGCAGAATCTTCTGATAAATCAGCATGATGATGGATTGTAACAGGCAGTAATGTGAGCAGCTTAACAATTATTGAAACACTTCCTTCTGGGTCTTAAATACAAAGGCCAAGAAGTAACAAAGGGCCTGTGGTGTCTTATTAATCACTTCAGCACACTTCAGTTTGCAAAACACTTTGCCGTAATTTATTGTTCCTTTCAGTGGCCTCATCACAGACTTCTGTGTACAGAAATCTGTATAATCCATTGGTTCAACAAGACATCTGGTTCAAGCTTAATGAGAGGCCTGGGGCAGAGGCAGGTGTTGTAGCCTTCAGAAGCAAAGGCTGCATCACAGTGAGACCTCTGAGCTCCCGTGGGTACTGGTTGTGATGAGGATTCAGAGCTCGTGTAGGGTGTTGGAGCTCCTCTCTCTCTCTGTCTCTCTCTGTCTCTCTCCATATATATATATGCCTTCCATGAGTGGCCATCCCTCTCCCAGCTTGCGGGCTCTGCAGTCTCTCCATCCCCCTCCCTGAACCACTGGAACACTGCACAGTTACGTCTCCTTTCCTCCTGACCCCTAGGACACTGCTGACGTCCACTGGGACCAGCTTAGCTTTTTCAAATGACCTCAGCATGTTTCAGAAAATAAAAGTCACCACAGCCCCTGAGTCCAGCTGTGGACCCTGTGGCACAAGGAAAAGGGGGGCTCTCCCTTCCCCTGCTGGCACCTGCCTTGTCAGGCTCCTGTTCAGGACCCTGGAGAGCTGCCCAGGGGAGGGGACAGGCTGTACGGGAACTTCTGCTGGAGACCCTTCACCCACCGCCCAGCCCCACAGACCCCAAGGGAAGCCTTCCATCAGGTTCCTAGCACGGAGGGAGCATTGGGCGGAGGATGAAGAACCCTCTTCCGTGACAAGCCCTAGGCCTGGAGCGGGTTCAGGCAGTGAGAAAGCGGTACTGTGATGTGTGCAAGCATGTATATACATATTTCCTTTGCCCACCTGCTCAGACAGAGGCCCTGAGTCTGGAGGCCGAGACTCAGGCTGGGCCATGTGTCCACCCCTGAACCAGTCACAATGGAACGGAAGTCACCAGTTAACCTGGACCTGAGTCACACGGTCCACCCTGGCTCTGGGGTGCAGTCAGCACCCCCAAACCACAGGGCCAGGAAGTGAGTGGGCGCTGGTTCCTCACAGGGAATTGGGGGCCCTTATGAACACTTATGGCATGAACACTGGTGGGCATGACAGATAAATGGATGTCACAGCTGGGATGAGGCTTTTCCTTCCAGAGCAAGAGGGGACATGTGGGAAAGCCCACCCTGCAGCCAGTGGACAGAGCGCACAGGGGACCTTCTCGCTCGAGCTGGAGCTGGGGGTAGAGGGGTCAGGGCAGACAGGGCCCTGAGGTAAGAAGACAGAGCAGGACTCCCAGGGCACTGGTCCCCTGTGCTGAAATTTTGTCATGGACGATCACTACCTTTTCACAGAATTTAAACTAAAAATATTTAAAGTGACAGCAACTTTCAAATTTCCAAGGCACTGACACCATTAAAGTTACTTTAGTTACACTATATTTTTTCAGATCTAAAAGAAAAAACAGTAAATATGTCAGCAGTAAAATTTATACTTACCCTGCAATGAATTCAAACCCTGGGCATTAAACTAACAAGTGGTCTCAGCCCATTTGGGCTTTTTTCATCTTCTGGAAACCTTCGAGGGCTGTGCTTTGTGGGAGAAAAGATTCTTTGTGGGGTCACAAGAGACCCTGGAGCTCCCCATGCAGTGCCGGCTTCCAGGAGCAGAGGGGGAGGCGGCATTGGCAGTAAAGGGCGTCTGAGCCGTGTCCCCCACCTGCCCAGGGCCTCCTCCCAGTGCAAGGACCCCTGTCCTTCTGCGTGTGACAAGGGGACCCTGACAGCTCTGGCCGTGTTAACAGGATGCTCAGAGAGCTTCCACTAGAGGAGTTTTCCCCAAGATCATCTTTTATTGCTTTATTTTTTAAGTAAGAATAAACCATCACTTTAAAAGTAGCACATCTGATACCAGTTTCTCCGTGACTGCTCCTTTCAAATAGGGGTTTTCCAGGATCTAAAGGCTGAAGCTGAAGAATTCAGCCTCCCAGACTCGGTGTTTTATTTTCACTGTAATAATTTGATGAAAACACGCGCCTGCCCTTCCTGAGAGCTGACGTGGCGGACAGGCGTTGGTGTTCCAGGGATTTGTGGCCAGGAGCTCTCTGTGCCGGGACCTCGGCCTCTGACCCGAAAGCTCACTATGGCCATGTCACACCTCCTCCTGGGGGACGCTGGATCCACGTATGGTACACTGTACACTCACACATGTGTTCATCATTCATTCATTCGTTCATTCAGCAGTCACTTCCTGAGAGCCCACTGAGTCCTGGCGTTGGGCTGTGCTTCGAGGTTGCAGAGATGAAGACCAAGTCCAGCCTTTAGGGAACTCGCAGTCTAGTGAGGGAGACAGACTGACAGTCACTGTGCCCAGGGATGAGGGGTAAACTGAGGCACACTGGGTGCTCTGGGGTGTGAGGATCCAGCGTCAGAGCTCCCGTGTGGGAGGAGGAAGAGCTCATGGAGGAGAGAATCCCTGAGTGACAAGGGGGAGACGGCGCTCACCAGATCACAAGTCGGGGGGGTACTGCTCTGTAGGGGGCAGACAGAGAGTTAGACCCAGTCAGCAGGAACAGGGACGCTGGGAGAGTGTGGTGCATCCAGAGAAGGGGCAAGACCCCTACTCTGCACCTTGTTCTGGCTGCGCAGGGCGCTGGCCATGTCTTCTGAGCTGAGCTGGACAGCACAGCCCCTATCTGTCTCTAGACTTTTCTATAAAGCTCAAATGCAGAAAACCACACCGAGGAAAGCCGAGCTGTTTCAGAAGTCAGGGTAGACTGGACTCAGTTTGCATATTATGATTTGCATGGTATATCAGAAATGGCTTGGAGTCAGACAGCCTGGGCATTAGCTCATTTATTCATTCAACTAATGTTCCTTGAGAGCTGACTCCATGCCGGCTCTGTCCTGGGCTCTGGGGACACTGTGAAGTTCTCATAGAACTTGGTCTTGTGGAACTTACATTCTGGGCTGGCAGCATGAAAGGTGGGCAGGTGAACAAGAAAACAGGTAAAGAAGGTGATTTCAAGGCAAGGTCAGTGCTCTCAAGGAAATAAGACAGGGTTACGTGATGTTTCTCCTCCCCGAAGTTCAGCGTACTCAGAATAATGGGAGACCTGCTTTCTCCCCAGTGCCGTGGAAGCCTGGACGTGGGAACGAGGCTGCAATCTGTTGCTCATGAAGGGTTGGGAGGCTGGGCCCTGGTCTCATCAATTGTTGGCAGCTGCTCAGCTGGGTTCCTTTTTTCTGAGTGGGGTTAATGCAGCGCAGTGGGGGGAGCTCAGATGCAAATCTCGGCCCCTCCCTTAGTTGGGCCCATGACCAAGCTCTCTGGGCGTCAGTTTTCTCCTCTATAATCTGGGATGACTCAGAGCACCTGTCTTAAAGCTTATCAGGAGGGTGATGAGACAATGCGTGCACCACGCTTGGGGCCAGCCTGCACTCTGTAAGTGCTCAGACGCTTGTGCCATTGTGCTGTCGCCTCAGGTTTCTCCATGTTAGTGGGCTGGGCCCTAGTGTGCTCATTTCCATGGCTTCCTGAAAACATCCACACAGTTTTACCGCATGCCAGGCATTTGCCCTGTGGCGGTCACTATACCTAAAGCTCGTGTCCACCACCACTCAGAGGACAAGCAGGCCGCAGTGCTGAGACAAAGAAGGGTCTGCCAAGATACCGCCCACTTTGGTTATGACACTCTCCCAAAAGCACATCCTTGACGCAGGAATGGGGTCCCAATGTGGCTTTAGCATCTGGAGAAACGGTCTCTTCCACAAGTGGTCATGGAGACCTGCTGTGTGCCAGGCTGATCCAGCTGTGGGGCACGGCAGTACAGGAGACCAGTGAAAACCCCTGCCCCCATGGGACTCACATTCCAGTGGAAGGAGATGGAGGAGTGAGAAGGTAAGTCAAATACATGATGTGAGAGACAAATAGGAGGGAGGGGAGAAGGGGTGTGGCCTGTGTGTATGGGGGGTGCGGCTTCCTACTCATAGAGTTAAGGGGTCACAACATGGACGATGACGGATATCTGAAAACAATCTAATTTGTCACACAAATCTATCAGCTGAATGTGCTGGGTCTTCCTGCGAGACGTAGCCTCACATTGACATGTGGGGAATTGGTCACATGACTCTAAATAAAGCTAATGACAGCTTGGACCACGTGCCTCAGACTGGTGAGACCCTGTGTCGGGGCCAGTGAAAGGCACAGGGTGGGAGAGGGACCCTGGCCAGGGCCGTCTCTGACCACAGGTTAACTGGGGCCACGTCTCACAGGAACCCTGGAGTTTCCCTTCACTAATGCCTCAGGTCAGTGACCAGCCCTGGAGGGCCTGCTCTTTGGATCCGAGTTAACTGGGGGTGTGCAGAGTACTCGGTCCTGTGCCATCTTGGGATGTTGCTCCTCTAGCGTTAATTCCAGTGCTTCTCAAAGTGGGGTCCCTGGACCAGCAGCATCACCACCACCTGGGAACTTGTTAGAAACACAAGCTGTCAGTCCTGACCTCCAGACCTGCTCAATCAGGAGCTCTGGGGGTGGGGCCCAGAGGTGGAGACCTGTGTCTTAACTAGCCCTCCAGGGGATGCTCAAGCATGCTGACGTCTGAGAATCTCTGCTATAGTAAGTCCTATTCCACCAGTGGAAACTTTGAGCTCTCCTCAGACACCATCGATGAGCAGAGAGGGCAGAATGGGCGATGGGTGTTTGCCCTTTATCTTGGAAGCAGTTGTAACTTCGGCTCTCAATGAGAGATCGACCCTTAGAATGAGAAAATAAACATTATACTCTAAGGAAACCAGCAAATCTCCTGAGTTGGGATACATGGGATCTCCTCTGCTAAAAACAGCTCTATCCTCGGTGTGCAGTTCTGAGGACTTATTTCTTTGGTGGAGGGCCACAGCCATCAATACTGACAATTGGGGGCATTTATCCCCCATCACCCAGCACCAACAGCCTTATTAACATCTCCAGCACACACAGATGTGGGCTCTATGGACTGAGTGAGGGGCCGTGTAATGAACAACCAATCTAACAGTCAGCTCGGTTTGTAAAGTTCTGTAACATGATTATTTATTAGCTGTAAGAGATTTTCTACAGCAAGAGACTTGTCCAGAGCCTGGGAAGGAGTTGGGATAGAGATGCAGAGATGGGAGTTATTCGTATGGCTACTTGGAGCCATGGGGGGGTGGGGTAGATGGAGTCCCAGGGGAGAGTTTACAAAGAGAAGGTGGCTGACAATTGAGCCTTGGGGAATGTCTGCATTTAGGGGTTATGCAGAGGAGATACAACGATGGAAGTGGATAAGGAATCAAACAGGACAGGCAGGAAGAAAATTGAGAAATGCGGTGCCTGGGAAAACAATCAATGACAGATTTTCATAATGGAGGAACCGGTCTGTCATCTAAAATGTTTCAGAAACAATGAAGATGAGACTAAAGATGAGCCGTGGGTTGGAGTGACCATTAGCAAGAACGAGGCCCCTCACTGCAGTCAGAGGCAGGGGTTTGGGATGAAGCCAGGTCCTGGTCCAGAGGCTGGAGGAGTGGGAGGGGCTGCGAGGTGTTGGTGGGGTGAGCGGGGCGCCACCTGCGGCCCTCAATTCTCCCCTGAGGCCAATGTGTGACTATTCTCTCCCTGACTGGACAGATGTCTTTAGAGAAGATTTAATCAAGAAAGAATAATGGGCCTAATGGAGTCTCTCCAGATACATGAGATAGTGGCCTGGCCCCTGCATGCTGTGTAGCCTGCTCATGTAATTGGATATTCTGCAGACTCTTCTGCTTTTATTAGCTTAACAAGTTGTGCTTGTCAGTTTGCAAATAGCACTGCCCCTGTCCTACTCTTGGTTTTACAAATCTCCTGGGTTTTGAGAGATTTCTTTCCCTCACTAATTAGAGTGACTTTCTCTCATCTCTCCTTGGTATCCACCATTAGATGGTATCCACTATAGAGGGACACCATGCAGGCTGTGTCCATGTGGGGATGGAAGCATGGAGCACTCAGAATGCTCACGCCTGGCCCTGCTGGGCCACTCTGCCCCCACCTTGGGGTTACCCTGTCTCTACAGGGCAGATCACAGCAGCCCGGGTACTGGGCTGTGTGACTCATGAACCACCCTGGAGTTGAAACGGTGGCTCTGAATACCGTGTCCAGGCAATGACAGAATTACTCTGACTTTTCCAGTGCTCATCCCAGGATGCAGGCCACAGCTGCCGTGGCTTTGTGTGAACCTGGTCCCCAAGCTTGGAGGTGGCTGGAGAAGGTCAGGAGAGTAAGGTCAGGTAAAGACAGTGGCTTGCTTGTCCCAGGAAGCTGAAATGTAGATGTGAGGGCTGGAGCTCAAGCTGCCATCTTGGAACATAAGGGGGAATCAGATATTGAGGACATCTTAGAAACAAGATAGAGGAGCCTCCTTCCCTTATGACTGAACCATCAAGCCAGCCCTGGATTACACTTCTCTGCGCTCTGTTTTTGTGAGAGAGAAGTAAACTTCTGTCTCGTCTAAGCTCCTGTGGATTGTGGTTTCCAGTTGCTCACAGCTGACTCTCACCTTATCCAATGCAGCCACAACAGGTGCATTTCTTCCTGCTCTGTGCTGTGAGACTGGAGAGAGCAGCTGCCCTCCAGCTGTGGCTCAGCCCCCAGCTCCTCAGAGTACCCCGTGCTCACCAGTCTCCTGGGGCTGGTTACACTGCAGAGGCTGATTCCTAGGCCTGGCTGGGGGCTGGAATTCTGCATTTCCAACAGGCTCCCAGGGGATGCCAGGCTGCAGGTCCCCTGACCACACCTGGGGTAGCAGGGGCTTAGAACCCACCTGCCTGCTGGGGTCCCACCCAGGGAAGCTCCTGCTCGGCTCCTGCCCACAACAGCAGCCCCCAGAGAAAAGCAGTCAGCAGAGAGGATGGAATGTGGTTGGGCCGGGTGGGGAGTGAGGGCTCCATGATGATCGAGGGTCCTGGGGGCCACTCCATTACTCTTCACGGGGCTGCCCCTGGGAGCTTCATTCCACAGCAGGAAATCGGGGCATCATTGTGATATCAGAGGCCCGGAAAGGATCCAGAGGACGAGGAAATCGTTTCCATTCAGGCTTTTGTTAACCTGTGAAGTAGGTTTTATCAGCCGTCTGCTGGGTTTTCAGGTTGTCTCCCTTCTCTTGTCCAAAGACTGGTTAGAAACTGGAGGCTGCAGCCGGGACCCTGACTGACCTCATTCACACCAAGGATGTGGGCACCTTCACAAAAGCGGGGCTGCCTGACTCAGAGGGTCCCTCTCCCTCCACCCCCTCCCATCCTCCCTCTGTGTCCCACACAGCCTCTCACTGTGACACTGACAGGGGAGGTGCAGGTCCTGGCCTGGAGGGCTGGGCGGGAGGAACTGTCACCACAGCCTCTCTCTGGGGGTCTGCGGTCCTCGGTGCCGGCTCCTCAGGCCCACCACCCTGCAAGGTGGTTCAGAACCTGGATCCTGGTGTTAGGCAGTTCAGGTTCAGATCCTGGCTCTACCACGTATTAGCTGTGTGACTTTAAGAAACAACCATCTCTTTGGGTCCAGAGGGTGTTCAGGAGCAGGGCAGCATGGAGTGGACACAGTGTTGGAGGCAGTGCCTGTGAGCCTGATTGCACAACATCCAATCTTAGTCAATTCTAAGTAAACATGGTCACATCACAATTGGACTCAGTCAGTTCAGAATGCACCTCTCTTCATCATCCCTCCTGGGAGGTGTGGGTCTGTATACAGCTGGTTCCTGGATCATCAGCTCCCTCCGCACAGACATCTGCAGAGATGTCTAGCATAAGCTGGTCCTTGTGGGTGGGTGGGTGGATGAATGAACGGACAGGCAGATGGACAGACAACAGGTGGATGGATGTAGGAGGAGAGACCAGCTGTGTCCGATGCACCTGGAGCCCACTCCTCCAAGCCCCACTTGAGGGCTGCTAATTCTATGATCACCTCTCTCCATCACTTTCTCTCTGGCCAGCTTTAGAAAGGTGAGAACTGATCTGGCTCCATCCACAGCCTCACCAACACCAAAAAATCTTAAGCAAATCAGCACAGCAAAAGGCAAAAGTGACTATCCAGGTCATATATTGATTTCTCCCCTGGTTGCTCTGAAGAATTCCCAGGGAAGATGGGAAAGATCAATAGAGAGTTTAGGTGGGTAATGGAATTGAGTTTTCTTACAAGATGGATTAAAATGACACAAATTACAATAGAGTGGGGTCCTTGGGCAGTGTTTGGGGAATGGAGACACCATTAGTTCATGCAAAGAATGACAGTCTGTGGTTCACAGCCTCTGCCACACACAGGAGTCACCTGTGGAGATGTAACAATCCTGGTTTCCAAACTGTGCCTCAGACCATTTACACCAGGATGTCTGAAGGTGGGAGCCAGGATCCAGTCATTCCAAAGGCTCTCAGGTGGTTCCAGTGGGCAGCTACTTTGAGAACCATTGGTTAGAGGGGGGAGTGAGTAGAGCTCTGAGACAGTCTCAAGCTCCTTTGCCCCTAGAGCTACTGTGTCCTCTGAGCCATCCTTCTGTCCTCCTTTCTCCCTAGAGCCATGGTCTCCGAGGGCCAGAGAGCCCAAAGTACACACCCTCTTCTTTGGGCTGAGCCATCCTCCCTGGCCAAAGCCCTAGATGGGCCTGAAGAGTGACATTTCTTTGTTGTGCATTCAGCCTCTATTCCCCTCTTTCATAACCAGGTCTCCATTTTCCTCTGAGGCCTCTCCTGTGGCCCAGGACTCCAGATGTGGCTTTACTTCTGGTGTCCAGAGGGTGGGTCATGCATCCTGGCCTGGGCCAATCAGAACTTCACCTGGACCACAGTGAAAGGATCAGTGATAGGCACGTGACTCAAGCCAGGACTCTCAGCCCAAACAGACGAATGACTGAATGACTGACATTACGCTTGAATGACCAGGAAGTGGTGGCCAACCTTTCTTGAGGCTTTTGAATCATGAACTAGGGGGATGTTAACATTTGAGTTGTTAGACAAAGCTCCTCTGAGAATAAAGCCAACACACAGAGGAAGAGAAAATGGGCCCAGGTGTTGTCAGTTGAGCCCCTGGATCAAGCCAGATCTGAAATCTACCCCAGCCATTCCAGGTAAGTGCACCAATATCATCTCTTTTCACTTAAGCTGGTTTGGTTTAGGTTTGCTGTTGCTCACAACAGAAAGGATCCTGACAGACACTATGGCCTGCAAGTCCTCACGCTCTGGCTCTGGGCCTGCCCACACCCAATCTCTGCACACATTGTGCCCCATCTCCTCTTAGAGCTCAAGCCACACTGAGAGATCCTAAAGAAGCTCAGCACAGGGAGCCAGACGGCCTGGGTCAGATCATGGCCCTGTCACTCACGAGCTGTGTAAACTTAGGCAAGTTACTTATCCACAACACGCCTCGATGTCCTCATCCACAGAGTGGGAACAGTGATGGTAACGTGCTCATTAGGTTGTCTTTACTCCTGAGGCTGGATTGAGAATTAAATGGGGAGGGGTACTGAGAGTAGGGAGAACTGTGTGTGCCACAGTGAGCCCTGTGTTAGTGTCAGGTACTGGTACAATGACTTTTGTGTCTAAGGCGTCTGCATCCTCTCACCCCGGGGCCTTTGCACCTGCTGTTCCCTCTGCCTGGAATGCCCTGTCCTTTGATGGCATGTCCTTCAGATGTCAGCTCCCCGACCCTCCCTGTTATATCTTCCCAAGGCTCCCTGTAATTTTCTGTCCCGATGTCCGTCACAGTTTGTAATTGTGTCTTTACAGTGGCTGCTCCTTTCCTGTCCCCATCTCTAGACGGGGAACTTGAGGGCAAGGATGAGTCCACTTCGCCATGATTTGTATTTTCAATACCAAGGACAGAGCCTGGTCTCTCAGAAAATACATTTTGAATGAGTGAAGAAACAAATGAATGAATGAGTCGAATGGTCTGGTAACTCAGGGACAGCTTCTTCACTGGGAAAATGTGCCAACCGCGGCCGACATCGCAGAGATTCCAGGGCTGAGAGACAACCTGGTGCACAGGCTGGGGGGAGCAGTCCAAGCCCTCTGGGCTGCAGCAGGGGGGCCTAGACACCCCCTTTGTCCCCACAGTGTCTCGAGGCTGTAGACGGTGCATATTCTTGATCGCTTGCCATGGGGCCCCTCAGAACCTGCAGCTGGTGACCAAGCTCCAGCAAGGTCCACACTGGGCACACGGGGTGAGTTACACGCATCGTGGGGTACCATAAATGAGCTATAACAAGCACATGATTATCCTCAAAGGGGATCTGTTTCCTTTTATCCTTCTAAATACATTTGGATATTATGAGCTTTTAATTAAAACTAAGGCAGGTGTCACTCTGTGCTAAAATCACGCATAAGAAATGAGAGGATGGAGATGGTGCTTAAAGAGTTTGGGTGTTTTTAATGCAAGGTAATTGTGATGCTGTTCCATGAAATGCATTTTGTTCTTGAAAACTGAAATTGACTTTGATGTCTTTTGAGAACCTTAATGCATTTTAATTCACCAAGAGCCTCCTCTCCCAGTTCTCTATGCTCTGCCAGGAGCACTGGGGACCAGTGACATTCTGGGAGCAGAGATGAGGGTGAGCTTGGGCAGAGCTCCCATAATGAGATGGCCCAGCTCCCAAGCCTGTCCCATGGTGGGCAGCACTAGGGACAGCTGGAGTCTGGGTGCAGAGGGTGAGGGGTCCTGGTCCTGTCACGGCTGAGCTGTGAAAGTCATGGAGGTTTACAGAAGCGGCTTTCACTTCCCAAGGAACCTGAGTCCAAGGCTGAGCTGCACCCACAGTCATGGTCTCTGCAGGGACGGGTCAGGCTTCTATGGCTCCAAGCTGCAGACCTGGACTCTGGCCAATGTCAAGCACCAGAAAACTTGGAAACACTTGGAAATGTAATGGACTTTCACTCAGAACTTAAGAATTTCCCCCCTTTTCTGATACCCTGTGCACACCGTGTGAAGGAGAGGGGAGGGAGGGAGCTTGGCTCAGAGTGGCCTCACAGCAAACATCCATGAAACAGCCTCTTCGCCCCATCCTGGGTGAGAGTTCCCTTTGGGGACCTGGCACATGACACCACCTCCTAGGGACAGCTTCCTCCACCGCCTGCCTTGGCAAGTTACTGCAGCTTCCTGAGTGCTGACCCACGGCAGGGAGAGCAACCCCAGGTCACTTTAAAGGTGAAGAATGGAAAACGCTCCCAGCAGAGAAAGTCCCAGCGCAGCATCACTCTCCTCGTTTCACTACAACCTCCTCCTGAGGGTCCCCAGGCTCGTCCTTCCTCTGAGCTGTCAGCAGTGGATGCAGTGGACGGGAGTGTGCCCTCATCTAACACCAGCTCATCCCGACTCCTGGAGACGCCCACGGCCTCCAACCATCTGGGGGCCTCTCCACGTCATAGCTCTGCAGTTACAACATCCCAATTAAGCCCCACTTCTGATAATGGGAGGGCACTTGTACGAGTCTTGAACAGCAGGATGTAACCTGGGAAGATTTATGAAGCAAGTGAAGGAGGAATTCCACATAAGCTCTTTTTTATCTAAGAGATAAAGTTTTCACTGCAAAATATTTACTGCATCTGTGAAGCTGGAAGAGAAATGGACTCACGAAGATGATTTTATTTAAACGTCTTGATGGGCTTCTCTGTGGAAGATCAAGATAATGATTTAGAATTGTGACACCTTACACAAAGGAGGACTCAGAGCAGCACCCATCTCCCTTCAGGATCAAGCACTAAAGCTGAGCTGACGGCCCTTCTCTACCCCTCACCCTGGTGTCCAAACACCCATGTCACCCAGAGCGTGTTTCTCAGGTGGGAAGGGCATCCTGGGCCCATATCTCGTTCCTCCGCAATCTTAGGTCTGAGTCCAGGGCTGGGGTCAGCCTGTGTACGTGTCACAGGTGCGATGCCCGTGTGGGTAACCAACAGGTGTGTGTCCTGGGGTGGTGTTACCTGCAGGAGCTGCCTGCACCTTAGCTGTCTGCTCCCCCGTGACCTGCCTGTGGGTGTGACTTACGGGCTGTCAACGTGCATGATCCACGCATGTCCTACTGTGTGTCACTGTGTGTGCCCTATGTGCGCTGTTTCCTTGTGATCCGTGTGTTACCTGTGTGTGTTCCCAGTGAGTGTGTGATCTGTGAGGGCGTCCTGTATGACTGCTGCCTGCACGTTCCGTGTGTGTGCTGCCCGTGTGCTCCATTTCTACGCTGGGGGTCGCGGCCGTGTTACCCGACCCTGCTCCCTCCGTGCCGCCTGAGTGTCTGTCTCTGCCCGTGTGAGTGCTGTCTCCGTGTGGGCACTATCTGCCTGTGAATCTTTTAGTGTTTTCGCCGTGTCACATGTGCTGATTGTGTCACCTGTGTGTAGCTTACACATGCACTCACTCGGGTGGGGGGTGGGCTGCTCACGTGTGTGACTTACAGACTGGGATGCTTGTGTGTGTTGTTTGCGACACCGTCGACTGTGCTTTCTCTGTGTCACCTGAATGTCCCCATCTTGTGTTACTGGTATGTGTCGCGCGTGTGTTGGTGCTTATTCGTGTTGTCATACAGATGTTCTCTGTGCCTATTTGCGGGTGTCGGTGTCTGTGCACTGAGTCCATACGGCCTGTGTGTGCCACCTCCACATGACCTGTGCCCGCCGCTCCGTGTGTGAACATTGTCACCCGCTCCGAGTGACCCTCATGTGAGCTGCTGGTGGGTGACTCACACGTACCATCTGTATGTGTTGGTTCGTGTGGTGCTGCCCGTGTGACATCTGTGTCACCCGTGTTCATGGCACCTGGACGTTACCGTGGGTGATACTTACTGCGTCACACGTGTCACTGAGCCGATCACCACCTCCCTGCTGTGGCGGGTTCCTCAGACGGGCTCCCCGTGACCGCTGTCACGGGCGGTCACCCCGTCACCCCCCCCACGCGGTGTGAGGGCAGGAGAGGCGGAGACGCGGGGGCTCTGGGGCACCGTCCTCGAGCTTCGTCCCAGGTCTGTGGGGACCGGGAGAGCCGCCTGTCGTCCCCACCGCGGCCGCCCTCCTCGCCTCCCGACGCCCCTTCTTCTGTGGTCGGGCCCTCGGCGGGGGCTGGTCTCAAGGCCGAGCCGCTCCCCTCCGACAGGGACAGCAGAGCCCGGCTCCGCAGGGAGGAGCTCGCGGTGAGGACAGGCCCTCGGCCGCCCGGCCGTGGAGACGGCCGCGTCCGCCCTGTGGGGACCCGGCAGCGGTGGGCAGGTCTGGCCCCCGGATCCAGGGCCCCAGTGACGTCACAGACTCCGGTTTTCATCTCAGATCTTCCGCCTCAGCCGTCAGCCTTCACGAACAGGCCCCATCTGTGTCGTCCGACACCTTCAGGCCCCGCCACGATCACAAGATGGCGGCGGAGCCCCGTCCTCACCTCCTCTCAGAGCCAAGGCTTTCCTGTCAGCCCGGGCTAGTCCTGAGGCTCACTCTGATTGGACTGGATGAGGTCATGTGACCTCCCTGAACCAATCACCGCAGTCAGGACACAGCCAGTGGGAAGTGCAAGAGCCTTTCCTGTTGGCCAGGGGCAAGTCCTGATGCTCACTCTGATTGGACTGGATGAGGTCATGTGACGTACCTGAACCAATCTCGGCAGTCAGGACACGCCAGTGGGATGTGCAAGAGCCTTTCCTGTTGGCCAGGGGCAAGTCCTGATGCTCACTCTGATTGGACTGGATGAGGTCATGTGACATCCCTGAACCAATCACGGCAGTCAGGACACAGCCAGTGGGATGTGCAAGAGCCTTTCCTGTTGGCCAGGGGCAAGTCCTGATGCTCACTCTGATTGGACTGGATGAGGTCATGTGACATCCCTGAACCAATCACTGTAACCAGGGCCGGCCTTCACTTGACCTGACCGCGGTCACAGCGAACCGTGGAGGCAAGGGAGCCTGGCTGGGATCGGAGGTATGAGCTTGGGGAGCGGGTTCGCCATGAAACGTGGGGGCTTTTAGAAGAAGAGGTGGATGCTGGAAGCCGTCCACAGGTGTCCTCCACAGAGGTTGGGTCAGTGCCCCCTAGGCCGCCAGCTGCCCCCACATGGGGATCCTGATGGGAGGAGAGGACGGGACGTGGCCTGGGGCCTTTCCTCCTCACTTCCGCTCCTGGATGTGCGGCTTCGAGACCCGCTGACCTCAGGCAGAGCCTGGGACCAGGCGGGACTAAGACCACTCGGATAGTCCTGGATAGAGCTGGGGACTCGCGGGACTATGGCCACCTGGACAGTCCTGGACAGAGCTCGGGGACCCTCAGGACTGAACTGTCCTGAACAGTCCTGCGCAGAGCCTCGGACCCGCTGGGACTAAGGCCACCTGGACAGCCCTGGCCAGAGGTCGGCCACCCCACCCCTTGTGCTGCAGATTCCCACAGCCTCCCCACAGCCCAGCCGCGGGCCAGCGCCTCTCCAGGTCCCCCTGTGATGTGCTCCTTAAGATGGTGCTTTCGTAGTTTGAAGGTTGAGGCCTGAGTGTATCAGCGTGAAGATGCGGGGTTTGTGCATTGATTGAGTAGAAAACATACTGAGCTCAGGAAGGTCTGGAGGCTCTAGTGGAATTTGAATTTTTAACCTGATTCGTGCACTCGGAAGCTGATGAATCATCCACAGATGTTCCGAGGTATCAGAGAGCTGCAGACTACGGAGGTGTGTGTTGGAGCGAAACCCAGTCCCAGGTTTCTCCACTCGATTTGGAAACCATAAATGCTGCCTAACGAAATGCAAAGCTCTAGAGTCAGAATGAGAGAATCTGGCGGGACATGTCCTAGAAAGAAGGCCTGAGATGGGGTCACAACCACCCCACAGTCCTGAGTCCATGTGAGGTGAGGACACTCCCGTGGTGACAGGTCTGTCCTTAAGTGGAGAAAGGGCCCAGACCCCACGACCCTGCGGTCTGCCCTGGTGCTGCTGGGGAGAATCCACCTCAGCAGTTGAGGAGCAGGAACCCGACAGGGCACAGGCTGAGCCCTGCACGGCACTCACTCCTCCCGCCCCTGCTCCAGAAATTTCTGAGGCTCGGCCTTCCCTGAGCTCCTCTTCCCCTGCAAGGCTGCCCTCCCCTGAGACCCTGGGAAGCCCTCCCAGACCCCCGTCTCTGATGCTCCTGATGCCCCCTCCTCTGTGCCCCACAGTGCAGGGCGGAGCCCAGGAGAGAACTTTCATTCCCAGGTCTTGGAGTTGGTCTCACCGCCTGGGATAATGAGGTTGCTGACTCGAGGTGTCATGAGTCACTTCTGACCAGAGCATCTGACTTCCCATCGAGCTCCCCCTGCACCCCCTCCTCCCTGTGGGGTGGTGACTGGCAGCAGCAGCCTGAGTCCTGGAGGGACACAGGAAAGGTAAGGAGACATGGGTAAGAAACCCACTGAGATATGGGGATGGGATGTGATGGCTGCAGACCTGTGTGCATTAGTCACAGCAGCTCTCAATCACAGGAGTCTCAAACAACAGGCGAAGGTGCCTTCACAACCACACTGAGCTTATCTACTGCACAGGGTCAGCTGTCGCCCTGTTATCCTGCATTCCAGGGCTCACAACCGGAACCGCATTTCCTCCAACATCCTCTTCTGCAAGGGTTAGGCCTTCTTTCTTGTTTGCATCTAATACATCTCTCTTATTAGTGCTAATGTGTTACTCTTCCCATCATTTCCAGTCAGTCTTTTTAAATCCTATTTATGTATTTATTTGTGCTTCAGTGTCCTCTTTTCATTTCCAAGATGTGGAATTTCATTCTAGCTTTGTCGTCCATTTATCTCTCTCCTGGGCTCTCAGGGGCATTTCTTCTATGGTTTTTCAAAACTAATGAACATGAACTAAATGAACATGGTCTGCTGAGTGTTCTCACCTCTGAGTGGAGAGTTCACTGTTTATAAACAGGTGATCTGAGGCTCAGAGAGGGTGCTGGTCCACATGGTAGACCTGTAGTCAGGTCAGTACGGCTGGGTAGGGAGTACGCAGCTATAGGATTCAGTTAAATGCTCAGAAACGTGCATCTTTAGCAGTTGTTGGCACTGTATGAATTTAAAAGGGAACACAGAGGCCAGCCCCATGGCCTAGTGGTTAAGTTCGGCATGTTCCACTTTGGCAGCCCGGGTTCGGTTCCTGGGCACAGATCTACACCACTCATCAGCAGCTGGGCTGTGGCAGCGACCCACAGACAAAATAGAGGAGGATTGGCACAGATGTTAGCTCAGGGCAAATCTTCCTCAAGCAAAAAGAGAAAGATTGGCAACATTTGTTAGCTCAGGGCGAATCTTCGTCACAAAAAAAAAAAAGAACACACATTTAAAGACATACTGTAGAGATAAATTTAGAAAAGATTAAATAAAGCAAATATTCAGAATCACATTTGGACTTTACACAGAACCAGTCCAGCCCTACCACTGGTCAGTCAGTGTCCAGGTTTATAAATTAACACAAGTGGTTTCCACTGATCACGGGGATGGTGCCCACTCCTCACCTGGAATGATCACATGGAAATTCGTCCTTCAGTCTTTGGGGAACAGGCCTCAGGTTGATGTGTGGAAATAACCAACCCTGGTGAGAGCTTGCTATGTGTCAGGAGCACCAGGTGCTCACCCGCAGGATCTCCATCCTCAGCCCAGCCTATGAGACAAGAAGGACATTATCCCTCACCTAAATGAGGAGTCTGAGACCCAGCAATGGCCATGGTCTTGCATTTAATGGGGATATAGGACAGGTCTGTACTGACAGATATCACAAGGACACTGTGATGAGTCTGGTACACGCAGACTTGAGGAGGAGGAGATGCGGAGGGGCCCCCACCATAGGGACAAGTGAGGATACTGTTGAATGGGTGTGATTCATCCACCACCCAGGGGGGTGGGATCACTGCTACAGCCTCTGGACCTTGTTGAAGATGAAGCCTCATTCATCATCCAACAGGTGTTCACTGAGTGCCTGCCACACAGTAGGGAAAGTTCTAGAAATTGTGGAGGAGCGAGGAGACACTGAATGGGTCAGACAAGGTTCCTGGGCTGATGGAGCTGATGCTCTAGTGGGGGGAGAGGCTGACAATAAGCAAGTGTCATGGACGCGGTGATTCCAGGTGGTGCTGTGTGTTCTGAGGACAATGAGGCAGGACAGTGAGATAGACTGTGCGCACGTGTGTGTATGTAGGTGTGTGTGCGTGCACACTTTCTAATTCAGGATGATTGGTCAGGAAAAGCCTCTCTGAGAGTTGACAGTTAAGCTGAGGTCTTGGGGAAAAGTGACCCAGGACAAAGGGACATCAGGAGCAGAGGAGCGGAGAGGGAACCGGGGTGGGGTATGGAGAGAAGAGAAGCCTCACAGGAGGAGCTTGGGAGACAAGGTGGGCGGGGCCTGGTCATGTACGGAGCTGCTGGCTGAAGTAAGGGGTTTGGATTTTTATTCTAATTCTCATAAGAAGATCTTATAACTTTTATAAGCAGCTTTGTTGAGAAAAAAATTTTGACATACAGTAATCTGCACGTATTTAAGTGTGTAATTTGATGAGCTCTGACTCGTGCACCCCATGAAAACATCATCACTGTCAAGGTAGCGAACACACCCCATTCCTCCCCAGAGCTTCCTCCTACCAGTGCCCACTTTGCTCATTTGCGTGACAGACAGAAGGAGCTGGGGGGCTGGTGCCCCCCAGAAAGAGCCCCACCCCTGACTGACACGGTCTGATGTTATCAGCACCCCAGCTCCCTCACCCCTTGGGAGGGGGACAACTCAGAGGCGTGTGTCCTCCACAGATCCTCAAGTTCCCCAGTGGGGTCCAGCTTCAGGTGCACACAAAGTCTTTGGTTGATAACACACCTTTTACCAGCAGCCTCCCCTGTCCAGCCTTCTCCTGTCCCTCTCCCACTAGAATTTCTTAGGGTCCCCTCCCAAATACATGGTTTGACTTCGAATCTTTGCTCCTGACCAGCTTCCAGGGGACATAAACTAAGACAATATGTATTGAGGTAAACCCTCCAGAACTTATAAGAGGTTAGATGTGGAATGTGAGGCAAAGAGGGAAACCATGGATGAAGCCTAAACTTTTGGCCAGGACATGAGGGCAGCTCTGCTATGGAGAGGTGGATCATATGAAAGGGAAACATTCCAGGATTGGGGAAGCGCCAGTAAAATCTTGATGGTCACATGATCTGAACTCTTCCGTGGCAGACCCAGGATAAAGGGCTGTGAATATTTCTACAATTTCAGTAGCCCCAAACCCCAGATCTGCCCAGTGGGTCTTTTCAAGTCTGTCAGAGCACTAGAGAATTCCTCTTTTAATCTATTGGCAACGGATTATTCAGATAACTTCCAAGGAGCACCATTCATTTGTTTGTAAAATGTCCACACAGTGTCCCAGAAATAATTTCATTAGCCGCCTCATTTTCAGCCACACATGATTTTATTAAAGGTTCCTCTTAGGAATTAATTTTCTGTGCTTGGTTTCCACCTGATGGTGACTTCATTGCAGAGTTTAGATAAATTTATTTCAGTCCTTTGTGAGTTAACAGAATGTGTGCTTCTAACCAGCAATTGGATATTTACAACTTTATGTCTGTACACACCTGAGAATTGTCAAAGGTATTCTGGTGGGTAACTTTAACCTTTTTTCTCCCCCAAATGTGCATACCAAAACAAGGGGGTAGGTCTGGCAAAAGCTTGTTCTTTTGGGATCTTACCCAATAAGCTTATCACTCAAAGTCCACAGGTTGTTCATTACGCGTCCTCCTTGTTCTCAAGGCGCTTGAGGTTACATAACCCCACTGAGGCAGCCCCCCATCCAGCAAGGTTTCTGCTTTGCAGAGAGAGAATTTTAAGATATTCTTTCCTTTGTCATCATACATTCCTTCAGTCATTCAGTGTTTACTGAGAAACCATTCTACACCTGGACTTGTGCTGATGCTACAGATGGAAAGACAACAACATAGCCACTCCCTTCAGGAACTTGCCATCTGTTGGAAAGACTGATATGTAACCTCTAGTATCCATTCTCCCTTCTATTTTTAACAGAGCCCCTGAGTTTACCTGGATGTGTGGACCCTGAACTGGAGACTACTTTTCCCAGGCTCCTTTGCAGTGAGTTGTGGTCACGTGACTACATTTGGCCAGTGGGATGTGAGCAAGTGTGATGCTCTCACTTCAGATGACTTCCTTAAAAGGAAACTGACTGCCCTCCATCCCCTCCTGCAGGCAGGAATGCAGACACAGGGATGGGGTTCCAGGCCCAGCCTTGTGGATGAGGGTGATGCCTCAGGGAAGGCAGAGCAATGAGATGGAAGGAGCCCCTGAACCCCCTGCCAGCCCCAACCTTCCTATGAGAGAGAAAGAGACATCTTGCTTGGTCATTGTTATTTTGGCCTCAGGTGAAGCAGCAGCATGAATATGCTAATACAGACCCATAAACAGGTCATGAAATATTGCAATCCTTTCTCTAATAAGTGTGTGGGAGGTGAAGTGAGCACAAAGGAGAAGCATCAGAGTCAGTACGAAGTTCATAAGGTTGAGAGCCCAGGGATAAGTCTACAGACCCTCCCCTCCGTCCCTTCCCTTTGCTTCTAGTCTGCACTGTTTCCCCAGGTGACCACACCAGTGCCTTGCTCTAAGCACTCTCCACCGCTTCATCCCATTTAGTTCCCTTCCTCGCTAGCATCACTGTCTGCAGGAGGGCAGAGCCCATGTGTATGCTGCTCACTGCCCTGTCCTCAGGACCTAGAAAGGCATTGGCATCCAGTAGGTGATAACTAAGTATTTCTTGGTTGCCTCCATGGGCAGTTATCATGCACAGTGACATGGCTACTATAGGGAATGTGCTGGCCCAGAGGAGGATGCTCCAGAGTACCCTGGAGAAGCCAAGGAAGGCTTCATGGAGGAGGGGCCTCCATGAAGGAACATTCTCCAGGCAGACACGGGGGAGAGGACGTCACAGGCATGGGAACTATGGGGACCAGGGCTCAGGGTGTGAACACTGTGGGGTGGCTGAGGAGTGCTGTGGGGCAGTGGGAGGTGGGAGGAGGGCTGGGGCAGCAGGCGAGGCTGGAGAGGAGGCAGGGGAGCCTCCAAGGCTGTGAAGTGAGTGGGAGACATCAGATCTGATCTTAAAAGTGTGGCTCTGGACACCTGTGAGGGAGGCGCTGGGCTGATTTGTCAACTACGAAATTTCCCAGGACACAGAGCCCAAGCTGAAGGACCACCTGCTGGGCAAGACCTCCAGGTGTTTGCTTAATCTGATCAGTGCTTAAAACATTTGGATCAGTGGCCAATGCTTAAAAATTGAGATCTTTCCCTGAAATTCTGATTTCTGGACTTTCTTGTGCAGTCAGGAACCTGGCAGCCCTGGGCCTCATCCTGCATGGCAGCCATCCCTGTGCAGAGCAGTGGACACCCCTTCATGGGTACACGCTCTCACCAGCACCCCCGTTCACCTGGTCTGCCGTGTCCTGTGATCACCTGCCCAAGGGTGTCCTGAGGATTCAACCTTGAATCAAATCATATTCACTGAATGGACCTTTGGAAATTTGAGACCGTTCTTGACCTTGAGAAGGTTCGACCCTCGGTCAGATGAGGTGGACAGACAAGCAGTTCAACAAATCACAGGACAACATCCCGTCAGGCAAATGGAGTGGGAGAACTGGATTCCAGTCCATGAGGGTGTGGCCAGTAGAGTAAGGTCCTCAAAGATCTCCACACCCTAATCCTCAGGACCTGTGACTGCGTTACCTCACATGGGAAAAGGGGCTTTGAAGATGGGATTAGGGTGCAGCCCTTGAGATGGGGAGGGTGTTCTGGATTACCGAGGTGAGCCCAGTCTAATCTGTATGTCCTTAAAATAGAATAACCTTTCCTTAATCATCATTAAATAGATTAAAATCAATTTACTCTAAAAGAAAAAAAATAACATGGTAGTTCCAGTTTCTGTTATTCTCCTAAAATCTCAGTTTATGCGTTAGGACTACAGTGATATGAAATGTGGGTTGAGGCAACCAGGAGAGGAACAAAAATGTCCATTTAACATGAACAAATATTTGAGTCCAGGGTCCTAGTTATGAGAAAGATGAAAGTATGTGATAAAGGCCTTTAAATCTAGTGCTTCATTCACAAATGTCCTGAAACATTTGGCATGATAAATTTCAAAATTTTCTCTGCACCCTTTACTGCAGAGCCCACTTGTGAAGGTGAAGTTAACAACCCAGCATGTACTGAGCCCCTGCTGAGTGACAGGCCCTGTGCTGAGGGCCTTGGGTGGATTATCTCATTCCGTCCTCTCCCAGTGAGGGAGGGCCTGCGATCATCCACACTAACCAGTGAGGAAACTGAGGCACAGAGAGGTTACAGAGTTGGCAAAAGGCCACATATCCAGACGGGGTGGAGCCGGGGTTCCCGCGTAAGTGTGTTCCACTCTGAGCTGGGCCCTCAGCACCCAGGATGGTGTGGTGGTGCCACAATACATAGGGGCCACGAAAATGACAATGTGGTGGAGCCGTACATTATACAGGGTTTAGGTCTAAACTGAGTTCCTTTAAAAATCACAAGTCCAGTATTGGAACAGATCAGTTTTTAGTTTTTGTTTTTTCTCTGTTGAGCATAAGATTAGATAAATGCCCTGTTTGTAGGGTCATTTGGAGTGAAAAACCTAATTTTAAACACTGGATCACCTCAGAATGGTGAGATACTCACCCTAGGAGACACATGAGGGGACATCAGATCCCCATCCCCCCAACTCCTCTGCATCTGGGGCGTGGACTCCTTGAGGGGAATGACCCAAATGGTTTAAGTAGTTCCCCCTCCCCTGCCCCACCCCCTGTTGTTGAGTGTATAGATCTGCATTTAATACCTCGATGAGTGTGTGCCAGGATCTCACTGTGCACGGTATCATGACTTAGAAGAAGCCTCCTTGGTCGATATCCACATGGTGAACTCCCATGGTGACTTGCCCTGTGCTCTGCCCATGCTGACCACTTGCTGCGTCAGCCCCTCTCCTGTCCCAGCCACTCTGCTCCTGCTGGGGGAGGTGCTGGCTGACCAGGGACCAGTGTGTCTGTGCCCAAACCTGCTTATGCTGGTTGTATCTATTATTGAATTTAGGCACTTTAAAAAAACATCACAAGACAGTGAGGCAACACGGCAAATTAGGGTTGTTCTTTCTGTGAAACCTGAATCGGAAGCTTTAGGCTTACTTAATAAAGAGAGATGCTAAAACAAATCCTTTTGAATTATGTATGGTTGATACAACTGTAGAGAACTGGGTAAAAGCCTTGAAGGATTTTGTACTGAAATGGTAGATTGCGTTTTCTTTAAAAACAAACAAAAAACAACAAAACCCCCTAACACTGTAACTCCTAAGAACTAGACTGTGGCTGTGTTGATATAATGGAAAGTACACTAATCTCCAGTTATCAAATCCATACTCAAATTATTAGCAAACCATTGCACATTTACATGCTTTATGTTGAAATAATATTTTCAAGAGGTACAGATCTTATTTTTATCATGACTCCCTACCTTTCGCAACTTTATTCAGATAACCACACCAACCAAGAGAAGTCTACTCTGATATGAAGCTCATAAGCAGAAAAGCCAAAGAGAGCCTGACTTTGGGAACTGAGATTTTTCCTTTATGCTTTGATGCG
Source organism: Diceros bicornis minor (assembly GCF_020826845.1). Lineage (NCBI taxonomy): Eukaryota > Metazoa > Chordata > Mammalia > Perissodactyla > Rhinocerotidae > Diceros > Diceros bicornis. The sequence continues at coordinate 1,558,556 of NC_080774.1, read as the reverse complement.
CAGCTCCCTCAACTCAACACTGGGTGACCTCTGACTCCTCCCTCATCAAGACAGCTCTGCCCTCACCTTCCCTCCTCTCTCCTCCATCCCTGGCTTCCATCCCTCTGCTCCTACCTGATTCCAAACTCACTTTCCATTCACCTGGGTGATGTGCTGTGGCCTCTGCTCTGCCCTCCCTCCTCCCCACCCAACCCCTTCCATTGTCTGAGTCCTGAGACACAGCCACATTAAACGTCCCCATGCAGAGAATGAGTGGTGGAGTAAATGAATGCAGGAAGCACTTGGAGCCTCTGGCGTGGGCACCGCCCCAGGTGTTCACATCGGTCTCTTCATCTCCCTCCAGCTCTTCACATCTGTCCCCTCGTCCCACCCGAGGGAGGGAGGAAGCAGGTTCCACACCCACTGTACATGTCCTGCCAGACCCCAGTGTCCTTCCTGGGGACACACCCGCTCAAGCATCCACACTTCACACAGCAGACTCCAGAGGATGGCTCTCCTATCCCTGAGAGGGGCTGGAGTCCTGGCCTCCACTCTGCCTGACCCTGATCCCCACGGGTTCCCCCCCAGACCTCTGTGCTGGACTCTCCCCTCCTTCCCCAAAGAGTGGGCTGGGTCCTGGAATGGGTCCTGGAACGTGGGGTACTGACTTGTGGGAAAATGCATAACAGCCTTTCCCTCACCCTCCTGTAGGCCTCTCCCAGGGTTTCAAACAGAAAACAGCCCCATCTTCTAAAAGTCTAACCCGAGAAACGGACAGATCCCAATCCTGGGGCGTCCTCCCCACTCTCAGCATCCGCATGGCCTCCAGCGTCCAGCTTGGCCAACGGTCAGGCCCTTTAATTTAAAGATGCCATTTATGTGCAAGTTCAGCATTGTGCCCTCAACTTCTGATGCTTTTTTACATGCTGGTGTCCAGGAGAACTGTGACCAGCTCTCAGAGAAAGCACTTCAGCTAGACCTTGTGGAGAACCCGCACACACAGCCCTGCACAGCTGCTCATACACCACAAATACCTTCATGAAGTGGATGAGTTTTATCCCCAGAACGTTCATTCCAGAGGAGCCCTGCGTCTGTTTGGAAGATGCCTTGGAGCGTCCATGGCCAGGATCACGAGGTCTGGGTAAGGGAAGAGTTGCTCCGCTGAACTGGGAAGACATTTTATAACCTTGTGTTGAAGTGGGGAGGGCAGTGGTGAGCCGTCCTTGCCATGTTGCCAGTGCTTATGGCCTTGGATTTGGCTGGGATGTTCTGGAATGACCAGGGGTAGGAGGTGCCACTTCAGGGGGTGGTCGGAGAAAGCCTCTCCTAGGAGTTGGAGATGAGGGAGAGAATGTTCCAGAGCCCGTGGTGGGGCTGGGCCTGGTGTGTAAGAGGAAGGAAGGCGCTGTGGGGCTGGGGGGAAGGGGACTGTGCGCGACGAGGTGCACAAGGAGGCCGTGTGGGTCTCGTCGCCGTGGTCGAGCTCTCGTGGTTGAGCTCTAGAGAAGCTGGCGGGGACGTGTCCTGTCCCCTGACTGTCCCTGAGAACCCCCTTCCCACGTGGACATCTCCCTCACCGTGAGCCTCCCTGTCCATGGCAGAAACCAGATGTTGGTTTCCCAGCCTCCCTTGCAGCGGGGTCCAGTCATGTGACCCGGGCCCAGTCATGTGACCCAGGCCCACCAATGAGAAGCCTCCCGTGAGTCTCCTTTCAGGAAGAGTCGGGAGGAAGATGGCGCCTGGCGGAAGCTGTGGGTCCATAGAGCAGAAGAGACTCGAGCTTCAGGGGGAGCAGGGTGGGGCGTTGATGTCCCCTTCCTTGGGGCCAGCAGGCCCGTGGGGTCGGTGGAGTGGCCTTCTGGGAGCAGCCTTGCTGTGGGCGGGCACTTGATCCCCCACAAGCCGCTGAGCCCGTCTCTGCCCCCTGGGGGCGTGAGGGCGTCCTGGTGTCCACACCGCGGCCTGCCCTGGAGCGTGTTGATGATACGTGGGCTGGGACCCTCCAGACCTGCAAGCAGAGCCCGTGCGGTCACAGACCCCGGTGGTGTGTGTGCACACTGATGTCCGAAAGCCGCTGTCACATGCTCTTTATCTGCTTAATCCAGCTTCGGGGGGTCCTGTCCTCACAATTCAGAACCTGAAGAGGCAGAGGCCGAGCGAGGGACTAACCAGGGCGCGAGGTGACTTGGTTATCTTTTCAGTGTCCTTCCTGCCGCTGGAGTCCAGAGGGGTTTGATGTGGATCAAACGCTAAGGGCTTTTTAGATGGGGCTGGTGGGGACCCGCGTGAACGCCGGGCAGGTGTGCGGGCGTTCGCGCCTTTGTCCTCCGCGTACTGTGACCCCAGGTTGGTGACGCGGCTGTGTCATTTGTGCATCAGCAGGGGGTTCTGAAATAGGGGACATCAGCTTCTGTCTACGATCAGCTGTAAACACTATTTATACCCAGACAAGTCTATCCCACTAGTCGATTAAAGGGAAGAAAATCAGATTTGAGAGACAGTCATTGTGCAGTATATTGTACTTCAAATTATAATTGTATGAAATCTCATTATTTATGTCTAGACTAAAAGAAATTGAATTTTGATTACTTAACTACATTTCCTGTTGTGCTTATGAGGAATGCTGTTTTTCTAAAGGCACTCTGTCTCGTGCGTTGAGAGTGGGTTTTTTCTGATGTTGCATCTGGAACTGAGCAGCACCATCAGGGGATTCTAGAAGTCTCTGGGAGTCTCAGAGTTTGTCCTGGAGGGTGATTCTGGAGGGACATAATATCCATCCTGGGCTGTTTGCTTTCATCACTGTTATTGTTATCACCATCATCATCACTATTGGCATTGTCATCACCATCATCTTGGTCATCACTGTTCTCATCATCACAGCCGTCACTGAATCTGGTGCTCACCGTGTCCCAGGCACTGCTCTGAGTGCTCTCAATCTATTACTCCTTTGCCGTCATCACAAGTCTATCAGGTAGTATCATCACCATCCCCATTTTAATGATGAAGAAGTTGAGGCGCAGAGAGGTTGAGAGACTCACCTAATGTTGCACAGGTAGTGAGCTGCAGAGCCTGGACTCACACCAGCAGCCTGGCCCCAAGTCCATGCTCTAGCCACTCTCTGTATTGCACAACAAGCCCTGATCTCCCTGGACAGTCTCTGCTCCCTGTCACTGGGATTGTGTCCTCACGTCATTGGCTGTCCTCAGAATGCCCCCCTCCCCCAGGCCTGTGTCAAACATGCCCATCCTCCAGGCTTCCTTCTGGTCCACCTCTTCATGAAGCCCATTCTAGCGTCTCCTCTCCCCAGCTCCAGAGGCTCACAGCAGTGCTGTTGTCCCCTCCTGACAATGACAACCTCTAGCACTGGCCTGAGGGTCCAGGAGGCATTTCCCCAGGCAGGTGGACTCGCCCAGCCTAGTGCCCTTAATATCTCCCCAGGATGTCCAGGGACAGCCTGTTGTTAGCCCAGCAGTGGCCCCGTTGGTGGCTTTAAGGCACAGGGTCAGGGAGGAAAAGGAGGTGTTTATCACCTGAAATTCCTGGTCTCTCAGTGTCCTCCCATCACAGCCCCCGGAAACCGCATGGCCAAGGTGTCACTCTGGTTTGACATGCATCCACTGCTCCCCCCAGGCTGGAGTCCCCGGCTCTGGATGTGAGCCTGTGATGTGTGGGCACCTGAGGGATATTGACTTTGAGTGAATGAGATTGAAGCAGAGAGATCCTTTCTTCCCCTACAGGGCAAGTGTGCTGACACCTCTTAACAAAGGGAACTCACTGTTGATCTATTCTCCCTGCTGGAGACAACTTTATCTTTTCTTACAGAGAATCTGGCCTCTAAACCTACAGAGTTTCCCTGCTCTAGCAAGATCAGGACATGGAATCAGAACAGCCTGTTTAATACTCTGGCTGGGCTTCCCCTCTGACAGCTGCAGGAGCAAAGCCAGCCTCCCAGGGAGCACGTCCCCTCCCTGGGCAGCCTGGGCAGGAGTGGCCTCTGCCGTGGTCCCCTCTGAGACCCCAGCCCCAGGATGTATACCCTGTACCTCCCCTGGCCAGTGTGCAGACGAGAAGAACCAGAATATCTATGGTCACTCTGTGCCAGCCATGTTTGTGAGAGTTTTAATGACAGGACCAGCTCACTCAATCCTCATCCTAGATGAGGAAACTGAGGCAGAGAGTGGTTCATTCACTTGTCAAAGAACACAGTGAGTGACGGGACTAGGGTTGTCATCATCATCATTATCTTCTCCATCATCATCGTCACCATCATCATCACAGTCACCTCTCCCTCTTCCTTTTTACTTAATGAGTGTCTCTTTTTTATATGTCATTGATTTCGATGAGAAAGTGGAGTCATTTTTCTCGTTGTAGTTTGGCTTGTTTCTCTATAAAACAACTTTTGACAAACATACATGTGTTGGTCAGATACTTATAAGTATTCAGATATTGTGAAATTAGAGCTAAATAATCGTTTTGTAGAATGAGAAGAAGACTAGTAATTCACATTCAGTAGTAATATTTTGATAGCACTCATTCTTTATTTTTATGCAAAGATATGTAAAACATTTTTTTCACCAAACATGGGATAATACTGTACGTGGTATTTCATAACCAGCTTCTTCCCCTGGACGATACATCATAACATTTCACACCCACTAATGCTCTTCTACACAGGCTTCATGATATGGAGCCCTCACATGTGTCACCAGGCAGCCTCTCCCACTTGTCCTCATTGCTGCTCAGTGGGACAAGCCTCTGTCCTCCCATCTGCCTCTTTCCGTGTGAATCACACTATTTCTTGGTCATCAGCTCCTGGCCTGCCTTTTCTCACCCATGTGTTCTCTGAGGTCCCCCTCCTCACATGGTTCATGCTCATAAATGATCCCGCTCACCCCCTTGTCACACATTTCCTGAGGAACCATGCACTCCAGGGTACTAGGGACCGGGGACAAGCCCAGTGGACATTTCTTGAGCACTGACAGGCACCAGGAATTTACTCATCTGATTTCCTTAATTGAATAGCATCCCTATGAGGTGTGTTCTATCACATCCCCGATTTAGGTAGGGGAATGTGTGGTGCAAGTTGCACAGTGAGCAAGTGAAGAAGCCAGATTTCACTCCATCCCGTCTAAACTCAGAGCTGAGCCCCAACCCTCCTGCTAGTCCATGGTCCCTGCCTGTGAGGAGCTCACCCTGTGTCAGAGGACCTTTTCCCTCCCCGTCCTGTCCTGAGAAAGGCCAGGCAGAGCCCAAGTGCTCTGTGCAACTAGAACCTGGTTGGTTGCAAGTGACAGAAAACCAACTCTAACTGGCTTTAGACAAAATAGAAGATTTCAGATTCAAGCTACTCCACAGTCTGGGGCTAGAGCTGGCCTCTGCAAGGCAGGATTCAGACCCAATAATGCTATCAGGGCCCAGTTTCTCTCTCTCCATTTCACTGTCTCATTTCTTCTTCTGGGTCAGCTCCATTCTCAGACAGGCTCCCCCTCGTGGATGCAGAATGGCTGCAGCATCTCCAGCCCTCACACTCTCTCAGCTTCTACTTCAGTGGGAGGTCACCTGCCTCTGTCCTGGTTTTGCACCAATGAAATGTGAGAGGGAGCGATGGGTGTCGCTTCTGAATAGAAGCTTTAGGAGCCAGTGTGTCATTCGCCACATTCTCTCTTTTCCCTGCCGCAGGGAGCAGCAGTGTTTCAGATAGAAGCTGCCTCATTAGCCTGGGTCCTGGAGTGACGATGATGTGGAGTGAATCCACAGCCAAGACAGAATGAACAGGAAGCCTGAGCAGAGAACAAGCCTCTGTTTTAGTAAACTGCTGAGACCTGGGGGTTGTTTGTTACTGCGCATAACCGGCTCATCCTGACAGATCCACCAGCCCACAAACGTGGCGTGTCTGCTGAGGGTCTGGACCTGGGCATCTCTGTGTCTGGTTGTCCCCACGCATGGAGGAGCCGCGTCCACAAGGGGCCCCAGTGGAAACCTCTTGACTGTTGGTGCCAGTGAACTGTCCACGTCGCTCCTGTTGGTCTGGTCTCTGGGTGCTTCCTTTTTCCGGTACAGTCTCTCTCGCTTGCCCTCCTGGCTCCAGCCTGGAGCGCCCAGCGAGGCTCCACAGCTGGTCGGGAGCTGGCGAGGAGCTCCAGCTCACCCTGCTGAGCCGTGGAGAGGAGTCTGGTCTCCATCATTCTCCTCGGGCCCTCTGACGTGGAGTGAGATGAGATCCGCCCTGGGTCACGTAGCTGGGGCCTCGCCTCACAGGGACACGGGAAGGAAACAAATGCCCATGACCAGTTTTCACGTTTTGTTTTTCTCTACGATTCTGGGAAAAACAGGGCCCTGGTGGTCAGAATGTCCCCTGAAGTCAGGAAGGGCCAGGGCTCCGATTTCACCTTTGTTCAGCTGCAGACCCCTTTGGAGTCCCATCAATAGGAGGTGTCGCCCCCACAGAACAGCCTCTCCTCACTCCCACAGGACGCGGTCCCTGTGGGGGAAGGACCGTGTCATCACTGGAGCTCCTGCCACTCAGCCTGGAACACGTCTCCCCACGCGGCGTGGCCTGTTTCCCTCTACCCTACTCTACGGGGCCTTCGGTTCTGGAAATTAGTTCAGTGAATGTGTTGACACCTGTGCTATACGTATGCGCCATACGTATGTAGATGTACACTCACTGGAGTATTGTTAGCAGCAGGTTACGACCAGCAGCCACAGAGTGTGCCGGACAGGGGGCAGGTACATGCCGTGTATGCATCTGCTCACAGGGACCCGGTGGCTGTTGTAGAAACGAGGCTCCTCCGTGCCTTGTCCCCGGGGATTGGGAAGATGCTCCGAGCTTGGCCAACCGGGTCCTTGCTCCAGGACTTGGGGGCTCAAGTGAGGGAGGTGGAGCTGGAGGGGTCACGTGTGGTCAGTGGGGTGCGTGGGTGCTTGGGCGTGACCTCTGCAGGGTCCCTGCTGCCAGGCCTCATGGGAATGACCTGGTTTCTAGGTTCCCAGCAGTTCTGTGAACCCCAAGAGCTGAGGATAGTTTCCCTTTGTCCTTAAGACAGAGTCGCTGCCTGTGGTGGCCCCGAGGGCCCTGGACACTGGATCTGCTCCAGCCCACGTTACTCTGAACTGCAAGGATGCACGTGTGTCTCCTTAGCTCTGCAGCTAGACCCCAGGCCCCCAGACAGCAGGACCACTTCTCACATGTCCCTTGTCCCTGTGTCACCTCCTATGGGGCGTGGGAGCCCCTCGGTTGCCCAGACCCAGCTGCAGGGCTGACTGCACAGAATCACATCCCTCCGTCCACGTTGTTGATCTCAGGTGGTGGATGACAGAAATAGCAGTGACGGCAGGGACACACATCGCGGGAGCTCTGCCTTTGCTCAGAGCTCGCACTGAGATCAACGATTGCAAAGAGCAGAAGCATTTGCACTGGCCAACGTGGAGTTCAAGCGTTAACACAGACAGAAGGGGCTCGACGGCAGATGTAGGGGACCAGGAGGCCACCGCCCGCTCAGAGCTGGGTCCTGCTCCAGTCCACCTGCCTGTGTCCAGGTCTAGGCAGTGGAGGGTGATGCATGAGAGGTGGAAATGGGGGCGTCTTTGGGGAGCAGTTGCTGAGAAGAGTGGTTCCTGCCCAGAGGAGCCTTCGTCTGGGAGGCGGTGGCGGCTGAGTTGCTTTGTGAGTTGATTCTCTGTCTATTTACAATTAACTATAAACCATGTCTGCCGCATCCTATGCATGTTGCTTCCAGTGGGTTTGCTGCTCATTTCTGCGTTAGAAAGAGCGGGACCTCAGGAGAAACCCGATGAGCAAAGGTTGAGTTTGAACACGTGACTTGCTTTGGCCGATAGAGGGAGGCAGAAGGGCCAGTGAGGCAATTCCAAGTTAGGACTGAAGCGGCCTCGGAAGTTCCCTGTGCTCTCTTACACCTCTGCTCTTGTCATGAGAAAAATATGCCTGGGCCGGCCTCAGGGGATGCGAGGCACATGGAATAGAGACTCCTCAGCCAAGTTCAGCCCAGACCTGGCAAGGCCACTGCTGACCCATGAGTGAGCCCCATGAGACCAGTGGAACCACCCAGTGACGTCAGCCTAGATAAGCAGACCCTCAGCAGACCTGCAGGCCTGTGAGAACAAATGGCTGTTGTTTTAGGCCACTAAGTTTTGGGGTGATTTGTTATGCAGCGTTCTTGTGGCAATGCTGACTGACATAGTGTCCCCTTCCCAATCTGGGCACCCAGGAATGTTGGGTCTTCCTGTCCTACAAGTGCATGGGCTCCTCCTTCCACTGACACAGCATCCTGAGAGCAGTTGCAGGAGGCTCTTCTCTATTGAATTCGTTGAAGTTACCAGGCATTTACAGACTCAACTGCTTCTTAGACACTTAAGAGGTAATTTACAACTCACATAATAAACACATAATTCTTGCTTATGAAGGTTTGATGACTGCATTATGGGAAAAATCTATCTTTGCTTGGAAGTTAGTAGGAAAAAATATTGTTCCCAAACAAGCCTCCTGAACAGTGGTGTGCGAAGCGTTTACTCACAACGAGTGATCAGATTGTAATAAGCTTTTGTGTTCAGAGCACAGGGCACGTCTGGAGAACCGTCCTCAGTGGGATGGTCTGAGGAAGCTGTTAACACATGGGCCGTGTGGGAAGTAATCCCACTCCTGGAGAAGAGATTCCTAATCATCAGAAGCAGCACTGGCCTCGGAGACTTGGGGGCCCCCACGTGGCAGAGACTGTGGCGTGTTGCGAGGAACCGATAAAAATGCTTTCTGCTTATATTGGTCATCATAGGAGGGCAGAGACAAGACCGAGTGGATCAAGAATCACCATGTCTGCCCCCTGGGTGGGGCAGTGGGAGCCATGACTTGGAGTCCAGCCGAGGACAAAGGCAGGTCTGGGCTGTGAGTGCTGCAGAGGGTGGCCCCCAGGCCCCCAGGCCTGGTGGCCCCACTGCTGTGTCCTGGAGGAGATTAGATAACTTTTCAGAAGTATTCTTTCCTGTCCCCTCTCCCACCACATGGGCAGAGCGTGCCCTGTGACTCTTGACGTGGGGCAAAGCCATGCGATGTGTTTTGGCCCATTGCAGACAATGCCACCACAGTCTTGGAAAGCTCTCCCACGATTAGACGTGAGAAGAGCCTGCTGGCCAGCCTGCCAGTCCAGGAGGACGAGAGACGCGTGGAGCTGACCCCAGGCCTGCAGGCTGAAGAGGGGCTGCCCGTCGGAGCCTCACCTGGCCTCGCCGCCTCCATCCCACCTCCGATGGGCGAGCCCAGCCGAGATCAGCTGAGTTCAGGCAGCGGATGCCCCTCCAGCTGCGTCTTGCCTGCGGCACTGCCGAGAGGGCCACCTACTCCAAGAGTTGTGACTGCAGCGTCAGGTGACAGGTCCCAGGCCTGGGGCTCCATCCAGCTCCGCGTATGTTACGAGCACGCAGGTAGATTGGACGGCACGTCAAAATCCATTCCAGCACTTACGACCTCTGTGCCTTGAGACATACCCACCTCTCTGTTCTCACCCTCCTCATCTGTAAATAATAATCATCCCTCACAGGCTGGTGGTGAAGAGTAAGTGTCTGAATGTATGTAGAGCTGGGGGGACAGCGCTCGCATGCAGTCACTAGTCAGCGTTGGCTGCAGTAGCTTCAGTCCGTACTGGCGATCCTGCAGGGCCAGGTGAGAATTTGGGCCTCGTCTCACAGACCAGCCTTTCCCCCAACATCTCTGCACAAACTCAACAGGATAACGAAAGTATTCTGTGATCAAACATTTGACAATCACAGGATTAAACCACGTTGATCAAATTCTTTCCTGAGGACCCTGTCAGTGCCTTTCCCGTGGTGAGGAGTCTGGTCCAGGAGGGGCGGGCTCATCGGGGACTAGTGCTGGGCTTTGCCGAGCATTTCTTATGGCAGGAAAAGAGTGAAATAAACCTGGAAACCCTGCCCTGTGTCCTCCTGTGACTGCTTTAGCTGCCTCCCCTCGAGTCCCTGTAAAGGAAGTTACGTCCAATTGACAAAACGGAGAAAGAGAAACGCTCACTTTCTGAGCACAGGAGCCCGACAGGGCCGCTGCTTTATTTGCCTTTGATAACAGGTCAGAAGTCAGTTAGCTCTAGTTAGTCAAGTATTTATAGACCCCCACCCTGCCCCTACCCTGCAGCAGTGACGCTGTGACTTTGTAAAGTCTTTGCACCAGCCCAGAGCTCCTCCTTTAGACTGAGGAGCTGTCAGTGCTGAGCTGGAAGTCACCTCCTTTGAAAACCTGGACAAGCCACCGCCCTGGCGGGGAGAAAGCCCTGAGTGACAGCTCTGCAGCATGATGCATATAAAATACAAGTCTCCCCAAATGAAATAAAACAAATCTCCCTTCCACAAGGTTTTCTCCTGAGGGTGGACACTTAGCTGAAACCTACAATTTAAAACTGAATCTATGGATGATGAGTTCTGCTAGTCCTGCTTCCAGAGAGCCTAGGCCTGGAAAGTTCTCCCAGCCACACTCGGGGTCCGTGCAGAAGTCACCTCTGCACTGAGGATGTTGTGCCTCCAACAGCCATCTCCAGAGGCCGAACATCTCTACCATAAAGGACCCCCGGGGCCGGCCCCGTGGTTTAGCGGTTAAGCGCGTGCTCCGCTACTGGCGGCCCGGGTCTGGATCTCGGGCGTGCACTGACGCACCGTTCATCCGGCCATGCTGAGGCGGCGACCCACATACAGCAACTAGAAGGATGTGCAACTGTGACATATACCTATCTACTGGGGCTTTTGGGAGAAAAAGGAGAAGGATTGGCAATAGATGTTAGCTCAAGGCCGGTCTTCCTCAGCAAAAAGAGGAGGATTGGCATGGATGTTAGCTCAGGGCTGATCTTCCTCACACACACACAAAAAAAAACAAAGATGAAGGACCCCCCCATGCCACTGAGACCAGCACACCAGGAGAAAGTGAGCGGTCAGCCCGCCCGCAAATGCTTTGTAGTTTGGCCCTTTCATCCCAAGCGTCTTCTCGGAGAGATCGCCAGTCCAGAGAGGCAGTGCCGAACGAGGGCTGGGATTGTTGGCGCTTGACTTTTCTGAGAAATTCCCTGAATTTCCCACTCTGCTTTTATTTCCTGTTTTCCACAACTTTATTGAGTTACTATTGACATAAATTAAAGGCACATACTGAAGGTTTTGGACGTATGTGTATCCACGTGAAACCATCACCACAGTCAAAACAATGAGCATCTTCATCACCCCCAAATTTCCTCCTTCCCTTTTGTCACCCCTGCCTCCCGCCTCCCAGCTACTGCTCTGCCTGCTCTCGCTGTAACCTAGTTCCATTGTCTAGAATTGTATATGAATGGAATCCTATTGTTTGTACTCATTTTGTATGGCTTCTTTTTTTTTTTGTAATTGTTTTATTGAGGTCATACTGGTGTATAATGTTGTTATAACATTGTGTAATTTCAGGTGTACGTTATTCCGTATCAGTTTCTGTATAGACTACATTGTGCTCACCGTCAATAGTCTAATTTTTATCTGTCACCATACATATGTGCCCCTTTATCCCTTTCACTGCCACCCCACTCTCTTCTCTTCTGGTAACCACCAATCTGTTCTCCTTATCTATGTATGTGTTTATCTTCCATATATGAGTGAAATCATGTAGCGTTTTTCTTTCGCTGTCTGGCTTATTTCACTTAACATAATACCCTCAAGGTCCATCCATGTTGTTACAAATGGGATGATTTTGTCTTTTTTTATGGCTGGGTAGTATACCATTGTATACATGTACCACATCTCCTTTATCCAACCATCAGTTGATGGGCACTTGGGTTGCTTCCACATCTTGGCTATTGTGAGTAATGCTGCAGTGAACATAGGGGTGCATAAGCCTCTTTGGATTGTTTATTTCAAGTTCTTTGGATAAATACCCAGTAGTGGGATAGCTGGGTTGTATGGTATTTCTATTTTTAGTTTTTTGAGAAATCTCCATACTGTTTTCCATAGTGGCTATATCAGTTTGCATTCCCACCAGCAATGTAGGAGGATTCCCTTTTCTCCACATCCTCTCCAACACTTGTTATTTCTTGTTTTGTTAATTATAGCCATTCTGACGGGCATGAGGTGATATCTCATTCTAGTTTTGATTTGCATTTCCCTAATAATTAGTAATGTTGAACATCTTTTCATGTGCCTGTTGGCCATCTGTAGATCTTCTTTTGAAAAATGTCTGTTCACATCCTCGGCCCATTTTTTGATGGAGTTGTTTGGTTTTTTGTTGTTGAGTTGTATGAGTTCTTTATATATTTTGGAAATTAACCCCTTGTCAGACATATGACTTGCAAATATTTTCTCCCAGTTGGTGTGTTGCTTTTTTGTTTTGTTGATGGTTTCCTTTGCCTTGCAGAAGCTTTTTAGTATGATGTAGTCCCATTTGTTTATTTTTTCTTTTGTTTCCTTTGCATGAGTAGACATGGTATTTGAAAAGATGCTGCTAATACCAATGTCATATCCAGAATTTCTGTATAGTTTTTTTTAAGGACTTCAATCTCTTTGGTGAAGTATTCCTTCTGTTCATTAACTTTATTCCTGAGCTCATTTAACTGTCTTTCTGTGTTTCCTTGTAACTCGTTAAGTTTCCTTATGACAACTATTTTGAATTCTCCGTCATTTAGATTGTAGTCTTCTGTGACTTCAGGATTGGTTTCTGGAGACTTGTCATTTTCCTTCTGCTCTGCAGTGTTACTGTAGTTCTTCATGGTGTTTGATGAATTGATCCTCTGCCGGCACATTTGTGGTAGTATCAGGTTGGAGATTCCAGCTGCTACCACTGCGGGGGGTCAGGGAGGCAGGAGCTTTGTTTTCTGATCCTGCCCCATCTGCTGGTAGTTGTGCCTGTCTGGCCACTTCCTGTTCCCCTGGGCTGGCCACAGCTCGGTGGGTTGTGCTCATGTGGGCAGGGCCTCTCTGCTTAGTTGGCAGGTCATGGCCAGGTGCTGTAATGGGTGTATGGGTTGCTCTTGTGCTGGTGGGGGCCGCTGCCCTTGGCAGGTGGTTCGGCTGAGCTGCTGTGCTTGGTGGGAGGGGCGCCTTCATGGGGGCTGAGCTGCTGCCACTCAGTGGGGAGCCTTTGCATGGGCGGGGCCACCTTGGTAGGTGGGTGCACCCGCCAGCCAGGCTACCACTCCAAAAGTGTCTGCATGTCAGCTGGGCTGCCCCTGCTTCCACTCATGGTCACACTGGCCGCTGTGTGGGGATCCGTGACCTGGATGGCTGCCGCCAAGGAGGGGGAGGGGTCCACTCACCTAGTTCCACTGCTTCCAAGATCCAGTCCACCCACCTTCAGACGCACAGCTGTGTGGCTCTCTCAGCCATCCTGTTGTGTAGGGAATCCTCTGTTGGTTAATGAATGTCCGTTTAGTTGTAACTTAGAGGGGACAGACAAAGGGAACAACTCATTCTGCCATGATGCTGATGTCACTCTTGTGTGGCTTCTTTTACCCAAAATAACTATTTTGACATCATCCATGTAGTTGTATGTACCAGTAGTTCATTCTTTTCATTGCTGAGTAGTTCCCTGTATGGATGGACCACATTTGTTCATCCGTTCTTCTGATGATGGACATTTGGGTTATTTCCAGTTTCCCCTCATTACAAATAAAGCTGCTCTGCACATTTGTGCACACATTTTTGTTTAGATGTTTGCTTTCTTTTTCCTTGGGTGAGAATCTAGGAATGGACTGACTGGGTCCTATGTATTTATGTGTTTAACCTTTTTTTTTTTTTTTTGAGGAAGATTGGCCCTGAGCTAACATCTGTTGCCAATCTTCCTCTTTTTCTTTTTTTCCTCAAAGCCCCAGTACATAGTTGTATATCCTAGTTGTAGGTCCTTCTAGTTCTTCTATGTGGGATGCTGCCTCAGCATGGCTTGATCAGCGATGAGTAGGACCACGCCCAGGATCCAAACCTGTGAACCCCGGAACATTCGAAATTAACCTCTATGTCACTGAGCCGGCCCCTGTGTTTAACTTTTTAAGAAACTACCATATTGTTTTCTGAAATTGTATCATTTCACATTATCACTAGCAGTGCAAAGGGTTCCAGTTCATTCACATCCTCAATAACACTCTGTATGGCCAGTCTTTTAAATTTTGGCTATTCTTATAGGTGTGTAGTGGGATTTTAAAACATTTTTTGGGGTATAATTCACATACCATAACATCGACTTGTTTAAGCATACAATTCAATATTTTTAGTAAATTTAAAGAGTTGCACACCATCACCACAATGCAATTTTGGAGATTTGTGCTATGATCAACTTTTGGTTTACTTTCATATAGTACAAGTCTTCTGTTGATTTTTATTTTTTTTATGTGAATGTCCAATCTTTCAACACCATTAGTTGAAAAGACTATACTTACTCCATTGAATTACTCTCAATTTTGTGAAAAAGTCTGTTTCCATATTATTGTGGATCTATTTCTGAATTGTATATTCTGTTCCCTAGGTGTACTTTCTACCTTTTCATCAATACTGCACTCTCTTGATTACCATAATTATTAAAATTGGGTAGATAATTCCTCCAACTTTTTTCTTTCTCAAAATTATTCTGGCTGTTCTAGTTCATTTGCCTTTTCATACGAATTTTAGAATCAGCTTGTTACTGTCTACAAAATAAATCCTGCTAGAATTTTTATGGTACTGCATTATATGTATAGATTATTTTGGGAAGGATTGATACCTAGCTCCTGAGTCCTTAAATACATGAGCATGGTATGTCTCTCCATTTATTTAGATCTTCTTTGATTTGTTTCATCAGTGTTTAGTAGTATTCAGAATACAGATCCTGCACATGTTCTATGACCTGTTGTAAATTGTATTTTGTGGTTCAGGTTTTCACTTCTCGTTATGGTCAGTCTCACATATACTTGAAGGGGGGAAAAAGGAAACTCATAACTGAATCCATATTACTTCAAATTCTGGTTTTCTTCTGCATCCATCTCTTACCATTTACTTTTCAGAGTCCTCAGATAGCTGTTCTGTGCACTTCAGTGCAGGGTCTCAGTTGCATTTGCTGGAAGAGACAGGCGGCGTGTGTTTACTCCATGCAGACCAGAGAGCAGAGTTTTGTGAAGAGCTAATCATTGGGATCCACTCTCCCTCCCTGGACACACAGCTGGACCACATTTCCCAGCCTCCCTTGTGTTAGTGTGGTCATGTGACCACAAACACACAGCTGACTGCATTTCCTAGTCTCCCTTGCATTAGTGTAGTCATGTGACCACATGTATCCCATGGAGCTTGAGCGGAAAGGATGTGCACCCCATCCATGGCTGGACCATAAAACCTCTCGTCTGCCTGCTAAGTGAGATGGTGATGCACTTAGAAACCTCATCTTGATGCTGGATGGGCACCAAACACCGGGTCCTTGAATGACTCTGTGGAGGAGAATCATCCAGTCAACCTAAACACCTCCTGAACAGTTGTGTGAGAAATGACAAATTTATTGTGTTTTAAGCTGTTGAAGGTCAGGGATCTATTTGTCAATCCATCTCAGCCTCATCTAATTAATACCTGGAGTGTGGATGTATTTTACACAAAGAACAGAGAACTAGATGCCTGGCCAGAGAAAGCAGAGAAGACGGAGTATTAGGGAGAGATGGTCACTGCCTCTCCACTGAGAGGGGCAGAGGTGAGGAGGAGGGGAGAATGGGTATGTGCAGAGGTGGGGAGAGGGGAGTGTGTGGCTGCTCCCTGTGTGCTTTGCAAAGCCAGCCTCTGAGCCCCTCACGGAGCGGAGACAGCACTCCTTCTGGGGGTTCATTTGTCTGAACAGCCTCTGCCTGGCACCCTTTAGTCCCATGTCCCTTTGAGCTCACACCCCAAATTCCCTGAATGGCTGGGATGACATCAGATGTGGCCCAAGACCCCAGCCTGAGCTGGGGGGACACAGCCAGGCTGCCTCAGTCAGCAGGGCTGGGCGTGGCACTGGGGATCTGGCAGGAGGACTGAGAAAGTCCATTCCCCAAATTAACGGGCCCAAGCAGCAAACATGCCGAAGCCCCATGTCTCTTGTCCTTGGACAGAATCAACCTCATGGACCCAGCTCTAGGAACGGGCACTGCAAGGACGATGTGGAGCCTTGGATTTATATCCACAAAGGTCTCCATGAGGGATGAGGAGGAAAGGAAGAGACTGAGGCTCAGTTAATAGAAAAACCACAGTCAACCATGCTGCTGGATTGTCTAGTCCACAAACTTGGATGTGGCAAAATGCACATTTCTTTATTTTCCCACTACTGACTCATTTTTTATCTTGAGCCAATGTTATGACTGAGGCAAAAAATGTAATTTAGTAAATTGTAAGGAAACTAAGACAAGATCAAAGTAACGTGGCAGAAGGGGGTGTGAGTAGGCGCTTTGCAGAAATAACAAGAAGGAGTTAATTATATGTATATATATCCTGGTGTGATCCCACATCAGGAGTCTGGGCCCCAGGGAGCCTGCTGGGTGTTCTCCGAAGCAGGAGGTGTGTTCCCTCCACTTCTGGAGCCCAAGGAGGGGACACTGCCCAGGCTCTGCCCTGGTGCTGCAGTGCATGGTTTCAACTGCATTTGAAATTGAATGGAAATTGGTATCTCCCCTGCTGAGAGGAGAGTTGACCACTGCCAGGGGGAGGAGATGGGGGGACAGGGCCTCGTGCCTATAGCCTGAAAACCCCTCCTGGGCCCCCAACCCTGTCTCCCTCCTGAATCCAGCCAGCTGTATCAGGGTGTTCACGGGCAGGGAAGGTGTAGAGAGAGGACCAGAGCCTCTCTCAGTCCCATGATGGAAGTGGGTGCAGCCTTGAGACGGGGTTGTAGGGGTGCACGGTGCACACCCCACTGCTGGGGGTCCTGCTAAGGGGCAGGCTTGGGACCCAAGGATGCTCATTACATCTCGGTGTGATGTCAGTGCATCAGGGGATCCTGAGGGACCAGCACAGGGAACTGTCCAGTGAACTGGAGGACCGGGCTCAATGGATGCTCGGCGGCAGTAAGATGGTCGGCAGATCTGGGGTATTTATAAGCAGTGCTCTCTGCAGGGTACTAAGGGAGGGGCGGGCAAGGAAATATTGTTTACAATATGGTCCCATTTAGGCATAAATGAGGTTGCATGTGTTACAGCATGTCCCCTGCACCACCTGCTCTCCCACAGACCACAGGGTCCCACACACCTGCCAGCAGAGACCCGGGCTGTGAGGACACCCTCGGCCTGGGAGCGCTAGTTCTAGTGCAGAGGCCTCTTCTTTAAAGGGGAAACTCCGACACACTCAGGTCAGAGTTCAGAGTGCCCATCTGAACAGGCAGCTGACACTTCAGAGGACATGAAGGGGACAGCTCAGGTCACTCCAGGTAGAATACCAGTAAATAAAGATATAGGATGCCAGTTCAGTTCTAATTCCAGGTAAATAAGTAATGTTCACTCTCTATAGGCCCCATGCAGGTGTGCCCTAAACACATGGGGGGCCTATGAGGAGGAGGATGGGCCCGTGGACGGGGCCACCCCTTGTGATGCTCCCTGAGCCCTGAACGCAGACCACCTGCGTGGGGTGGGGGTGACCCAGGTGACAGGAGACCCTAGGAAGGAGAAGCACGTAGCTGATGCAGGAAAACCTCCTCCTGCTGCACTCACTTCCCTGGAAGATGCTCTGTGGGTGGAGAACAGAGGGGAGCCTGCAGTTAAGGGGTGAGAGTGGCAGAGAAATCAGGTCTTGCAGCTGGAAATGCCTGGGGCATGTTTGCCTGCTGAGGAGAAGGGGAGAGGGGAGGCAGGGGGAGGTGAGAGGTCTCTGCAGGGCTGGAGGGAGGGAGGACTGGCGGTAAAGGAGGCCTGGCTAAAGGGAGATGAGCAATTCTTCTGAGTAGGAGGAAAGAAGTGACATTGGGTAGAAGCTGCTGGGTTGGTGAACACGTGGAGATTCAGGGACAGTGGTGCTCAGAGAGGGCACGGGATTCTCCATACCTTGCCCTAGGCGTCTCTTCCCTCTGGCTGTTCCTGAGTTACATCCTGTTATAATAAACCGGTAATCTAGATCTTCAAAATCAACTCTGAATCAGTCTATTTAAATTGTATTTCTGCTATTTCAGGAAGTAAACTGGAAGATACTGCAAAGGCAGAATCTGCAGCTAGTGCAGTAACACGAGTAGCCAAGGTTTTTGATCAGTCTCTCAGTTTTATTACTTTGGAAAATGATGTCCTTGTATTATGTAATCAAGATAAGGCCGTGTTTCCTGTGCCCTGACCAGTCCAGATAGCACAGACATGGTGAGGGGCTGTCCCGGGCACTGTTGTTGACAGCGTCTTTGTTGCTTTTTGTCACCAAGGTGCTGCTCCTATAAACAGATGTTCAAGAGGAACAGCAGCAGAAATGGTAGCAGGTAAAGTAGATAAGAAACTCCGGGAAAATCTAAGAGATGCAAGAAGCAGTCTTTTCACAGGTGACACCCTTGGAACTGACTGCATCAGCCTCCACAGGCCTTTCTTCGTCCTGGCGACAGAAACAGGGATTTGGCAACTGCTTTGCCTCGTACCCTCAGGCCTTGGTGCGTGATGCACTGGATTTCCACTTACATGGAGTTAATTTGGAAGAAACGTCAGGAGTGGAGCGTTCTCTAGCTGGTGCTAGACCAAGAAGAAAAAACAAGAAATCTTATGATTAAACCGCAGTTGATAAATTTTGGCAGAAACATAAAGGAAGTCCATTCCCATAAATTGCAGAATCAGTTCAGCAGGAACTAGAATCTTTCCGAGCACAGGAAGATGAGGTGAAATGACTTAAAAGCGTTGTGGGACTAGAAGGGGAAGATGAAAGAGCCAGGAGTGTGCTTTCTAACGATCCGGCCAGGCTAACATCGGGCTGTTATTCTTTGCCAGAACTCCTTGGGAAATAAAAAGACTTATTGACCTCTGTACAAGTGTTGCACTGCTGTCTTAGAACATAGAAAGGCAAGAAAACTGGATGCATATTTTGAATATGAATAAGAATTAATGACCAAAACTACTCTGGATAAATCTCTTCTAGCTATAATGTCAGACCCTGGTGCAGCAACTCCAGAAGACAAATGAGGCTGTTTCTTCTCTGTTGTATAAGCAAGCACCTTCTGAGGCTGATTTGGAGCAATACAAGAAAGCTTTGACTGATGCAGGATGCAACCTAAATCCCTTACGATATATCAAATGTTGGAAAGCTTTTGCCCAGATGACCTCAGCGCCTGCAGCTATGACAAAACCACCATGAAACCTCTGGGTTTCTCACCACGAGGCCTGAATACAGGATCACGGTTTATGAGGGAAGAGTCAAGAGCCTGGTACCACAACAGCAAAACCTACCTGTTTCTCGTATTTTAGAGAATCTCATGGAGAGGAAGTCAAACTCTAAAACTGATGACTATAGATATTTTGATCCCAAAATGCTGCAGGGCAATGACGGCTCAGTTCCAAGGAACAAAACTCCACTCTAAGAGGCAACTGTGTTTCTGCTGGGAGGAGGCGACTACGTTAATATCAACATCTTGTTGACTAACAAAGGGGAAACAGGCAAACACACTGTATATGGCTGCAGCAAACTTAGTTCATAAGAAGTTCATAAGACAGCTGTCACAACTTGCACAAGAAGGAGAGGCTGGAGTCTAATCAGCCGGGAGGAGCCCCCGACACGGCTGTCCGTCTGTCCCTGGACCCAGGTCCCCGGCCGCCCCCTGCAGTTGTAAATTACAGCTCTCCTTAGTGCAGCCTGACCCTGTGCCTTCCCCTCTTCTTCACCAGGCTCCTTATTCCCTCCTGGCAGGTTCCTTTGATTCCTATTCAGCTTTAACGAGTCCTCCTAATAGTGGTGGTGACATGCAGAAACTAATTTCTCCACCTGACTCGCATGGTTTTCATCTTTGATTACTCCGTATCCCCAGGACATCTCCAGGCATGTTGCTGTCCTAATTCCTCATCTGTGATTTTACAAAGGGATCGCCCACCGTGGGGGCACTTCCGTGTCACATCTTTCACAGCACAGGCCACACCTGGGTCAGGTAGGACCAGAGTTCAGAGCTGCTTTCTAAGGGGCCGTCGTCAGGAACACCAAGGGGCAGGTTCTTTTCTCCTCACAGACGTGAGGTCACGTCTGTCCACAGTGAAACAGAAGCGGCTACAGTCACTGTGGATACAAGTGGCCTGTAACTGCACATCCTCTGTTTTGACTGTCACTCATTCCCTCTACTTCCAAAAACAAAACCCAGATTTCTCTTTGGGAAAGAGAAATCTTTAGTTCTTTAGTTCTAAGTTATAAGAACCTTTAGTTCTTATAAACCTCAGGAATCAGTTTCTCCTTGACCCAAGCCTTTTACAAAGGGCTAAGCCCATCAGATCTTCATATTCCCCTGGAGAAAGGGAGAGAGAGAGCGATTGGGGATCAGGGCATTTCCAAATTCAGAGCAATCACGGTCAAGGAAATACACCCCCGAGTCGCTGCGCTGGGCCGTCTGGGGAGCAGATGAAATAAACAAGTGCATGTAATTTCCCCAAACTCAGATAACCCCGCATGAACAGGGGTGGGAAGGCCACCGCCCCTCCTGGGCCGACTCTCCTCTCAGGTAGAAGTCAAGCGCAGGTCTGCTCCTGAAGCTCCATCTCCCAGCTCAGAGCCGCCCGTCACCTGCCTGGGGCCCCTTTCTCACCTGGGCCAGGTGCTCTCTGAGGTGTTCCTGAGCAATCTCTTGGGCTCAGCAGCCTGAGAGGCCTCAGAAATGTCCTCAGAGAGAGGATGGATGGAAATTTCCGTGGAGTGCTGAGTTAAGTCCACCCAGATGGAGACTTTCTCGTGTTCACAGGGGCTCCCAACTCCTCTGTGGGAGAGACCAGGGGAAACAGCCCGAGTGGACGAAGGCACCGTGACCCAGCGGTGGGAGACTGTGGAAGGGACGAATGTGGGAATTAATTCATCCTGTGAGCACACTCCATCCCACCTGCTCGTCCTGCTCTTCTCCCACCTCTCTCACAACAGCCTCCCCTCTGGTCTCCTTGCTGAGAACCACCAGGAGGGCCCCCCGCAGTACTGGCTGGATGCCCAGCTGTCTCCACCCACACAGTCTGTTCCTAGACAGGGTGGGGTTGGGTGTGAGACACACTGGAGGGAGCTCCGTGGGGTGGGGGCTCTCTGAGTGGTCGAGGAATCCCAGGCAAAGCACCCCACATCCCCCCAGGCTCTGGGGATTCTCAGCCCACAGGGTCATGAACCCAGGCACACTTTAACCTCAGGTGGTGTTCCATGTCAGCCCCTCAGCACTCATAAGGGAGGAAGGACTCTGTCTGTTCTTTGCTCAAGTGCTGGAAAAGGTTGAACCCATGCCGCAAGAGCAGCAACAAGACACCAGCCACAAAGACTATCGTGGGGAAGGGTCTGTGCCACGCCTGGTGCACTAACGCTGCCCATCAGGAGAACACGTTCACACTCCCGGCCTCAGCTCAGCTCTGAGTAGTGGGCGTGGGGACACAGGACCCTGGATGTGGGAGGCTGGCTTCCTCGGTGAGTCATTCTTGCCAAGCACATCAAGTGCAGCATGACAGGTCAGAGACCGGACAGGGAGCTGATGAAAAGCAGACCCACTGCAGCTCCATCTGCCTGTTCTTAGCAGGCTTCCTCCGGGCCCCTAATCCCAGACCTTTTGTACATGTAATCAGCCTCAGTTTAGTCACTGCATTTAAATCTTGACATTTTTGAGGATTCACAAGCAGCTGGCATTCATACACCGTCTGTGTGGATAATCCTGAAACCTTATTGCGATGTCAGCCTCACAAAGCTTGTTTCTTGAGAAATGTCAAAATGCAACCTCTCCTTTGATTTACTATCTAACCCTTTCTAATTGTTTTGTTTTTGCTTGTTTTATACAGGAATTTTTCTCTTAAGGGAGGCTGACGTGCAAAGACCCGTCACCATTCAAGTGTCATCACTGTCAAAATCGGAGGACATTTTCTCTCTGTTCTCTTCTATTCAGCCCATCACGGGTCCTAAACGTCTTCACAATATCAGCCCCACCATGTTCTTTGTGGACATCCACTTCAGCCTTCCTGCATTCTCCTTTTAAACGACCATGGACTTCCCTGGGAGGGATTGTCACGTCGTGGTGAGCTGTGCAGGGCCCGGAGTCAGACAGCTGGGGCAGAGCCCTGTCCATACCTTCACCATCTGCATGGCCTTGATAAAGTCACATCATCTCTCAGCTTCAGTCTCCTCACCTATGAACTCGGAATTGTGAAAGGACGCACCACCTAGAGTGGATGAGATGAGTCATATACACACGGAGTTGAGCTCCAAGCCTGAAAGATAGTAAGCACTCAATACACGTTACCTCTCATTATCGTCACTTGTACAATTGCCAAAAGTTTTCGCTTTATGTCTCCTTGTTCCCTCAGGAGACGTTGTTCCCCTAGATGATTTGTGTAGTGGCTCCTGACTATTTATGAAGATCTAAAGTGATTGATGTTTGTTCAGACCTGAAACAATGAGAGACGGGGCGATTCCTGCTGAGCAATTACAGTCCCGTATCTCAGGACCTACTGTGTCCCAACACTGTGTTAGACACAGTTGTGATCTGCCCCTTAATCCTCACAGTAGCCCACTGAGATATGTGCTATGATCATCTCCATTTTACAGAGAAAGGAAACGAGCCTCAGAAGGGTTAAAGCACTTGCTGAAGGCCCACGGCTGGGAAGCGGCAGAGCCAGTATTGGCATCAAGGACCGGATGAATCTAAGCCCTCGCTCTTTTTCTCCATGCTGTGTTTTCCCTCTGTTCCACTCATAATTCAAAAGAAAAATTCAATCCTCAATTCTCTGTAGCACAGTGCAAACAATATAGCAGTAAACTTTTCACTTTAATTCAGAGTTTGCTGAACACTAGCCTGGGTCAAGGATATCTCTTAGTTCCTTTTTTCCCTTTGTTTCCCAGTTTGTTTAATGTCTATTGACCTAGTCATAATTACTTATTCCATTCTTAGCTGTCTGTCAAGTTTACAGATGAATCTGTGTCAAGCGTTCTGCATCTCTGTTACTATGATTTATTTTCCCTTACATTAGCATTACAATTTCCATCTTTCTGTTTAAATCTGTTATTTGTTCATGCATATTCTCCATGTTTTCCATTAGAGGCTTCAGCATATTACTCAGAGTTGTTTTAATTTCACCGACTGAAGTTCCAACGTCTGTGTCATATCTGAGTCTGGTTGTGTTGATTGCCTTGTCTCTTGAATTTTTTCCGTTGTCTTTTCTTGTGTCTTGTACTTTTTGGTTGAAAGTTGGACATGGGAATGGACAACAGAAATTGAGATAATAGTATTTTTCTACCAGGAAATGTGTATGCCTCATAAGGCCTTGCCTTTAGAAGAAATGCTCTTACCCGCATTTATGGAAGCCCTGTGTGGCTCTCACTCCAGCCCAGATAAACCAGTATTCCATCTCCATCTCTCCTTGGAGGCTCCTGTCTTCCTTAGATTTCAGGTTAGTTGGTTTCCATGCAACCTCAGCTCTCTAATGGGTTCAAGAAAAGTTGTGATTTCATAGATTATCTGTTCTTTTCTTGTTGCTAGTGTGGGAATGATGTTCTTTACAGTATTCTACAACCTAAGGGGAAGCCAAACATGGCCCTCTCTTTAAAGGGATATTACTTTTTCTCATAGCCTACTGGTCACAAGTTGGTCACATGGCACAGAGAGCTGAAGAGGATACTGGAAAATGTGGTTTGGGTTCTAGCTGGCAATGTATCCAGATCAATATTTCCTGACTATGGAGGATGTGGAGAATGGTTACTGAGGGGTGACTGGCAGGCTCTGCCACACCCTATCATCTTCTCAGTCTTCACATTATTTCCTCCATTTTGGAAACAGGAATACTGAAGTTCAGTGAAGTGGCAGCCTCTGTTCCAGTGACATGGTTCCAAAGCATCAGTGCTCAGGCATGGACTCTGCATTCTGGGTACAAACTAGTCAGCGGGAACATGGTGAGGACACCCAGCTGGAGCCCTGCAGCTCCTCACAGGCTCCTCCCAGGGCCCATCAAGCCCAGGTCTCCCTTCTCAGCTGCCATCTGGTCAGCATTTCTCCATCAGCCTTCACTGGCATCCAGAGGACCTTGTCAACTTCCTGCACACCCCCAGGTCACCCAGAGCCCTAGAAGTACTCCAACAAAGCGGACGGGCTCCATGAGAGGGGCAGCTGGTCCCAGAGGGGAAGGCCTTTTTCCAGACAAAGACCATAAAGCAGGAGGACAGAGGGAATGCACCAGAAGATGGCAGAAAACAGCTTCTCGGAGCAGATTGTGGGGTCTGGGTCTGAGGGAGGCAAACTTCTCCAGTGCCTTCCCCCTGCCTCGAGGAGAGGGTCCAAACTCCTCACCATGACTCGTGAAGTTGAACCTGACCTGGCCCCAGCGCCATCTCCAATCTGACCTTGTGTTGACGTGCCCTCACACCATTCATTCCAGCTGCACTCAAGTTCTTTCAGTTTGTCAAATGCTCCAAACTTCATCCCATCTCGTGGAACTTTGCATTTGCCCCTTCCTCTGCCTAGAATGTTCTTCCTGATACATCTGCATGGCTGGCTCCTTCTCTCCTTCCATTCTCAGCACAAATGTCACTTCGCAGAAAACTTCTCTGACCCTGTGGAAGAGGCCTCCCCGATATTCTCCATCTCATCTCTGTCAGTATATCTGTTGTAGCAAATAGCACTATCTACAATTGTCCTGCTTTGTTACTTATTTTGTTTGTTGTCTGTTTCCTAAGAGGGCAGGGCGCACGTGAGCCTTGACCACCATTTATCAGCAGTGTCAGGAACACAGGACGTGACTGATAAAACTCTCCTGAGTGAAGGAAGGACACAAGGAATTAGAAAACCTTTCATGAGTCTGATGAAGAAGCTCTGCTGGTTTTTCCTCCTCCAGTCCGATGCCTCCCTCCGCCTCCCCGGACTGTGGGCAGCAGCTGCTCCCCAGTCAGAGGCTGAGGAAAGGGCCAGCTCCTCGCTCGTGGTCCCCTGACCCAGCACTCCTTCTCCCATCCCGGCTCTGCCTCTCTTCAGCCTTTTCTCTCTTCCTCCTCATTCCTCCATCTGTCCCCTGCTTCTCCCATCTCCTCCTGGCTCAGCGACACCCAGAACTTGGGTGAGGAGCCCCTCTGTCACCCTGAAGTCACTGAATGCCCCCCTGAACCCACCCTCCAGACTCAAGATGGTGTCAGACCCAGACCGTCCTCCTCAGCCCTGGGCAAACCCTACCTCCTGGTTACAAAAGAAAAAAGGTCTTTGTTCCTCCCGGGCCCTAAGGCAAATTTGACATTTGTTACGCTGCAGAGAACCATTTCCCCCCAAAGCATGTTCCTAAGTGAAGAGGCACAGGTTTCCAAGCCATCAACTCGAGTGTGTAAAATAACTTGATTCTTTTAAACTAAATATAGTCTCTCTCTAGAGCCCTCACTCTGCCTAATGGCAGAACAAAATAGACTCAATTCCAGGTGAATGGCATCAATTCAGGGAGGTAGACGCTTTTTCTAGACAATTGAGGATTTTTCTCCCTCCCCTCTTAGGTGCCTCTACCTTGCTGGTTCACACCGGTCAGGGTGGCACCCTCAGCTGTCATCTCCCACGCTCACATCTGCTGACCATGCCCATCAGGGTCTGGTCCTGTAATGCTCAATGTGCCTGGTGTCACATCCCCTGACCCAGCATGTTCTCCTGGTGTCACGTCCCTGACCCAGCACAGCTCTCCTGGTGTCACGTCCCTGACCCAGCACAGCTCTCCTGGTGTCACATCCCTGACCCAGCACAGCTCCCCTGGTGTCACATCCCTGACCCAGCACAGCTCTCCTGGTACCCTGTCTCCTGACCCAGCACAGCTCTCCTGGTGTCACATCCCTGACCCAGCACAGCTCTCCCCTGACCCAGCACAGCTCTCCTGGTGTCCTGTCCCCTGACCCAGCACAGCTCTCTTGTTGTCACATCCCTGACCCAGCACTGCTCTCTCTCCTGGGACCCAGCCTTCCCTTCACTGCAGGACTTTGTCCTCTGTGGGACCCAGGGCACACCACACTCTCCCCCAGTATGGCGATGTGAGAACCCAAATGGTCTCTCCTGGGTCCTCTCTGCCCTGATGCCCCACCAGCCATCTCCTCTCTCCCTGCCCTCACTCTGGCTGCGTGGGGTCCCCTGTGAGGTCACTGCTTCCAGAATCCCAGGTAGGAAGCAAACTCAAGTCCCCTCTGCTTTCAGACCCCAATTTATCAGGGACGTCTGTCACTCTCTGTTCAGAGCCAACGTTGGGGGTGGGTGTTGGGTGCAAGGCCCCTCCTCACAGACCCTCCTCGAGTCTCTCCTCTTTCTTTTGGATTCTTTCTCTTCCCCACCCAGAGGTAGTCTTGACCTACTCGGGGGCTGGGAAACAACTGACTGGTACAACAGTGAGGATGTGCCGGTGAGGCCTGGTGCCCCTCGCCCACAATGTTACAGCATCACACGGCCTCGTGCACCAGTCAGCAACTCAGAGGGTGGCTTTGGCTATTCATCCAGAGTGAGTTTACGGAAAGGATGCTGGGGCATGCACAGAATGGTTGGGAGACTGGAGGTCAGGCTGAAACAATGACCTGATGAGCAGCCTTTGCTGCCAGCACAGAGCACACCCTGGAGGGGTGGGGGTGGAGCTTACGTTTTCTGATTCAGGTCATAATTATGTTTGCCAACCACATGAATGTATTAAAAAGGTCCTCGATGCAAATAAGAAAAAAAAAAATTGCCCCCCTCACCTGTGCAGAACTTAGACCACCAGGGAAAAGTGTGAGGGAGACCCTGACCAGGCCCCTCTGCACGGACAGGTGACAGTGACAGGATGTCCCTGTGCAGAAAGTCAGGGGGACTGCCAGACCACCCCAGGTCATACGCTGCCCCCTTCCAGTGTCACCTCTCGGTCTCTGGCCTCAGTTTCCACCCCTGCAGAGTAGAGACTGAAGTGTCGCCCACCCCATAGGACGGTCTGAAGATCAGTGAGGTCGCTCAGGTGACACGTGAGCCCAGTGCCTGGGTCGTGGGCTGCTCCGAGAGTGTCCAACATCACCGCCGATGCTTCTCTGCGAGGAAAAGACGAAGAGCCAAAACAGAAGAGAAGACGTGCAGACTCAGCTCTGCGATCACATGAACTGGAACACGGACACCAGGGCCGCGCTTCGCACAGCACCGCGACCGTCCCTCTCTCCACCGAGGACCAGAAGCCCGCTCCCGGGGAGGCGGGACCCGGCGGAGACCAGGGCGGGGAGTCTGACGCGCCTCGGCTGGGCGCAGGCGCACTCCTCAGGAGACAGGGACCCCGAATAACAGTGGCTGAAACAACCGGGGGCTCCCAGTGATCCAGTCCAGGTGCGGCAGCGGAGGGGGTGGGATGGGGGGTGTGACCTCACCTCGCCGAGGCCCCAGCTCCCTGTCGCCGGTCCACAACCAGGCAGACCCTCCACCCTCCTCGTGACCCAAGACGGCACTCAGCCGTCCACTTCCATCGCGTGGAGAGAGGAAAGAAGAGGGTGCTTTAGGGGCATAGCCGGAAGTAGCACATGTCATTTCCTCTCACATCCCATTGGTCAGAAATTGGTCATGTGACCACATCTTGCTGCAAGGAAGGCTGGGAATTGTAGTCTTTATTCTGGAGGAGCAGATGTCCAGCTATGCCCTAGGCGCTCTATTGCTACAGCACAAAGTAGAGGAATGGACTTTGGGGGCAGAGTCACTGCCCCAAGGGTGGGCCCAGGGCGTGTTTCCCAGCCTTCAGGCCCTTTCCATTTATAACTAAATAATTCAAGATGAATGAAGTGGAACTTGAGAGAGTGGTTTGAGCTGGTCCAGGTGATCACAGACCATGTTAGGAAGAGAAACAGACAGGTGGTTTCAGACAAGCTGGAATTTTAGGTCCATGAGATCCACCAGTAATTGGGTGATACAAATTTAAAAATTTAAAAACAAAAAGACAAGTCAGTTCCAACTAGAAGGGAGTTGGAAATTGCTTCTTAAAACATGTATGCCCTAGCGGCCAGGAGAGCCCACCAGGAACGCCGATGACATTTTAATAGCTTTCGTGCTGCTGCACTCTCCTTAACAGTCATGGCTTTTATCATCTGTCACTCTGACAGCCATTTAATGCATTCCACGGGAGCCGTGTGTCAACTGTCTTCCCTCAGCTATGTCACTCCAAACACACCGTTCCTCCAACAGCCCTGCCCTTCCATCCTCTCTGATCCCACCTGCTGAAGCCCACTGTGGAGCAGACAGACGCTCTGTCCATCTCCCCCCCGGAGATCCAGTCAGCCAGACGCCCCTTCCCAATGCGCACACCAGACCCGGACTCCATGATGAAAAGTGCCTCTGAAAGGAGAACTGCAATGGGGAGCTGGTCTGACTCTTGTCCTGCTGAGACATTTAAAGATGAGCATTCGCCATATCTGCACACACAGAAGTCAGTGCTGACTGCTGTGGGAGGACCAAGCTTTCTCTCTCCATATAGGAGCAATTTTTCTGCACGACAGCCTCTAACTTGCCTTTCACTTCTAGAAACAATTGTTCACCTGAGTCTCAGATGAAGACAGAATTGTCTCAGAGATACAGTCCAGGAACGCAATAATGTGTCTCCAGCACTCAGGCACCCGCTTCGTCTTTCTGAACGAGCATCAACACCTGACTCTGTCCTGGAGAGGAAGCCCAGACACACAGACCCCTGGGCCCACATCTGGGGTGAAAGTAAACGCCCAGGTCTGTTTCTAACTATGTTTCAGGAATGTTTCCCACCTAGTACATCACTCTTTGCTTTAAATCGAGGAGAGAGATCGCAACCAGAAAGTCAGCAACATCTGATCTTTTCTCCAGAAAGGTGAGAGGATATCAGGGAAGCAGCAGTGATGAGCCAACTGGCATGTCAACTCTGACGAGCGCTCAGTGATCTCCCAGGGGCATTGGGCCCATAGCAGTGGGGGTCCAGGATGGAGGCACTTTCAACTGGACCACCTGAGTTATCTGGGCACAGACCTCCTGAGGGGCCCAGAGAGGGGCTCAGGGACCACCAGGCTGGGGCAGATCAGCTCAGGGGTTGGTTTCCCTGGTCTCTCTGCAGTGAGGAGTGTGCTCGAAGGATCCAAACAAGGTTTCTCCCTGCGGATCTGGAGCCCATGGGCATGTCATCTGTCAGCTGTTGCTGCCACCGAAGTGAGAATTCCAGGATAAAGTGAGTCACGGCGTGACCTGGTGCTTCTGCAGCCGTTCCTGACAGCGCGGAGTGTCTGACTGGGCAGATGTAGGGGCTCGTGCCCTCTGGGCAGGTGTTATAGCACCGAGTGATCATGGAACTCCTTTGCTCCTGAGCTCCCTAATACAGCACATGCTTCCCCAGCCTCTCCTTCACGGTGAAGCTTCCTAAGCAGCAGCTCCAAACCAAATGTTGACAAGAATGGTGTGATTAGAGGAATCCTTTGTCCCTCCATAAGGAATGCTGGAGCTTGTGGTACCATCTCCATGAGGGCACACCTGCAGACCTGGAC
This sequence comes from Diceros bicornis minor, assembly GCF_020826845.1. Classification (NCBI taxonomy): domain Eukaryota; kingdom Metazoa; phylum Chordata; class Mammalia; order Perissodactyla; family Rhinocerotidae; genus Diceros; species Diceros bicornis. The sequence goes on along the minus strand of NC_080774.1, from coordinate 1,529,015 downwards.
CTTATGAAGGGAATGCAGGAGCACGTTCAGGAAGGTTCACACCCCAGCTGACAGCCACGTGAGGAGCCTGCTCTCCTAGACCCCGTGCCCCAGTGCTCCAACCTAGCATGGCACAGCTGCCTGTGTAGTGTTTAAAGAACTCCCGGGCTCTGCAAGGACAGCCATGTCTCCATCATGCGGCCTCCTGCAGGTCACTCAGTCAGGCAGGGGAGCTGCAGAGTCCACTCCTTCCCACTGACCAGGCCAGGCCCTCAGGTGTCCTGGTCAGGAGCATCCATATCCCATCTTGGGAACCTCCCCTTCCCTGGGAGAGGCTCCAGCTTGACTGGGGGACATCTTCAGAAACTCCTGGAGGACCTGGAGAAGCAGCCAACAGCTGACCCCAAGGCCCTGTCTGTGGAATCAAGGGAGGCTGGAGCGGGGGACACTCGGCAGCACCTCCACCCATTGCCATCGTCTGCTTCTCCATGCCATCATTCTTGTCACTGGCACTACTGGGGGCTGGTAGGGTGAGGGATCAGCACGTGTCCCCCCCAAGCAAGCAGACAAATCAGAGGCCACCAGGGGCACCTGGGGGTGGGGAGCAGCCTATCCCAGGTGCAGGCAATAATGGGGCATATAAAGAGGGATACAACTAACTGAAAGCTGGTCTGTTTTTATTATCACCACGAGCTGTTGATTCTCAACCATATCAGTGGTGTCAAGCAGATCAATTCCACTCCTGCACCCCTGGGACCCCATCACGTAACACACAGAGGCTTCCTGTGTGCCAGGCTCTCTGCTAATCACTTGAAATACGTTAAGTCATGGGATCCCCACAGCTGCTCCATGATGTAGGCACTATAATTATTGCTTTTGTGCAGAGGAGGAAACTGAGGCACAGGGAGCTTAAGGATCTTTCCCAAGGTCTTAATTCTAATAAGTATCAGACCCTGGATTGATGCCCAGGCAGGTAGGGTCTGGATTCCTGCTCTTCTCCTCAGCACGGTGAGGATGCTGCCCTGACCTTGTCCGTGGGATTGTCCCCGAGTCCCATCACTCTCCCCACTTGGAAACAGGGCCAGTGCTCCATTTCCCCTCTGGGGTCCGTCACCCTGGCCCTGGCATTGACGGAGGCCATGGTGTTCCTTCAGTGTCTTCCCTCCTCAAAGGAGAAAATCGTCACTCACCAGCATGTTTTACACATGGCTCCTGTGTCCTCATGAGCTTTACTTTCTCATTCTTCAGCAAAACTTAACTACCTTCTGTTTTCTTCTGGATCTACACTCATTCTGTTCCCTCCCACTTCCTAGTAATGCTGTTCCCTCCCACTTCCTCACCAAATCCCTTAGTCAGCTTGGCTAACCCCTAGTCATCTTTAAGACTTAATTGAGGCGTCATCTCCTCTGTGAAGCCTCTGCCCAGCTGGGTTAGAAGCCCTTCTGCTATCACCAGGTGCTTCTCTCCATCATTTATTCATTCAGTAAACATTTATTGGGCACTTCCCATGCCAGGCACCGAGGACACAAAGGTGACTGTGGTGTGGTTCTTGTCCGTAAGCAGTTTCTAGTCATGTACCTTGCCACATTCTAAGAGCATCTCACAGTAGACACATGAGCCCACCCTTGTGGCCACTGTCCATTTATACATAACTGGTTACCTGACCAAGGCCAAGCCAATCAGAGTCCTTCCCTGAGACTTTCCAAATTGGAACAGACACAGTGTATCTTTCTCCAGTGGCCGAGGCTCCATGACATGAGGCTCAGGGGCTGTGGACCCCTATGTTTTCTGCAACCCGGAGAAGCTGGTCCACCATGGGAGAGAATAAAGGCAGTGCGGGAGTGAAGGGGACACGATGCTGCTCCTGAAGCTCACACCTATCTGCCTCCTGTGGTGTGTCGGCACACCTGAGTCAGATGGGGTCCAGGTGGGACCAGATGGCACACCCAGTGTGGCTAACTGAAGAAAGCTTTGTCTAGTTTTCCTCAGAGGTGCAGGCAGGTGCAGGGGCCCCAAAGGGACGCTGAAGCACCCCAGGGACTAGCAAGAGTGGGGAGTCTTATCCCCAGCCCATAGAGCTCCCAGCTTTCCCTTGGGAGCCTCATGACGCAGTGGCACCTCACTCCATGATCCCCCCCATCATGAAGCAGACTCGATCTCTAGACATGAGCCAGCCTCAGGCCCTGGACATCAGTCACCTATTTGGATAGTGGACAAACCTGCCCCTTTGAACACAGGCCCAGCCTGGCCATGCTGCTCCTAAAGCTGCAGAGCTTGGAGCCTGTGCCTGCTGGAGAAACACACTGCGGAGCTGGAAAAGGAGTGACGCATCCAAGCAGTTTCAGGGCAAAGCTGGGAGAAATGCCAACAGGCCGTGGACAGGGGCCCTGACTTGGGGGAAGTTTCGACTCTGTCAGGAAGGGAGTATGGATCATTCTCCAGTTGTGTCTCAGCCCATCATGGAGTCTGGAGATCCCAGCCCTGTCCTCCCAGACTGGCCCCCTAACAGAGCGGTTGTGTTTCCTGTGGGAAATTCTCTGAGCCTGGACAGTCTCACCATCCAGTGCAGGGTCAGCAAAGCATCTGACCTGGCTCCCTCCCACCCTGCTCTCTGCGTTAGGAAGGTCACTTCTCCTGCAGAGGAAGAAACATGGTTTGCTTAGTTCCAGAGATTTCAGCAGGAACCTGCCTGGGACGCTCTCCCTCTTGTGCGTTAAGCAAGATGATTTGAGCTCATCACAGACCCCAAAGCTGAGCTCCACTCAGAACTGACTCCAAGAGCTGCTGAGCGCTGGGCGTCCCCCTGTGAGGACATGTGGCCAACCTGGCAAGGCTGCTAGAGCCCCAGATCCTGGGACGGCGTCCCCACCACGCTTTCCTCTGGACTCGGAGCTGGCCCAGGCAGAGGGCAGTGAGTAAAACATAGGGAGACATAGAGGCAGTGCCTGGATGGCCTTGGAATATATCATTCTGGGCCCCTCCAGGTGTAAGAGACAGAAGACCCAATTCTAGCTTAGAGAAGATAGGAGATTTACTGACTCATCTAACTGAACAGAATGAACAGAATCAGGAAAAGTTAGATCCAAGGCCTCAAATAACAATGTCAAAGTCCAGTTTTCTTGGTCCATCTTTGTGGCTTCATTTTCTGTATTAGTTTACATAATGGCAGCTCCTCCCTGAAGGTGGCTGCCGTATTAGTTTATTAAACAACAGTCCTTGTATTAGTTTATGTAACAGCCCTATATTAGTTTATATAATGGCAGCTCCTGTATTAGTTTCTGTAATGGCAGCCTCTGTCTTAGATTATATAACAACAGCTCTTCCCTGAAGGTGGCTGCTATGTTAGTTTATGTAATGGCAGCCCCTGTGTTAGTTTATGTAATGGCAGCCCCTGTGTTACTCCACACAAAGCAGCTCACGCCGCAGATGGCTGCCCCATCTCCACGCCATACCCCCAGGTTCAGATCCAGAAGAAAAAGGGCTCATTCTGGGACCTCCCATACAACTCCTAGGACTCCAATTGGACCAACATGAGTCACGTGCACGCTCTGAACCAATCACGTGAGTCCAGGGGCTCAGGGCCGCTGATTGGCCAGGCAGCATCGTCTGAGTTGGGGGGATCCCATCAGGGACTATTAATAGAGAGGGCCGGGTGCTGGGCGTCCATGGTGCTGGACCCCTGACCCTCGCTCTTCTCATCTGGTCTCTTGGCTGTCTGACCCCCTGGGAAACCAGGAGACCACAAAGAAGCTGAGACCCCATCCTGCGGGGGGAAACAGTGTAGCTTCTTGTTCCGCAGGCTTCCTGGGCCCGGTGTAGGCACCATGGGAACAGGACCGCCCCAGGCCCTGGCCCCCCAGCTGAGACCCCACCCAGGGAGAAGCCTAGACCAAAGGGACTGAGTGGGGATCAGGGCTCAGCCCCAGTGGTGAGTGGGGGTCTGGGACAGCCCTGGTCCCCGAGTCCTGAGAATTCCCATGGAGGGGACATGCCTCCAGTCAGGGGCTCACGTTGTGGACTTTGTGTGAGCGATACATAACTGGTTTCCTGTTGACTGGTATACGCGTGGCAGTAGCTCATTCATCCCACCCCACAATCCACTCAGCAGGACGGCTCCATGCGGGGTCAGAGGTTACCACGTCCACTCCCGGTGAGACCGGGGCCGGAGTCACGTCCCTTAAGGGAGTGAGTGTCCCACATCCCGTCACAGCGGAGTGTCTCAAGCAGGTCTGAGCAGGAGGTCACATGGAGCTTACATTTTTACACGGAAAAGGCTTTCTCTGCAAAAATGAGTTTGTCAGTGGCCCCAAGGGTCTTAAAACGTCTGTGGACTCCACGTCTCTGAGCATGGCTTGTCCAACCAGGTTCCAAGTGTGGGCCCCTTTCTTCCCAGTTCCTGCCTGTTGTTCTTTGATGGAAACACAGTAAGCGCTGGATCACAGACAAGGTGCCCCCTGTGGACTGCAGACGATGACATCCCACTGCAGGAGGATGTGGAACGTGGGGATCCAGGAGGTGACGTGACTCAGTGCGGATTCTGGAGATGACCGGATGTGCAGATTTCAGAGATGACGTCGGACCTGTGGATCTGACAGATGACATAGGACGTACACAATATGTGAATCCACATATTGAAAGGGTGTAGTATTTTCCAGATAAAACCAATATGGATTTATCAACCTCAAGATGTGTCCTAATTTATGAGACTTCGAAGAGAAAGAAATGCTCCTATAAGTTTTAAACAACAACAGCAAAAATAACAACAAGAAGTATCAAGTAATTTTTAGAGGATAATTCAGACTCACTCAAGTTTTCCTAGCAAGATGGAACATTTGAAATGCAGCTATTGTGTTTGGAGCAAAGTGAGTGAAGGAGAGAAAGAGAGAGAGAGAGAGATGTAGAATGAATGCAAAGGAGGGCAGGGCCCAGATCATGTTGAAATTTTAAGTTGCAATAAGAGATTTAGGTTTTAATTCTAAATGCAGTGAGAAGGGTTTGAGAGATGCTGTTGTAGTGGCCCAGGTGACAGATGGTAGTGATGGGCACTGGGGTGATAGCAAGGGAGACAGGAAGAAGTGGATGGATTCAGCACCTGTTTTGGAAGTAGAGTCAACAGGACTTGGTGACATACTGTGTGTGGGTGGCAGTAGGGTGAGCAGAGTAAGAGAAAGCATGAGAGTGAGGGGATTTTTGGATTGAGGAACTAGATTGCGGGGGTGCCATTTCACTGAGATGTAGAGCCTGGAGGAGGAACAATTTTGAAGGTAGAGAATTTGGTTTTAGACATGTTAAATTTGAGTTGTTGGGGATGATAGTAAAATAATTAACAGCTGATGTTCTCATAGGAACCTGCTGATAAGAAGGGGCTTTTCCGACTAGGACAGATATGATTCAGTATACACAATTGATATGTACCAGTGCCGGAGTTTCCTACTGGAAATCAGGGTGTTGAGTAGGCACTATGTGGTATGAGTGGGAAACTCAAGACAGAGATCAGGACTGAAACAAAACAAATGTAGGGGTCATTGGGATATAGGTGATGTTCTCTGCCTGAAACTAGATGATACTTATAGGGATGTAGAAAGGAAAGTCAAGAAGTCCTAGGACCAAGCCCTTGGGGCACATTAACACTGAGAAACCAAGAAATGAATAGGGGTGAGCAAAGCAGACTGAGCCTGAGGGGTAAGAAGGTTAATTGTAAGTTATCATGGGAGCCAGGCAAATACAGCGTTCAGGAAGGAGAGGGTGGCCAGCTGAGCTGGACTGTGTTAAGAGCAGTAGGATGAAGACAGAAGGAAACCAATGGTTTGGCCACATGAAGGTCCCCAGTGACTGACAAGAGTAGTTGCAATAGTGGAGTGGGTTTTAGGCACTTGGCTGATGAAGGTAAAGGGAATAACAGCATGTAAGGATGTGGGGCAGTCACTGTAGACAATTTGATGAAGAAGCGATGAGAAGGGGGGTGGTAGCTGGAGATCAAAGAGAGGGTTATGGTTTTTTAAGATGGCAGATATTGAGGCAATTTGTACACTAGTAGGACAGATCCAGTGTGGAGGGAGAAGCTGATGGCGCAACAGAGGGAGGAGAGAGTTACCTGTGAAGGGCTTTTGAATAGGCAGGAGGAGGTGAGATCCAGCACACAAATGAAGGGTTGGAGTCTGACAGAGGAGGATACTTCAAATATTACAGCCAGAGAGAAGGCAGAGGGCATGGGCACAGAGGCAGGTGGGTTAAAGATTTTATAGTGAGAAGCTGAAGAAACTATTGTCTAATTGTTTCTGTTTTCTCCGTGAAATATGAGGCCAGGTCACGAGCTGAGAATGGGAGAAGAGAAGGCACATGGCGGGGCTTGAAGAGAGAAGGGAAAGTGTGAAAACACTATTTTTGAGAGTGGAAATGAAATTTACCAGAGAAATGTAATGGTGCAATGTGAGGTCTGAAGACTTGAATTTACAACAAGACTGGTCAGCACAGCGTGTGCTTTTCCTGCAGCCACACTCAGCTCAGGGGCAGGTTCAGGGGACATGGAGAGTTGGGCTTAAATTGGATTGGTTTTCCCAGTGAGTGCAGTTGAGGAAGAGGGGGCAAGGGAGTTAATGATGTTTGATGAGCACTGACTCTAAGACGACCTGGGAGCGTGAGGGCACAAGGGAAATGATGGACACTGAGAACATGGTAGACCTGGTGTTTCCACGGGGACGACAAGGACTGAGCGCACTACGTCATGTGCAGTGAATGGTCAGAAAGTGGAATCATTGCCAACAAGATGTCAGAGGTGGAGTGGTTATTCAAGATGCAGGATCACAGGGGTGGGGTGGGGGTAAATGTCATTGGAGGGGATGATGCCAAGGAATGAAGACCAAGAAATGGAAAGGACTATCTTTGTTTCAGTTGTAATATTCAAAACAGGTAAAAGTCACGTGCAGTGTTAGATGTCCAGATAGTGGTTATTTGGGGGAGGAAGGAAAGACAGTGACTGGGAGGGGACATGGGTGGACTTCTGGGGCCTGCTGATGTTGTGTGTCTTGACCCAGTGCTGCTTGCACAGGTGTGTTCACCTTATGAAACGTCGTCAAGCTGTTAACTTAGGATTTGTTTACTTTCCTCTATGTTTTTAATGATTCAATACAGAATTAAAAATATAAACAACGGGGCCGGCCTGGTGGCGCAAGCAGTTAAGTGCGCGCGCTCCGCTGCGGCGGCCCGGGGTTCGCTGGTTCGGATCCCGGGCGCGCACCGACGCACTGCTTGGTAAGCCATGCTGTGGCGGCGTCCCATATAAAGTGGAGGAAGATGGGCACAGATGTTGGCCCAGGGCCGTCTTCCTCAGCAAAAAAAGAGGAGGATTGGCGGATGTTAGCTCAGGGCTGATCTCCTCACAAAAAATAAAATAATAAAATAAAAATAAACAACAAAAAGTGAAGGAACACCAAGACAAAGTTATATGAATTGTGGTGCAAATTGTTACAGTTGTTCCTTTTTTTTCCTTAATCTCTGTTTTTCATGTTTTTCTACACACATCCACACACAGATGCATAACTGTGAGACCTCCTGAATTTTCTTTCTAAATATTTATTGTTTCATTTCTTATAATTAAGCCCTTAATTAGTTTTTCATTAATAGAATCAACAGGGGATTACTTTTAGAGTTGAATAATTTTAACTTCAAAATATGTGGTGGTCTCTAATTGTTTTATTTGCAGGGTTATTAGAGAATTTACTTAAGGAATCAATTTATAATCCAGCCAGGCGGTGCCTCCAGTCATGGGGTACAGGTTTACCGTCATTCTCTTTCAGTCCTCTCTTTGTGTATCTGTCATTAATTACAAAACTTCATCTGGAGGTAATGTCAGTGATGTAAAATGCAGGCCCCATTGGTCAGGTGAACGTGTCTTCCCTCCCCCTCCTCCAGATGGCCCCAGAATGGGCTCCTGAGCTCTTCCCTCCTGGTCTGAACTCCGGGAGGACAGCAGTTCCCTCTGTTCCTCTCTCTTGGGGCCTGGGGATTCAGGCTGGAGTGGCAACCACTGGCTTACTGGCCAGCAGGTACCAGTCCCTGCAGGATGCTGTGACGACTTACAGAAAATATCACCTCCTCTTGGCCTCCTCGGTGGCTGGAGATGGCCTCAGAGCTGACCATGACAGATGTTCAGAGCACAGTCAGAGCCCCTTTCTCTGCAATGTGGCCTCTAAAAACTCCGCGGTCAGCACTTCCCATGCGAACTGGAGGCATTTTATGCTCCAGAACAAGTGTGTTTGAAATGAACTGTCCCTCACAGATATACAGAATGTGATTATCTTCCTCTCTCTCTTAACTCAATTGCACTAGTCTCTAAAAGTCCCATTTTTTTCCCTTAATTTGACCATCATGATTTTTACTTTTATCAGTTTCTCCAAGGTAACCCAGTCGCTTTCATTCGAAACAGTCATTTTGGTGTAAATGTCCAATCAGAATTAGGGTACGCGCTCAGATGCCAGCTCCAGGTCAGGCTGTTCTCTGTCTCAGGGCTGCTCTCTCATCTGCTTCTCTCTGTATAAAAGTGGCTGAGGACAAACACATAGAGACAGAGATTGGATTGTTGGTTACCAGAGGGGAAGGAGGGAGGAAGGGGGTTGAAAGGGATGATTAGGTGCATGTGTGTGGTGATGGATGGTAATTAGTCTTTGGGTGGTGAATATGATGTAATCTACACAGAAATTGAAATATAATGATATACATCCAAAATTTATATAACATTATAAACCAATGTTACTCCAAAAAAAAAAACAGCGTGGCTGGAGCTGGCCTGGTGGCATAGTGGTCAAGTTTGCATGCTCCACTTTGGTGGCCCGGGGTTCGCAGGTTCAGGTCCCAGGCGCAGACCTACACCACTCATCAAGCCATGCTGTGGCGGCGTCCCATATACAAAACAGAGGAAGATGGGCACGGATGTTAGCTCAGGGTCAATATTCCTCAGCAAAAAAAAAAGAAAAAAAAGTGGGTAAGGGAGCTGAGAGAGTGGGGTGAGGGGCTGCCAGAGAAGCATAGGACTCCCACTTAAGTTTGAATTCCAGATAGACAACAGTTTTTTTTATTATAAATGTGTCCTAAAAATTTCATGGGACATTCTTATACTAAAAAATACATCTGTCATTCGTCTAAAATGCAAATTTAACTGTACATCTTTTATTTATTTTGCTGAATTGGGCAAATAAAATATTGCCCTAGCCTCCCTCATGATATTTCTCCCAAACCTTTTGGCTGTGTGAGGTCATCTTTAGCCCCTTGACTTTGGCAATCACCTCCAGGATGACCCCTGTCGCCTGCTCCACTAACAGAGTGAGCCCGCACTTCCCACCTGCTTGGATGGAAGGACACGCAAGTGGGAAGGCACCCAGGACAGTGAGATTGGTTGATCTGTCAGAACGCGTGTCTCTCTTGCTCCAGCTTCTGTGGGGCCCCGGTGATGGGCATGCTTGTGATTGCGTCTACCTCCTTTGGGGGACCACATCCGTCTCGGGCTCAGCAATGCGTCTGGCTCATCGCAGCACGCCTGGGTGGTGGGTGTGGGGCTGGGGCACCTCTCCCAGGAGCTGTGCAGCAGGGGGGCCTGGGGTGAGCAGGTCACTATGAGAGAAGTGGGTGGTGGAGGTCACAGAGAGCGGCAAACCCTTGTGTGGACGTCCCGCTCCTGAGACACCACAGGTCTTCAGGGAGGCCACACGGCCTACTGCCCTTTAGGTTTCTCAGGATCCCAGCAGGGGAGGAGCTCTGAGCCAGGTGACAGGTGGGGGATGGGGAACAAGGTGCAGGGCTAAGTGGTCCCCGGAGAGCTGAGACAAGACAAGGGAGTGTCGCTGGAGAAGTGTCACTGTGGGGGCAGCACAGCTCACAACCCCAGGGCTTAGCCAAATCTACTAGAAGGGCCAGAAGATGGCCCTGGGCAGTTTCTCATGTCCATTGTCAAGGCCTTGCCCCTCAATGCCCCCTTGGACCTTTTTACTCTAGGCTGCCGCCTCCGACGTGGGTTTCAGCAGTCGACTTGGAAACTCCACAGCTGAGGGTGGTTCACTGGGGGCCCGGTGAGTGGGGATGAGTGGGGCTGAAGGAACCTACCCAGGTCACACAGCTCCTTCGTTTGTTCCACATGTGGACTAAGTGTCTGGGAGGGGCTTGTCCAGTGTGATGGACTCCAACAGATATTTGCACACCCATGTTCACAGCTACATGATTCACAACAGCCAAAAGTGAAAGCAACCCAAATGTCCATTCATGGGTGTGTGGATAAACAAAAGTGGTCTATTCATACAATGGAATATTATTCAGCCTTAAAAAAGAAGGAAATTCTGACACATGCTTCATGAATGAAGTTTGAGTACATTAGGCTAAATAAAATAAGCGAGTCACAAAAGAACACATACTGTATGATTCCACTCGTATGAGGTCCCTAGAGGAGTCAGCTTATAGAGACAGAAAGTAGAATGGTGGGCACCATTCTACGGATGGAGATGGATGGTGGTGATGGTTGCACAATAGCATGAGTGCACTTAACACCACTGGACTGTGCAATTAAAAACAGCTAAGATGGTAAATTTTATGTTATGTGTATCTTACCACAATTAAAAAACAATTTTAAAAAGAAAACAAAAACCAGTGTTGTCATTATGTCTATGGTAATATCTCCTTGTCTTATATATATAAGTGTGTACAGGGCTTTTAATTTTGTTTCTTCTATAATTTTATCTATTTTTCAAACATTCTACAATAAATCATTATACAGTCAGGTCCGCATAACGATGTTTTGGTTAACGATGGACCGCATGTATGCTGGTGGTCCCATAAAGTTAGTACCGTAGAGCCTAGGTGTGTGGTAGGCTGTGCCATCTAGGTGTGTGTAAGTGCACTCTGTGATGTTCACACAACAATGAAATCGCCTAACGACGCATTTCTCAGAATGTGTTCCTGTCGTTAATCGACGCATGACTGTGATAAGGAAATAAAATATTGGCAAGATTTGTTGGCAATAAATGTTAGCAAACGTGTCTTTAAAAGTCATGTGTTTAGATGTTTGTGAAAGTTGTACTGGTCATCTGGGGCAACAGCTGAAAGATCTCTTCCTGAATAAGCAGATGGAGGAGAAAAGCAAGGGGAGCATGAAGATTCTGTGGTGGTCTCAAGCGCCACGAACTCAGGCATTCCCTGAAAACAGGTGCTGGCAGCCAGTGGGGACAGAGGAAGACAGAGCAGGCCGGCGGTGAAGGGCCACGGGACCTCTCTGAACCCCAGCCTTCCCCTGTCCCAGCCCCTGTGTCAAGGAAAGGCAATATTCTGCTGCGGATGCATCCTCCCTTGTCCTTTAAAGCAAAATCAAGCTGTAACATCACTTCTGTCCCCTTGAGACCGCTCAGGGGAGAAGGGGGTCCCCACACAAAGCCCTGGTGAGGGTCCGAGCTCCATCATCCTGACCAGGATGGCCCTGCTGATGGAGGGTGGGGCCATTCAGGCTGCTGCCGCCCTCATGGACACGGGGCCTCACCTCAGCCAGGCCCCGGGAGGCACAGCGGTTCCCTCTACTGACCAGACCCTGTGAGTGTCCTACCGCCTCAGGCTGCCCCAAGACGTGGGACGTGTAGGGTCATCGTGGTTCTCTTAGGTGCAACCAACCCACCAGTCCTCTCAAAGTGTGGTTCTCAAAGGCAATCACACTCTTAGATCTCCCCTAAGTGTAAATGGATCTCAAAACCGCTGTCCTCGATCTTCTCTCCACACGAGGTCTGCGGGCTTCAGCCAACTCAGGGGAAGTGCAGTGACGGGAGGCAAGTGGCATTTGTTAAGGAAGGGAATCTTACAATGCCTTTCCCAGTCCATGACCCACATACCCTGCTGCCTGGCATTCTGAAAACGCACATGTGGTCACACACATACACACACGTGCATGCACAGCACATACACCCTACACACGTGCAGTCACACTCATGCTCACTTAATTCTCTCCAGTATGATTTAGGATCCAAACTGTAACAACTTAGAGACCAGAAGGGGCCACTCTTTCTGTTTACACCATGTCCACAGATGCCCACCAGGACTGTCCTGGGCAAACCCGGACATATGCCCTTCCACCAAGAGAGTCCCTCATGGTCTTCTTTCTGCCTTTTTCTCAAAACATCTTTTCACCTCTCTCCTCTCCCTTTGCGTTCCAGCCACACTGGGCTTCTCCAGCCTCAGGGCCTTTGCATGTGCTCCTCTTGTGACTGAGACAACCTCTCCTCTCCTGGCTCGTTCCTACTCACGCTTTAGGTCTCAGCATAAACGTCACTGCCTGGGAAACGCATTCACTGCTCCCTCCATCTCCATCCCTCATTTTATACCATCTTGAGGGACCCGTCTTATTTTCTTCCTAGCACATATCACAATTTGTAATTACGTTCATGTTTGTTTTGGTGGTTACTTGTTAAATGTAGGACTTCTTGTCTAGGTTGTAAGCTGCATGCAGGCAGGGAACAAATGATCCTCTTTATCCCCGTGTCCTCCACAATGCCCCCACTGGATATTCGCTGGATGTTTGAATGACTTTGTTCCAACACCTTTATGTTGTAGGTGGAAAAACGAAGGTGCAGAGAGAAGGGGATCAAGCCCCTCCAGTCTTATCAGAATCACATCCTGAGGCTCAATAATTCTCTCTCCTTTGACCAAAGACTCCTATTAGAGTCCGAGTCTCCCTGCCTAAGCTCGGACCTCTCATGGGCCCCTTCCCTGGAGAGCACTAACCCCGCCATTGACTTGGTCAGAGCTGGGGTGGCAGCCCACGCATTGCCCTCTGCCCTCCACTCGTGGGTGTCGGGGGAGGAAATGTGGCCCCCTTCCACGGGACAGGCCGGGAGATGACAGACCTTCCCCGAGGAGGCCCGGGCCCTGGCGATGGGATTCTGTGCTCAGTCCCAGTCCGGATGGCTGGGCAATGACGGGCATATTTCAGCCTCACTGAGAACCAACTTGAATGTCATCGCCGAGCCCTGATGCAGTGCTCTCCATCTTGTCAAGGATCCTAAACTCCAGGACATCCCATCAAGTAAGCCCAGAGTAGCAAGAGGGGTTAATGAGCCTGTGAATTAAAGTTTGTCTTGGGAGAAAATAGAAATGCAAAATAATGGCAGAGTTGAAAAAGACCATTAGAGGGAAGATGAAGGGAAGAAAATAAAATCAGCTTTGCCTCCCTGGCTAAATTCCCTGGAACATGGCTGAGCTCCTGTCCCTGAGGACGCCCAAATGTGGCCCCGGGGGCTCCAGGCTGGATTCTTGGTTGGCAGCAGCAGCAATGACACACTTTGGACAAGAAGTCATTTCACTTCCCATGAACCACATTGAATCCGTCAGTTTAAAAGAGTGAACGGTCCTTCTCACTATTTGCTATGTTTTAGCTAATTCTTTCCTTTTTTTGGTAGCTATACTAGTTCAGGGTCATTTCAGTAGCAAGTGACAGAATTCTAACTCAAACTGGCTTGAGTGAAAAATAAAGCCTATGGATATAAATGAATTTGCTGTAGACCACAGGAACAGCTGGGTTTCCTATCCTCTCTCTCATCTCTCGTCTCTGCTTTCCTCCTCTGATCATTGATTTCCTGCAGGCGGCAGGAGCAGGGGGAAGGAGATGTTGAATGCAGCCTTGCCTGTAACAACACAGCCCGCCCACCCCTGCCTGCTGGTCGCGCCTGCAGAGGTGGAGGCTGACTCAGGCCTCTGAGAAGCCTGGGGCGATTGCATGCGGGCAGAGCTGCGTCTGTGTATAAAGTCGTCACAAGGTCTGATCATGCGGGAGGGGAACAGAGCGTCCATGGTGCGTGGAGACAATCCGTGTAGAAGCAGGAACTGGATCTGACCGCCCAGTCCTGGGCCCTGACATGGGCTTGCTGAAACCCCCTCAAATGTACGAATTTTCCTTGATTTACAAAGAAGTGTGCTGGGACAGGTCAAGAGACTCCAGCTGCTGGAAATGGGTTATTAGAAGGGATTTTTGAAAACACGATAGCCTCAGGGAGGGCTCTCATTCGCTTGTAAAAGATTTGATTATAAGTGCTGGGGAACAATTCTGCCCATGCCTCCCCAGGACACCCCAAGACCCCTTCTTCCCTCCATGGTCCCGACTGAGCATCCCAGACTCAGTGGTTGTGAATGACTGGGGTGACTCCCTCCCAGGGCTCCAGTGACTTCTCATCCACTTAGGATAACACTCACACTGTGCCATGGCCTGGCCTGGCCTGCCGCTGTGATCTGGGGCCCACCACCCCCCTGGTTATTCTGCTTCAGCTCTCTGACCTTCCTGCTGCTTCTTGCACAAGTCACGCTCACTCCTGCCTCAGGGCCGTTGAACTTGCTGTTCCACCTGCCTGAAAACTGTTCCCACAAACCTTATCCTTCCAGTCTCAGCTGCAGTGTCACCTCCTCAGAGAGGCCCTCCCTGACCTCCCATTTAATGTGGCCTCCTCTCACCAAGTCGCACTCACATCACGCTCTCTGATTTTCTTCATTGTACTTGTCACTGTCTGAAATTATTTTGCCTATTTGTTTAGAGTGTAGTTTCTGAGTCCACTGATTCTGGAACCAGATGCCTTCTCTGAATCTGAGCATCACCACTTCCTGTGTGACCTTGGGAAAGTGACTTGGCCTTGCTGTGCCTCGGTTTTTCATTTATCAATTGGGGATAATGAGAGCACCTACCTCAGGTGTTATGGCATCAACTGGATGATTTAATACATGTGAGGTGTTTAGAATAGTGTCTGGTTCGTAATAAGTGTGTAATAAGCGTTTATTCATATAATTACTCCAACTGTTGCCTCCCCTAGCTACTCCCATTACAACCACCATCATCATCACCACCACTATCACCACCACCGCCATCATCATCATCACCATCATCATCACCACCATCATCATCATCACCATCATCATTCCCTCATAAGAATATAAGCTCAGCAAAAGCAAAGATCTGAACTGTTTGTTCACTCTGCTCAGTGTCTACAACAGTGCCTGGCACGTAGTAGGCATGTACGTATGTACTGAATGCATGTGGAATTATTAAATGAATACATGTGCAAATAGTTACAATGGAATTCTGCTGCAATGCTAACATTACGTGGAACAGACCGCTGATTGCTGGAGCCTGGTTGTTACAGGATCAAAAATAGAAACCGCTGTTTCACTCACTCTGGATGCTCTTCTAGCCTCGTCTGTGCTCCTGGCACCTCTGAGTCATTGATTAAGTGCCCAGGCCCATTAAGTGATGGATTTTGCATCAATACCATCCTGCCCTGGGTGCAGGCCTGGGCAGGAAAGCTCTCTAAATAAAGACATCTAATGATGAGTGTGTGACCCTGGGTGAAGCGAGGCAGGGGAGGGAGCTTCTGTTTCATTAGCAGAGGCCAGAAGAGGCCAGGCGGGAGGGGATGTGGGGGCTGGAGCAGGCACTGTACTCTGAGTCAGAGAAGCCTGGCTCAGAAAGCCAGCCGCGGGGTCTGCTGGGCAGAGGGTGTTAGAGCAGATTGGGGTGAGTCGCCTGAGGCCGCACAGAACCACAGAGGAGGACAGGAAATCAGTACTTGACTTTCCAACCTGTCTGCCTGGAGGCTGCGGGGAGATGGGGCTTGGGAATAGCCATTGACAGTGCCTGGTGGAGAGAGGAAAAAGGATTATTTTGTTCATAAAATTCAACACATTGGACTGCAATAGGAATTCAGCTTATGCAATATTAGTAATATTCCACTAATCCAGAAAAAGAAAATAAGAGAAATATCTCTTTCATGCTCGCAACCAAAGTTTGTCATTTATAACATCCTCTTTCTTTCCAGACATTTATTAGTTAAGTGTGAACACTCTTGTACGTCTTATGTACCAACAACTGAGGTAGAGCTTTCCTCAGGCTTCTCGTCTGTGTATTGTGGAAATTGAACGCACTCGCCCGGATTTCATCCATCCCGGGGGGGGGCCGTCTCCTCTGGCACCAAGCTGCCCTCACTACACTCAATTCTTCAACCCATGTGCCCTGTTTCTGTTCTGCCCAGGAAAGGCCAGAGTTTGAACTCAGCCTTAGTCCTTATTTTCCATGAAAGAAGGAAAGGAAGAAAGGAAGGGAGGAATGGAGGGAGGGAGGAAAAAACATGTTTACCCAAGACCGCCCCGCATGTACCTGGAGCTCCAGGACTCCAGCCCGGCCCTTCCCTCCCCACCCACTGTTCCTTCTCATCGCCTTGCCACCCGTCAACTTTGCTGTTATCAGAAATGATTCCACTTAAACTTTAATAAGGTAACCCATATGACTTTTATTTTTTCTATCCCATAGCTCTTTCTCCATTCCCTCAACAGTGACTTTACAACTCAGGGGAAAGTTGATACTGTGGAATAATTGAGTCACATATTTTGCTTTTGACTTGGAAAGTATGGATTTGGAGGACTATTTGATTAGTTTCAGGCAGTTTTTGCCATCTCCCAATTAGGTAACATTGGCCAATCTGGATGGTGGTAAAACGAGGTTTGGACAGGAAGCAGGAGAGAAGGGCCTCATACACTGACCCTGAGCCGGATAAAGAAGGTGGGAGGGTCTGAGAGTATAGGGGGTCCTGGTTCTCCTCCCAGGTGGAGCTGAGGAGGTGGGGAATCTCCTGTGTCCCCCGTGCCTGCAGAGGGCGGCTGTGTCAATGAAGAAGGCTGTGCAGAATCCCCCACATTCCCAGAGTGTCAATGAAGATTGTTTTCTATGACCCCGAAGGGGTCCTAGGCTGGAGGAGGTAGATAGAGACCTATGTGCACATCACAATCAAGATGGTAAGTCAGAAGCAGTGACCTGCATAGACTAGTGACCAAAGAACACAGAACAGGGTGACCAACCGTCATGGATCCACCGACTCAGCATCAGGCCCCACACCCCACATCCGCCCTCCATGCGTTGGCCCCACACAAGCTCCCTCCCCTCCACAACTTGAGGATGGAGTTAAGGAGGGAGCCTCTCACCGACCAGGTGAGCTGGTCATTCTGCGTTCACTGGCCTCTCAACCTTGCTCTCTGATCCAGGAGTCTGACCCATGGGCCACATCCTAATGACGCCACTAACAGCCATCTTCATTGAATTTGGCCAACAAGCAGCCCCAGTGGGACACTAGGGGGCAGGAGGACGAGGAGGTTGAGCGACTTCCTCCCCACCCCTTCCTGCTGTGTCTGTGGTCCTGGCAGCCTTGCATCCCTCCAGGACCACTGCCCTCCCTGGGCCCCAGGGCCCTCTCTCCTCCCTGTCCCCCAGGCTTCAGGGGAGGGATGGCCTCCTGCTCTTGTTAGTCCCTGTTGTGTCCACATTCGTGGTGGGTTCCCTGTCCCCTGCCCACAGCTCTGATGACACCTCTTTATCAAACCATCCCTGTGAACCACCTGAGCTGGATTCCCTCCCCTCAGGACCCTGACTGGTACCCTAAAGAAAGTCTGAACCACCTGAGATTCACTGATTGACTGAGATGAGGTTTCTCATGCCCTGGAGGAGTGGAGACTCAGGCAGGACCTACAGGGACTCACAGACACATAGAGTTCCCTGTGTGCACACCTGAATACATAGCCTGGGGATACACCTGCCCCAGTTCCCAATGTCTCCTTTCTGCCCAAAGACACCCCCCTGCTCCCCCTAGGAGTGGGTTCAGAGTCGCCTGAATTCCCAGAGATAAAGCTGTGACCGACAGGCACTCACAGTACAGAATGCCACAACTCACGGGGAAACGAGCTGCCGTGAAGGAGTCTGCAGAGACGGGGCAGACTCGAGTCCCCTGAGTCCTGGCCTGGGCTGTCTGCCTTTGCTTGGACGTTCCCAAAAGTTAGAGGACATAAGCACCCATTAACACCATGGAAAGTATTAAACATGGGGACTCCCAGAGTCTTCTGAGTCGAGCATTCAGAGCAAAGATTTAGAGAACAAAAATCTGCTCTTAAAGCCTCCTGTCCTCCCGCCAAGTTGTTTCTAATAGAGACGGTCTGCTATCAGACCACACCTGGAGAAACAAGTCCTTGCTTCGTGCCAGGGCCCCTGACCTGGACAAATTCTTGTTCTGTCCCTCCTGGGACAGAGGGGGATTGTCTGCAGGGCTGGCACCAGAGTGCTCCCCAGCAAGAGCCACTTATCACCCGGATCATTTATCACTCGGGTCGTTAGGAGGAGGTGGTGTCCTTGGGCAATATTTATACGGTAAACATCTGGGAATTTATAAGTGGCAAGGACAGCTATCTTCACAGTGATTTCCCTGACGCTGTCATATTAGCCCAGAGCGTTAAATAGCCTTGTCACAGTCACAGCTCGTGTTAGGATGGACAGTGTTTTTACTGCCAGAAGGCTTCAGAGTCAAAGCAGAGCCTGGGGAAGGAGCCTGTGTGTCCCCTCTGTTGTAAATTACTTGGCCTGACAGTGAATCCAAGTATTGAGCTATTCATATAGAAATGGTGGCCCGTTTAAGTGCGCTTCCTGTAAACTCTGAGTCGGGAAAAAGGTCACAAGGGAAACCCTCTGTATAAAGACGAAAGGAGACCTAGAACAGAGACCCACATGGCCAGGAGGTGGAGAATGAAGAGGAGGAGCGAGAGAACCCGTCTTCAGTGCTGGTGAAAGACCCTGTGGGGGGCAGAGCTGAGCAGAGAACGCCGGTTCCCTGGACCTCGTGGCGCAGCTTTTCCCAGGTTGGACTCTGGTTCTCACTACGGGGTTTGCTGACATCAAGAGGCTGTTCAGAGCAAAAAGTGAAACCAGACATCCGTCCCAGAGCTAGCACACAGAACACTCTGTTGCTCCATTCCAGCCCCGAATAAAGCGGCCTCCAGCTTCCCAGCCCCGTTTGGCCCCCTCCAGGGTACTGAACATGTCCAGCTGGGAGAAACACCTGATTTTCTTAAGCTCAGTTATTAACCTCCTATTGTATGTAAGGCACCACGTGGGGCAAGCGCAGTGAGTGAGACGGAGCTGCCTCTGTTCTCAGGAGGTGGAAATGGAAGAAGTCCATCCAAATCCAGAGTAACCTTGTGTGAATTCTATAAAGGGACCACAGGAGGAGAGAGTACCTGAACCACACCCTGGAAGACGTGGCATCAGTCAGCATCCAGTCAGGAAGTAGACGGCATCCCTGAAGTGAGGGAGCCGGGCACTGGTCAGTAGAATAACTATCCACAAAGGTGCAGACGGTGGGGGGGTAGCACAGGACACAGAGCTAATGTTAGGATGCCTGGGCCAGAGGGGCTGAGGGCTGAGCATGTTCACTAGGACCAGGGTGAGGGAGAGGGAGGAGAGAGACAGAGAGAGAGAGAGACAGAGAGAGAGGGAGAGAGAGAGGGAATTCAGTTTGTACCAGTCACGTGACCCCACAGGGAGCGGAGACACACGCTCAAACGTCACTGTCCTCCCTCCCTGTCTCTCACCAGGGCTCCCCACGGGTTAAACCTGACCAGAAACCAAAATGCAGAGGACTTTGACTGTTGGAGCATAAATAGGTGAGCGGATCCATGGAAAGGAGGAGCAAACAGAACTCTGCACGGAGGGATAAGATCTCAGCAGACAGAGAGGAGGGAAAGCACCTCCCATGTGAAGCACATCAGGGAGAGAAAGGCACGTGCAGGGAGAGCCAGGGCTGTCGGAGAGTAGAGTCCTGAGGACAGGCCACAAGGACCTGGGGCACCAAGAAAATCCCTCAGGACAGGTCACCCGCATCCTCATGCTCCACCTGAGCCAGCCGCAGAAGGGTCCACACTGACCAGAGGAGACTCCCCAGTTCCCATTGTGTCTCTATGATCCCTGTTGAATGTCTACACTGACCTGGATGTTTCCCTAGTTCCCTGAGGTGTCTACGCTGACCAGGGTACCTCCCAAGTTCCCCTGGTGTGTCAACACCGACCTGAGATGTCCACCTACCTCCAAGGTGTGTCTACACTGCTGACCTGGGATGTCTTCCTGTACCCCAAGTATGTTTACAATAACCAGGATATCTTTATAGATCCACAGGGGAGCCGACACTGACCTGGATGTCTGCCCGTTCCACAGATGTGTCTACACTGCTGCCCCGGGATGTCTTCTTACTTCACCTGGCGTGTATGCACTGACTGGGGCTTTCTCCCTTGTTCCCCGGCTGAGTCTACACTGACTGGGCTCCCAGCACTGACCTGTGTCAACCAAGGAAAAATCACTACAATTTGAACAGCAGATATTTGTTTAGGCAATTAGCATTAGAATTCAGGCAACACAGACTCAGGTAGAAACCCAAACAGTGTCCCGCTAGGGAGTAAAAGTCAGAGGATTTTAAAGGCAAAGAAGGGAGGTTGTATTACAAAGAATTTTATTTGGAGTTGAGGGCAGAGAGCTGGTCTGGGCTAAACATTGATTGATTATTGATTCCGTCTTCAGAGAGCCCACAGCCCTCAGTCTTTGCCACCAGGATGTCCGTTCTCCTGCTGACTCCTCAAACAATTGCTTGTAAACAACTGCTGTTTTGGCCCAGTCCAAAGGTTTGGCCCCATCCAAGGTTCAAGACAGCAGGCGGTCTCTCTGGAAAGGCAGCTCCGACTCCACTTTAAAATGGCTCCACTATAGTCAATTTTGACACCTGGGATTATCTTTATTTACTAGCTTTTATCTTTATTAACTTGATTATTTCCCTATTTCCCCTGGTGTGTCTACTCTGGCCTAGAATGTCTCTCTAGTGTCTACACTGCCTGAGATTATTCTGTTAGTCCCCTGGTGTGTCTACACTGAACTAGGATTTTCCCTAATTCCCCATGTGTGTCTACACTGACCTGGGACGTGTCCTTACTTGCTCCGCTGTATTTATGCTGACCTAGGATATATCCCTCATTTCCCTGGTGGGGGTGCTCTTCCTGGGATGTCTCCTTAGGACCTCTGCTGTGTCTACACTGACCCTAGTTGTCTCCCTCCTTCCCGCATTTTTACTGACCTAGGATGGCTCCCTACTTCCCCACGTGTGTCCACACGGACCTGGTGGTCTCCCCAGTCACCGTGTTGTGTCTACACTGAGCCTGTGGTCTCCCCAGGCACCCTTGGCCTGCACTGGCCACATGAGCGCAGTCAAGTTTCATTACAGACACAGCCTGGAGCAGGTGCTCAGAGTCCTCCCCGCCCCCGACCCCCTGCACTCAGGCAGGAGCACCTGCTCCAGGTCCTGAGGCATCAAGTCAGGACTCCTTCCTGCCTGCGAGTCTGTTTTAGACAAAACCTCTTACTTCAGCAGCATAACCAGCTGCCCCTGCTCCCGCATCGAGCCCTCCAGACGACGTTGACTCTTCTGCTCTCAACTCAGCCTGTTGATGGAGCGCAAGGCTGCCTGGGCCGGGAGCACTGAGAGTGGAGGCGCTGAGCTGTGGGAGGGGACAGAGCTCTTCTTCTAGAACCTGAAGGACATCCCCTTCCCCCGTGAAGGAACCTCAGTGCCCATGGCCAGGTGAACCCCAGACGCCAAGCCCAAATTGAAGAGGAGTGAGTCAGAGCCAATGGTCACAGTGAAAGGCCTGCTCATGTCCCAGACACCCTCCCTGCATCTCAGACCACAGCCAGGAGGGGTTCAGGACCTCCCACAGTAACGGCCTCTGAAGACCCTCAGGTGAGGTCTCCCAGGCGGGGCCCCCCCAGGTGAGGAGCCCCAGGTGAGACCCCCCGCCATGAGCTGTAATCGGGGGTCTGAACCCAAGGACGCGGTGGGTGGGGCAGACCTGGGCCGGGGTCCAGCGGGCAGGGAGGCTACAGTGTCAACTGCTCTCCCCTCAGACTGTCTCTGCCTGTGGACGGGGCTGCCCAGGCTCCAGAGAGTGGAGTCTGGACCTGCTCCTGCACCAACCAGCAGAAGGACGCCTGGGTCCCCACCGTGCCCTGTCCTGTGTCCCCTGGTGAACTCGGGGCTGGCTGTGGGGCAGGAAGCACGTTCCATCCGTGTCTGCACCCGCTCGGGCCACCAGGTGAGTGGCTCTGCAGTTAATTGCACCCTGAGTGTGTCTGAGCCTCCAGGGGCCGTCCACACCTGCTGTGTCACCTGCAGCTCAGCCCAGGAGGAGGGACAAGTGTGTTTGCTCTGCTCTGGGGCTGTGACTGCAAGTCTGAGCTGCAGAAGGAGGAGTGTGAGCCTCAGGAAGGAACAACTGAACCCCTGTGGGAGAGGCTCAGAGGTTTCCAGAATGCAAAGCAGGCCGCCACCTCAGAGCAGAGCCTGAGGTTGGAACCACAGGGTGATGGGCTTCCTGACCCCAAGCCCTGTGGGGGCTCCAGTGAAGGAGCAGCAGGGCCCAGAGTCAGGGGGGATTCAGTCCTTAATTGCAGGATGAATGCTGATGCAGAGCTGGAGGCTGTGAGCCTGGAATAGTCAATACAGCATCTGAAAGAACCTTCCTGCACCTCTAACGGCTCCCATCTGAGCTGTCAAAAGGGGGCCCTGACCCCTGATCCGAGTGGGCTGTGGGGCATCTGCTCCACCCTGAGGCTGCAGTAGGGGGGAGGGGGGAGGTTTGGGGGGAGAGGCCGCAGCTGGAGCAGGAGGCCTGGACACGCACCTGCTCTGGGCCTGAGGGGCTGCGGGAGCTGGGCAGCTGGGCGAGGGGCAGGGGCTCAGCTGGAGGAGAGGACACCCAGGCCCAGGAAGGGCAGGAGGCCGGGGTGGGGGCGGGCCAGGCTGTCTGCAGAGCTGGGCTGAGGGCGAGAGCTGAGGGGCTGAGCTGGGCCAGCAGGGAAGGGGCTTCTCACAGTCCCAGGAAGGGGCTGCTTCACGGGGATGAGCTCCCCGCCACTGGGGGGGCTCAAGCAGAGGTGGGGTGACTGAGGTGCACTCAGGGGCTCCCTCCTCGGGAGAGGTTGGAGCTGACCAGGGTTCCCCTCGTGTCCTCTGATGGTCGGTGTTTACAGTGGCATCTGGGAAGACGGAACACGCAGGCTCTGGCTGTCCCTGCAGAGTCTGACTCAGGGTCTGGGTGGGACCTGAGGACCCTCCTGCCTCTGCAGCTGCTCCCAGGCCGGAGGGTCGTGGTTCGTGGGGTCTGAGGGCCCCAGGCCTGGCCTTGCATCTTCTCCGTGCAGGCGCAGCTCCAGGAGGGCCGGGGTCTCCCCCTGGATTCTCCACTGGACCCCAGTGCCTGGCACAGCTCCCAGCTCCAGGGGGTCCTCACGGGGTGTGTGTTGACACAGTGAAGGAACAGGGAGGTCAGCGCCCCTTCCCCTCTCCCAGCCCTGGGCTGTGAGACCAGGAACCCTAACCCGGGGCCTTGACAGTCCAGCCTGTGGAGATGAGCCCTGGACGGCGACAACCCAGCACAGGAAGCCCCTGGGAGGAGGCAGTATTTGGAGAAGTCTGGCCCCCAGCCCATGCTGTCGTCCCTCAGGAGGGGTCTTCCCACTGTGACAACTAAAGACACACTGTGAGTCACCCCATCCCTGGACAGTTGGCAGATGGTCGGTGTTTTGAGAAACTCACATCAGGAGCAGCTGTCAGCGTGGTGCTGTGTTTGATGACTGACTGTCAGGCACAAGGTTCATTTCTGATTCAAGACTCAGGTTGACCCTGAGCCCCCAGTCCCCATGTGCACACATGGGGGGCAGGGGGGAGGAGGAAGCCGGGAGCCCTGTCCACAGAGCAGCACCCCCTGGCATCAGTCCTCCGTCAGGACGGGGTGTGGGGATGGAATTTGGGGGGCAAGGCGCTCAGGTTGGAGCAGGGCCCCCACCCAGGAAGCTGACACTGCTCCCCGTGTGGGCCAGCGGGAAAGATGCAGAGATGGTGGACATGGTCCAGGCCTCGGGAGGGGCCCCAGCACAGCCCTGCCGCCTCCACCCGGAGCAGGACCAGCTCCCTCTGGTCAGTCCCTCCACTCAGGGGGCACTGTGCTGGATCCCCGGATCCCACAGGAAGTGATCCCAGACCCGCTCTCTGCTGGTCCTGGTGACGTCAGCAGGCACAGAGGAGGGACGAACCCTGGGCTCAGTCGACCAGGCCAGGGTTTCTTCTCTTGTAGTTCTCCCATCAGGGTGGGAGCAGCGAGCCTGGGGGACAGGGTCCTTCTGAGTGAGATTCCCAGAACCCCTCGGGGCCTGACTGAGCCCCAGGCAGGCGGTGACCCTGACCCCTCAGGTGCCCTTGAGCTTTGTGCCCCATGAGCTGACTCTCCCAGGGGGTGACAGCCACTCCACCTGCCTGCTGCCCAGGGGCCCTGAGAGCCCCTGCCTGGGGTGGGGGTAGGGGGGGCGGGGGCACTGCACTTGCAGTTTGCAGACAAGATCCCAGGGGGGGCTGCTCTGACCCCATTAGGAACCCAGGACTCAGCCCCAAACACCCCCTACTGGCACTTCAGTAAATTCCCCTGTGCTCCAAGAGCATGAACCCACAGAGACCCCTGGCCGGGCCCCCTGAGTCCCCATGGACCCACCAGCCGGGAAAGAAGCTGTTGTGATTCAGGTCAGAACTTTGCTGAATCATTCCAAAGTTGCTTAAAAATATGATTTGCCTAGAGTTTACTGAACTTTCAGCAAAACAGTAAATTCACGTTTTGCATAAAAATTTAATATTAAAAAAAGGAGTGCAAGAATGGTTAAACTTAATATTTCCTAACAACTGAGTAAAGTTAATTTAAATAATCCAGTAGGAAGCGTGGAAATCAAGGTGAAGATATTTCTGCTTAAGGACAACACATTTAAAGACCTGTGGATTATTTATTCCTTCAATTTCCCCTCAAATGCAACCATAAATCAACCATAATAATAAAAATTACTAGATTTTTAATGAACATTAATTTCTTTTTTTTTGCAAGGAAAGATTCTCCCTGAGCTAACATCTGTTGCCAATCTTCCTCTTTTTTTTTTCCTCCTCAAGGCCCCAGTACATAGCTGTGTATAGTTGTAAGTCCTTCTAGCTCTTCTACATGAGCCACCACCACAGCACGCAACTGACAGACGGGTGGTGTGGTTCCACGACTGGGAAGTGAACCCCGGGCCCCTGAAGTGGAGCACACCGAACTTTAACCACTAGGCCATCAGGGCTGGCTCGAATGTTATTTTCTTAAAGGAAATATACAGAAGTTCTGATTTTCTTTTTTTTCTCCAGGTTTATTGAGATGCAAGTGACATAGAACATTGCGTAAGTTTAAGATGTACAAAGTGATGATTTGATGCAAGTATGTATGTGAAATGATCACCAAAAGTGGGGGGTTAAGACCTCCATCACCTCACATAATTACTTTTTGTGTGTGTGTGTGTGAGGAAGACCAGCCCTGAGCCAACATCCGATGCCAATCCTCCTCTTTTTTGCTGAGAAAGACTGGCCCTGGGCCAACATCCGTGCCCATCTTCCTCCACTTTATGTGGGACGCCATCACAGCATGGCTTAACAAGCGGTGCGTCAGTGCGCCCCCCGGATCCGACCCCATGGACCCCGGGCCACCACAGCAGAGAGCACGTACTTAACCACTTGTGCCGCCAGGCCGGCCCCCATAATTACTTTTTTGAAGTGAGAATATTTAAGATCTACTCTCTTAGCAACTTTCAAGTGTATAATACAGTGTTGTTAACTATAGTCACCATGCTGTACAATAGATCCCCAGAACTTGTATACCTTAGAACTGGAAGTTTGTTCCCTTTGACTAGCATCTCCCTATTTCCCGCCCCCATCTCCTGACAACCAGCACTCCTCTCTGTTTCTGAGCTCAGCTTCTTCATATTCCACATATGTCAGATCACACAGTGTTTGTCTTTCTCTATCTGACTTATCTCACTCAGCATAATGCCCTCAAAGTTCATCCATGTTGTCAAAAATGGCAAGATTTCCTTCTTTCTCACGGCTAAACAACATTCCATTGTGTATGTGTATATAATTAATATATATTCACAGCTTCTTTATCCATTCTTC
The DNA here is from genome assembly GCF_020826845.1 of Diceros bicornis minor. NCBI lineage: Eukaryota > Metazoa > Chordata > Mammalia > Perissodactyla > Rhinocerotidae > Diceros > Diceros bicornis. Next base: position 1,503,159 of record NC_080774.1, on the reverse strand, counting down.
TATAGATGGACACTTAGATTGTTTCCATATCTTGGCTATTGTGAATGATGCCACAATGAAAATGGGGGTGTAGATGTCTCTTCAGGATCCAGATTTCATTTCCTTTGGATATATACCCAGAAGTCGGATTGCTGGATCATATGGTAGCTCTATTTTTAACTTTTAGAGGCAACTCCATACTGTTTTCCATGGTGGTTGCACCAATTTACATTTCCACCTACAGTGTACAAGTGTTGTCTTTTCTCCACATCCTCCCTGACACTTACCTCTTGTCTTTTTTATAATAGCCTTTCTAACAGGTGTAGGTGATATCTCATTGTGGTTTTGAATGGCATTTCCTTGATAATTAGTGAAGGTGAGCATCTTTTCATGTACATGTTGGCCATTTGTATGTCTTCTTCAGAAAAATATCTACTCAGTCCTCTGCCCATTTTTTAATCAGATTACTTGGCTTTTAGCTATTGAGTTGTATGAGTTCTTTATGTATTTTGGATATTAACCCCTTACTAGATAGATGGTTTGCAAGTATTTTATCCCCTTCTGTAGGTTGCCTTTCCATTTTGTTGATGGTTTCTTTTACTGTGCAGAGGCCTTTTAGTCTGAGGTAGTCCCATGTTTTTTGGGGTTTTTTATGTTTGATGTAGTACGTATATGCATGG